>NC_090818.1:17985588-19293088 GCF_000390325.3 Nicotiana tomentosiformis
TAAAATCATTCACTACCTCGACACATAGACAAGCACCCTACCATTGCACCAACACTATGTGATAACACATCTAAACATCATATCAATCTGCACGTAGCCTCGAAACCATCAAAAATACAGCTACTGAGCTGAAATGATAGAACATCATTCCGCAAGAAGACGATACTAACTTGCTCGAATGCGCAGGGAGGAACATCCTGCTCCACGTCTGTAGTACCACTGCAACTCCCTGATGCCCAATTGACACAAACGATGCTAAACTTCGTATAAGAATGAGTAGGAAGGAAATAAAGGCATAAGCCTCACAACAATCAAATCGCACGACAAGGAATCAAGAAGGAAAGTAGTCCTAACAGCTCGGTAGCCTCTCGAATATAAGTACATATGTATCAGTACCGATCCGCAAGACTCTACTAGACTTGCTCATGACTTGTGAGACCTAAGTGAACCTAACACTCTTGTATCAAGTTGTCACGGCCTAAAATCCACTAAAGGCCGTGAGCCAACTGTGAATGATTAACCTAATTACTCATTTTAGTATTTTGAAATAAAAATTCTCATTTAACTAAATAGTATGAAGTAGAACTTACAGGGTAAATAATGATATTTACACGAATTACAATGATTAACCACCCTTAGGAACCCCCAAAATCCGGTGTCACAAGTGCATGAGTATCAACTAGGAAATGTAATAAAATACAACATCTGTCTGTTATACAAATTAGATATGATAATATAAATAGCTCTGATGGAGACTTTGCAGGCTACGGATCGTAACATGAAATGCAGCTCATGGTAAGTCCCCGCAACATCCGCGTCTCTACACTCAAAAGGCCACCAAACATATATATACCTACACAAAAATGTACAGCAAGTGTAGCATGAGTACGTAAATCAACGTGTACCCAGTAAGTATCTAGCCTAACCCAAGAGAAGTAGTGATGAGGGGTCGACATCGACACTTCCAATAAGACAATTATAATAAGAAGTAAGCAGATATAGGTCAGAGTAAACAAACAAAATAAATAAGTGAAAATACATGATACGATCCTCCTAGTTATGATAGGCTCAAGCTCTCAATTAGCAATCACCTCCTCAACTGGAGCATAAATATATAATGGACCTCACAAGATAGGTCATCATAATTCAAATCGGGAAGACTTATAGATACACTGACTTCATGTAAGATATTACGCACGATTCCATGAGAGTATATTATAGAAATATCGAGGTGTACGACCCGATCCCATCATAATCTATGAACTGCCGAGAGTCGAACAGTACGCACCATAGATGCATCTATTATACTGTCGAGGCGAATGTCCCGCTCTCATGAGAGTGTGGTATATAATCCTGCCAGGGCGAACGACCTGATCCCATTAGAATATGAAGATTTAATAGGTCATTGACTCCACTCACGAATAGACGTGTGAGTTATAAATTTTTAAGGAAAACCTTTCAATGAAAACATATAGTACGGGAGAAATTCGTATAAGGAGTATAATTATTCCACGGCTAGTCATGAAGCCCGTCAAATCTCTACAAAAGCAAGTCTATCGCTCTACGCAAGTCTGGTCTCAAGTTGTAATATGAAATAAAGGAATTAAACTAGCAAAAATAACCCTTATAGTACAATTATAACATAGTGTGAACCTAAACCTACTCGGACAATAGCATGAATATAGTCACGTACGGACTCTCGTCACCTTGTGCATACGTAGCCCTCGCAATAAGTAACACATAACAATTACATCACATAGGGGTAGTTTTCCCCTCACAGAGTTAAACAGGAGACTTACCTCGCTCTAAAGTTCCATAATTGGCTCCAAAGCCTTTCTAACACCTCAAACTGATGCCCGTCGATCCAAAACAAGTCAAATAAGGTGCAAACGAATCAAAATATACTTTAATACCCATAATCAATTAATTTAAACAAATTCACAACTTCGCTTGAAAATTCGATAAAAATCAACCATCGGGACCACGTGCCCGGATTCCAAAAAATTTCGAAGATAAATATTATCCATAACATTACTAACTCAAATATATAATTTATTCCCAATTCCATTCCCAAATTCGTGGTCAAAATTCAAAAATACCAATTTCTAGATTTTCTACCAAAATCTCAAATTTTCACTAATTTTCCATGAATTTCCATATTAAAATCTATATATAATCCAAATATTTAACTTGCAATATGTGGGAACCACTTACCTTGTGTTGCATTGATGAAAATCTCCCCTTGAAGCTCTTCAAAAATCACCCAACCAAATGAAACTGTGAGAGAAATGGGATAAGTCCCCGAAATATAACCCACTGCCTAGTTCCTTCCTCTTCGCGATCATGGAATGACCCTCGCGATCGCGAAGGCCAAACAACCCTCGACCAAAAATCTATTCTTCGTGTTCGCGGTGGCCTTCCCGCTTTCGCGATAGCCACTGCCCCTCACCCTCCGCGTTCGTGATTCCCCAGTCGCGTTCGCGTAGGCCAAAGGCCTCCTGCCCTGTTTCCCTCATCTCCTCTTCGCGTTCGCGGTTGGGCCTCCGCGTTCGTGAAGCATTGCCACGCCCACCTACACGTTCGCAAGCCCATATTCGCGTTCACGTAGTGCAAAATCCACTAGCCCAGAAATCCTTCTTCGTGAACGCGTCACTTCTCCCGCGTTCGCGAAAGACAACACCAGCACCAACAAACCAGCAACAACTTTCCATCCAAATTTGGTCCGAAACCACCTCGAAACACACCCAAGGCCCTCAGGACCCCGTCTAATCACACCAACCCGTCCCATTACATAACACAGACCTGCTCGAGGCCTCAAATCATACCAAATATTATCAAAACTACGAATTGCGCATCGATGCAAGCCTAATGAACTATTGAACTTCTAACTTCCACATCCGATGCCGAAACCTATCAAATCACGTCCGATTGACCTCAGGTTTTGCACATAAGTCACATTTGACATTACGGGCCTACTCCAACTTTCGAAATCGGAATCTGAACCCGATATCAAAAGGTCCACTCCCGGTCAAACTTCCCAAAACCCTTCAAATTTCCAACTTTCGCCAAATGACACCGAAATAACCTACGGACCTCCAAATCCACATCCGGACGTGTTCCTACGACCATAATTACCATATGATGCTATTTCCATACTCGGAATCCCAAACGTACATCGATAACATTAAAATACACTTCAACCCAAATTTATGAAACTCTTCCAAAATGTCAACTTTTCATAATAAGCATTGAAACGCTCCAGGTCATCCAAACCCCGATCCGGACATACGCTCAACTCCAAAATCATTATACGAACCTATTGTAACTTTCAAATCCCGATCCGGACATACGCTCAACTCCAAAATCATTATACGAACCTATTGTAACTTTCAAACCCCGATTCCGAGGTTGTTTACTCAAAAGTTAAACCTTAGTCAATTCTTCCAACTTAAACTTCTGAAATGAGAATTTTTCCTCCGAATAACTCCGAACTTCCCGAAATTCAATTCCGACCACACGTGCAAGTCATAATACATGAAGTGAAACTACTCAAGGCCTCAAACCGCTGAATGACACGGTAGAACTCAAAACAACCGATCGGGTCGTTACACATTCGTACAATTTGACTCATCCCAAAAATAAAAGCAGAAAGATGAGGGTTTCTCCTAGTACAAATTGAGCGCCCAAAAATAAAGACTAAGTACCGGACTTAGTGCAACCAGTGAATTATTCAGCCAAGATAAAAAATGAACGTGCTTTTTCTCATCTTGATTCTGAAGTTTGTTCGACTCTTCTCAGCATTCTTCATTGTGGCTATAATCTTTCCTAGTAAGTTTATAGCCTCAGTGAAGAAAGCAGTGGCGAAACTAGAAAATTTTTCAAGGGTATTTAAATTTGAAAGAAGTGAAAAAAAATTCCCGACAAATGGTGTTCAATATGTGTTATATAGCTCTAAAACGTAATATTTTACCTATTTACACAGTGCAATTTTTCGACGAAGGATGGTCAGTTAACCACCCTTGTGACCATGCGACTTCGCCACCGGAAGAAAGAAGTCTTTTTTTCATGTTAAGAAATCTGCAGGGATATTACCTTCTCTGAAAGAGTGATTAAACTGGAAGTGACCTTCAGATAGCGTGGAGTGAATATCATTGATGTCCTCTTTGGTCTGCCAAGAAGGGAAAATTTCCTTTTTGATCATTTTGATCACAAGAAGAGAGTCAGATTCCAATATTAATTTATTGAAATCATGATCAATACACCATTTCAGTCCAATTTTAATAGCTTACACCTCAACTGAGTTATTAGTGGTGCAGCCAAGATAGATCATATGCCCCAGGTGATCCCTCAAAATCCCACCTCCACCGGCACTACCTGACTTCCCTTTTCAATAACCATCCACCGTAAGCTAATAGATATTCCACTTGGCTAAGTTATTCTAGTCTTAAATTAAAGTATCCTAAACGAATTAAGAAAATACACATATATGGTTGGCCAAAACTGCCAATTTTGTGAGCTCAAATGAAGAATAATTGCAGTACTGACACCTCTAAAGCACATTTGAATTAGTTCATGCACCTGTACCCAAAGTAATTTATTTAATGCGTTCACCAACTGCAAAAAAAGTTCAAGAAATATGAATATAATAGTAATTGAAGAACAAAAAGTCACAACGGCATTAATACCTTTCTGTTGAGACAAAGTGGGTGACCAAAGAAAAAAGGGCTTTTCCTTCAATTAATTTAGTAGGAAATACCACTTGAACTAACAAGGTCAACTATTATCCTCTATCTTCCTTGAAATTTAATTTCCTTTCTGCACTTCCCGCTTTTATTTTTGTGTTTTGAGTTTAAGTTTTATATAATGATGATAATATTAAAGAAATATGTATAATTAATCTTCTGTAAGGTAATTATAGGTATATTTTTATGATAAATATTAACTTATAACCACATGATAAAAATAATAATTAACCTACTATTTCAAATTAAACCTTATTGAAGAGATTTGCTTTTATGAGTCGAGTGTCTATCGGAAACAGTATCTACCTCCACGAGGTATACGAGGTCTATGTACACATTACCCCACACCGCGGAAATGTATTGGGTATACAGTAATTATTTTTATTACTATAATTGAAACTGTTGATAATACTTTCTTAACTTCCCCCACCTGGTCCCACACCAAGATTCCACATATGAGTCCCCTTTTCTTCCCTGTACATGTTTTCAATTATTTATAAATTATACTCCGTAATAAGCTATCTTCCCTTATCCTGCAAGTCATCAAATTCTCCAAATTGCACTTAAGAGAAAATTAACTTTGGTTCCTCTATATTCACTAGCTAGGAAATAATGGATGGTTCATATGTACAAGAAGAGAGTGGATGGACAACTTATTTGGAGGACTTTTCAATGGAAAATAATAACAGGGAAAATAGCTCTTGTTCTGAGAATGATAGTTTTGGTAGCCCTTCTTTGTTGTCTGATGCTGCTTCTCATGCTGTTAATTGGAAGAATTGTAACAGTACCAATAATCAAGTCTTGAATTCATATAATTCTCCTATGGGTGGCTCACCTTTTCTTAAGAAATTGAATTTGAAGAAACCAAGGAACAAGAAAATCTCTGATCCTGATTTAGAAGACACTGCTAGCTCGCCTGTCAACAGCCCTAAGGTAATCATCACACTTTCTTTAAATCATTTTTTCTTATATCAGTAATATTCGCATCAACTTGAACGCATATTGACTATTATATCGCATCAACCATGGGTATCGGTACCAGATAGCTTTTCCAACTAAAACTTAAGTAGAGTACACAAAATATTGCTTGAGCCGAGGGCCTATCGGAAACGTCATCTCTATTTTTTGAAGGTAGGGGTAAAGTTGTGTACATGTATACTACCCTCCCAAGACCCCATTTGTGGGATTACGCTGAATTTTTTATTGTTGTTGTTGAGCTTCCATAATATTTATCTTGCTTGATGTTAATAGGTAAGTAGTTTTAAGCAGATGGACATCAATTACCGAAGAGCAGATGGAAATTTCCTGGTAACGTTACGTTCTCCTCTCCATGCTAATTATTAAATAATGAGCATGAATCTTTTTTTATGAGCAAAATGAAACTGAAAATTTGTTTTTGGTCTTTGTTTATTGTTTAGGGAAATATTGAAAGTGGTTCTACGCAAGATGAAGAAATGCAAACTGTAGAAAGAAATAGTGTGTGTTTTGATGGAAAAAACAATAGCTATAAGGACCTGAAGAAAAAGGGACTCTGTTTAGTGCCTTTGTCCATGTTAGTCAACTATCGAGGCTGATCATCTCCTTAATTCATTCATCTCTCTCCATGTAAAAAATATCATTTTCTGTTATTTCTAGGGAAAGGAATGTATTATATGAAAAAACTGGCAAAAAGATTAATAAAAACATAATTGTGAAAGTGGTACTTAGTTCTTTTCTTGCACATGTGTTAGTTATTGGACAGCAGGAAGGTTCCAAATATTTAATGAAATGTGTTATATTAGAGAAAAATTACACAATTCCTTACGTTTTTTTATTGACGAACTCTCTGTTTCGGATCAAATATACGCAGTTTCTCTTTGGTAAATACAAAATATTTAATGATCATTTTTCATAAGTAATTCATGTAAACATAAAAGATCAATCAATTATTCCTCAATGCCAAATTAGTCGGAATCAACTTTATCTTTTTTTGTTTCACATTGGGGTAAAGTGCTCCATAACAAAAACGACTCCAAACCTATGGCTCAAACCAGAGACTCTGGTTAAAGATGAAGGAGTATTTACCAGTACTCCACCATAATCCTTGTTGGTGAAATCAACTTTATCAAACTTCATATAACTATTGTGATCTTTATAGACGCATTTAATTATCATAATAAATACCTTAATTTTAAAATAAAGTATGAGTTTTATGATATTATATATGCTATAATTCTCACAGTTATCTAATACCAAAAACTATAGCTTCTTTGTTCCATATTTTCTTGTCATGTTAGTTTTTTTTTATGTTTCTTAAGAAAATATTAATTAAAAAGGATAATTTGACAAACTTTTATAGGAAGCACTTCTCATTTGATGGGTCATATGTGGGGCAAATTAGGATTAGTGAGACTAGCGTGTACCGGCTACAAATATTACAAAATGTTAAATATTCAAGTAACAACGAAATTCTCTTGTATTTATTTCTATTAAAACTTCTTATTTACTTACGAAATTACTGGACTAGGGAAAACAACTTTCAAGCATATTCCAATAATAATTTTTCTGATACAACTTTGGCGTTATTAAAGGAGAAAATGGGGTACTTAATGTGAAACTACTATATTTGATTTGCTAGTCTTAATTAAAAATTCAGACTAAACACTATTTGGTGAGAAAAAAAAAATTATCGCGTCATTAACCGTAAATACGACAAATAAACGACTTTTTTTTTTATGTAAGTCATAATATTTAGTAGATAAAGAGAACAAAGTATATTTTCTTCCGGTTGACGTCACTTATTATAACTAGCTTTAGTGTATGTGCGTTGCACGTGTGGTTAGCGTCAATCAGTAAAATATGTGTATATGGAGAACATGTAAGTCAGCGCCCCCAGGCGCCTTTATAAAAAAAAAAAAAAAAAAGAACATGTAAATCAAGTTATCAAATGATAAGTTTTAAAATGTCTACACTAAGTTAATATTTTAAAATAAGTAACTTTGTACATAGAAAAGTATAAGGAGTTGTCATTTATTTGAACGAATACCAAAAAAAAAATTTAATTAATGGCAACTAACTTAGAATATATTTTTTCTTCTAATGTTTAATTCTTATTGTTTTTAATGTATGCATTTTTAACAGTTTGACTCTTACTACTATATTATAAATTTTGAAAAGGATGACTTGGATTTTTCGCAAATTAGTTAAATCAAAGACTTTTTTGGTTAATTAAGATTGCTCCTAACGTTAAAGAGATTTTTTTTGTTGATTCAAATCTTAATAATAGCTCATCCCAAGTTTTAAATTTTTAATTATAATTATAATTTTTATCCAATAAGAATTTTACGTTCAATATAATAAATAAAAAAAATAGGGTACGCGCGTCGCGCGTGTATCCTATCTCAATGAGTGCTTGAGTTATGAAATAAAAGTATAAGTTCCTGACAATAGTCATTAATATTGACATTGTACATATAATTAACTCAATTAAGAAAACAACGTCTCATAGAAATCCTCAATCATCAGTTAATAATTCAACTTAAAATTTATACCACTTTTAATAAATAAAATTTGCATGCTTCATTTTCAGTTTCAGTAGTACATATAGTCATTAAAAACATAAATAGTAGATAAAACTTCACACATATAGCGAACAACTAATAATCCATGAATTCAGATGAACACAAAATCAAAGTGCTCTAAAAATGAGAAAAGAGATTCAAAAAGAATACGAAAGTAAGCTAGTAAAATACATCGAAGAATGACTCAGAATTATATTTGAAAGAGTATACGACGTATCATTATTCAAGTGAAATTAGTATTTAAATAATTCTAATATTGATTAACTCCACTTGTCGTTATATTTGAAAATAATAAGTTTTATAACAATTATAAAAATTATTTTAAAAGGTAAAATGATCGATATACATTTCGACTGGAGAACACGTATTTCTTCTTAATTTGAAGGTCAAATCTTTTGAAAAAACCTTACGAAAATTGTAGTAATTCCTGTAACATGATATTGAATCTAAAGCGATTGATATATCTATTTTTGATAATTAAATTTCGATATTTATTATATATTTTTATTATGATTCTTCAAAAGGCCATCAGTAAAAATAATTATATTTTTTTAGAGATTTGAAATAAGAGGGTCGTCATATAGTTTTTAAAAGAAACTGGTTCACACGTAAAATAATTGAGCACATATATTTTATATTAATTTGAAGGACATATCTTTTAGGGTAAACTTACAAATATTGTAGTCATTTTTGTGACATAATATTAAATCTAACATGATCTAAATCGTTATGTATTTTTATTATAATTCTTCAAACAATCATCAAATTAACACT
The DNA here is from genome assembly GCF_000390325.3 of Nicotiana tomentosiformis. Taxonomy (NCBI): domain Eukaryota; kingdom Viridiplantae; phylum Streptophyta; class Magnoliopsida; order Solanales; family Solanaceae; genus Nicotiana; species Nicotiana tomentosiformis. The sequence goes on from NC_090818.1 coordinate 17,994,665, forward strand.
AATTAAAAAATTATATCTTTCTTTTAGAACTATTGGAATGACCGGCTAGGTCATATAGTTTATAGGAAAAAAATGAATAATTAAGTAACGACGGAAGCTCTAAAACTGACTAATACTGAATGTGTATTTTACAATCAATAACTTATTACGTATAAAAAAAAACTTTAGAGGGCTATTTATTGGAATAGATGGAAAATAAAATAAAATAATAAATGTCAACTTATTTTGAATACTTATTATTTCATTCTTATTACTTCTATTTTGAATTTTAACCAAGTTAACTTTTAATACTATATTATAATTGATTCGACTTTATTTTTTAATTTATTTCATCATCGGTGGTCTTTTTGATTGAAATATATCTATTTAAGCCAAGATTTTTGTCAACCTGAAGATAGTTTTACTTCTATGATGAATTTGAAAAATAATAAAATTAATGTTTTTGCTAATTAGATATTCCAAATACTTAATTATTTATTTTCAGCAATAAAACATAATTATATTTTATTGATTTAAATTCTTAATATTAGCTCATACCAAATTTTAATTAATCGATTATAATTATATTTTATCGAATAAAAATTCTTTTGTCAAATTGTAAGAAAATCAAATGAGTGAGAAATAATTTTGTATATTTTAAAGTATTTTAGTATATAAAAGAGTTTCACCTAAATCAAAACATAAAAAAAGTTACTCCATCATCTTCCAAGAACGTCATACATCCTCTTTCTTTTTTGATTGAATTCTTGGCATCTGTTCAAAGGGATAAACTTCTAAATACCAAGTGGTTACGTCCTATTTGGTTAGCATTTTTAATTCTTTCCTTTTCTTGCTATTTATATATAATTTAAGTGTAAAAATTTATATAGAATAAAATGTTAATATTTTTGAAGTTCTAAATATTAAATTTTTCTATGTAATCCACATAAGGAAGAATGTAATATATAAAATTTAGTTGATTTTGTAGTCCCTAATATTAGAAAAATAATTAAATGAGTATTCCTACATATAAGGAAAATAATTAAATGAGCATTCCTACATATTAGAAAAATAACTAAATTACTATTTTATCCAATGTAAACTCTATTTTTAAAGAGTAAAACAGACGAACGACATCACTAAGGGCCTTCGTGATTTTAATATAATATAGATATCTTCTTATCCCCATTTTTTCAAGGAAAGAAAGTAAAAGGCATGTACAACGAAAATAACAGTCATTAACAATGGATCGTTTTGAGACTTAGTATTTAATTAAAGTATCTGTTTTAGTTAAATTTGTATACGGGTGAAACCGAGCCCATGGGATGCCTCGATTTTTGATGAAGTAAACGTAGCAAAAGACGTGATGGTAAGGAACCGGAATCGAGGGAAGGAGCCCCTCGAGCCGGGGTCCGAGCAAAACCCTGCCCTCGAGAGTATCGGGGCCACGACCCCAGGTTCGGTTCGAATCCCAAAGGCCTCAGAGAGCATTACCAGATAATCAAGCATGACCAACAAAGGCAGTAATATCTGTGACCAGCCGAATGTCACGGTGTGAATCTCGGCACTATCGACAGAAAACCGGTGATTAGTCAAATAGAAATTTTTTACCTTATATTGAATTGTACTTAGGGTAAAACTCTCCTACTATATAAATAGGGGGGTCTAATTATTCATTAGACATTGTAACATGCATATCAAGGCAATATGCTCTTATTTTCTCTGTTATTCAAAGTACTTACTTTTATTCATCAATCCATCAGTAACGTGAGTCCGGGATCGAAGGCAGACACTTCATTAAGTTATAACTAAGTCTGGGGATCACTCCTCTTAATTGGTTTGATAATTTATTATGTCTTTTATCTGTTTAATCTAACGCAATTTATCGTTTGTATTGAATTAACCCACACATCCTTAAAACCACTTACAAATTTAATTGTTATCTATTTTTTTTATTTTAAACAGTTTGGCGTCCACCGTGAGACTAAGGATAATAGTGACAATTTGATACAAATTTCCACAACACACTCTATTTTACGCTTGTTCTTTGAGCATTTAATTTCAGGTCAAAATTAAAAATGTCGAACTCCCAATCTGCCAATTTGAACGTGGATGTTGAGTCCGGCCACCATGGCGAAAACAACAATGTGGTACCCAGTAACGAGGTGCCCCTTGTTGACCCCAACGGAGTCCCAGTCGTTGATCCGATCGATGCTAACTCACAAGTGTCTATCGAAGCAAACCTGCCTACTAACCCAAAAAACAGCATTCGCGAGGGAGCCTAGTCGATAGCCCGAAGTACACACGATGGCGAAGGTGATGGGATCAACTTACGCGTGATCTTGGGAATGTTACAGGCTTAACAGGCAGCGATAGCCCAGTTGTAGAACCAAAGTTGCGCCACCAGCAGAGTTGAGCCCGAATCGACCCGGAAAAACACCCGCAGAAATGAACCGGCCACAGAAAGGCCGGGTAATGCAAAACTCGGGACCAACCCCGATATAATAAAGATGCTTGAGGAATTAACAAAACGGGTGAAATCGGGAGAAAAGAAAATCGAATCCAACCACAAAAAAGTGGAGACCTATAACTCTAGGGTCGACCAAATCCCGGGAGCATCATCGATTCTGAAGGGCCTAGATTGCAAAAAATTTGTCCAAAAACCTTTTCCTCCGAGCGCAGCTCCGAAGTCGATCCCAAAGAAGTTCTGTGTGCCTGAAATTTTGAAGTATAATGGGACAACTAATCCAAACGAACATGTGACCTCTTATACGTGCGCCATCAAGGGAAACAACTTGGAGGATGATGAAATTGAATCCGTTCTGCTGAAAAAGTTCAGAGAGACCTTGTCGAAAGGAGCTATGATATGGTATCAAAACTTACCCCCTAATTCTATTGACTCATTTGCTATGCTTGCAGATGCCTTTCTAAAAGTGCACGCCGGGGCCCTTAAGGTCAAGACTAGGAAGTCAAACCTTTTCAAGGTAAAGCAAAGATATAACGAGATGCTCAGGGAATTCGTATCGAGGTTTCAAATGGAACAGATAGATATGCCTCCGGTCGCAGATGATTGGGTCGTTCAAGCCTTCACACGAGGACTCAATCCCCGAAGCTCATTGGCTTCACAACAGTTGAAGCATAATCTGATAGAATACCTGGCGGAAACTTGGGCCGACATCCATAACTGGTACCAATCAAAAATCAGGGTCAAAGACGATCAGCTCGGGAGCCCTTCCGAGTTTGTTTATCCCGTCAGAGCTAGTGACAGATCCAGTAGATACATTGATCGTGAACCAAGATCGAATAGATACCGGTATCAACCATACAATGGAGATCGAATGTTAATGGGTTCGGACGCAACACTGTGAGAAGTGAAAGAAGAAGTGACCAAGGTCATAATAATCGGGGACTCATGAGGAAAAGCAGTTTTGACAGACCCATCGGGTCTAAGGAATCACCAAGGTTATCAGAGTACAACTTCAACGTCGACGTTGCCGCCATCGTATCAGCCATCGGACGCATTAAAGAAACTAAGTGGCCTCGACCATTACAATTCGATCCTACTCAAATGGACCCCAACCTAATGTGTAAATATCATGGCACTCACGGCCAAAGAACCGAAGACTGTCGACAACTGGGAGAGGAAGTAGCCCGGTTATTCAACAACGGACACCTCCGAGAGTTTCTAAGTGATCGAGCAAAAATTCACTTCAGGAATAGGAATTCTAAAAAATAGACCGAGCAAGAGGAAACTCAGCACGTCATTAACATGATCATTGGTGGGGTTGAAGTCCCCTAGGGGCCGATATTAAAGCGCACAAAATGGTCCATTCCAAGGGAAAAATGGACTCGAGATTATGTATCGGAGGGACCGTATCTTTAAATGAAGAGGACGCTAAAGACACCGTGTAACCATACAACGATGCGTTGGTAATATATGTACTCAAAAATAAATCTTGAGTTAAGCGTATGTTGATTGATCCAGGTAGCTCGGCCAATATCATCAGATCGAGGGTCGTGGAATAACTGGGTCTACAAGACCAAATTGTGCCTGTAGTCCGAGTTTTAAATGGATTTAACATGGCATGTGAGACCTCTAAAGGGGAGATAACCCTGCCGATAAACACTACCAGAACCGTTCAGGAAACAAAATTCTACGTGATCGAAGGAGATATAAGATACAACGCTCTATTCGGGAAGCCATGGATTCTCAACATGAGAGCAGTGCCCTAGACACTACATCAGACATTGAAATTCCCTACACCGAGATGGATCAAAACGGTTTACGGAGAGCAACCATCCGCAAAAGAAATGTCTGCGGTCGATGAAGTTGTCCCAATATTCGCACTCTCGGCATTAACGATTCCGATGCTACCAAGTCAACGGTCAAGGAGCTGGAGCATGTCATATTGATTGAGCACCTGCCCAATCGAAAGGTATACCTAAGCACGGGGATTACTCCCAAGCTCAGAAAAAACTAATTAAATTTCTTATAGCTAACATAGATTGTTTCGCATGGTCCCATATTGACATGACAGGGATTCTGCAGAAAATTACTACTCATAAGTTGAGCTAAGATCCGAAGTTTCACCCGGTTAAACAGAAGAGGAGGCCTAAATCCGAAGTCGAGCATGCATTCATCAATGACGAGGTATTCAAACTCCTTAAAATAGGTTCCATTCGGGAAGTTAAATACCCGGACGAGTTAGCAAACGTAGTGGTAATGCCTAAAAAGTGAAATAAATTAAGAATGTATTTAAACTACAAAGACTTGAACAAGGCATTCCCTAAGGACTCTTTTTCTTTGCCTAACATCGATCGCATAATCGATGCGATGGCCGGCCACGAGATACTCAATTTTCTCGATGCCTATTCCGGGCACAACCAGATCCGGATGGATCTGGGCGACCAGGAAAAGACTTCCTTCATCAATAAATATGACACCTATTGTTATAACGTAATGCCATTCGTACTAAAAATGCTAGTAGCACTTACCAACGCCTAGTAAATCGGATGTTCGGAGAGCAAATAGGAAAATAAATGGAGGTTTACATTGACGACATGTTAGTTAAGTCCCTGGGAGCAGAGGACCATTTGAGAAATTTGCAAAAAATCTTCAACATATTGAAGAAATACAATATGAAGCTGAACCCGGAGAAATGCGCATTTGGAGTCGGGTCCGGAAAGTTCCTTGGATTCATGGTGTCCAGCCGGGGGATCGAGATCAATCCCGACAAGATCAAGGCCATAAAAGACATCACTGTGGTTGATAATGTCAATGCGTTTCAAAGACTAACCGCGCATAGTCGCCTTGGGTGGATTTATTTCAAGGTCCTCCGATAAAAGCCATCGGTTCTTCTCGTTATTGAAGAAGAAAAAGAACATCTCATGGACCCCGGAGTGCCAGCAAGCTTTGGAAGAACTCAAACGGTAATTTTCGAGTCTGCCTTTACTTCATACTCCAAAGGCAGACTAGCAGTTTTACATGTACTTAGGGGTATCTGAGATAGCGGTAAGTGGAGTCTTAGTCCGGGAAGAATAAGGTATGCAATTCCCTATATATTATATTAGCAAGACTCTAGGCAAGGCCGAAACGAGATGTCTTATAATGACCCGGCCGGTCATTTTGAGAGAATTAGCCTCGAACCCCTAAGTATTGCTTCCTCTATTTCATATTTGGGTTTTATGACTTGCCAGGAGGATTTGTCTTTAGTTTCGAAGTGAAATGGGGCACATAGCCCCTAAAATAGAAGTTTAAGTTATAGAAATTGACCGTAGTTCGAATTGTGTGAAGATGGCTTCGAAATGGAGCGTGTTCGGATGTTGAATTGGAGGTCCGTAGGTCATTTTAGCGTTAATTGGCAAAAGTTGGAAATAAGATAATTTTTGAAAAGTTTGACTGGGAGTGAACTTTTTGATATCGGGGTCGGATTTAGATTCCTAAAGTGGGAGTAGGTCCATAATGCCAATTATGACTTGTGTGAAAAATTTGAGGTCAATCGGACTTGATTTTCTAGGTTTCAGCGACAGATGTAGAAGTCTGAAGTTTTAAAGTTCATTAGACTTGAATCGATGCGGAATTCGTGTTTTTAGCATTGTTTGATGTGAAAGGCTCGAATAAGTTCGTATGATGTTTTAGGACTTATTAGTAAGTTTGGTTGAGGTCCCGGGGGCCTCGGGTGGAATTCAGATGGTTAACGGATCAAATTTTAACTTGTGAGAATGGCTGAAGGCACCAGTTTTGGTGTAATTGCACCTGTGCAAGATTGACCGCAGGTGCGAGCCTGCAGAAGCGAGCAATTGGGTGCAGATGCGGGGTTGGGCGATTCTGAGGGTTTATTTTATTCTTCATTTATGGACATTTTGAACTCGGTCTAGGGCGATATTTGAGAGAACTTTCGAGGGGTTTCTTGACTTAAGTCCCTTGTGCTTATTTTTTTATCAATAATGTTGTTTTCCCATTGATTTTTCCACCTAGTTAGTATATATTTAAGGTGGAATTTGGGAGTTTGAGGCAAGGGATTTGGAGAGTTTAAATTGGGGATTTGAGTTGCGATTTGATGTCGAATTTTGGTAAAAATGGTATGGTTGAACTCGTGGCTGAATGGGTATTCGTAATTTGTGACTTTTACCCTATTTCGAAAAGTGGGCCTAAGTCGACTTTTTTGGGCGATTTTTCAATTCTTTGCTAAAGTCGTAGATTTATGATTTAAATTTGTTTCTTGTGGTTTTATTCATGATATGTAATTGCTTTTGGCTAGATTAGGACCATTTAGAGTTGGAAAGTCAAGGGAAAGGCATTCTTATCGATTAATTGAGCGAGATTTGAGGTAAGCGACATGTCTAACCTTGTGGGGGGGGGGGGAGGGGAGAAATCCCCTTAGGATTTGGTACTGTTGTAATAATTTGTGATATGTGAGCGCTGTGTACGCGAGGCGACGAGTGCGTACACGGGTTGATTACAGAAAATTTGGTTCTTGCTGATTTGTCATCGTTTGAATTCCTTAACTGAGTTGTCTTCTTTTAAAATTCATTAGCAAAGTTGCCTTAGCATATATAGTGATCATGTTTAGCCTAATATCGCATGTCTACATGCCTTAACTCTTACTTGCAATTTGTTCAACATGCTTAGTTGAATTACCTGTTTTCCTTGATTTGAATTAAATCTTTAACTGTAAGATTCTTGCTGTAAATTCGTGTTTTCTTCGATTACCTGCTGCATATTTACTTTGGGACTACGAGGCGGTTCCTCGGAATATCCCCATGTGCTATATATTTACTTTGGGACTACGAGGCATTTACTCGAGAGATCCCCATGTACTGCATATTTACTTTGGGACTACGAGGGCGTTTACTCGGGAGATCCCCCTATCTTGCATATATACTTTGGACTACGAGGAGGTACCTCGGGAGATCCCTCCTGTCGTGCATATTTACATTTGGGGCTACAAGGCGGTACCTTAGGAGTGTCCCTGTTGCTTACTTCTAGTTACGGTGCTGATATTTTCTGAAACTTCTTATTGTTTAAATTCTCAGTCATTTCAAAATATTATTATATCTTCTGCCTTACTTTTCTTTAAAACTAGTAAGGCCCTGACCTGACATCGTCACTACTCTACCGAGGTTAGGCTTGGCACTTACTAGGTACCGTTGTGGTGTACTCATACTACACTTCTACACATCTTTTTGTGCAGATCCATATTCTTCCCATCAGACTAGATACTAGTGAGTTGGGCCGCACGTGGAGACTTCAAGGTATATCTGCCAGCGTCCGCAGACCTCAGAGTCCCTCTTTATCCTTACTATGTTGTTTTTCCTTATTTTCTTTAGATTTTGATGTATAGAGACACTTAGTATTCGCTCTTAGAAGCATGTGACTTATTTTCACCGGGTTTTAGGAGCTGTAAATTATGGAATTACAGTTTTATATTTATATATCATGTGTTTAGATTGGAGTTCAATTTATTATTCATTTATTCCACAAATTGTTAGGCTTACCTAGTTTTAGAGACTAGGTGTCATCACGACATACAACGGAAGGAAATTGGGGTCATGACAAGTTGGTATCAGAGCTCTAGGTTCATAGGTGTTATGAGTCACAAGCAGGTTTAGTAGAGTCTCGAGGATCGGTACGGAGATGTCTGTACTTATCTTCGGGATGCTACGGAACTGTTAGAAAAAGTTTCACTTTCTTTGATTCCTTATCGTGCGAGATTTTTGACTTCGGACTCTAAACTTCTGTCTTTCTATTCTCTCACAGATGGTGAGGACACGTACAACTGGATCGGATGATCAGACACCTGCGCCCCCTGCTAGAGCCGTGAGAGGCCGGTGCCGGGTTAGAGGCCGATGACGTCCACGTGGTGCAGCCAGAGCACCCGCACGAGATGCTACAGAGGAGCCCCCAGTAGCGCCAATTAGAGGACAGACACTAGGGACGCCTGTTACTGCACCATCCCTACAGGAGACTCTAGCCCAGTGTTTGATCATGTAAAGCACCTTAGCTCAGGCAGGGTTGATACCGCTTGCTCCTGCTACATCTCAGGCTAGGGGAGGAGTACAGACTCCTCTCGCGGGTACCCAGAGCCGCGGGTTCAGGTAGACCAGGATCCAGAGATCATTCTGATACAGCCAGTAGCTCCAGTTCAGCCCGAGTTTAGGGCAGCAGTTTCTGAGGCAGAGCAGATCAGGCTCGAGAGGTACAAGAAGTATCACCCACCTACTTTTGTGGCTTAGCGTCAGAGGATTCCCAGGGTTTTCTTGATGAGTGCCACCATATCCTTCGTACTATGGGTGTTGCGGAGACTAGTGGGGTTTCTTTCACTATATTCCAGCTTAGAGGAGCGGCCTATCAGTGGTGGCGCGCTTACGAGTTGGATAGTCCGACTGAGGCAGCTTCACTCACTTGGACTCAGTTCTCAGATATGTTCTTGACAGAGTATGTTCCCGAGAGTCTCATAGATACTTGGCGCATAGAGTTTGATCAGTTGCGCCAGGGTGCTATGACCGTGTCAGAGTATGCGGTTTAATTCAGTGATTTGGCTAGGCATGTGATAAGTGGAGATTTTGACTACTTATTTGCGCCTTTTGACTTTCGTTTTAGTTCAAAAATGCTTAAAGATATTCCCGAAAACTGATAAAATATGCTTACTTGCAGGAATATTGGAAAATGAGCCAAAGTGATGAAATTCAAATCAAGAAGGAGTGATTTTGAACAAGGAAAAAAATCAAGCAAAAAGGGCTAAAGTGCAAACCGCAGAAATCAAATGTGCGGCCGCACCCAGAATTGTATGGTCCGCAGAACTCAAGATGTGCGGCCGCATCCAGAATTGTGCGGTCCGCAAAACTCAAGAAATGCAACCGCAGTTCAGAATTGTGCAACCGCAAAAACCACTCCTGTCAAGAGCTACAGCAAAGTGCGAACCGCACACAGAATTGTGCAGCCGCAGAATCTCCTAAAGGGCAATTTTGTTCGAAAATTTTAGCCTTGTATAAATAGACTACTTTCACAAAATTAGGTTAAGTTTTGAATATCTGAAAGTTGGTAGCTCTTTTTCTTTACCGTTTTAGGAAACTTTATCATAGCTTGTCAATTTTACATTGGATTTTTATCTATTTATCATTAAATATGAGTTTAATCATCTTTTTTCTTCTTCACCCACTATGAGTAGCTAAATTTCTAGCTAGGGTTGTGACCCAACCCTAGTGTGGGTACCTAATGGGTGTTTGATTTAGGGATTGTTTATGGTTAGGTATGTAATATTTATCCTAGTTCTTGCTATAATTGTAGAATTAATAGTTGCAAACATTGATTCAAGCCTATTTGACTTAGTCTAGGAAAACTTGGCTAAACTAAGGTGTGATTTGGGCGAGATCAATTTTTGGCGCCATTGCCGGGGAGCATAAAAAATAGATTTAGCTATATATTTGGTTTTGTATGTGACTTGTCTTCCTTTCCTTCCGTGTTACTAATCGTTTTGCTGAAACAATTTTAGGTACAAAAAAATGGCTCTCAACAACAATGATCCTCTCGGAAACTTGCCATTGGGGGTGGATGTGGATGATGACCAAGTTGACGAGGTTCCTCTTGAACCTCAAGCAATTAGACGAGGCCGACCACCTTATGACAATGTTCCCGTCCCTCCCCCATATCCTCCAAGAGCAGCTCCACACCGGGTGTTGCCAAATGAAGGATATGCAAGTGCCATAGTCCTGCCCCGCATTAGGGCAAACAACTTCCAAATCACTAATGTTATGCTCACATTGCTATAGCAACAGGGATTCTTCACCGGGGCTCCGAATCAAAATGCGTACAAATACTTGAAAGGATTCGTGGACACTTGCTGGGGGAGTAAACAGACCAACGTCTCCAAGGATGCTCTAAGGTTGAGGCTATTTCTCTTCTCTCTACGTAGGAAAGCCTTGGATTGGTTAGAAAGGTTGCTAAACCATTCCATCCATACATGGGATGAATTGGAGGAGAAATTCATTGCCAAGTTCTTTTCTCCCGGGCATATGGCTACTCTCAGAGACGAGATTCTAGCATTCAAACAAGAACCCAATGAGCCTTTGCATGAGATATGAGAGAGGTACCGAACTATGGTGAAAGAGTACCAGAACAATGACATGACGGAGGCTATGATTCAACAAACTTGCTATAGGGGGATTAATACCACCAATTAATATGTGGTCAACTAACTTGCCGGTAGAAATTTCATGACAACAGCATATGCCGAAGCTTGTGAGATTTTAGATGAAATGGCGAATACTTCATCGGCATGGCAAAGTAGAGCAAATGTTCCTCAAGGTGATCCAAATGTGATTCACCTACATAAAGAATTACATGATCATGGGCAAGCAATTGACGAGTTGACCACTACAATGAATCAATTAGCCAAAGCTCAACTTCAACAAGTTCAAGGTCCTAAATAAGTAAATGCAATGGAGGGTTTCAATATGATGGTAAACAAGAGAAGGCAAAAGGGTCAACAAGTGCAAAGCCGTGCAGAACAATATGTACAAGAAGATAGTGGGTTTGACCAAGATGAATCATACAATGAACAAGAGAAGGAAGTGCAATATGTGAACAACTTCCAAGGGCAAAGAAACAACTCTCAACGCCTGAATCAACAACAATGGCGATCTCAAGGTAATCAAGGGAATTGGAACAATCAAAATAACCAAGGTAATTGGAATGGTCAAAACAATTAAGGGAATTGGAACAATCAAAACAACCAAAGCAATTGGGGTGGCAATAGTCAAGGATATTGGGGAGGTAACAACCAAGGGGGATGGAACAATAATCAAGGAAATCGGGGGTCGAGTTTTCAAAGGCCCCCGATGTATCAACAGCCAAGCAACCTGCCTCCTTATCCTTCCCATGGTCCTAGCTCTTCCAACAATGAGATGGGGCGAATTGAGAACATGTTTAAATAAATGATGGAGAAGAATGCCGACTCCGATGCTCAACTAGCCTCTCACAACACTTCAATTCACAATTTGGAAGTTCAATTAGGGCACAAAGGGTGGGAACAACACGGGACATGACATGGTCGTGACTACAAGGAGTGAAAAAGGTGGGATGCAACCACCTCAAGTCGAAGAAGAATTGGGGATGATGAACAAGTGATTCAAGAAGATGAGATTCCAAACAATGTGGTTCAAGCAAATGACGAAGTGAGAATTGATATTGATGAAAATGTGGAGGAGACTCAAGAAGAAGTGAATCCGTCTAGGGAACACATTTTTGACATACCAGAACCGGTAGTGCCAAAGGCTAAGGCACCAATGCCAAGGACTCCTCCTCCATACCCTCAAAGGCTTGCCAAGAAAAATGGCGAGAACCAATTCAAAAAGTTCATTGACATTATTAAGAGCTTATCTATTAACGTGCCATTGGTTGAGGCTTTGGAGCAAATGCCCGGATATGCAAAGTTCATGAAGGATTTGGTGACAAATAAGAGGTTGATGAATTGTGAGACTATAAAGATGACATATCAAGTAAGCGCAATTGTGCACTCAATGGCTCCTAAATTGGAAGATCCTGGCGCTTTCACAATCCCTTGCATCATTGGAAGTGCCGACTTTGCCAAAGCTCTTTATGATCTAGGGGCGAGTATCAACTTGATGCCCTACTCGATTTTCAAAATGTTGGGGATTGGAAAACCAATACCCACTTCTATGAGGCTACAAATGGCGGATCGTACTATGAAGAGACTATTGGGTATTATTGATGATGTGTTGGTTCGAGTTGATAAGTTCATCCTCCCAGCAGACTTTGTGATTCTTGATTGTGAAGTGGATTATGAGGTATCTATTATTTTAGGTAGGCCTTTCCTTGCTACGCGGAAGGCACTTGTTGATGTGGAAGCCGGGGAGCTCACCTTCCGGCTGGGTGATGAAAAGGTGGTTTTCCATGTGTGCAAATCAATGAGGCAACCGAATATCAATGAAGTTTGTTCGTTTATGGACTTAGTGACCAAGGTGATTATTGATGATACTAGTGCCATGATGAATGTTGATGATACTTTGGAGGCCGTATTGCTTAATCATGATAATGATGAGAAGGATGGCTATGTGGAATATGTGAATGCATTACAAGGAATGGGGTCGTACACTTATGGACCCCGCAAATTGTCCTTAGATCTAGAAAACTGGAAGACTCCTCCAACAAAGCCCTCAATCGAGGAGCCTCCCACTTTGGAGTTAAATCCATTGCCTCCACATCTCAGGTATGAATTCCTTGGCCTGTGTTCTACTTTACCGGTTATTCTTTCCTCTTGTTTGACTAACGTGCAGGTAGAGTCTACTTTGGCGGTGCTACAAAAGAGGAAGAAAGCTATCGAATGGACATTGGCGGATATTTGGGGTATAAGCCTTGCCTTTTGCATGCACAAGATTATTTTGGAGGAGGATGCCAAACCCTCCGTTGAACATCAAAGAAGACTAAATGAAGCAATACAAGAGGTGGTGAAGAAGGAGATCATAAAGTAGTTGGATGTCGGAGTTGTTTACCCATTTTCGATAGCTCGTGGACTTCTCCGGTGCAATGTGTCTCAAAGAAAGGGGGCATGACTATGGTCATCAATGACAAGAATGAGTTGATTCCTACAAGAACGGTGACCGGGGTGGAGAGTGTGTATGGATTATCGCAAGCTCAACAAAGTCACAAGGAAAGATTATTTCCCACTTCCATTCCTTGATCAAATGCTTGATAGGTTGGCCGACTGTGCTTTCTATTGTTTCCTTGATGGATATTCCAACTACAATCAAATTCTTATTACTCCGGAGGACCAAGAGAAGTCTACTTTCACATGTCCCTATGGTACTTTTGCATTCTTCCGGATGCTATTTGGGTTATGCAATGCACCGGTGACTTTTCAATGGTGTATGATGGTTATCTTCACCGACATGGTGGAGGATTTTCTTGAGGTCTTCATGGATGATTTTTCTGTGGTTGGGAATTCCTTTGATGATTTCTTGAAAAACTTGGATAAAGTTTTGGCAAGATGTGAGGAGACAAACTTGGTGCTCAATTGAGAGAAATGTCACTTCATGGTCGGCCACAAAAGTTTAAAGAATGGTATTAAGGTCTATAAGGCCAAAATAAAGGTGATTTATAAACTCCCACCTACATCCGTGAAGGGAGTGAGGAGCTTCTTGGGTCATGCGGGGTTCTATGGCCGTTTCATCAAGGATTTTTCCAAAGTGGTAAACCCCTTGTGTAAGCTTTTGGAGAAGGATGCCAGATTCCATTTCAACGAGGATTCCATGAAGGCATTCGAATTGCTCAAGTTCAAATTGACTACTCAAGTCTGTGCATTCAATGTGCGGACCGCACTCAAAATTGTGTGGTCCGCAGAAAATGATCTGCGGTCGCAGAAAAATTTGTGCGACCGCAGATCCAAACTTCAAAGAACTGGTATTACTGGGCTTGGAATTGTATGGCCGCACTCACAATTATGCAGTCCACACTTCAATTGTGCGGTCGCACCTCAAAATTATGCGGTCCGCACAAGGCAGTCTACAGCCGCACTCAGAATTGTGCGGACCGTACTTCTCTCTCCTGCCCACTATTTTATCTGCAATTGTTTTATAGTTTGTGTTTGAAATTTAACTTATTTATGTTGCTATGTATTGCAGACAATGGTTATATCACGGGGACAAGGTGATACATCCAAGGGGAGGGGTGAACCCTCCCTAGGCTAAGACAGGGGTGCCCTACCATTCTCCGTGCAAAAAGTGAGTAGTAAGAAGGCAACAATAGGCCGAGGTAGACAGTCGGAGCCCTCCAAATCAAGTTCATACGCCCCGTCTAGGGAAGAATCGGAGGGCGAATCAGTGCAAAGGCAGCCTGTTGTGCCATCACATCCACAACTACTCCAGGACAGATACCGACTGAGAGATGAGCCTACCTCTTCTGAGAGTACTTCTGAGGGATCGAAAGGGAACTGTCAGGCTACAGAGCCCTTATCTACTCATGTCCCCACCGCACCAGTCACAATTAATGATGATGATGATATTTCGGATGACGGTCAGGGGGAGGGGGATGATACCAGAGTTGCAGGCCTGGAGAGGTCAAAGAAGAAGGAAATTTGGGGAAATAGGTTTATAAGCCTGACTACATTCAACAGGTTCCGAGAGTGGTGGCCTCAGAGATTGCTCACACTTGAGCATCAGTTTCTTTTGAAATACTTGGATAGGCACAATCCAAATGTGTTAAGATAATTTCGGGAAAGAAAAGGGCGAAAGTGGTTCACAAAAAGAGTATTGGATGCCAAGGAGCACTTAGTCTGAGAGTTCTATGCCAATGTGGCGCACATCAAGAAGGGGACTAAGGTGACCAAGGTGAGGAACCTGAAGGTCCGATTTGATCAGAGTACCCTGAACACTTATTTGGGGCTCGAGGATATGGAGTTGGTGCAGTATTTAGAGAAATTCGCACTGGGTGATGTAGCTTGCCCTTGGCTAGCTGAGATACTAGCAGCTCCAGGACCACCACCACCATGGATCACAGCAGGGGTTCCTATTCTGCGGAACACCCACAACTTTGAAGCAAAAGGGTGGCAAACATTTGTATGTAGTCACATAGACCCAATTCGAAATGAAAACAATCTTCCAATCTGCTGGGAAGTCTTAGTTGCATCTATCATGGCCGGGTACCCAATTAATGTGGGTTCCATCATGTTGGCCAACATGTCTCTGGTTGTTAAGCAGGGTGAAATCTCCTATCCGTATCCCAACACTATCACGGAGTATCTCACGGATGCGGGGGTGGAGCCCAAGAGCTTTGATACGAAGGTTAGGGCTAAGCAGCCCTTCTCCTGGTACTATCTGAAGGACCCAAGGAACCCGAAGAACAAGGGTAAGTCGACTACTACCGTAGGCTAGTCTGATGAGCCGTTGGTGGTAGATACAGATTCTGCTGCTATGCCTTCTACAACTTCCATGCCTTCCATAGCAGTCGGACCTTCCACCGAGACAGCTGCCATGACACCACCTCCATCTTTAGGTCCATCAGCATTATATCAATGCCTTCCTCCTCCAATTATCCACTCACTGTGTTGCGAGTCTCCCAGTCACTGGCGAGTCTCAACAACTGGATGCAGACAGCTACTGCAAAGATGCCCAACCTATCCAGTGCTGTTGCATGCAGTCTTCTTCCCCAACACTCCAGGTTCCTCCGTTAGTGGAGGAAATATTGAAGAAGATATTGGATAATTAGAAGACCATCATGGATACCTTGGTGGCACATGTGGGAGAAATTGAGGAGTTAGGTAAACAGATGAAGAAGATGAGAAAATCCCAGGCCTCGAGAAAATCAGTGGACAAGTTGAGATGTGAAGTGACCAAAATAGCAACAACTGGTGATCTTACCTTTGACTTATTGATGGAGACATATTCATCAATACCAGCAGCACCATTAGTACCAGTGGCACCAGCTGGCCAATCTGAGGAGCCAGACCTCGCTGTCCACACGGCTGAGGCGGTGCTACAGATGTTCACCAACCCAGTTACTCCCCGAGCAGAGGATGATGAGATCCAGTTGGAGGAGCCTAAGGAAGGTGATTCTGCTATGGACACTGAGACCACATAGGGAGTCCTCTCTACTCATTCCCTTCTTAATTTTGATTTTTGTTAAGCACTGAGGACAATGCTTATTCTTATTCAGGGGGTGGTCTAGTTTGATTTGATATGACATTTGACATTGGCCTGTAATAACTGATAACATTCTCCTTTTTTTTTTTTACTTTCATTATGAACATATTCTTCTCTCTATTGATGTGTATATTATCTTTCCCTTTCTCAGTTTGTATATTCATTTTTGCTTTCACTAGTTTACTTCATAGCTTCTTTATTTTGTTTTCTCAGTAGTCAATGTTTAGTCTATTAGCTTCTTATTTACTTTAATAGCTTCTTTTTAATTTAGTAGTTTATTTTTATGCTTAAGTGATCAATAAGCCTTTGGTTTTCTTAATGACACGGTTCTTTCCAAAGGTGGTTTTTGTGTGAACCGGATGACTCTTCCCAACGATGGATGACGTGACAACTTTCTTAAGGGATTGAGTCCATTTTATGTTTAGATAAGAACAGTAGTAATAATGAATAAGATGACCTAATTGAGTCGAACTAGAAGAGTCAAACATGTTTCACTTGGTACCAACACACTTAACTACATGCTTATGATTAAAAACAAGTTCTTGGAAAGAAATAGCTCTAGTTAGTGACTTTGTGACTCTTGTATTGACTTAGAAAATCATCGAGTGGTTTAGTTGAACCATTAGTGATTTTCAATCTTGAATACGGTTGTTGCAAGTCCAAGTACCCGTGCGAGGTGAGATGTTTTATTGCAAGTCCAAGTACCCATGCGAATGGTATAGAACTTGCCCCGAATGTGTTTCTAGGCAAAATTCTAAGTTTTGCTTGGCTTGAGAAGTGATTATAGACTCTCCTTGACCCGTTTTTAAATTTTTCATGGCCTACCAATGATGTTATCCCTAGTCAGCCTTTTTGAGCCTAAAGCCTTTCTCATTTGATAACTATTTTACAAGCCTTCACTCATTTTGTAGTGACCCTTTCTTGGCACACAAGCTTTCCTTAACACTCATGAGAAGCAAATTAGTGAAAACATAAGTTTGGGGGAGAGACGAGGAACATGAAAAGAAAGTGAATAAATTGAAGAGTTGAAGGGACTCAAAGAAAAGCAAAAGTGCAAAGCATGGAGAAAAAAAAAAGGAGAAAATGAATATCATGACCAAGAAAGAGTGATGTCAAGTCTCTCTAGTTCCCCTAAGAAAACAAAATGAAAATGACTCAAAGAGTCGGCAAGGCATGAGCCAAAAAGAGAAAATAGAGTGTTTAAGGAAAGATGAACCCATTTTATTCCAACATTTCCTACCTTAGTCCAAAAGCCTTTATTACATCCAAAAAAGCCCTACGTGATTTCAAGCCGAGTGAGCTTACATTAGTGGTGATTTACATGAGAGGCAAGCATATGGTACTTAGAGCCGTACTTGTGACATTCTTTTGAGAGTGATGAGCGAACTTTTCACAAATCATTGAATTGAGTGCTACATTATTAAGTGAGATGAGCTAACGGAGAGTATAGGAGGAGGAGTTTGGGATCCACAGTGACCTACATAAAAGTGCGAACTTCCTTGATGAGTAAAGTCAAGTCTTGATGCTCAAGTGCCATATTAGAGCTATTTGTGCTTTAACCTTCAAAACATTGCCTTGTTTATGATTCATGAGTGTGTGGGTAATTGTTGGTACCAATTGATGTATGTTTGATTCACCTTAGCTTAGCTGGAATAGCTCTTTTCTTGTGGAGGTGGGAATTACCTTATTTGCTTGAGGACAAGCAAAAGCTGAAGTTTGGGGGAGTTGATAAGTGGGGATTTTGACTACTTATTTGCGCCTTTTGACTTTCGATTTAGTTCAAAAATTCTTAAAGGTATTTCCGAAAATTGATGAAATATGCTTACTTGTAGGAGTATTGGAAAATGAGCCAAAGTGATGAAATTCAACTCAAGAAGGAGTAGTTTTGAACAACAACAAAAATCAAGCAAAAAGGGCTAAAGTGCGGACCACAAAATTCTGTCTGTGGCCGCAGAACAAGAAGAAAATTTGACAATGCTGCAATGCAAAGTGCGGCCGCAGAAGTCAAGGTTGAGAGAGGTCGGAATTCAAGAAAATCAAGATCTGTGGACCACACTATAATTGTGCAACCACAGAAATCAAATGTGCGGCCACACCCAGAATTGTACGGTCCGCAGAACTCAAGATGTGTGGTCGTACCCAGAATTGTGTAGTCCGCAGAACTCAAGAAGTGCGGCCGCAGTTCAGAATTGCACCGGCCTTGGTCGCTACGGTTCGAGAGCGTGTTCTTCGATTTATTGAGAGGCTCAACCCCAGTATCAGATTGAGCATGGCCCGAGAGTTGGAAATGGATATAGCGTACCAGCAGGTATTAGGGATTGCTAGGAGGTTGGAGGGTATGCTGACTCGAGATAGAGCTGAGAGATAGGCCAAGAGGTCTCGAGAGTCTGGCACATATAGTGGTACTCATGCCCCAGCGGCAATTCCTTAGTGCTGGGGTTATATGGGTCACCCTGTTCATTCAGCACATCCAGCCGCCAGTGGTGCTTCGGCCACTACTAGGCCCCAGGATCCCTATTATGCACCGTCGGTGTCTAGTGTACCTCATGTACGGGGTGATTTCAGTGGTCAGTTCGGTCGATCAAGCTCGAGCCAATCACATCAGTCACGTCCTCCGAGAGCTTATTTTGAGTGTGGCGACACTCGTCATGTGGTGAGGGATTGCCCCAGATTTACGAAAGGTACGCCTCCACAAATTTTACAGGCACCGCATGCTTCACCAGGTCCTCAGGCTATGGTTACAGCACCAGTTACCACCCCACTTGCACAAGCAGCTAGAGGTAGAGGTCGGACAGGTAGAGGTCGCCCTAGAGGGGGAGGTCAGGCCAGATATTATGCCATTCCTGCTATGACATAGACAGTTACATCAGATTCTGTTATCACAGGTATTGTTCCGGTTTGTCATAGAGATGCATCAGTCTTATTTGATCCAGGCTCCACTTATTCCTATGTGTCATCTTATTTTTCTTCGTATTTGGTTGTATCCCGTGATTCTATGAGTTCACTTGTTTATGTATCTACACCTGTGGGTGATTCTATTATTGTTGACTGTATGTATCGGTCGTGTTTGATTGTTCTTAGTGATTTTGAGGCCAAAGCCGATTTATTATTGCTTAGTATGGTAGATTTCGATATTATTTTGGGCATGGACTGGTTGTCGCCCTATCACGCTATCCTTGATTGTCATTCTAAGATGGTGACGTTGGCTATGCCAGGTCTACCGCGGTTAGAGTGGAAAGGTACCTTGGATCATATTTCTATTAGGGTTGTTTCATTTCTTAAAGCTTAGCGAATGGTTGAGAAGGGGTGTGATACGTATCTGGCCTATGTGAGAGATGTTAATGTTGATACTCCTACCATCGAGTCTGTTCCGGTAGTGAGGGATTATTTAGATGTTTCCCCAGCGGATCTTCCGGGCATGTCGTCTGATAGATATATTGACTTTGGCATTGATTTGTTACCGGGCACTCAGCCCATCTCTATTCCACCTTATCGGATGGCCCCAGTAGAGTTGAAAACGTTAAAGGAACAGTTGCAAGAGTTGATCGATAAGGGTTTCATTCGGCCCAGTGTATCTCCATGGGGTGCTTTTATCTTGTTTGTGAAGAAGAAGGATGGTTCTATGTGAATGTGTATTGATTATCGCCACTTGAACAAGGTTACAGTGAATAACAGGTATCCATTGCCACGTATTGATGACCTATTTGATCAGCTTCAGGGTGCCAGAGTGTTCTCTAAGATCGACTTGCATTCAGGCTATCATCAGTTGAAGATTTGGGAGACGGATATCTCGAAGACTACTTTCAGGACTTGGTATGGTCATTACGAATTCCTTGTAATGTCTTTGGGCTGAACAACTCCCCAACAGCGTTCATGCACTTGATGAATATTGTATTTTAGCCCTATCTTGACTCCTTCGTCATTGTGTTTGTTGACGACATTCTGGTGTACTCCCGGAATCTAGAGGATCATGAGTAGCACCTGAGGACTGCGCTTCAGACCTTGAAAAAGAAGAAGTTATATGCAAACTTTTTGAAGTGTGAGTTCTGGCTAGACTCAATGGCATTTTTTGGTCATGTAGTATCGAGTGATGGGATCAAGGTAGACCCAAAGAAGATTGAAGCAGTGCAGAGTTGGCCCAGACCATCCTTAGCTACGAAGATTCAGAGTTTTCTTGGTTTGGCGGGGTACTACCGTCGATTTGTAGAGGGTTTCTCATCTATTGCATCACCTATGACCAAATTGACCTAGAAGGGTGCTCCATTCAAGTGGACTGAGGATTGTGAGGAGAGAATTCAAAAGCTCAAAATTGCTTTGACTACAGCCTAGTGTTAGTGTTGCCTACTGGATCGGGGTCCTATACGTTGTATTGTGATGCATCGCACATTGGTCTCGGTGCAGTGTTGATGCAGGACGGTAGGGTGATTGCCTACACATCCAGATAGTTGAAGGTGCATGAGAAGAATTATTCTATCCACGACCTTGAGTTAGCAGCTATTGTTCATGCCTTGAAGATCTGGCGGCACTATTTGTATGGTGTTCCTTGTGAGGTTTTTACCGATCACCGGAGTCTACAACATCTGTTTAAACAGAAGGATCTTAACCTGCGGCAGCGGAGATGGTTGGAGTTGCTTAAGGATTATGAAATCACATTCTTTATCATCCCGGTAAGGCTAATATGGTGGCCGATGCCTTGAGTCGTAAGGCGGAGAGTTTGGGCAGCTTAGCATATCTACCAATAACAGAGAGGCCTTTAGCCTTGGATGTTCAGGCCTTGGCCAATCGGTTTGTCAGATTAGATGTTTCTGAGTCGTGCCGAGTTTTGGCTTGTGTGGTTTCTCAGTCTTCTCTTTATGATCGTATCAAAGAGCGTTAGTATGATGACCCCCATCTGCTTGTCCTTAAGGACACGGTTCAGCATGGTGATGCCAAGGAAGTCACTATTGGAGATGACGGTGTATTACGGATTCAGGGTAGGCTATGTGTGCCTAATGTAGATGGTTTGTGTGAGTTGATTCTCCAGGAGGCTCACAATTTGTGGTACTCCATTCACCCAGGTGCCGCGAAGATGTATCAGGACTTGAGGCAACACTATTGGTGGAGGCGGATGAAGAAATACATAGCGGAGTTTGTCGCTCGGTGCCTAAATTGTCAGCAGGTGAAGTATAAGCATTAACGACCGGGTGGATTGTTTCAGAGGATAGAGATTCCAGAGTAGAAATGGGAGCGGATCACTATGGATTTTGTTGTTGGGCTCCCACATACTCAAAGGAAGTTTGATGCAGTTTGGGTGATTGTGGATAGATTGACCGAGTCAACTCATTTCATTCATGTGGTTACTACTTACTCTTCGGAACAACTGGCTCGGGTTTACATCCGCGAGATTGTCAGGCTTCATGGCGTACCGGTATCTATCATCTCTGACCGGGGTACGCAGTTTACATCACAGTTCTATAGATCCGTACATCATGAGTTGGGTACTCGTATGGAGTTGAGTACAACATTTCCCCCTCAGACGGATGGACAGTCCAAGCGCACTATTCAGATATTGAAGGATATGCTTCGTGCGTGTGTGATTGATTTTGGGGGTGCTTGGGATCAGTTCGTGCCACTTGCAGTGTTTTCCTACAACAATAGTTATCAGTCGAGCATTCAGATGGTGTTGTATCATGTGTTAGACTTCAGCTCAGTCCAATTGGACAAGGATCTATCCTATGTTAAGGAGCCAGTGACCATTTTGGACAGGCAGGTTCGAAAGTTGAGGTCGAAGAACATCGCTTCAGTGAAGTTTCAGTGGAGGGGTCATCCGGTCAAGGAGGCGACTTAGGAGACCGAGCAGGATATGCGCAGCCGCTATCTTTATCTTTTCACCACTTCAGGTATGTCTCTATACACGTTCGAGGACGAACGTTTGTTTTAAGAGGGGGAAGATGTAACGATCCGGTCGGTCATTTTAAGAGAATTAGCCCCGAACCCCTAAGTATTGATTCCTCTATTTCATCGTTGGGTTTTATGGCTTGTCGGGAGGATTTGTCTTTGGTTCGGAATGAAATCGGACACATAATCCCTAAAATAAAAGTTTAAGTCATAGGAATTGACCGTAGTTCGAACTGTGTGAAGACGACCACGGAATGGAATTTTGGTGGTTCATATAGCTCATTAGGGTGATTTTGGTCTTAGGAGGGTGTTCGGATGTTGAATTGGTCAGTAGGTCATTTTAGCGTTAATTGGCAAAAGTTGGAAATACGATGATTTTTGGGAAGTTTGACCGGGAGTAGACTTTTTGATATCGTGGTCGGATTCCGATTCCGAAAGTGGGAGTAGGTCCTAATGCCAATTATGACTTGTGTGCAAAATTTGATGTCAATCGGACTTGATTTGATAGGTTTCGGCTTCGGATGTAGAAGTTTGAAGTTTTAAAGTTCATTAGGCTTGAATCGATGCGCAATTCGTGTTTTTAGCATTATTTGATGTGATTTAAAGGCTCGACTAAGTTTGTATGATGTTTTAGGACTTGTTGGTAAGTTTGGTTGAGGTCCCAGGGGCCTCGGGGTGGATTCCGGATGGTTAACTGATCAAATTTGGACTTGTGAGAATGGCTAAAGGCACCAGTTCTGGTGTAATCGCTCCTGCACAAGATTGACTGCAGGTGCGAACCCACAGAAGCGAGCAATTGGGCGCAGATGCAGGGCTGGGGGACTTGGCCAGTGGTCGCAGATGCGACGTGAAGACCACAAGAGCAGAGTCGTTTCTGCTGAGAAATAAGCACAGAAGGAAAAAGGCATGGGAGGCTTGTTGGTCACAGAAGCGAACTTGCTCTATAGGAGCGGGTGCAAAAGCGCTCCATAACCGCAGAAGCGAAGTGCAAATGCGCGTTTGGGTCCGCAGAAGCGGGCATGCCCGGACTAAGTTAGAACCGCACCTGCGATGGAAATTTTGTAGGTGCGGAGCCGCAAATGCGGCTGTGGACTCGCATAAGCGATTTTGCTGGGCAGAAAAGGGGAAATTCCGAGGGTTTATTTCATTCTTCATTTTTGGACATTTTGAACTCGGGCTAGGGCAATTTTTAAGAGCACTTTCGAGGGGTTTCTTGAGGTAAGTCCCTTGTGCTTATTTTCTTATCAATAATCTTGTTTCCCCATTGATTTTTTCACCTAGTTAATGTGTATTTAAAGTGGAATTTGAGAGTTTGAGGCTAGGAATTTGGAGAGTTTAAATTGGGGGTTTGAGTGATGATTTGATGTCGGATTTTGGTAAAAATGGTATGGATGGACTCGTGGTCGAATGGGTATTTGTAATTTGTGACTTTTACCCGATTCCGAGACGTGGGCCCAGATCGACTTTTTTGGGGCGATGTTTCGATTCTTTGCTAAAGTCGTAGATTTATGATTTAAATCTGTTTCTTGTGGTTTTATTCATGATATGTAATTATTTTTGTCTAGATTTGGGCCATTCGGAATTGGAAAGTCGAGGGAAAGGTATTCTTACCGATTGATTGAGCGAGATTTGAGGTAAGTGACTTGTTTAACCTTGTGTGGGGGAGGGAGGGAATCCCCTTAGGATTTGATACTGTTGTAACAATTTGTGATATGTGAGCATCGTGTATGCGAGGTGACGAGAGCGTACACAGGTTGATTATGGAAAATTTGGTTATTGCTGATTTGTCATCTTTTGAATTCCTTAACTGAGTTATCTTCTTTTAAAATTCATTAACTGGGTTGCCTTAACCTATGTAGTGATCAAGTTTAGCCTAGTATCGCATGTCTACATGCCTTAACTCTTACTTTCAATTTGTTCAACATGCTTAGTTGAATTACTTGCTTTCCTTGATTTGAATTAAATCTTTAACTGTAAGATTCTTGCTGTAAATTCGTGTTTCCTTCGATTACTTGCTTGATATTTACTTTGGGACTACGAGGCGGTTCCTCGGAAGATCCCCATGTACTGCATATTTACTTTGGGATTACGAGGCGTTTACTCGGGAGATCCCCATGTACTGCATATTACTTTGGGACTACGAGGCATTTACTCGGGAAATTCCCCTATCTTGCATATTTACTTTGGGACTACGAGGCGGTACCTTGGGAGACCCCCCCCCCCCCCATCGTGCATATTTACATTTGGGGCTACGAGGCGGTACCTCGGGAGTGCCCTTGTTGCTTACTTCTATTTATGATGCTGATATTTTCTGAAACTTCTTATTGTTTAAATTCTTAGTCATTTCAAAATATTATTATATCTTTTGCGTTACTTTTCTTTAAATTCAACAGTGCCCTGACCTGACCTCGTCACTACTCTACCGAGCTTAGGCTTGGTACTTACTGGGTACCGTTATGGTGTACTCATACTACACTTTTGCACATCGTTTTGTGCAGATCCAGGTTCTTCCCACAAGACCAAATACCAGTGAGTTGGGTCGTACGTGGAGACTTCAAGGTGTATCTGCCAGCGTCTGCAGACCTCGGAGTCCCCCTCTATCCTTACTATGTTGTTTTTCCTTATTTTCTTTAGACTCTGATGTATAGAGACACTTAGTATTCGCTAATAGAAGCTTGTGACTTGTTTCACCGGGTTTTGGGAGTTGTAAATTATGGAATTGCAGTTTTATATTGATATATCATGTGTTGAGATTGGACTTCAATTTATTTCGCAAATTGTTAGGCTTACCTAGTCTTAGAGACTAGGTGTCATCATGTCATCCTACGAAGGTAAATTGGGATCGTGACATATCCTCACCTGGAGAAATTGGCGCTTGCTTTGCTAAGCACCTCCAGGAAGTTAAGGCCATATTTTTAATGACATCCCATATGTGTCGTGACTACTTACCCATTGAGGAACATAATACTAACACCCGAGCTCTCGGGACGGTTGGCCAAATGGGCTGTGGAAATTAGTGGGTAGGAATATGAATATCGACCCCTAACCCCTTTAAAGTCTCAAATTTTGGCAGACTTCGTGGCTGATTTCACGCTGGCCTTAATACTCGATGTCGAAAAGGAATTATTGTTAACCTCGAGGACCTCCTCAGGGATCTGGACCTTCTTTACGGATGGAGATTCGAACGCAAAAGGTTTCCGAACTCAGCATCGTGTTGAAGCCGCCCACGGGTAACGTAGTTAGGCAATCTATTAAAATTGTGAAATTGACTAACAATGAGGCTAAGTATGAGGCCATGATTGCAGGTCTCAAATTGGCAAAAATCCTGGGGGCGAGGTGATTGAAGCTAAATATGATTCCCTCCTTGTGATGAATCAAGTCAATGGGACGTTCGAAGTGAAAGAGGAACGGATGCGAAGATACTGGGATAAACTACAGGTAACACTACATCAATTCAAGGAGTGGACCCTACAACATATACCCCGGATAAAAACAGCGAAGCCGATGCTCTAGCTAACTTGGGGTCGTCGGTTGATGACGATGAGTTCAGCTCGGGAAAGGTCGAACAACTCATGAAATCGGTAGTGGAAAAAGGCCACACCAAGATAAACTCAACAAGCTTAACCTAGGATTGGAGAAACAAGTATATAGATTACGTGAAGCCCAGGAAGCTACCCTTGGATCCTAAAGAATCGAGAGCGCTGCGTACGAAAGTGACCAGGTTCAGCCTGTCTGAAGATAACACCATATTCAGAAGAACATTCGATGGCCCACTCGCCATATGTCTAGGACCAGGAGATACCGAATATGTCTTGAGGGAAGTTCACGAAGGCACCTGCGGCAACCATTTGAGTGCCTAATCATTGATTCGTAAGATAATCAGAGCCGGCTATTACTGGATTAACATGGAGAAATATGCGAAGGAGTTCGTACAGAAATGCGACGGGTGTCAGAGGCATGCACTGATGATCCATAAGCCAGGGGAGCTACTGCATTCGATCTTGTCACCTTGGCCATTCATGAAATGGGGAATAGACATCGTCGGTCCCGTGCCATGGGCACTCGGTAAGGCTCAGTTTATATTATTTATGACTAACTATCTTTCTAAATGGGTTGAAGCTCAGGCAATTGAGAGAGTTAGAGAAAAGAAGTTATTGATTCTATTTGGGACCATATAATATGTCGGTTCGAAATGTCGGCCGAGATCGTATATGACAGCGGGAAGCAGTTCATCGACAGTAAGGTAAGCAATTTTTTCGAGGACCATAAGATCAAAAGGACCCTGTCAACACCTTATCACCCTAGTAGGAATGGGTAGGCGGAGTCTACAAACAAGACCATACTCTAAAACCTTAAGAAGAGATGGACCGATGCCAAAGCAAAATGGAAGGAATATATTCCCGAAGTCCTGTGGGCATACCGTATGACCTCAAAGTCTAGTACCGGGCCACCCCATTTTCGTTGGTCTATGGTGCCGAAACACTAATACCGATTGAGGTAGGAGAGCCGAGTTTTAGGTTTCGATATCCGACCGAAGAGTCAAACGATGAATCCATGAGCACAAGCCCGGAACTATTAAATGAGAGGCGCGAGGTCGCCCTCGTCCAGTTGACCGCACAAAAACAAATGATCGAAAGGTATTACAACCTGAGAGACAACCTCCGACACTTTAATATCGGGGACTTGGTGTTAAGAAAGGTGATACTAAATATCCGGAACCCGAACGAAGGGAAGCTAGGACCGAATTGGGAAGGTCCATATCGAATTATCGAGATTACCGGTAAAGGTTCGTACAAACATGAATCAGGGAATATTGAGCAGCTACAGAACAACTATAACGTAACCCACTTAAAACGATACTACTACTAAGGTACGACCCCATTCGTCATTTTTTTTATCTATTGCGAATTGGACAAACACTTGCAGGCAACATCCAAAGGATGATGTAGTTGTTATGCCTGAAATCACGCATTGCACTCTTGTTCCCTTGAACCGATTTTGTCCTAAATGGGTTTTCTGGCAAGGTTTTTAATGAGGCAACAGTGGATCGTGCTAACTTAGAATCAAAGGTCGGTTGTGAACCGGAGTCGATTGTCACATCAACAGTATCTGAGCCCTCTCGACGATCGACCTCGAATATTGGGGGCCATCACCCTCGGGTAATGATTTTTAGCATGGAAGGAAACTTTGTGCTTGAGCAGTCTAGGCTCGATGAATACGATTTATTGTAAGGGACAAACGGTCAAATGAATCGTGCCCCCGTAGACCACCTAAGCCATAACACGAAGCTTACATACACTTACATATTACACACGTGAATGAAAGAAAGTTTCTACCTTGCAGATACATATTTTGTCCCTTAAGACTATTACATTTTGTTCCTTAAGGATATCGAGCGCAAGGGCTGCCTCTTTCCGGATCTAATAGATCACCCCCACTCGGCGACTGTCTTCCAAGACAAATTCAGATGGCTCGGGTTAGCGAAGGCTGAAGGCACAAAAGCCTATTAGGCAGTGCCTAATCTTAAAAGGCTACGACCACCCCCACTCGGGGACTATCGTTCGAGGCAAGCTCGGATGACTCGGGCTATCGAATCCCGGAGGTACAAAGCCTATTAGGCAGTTTCTGGACTTAAAAGGCTACGGCCACCCTAGAAACGGCTCGAAGACGTCCGAAGCCCGTAATCAAAATATAAGGCCTTCATAAGTCAGAACCAGTTCAAAGGTTACCCTCGAAAAAATTATAGTCTAAAGTCATCTAAAAAGCACTTTGGAGGAACCTTCTGGTCATGCCGAGTCCCCACAAGTTCCAAACAAAATTCATATCTTGAACAAGTCTTGTTTGAACCTCCGAACAAAAACTTATTACTACGTTTTATTCCGTACTAAAGCATTTGAAATCTTTACAATTATAAAGAGGATGCCAAAATTAACGGACTCAAAAATTGCCAAAAGGGAAAAAAGCCTTATATACATTCCAAAAAAGTCTTTACAAAGGCCAATGAAAATGGCCTTAACAAAATAAATGTACAAACTGCAAAAACAAAGATTCCTAAGGCACCTACGCCTGATCTTCACCAGAACCAGCCTCGTCACCAGAGCCCTCGGGGTCTTCTCCATCCTTGAGGTCGTTGGAGCCCTCAGAGCCTTCCTCGCCCTCGGGTTCACCTAACTTTTTGGCCTTGGCCTCGACCTCGAGCTTTTTCGTCTCTTTAATCTCTGCCGACAGGTCAAAACCTCGGGCATGGATCTCCTCGAGTGTCTCCCTTCGAGACAACCGCTTCACATACTCAATAGTAACTTTCAGGCGGGTCGCGTCTACCTCAACATCAACCCTATACTAGGCCACCATTTCTTCATGAGTCTTCAACATCAGCCCTGGTTATTTCCGACACGGACTTCGCTCTTTCGAGCTCTTTGCCGAGGGCATCCCGTTCAGCAATGGCCGAGCCCAGTTGAGACTGGAGGTCTTTAATTTGTCGAGCCCGTGCTTCGGCCTTCCTTTTCACCACTTGGAGTTGGACTTCTACCGATGCCAGTTGTTACCAGGCGGTCTCCATCTCTTAAGCCAGCCGATCCATTTTTTCCTTCCAGACATCGGTCATGGCCTTAACCTCGTTTATTTCAGCCCGAAGTTGATCGATCCGATAAATATTCTGTTGGACCTACGAGGTTTAGTCGTTAGTCTCCATGGCTAACTCGTCATCGCTAATTTCAAAAATCTTCACATGTTCCACCAGGTTGGCATGCTTCTTCTAAGCAGCATCCAACTCGGCTTCTTCGTCTTGCTCACTCAGAAGTTTATACGTGTCCCTCTTCTCGGCGAGCTCTCTAACCTCAACCTCAAGATGGTTAGCCTTAGCCCGGTACCTGAGAAAACTTTCATGATGAAGTACCGAGGCCTGTAAAAATATAAAAGAGAGAAGACATGAGAGACATCAAAAACTAAGTTAGGAGACAAAAGAGCGTAATGACACCTTACCTGGTTCAGCGCCTGCTGCGCTTCGATGAACAAGCACGACACATCCACCTCGTTCATTTTTGCCTGATCTTCTTCGGTTACCAGGCACCAGAGGTAGTGAGCTACTCCAACAGGGACGGAAAGAACCCGGGTATCCTCTTGGACGGTGATGATTATTGACCGCTTTCGGCCAGGATCTGTACTCTGGGCAGTAAACCGGTTGATCACCTTTGGGCTTGAATTCAGCGCACCAGTTTCTGAAGGCGGCTGCTTCCTTGGCATCGTCAGGTCACCTAACCCGATGAAGTCTTCCAAAGCGGTCGAATCTACACCTTCAAAAAAAGAACGAAGGGGATCATCCACACTATGAGCCCCTTAGTTAGATTTCACCTTCACCGTTCGATCCTCTTCGAGCATGGACTCGGTATAAGAAGGTGACCTTGAAATATCTATTACACTGAGTGCCATCTTCGGGGCATGGCCGACATCCCGTGAAGTCTCGGCCCCGGTCTCCTCATCGACCTCCCTAATTTGAGGGAGATCGGCCTCATGAATCTCCTGTTCAATAACCCACCCACTCTTCGGGGAAGATCGGTTTATGGGCCACAAGAATATCATCCTCTTCGGGCTCATACCTGAGCCGAAAAAGCGAGTCTGGGTCCGGTGCTCGAGAGCCAGAACTCTCCTTTGGCTTGCGTGCCAACCTTCTGCTTGCCTTTTTCTTCTCTGACCTCGGGGAACCCAGAGCCTTTCTTTTCTTCTTCTCTCCTCCTATGGCCTCGATCTACCCTGAAGCAGAAGGTTCAACGGACAAGTCCTCGTCCCCTACTGGAGGCCTAAGCTCAATGGTCTTAGGCAAACCTGCGAAAAGAAAAGAAAGGAAATGAGAATGTAATGCTAAAAAGGGAGCCTAATGTTACTTATCCGGGAAAGAGATCTTACTGTGAAAATGGGCCTCCCAATGGCCCTTCGAGAGCTCGTGCCATGAGCGCTCCGAATAAGGCATCTGCGAACAAATACCCTCGATCCACTCCTTGAGCCGAGGAATGGCGTTTGGGACTCGAGCTACAGCTGCACCACCACAAATACTGGTAAGGAAAAAGGAGATGAACGTAAAATCGACATTTAAAGGAAAGTTGTGCTAACGTGATACATTCCGCTTCTCGGGGACTGGCCTAAATTCGGCATGGATCAAGTCTGAGGTCTCACCTGGACGAAGCGTCCCTGCTAGCCACGGTCCCGGTCCTAATCGATGCTTGAGAATGGGGCTTTGCTTGCCTGGCGTACGAGCTTTATCAGTCCCCTTATAAGATTCAGGGACTATACAGGCGGAGTAGATGATCAATGGTGAACCGACAAGAGTCGATTTTGTTCACAAAGTATCAAAGGGGGATTACGATCCTCCACAACATCGAGTGGATCTAACCGAGGCATACTTCATACCTCCTACTGGAGTCCGGAATAACTGGGTCCATCGGGCCCAGTGTGAAGGGATAAGTGTAAGCACTCAGATACCCCTCCACATGAGTAGAGATGGAATCCTCGGGCCTGGGGATTACTATGTCCTTATCCGCCCAGCCGCAGTCCTTTCGAACCGTAGGAAGGACGTCTTCAATGATGAAGCATATGTATCTAGATACCGCCTCACACCAGCCCTGCACCGGTGAGGGCTTTTCGACCTTAAAGTCATCCGCGACCGAACACCCCCTGAGGATGAAAATTTTCAAGGGAGGCTCAGCAGCCGGTTCATCGGTAGCCGTGCCTGGAGCGTATCTCTTGAGGATGACCACATCGGGGGTGGTCTCTTCGACTTCGGTGGTCGGCTGCGAAGAAGAAGAAGCAACTTTTTGGGGAACAGTTATGGAAGTTTTCGCCATTGTTATCTGGAAAAAGTTTGTAAAATATGAAGAAAGTTTGGGAGATGAAAGGTAAAAGCTTTGCTAAGAAAATCAAGTACGCTGGTTTGGGTAGAAAATAAGTAAAAACTTGCAATTTACTGAGAAATCTTGAAGAACGGAGGTAAAAATATTGGGGTATGAAGAAGGGCAGAGATATCCCGAAGATTCGAAGGTAGAAGCTTGGTCAAAAGGTAAAAAATGAACGAAGGAGGGGAGTATTTATAGAGGCTTCGCGGCGTTTCGCGTCCAGAGATGGCATGCCGATGGTTGACACGCGTTTGAAGTCATTATGACGTCGTTTCTATCACGTGGTATTGAAGAAGGAATCGAAGTGCACATGTCATTTCTGTAAACTTACTCTCCGAGAAATGAAGGGACTATCTGTATACGGATGAAACCGAGTCCATGGGATGCCTCGGTTTTCGATGACGTAAACGGAGCAAAAGACGTGACGGTAAGGAACCGAAGTCGAAGGGAAAGAGCCCCTCGAGTCGGGGTTCGGGTAAAACGCCTGCCCTCGGGAGTATAGGGGCCATGACCCCAGGTTCAGTTCGAATCCCAAATGCCCCGGAGAGCATTACCATATAATCGAGCATGACCAACAAAGGTCGTAATATCCGTGACCAGCCGGATGTCACGGCGTGAATCTCGGCACGTATCGGCAGAAAATTGGTGATTAGTCAAATAAAAGATTTTTATCTTTTATGGAATTGTACTTAGGGTAAAACTCCCATAATATATAAAGGGGGTCTGACTATTCATTAGATACTGTAAACACATATCAAGGCAATATACTCTTATTTTCTCTGTTATTCAAAGTACTTACTTTTGTTCATCAGTCCATCAGTAACGTGAGCCCGGACATTTCATTAAGTTGTCACTAAGTCTGGGATCAGTCTTCTTGATTGGTTTGATAATTTATTACGTCATTTATCTATTTAATCTAACGCAATTTATCATTTGTATTGAATTAACCTGCATATCCTTAAAATCACTTACAAATTTAATTGTTATCTATTTTTTTTTAGAGTAAACAAAATTATTAAATTCATGACCCCTCCATGTGCATACACATTAATAAGAAGTTCAAGACAGATAACTGTGCACCCTTAATTCTCCGTAAGTTCGTCAAGTTGATTATTTCAATCATCATTTTTTAAAAAAAATTGCATTTTGTTGGATTATTCGTCAGTTTCTAGCTTCTTGTGTTTATATTGATTTTGAGTTCGATATAGTCATGGTGACGGCCATGATGCTGACATATTAACAACTAATAGACTACAAAAAATATACTCAATTTATAGTATTGGAAAGTTTTCTAACTGTTATGTACTATAATCCTCAAAAAGTATTGGACAATCTTGGGAATCTCCAAACCAGAAACAACTTGCGA
Source organism: Nicotiana tomentosiformis (assembly GCF_000390325.3). NCBI lineage: Eukaryota > Viridiplantae > Streptophyta > Magnoliopsida > Solanales > Solanaceae > Nicotiana > Nicotiana tomentosiformis. The sequence continues at coordinate 18,026,930 of NC_090818.1, forward strand.
AAAGCTGAGAATGGCTGCTTAATCTTGAATTATTTGAATTGAATGTAGATAACTTGTGCGGAGCAATGGTCATAAGTGTATGACAGAGAGATTAAAGAAATTAAGTCACAACTTAATTGATATTGTTGTAAATCATTTGGTCAATCATTTTCGTAACAACTCTCAACATGTAATTCGGGTTTCCATACATACAGTCATAGTAATATGTCGATAAAAACTTATCCCAACCAAAAAATTAGAGTCCTATTATCTATAATATGTATATTATATGTATCTAATACTTATATATTTCAAAAATATAATATTTTTTCGATTATTATTTTTAAAAACGACTAAAATTATATATTTTTTTAAAATCATCATCTATATTTATTGCACAAACTTCTTAGAAGCAGGCAGCAATATAAAACACTTTAAAGTCAACAATATTGCATAGTCACAATTGTAACTTGTAGACTGAAGGTTTTTATGGTACATCCCGTGATTGGTGCAGCAGTAGGTGCATTATCATCTACAATGGTACAACTTTTGATGAGATAATTACTTTTGTATTTCCATCTAATGACAAACAAAAATGAAATCATTATTGAGTAATAATGCACGTCGCAACTTGTCCGCCGGTCATTAAATATTTCGTTCACTGTTGACTTAACTAACATTCGGCCTTTTATGTTGTACAGGAATTTTTGCTAACTTATTCAGCATCTATACCCGTGACAGAAGCTTGGTATTAAGAAATATCTTTCAATTTTAAACGAGAAGAAGGGTGGTAGGTCGTCCGTAAATTTAAGATGTGTAGATGATTTTATCGGACAAGTTTAAGTAGGGCGTTTGACGTAAAAATTGTAATTTTTGAAAAAAAATTAATATGTGGTGTTATAAGTTGAAAAATAATATTTAAAATTTGAATTATGTTTGGAGATGTATTTCACTTAAAAAATATTACAGTTTTGGGAGTGAAAAAGAATTCTGAAATTCTGAAAAAGTGATCAAAACCACTTTTTGGATTTTGAAAACTCATTTTCAAAAAGAAAATTTCAAAAACTTGTAAAATTTCATGCATAAACACATTTTTGAAAACAAAAATTTATGGACAAACGGGGCCTAAGATAACTTATATAATTTCCCTTAATTTTACTTTTTTTAAAACAAAGTAAGACTAGATAAAGACAACTATCTGAGTGTCTTATGGTTTGAACTTCACATTTTCTGACTGTTTCTACAAGACAACAGATTTCCAACGACTCTAGAATAAATTACATATTTTAAAGATGAATAAAATCTTGATCAGATATGGTATCTACGGATCTGTATTTTTTTAAAGTAAAGTTTGTTTTAGTTTTTCAAAAAAGATTGAAAGGAAGCATAAGAAATGGCCTAAGATTCAATCATCGGCCGTCTGCCGGCTCTAATGATTTAAATAACAATATAATATCTTGAACATAGTTAATGGAGTCTAGCACATATAGCAGTATATCCATATAGCCATATTATATAGGGTGCTATTTGTACATATTTTAATGAGTCTAGTGTAACCCCTCTTTTTTATATATATCTAGAAAAGCTGCCGGGAACTTTAGGTGAATTTCTCTTTTATAGCTATCGGTTGGTGGTTAATGGTCCTTCAAGATCATAATTACATAATATCCAAAAAAAAAAAACTAATTTAGGATCTAAATTTGATAGATTTAATAATATTATAATACTAAATATTATTTTTTTTAAATTATGAATTCTGAATTTGATATATATCTTACGTACTGTATAAAAATAATGAGTTCAGTTGTAAAAATAATATACTCAATAACTCTATATCTGTCTTTGCTCTTACCTACTCCCTCCCGTCCATATTATGTTTTTCTAAAAATATTTGCACACTTCTTAATAGATATATTAAATATTGTTGATTATAAGACATTTATTTTTTCTTAAATATCTCATTTAAACTATACTCTCCTAAATGGAGTAGTAACACTACTAAAAAAAAAGGGAAAAAACCGACATGTTGGTCGGTAATTGGCAAAAATCAATCGAAAATCGACCGATTCATGATAGTCGGTAGAGCCAATCGACCGGCTTCGATCGGTATTTTTTTACTGATTTCGGTCGGTCAATTAAATTTCGAAAATGACCAAAAAAGAAAAAAACTACTGAAAGAACTGACTGAAGTAGGTCGATATTTTTAATTATGTAATTAAAAAATGGATCATTTGAGAATCGAACCGGGTACTGTGGCTGAATACTATTCTATCACTTAGCGAATGGTTCATTTTGATTTTAGACTTTCTTTTATTTTAAGCAAAATACATAAAGACCCCATTAAACTTGTCCAAAAAATATGTTTGAACACTTAAACTAAGCGTGTGTTCTTTTGCCCTCATATTCTTGTTCGGAGTAAATTAAATAACACCCTAACACTATAATACCAGTTTCACAATGTGATGTGCTTTATACACGCGCCATATCATTGCCACATTAGCGCCACATTAGAGTCATATCAGCACCACGTTAGAGCCACGTCAGAAATTATCTAAATTTTGATTTTTTAACCTTTTGTTTCTTTTTGTCTATTCACATTTTTTTCCTTACTCATTATTTATGTACACTAATAAATCACTAATTAATTATTAAATTCCTCTTAATTATAATTTTTTCATCGAATTCTCATCCATAGATACACTATAAATTTAAATCCCTTCGATCTTGGTTTACTCTCCTCTTTTTTTTCCTTTATCTAATTTTTTTTAATTTTTCATTTCAATCTTCAACATCCTCTATGATTTTTTTCTGTTCAACTAACCGTAACAGAGAAAATACGAGAAAATGCTAAATTAATTTTTTAATTTTCAGAAAAAAGAATATTCATTGAATTACAAAACATAAAAAAAGAAGAAGATGAGTCAGAACAAAATTTGAACAAAAAAGAAGAAGAAGAAAGAAGACGAGGAGCACTAGGGGGGGCGAATGGAGAAGAACGACGAAGGGGGTTAGAAGAAAGAGAAAGAAGATGGGCGGGTTAAAAAAATGAGAGGGCCCAGTCTTTATTTTATTTTATTTTTATTATACATTAGCAGCGGGCCCACTTTTTTAAAAATTTTACTCACTTTTATTTTATTTCTTTTTTCTTTTTCTTTCATATCAGCCTTTAGGGTGTTATTTAATTCACCCCGAACAAGACTATGAGGTAAAAGAATATTCGTTTAGTTTAAGTGTTCAAATCTGTTTATGGACAAGTTTAATGAGGCCTTTATGTATTTTGCCTTTATTTTATTTATACTTTTTAATTGTATTTTCGCTCGAAAATAAAATTACCGACCGAAATCGGTTGATTTTTAAAATGACCGACCGAAATTACCGACGGAAAACGGTCGATTTTTTGAATATTAATTTTAATTTAGTTTAAAGAAAAAGCTAACCAAAGTTGGTTGGTTTCTTAAAAATAAATTTCGCGGGATGCAAAAATAGTTTTTCGTAATTTTGTGTCAAAAAACAGATAGAAGTCGGTCGGTTTCGTAAAAAAAATTTGATTTTTTTTTTTTGAAAAACCGACCGACTTCAGTCGGTTTTTCGACCGATTTTTTGATTGACTGCGGTCGGTTTTGATCTAATTTCTAGTAGTGTAATAACGATATACTTGAAAAATAATAATAAATAATCCTTCTTTTTTTTATTTAAAAAGGTCAAATATTATGAAACATATTTAATTTTGCCAAAATTACTAAAATTTGAAACTAGGGGAGATTATCAAGTAAAATTACTTGAATTACACGTCAAGAATCTCTTTTACAAGTCGAAATATTCTTGTTTCCTTTTTCCTGTTAGTTTATTATTAAAGTATTTGTAGAAAACTAGAAGGTGAAAACTAATTTGTCACGTTTTTCAATTTGCACTTTCTCATGATGGTCCTTCTACCACAAGATAATGTACACAAGAAGACAAAGGCATAAATAAATTAAGCCATTTAACAGCTAGAGGAAAAAGGCAACTTCTGTATCATGTGTTGAGAATATATACACATCAGAGAATCTACCAGTGATCATATCTTGACTTTTGAATGACAGCTTGACTTAATAGCAAGAGAATTAACCCGAACGGAAATTTCATAATAGTTATAAACAGTTGCATGAATCTTGAAAATTTTGAGTACCTTCACTTTACCATGCAAAGTTGAAGTGGATGTCAACTTGTCAAGTTCAAAATTCCAGCTTCAACAGTTCCATTTTCAATTAGGATTTCACCCACTGAATTCATGTTACCGTGGTAACAAAGAGAGAAGCTACCGCGTTCTTGTATTTGAATATTAAACTAAAGCATGATGTGCAACTTCAAATCATATATGTTCTAAACAAGGACTTATCTTTTGCTGGTGTGTGATTACTAAAATCAAAACAAGGCAAAATTAAGTTCATCTGGTTGGGCATTGGACTTGGACACTGGCGCTTTCTGCTGCTTAGATTATTTGACAACAACTTCAAGGAGTTTCTGGGCCTAATTCTGCACACAAGTAGTCCAGCCAATATTATCACTAAAATTTGTACATTATATCATACTATTGGGCCGCCACAGATATACAGACAACAATAACAATTTGGACAACCATCTATTGCCTATTACAAACATTCTTATCTGATGTTATAATTGTTTTGCTCCTAATCTCTATATTGAATCAATTTTCTCCTTGGAGCTTACGAAGCTTAAGAACGACGTTGTCTTCTATCTTTACCTGTGGTCAATAAAAGAAAATCCAGCAGTCCAAAGACTTACAACTAAAAATAAGGAAACGAATTTTGGGGAAAACAAAACCTGAACAAGAAATCTAAATGGAACACAGAAAAAATACATTCAAACTCAAAGGATAAATAAGTGCCCCCATGCAGGATCGAACTACAGACCTTCAGTTTACAAGACTGACGCTCTACCACTGAGCTATAGGGGCTTATTTGTTAAGTTGTGAGTCATTACAATATTTAGTTCATAAATCTTGTATACGTATCGACACATTTCAAGAATTAATTAATACGACTTTCATGAGGACGTTAAAATAATGCTATCACATGTTGTGATTGGGACCCTGGGCTCCAGGTTTAGTCAACAAAGGCCCAATTCATTAGATCCCATCTTCGAGACTAAGGCCCATTTCATACAAAGACAACAACAAACAAAGGGAAAAGCTATACAGTATAGCCGTTCCAAAAAATAATAGCCAGAAATTTATATATTTCTTGTATATTAACGTATAATATGATATACTATGCATATCTTATAGTATATATTTTTGGTTTATTTGGCTATTCGATGTAATTATTTTTGATTGGGCAGTCAAATGTGTAACTTGCCCAGTTTAATTTAGTGGTAGTTAACACAACTCTTTATACTGTATGCTGCATATAATAGTGGAGTAGCAAACAACCAAATAAATAAAAAAAGATACCAGACTGTAGGAATGTTTATTTACTTAATTAATTTTGGATGAACAGCGATGTGTACTAAAGTAATGAGGCAAATTCTTCCTTTTAATTTAAACACACGTACTACTAGTCAAGCAAAGAGGTTTATTAAGTGGGAAAATAAGTCACGGTGATGGCGACAATATGGACCTTAATATTTCCAGTCAAAATTGGATTTATAATCAGTTTACAGTTATTAATCCCAATTTGACCCTAATTATCAACTTATTAAATCAATCACTCCTTTTCCCTTTCCCTTTTCCCAATTTGATGATTTTGTTTTCTTTTTTGGTTTATTTTTGGAATGGGTCGATTTATTTTGTTGGATGTAACGCCTTTCCGTACAAGTTTACAATAGCACATTTAATAGGGGAGTAAGTAACAGAAGAGCCAAATTTGGAAAAATAGTGAGCGCTAACGCTACTAATATAGTCTTGTTTTTCCTCGTCCTTCTCGTCTTCCAATTGTTGCGCCGGTCGCCCGGCCCCAAACAAGACAAAGAGTATACTCTTAAGAAACCCCACAAAAAGAAAACAACTATAAAATATTGCCACTCTGTTTCTCACTGTTGTTTAGCTTTCTTGCTTTTTTCTTTCCCGATCAACATCAACAAACACCTCCTTGTGTTTTTCTTAGACGGCCATAAAATTTCGCTCAACTCTTTCTTTCTCACCAATTCTGAAAAATATGAATGACCTGCTAGCGGTTAGTTTATTTTCTTAGACTCCTGTATACTTTTGCTGTTTTGATTACTATGAAATAAAAAAAAATGAACTTTTTTGTTACTTCTATTGTTTAGCCTCCAAGATTTCAGTTTTTATGATCATAGTTTGTGCTTTCGTTTAATTTCGTTGTGAATTGAATTCCGTATCTTAAGTTTGCTTATACTAGTCTGGTGAAATTTGTAAAGATTGGATTTTTATGTAAGTTGGTTTGTTATATCATATGTATCAACTTATTACTTGGTTATTCAACTAGTAAGTATGTCTTTTTATGCACCCAAGTGTGTGGTGGGTTGAGAACCATGAGGTCTCGGTTCAAATCATTGGGTAACAGAATTATCCGGTACATGTGTTGGTGTGAGGTAGCAGGTATCCTATAGAATTAGTCGAGCTACGTCCAAGCTGGTTCGGACACCACAATATCAAAATAAAAAATCAGTCTTTTTATTGTAGAGTTTGAACGAGAATTAAGGTTACTCCTCCATATCCTTATTTATTTAGTTATGCTTTTTCTTGTCTTTCCTGCTAGCTATTGCCTAACTGCAGATATATTGATAAATTGGAGTTTTTGTTTGTTCTCCTAATAATTTTGTTTTGATATTTATGTATATCACATATTCACATTATCTTGTACTTCAAGCACTTGTTATGAACGTTTGTACATTAATCGTTGTTTGGCTTCAAGTAAGGGGAATTATGTTATATTGAGATTTATTGTTATGCAATTTTTGTTACTCTTTCAGGATTCAAGCTTCGTTAGTGCCAAAGATAATGCTTCCAAAGAATCTGACATTGAGATGGGCAATCGGTTTACGAGGAGCCAGTCAGATTCAGGAATGGACACCTTCAATAAGCAGGTATTACTTCATTGACCCAGGAGTTAGTTTAAGATGATCGAAGTAGTGCAATTCTCATATAAAGATAAACTTTAAGAACCAAATTTTCACACGTTTATTCTCTGATCGCCTTGCTTCTCACATATGTTACTTTCCCTTGTAGATACAAGAAATCGAGAAACAGGTTGATAAACTATCTGGTTTGCTGAAGAGCCTTAAGGTATTTAATCTGTTATAATTATTATTTTCCTTATCAAGTAAGAGCCTTAAGGTATTCTCATACATATTCTGTGCCTTTTTTAATAGTTTTAATTGCTTTTCAGAAGCCATTTGGATCTATTTATACTTTCTTCTTTTGAAAAGCTGCTATGCTACCTATATATATTGTCCCACTGTTAAGACAATGAAGTCTTGGCTCCATTGAGGCCTGCTTTTGCATACTTTAAATTTTCAGTAAAATTGGTTCTGGCAAATTGAGTGAATTGAATAGCTTTCTTGAGTTGTAAGGGTATATTTCTTTTACAATATTGTTCCAGAGTACTGTTTGAGGTAGGTAGTCACATTGGTTCAAAATCTTTTCAGCTGTGTTTCTTTTGGTTGTTTGGGGATGGGGTTGAGGGTACTATCTTGTAATTCAGTTGATGGGCTCTTGAAAATGACATACTCAAGGGAACACATAGCGCGTTCACAATCTGCAAGATCATCAATTCAGAAGATGTTCCGGTGATTTGGCTGACAAATACTCACTTAATCTTTGAGGTTTACCAAATCTGGAACTTGAAAAATGAATTAAAGGCTTGGGGATAAATGTACATTGAAAATAACATCCCCTGATGTACTGTGGAAGTCTGTTGCTTAAGAAGAACTATTGGTAGCTGTGTAATCGGTTTCATTATGCATTTCAAGCACTGATCATCACTATTATTGGAGAACTTAAGAATAACTATGGTGCTGCTTTAACTTTGTGATTCTAACTCATTGTATGCTAAGAAAGATGACGGATTAAGGGACGGAACAGGAACATGTGATGTGAACTTGGGTTCAGGTTTTTCTCCTTATGCAGGAGAAAAGTAAAAAAGTAAAAGGAGGCAGTTTTGCACCCAAGGATGTGAGCTAGGGGTCAATGAAGTGGGTTAAAACCATTGTAGGAGAAAAGTAAACAAGTAAAAGGAGGCAGTTTTGCACCCAAGGATGTGAGCTAGGGGTCAATGAAGTGGGTTAAAACCATTGTACACTCGAATCCCAACTAAGGTAGCAACTACATGCTAAAATAATCGAGGTGCGTACAAGCTAGCCCAGATACTTCTTTTGGACCCAAAAGATAATCTTTGTTTGCAGTCTGAGAAAATAGTTGGTTGACAAAAACTTAAGAGCCAACTAGGCAATATTTCATAAGGAATCAGAGTAGTTGTAGTGGTTACGACAAATTAGTCATAGCTAATTAGTATTTTGTTTTTCTTCTAATCTTTAAATAATCAAAATATCACCTCCGCAATGTACTGTAGAAGTTTGTTACTTAAGAAGAGTGTTGGCAGATGTATACTGGGTTTCATTCTACAGGAGATCGGAACTATTACTTGAGAATTTCAGAACAGCTAGGGTGCTTGCTTTAACTTTGTGATTCTGTTGGCTTGTATGCTGAGGAGGATGACATTTAAAGGATGGCGTAGGATAACAGTCTGAATATTGGTTCGAGTATGGAGGCTAGTTGGGGAAAAAAAGAGACTTTAAATTGCCCTTTAAATGGCAAAATATAATCTTCAATTCTTTATTGCCAGTCTGAGAAAATAGTTTGTTATAGAAAATTAAGAGGCTATTTGGAATTGGTATGGCCCTTTGTTCCAATTAGCTGCTAAAAGCAAGAAGTCAGGATAAATTGTTGGCTCCCTAAGAATGTGCTCTCAGACGAGTGTTTAGACAGCGGAGAAGATAAATAGGCTCGTGGTCATATACATTTCTTCTGCCAAAACAGCAGTGAGAGTAAAGGATTATGATGTATGTTCATGAGGTTTATACTTAGAGATTGAATAGGCAAAAACATCTATACAAAAACAAGACACCAAGCTAGTGGCCAGTGGATCTGGAATATATCAGTTGTGGTGGGAGAAGCAGGGAAGTGGATAAAGTGGGTTACTTCGACTCAAGGTCATTTTTAAAATATTAAGTTACCAACCGTTTTAATGCCCAAGGTTTACAAAGTAAGTTCCTTTTGATAAGTTGATAAAATAACTTCTATTACATGGATGGAACTTTCCAGATATGCTACTAGTCTACTACTACAGAAAGTTGGTCGTGGTGTGAGCTCATGAGTGGATTGATTAAATTATTTCCTTTAAAGTTTGGAATGCCTGACATTTTGTTCAAGGAGTTTGTTTGATTAGTTAATGCGTTTAACTGGACCTATATCAGTACTCTTTAATGGGGAGAGTTCGATAATTTCTTGGATTCATAGCTTGAGGATGTTTGTGTGTGTCCTTGGGTTCACTAAAACCTCGTTAACTTTCCTTGCATTTTGAAGCTAAATGCTCAAGTTAAGCAATTAATTGCATGTGTTCTGATCTTTCATCTGATTATAATTTCTTTACCCTTTCTCTAGTAGGAGATTATTTACTAACTGAAATTATCTTTCAGGATGCTAATGAGGAATCAAAATCTGTTACTAAAGCATCGGCAATGAAAGGTCGGATAAGTATTTCATATTGTTTTGTATATCTAACAGATTAACTATTCATCTTTTATTATTCTGATCTCTTTTACCTTTAAATGGTTATTGTATCATGAAAATATAACTGAAAGATAGTCAAGTTGGTCAGTCAACAGAAGGCAAACATTTTCTTAATCCATTTACTATAATACACTTGTGAAATATTAACATGGATAAGTTTATCTATCACTGAAGAGAAAATTGGCCTTTGTTCCTTTACTATGAACCTAAAAGGCAAGTTGATTTTTAGCCAAGTGCTGACTGACTTGCTATTAGAAGGCAAGTTGATATGTAACATATTTACTAGTATTAGAATACTTGTGTGGTTAAATATATGACTTTCAAATACAGCAGTTTAAGTTTGTCTCATCGAATTATTTGTTTCTTGATAATCTGTAGTCTGCTAACCACGAGTTCTCAAAAAGCGGTTTTATTTTTTTCCAGCTATAAGGAAGCGGATGGAGAAAGATATAGACGAAGTTGGGAAGATTGCTAGAAATGTCAAAGCAAAAATAGAAGCAATAAATAAAGAGGTAAAATTATTTATTCTCTATATATTTGGGTCACCCAAGCAGTTTTTGAGATCAATATTCATCATTTAAAAGCACTCTAATGGTTCACTTTTCTTTAGAACTTGGCTAATCGACAAAAGCCTGGATGTGGAAAGGGTACAAGTGTTGACAGATCAAGGACAAATATGACCAAGTACATTTAATGAACAGAATTTTTCATATTGCTTGATGTTGTTTTCCACCTCTTGTGCTTGAGCAAACATAATCATGTTCTTCCTTTTTATTGTTGATCTGCAGTGCCTTGACAAAGAGGTTCAGAGACGTTATGATAGAATTTCAGGTTTAGACAAGCTTTGTTATTTGGCTTGTGCTGACTTTTCTCTTCGATTTATTCGTTGTGATTTATGTTCTTCCAGACATTAAGGCAGAGGATAGACAACGAATATCGTGAGGTTGTAGAGCGAAGGGTGATCACAGGTTTCGATCCCACTTTTTATTCCAAAAGAAATATAACTTTAGACATCTGCTTATCAATGTATATATTTCCATATGTTGGTTGATCTAATAAGTGGTTTTATTCTTTTCTTATCTCACAACTGAACAGTCACGGGAACTAGACCGGATGAGGAGGTGAGTGGAGTACTGCGAATTATAATTCTGATAAATACAATTGCTTTTACTAATTGTTATTCTAATGATCATGTTAGACTATCAACAACCTGATAGAAACCGGAAACAGCGAACAAATCTTCCAAAATGCTATTCAAGGAACAGGGCGTGGACAGGTACCTCTTACTACATCATTCTCTTACAGTAAATACCTTACGCAGCCTAGTCAGCAAGTTTGTATGCACGACCACAGGCTGAATATATTTTATATACTTAGAGCGTTCAGTTTTGCAACAAATTGTGTGTTTCATTAAATATCATTTGTCTATCCTTCTCATTTTCTCCTCCTATTTCAGCTGATAATAAGCCCAATTGCAGGTCCTAAGCACCGTAGAAGAAATTCATGAAAGACATGATGCAGTGAAGGAAATTGAGAGAAAGCTTCTCGATCTGCATCAGATTTATCTAGACATGGCGGTTCTGGTTGAAGCTCAAGGAGACTTGTTAGATAATATTGAATCCCAGGTTTGCTTTTTAATCCCTCCCATTATTTCTACCTTAAAAAACGAAAGGGTCTCCACACCACTATATCGGATTTCTCAATGGAGATTTTGTTCAGGTGACAAATACAGTTGATCATGTCCAATCAGGGACAACTGCTCTTCAGACTGCAAAGAAACTACAAAGGGGCTCTCGAAAGTGCATGTGCATTGCCACTATAATTATCTTAATTATAGCAGCTTTAATAGTCATCCCCATCGTTGTCAAACAACCTTGGAAGAGTAACAAGGGCGCTTGATTGTTTGTGTTCGAGCTATGTTTGCAACTGTTTGTGTGTTTGTCTTTGGCTTATTGCGGGATAGAAAGTTAAACGTCTACAATTTCACACGAGTCGTGTTAGCTTGTCTATAGTTTCCTTGTTGATTATATTCTTTTGTTTTGGTCACTTTGTTAACTAGATCTTGGTGTAAATTGTCTGCAAATTGTCCATGGATTTGTGGAAAAGTATATATCTTTTTAAGTCGTAAAAAATATCTTATAACAGAATCTGATATGAATTCTGCCCTGTGCTAGAGATATTGATAGCGTAAAATGGACTAATCTTTTAACGGATAGCTAACCCCATCTTTTTTTTTGTGTCTATTTTTCACTTTTCTAGCTATTTGCATAGTTCGTCAAATTAGAGAGGTTAGAGTTGCTTATGTATTGATGTTGTAAGGTAAAAATTAAAGACAATTTATTACTAGTATTTTTTTTAACTAGCTTGATACAATTATTGTTTTAATGGCCACCAAGCTTCTTCAGATAATCCATTCATATAAACATATAGTTGATGATTCTGACCAACAAATAAATATATAAATAATCGAATTCAGAATTCAAATTTTCAGCTAGCGTTTCTAAGTTTTGTGAATCTTCACGCTTAGACACTGTTATTTTGCAAAGCAACTATTATTATATCAAAATACGGCTTTTAATTGTAATTTCTTAATTGACCTTAAAATATCAATTTTGTATACTGAACAAGATTTTGCAGTTTTGGAATTTTGTGAAATGTTCTCGATCGAAAAGACAATGAGGGAGGTATTTAAGCAGAAAAAAATCTTAGATTTTCAGAAGGTTTCGTTTGACTACGATTCTTTACATCTTCAGGAGGGAATGGACCTACTTTTCAATTGTTATTTTCAATTATAGCAAGTAAAAAATATTATTAGAACATGTTACATATTTTAAGATGCCTTAAAGTAGAATATCATATAAGGACGTACAGGATGTAAATTATATTTTTCTCAGGTATCAGCATTAGGGAGCAAATTTTGAGAAATGATGGATAAGAGGACGTTGAGCTTTGAAAATTTACTGTTTTAATTGATAGGAGAAAATATTTTGGAATTGCTTAAGTCAAGTGCTTAACTTTTTGTTGGTTCAATTTGTTTCTCTGGATTTATAGGTGAGATATGCAGTGGACCACGTTAACATGGGTACAGATGCACTTCAAACTGCAAAGAGCTTACAGAAGAAATCAAGAAAATGCACGATAATAGCCATAATTATTCTTCTGATTATTGCTGCCGTTGTCGTGCTCTCGGTTCTTAAACCTTGGAAGAAATAATCAGTAACACATAATCAACATTACTTGCTCTGAATTCATTTCTTACTGGCCTCATTCCCATACCACTCTCTTTTTTCTCTTCTTTTGTTATGTGTATCATCCTTTTTCTTTTCAAGTTGTATTTTTTTAGTAAGTTGCCAGTCATATTGTCTCTGTGTGACCTATAGATCACGGGTTCGAGTCGTGGAATCAGCCGCTGATGCTTGCATTAGGATAGGCTGCCTACGGCTCTTTCTCATACATTGCATGAACGTGGAATGCTCGTGTACTGGCTGCCCTTTAATAAGTTGCCAATATTGCATATGGGATAATAAGATTTAACTAATGATTCTTTTCCTTACACTTCGGATAAAAATATTTCCTAATTGGTTGACTAACAAGTTTCATATTGAACACAATTAATGTTTCTCAGCTAACTTCAGGTAAGGGATAATCGGTTTGCAAATATTAAATCAGAGTCGATTAATCCTCAATGAGGTAAGGTCTTTGCTTCACATCCTTGAGTTATTATCTCACAAATCATTAGATTATTTCTTGGAGCTAAATTTTGGAGCCTAGTGAAAGGATCAACAAATTCATTAAGCAGCAACAGGAAATCGGGCACAATTTTAAGTCCAAATAAAGATAGAGATACAAATAGTAAACTACTAGGCAATTTGAGGGCCAAAATAATGCCCGAAATGATTCAAATCCCTGAAAAATTATTAAAAAGCTGAAAACAAAATTATTGCACTTGAAGTCCACAACTTGAAAATTGAGATTGTTCCAAAGCTCCCCACATCTTCTTCATCCTACAAAAGAACTCTCTTTTTGTCTCTTACATCCTTGCCTTTGCAATCACCATACTTCCATCACCCAAATTTGTTGTTCCTTCCCTTGTCCACTTCTCCTCAAATTGCTCCTCAGTCACTCCTGCAAATTACCAGATTTCACATACTCTGTTACTAATAATTCTTCTTGAATTTAACTTATATACACTAACTTTTATACTACCAGTGCATTTTAATCCATCTTAGTAGGTGATATGTTGTGACTTGATAGTATAATGTATACAATCAGTATATATGAGTTAAACTCGTAACCTCTTTATAACAATCTTGTTTGTTATAATTTTTTTTTTTTGTTACTGTAAAGTGTTGTTATAGAGAATATATATATCATAATATGAAAATTGATTCCAAAGAAAACTTGGCCTTTACAGTGAAGTGTTGCTATAGAGAATTACTGTTATAGGTTGGTTGTTATAGATAAGCATAAAAGATGTGCAAAACTTTAGGGATAGGGTAAGATGTTGTACCTTTGCCCATAGCAGCAGTAGAGGTGATACCTCCTTGGACAGTCCTTAGAACTCTATCATAGTAATTAGCACCAGACCATTTCTGATGAGCCAATGTGTCAACTCCATGGGCTCTCTCCTCTCTCTGTATTTTCTCCACATAGGCCAGCATTCCCCTCCTTGCGAAATCCTTAGCAAACGTGTCAACAATAAGGGCATCAGCATGAAAACCAGCCAAAGTAATGAACTGCCAACAGTAACCCAACTTGGCTATTCTTGGAATGAAATCCATCATTTGTGCATCATTCATTCCTGATGCATCCCAATTGAAAGATGGAGATAAATTATAAGCCAACATAATTTGAGGCCTCATTGACTTAACTCCCTCAGCAAATTTGGTGCATTCAACCATATCAGGACTTGAGGTTTCCATCCATATTATATCAGCATGGTTTGCAAAAGCCCAACCACGTACAACTGCAGCTTCTACTGAACCTTGAAACCTGTAGAAACCTTCTCTGGTTCTTGGCAAGTCCCAGTCCCAGAAAAGATTTGGAAGTCCAAGTCTTTCAGTAATTTCACGAGCTTGCTCATGTGAAAGGCATTTTTCAAAACTTGAATGAGCCATCCACTCGTTCAATCTCCTTTGCTTTTCGGACTCCGTAACGTTCATTTTCTTGATTGCATCCACCACACATTGAGAAAATGTCTTGAGTTCAGCCATTGCTAGCCATTTATCCTCAAGGGCTTGAAGTTCAGGCCCGGTTTTGCCCGCTGCCATAGCTTCGGACATAAGAGTAGCCAAACTTTTCCCCTTCAGATTCGGGTTCGATACACCCAAAATAAACTGGTGATCCCTTGTATCCACATTGGTTTGGATCAGGGTTGCTGCTACAGCATCAGTACGAGCCACAAGAACCGTTTCCGTTCCCATAACATCAAACTGCAATCTGGCAGCCACTAGCCTGTTGATGTGTTCACTGATAGCAACAAGAACTTTACCAGCCATATGACCACATTTCTTGGTCACAGATGACTGATCCTCAATGTGGACTCCAGCGGCACCGCGCTCAACGAAAAGCTTGCAAAGCTTGACAGTAGCAGTAGCACCACCAAATCCAGTATCACCATCAGCAATAATCGGCTTCAAATAATCAATAAATGGAGTTCTTGCCCTCTCTTCTCTACTCATGCTCATTCTTGCTTCCCTTTGTTTCCTATCATGATACTGTTGAGCCATAAACAGATGTTCCACTTTGTTTGGAACAGTATCATAAGGGTAATCAGCAAGATCAGGGCCTGGTTCATTGGATGTGGTGTGAGTAGAGGAACACTGCCAACCAGAAACATAGATGGAGTCCAAATGTTTGGCCATCATAGTAACTTGAACAGGGTCAAGTGCACCAAAAGTTCTAGAGGCAGTGCCATTGGCTTGGTGAGTTTTGAGTGTTCTCCACAGCTTCTTGGCTAACTCATTGGATGCATAGCTTTGTCTCATAGTACCTCTTAGTGCTACCACATCCCTAGCAGAATATGGCCTCTTGGTTAGCTGGAACCTCTCTGAGTTCCACCATGCTTGCACCTCTGCTACCTCTACTTCAAATCTCCTTTCCTCTTCCATTATCTGTTCATGCAAATATTCCACAAATTAAAAATACTACGTAAAGAAGCATATAAAGACATTGTTAGGCTCAAAGAAACCAAAGATACCCCTAAATTGATGTGATGTTATTCATTTTCAGAGGCGGAGCCGGAATTTGAAGTTACTAGGTTCAGTATTCTAGTTCTTTGAGGTTACTGAGTTCTAAATTAAGAGTTTGTATATATTCAATAGATTTATTAAGAAAACTGGGAATCTGGACAGTCTTTTTCAAGAAGGTGTCACACTATTATTCCTATATAGCCTCTCTTTTTTTTCCAGCTACAAATGTAGTATTTTCGAACACCAAACAAATATCTTACAACAATTATCATGCCTTACTCATAAATAACTTGAAATCAACTATATGAATTTTCGTTGTTCATGTCGCTTCATATGCAAACAAATCTTGAATGGAAAACAAAAATGATGTTGAAATCTTACCATTGATGGAACTGAGAAAGATGCAGCCATGGCTAGAACTCAATATTTTTGTTTAGTGTACACAAGTTTGTTTCTATACAAATGCTATAATGAATTGTTGATGTAATGGCTGAGGAAAGGACCTCAATTTATAGTAGTGAAGATAGATGAAGGTTCTTAAAACTGATGCCAAAGGATAAGAAAATGAAAAAATAATAATTTTCCACATCATTTCACCAATTAATTTTAGGTCTTATCTATTTATTTATTTTCATGAAGATAAAACTGAAGCTTTGCCTAAAAGGTGTAGATATCGAGGCAATGGCGGTTTCGAGCCATGGTTTTGCAACTGTGATTGTCCGTTTCCTTCTTGTATGACCTCACTCATTATAATTGTAACTACTTCTGATTTTCTTTTTAAATTGTTGCTTTTTGCACCATGCCACTCTCTCCTTTCCCTTTTGTCGTTGGTTTTCTATCTTGGGAGTAGATCCAGAAGGAACTAGTTGGATTGTTTAACTGGACATCAAAAAAATAACTAAATGGTATCAATTAGTAGTATATAATTTGTTTTCGATGATTAATACATAGGTTTAATTTCATTCTTCATACATAGAGAATTATCAAGTGAAGGCATGCATAATTTATGCATAGACGTAGAAGGAAGGGTGACAACGACTTAGAAAAAAGGTGACACTTGCAAAAGAATTCCCCATTTGTTCAAATTCAAAACGAAGAGGCCAAACGGAGTAGAAAGAGTCAAAGATGTCACTTGCATGTCATGCACGGTTCCAAGTAGATGACATTTGCGTAAAATACGTAGCCAGATCTTATCGCTCCAGCAGCTCGCTTGATCTCAGAAAGGAAAAACATTAATATTCAATTTGACGTTTGTACCAAATAAATAAATATTTTAAGTAATATATTTTATTGTTTTGAAAAAAACTAATATATTTTATTTATTATTTTTTTAATTATTTAATATTTAATTATAATTAAGTAATATGTATTGTCACTTTAGTATGTGATTATTATAGTTGATTTGTTTGTCGGTAAACACCAACTACGTAAAAATATCGTTCATCTCACCAAATATAGAAGTTAGCGTAAGGTTTTCTGAAAGAGTTATGTTATGAGTTAAAAATTAAATAGTTCTGTTTTATTTTATATGAAAATTATGGTTGTAGCCCGTTTATGCTCTTCATGAGTAGTAAAAAAATTAGACTACATTTTTTTTAGTTCTCGTAGAAAATAAGAGGAAACAACACATATTTTCTCTATCTTAGAGTTTAGCAGTAACGGATCTACATGGTCACTCGTGGGTGCTCAAGCACTTATTACTTTTGACCAGAACTTTGAGTGAACACTTATAACTAAACTTATTTACTTTATTTTTTAAAACTTTTATCGGCGAACACCTATAACTTTAAAATTTTAGATCCGCTACTGCTGCGTAAGAATGCTTAATTGTAACATCCCAACGTCCTATATGACAATGCAAAGGGAGAGTTTTTGCAATTTTCTAATGTAACCAATGTGGATAAACCCAAAGAAGTTGAACACTCCATGTAAATCCAAACTGTATTCCTTAATTAATGACTCCTGCAACTGTTCAACAAAATTGCAAGTACCCCAGAGAAACGCAAGTCCTCCGCTTTCTTGCACCAGGTGGAAGGCCGTTAGCGCAACACTTGTACGCCGCGGCTGCACATTATGTGGCAATCATCGCCATCGGTGGTCAAATTATGTATAACAGATAAGGTTTTCGGCGGCCGGACATTCAGCTCTGCTTAATTTCTGTGTTTTGACTGCCACTGCTTTTTCAGACGCTTCAATGTGTTACTTTATTAGATTTAACTATTTCATTCTTCATCTATGCATATTAGGGGTCGTTTGAGGGGTGTATAAGAATAATGTTGAATAAGGTGTATTAATAATGTAGGGATTAGTAATGTAAATATTAGTTATGTAGAGATTATTTTTTATTCTTTGTTGTGGTGTATTAAAAATTAAAGGCATTGCATAATTTTTAAGAAAATTAGTTGCTTATAAAAATGACCTCCATATTTTTTAGCCTCAACGAACTTTAAGAATAATTTTATCTTTAATCATGTTAATGCATGCATTAATAGCCTTGGTATCGCTAATACCATGGATTGCGTACATATACATAGGATAATACCAAATATGTTGTATAATTAATACTTGCATTAGTAATACGTAGGTTGAAAAAGTGTACCAAACAAGGCATTAGTAAAATATGCTAAAAATTCACTAGGAAAAATATACAGTATAATTTTAAATTACTGTTAATATTCTAATTTTTTCCTTTATAAATATTTATGGTGTACAATTAAAATACACGAGAGATAGAACCTTCAGTATTTTCCGGGCTCTCTTCTCTACTGATTAAACTATGGTTTAAATTTATAATACAAGGGGTTGTCTGATATACCGCGAGGACCATTGCCGATTAGAGTTTTTTTTTATCGTAGTTCGACCAATCATACTGCTTCCGCTACAAAAAGATAACTATAAGTTCTCCTTTTGTAATTTAATTACGCGTTGTCTATTTAGTAGAGATTAACATGCATCAACATATACAAAAACTATGTAAGTCTTGTTTTAGGTGACACTATTTGGCTGCACACTTACTAATCTCACGTGTATTAATATTTTTACGTCAGTGCAAGTGTGTAAGAATTAGAGAAACTCTATCACCAAAATAGAATCGACGCGGAATTACATCGTTTTCTAATCTAACGTCTAGAGTAATTCGTCCGCCTGGCCAATATTTACTCTCTGTGGGTAATTCGAATTTGAAATTTAAATCATGAGAAAATGACATTGTATAGCTGCCGTAAAAATAATAGTCGAAAAGATGTATAAAATTTGTATATTTTTTGTGTATATATATATTTTATATATTATATACAAAAATTATATAAATTTTATATAATTTTTCTGTTATCGGATGTAAATAGTTTCTGGCACAGGTTAAAGTAATAATACCCCTTTAATCATGGATAGTTGCTGTCCTGAACAGGATATTTTAACTTTGGACAGTGATAATATATCATTTCTCTCAATAATAAAAAGAATCAAAGAAAAATAAAAAGGAAAGTAGAGAAGAAAAGTACACATTCGCCCACTCTAATAATTCATGATTAATAATTTTTATGTAACAATAACAAAACTTTTATCAGCTTGTTCCTTTAAAAATGAATTTCAGACAGAGGAAAAATACAAATAACCTAACAACCGTTTATTCTTTTCAAGAGCACGATCATGTAATGTAAATCCAACAAATAATTTGTCATATCCGTTGTTAATTATTTACGAAAAATGAAAGTTTAGGTTGACACTAAGCTAATAAAAATAACTCAAAAGATATTTTAGTTTTAGAGATATAAACATGGACATGAAATTGAAATAACAGGGTCGCTTAGTGAGGAAAGTAAGCAACTAAGCATGGGTGAGAAGATATACATGCCAGGCAGGAGGGACGTAGGTGATAACATTTATATTGGCATTATTTGTGTAGCAGATGTAGATGAGGCTCCTCTCCTTTTCCAATCTTTTTCAATAATTATAGGGTTTAGGCTTGTTTATACGTATCTCGATTAATATTATTAAGTACTTGTTACTTTCTATTAGTATAAAATCATATAATTTTGTCCATCAAAATTTAAATAGATTAAAAGAAATAACCAAGTAGTAATATTTTGTCTTTATTAAAATTTAAATCTAAAAACTTATAGTTCTCCGCTACTTTATTGATCGCTAGGTTTTGGGTGCCTCCTTTTCCAAAAAATTACATGGTCGCAAAAAAAAAAAGAAAAAAAAACGGATAAGGGTCTGATTTGCCCCTCTACTATTATAAATAAGCCTTATTTACCCTCCGTTTATGTTTTTTTATCAAAAATATCCCTATAGTTATATATTAGGTTCATATTTACCCTTACGCGTTAAAATGGGTTACATTTGCCCTTCGTTATACTTTAAGATTACATTTACCCCTCTACTCTTCAAAAAGGGTTACATTTGCCATTCGTTATACTTTCTTGACATATTTATCCTTACAATTATACCCTACATTTACCCTCATCCGGTAGATTGTCATATGGTCACATATTTAAGATATTTAACCCGCCCACCCAATTTAAATAAGGCTTCATTAACTCCATTGTTGTATCATGGTCAATTGACCCAGTTTAGACTTTACAAAATTGTATCTCTACAAACACTTCAAAATATCATTGAGTGATTCATGTCTCCTAACTCTTAAGTATTAAAGGAAAAAAAATTAACATAGACAAAGGTGAAATAATTAAATAAATCAATTAGAGATAACACTATAGTTTCGTTCACTCACTGTCTAAAATTTTTTCGCTCTCCGAAAAATATGGAGCTGACACGGATAAGAGAGATGGACGAGTGCGGGTGTGGGGGTGGGGTGGGTGGGGGGTGACGAGCTGACACGGATAATTATAAGGATAAATATGTCAAGAAAGTATAACGAAGGGCAAATGTAACCCTTTTCGAAAAGTAGAGGGGTAAATATGATCCTAAAGTATAACGAAGGGCAAATGTAACTCTTTTAAACGTTTAAGGGGTAAATATGAACCTAATGTATAACGGTAAGGATATTTTTAATAGAAAAATTTAATGTAAGATAAATAAGACTTATTTATGATAGTAGAGGGACAAATCAAACCCTTAAAAAAAGAGAAAATTCTAGAAGGTGATGGCAAGAAAGCTAGCTCAATAATGAAGCTTGATAAACCAAATACTTCATAAATATAAAAATATAAAAATATAAAAAACGGTGTGATATCTCCTTGGAATTGGCAATTTTCGCAAAAGTATTGGCTCGTCCATTAATGTGTGAGCCTTGGCACTTCAATTCAGTATCTTATGTCTACTTGCCTTTTAGCATTTCGAGGAAAACCAATTCTTTTTTAGCATAGTTTTGGACAATTCTTCTTCTTCTTCCTTTTCTTTTCCTACTTTTGTTCTATGTTTAACAGGTTTATATTAATTAAAGGCTAAACTATATATATTGCACGAGCTACAGAAACACTCGTGCTGTCACAAACTTTAAGTCGAATCAGAACAAAGAAACTCGACTATGAAATTATTCATAGGTATACTTTTCAATTCAGGTGATAAATATATATATATATATAGTAGAAGTACTTACATAATGTTGTAAGTTATAGAGGCTAGTCTAATTAAGAAGAGGCAATAGATTGAAAGTTAAAAGTTTTTACGCTAATATCTATTTACTTTGGTGCGATTGATTGAATTTGTGGAGATATTTAACCCCTTGCTAGCGTACAATAGATATTTAATGGCAAAAGAAAGTACCCGTGGATATATCGGTGAAAGAACACCAGAAAAATAAAAAATAATGTACGATGGTCAGAAAAGAAAAGCCCGTTGAACCTTGTTGGCATAAAATCATTTTCTACTCCATGGGAAATTCTTTCAATTCAAATCGCGGGATTTGAATAATTGGTTGAGAAATGCTACCAATATTAGTCAATTTATAAATATTACCGTATTAGTCAATTACTCATAAATACTACACCATATATGTAGCCCTAAATCCTTTCTCTATTACAAAGTGACTAATACGATCCTTCTCTGCCTGCTTCTCTGCAATAATCTCTATATCATTTATTCTGCTGAATTTCTACTGATATGTCATTATGTCTATTATCTGGACTTACGTACGCTGGGGTGTTAGAATATGAACATGATAAAGGTACACTACTAAAAAATGGTTGTTTACCGACGCAACGACGGACTTTTTTCCGTCGCTATTACGAGGGACTTTCCGACGAAGTCCCTCGGTACTTTTGAACTTTTTAATTTCTAATTTTTTTTAAAAAATAACTGACGGACAACTCTCGGTAAAAAAATAATACTTTGACTGGTCAAAATTTAATTGGTTGTACCGAATTACCGACGGACTCCCTCGGAACATTTTGTATTTATATTTTTGAATTATTTTTTTAGATACCGATGGTGTCTCTCGGTGCTTTTAAAAAATAAAAAAAAATAAAAAATAAAGATTATAGTGCTACTCAATCGTTATTGCATTTACATAAGATTTTGAATTTTGTTCTTACAGTACCGATGGACTTCCGTCGGTAACTTAAATATATAATCTTATACTTAATTATTTTGTATTTTTTATTACACCATACCGAGGGAGGCCGTCGGTAAGTACTTACTTAATTATCTTAGTGGTTGATTAGCCTATTTATTAAAATTTACACTAAGTGGAGGTAATTACAGTACTTAAAAATATATTAGTGATAATTATCTTAGTAATTTATAATTACACAAAGTGAAAGTGAATTTGTAGTATCCTTAACTACATTGATTAACCTATACATTAATAGTTACACACTAAGAAGAAGTGTATTAGTCGTTCCGTAAGAAATATTAGTGATGGTTTATCTTATAAATTGATAATTACTGTAAGTAGAAGTGTATTAACGGTGTCCTTAAGTAACGTTAACAATTGATTATCATACACATTGATAATATACTAAGTAAACATGTATTAGTTGTATTTAGCTTGTAAATTGATAATTACACGAAGTATAAGTGTATTAATAATAAATTTGTAAGTAATGTTGGTGATTGATTAGCCTGTATGCATTGATAATAGCACTAAGTATTAGTGAACTAGTGGCATCCTTATATAAGTAATGTTAGTGATTGATTAACCTATACATTGATAATTATACACTAAATGGAAGTGTATTAATGCTATTTGTGAGAAATGTTAGTGATTGTTTATCTCTAAATTGATAATTAAAGTAAGTAGAGGCTTATTAGTGGTATCGTTAAGTAATGTTAATAATTGATTAGCCTATATATATATATATATATATATATATATATATATATATATATATATAGTTACACTAAGCAGAAAGTGTAATAGTTATAACTAGCTTATAGATTGATAATTATACTAAGTATAAGTGTACTAAGAATATATCCTTAAGTAATGTTAGTGATGCACTAGCCTGTACATTGATAATTACACACTAGATAGAAGTTTATTAATGGTATACGTGATAAATATTGGTGATTGTTTAATTATCTTAAATTGACAACTAAATTAAGTAAAACTATATTAGCAATATACTTAATTAATATTAATAATTTTTTAGGCAATTCATTGATAATTACATTAAGTATAGAAGTGTAATAGTTACAATTAGCTTATAGATATTGATAATTACACTAAGTAGAAGTGTACGCACTAAGGATATATCCTTAAGTAATGTTAGTAATTCACTAGCCTATACATTGTTAATTATATACTAAGTAGACGTTTATTAATGGTATACGTGAAAAATATTAGTGATTATTTAATTATTTTAAATTGATAACTAAAGTAAGTAAAAATATATTAGTTGCATCGTTAATTAATATTAATAATTAATTAGCTAGTATCCTTAAGTAATGTTAGGTTTGATTACATGGTAAATTGATAATTACATTATGTAGAAGTGTATCAGTGATAATTAATTAGATTATACCATTAAAAATTAATTTTATACTAGACAAAATAGTCATTTAATTATTTTTTTATATTTAGGAATTAGAAATTCATTAAAATTTAGTTATTAAATCTTTTCTTATTTAAATTATGTACATAAAATTTAGTTTTTTCGAACCAATTACAATTTATATTAACTTAATCATTTAAAAAAGTCAACTATTTGAGATATTGGTACAAAAATTGAATACGTCTTTTTGTAATTGTTCTATATAGCAATTTTTTAACATTTATGAATAAATTTTTTGAAGAACAATTTTACTTGCACTTAATATTTTCAATAAATTACATTAATACTCTGATTATGTGGTAAATTCATGTGAGACTAATACTAAAAACTACTAAATATATATATATGCAAATTCTACTCTCTTTTTTTTTAATATCGAAGTTACGTGATTGTCTCCTTAATTTTTGGATTAATTAGCATATGCTTAAGATAAATAAGTGAAATGAGAAGATCATATTGATATATCTCTTTATCTCCTCTTAAATTGGATTATTTGAATCTGAAGAACAATTGTCATGTTCCCTAATTGAAGTTTATGAAGTTAGGTGCTGAATTATTCCATTCTAACTCTTCGTATATTTTTTTCACTTCTCTTTTATGGATTACAAGGTATTGAGACATCCGCCATCGTGCAAAATGAGGACCTTGAGGAGATGCGGAGAACGATTCAACAACTTTCTAGGAACTATGCGGATGAACGAGAAAAAAAAAAGCATAAAGAGAAGATTTGAGACACACTTAGGAATGACATCGAGTCCCTCAAGGCTCAAGACCTCAAGTGAACCACTTAATCGACTTGCCCCGCCCTCCACCAAAAAGCCACATTTATGAAGATGATGAAAATGATGGAAATAATATAAATGATGAAGAAGATGAGGGGGAATCCAAAGATGAGGAGTGATTTTATGTTTGGTTGGATTGTTGTTTAGTTGGATGTTAACTTTGAATATTACATTTTGAAGTTTGGTTGGATAGTTTTGATGTTTGATAGGA
Organism: Nicotiana tomentosiformis; assembly: GCF_000390325.3. Lineage (NCBI taxonomy): Eukaryota > Viridiplantae > Streptophyta > Magnoliopsida > Solanales > Solanaceae > Nicotiana > Nicotiana tomentosiformis. Next base: position 18,051,802 of record NC_090818.1, read on the forward strand.
TAATTTGGATGTTTGGATAGTTTATAAAGTTTGTTGTCGTTAATTTGTGTTTTATTGTGGTTGCATTTCTGTTTCTATTGTAATATTGGCAGGTCTATTGTAATATTCTGGCGGGCAGGTGGTGCAGCAAAAAATAAGTACTCCCTGCCAAAAATGTACCAGATTTACCGAGGGATTTATTGACAGAGCCCGTCGGAACACTTATTCATTTTCAATCTAGAATTCTTAATTAGCGAGCGAGTCCGTCGGTAGACTTGAACCAAATTTTTAAATTTTGTTGAAAATACCGACGGATATCCATCGGCATATGAATTTATTCATATTTTTAATTTTTAAATTACTAAATTAAAATTCTAAATTTACCGATGGTATCCGTCGGTAATATTAAATTATTATTTTTAATTTACCGATGGATATCCGTCGGTATTGATATTATTAATATTATATTATTTTATAATATACCGACAGATATCCATCGGTAAGTAAAATTATTTGACCAACTACTGTCATATATGTACCGATGGCTTTTCGATGGGGTCCATCGATAATTACCGACGAAATCTGTCGGTTTATTTTACCGAGAAAGGATTTATCTACCTACCACTTACCGACGGACTTTCTTCGATAAAGCCTTGTTACCGAGGACGTCTGTCAGTAATTTATGTCGTAAACAAGTGATTTTTAGTAGTGGTAACATACAAGCTTTGGAAAGTTTTCTTTGCTGACTGTAGTTGTCTGACTCTAATAATTGTACTCTTTAAAAACTTTTAAGTATTAGTAATAATATTAGTATGGTGATCATACTGGAAAATATTTTAAAATTAGAATTTGTTTGAGTGGTTGTTGTTGAAGTAGATTGGGTACATTTCAAAGAGGTTGAATCTCAGTTTTGGAATGATGTCGTGGAGAATTGAGGTGATTTGGTTGAAGTTTGAGCTAAATTCGAAGTAGAAGATAAACATGAAACAAGATGAGACGTGTACCCGTTATGTATCCCCTTGTATGATTTGTATCAATATGTACCAAATATGTATCTCGTGTATAAATGTGAGATACAAGTTAGATATATATGTCAGAAAAAAATTTTAAACTTGATTTCAACAATAAATTTTGATTCCAAGCTAGTCCAAATCAGCTCCAATCTTTTACAAATTCTAATCATATCCAATCAAAAAGTTTTTTTTTTTTTTGTCTAGGTTTTTTGAATGTTGTATATCATTGAAAAAAAATTCTAGCTATTGTTGGTAGTATCACTTAATGGCTAATTGTTGGTTAGTCGTGTCTATTTTTGGCTTATTTTTGTTGTTCTCTCTTATTGCTATTGGTTTGTTTGGTCTTGGGCTGGGTAATTTTCCGGGGGGAAACGCAAATAGCCAGCCCACTAGTATTCTAAACTTTGCCTAGCCCTATAAATTAATTTACACATAACCCTATAATAGTGAAGCTGAACTCCAAAGAGTCCACAAAATGTCAACCGAAATCATGTTTGTTTCCAAGACCCGACGAATACCCAGCGAAATTTTTGGTCCAAATTTCAAAAGATGTATTCACATGGTTTAAAATTGTATTATAAAAATATAAAGTACGAACTAAATGAAAAAATCACATAAATCAATTATATAATCAATGACTTTTAGACAGACTAAAACTAAAAATGATATACAGAAAATAATTATTGTATATATAATTATACATTGATTATATAATACGTATGCCATATGTATAACATAAAGACTTGGATTATACATCTCATACACAAATTATATATACATATAATTCTACATTAATTATACATCACATATGCTATGTATATAATATAAATGTCTAAATTATACATCTCATATACAAATCATATATACATAAAATAATTATTGTATATATAATTAACATTAATTATACAGCACTTGCCAATTTTATAATATAAAAATCTGAATTATACATCTCATAACAAATCATATATAAAGAATATGTATTGTATTTACATAAACACCTACATCAAATATAAAATTTAATATTATATAATAATAATTAAAATTCACCATAACAGTGATGTGGACGTTTAGGAAAAAATGGAGAAGGATTTTGGGTATATCGTGTGAGAGAGAGTTTTGAAGAAATGGAAGAGGTAACATTTTAAGGAAATTTGAGTTCCCGTTGTTTAGGGTAACTGTTTTGAAATTAACCGGCAATAGTATCCAATGTTACCTAAAATAAATGCTAAAATTCAGGGAAAATATATTTGACACAACTTGTTATAAAGAATAAACAAAATCAACCCACTTTGCAAATTTGGTAAAAAGAAATAAAAAATTTGGCTTTTTTTAGTTTATTACTAATATGGGCTGCTAATCTAGTTAAATCTTCAATTTTGTGAGGGAATTTGTAGCTGGGCCATTTTATTCAGGCCCAGGCGCTTAAGGTTGGAAGACGGATATGGGCTGTTTGCTTCTTTTCCCTCTTTTTATTGAGTAAATTATGCTAAATACCTATTCCACCCAAAACAATTACCCGCCTTTACCTATTCTTAAAATAATTACAATATGTACCTATGCAACCAAAAGTAATTACCCGTTAATCCTTCTTCCTATTTTGTTCTTGTTAAAGCTAATTAACTTTTCTCTTTCTTCTCTTATTCTTTTCTCCGCTCTTTCTCTTTCTTTCCTTTCCGGCGTTGCCAATGTCCCTATATCTTTTCATGGGATATCTGATCTATCTACCTCCCTCTCCTATCGTAATCATCTGTCTCAGAAAAAAAAAGCAAAAAAAAAAAAAGATCTATCAAAAACGGTTAAAAATTTCTAAGGTTTCAGTTTGCTACAAAATTGTGAGGTTGTATATGTAATCACAAATTTTGATTGCCGACGCTCTTTGTGGTATGTTTTGGTCGTATGCGCCTTAATCTACTGCACTTTGGAGTTTTACCATCTAATTCATTTCCGAAAGCGACAAAATTATTAGTACAAATTTGGCAGTGTTGTGACAAGATATGTGTTTGTTTGAAGTATTTTGTTGTTGAAATTGTTGGGTGTTGTTAATTGATAATAGATTATGTTGCCAATGCTAATTTTTGGAGAATTATTCTAAGAAAATCTAGTCCACCATTGAAGGAACTTAAAGCTTGAAACTCATAAAGAGTGTTTGTTGAGTTTGTAGTTGTTTCGATTCGATGGTGACTTCGATTCGATGGTGACTAGAGTGTGATTGAAAAGTTGATTCGAGGTGATGGAAAAATTTTGGGTCAATTTGATAAAACATTTGGAGATATATTTTTGGATTAAAATTGAGTTGAACTAGTGAAGATGATGAATTTGTACTGTATATCAAAATGTTATACCATATACCATTTTGGTATATAATAATTGATTCATTCATTTATAATTAATTTAATGCGTTGAACTCGCGAAGAAGAATTTGTATTGTATACCAAAATGATATACTAAATATCATTTTGGTATACTGTTCATTCCAACGATATACTGTTATAGTATCCTATATAATGTAACAGTATACTATTATAATTTGGTCTGTTCAGAATTTTTTGAAATTTTTAGTTGAGTTCTTTTTCAACTTTTCAATGAAATTATCATATTTTTTTAATTTTTTTTCTTAGACCAAAATATTTAGTTTGAAATATTTATTGGAGATTTGTGGCTAAAGTTTGAGTCAATTTGGTGGAGATTTTAAAGTAGATATTTAAATTTTGGGTTTAAATTGAGTTGACCTAGCAGAGAAGATAGATTTGTACTGTATACCAAAATGTTATATTGTATATCGTATTAGTATACAATAATTAATTCAAGAGTATATAATTAATTACAATAGTATACTACTATTCTTTTTTAAGGAATGAACCAATCCACTATATGCCAAAATAACATACTATATACTATTTTGTTATATAATACTTAATTCAATAGTGTATAATTGATTGCGTTGAACTGGCGAAGAAGAATCTGTACTGTATATCAAAATGATATAATATATACCATTTTGGTATACAGTTCATTCCAATGATATACTATTATAGTATACTATATAATATAACGGTATACTCTTACAATTAGGTCATTTTAGAATTTTTTGAAATTTTTATTGACAACTGATATTATTTCAGTTTAATAATTGAATTAAATTTTTTTTTTTAAAACTCTTTGCGTACAATTGTATACCCTATTGGTATAGCTATATATCATACTGGTATCATATGTTAGTTGAAACATTTTTTGGTTGTATTAGCTACGTTTAATTGGTACACTATTTGATTTTTCTTTAGTAATAGTAGAATAGTATAATATCTTAATTTTTTTTAAATTTTCTTTATGCTTGTGTATTATGTAATCATTTTAATTTTTTTTTTTATGTTTTTATTTTATATAATGGTATTATAGTATAATATCTTAAAATACATTATTATATTAACTAGTTTCTCGTCACGTGCGTTGCACGTGTATATTGAGTCATATTGTATACGATTTTATAAAATAATTCAATATAATCAAAATAAAAATTTCAATAAATAATCATACACAAACGAATAAAGTGCAAGTTTCTGTAAATGATTAATGTTGATCGTTGTATGATGACTTGTTTGCTGTAGCCAAGATGATTGGATATCATCTAAATCTATGAAGATGGATAATTAAGTTTTAATTAGGTATGTGTGTTTTTCTTACTTATTTTGATTTTTTAAGGTACAAACATGTAATGAAGCGTATCTCAACTGATATTTCCTCATAGATGATATTCTTAATGTAATTTGCTTTCATCCGTTTCGATTAATTTCTTTCATGATTAAGACTCTTGTTGGTCAATATTAATATCTCTCTTGAAAGTGTAACGTAAAAATAGCATATGTAGGCAGAGCCAGAATTTGAAGTTTATGGGTTCAGGATTCTACTTTTTTAAGTTACTGGGTTCTAACTTAATAATTTGCACATAGGAATTAGTTAAGACAAATATAAGGTTTGGATCAAACCTACTGGGTTCAGCTGAACCCGTAGCCGAAGGGCTAGCTCTGCCCCTGCATGTAAAGAAATATGTAAATCCCCGAGTAAGTTATTTAGAGATTTTAAATTCTTAGATAAGTTACCTAGGAGTTACAGATTTGTTTGTAAATTACATGCGAATTCTTTCACAAGAAAATTTTGATTAAGTAGCGTGAACTCTCAAATGTGAATCATGAATTATATAATCAACTATCTTAAACCTGGTCATAGTCACTTTCGTTCACATTATTAAAGCCACCATCGATTTAATTATCAGAAGGTTAATTATCTTTATAGATAAAGTTAGTGCATTCGCATGTTTCATTAGTTCTTCTAAACCCCCTATTTGTGTTACACAATTTTTTACGTCACCCAACCTTTTTACTCTATATCTATTTTAGTGTCGTTTTTCTTGCAATTGATTATATAGTTCAAAAATTGAAAGCACAGCTTAGGGTCTAATAATCTCATCAACTTTTCATTATAACAATTGTCGATTGCTCATGTTTATAAAGGTCTTCATCGTATTAAGATATATCTGACTTAGTTACCATATCAGTCTAATAACATTCCACATTATAAAGTAAATGAACCAAAATACAATTTAGCATTTTCTTCGCCCTTCTTTGACTTCCTTTTTAGGATCTTTTATTTGTGTCAAGCTTTTACGCGAAATTCGTTTAATACCGATTATTTTACAAATAAACAAACAAACGTAATACCAAAATATTGATAAAATATTAAAACTTACCTTGTGGCTTCTCTAACATAAGTTCATCATCACCAATCATGTGCGAACACTGAATATCTTGTATAGGATAAATTACTTTTGCTTTTTCCGCAACCATGAAATTCTCGAATTAGAAATCATGTTATTGTAGTTTCTCTCTGCACACTTCGAGAATTTAAAATTATTTAAACCTCAACTGAGAAAATTGGTCATTGTTTGCCACCTTCTACAATAGAAACTTGACTCAGCAGAGCAACAAAAATCTCCTCAATCTCCCACCTGAAAGAGAGTAAAATAAAAACTTGATACATAAAAAGAGAAAATATCTTCTGATTGTAAACTTTCCTTGTGCAATGGGTATTAACCTATTGACTTAGCATCCTAACCCGTTAGTCAGTTACACAAAAGTAAAAAATGACAAATATCGAACCTAGATATATCAGTCAGCTACCATAACATAACAATGGTACTCCATAGTTTGTATTTTTAATCCAAATAGTATAATTATTAAAAACTTAACAAAGCTAATATAAATCTTAGAAAGGTAACAATAATTGTATAAATGCTAATGGCAGTAACATTTTATCTATGTATTTATTCCCAGAATACCGTTGTTATCTTCAGATGATGAGAAGTTACCTATCCCATTTAAAAGAACACAATTTCTGGTGCGCCTGTGTTTTGCAATGATGATAAATAAAGCACAAGGACAAACATTAGATTATGTTGGTATTTATTTACGTGAGCCAGTATTTTCTCATGGCCAGCTATATTATAGAAATCGTGATTGAAACCATTGCAGAATCACTCTTAATATCAGAGGTACAAGAGAGATAGTACATCAACCATATTCTATAATGGCTCTACGATAGATCCAGTTAGAAGAGTACCAGCCTCATAGGAAGTCAATATGAAGCTTCCATCGGATTGTGTATGCACCAGAGGTGCAAGTATTATAGTAGAGCTTCAATTTGTGGATGTGAATTATACCTATGTGAAAGGGAGGTTATGATAAAGATGGAAGATACGATACGGGATTTTAAGGTATGTAAGGTAAAGGTAAAGAAGGTACGAGATACTCACGTGCAGAAAGTTGTGAATAGTCCGTACTTCAAATAGAGGGCTAGAAGCACTGAGATTCAGTATCAAGAAATGTTAGCGGTGTCGACAGTGATATATCTACCAGCCTATGGTTTCTAGGTACCGAGAGGTCTAGTTAAGAGAGTAAAAAAGAGTTAGAGACAATGTGATGTCTCGCTTGAGGTTCCAGAATAACATAAGGAAATCTATGGTGCAAGCAAGTTAGAAGAGGTTGCGAGTAGTATAAATATATATGTGTAGGTCGCAAGTTAAAGTATGGTAGAGAGACAAGGTTTTAGGAAGACATGAGTAAGGATAAGAAAAGACGAGTGAGAATAGGTAAGTCCTCGGGATTAAGCCCATCAAAGCAAGAGAGCTGATGGTTTTCGTAAGTTATAGAAAGCTCAATATAGCATGGGTGAACTCAGAGGAGTCTAAGACTATGAGCATTTAGAAGAAATGAAATGTTGCCCTAGTAGTAGAATAAGGGTGTAATTGTGAAAGAAAAGAGGATGACATTTAGACATTTGATTGAGTAATGGGGAAGCATTAAAGGACTTAGATTTATACATATAGGATAAGCAACGAGAGTAACCTGGAGTTTGGTAGCAGACCTCAGTAACAATAAACTGAAGTAAAAGTTATGGTATAGTATGACCTACTTAGATGTAGTAAAGCCATAAACGCCTAGAGGGACAACTTGTCATAATTCTGTATATGTTCACAAAGTGAGACCTGGAGATTGGCTAAAAGCTAGATGAAAAATGAGAGAAGAGTCTCATAGGCGCACATACAAGGACAAAGTGGTACAAACTGCATGATATAAGGTACCAATAGTTACGACATTGGAAGAATTACGACCACAAGTCATGGTGTGAGAAAGAGGCCTAAAGGGGGGAATGCCCTGGCCTTTGGATTTATTCACAGAACAGTTGCCTAGATGGAAATGAGAGAATTAAAGTATTTGCAAGAGCTATAGGTTATGAGAATGATAAGTGCATCAGTCAACATTCGAGGACGAATGTTCTAAAGGGGAGAATGATGTTATATCCCATGTTTTCGAACGTGAAAGTACGCCATAAGTCAATTGATGTAAGCTCATAAATGAGATTCTCTTTGAAAGTATATAAAGTGATCTAATGATATTACATCCCGTATTTCCGTTCAACATACAAACGACTAGGTTGAGGACTATGAGTGTGAAGAGTTTGGCCACATCAGGAGACATTGTCCCCGCCTTACGGGAGGTCCGGCTCAGTAGAGGAGCCAGTCTATGACATCAGCACCAGTTTCTTTACCACCCGCTCAGACAGCTAGGGGTCTCCCAAGAGGGGGATGCCGATCAGGGGGCAGCCAAGCCCGTTTCTATGCTCTTCCTGCCAGACCAAATGCCATTGCTTCGGATGTTGTGATTACATGTATTGTCTCAGTTTGCCATAGAGATGCCTTTGTATTATTTGACACTGGTTCCACTTATTCATATGTGTCCTCGTATTTCGCTCATTATCTGGATATGCCCTGTGAGTCTCTAGTTTCATATGTTCATATTGTGGACCGTGTATATCGGTCATGTGTGGTGACTATTAGGAGTCTGGAGACAAGAGTAAATCTCTTGTTGCTTAGTATGGTCGATTTTGACGTGATTTTTGGTATGGATTGGCTGTCTCCATGTCATGTTGTTATTGATTGTCACGCTAAGACAGTGACGTTGGCGATGCCGAGGTTGTCGAGGGTTGAGTGGAGCGGCTCTATAGACTATGTTCCCAGTAGAGTGATTTCATATTTGAAAGCTTAGCGGATGGTTGAGAAAGGTTGTCTATCTCATCTGGCTTTTGTGAGGGATATTAGTGCAGAGGCCACTTCTATTGATTCTGTTCCGGTGGTGTGAGGTTTCCAGGATGTGTTTTCTGCAAACCTACCGGGCATGCCGCCCGACAGGGATATTGATTTCGGTATTAATTTGGTGCCGGATACTCAGCCCATTTCTATTCCACCATACCGTATAGCACCGGCTGAGTTGAAGGAGTAGCTTCAGGAACTCCTTGATAAGGGGTTTATTCGGCCTAGTGTGTCACCTTGGGGTGAACCCATTTTATTTGTGAAGAAGAAGGATGGTACTATGAGAATGTGCATTGATTACGGACAGTTGAACAAGGTTACAATCAAGAACAAGTATCATTTGCCGCGTATTGATGATTTGTTTGACCAGCTTTAGGGAGCGATGGTGTTTTCCAAGATTGATTTGAGGTCAGGGTATCACCAGCTGAATATTCGGGACTCAGATATTCTTAAGACATCTTTCAGGATCTGATATGGCCATTATGAGTTCCTTGTGATGTCTTTTGGGCTGACCAATGCCCCAGCAACGTTCATGCATTTGATAAACAGTGTGTTTCAGCTTTATCTCGACTCATTTGTTATTGCATTCATTGATGACATCCCGGTATACTCTCGTAGCCAGGAGGAGCATGCTTAGTATATGAGGATTGTGTTACAGCGATTGAGAGAGGAGAAACTTTATGCAAAGTTCTACAAGTGTGAGTTTTGGCTTAGTTCAGTGGCATTCTTAGGTCATGTGGTTTCCAATGAGGGTATTCATGTGGATCCGAAGAAGATAGAGGCGGTGCAGAGTTGGCCCAGACCATCCTCAGCCACGGAGATTCGGAGCTTTCTTGGGTTGGCGGGCTATTACCGTCGTTTTGTGGAGGGTTTATCATCTATTGCATCGCCCTTGACCAAATTGACCCAAAAGGGTACTCCTTTTAGGTGATCGGAGGAGTGCGAGGAGAGATTTCAGAAGCTCAAGACTTCTTTGACCACGGCTCCAGTTCTAGTCCTACCATTAATTTCTGGTTCTTACACAGTGTATTGTGATGCCTCGCGGATCGGCATTAGGTGTGTTTTGATGCAGGAGGGTAGAGTGATTTTTTACGTCTTGCGCCAGTTGAAGGCCTATGAGAAGAACTATCCTATCCATAACCTTGAGTTAGCAACTTTTGTTCACGCCTTGAAAATTTGGCGGCACTATTTGTACGAGGTCCATTGTGATCTATTCAAACAGAAGGATCTTAACTTGCATTAGCAGAGGTGGTTGAAGCTTCTTAAGGACTATGATTTTACCATTTTATACCATCCTACGAAGGCCAATGTGGTGGCCGATGCCTTGAGTCACCGGGCGGAGAGTTTGGGGAGCTTAGCATATCTTCCAGCAGCAGAGAGGGCACTGGCATTGGATGTTCAGGCCTTAGCTAGATAGTTTGTTAGATTGGATATTTCTGAGCCGAGTCGAGTATTGGCTTGTGTGGTCTCTCAATCTTTTCCTTATGATCGTATCAGGGAGCGCCAGTGTGAGGACCCCCATCTGTTTGTCCTTAAAGACACGGTCCAGCACGGTGATGCTAAGGAGGTAACTATTGGGGATGATGGTGCATTGAGGATACACGGCAGGCTATGTGTGCCCAATGTAGATGGTTTGCGTGAGTTGATTCTCCAGGAGGCTCACAGTTCGCGATATTCTATTCATCCGGGTGCTGCAAAGATGTATCAGGACTTGAGACAACATTACTGGTGAAGGAGAATGAAGAAGGACATAGTGAAGTATGTAGCTCGGTGCCTAAATTGCTAGCAGGTGAAGTATGAGCATCAGCGACCAGGTGGGTTGCTTCAGAAGTTAGAGATTTCGGAGTGGAAGTGGGAGCGGATCACTATGGATTTTGTTGTTGGGCTTCCAGGGACTCAGTGGAAGTTTGATGCATTTTGGGTGATTGTGGACCGGCTGACCAAGTCAGCTCATTTCATTCCTGTGATAACTACCTATTCTTTCGAGCAGCTGGCTCGAGTGTATATCCGTGAGATCGTCAGGCTTCATGGCGTACCAGTATCTATCATTTCTGACCGGGGTACGCAGTTTACATCACGGTTCTGGAGGGCCATACAACATGAGTTGGGTACTCGAGTGGACTTGAGCACAACATTTCACTCTCAGACAGATGGACAGTACGAGCGCACTATTCAGATATTAGAGAATATGCTCCGTGTGTGTGTGATGGAGTTTGGGGGTTCGTGGGATCAATTCTTGCCTCTAGCGGAGTTTGCTTACAACAATAGTTACCAGTCGAGCATCCAAATGGCACCATATGAGGCTCTATATGGTAGGCGGTGTAGGTCTCCAGTGGGTTTGTTCGAGCCGGGCGAGGCTAGATTATTGGGTACAGACTTGGTTCAGGATGCTCTGGAGAAGGTTAGGGTAATTCAGGATAGACTACGTACAGCCCGGTCCAGGCAGAAGAGTTATGTGGATCGGAAGGTTCGTGATGATGCATTTATGGTTGGGGAGCGGGTATTGCTCCGGATGTCACCCATGAAGGGTGTTATGAGGTTCATAAAGAAGGGCAAGTTGAGCCCGAGGTTTATCGGTCCATTTGAGGTATTGCGACGTGTTGGGAAGGTTGTTTATGAGCTTGCCTTGCCTCTCATCCTAGCAGGGGTTCATTCAGTATTCTATCTTTCTATGCTCCGGAAGTATCACGGCGATCCATCTCATGTATTGGATTTCAGCTCAGTCCAGTTGGACAAGGATTTATCTTATGTTGAGGAGCCGGTGGCGATCTTAGATAGGTAGGTTCGAAAGGTGAGGTCGAAGAATATTGCTTCTGTGAAGGTTCAGTGGAGTAGGGGTGTTTGTCGGTCGATACGGTATTGTATTTAGATATTTCGGTTCGGTATTTTCGGTATTCGGTTTCTTAAAATGCAATACCAATACCGTACCTAATTAAATTCGGTATGATTCGGTTTTTCTCCTTTCGGTTTTGGTTTACTCGGTTTGGTAACTTCGGTTTATTCGGTTTGAATACTAACTAGTACATAGAGTCATAGAATGCAATATTCTAAACTAAAGTACTCAAAAGTACAAAACTAACAAATATTTGTTGACAAAGGTTTTGTCCAACATTAGCAAATATCAACCGAGACTGAGAAACTTATACATAAAATAATAAATTTGATCATTAGAAATGTCTTGTTACTTGCTTAGAATTAATTGATCAACTTAGAGAATAAAGAAAAGTAAAATTTTAGATTTTTATATTTATGTTATAATTAATAATATGTGTATTGTGTAATATAATATATATTTCGATACGGTATTGGTACTTCGGTATTTCATTTTAAAATACCAAATACCATATCTAATACCAATATTTTTTAAAACTTAAACAAATAACATACCGAATACCAAAATATCGAATACCAAATATCAAAAATTTTGGGTTCCGTACGGTAATTCGGTATTTACCAAATTATGCACAACTCTACAGTGGAGGGGTCAGCCGGTCGAGCAAGCGACTTGGGAGACTAAGCATGATATGCGCAGCCGTTATCCTCATATTTTCACCACTTCAGGTATGTCTCTATGCTCGTTCGAGGACGAACGATTGTTTTAAGAGGGGAGGATGTAACGACCCGGGCGATTGTTTTGAGTGTATTAGCCCCGATCCCTTATTTACTGTTTTTTCCGTATCTGTTTCTGCTTATGTGACCTACCGAGAGGTCTTGTTTTTTTGGCTTTGGAATGGCATTCCGTCGGTTCCGTTAGCTCCGTTGGATGATTTTGGACTTAGGAGCGTGTCCGGACTGTGAATTTGAGGTATGTAGCTAATTTAGGCTTGAAATGACGAAAGTCAAATTTTTTGAAAGTTTGACCGGGGGTTGACTTTTTGATATCGGGGTCGGATTCCAATTCCAGAAGTTAGAGTAGGTCTGTAATGTTGAATATGACCTGTGTGCAAAATTTGAGGTCAATCGGACGCGGTTTGGTATGATTCGGCATCGTTTGTAGAATTTGGAAATTTCAAAGTTTATTAAGTTTGGATTGGAGAGTGATTCATGTTTTTGATGTTATTTGTGGTGGTTTGAGGATTCGACTAAGTTCGTATAGTGTTTTGGGACTTTATGGTATGTTTGGTTGAGGTCCTGGGGCCTCGGGTGAGTTTCGGGTGGTTAACGGATAATTTTTGGACTTTGGTTGATGGTTGATATATGGTGGTGTATATTTTCTGGTTTTCTCTTATGCGTTTGCAAGAGGAGCCTCTCATTCGTCAAGGGTTAAGGTGAGGACGCGAAGAAGAGGATGCGAACGTGAAGGTGTGGTCTGTGTGTGCATCACGAAAGCGTGAGTGGTGTCGCGTTCGCGAAGAGAAGTGAGGCAGCTGGGGACCCCAGGTCTTTGGTCTACACATTCGCGAGGTATGGGCCGCGTTCGTGATGTGTTGAGCTTGTAAAGCTTCGCGTTCGCAAAGCATTGATCGCATTCGTGAAGAGTAAACTGGGAGGCAGTCTGAGTTGGCCTACGCAAACGCGAGATGACGGTCGCATTCGCGAAGAAGGAAATCTGGGCAGACAGTATTAATTTCAAAAATGAGGGTTTGAACCCATTTTACATATTTTGAGCTAGAGAACACGGAATTGGGCGATTCTTGAAGGGATTTTTATGGAGTTGATTGGGGTAAGTGATTCCTACTTGGTTTTGGTTAGATCCCATGATTTCATCTTTAATTTTAGCATCTAATTTGTGATTTGGGGGGTGAGAAATTAGGGAAAAAGAGGAAGAGCTCTTGAGTTAGAATTTTGAGGTTTTGAATGGGATTTTGTTATCGGATTTGAGTAATTTTGGTATGGTTAGACTCGTGAGTGAATGGACTTTCAGGTTTTGTGACTTTTGTCGGATTTCGAGACGTGGGCCTGGGGGCCAAGTTCGGGCCGATTTTGGATTTCTGGCTTATTGTTTCATGTTTTTCTTGTGGAATTGATTCTTTTAGCTTATATTAATTACATCGTACTACTTGTGGCTAGATTCAAGGCATTTGGTGATTGATTTGAGGGGAAAGGGCATTGCGGAGTAGGATTTTGCGCGATTTGATGTAAGTAATCATTTTAAATCTGGTCCTGAGGGTATGAAACCCCGTATATTTGGTATGATGTTACTATTTCGGAGGTGACGCATATGCTAGGTGACGGGCGTATGGGCGTGCACCATGGGGGATTTTGACTTGGTCCATCCCGTGAGACTGTTAAGTCGAATAGCCTATTGTTAATTACCTGTTCTCTCTGTGTTATAGAAATTTGACTGCAAATCATGTTAAAAATCATGCTTAGGCTATGTGATGGTACTGTTGGGACCCGTAGAGGTCGTGTACTTGTTGAAGTATTTGCTAATTACTGTCTTGTACTTAGTCATGGTTTTACTTGCGTATCATATCTCAGACTCTTCTTGATTCTTGTTGATACACTATGTTATTTTTGTTTGGGCTGATCTTTATGATTTTCGAGAGCCCGATAGAATAGAGAGGTTGGTGACTGAGTTAGGGCCTGAGTGCCGAGCTGTGAGCTATATGTATGCATATGGATCGGGTTACACGCCGCAACGAGCCTTAGGGTTGTATATATGGATCGGGTTGAGTTAGGGCCTGGGAGCCGTGTGATTGAGCTGTTATAACGAGTTGAGTGATTGTTGCCCTGATAGCCTGTACTTGCTTTTCCATTTGTTGATGCACTTAGTTGCTATCTGTCATTGTCATGAAAGTTCTGAAAGATTCTATATCCGGATTTACCTGCACTTTAACTGAATAAAATTGATTTGATTTGAACTGCCGTATTTGAAAGCATGTCTATTCCTTGTTGAAATTATTGAAAATGAACTATATTGTATAGCTCGTTACTACCTTCTCAGTTTCTTATTTATTTCTGTTACTTGCTGAATTGGTTGTACTCATGTTACACCCTGCACTTCATGTGCAGATCCAGGTGTGTTTGATCACGGAGGTCGTTGAGTTCGTGTGCGATCGACTATCGGAGACTACGAGGTAGTTGCCGGCGTCCGCAGACCTTGTCTCTCTTTCTATGTTTCTTTCTTTTCTATATTGATACTTAGACATTGTTTGTATTAGAATGGATATCTAGAAGCTCATGACTCAGTGACAACACGATGTCGGGCTATTTTTTCGCACTTATGTTTTGTGTTTTACCCCGTTTTTATGAAAGACTTCGGTTATTTTTAAATATTTTAATTCATTTATATTAAATGTTGAAAGTGTTTTGGAGATGTCTGCTTGCCTAGTATCATGATAGGCGCCATCACGATGGGTTAAGTTTTGGGTCGGGACAGAACGAAACATGGTGTAAAGAACTCAACATGTAAGTCTGAATATCTCTGTGAATCGTGAAACATTTATAATGTCATGCATATGCATGTAAATGTCATACCATGCATAGGTATATGAGTACATAACATCATCAAGCCTCTGAAGGCATCCCATCAAATCATCTCGACCTCTGTGGGCGAAATCATCAACGTATACCAACTGATCAGGTGGTGATACGTATATAACGCCATAACCTTTCCCATACCCCATATACATATAATATACGTGTATATAATGTAATCTAGTCATGGGTCAATGTACATGTATAAATGAATGCAATGCATGAGAAGTAAGTCAATAAGATCTCTCGAAATGTCATAAAATCATTATGCCTTAGATTAATATCATGAAATAAACTTTATCAACTTACGCATTTTCTGAGACCCATGAACAGACGATAGAATAGTAGGACACATAGAGAATCAAGAACATAGGAACCCCTAGTACTTTTAAGAATAATGTCATTTGTAAAAGTTGTGCATTTGCTCGTTTCGTTTATATCATATGGATCATGCCAAAAGAAAAAAAAGGATAGCCTGTAAAAGTTGTGCATTTGCTCGTTTCGTTTATATCATATGGATCATGCCAAAAGAAAAAAAAAGATAGCCTTAACATACCTTTGTCGTTTACCTAACCACACAACGTCGGTTCAACCCGTTAGTACTTCAATCTACAACAAACATTAAGGGACCATTGTTAGGCTTATAGAAGCTAGAACTCAACACAAATGAGCGACTAGCTCATCTACAAAATTTTGGACAGCACCTCTCCTTGTTCTTTTCATTTTCCTCAAATCCACAAACAATATCAACATGTCCAGAATGTCAACATATATATATATATATATTTTTATATATCAATATCTAACCTCATATTCCACACCATCTTACCCAACAACCAAGTTCTAACTTGCACCTTCCAAGCCTTCTCTTCTTCCAAACACATCAACCACAATAGCAATAGTATTCTTAAGTTATTTCTACTGATTTTCAGCCATAAAACATCAATAATTCAACTCCAAAATAGTCAAGCAACTACAACACTTCAACATGAAGTTCAATTTACTTCACAAATTTCCTTTATCAAATCAACTAGATATACATAGATGATCTAAAATACATATAGGAGAAGGTAAACCTTACCTTGGAAGCAAGAAAACTCATCCAACTAAGTTTTACATCAAGCTCAAATAAGCTCTTTACCCCAAACAACAAACTAGAGAGATAACTAGGTGATCTTGACTTCCAGGAGAGAAATCACCTTACCAACTTGTGGATTTGGTCTTGAACCCTAGGATAACTTTGAGAGCGATCTTGGGCTGATATTTTGGAGCTCTTTCACGTTGCAATAGAGAGAGAGAGAGGGATTATGAATTGTTTTCTAAGTGAAATTGAGATATATCTATGTTTATATGGCCCCGCTAATGGGCTTGGGAAGATGGGTCTTGGGCTGCCCCAAGACTTGCCCATCTCTATTCTTTTTCATTCCCTTTTAATTTGATCCACAAGCTCTAAGTAGGTGATGCACCTACTTGCCACCTAATTAATCAAGTAGGTGATTCATGTTGGTCCTTTTTCTATTTTGAAACATGTGTCTCATCCTCATTAAATAATTTAAACATGTGTCGAGTAGCTCAAGCAAGTAGGACGGAAAATAAGTTGGTGAAGCAAGCACGTCGGGTAAGCAAGTAGCTCGTTTTTATTTGTCCAAAATCTCCTTTATCACGTTTAAGTGCATTCGTCCTCAACCTAGTCGTTTGTATGTTGAACGGAAATACGGGATGTAATATCATTAGATCACTTTATATACTTTCAAAGAGAATCTCATTTATGAGCTTACATCAATTGACTTATGGCGTACTTTCACGTTCGAAAACATGGGATATAATATCATTCCCCCCTTTAGAATATTCGTCCTCGAATGTTGACTGATGCACTTATCATTCTCATAACCTATAGCTCTTGCAAATACTTTAATTCTCTCATTTCCATCTAGGCAACTGTTCTGTGAATAAATCCAAAGGCCAGGGCATTCCCCCCTTTAGGCCTCTTTCTCACACCATGACTTGTGGTCGTAATTCTTCCAATGTCGTAACTATTGGTACCTTATATCATGCAGTTTGTACCACTTTGTCCTTGTATGTGCGCCTATGAGACTCTTCTCTCATTTTTCATCTAGCTTTTAGCCAATCTCCAGGTCTCACTTTGTGAACATATACAGAATTATGACAAGTTGTCCCTCTAGGCGTTTATGGCTTTACTACATCTAAGTAGGTCATACTATACCATAACTTTTACTTCAGTTTATTGTTACTGAGGTCTGCTACCAAACTCCAGGTTACTCTCGTTGCTTATCCTATATGTATAAATCTAAGTCCTTTAATGCTTCCCCATTACTCAATCAAATGTCTAAATGTCATCCTCTTTTCTTTTACAATTACACCCTTATTCTACTACTAGGGCAACATTTCATTTCTTCTAAATGCTCATAGTCTTAGACTCCTCTGAGTTCACCCATGCTATATTGAGCTTTCTATAACTTACGAAAACTATCAGCTCTCTTGCTTTGATGGGCTTAATCCCGAGGGCTTACCTATTCTCACTCGTCTTCTCTTATCCTTACTCATGTCTTCCTAAAACCTTGTCTCTCTACCATACTTTAACTTGCGACCTACACATATATATTTATACTACTCGCAACCTCTTCTAACTTGCTTGCACCATAGATTTCCTTATGTTATTCTGGAACCTCAAGCGAGACATCACATTGTCTCTAACTCTTTTTTACTCTCTTAACTAGACCTCTCGGTACCTAGAAACCATAGGCTGGTAGATATATCACTGTCGACACCGCTAACATTTCTTGATACTGAATCTCAGTGCTTCTAGCCCTCTATTTGAAGTACGGACTATTCACAACTTTCTGCACGTGAGTATCTCGTACCTTCTTTACCTTTACCTTACATACCTTAAAATCTCGTATCGTATCTTCCATCTTTATCATAACCTCCCTTTCACATAGGTATAATTCACATCCATAAATTGAAGCTCTACTATAATACTTGCACCTCTGGTGCATACACAATCCGATAGAAGCTTCATATTGACTTCCTATGAGGCTGGTACTCTTCTAACTGGATCTATCGTAGAGCCATTATAGAATATGGTTGATGTACTATCTCTCTTGTACCTCTGATATTAACTCCATTGTTGTATCATGGTCAATTGACCCAGTTTAGACTTTACAAAATTGTATCTCTACAAACACTTCAAAATATCATTGAGTGATTCATGTCTCCTAACTCTTAAGTATTAAAGGAAAAAAAATTAACATAGACAAAGGTGAAATAATTAAATAAATCAATTAGAGATAACACTATAGTTTCGTTCACTCACTGTCTAAAATTTTTTCGCTCTCCGAAAAATATGGAGCTGACACGGATAAGAGAGATGGACGAGTGGGGGTGGGGTGGGTGGGGGGTGACGAGCTGACACGGATAATTATAAGGATAAATATGTCAAGAAAGTATAACGAAGGGCAAATGTAACCCTTTTCGAAAAGTAGAGGGGTAAATATGATCCTAAAGTATAACGAAGGGCAAATGTAACTCTTTTAAACGTTTAAGGGGTAAATATGAACCTAATGTATAACGGTAAGGATATTTTTAATAGAAAAATTTAACGTAAGATAAATAAGACTTATTTATGATAGTAGAGGGACAAATCAAACCCTTAAAAAAAGAGAAAATTCTAGAAGGTGATGGCAGGAAAGCTAGCTCAATAATGAAGCTTGATAAACCAAATACTTCATAAATATAAAAATATAAAAATATAAAAAACGGTGTGATATCTCCTTGGAATTGGCAATTTTCGCAAAAGTATTGGCTCGTCCATTAATGTGTGAGCCTTGGCACTTCAATTCAGTATCTTATGTCTACTTGCCTTTTAGCATTTCGAGGAAAACCAATTCTTTTTTAGCATAGTTTTGGACAATTCTTCTTCTTCTTCCTTTTCTTTTCCTACTTTTGTTCTATGTTTAACAGGTTTATATTAATTAAAGGCTAAACTATATATATTGCACGAGCTACAGAAACACTCGTGCTGTCACAAACTTTAAGTCGAATCAGAACAAAGAAACTCGACTATGAAATTATTCATAGGTATACTTTTCAATTCAGGTGATAAATATATATATATATATAGTAGAAGTACTTACATAATGTTGTAAGTTATAGAGGCTAGTCTAATTAAGAAGAGGCAATAGATTGAAAGTTAAAAGTTTTTACGCTAATATCTATTTACTTTGGTGCGACTGATTGAATTTGTGGAGATATTTAACCCCTTGCTAGCGTACAATAGATATTTAATGGCAAAAGAAAGTACCCGTGGATATATCGGTGAAAGAACACCAGAAAAATAAAAAATAATGTACGATGGTCAGAAAAGAAAAGCCCGTTGAACCTGGTTGGCATAAAATCATTTTCTACTCCATGCGAAATTCTTTCAATTCAAATCGCGGGATTTGAATAATTGGTTGAGAAATGCTACCAATATTAGTCAATTTATAAATATTACCGTATTAGTCAATTACTCATAAATACTACACCATATATGTAGCCCTAAATCCTTTCTCTATTACAAAGTGACTAATACGATCCTTCTCTGCCTGCTTCTCTGCAATAATCTCTATATCATTTATTCTGCTGAATTTCTACTGATATGTCATTATGTCTATTATCTGGACTTACGTACGCTGGGTGTTAGAATATGAACATGATAAAGGTACACTACTAAAAAATGGTTGTTTACCGACGCAACGACGGACTTTTTTCCGTCGCTATTACGAGGGACTTTCCGACGGAGTCCCTCGGTACTTTTGAACTTTTTAATTTCTAATTTTTTTTAAAAAATAATTGACGGACAACTCTCGGTAAAAAATAATACTTTGACTGGTCAAAATTTAATTGGTTGTACCGATGCACTCCGTCGGTAATTTACCGACGGACTCCCTCAGAACATTTTGTATTTATATTTTTGAATTATTTTTTTAGATACCGATGGTGTCTCTCGGTGCTTTTAAAAAAAATAAAAAAATAAAAAAATAAAGATTATAGTGCTACTCAATCGTTATTGCATTTACATAATATTTTGAATTTTGTTCTTACAGTACCGATGGACTTCCGTTGGTAACTTAAATATATAATCTTATACATAATTATTTTATATTTTTTATTATACCATACCGAGGGAGGCCATCGGTAAGTCCCTCGGTAAGTACTTATTTAATTATCTTAGTGGTTGATTAGCCTATTTATTAAAATTTATACTAAGTGGAGGTAATTACACTACTTAAAAATATATTAGTGATAATTATCTTAGTAATTTATAATTACACAAAGTGAAAGTGAATTTGTAGTATCCTTAACTACATTGATTAACCTATACATTAATAGTTACACACTAAGAAGAAGTGTATTAGTTGTTCCGTAAGAAATATTAGTGATGGTTTATCTTATAAATTGATAATTACTGTAAGTAGAAGTGTATTAACGGTGTCCTTAAGTAACGTTAATAATTGATTATCATACACATTGATAATATACTAAGTAAACATGTATTAGTTGTATTTAGCTTGTAGATTGATAATTACACGAAGTATAAGTGTATTAATAATAAATTTATAAGTAATGTTGGTGATTAATTAGCATGTATGCATTGATAATAGCACTAAGTATTAGTGAACTAGTGGCATCCTTATATAAGTAATGTTAGTGATTGATTAACCTATACATTGATAATTATACACTAAATGAAAGTGTATTAATGCTATTTGTGAGAAATGTTAGTGATTGTTTATCTCTAAATTGATAATTAAAGTAAGTAGAGGTTTATTAGTGGTATCGTTAAGTAATATTAATAATTGATTAGCCTATATATATATATATATATATATATATATATATATATACATATATATTGATAGTTACACTAAGCAGAAAGTGTAATAGTTATAACTAGCTTATAGATTGATAATTATACTAAGTATAAGTGTACTAAGAATATATCCTTAAGTAATGTTAGTGATGCACTAGCCTGTACATTGATAATTACACACTAGATAGAAGTTTATTAATGGTATACATGATAAATATTGGTGATTGTTTAATTATCTTAAATTGACAACTAAAGTAAGTAAAACTATATTAGCAATATACTTAATTAATATTAATAATTTATTAGGCAATTTATTGATAATTACATTAAGTATAGAAGTGTAGTAGTTACAATTAGCTTATAGATATTGATAATTACACTAAGTAGAAGTATACGCACTAAGGATATATCCTTAAGTAATGTTAGTAATTCACTAGCCTATACATTGTTAATTATACACTAAGTAGACGTTTATTAATGGTATACGTGAAAAATATTAGTGATTATTTAATTATTTTAAATTGATAACTAAAGTAAGTAAAAATATATTAGTTGCATCGTTAATTAATATTAATAATTAATTAGCTAGTATCCTTAAGTAATTAAGGTCTCCCACTGAATGTTTATTTTATTATACTTGGAGCCAAACCCCTTCACTATAAAAGAACTTGTTTATCATTCTTGTAGGGGATCTATTTTGGAGACTGAGACTAGAAAAACTGTATTATTTCCTCTATAAGCAAGAGTGATCTTTCTAGTTTCTTAGATGATTTCTATTTTGTTAAATCCTAAATTCACTGTTCATAATTGATTCGCCTGGATTACGTTTTCGCCAACCTATATTCATCCTTTTATTTATCCTAGCATTCTGTATTAAGTTGTACCACATATCTTCGGAACTGCGTATAAATTCAACTATATCCATTTTTCGGGTACACAAATCCAAATAATATAATTATTAAAAACTTAACAAAGCTAATATAAATCTTAGAAAGGTAACAATAATTGTATAAATGCTAATGGCAGTAACATTTTATCTATGTTTTTATTCATGAACTTTAAAGATAAAAAGGTTGAGAAAGTGATCACTACCGTTAACATAGAGTTAATATGCACGTTTAACTTTGGAGATATAAGAACGGATTGCAGGGCATTTGTATATCAAGGATTATACATATTATTATGCATTTATACTTGTGGCATTTGTGTTAGAAGAAGAAGTTAGTTACGATTTTGAATGAACACAACTTTTAGGAATAGACACATCACATAGTTTTCTTCTCGTCCCGATCTATTTAATAAACATTAATTATTAGATAATATTTATATAATTAAAAGTATGGTATTTAAGTTATTTAAAAGAATATTTTGGTAATTTAACGTTTTGGTTTTTGGGGTTTCTACAA
Source organism: Nicotiana tomentosiformis (assembly GCF_000390325.3). NCBI lineage: Eukaryota > Viridiplantae > Streptophyta > Magnoliopsida > Solanales > Solanaceae > Nicotiana > Nicotiana tomentosiformis. Next base: position 18,074,134 of record NC_090818.1, read on the forward strand.
ATAACATTTACTTTTCCACACAAAAAACTTTCACACCATATATCGGTTGAATAAACTTTCAGAAAAAAATATTTAATTAAATACTTATTAAAAAGACATAACATTTTTAAAATGACACTTCAAATCAAATTAGTTTTTTCTTCTTAACAAATACTATTGTTAACAAATATAGAATTATATATATTTAAGGATTTTTATAAGTAGGATATTTATGGTCAAAAGTATACCTGTTTAGTTCTCAAACAGAAAAGGAAGAATATTGTAGAAAAGTATGGATAAAGGAGGAAAAAGTGTAAAATGGAATGCATTAAGAGGTAACTAAAGATAATCATGTACATAAAGTGTAATAGTGTTAAGTTATAATTAAAGATGTACTAATAGTATCATTTTTTTTATGTACATTGTCAATACATAGTACAAAAATATTAGTTAAAATAGGTTCGGAAGGAAAGATAAGATTCCAAAAGTAATTTTTCTATTCAAATTTTTGAAAAGAAAAATGAACCAAAATTTCAATTAAAGTAATTACCGAGTTTGATGACAATTGTCGGAGACCCAATATTCTATTCTACATATATAGAAGCCGCTTGGAAGCAGGTCAGGGTCGTCATGCCTGCTTCCAAGGGCTACTTTAGTCTTTTCATAAGTTTTACTTAATAGCTAACACGTATAGAATAACCCTGACAGGTGGTGCGATATAATCCCTCCTTGTGCCAGCGATTAATCCCTCTCTCTGTTTATCCTCTTTCTTTGTTTGTTTCATGTTCAGCTTTCTTTGTATCTCACAGCAAATAATCTGCTCCGTTTCGCTTTGTTCTTTCTGTCTGTCTCTGTTTCATCTTGAGATTTGTTCTTATCTCAATTTCACTGATTTTCCTACTACTTTCGATACCATCGGTTAATTGATCGCCCCCGCACTGGTTTATCACAAGTTATACTGAACACTTTTCTCCCCAGGTGGCCTGTTTTTCCCTTGCTCTTCTTCTTGCACTTCGGTGAATTACTGTGGTAATTATTCTTCTTTCTACTTCTTCTACGATGGCTTACATGTTTCATAGGATACTAGGATTTAATATTCTAATAAAAAAGTGAAATATTAATCCCAAGTGAAATACGGTATTAAACCCAAAGACAACAGTAACAACAAAAGTTTTATTCTATTCAATTGGATGCTTTTTGAGGGGCACAAATTGCACAAGTTTCGATTAAAATCTCAAGGAAGGATTTAGGGCTCAAAATAGAGGTTGCTGCAATTTTCCAATTAGTTGGGTTTTTATTGGTTTTAGTGTAGTTCTGCGTTAAAGTTTTGGCTTTCCTGAAGTTTTCAGCTATTTGTTTAAATAGGTTGGTTATTATTTCTTGAAATATTTGGTTGTGCTTCTTGGTTTGTGTTTGATCGTCGGATTTTGATGCTTTTTCGCTCCTACAGTAACAGAAGAGATTTACTTTTACTTCTTCTTCTAAGTGCATCTTTTTGACATGAAGGTTAGTGGTTAGAGCAGGTCGGAGAGATTTCAGTATATATTAAGGTATTACTTTGTACTCTAAGTTGCCTTCTCTGGTTAAACTATCTAAGTGATTTAGGGTGTTGTTGGACTTTTTAACTGAAGAAAGGAAAACGCAATTGGTCAAGTGTGAAACTTGTGCAGGACTTTTAGATATGGTTAACTTCCTAAGTATTCATTGAGTTGTTTATGTCTTCATTTTGATCTTATTGTTGTTGGGGTTTGTTGCACCATAATGGACTTGTTGTCCAGTTTGTGATATCTTATTTGCAACGACACCATCTTTAAGGAAGTCTTGCACTAATAGTAGAATCTGAAAAGTAACTTTTAAATACATGTCTATCAATTTCTTATCACAAAGTGCTTGAATGATGAGTTTCATATTATAAAATACTTGAATAGATAGTCTCTTTTATTTTCAACATATATTGAGTGTTAATATTCTCTGTATATGAATCTTTTTTTAATTTCAAATCAGATATTTATAATTGATAAATTTCACTTCAAATAAGATGGATATTTGATTGCATCTCACATAAATAATTTGTGTTGTCTTTTTCTTAAAAATGTAATAGCATCACACCTCAAGGCTTTTTCTATGTTCTTTTGTTTTTCTTTACTGCTATCAAATTTCTAACAGGATTTTCTCGCCCAAGTGTGATGTGAGGTTATAAATGCATATACGTTGATAACCACTTAGCGATAATTTGGCATGCACTATAGCTGAAAACCCATGTAAGCTCACTAGAGCACATGGAATGAGCTAAAGAACAACAAACTGTAGCTTTCTTTAACCATAACAAACGCTATTCTAATGGCAGAAGAAAGCAAAGGCAGAGGCACAAACTACTAGATTTCTTCTGCTAGCATTTGCAATTACAAGTATTTTATTTGGTTTTTACCTTGTTTGTTATATGTCCTTCTATTTCTAAATTATGGAGCTTTGTAAGAGTAAAGCTTTGGCCAATTTTGGGGTTTCATACTCTCTGCTCCAAGATTAGAAGAGTTACTTACCTCGAACAAGCTAATTCCAACACCGAGCAAGCTAAGCGATGCTCCAAAATGCCATCCTGTGCGTTCCGACCTCCGAACGGCTCGAAACTAACCAAATACTACTCAAATACGTCAAACAATGCTAATGAACCAATCCCGATCGAAAAAGATCAAATCTTGAATCAAAAGCCCAAAATCGGCCAAAAACCCAACCCGGGCCCGCACCTCGGAACCCGATAAAATTTACAAAATCCAACAACCCATTCAATTATGAATCCAACCATACTAGTTTCACTCAAATCCGACTCCAATTCGATGTTCAAAACTCAAAAATTCGTATTATGAAACTTTAGGCCAAAACCCCAAATTTCCTCTTTAAAATTCACAATCTAATTACCAAAAACAAAGGTAGATTCATGAAATATAATCAAAACCGAGTAGAGAACACTTACTCCAATCCTTGTGATGAAAATTGCTCCAACAATCCCCTCAATCCAAGTCCCACATCTCAAAATATGAAGAAAGAATTAAAATCTCGATTTATTTGCGGACAAATAGTCGCATCTGCGGTAACTGTTTCGCTTCTGCGACCACAACTAACCAGCTGGCCCCTCGCACTTGCGGAATGATTTCCGCTTCTGCGAACTCGCAGGTACGACTCCTCCTCCGCATCTGCAATGACCTCCAGCCACGCCTGCAAAGTGACTAGACCAATGAGTTTCTGTTAAACTTTGATTACATTCACCCTTTTTTCACTATCGGAAAGAGTTTTCCTTCCTTTTTTGTTCCAATAGTTTTCATGTCCCAACTTTTGAATGGCTACAAGGAAAACTCAAATGTTCAAGCTTCTATTATAGTAAAAGTTGTGCCTGAAATAAGTTAACACTATTAGTTTTGCTACTTGATTTCTTATATGTTACTTTGCGTGAATTATGGAACTTTACGAATGTAAAGCGGTGACGTAATTGTTAATAGGTCAATGGGTTTGTGTTCTGTTCAATCTATCTGTTATCTTTTTTTCACGATTCATTTATGGTGTACATTGTGATACTTTTAGTGATGTATAAATATTGTAATTATAGAAGTGTTTGGGCATTTGTAGTGTGTCTATACTTTCAATTGAACTGTAAATCTCTTTGTCTGTTAAACCTTTATAGATTGCTCGAACTGCTGATGTCGCCCGATAAAAAGCATTTGGCATCACCTTACTCCCCGCAAAAAAGGAAGCAATACTCAGCAGAAACAGTCTCTAAAATTAATTGTAGGAGACGTGATATGTACAAGCAGTTACCAGTTGATAAAAGAGACTTTCTTTTAACGCAATGCCGGTCAAAAAAGCTTGAACTAAAAAAGGGTCAAACCGCACTGCTTGAATATACCAAACAAGCTGCTGGATTTGAATTACCTACACAAAAAACTCTGACGACAGTTGAGCGACCATCTGTTACTGCCACAGGTTAGAAGCAAAAATGATTTGTTTGAGAAAAAGATACATTTGCACACACATTGTTAGTAGACACAGATATATGCATGTATATATGTGTTATCCTTTGTGATTATATTTAAATACAATTTGCTTTTTCTAAACATATTTGGATTTGAATGTTAGACGGTATATCTTCGGTTGCTGGGCCAGTAGCTGGTTGTGACAAAGGAAAAAGTATTACCGATCACTTCTCCATTTTTGAACATGGTAAGTGAGTGAAAATATGTTATTTCAGTTTGATTGTAATCTCTTTTAATATATTAATTAGAGTTGTTTGTATATTAGGCTCCAGCTCTGGTGCACCCTATGAACAACACCATGTAGAGACATCTATCGTCGCAAACAAAGGTTTGTCTCACTTTAATCTTTTAACAACATTTACTACTGCTCTCTTCTCAACACTAATAGGATGTATTGTTGCAACTAATGTACATAGGTTATAAATAAAAAATAATATGTTTGAACTGGAATATTAGAGAACTACCCAGTGATGCAACCATTTTAAAAACTGTACCGAATTGTAAATATTATGGAGCAAAAAGATTTGAATATGAAACACCAGAATTTTGCTGTAACAATGGTTCAGTTAAGTTGATGTCACATGAAATGCCTAATGAACTCTTGAATCTATATTTAGGCAATACCGAAGAATCTGAACACTTTCGTACCTACCTTAGACTTTACAACAATATGTTTGCATTTACTTCACTTGGAGTGAACTACGACAAAGCACTGGCAAAAAGAAACCAAAGAATTTATACATTAAAGTACAAGGTCAAATGTATCACTTCATAAATGATCTGATTCCAACAAATCGTCAACCACGAAATTTACAGTTGTATTTTTATGATGAGAACACGGAAATATTGAATCAAATGGCTTCTTCAGATATACTTCGACAGTCGATTGTTGAGAAACTAATGGGTATACTGAAGATAAATTCTTATTGTATCTTCTTGAAATCTCTTATATATATTCCAGAATTATCAAACTTTTATATTGCATTGCGATGTGGCTCTGGCTTAGATCGACGAATATACAACTTGCCAACTGTGTCAGAAGTAGCAGCATTATTGGTAGAACAAGAAACGAACAATAATAGTTTTGCACCCCATATCCGAATTTATACTCACAGTAACAAAAGCCAGTTAGTAAATTACTACTATGGCTGCTATAATCCTTTGCAATATCCGCTTTTACTTCCTTATGGTCAAAATGGCTGGCATTGCGGTATTCCAAAAATCCTGCAACCTAGAAATAAATTGAGAAAGCGAGCTTACTATGAGACCGAACAACTTCCAAGTGTCTCTAACATGTGCTCAATTGATGGACTACTTGATATGGAAGAAGATGTTTTGCAAAAGGGAAAACGAAAAAGAAATAATGTTTTTTGTCGTGAATACTACTGTTACAAACTCTAGATGAGAGACAATGAGAAAAATATCATTTTACATTCTGGTAGATTATTTCAACAATATTCAGTTGATGAATTCATAAAAGTAGAAACTTAGAGGTTAGATTTTGCCTCATTTAACCAAGATTTATTTCGGGTTAATGTACTACAAGGAATTGTATATATCTTAAGACTTGGCGAAAGAGAAGCTTCTAAGATAGGAAAATAAAACTTTCTTCCGACAAGTTTTACGGGTGGTCCGAGAGATATGCGCCAGCGTTATATGGATGCTATTGCATAGTGCAGCATTTTGAAAAGCCTGATATATTTCTGACGATGACATGCAATCCCTCTTGGCCCGAAATAAAGCAACATTTGCTCCTAACAGACGAAACTCAAAATAGGCCTGATTTAATTAGTCGAGTGTTTAGAGCAAAGGTAGAAGAGATGGAGACAGATATATTAAAAAGAAACATATTTGGAAACGTTGCAACTTATATGTACACTATAGAATTTCAAAAATGCGGTCTTCCACATGCTTATTTCCTTATTATACTTACTGGTGACTATAAATTATTAATGCCGGAGGCTTATAACAAATTTATTTGTTCTGAGTTGCCTGATCCTGATACAAACTCTTACTTATATAAGCTTGTTATCAAACACATGATGCATGTGCCTTGTGGTAATTTAAATCCTGCAAATTCATGTATGAAAAGAAATGAGTGCAAATTTAAGTACCCTAAGAGCTTCGCTGATGAGACAACAAAAGGAAATAACTCATATCCAATTTATAGAAGATGAAACACTGGTAAATCTGTAAAAGTTAGAAAATAACTTCTTGATAACTCATGGGTTGTTCCTTATAATCCTTATCTGTTGTGTAAATATAATTATCATATAAATGTGGAAGTTTGCTCTAATATTAAAGTTTTGAAATATATATACAAATATATATGTAAAAGACATGATAAAATTTCATTTGGCTTACACGAAGATAACACAAATATGCAAATAGATGAGATAAAAGAGTATCAATCTGCTAGATGGGTGTCACCTCCGGAAGCTATGTGGCATTTATTTGCATTTTCTATCAATGAAATGACTCCAAGTGTTTATCACCTCCAGTTACATCTTGATGGACTACAATTTGTCTCCTTTAAAAAAACTGACACAATAGACAGTATCCTGAAAAACCCTATGATTAAGAAGACGATGTTCACAAAATTGTTTTTGATGAATGAAACAAACGAAGATGCTAAAGAACTTAAGTTGTTGTATAAAGATTTTCCACAATACTTCGTATGGTTATCTACCTACAAAATGTGGACTCGACGACAACGAGGTCATGCTATTGGCTGCATTGTAACATGCCATCCAACAGAAGGAGAAAAATATTACCTTAGATTATTACTAATGAATATGAGCGCACCAAAATCATACGGAGATCTTTTGAGAGTAAACGGGATATGTTGCGACACATTTAGAGAATCTGCGGAAAGAAGAGGGTTGTTGCACTGTGACAACAACTTGATTGAATGTATGTCAGAGGCTGCATGTTATCAAATGCCTTATAGTTTAAGATGTTTATTTGCTACAATATTAGTACATTGCAGCCCTGACAATCCAAGGGAACTGTGGAAACAATTTGAAGATTCAATGTCCGAAGACTTTAAGAACCTAGCCAATATAACGGCAAAAGATGCCCACTTTGCTGTCCTAAATCACGTCAATGATATATTACATTCTATGGGCCGTGATATTAATGAGTTCAACCTTGTTTCAGAAACTATTACATCTTCGAAAATGGCGAATGAAGCGAAAGAAGAATATTTCGAAAGAAACATCATTGTGAGCGACGAAGATTTATTGTTGCATAGAAAATTGAATACATAATAGAAAACGGCATACGGCGTAATCCTTCAGAAAGTATTTGCTAATAAATCATGAGCATTTTTTATTGATGGTCCTGGAGGAAGTGGTAAGACATTCTTATATTGTGCCTTATTAGCAACTGTGAGATCTAAAGGATTTGTAGCATTAGCAATAACAACTTCTGAAGTTGCAGCTTCGATCCTTCCAGGAGGACGAACAGTTCATTCACGTTTTACGTTTTCAATTAATATTGATGAAAAGTTTTCTTGCAATATCAGCAAGCAAAGCTCACTGGCGTCTTTGATTCGCGATGCAAAATTAATTGTGTGGGATGAAGTATCCATGGCCAAGAAAAATATGATTGAAGCTTTAGATTTTCTTTTGAAAAATATAATGGACACAAATGTATTTTTTGGTGGAAAAGTTGTTGTGTTTGGAGGAGATTTTAGACAAACTCTTCTTGTGGTTCGAAGTGGAAAAAAGGAAGACTTCATTCGGAAAAGCATATTAAACTCCGAAATATGGAATGAGCTTGAGAAACTTCGATTATTAGAGAATATGCATGCGAAAATTGATCCCTCTTTCTGTGAATATTTGATGCGGATTGCAAATGGAAAAGAAAAGACAAACATGGATGGTAAAATAGAAATTCCGAGGTCTTTCATTTTTCCTTATATTACTGAAAAAGAATCGTTGGATCTTTTATATCCTGATTTGCATACATCTTTTCACGATTCTTCTTTTTTAACTTCTCGTGTTATTTTGACGACAAAAAATGACTTTGTTGATGAAATAAATGATAGACTTATAGCTCAATTTCCTAAAGATGCCAAGACATTTACTGCAATGGATGAAACTGTTGAACCAAATGATCAAAGCCAGTTTAAGAATTTTCTACATTCATTAAACCCTGCTGGTTTACCTCCTTACAAATTAATTTTGAAGGAAAATTGTCCCATTATGTTGTTACGAAACTTAAATCCTTGTGAAGGTCTATGCAATGGTACACGATTGATATGTTGTGATTTTAAGAGCCATGTTATAAGCGCTAAAATTGCAAGCGGTGATTTCAAAAATACACATGTATTTATTCCCAGAATATCGTTGTTATCTTCAGATGATGAGAAGTTACCTATCCCATTTAAAGAATATAATTTCTGGTGCGCCTGTGTTTTACAATGACGATAAATAAAGTACAAGGACAAACATTAGATTATGTTGGTATTTATTTACGTGAGCCAGTGTTTTCTCATGGCCAGCTATATGTTGCTTTATTTACGTGAGCCAGTATTTTCTCATGGCCAGCTATATGTTGCTTTATCGAGAGCAAAGAGTTCAAGCCGTATAAAAATATTAATCCGACTACCTACGGTGGATAACGATGATGACCAGTCTACATATAACATAGTATATGATGAAATCATTCAAAAAGCCCTCCTATAATTCCACAACTTTCTTGTTCATATTCCTTGATTTACCATACATTATTTATTTCAATGATTTTCTTGGGGCCTGAAATAATTTCTCTGCAATTTCGTAAGCACTAAATAATAATTGTTTTGTGTACCTTCAAATGCTTGCTAAATTTTTAGTCTTGTGATATAGTTTTTCGTTGTGCAATATACAATCAAAATGCTCATTGTAAAAATTTTCAAGGACCAATCAGTGAAAAATCTATAATTACAAAGGCTTGTTACATATTTTCACGATTTTCGTTGAACTCTGTGAAGCTAACCTTCCTACTACCTGGAAAAAATCAAGTTTTTAACTCTGCCTGTATTTTAGTTACACTACTGTATCACAGCCGGTCCCAAGCCCGGACAAAAGAGGAGGGTTTACTGTCTATCTGTGTTTTACAATTCTAAAATGCAAGATGATTACTGAAACAATAAATATTGCATCTTCTAAAACCTATACGGTATATCACAATGCTTCTCTCACCCAGAAGAACTTTTTGCCGCTACCTAAACTCTGTTCTTACTGACTGGCCTGGCTCGAGTACCCCCTCCTAGGTGACTCACAAATGTTTATCTCTATTTTGCTTACAAAAATATCAATATTTTATCTTTTTCATTTATGCAAAATTTGGGGTTATTTTGGATGTGCCTTTTGTTTAAAACTTTTCATCATTTAAATATAGTTATTGCAAGTGGTTTTGGAGGAGCACATGTTCATAATTTTAATTTTGGGTAAAACGTGGGCGGTGACGTATTTTGCTTTGTTTCTTCGACTTTGTTGTTGTCATGATTTGATTTAATAGATTTTGGAGTGAGTTTGTTCATACTACAACAATTCCATAATTTTCTTTTTGGTTTTCTCTGTGTTTGATTTTTGTTATTAATCTATGTCAGCCGGATTTGCGGTCGCTTTGGATGTCATTTGGCATTTGAAGATGTTTCATTGTAAGTTACTCCAGAAGTTAAGTTTATTTCTATTATCTACATAAATGAATGGCTAGCCATTTATGTAGTACTAATATGATAACCCTTTCGCCTGTTAATATAAGTACATATATAGATCTTACACCGAAGTCAACTCTTGAATATTTGAGACATTCGTGTACCATAAAAGCTGTCTAGCTTTCTTTCCGTGGTCTAAAGGAATAATATGTTTTATTTTCAAGCCTTAGATTTTCCTTGGTGACCTTTACTTCTATAAGATAAGTATTTTTATTTTTAGTTCTTCATACAACAGAACTGAGCGTTTTGATTTTCATCAAAGGAAGAAGGTTTATTGTCTATTAGCAACAACTTTCTCATCTCTTTCTAACCTATTAAAGCCATTATGGTTGAGCAATCGGTTCCGTGTTAGGTATTTTAGTTGATGCTGTCCATGGAGTTTTATTAATATATTTACTTTCGATATCAATTTCTTTATCTAAATGTTCACGTTTCACACTACATTTGTTGACTAATTTTATACTTTTTTTAGCAGAATTTTTTTCGTATTATGCACCATTAAGCCATGATAGCTTAAGGAAGTGAGATTGGACCTGAAATGAACGACACGTAAGCTATATCAAACTACGGTGATGGTATAACCATTGTTAAAAAGGCTACAATGCATTAGCAGAGGTTTCAACCTTGGAAGATGCACTACCGCCTTTTTAATAATCGTTATATGCTATCAAAAACAAAACTCTAGAGTCAGTGCTCTTTTTTCTAATCTCTTCATCTTCTTATCCGGTATGCTTTTCTTTCAATTTTTTGCTCACTGATTTACTGAATGGCTATTTAGTGTTTGCTTTCTTGAAAACTATATTGCAGAATAACTTAGAGGTATTACTTTCATAGAGGTATTTGCATATCCTCTGACGACTAAATTTCTGTGAAATTTTTGGATAGAGACAATGGCATACATCCTAATACCATATGTTTTGAAATATAACTTTGTCACCACGTAGGTGAGTTTCATCTAAAATATTTTATTTTAATGATTTCTCGAAAATATAACTAACTTATGCTAAAGTTTATCAGACGCACATTTAGAATCAATTACAATCCCATTGAACCTTAGATAGCAAAGGCAGGACCTGAGGTCCCCAAATTTGACTGAAACGTAAAAGATTTCATGCTTGGTTGGTGTCAGGTAAATGATAAATTATTTCATATAAGCGCACTTTATTGAACTCTTTTAAAATACAAACACTTGGGAGTTCGGAGTATAGAATCTACATACAAGGCTGTTCGAGAAGATCTGACCCCTTATTATACGTTTCACAAATGGTATGAACTTTAATTTACTTCATTATTTTTAGTTTTACCATGATTTCATTTCATTGACTTTGTTATAGATATAGTACTTTTATTTTGTGGATATCTATTATGCTGGAGTAGTATCTTCAATTCTTGGTAGGACATATTTTTAGTTGACAGTGGTAATCGTTGGCTAATACATGAACCAATCAGATGGGTTGATTTAGAGAAGAGAGGCTAGGAACCTTTGTTTTAGGGGTGAGTGAAGTATAAAATGATTGAAAATGTTACTACTGTATTGTTAATAGTTTCCAGGATTAGCTGTTTAAAAGAGAATTTTATTTAGCTTAACAGTTTCAGATATCTACTAACCTTCCATCGTGAAGTCATCTTCTGAATAAACATGTGAGAGCGAGGCCATTTTGTGAATTACTACTTAAAATAGTTGCTGGTAGACTATTAATATTGGACAACTTTCTCCACCAAATATCAGACCAGAACTTAATTTTGTTGGTACCATTGTATATACAATATGTTGCGTAAGTACCTCCCCACTTATTAACGATCCATTACAAATCATGTACTATAAGTCTATAATAGAGTCTAACTTATTTAAGTTTTCCGGTTTACTTCCTCATGTTTGTATTTACACCTAGCTTATTTAAGTTTGCCTGTTTCCTTCCTCATTTTGTATTTATCGCGCATGACCTTCCCACAAATAGGATACTTAATTTTTCTCTGTTTCTTTGAATTAATTGCTTTTAACTAATTGCTTTTGCTCTTCCATTCCGGTTGATCATTAAATTTGTATTGTTAATCCCCACAAATTGCCTTCCTTCGCTTTGACCATACTCTTCACTAAAACTTTTAGACTGTAATTCTATACTGACTTAGGATATGATAGTCACAGCATTGTAACGCTTACTACTGTTTTAGGCCTTAAAGGTAACTGCTTATTTCTTCATGTAAGCGCTTGGGCCTAGAAATGATATCTTTTTCTTCAATTTTGTCACAGATTTGAGCCAATGGACCTAGAAATGAGGTTTCAATTCATATTTATAGTTCTTTCATTGTATGATAATCTTCAATTTGCCTCAAAGTACACAACTCTTTCCTAATACGAAATTGTAGTCAGCCTTACTAGGAGTTTAGAGGTAATCAATGAAAGTTTGACAACACTCAATTTAGGATTTAATGAAATTAGAGTATGTAATTCCTTCACAGTACAACCTTGTACTTCTCTCTCGAAAACCCAGCTTCATGCACCAACTTAGTTTAACTTGTGCACAGGATGAAGAAGCTTGCAGATAATGAAATAAAAACTCTAGTTGCACTATATTTGGACATAAGGTGCTACTAAATTCTGTTACTACATCACTGATCCTAGCCATTCTACATGAAGAATATATGTCAATGCTTTATCGTGCCTCAAATATTTATCTTTCTTCTATAAGCTTAATTTGTTGCACTAAGTGCAGACATTGAGAACCTTTTTATGCCGGTACAGATTCTGGTGGAGAATCATGTGGAGTGCTTGCTCAAACCATATTTTACGCTCCCACAGATAATAAAGCCAAGTTTTGGTAATTAACTATTCTCTGTCATTCATTACAGATTACGTCATGTTTCATTTTTGCATACCAGACAACGAGCATGACTACAGAGAGGGATCTGAGCAATATAGATTATTGAACATTGTCTTGCATCAGTATACAGATTAAAGCAACCTTGGCTGATTTTTCCTTCTCATTCTGTGCAAGCCTTTGTATCGCATTGTTAATTCAACTTCTCAGCTAACCTACTTTGCAGGTATCTTTCTATGTAAATATTGTACTCTTTACATTGGCAAACAATATTTATCGAAATGAAACACGCTCTAATCCAAACTGTTGGGCCCGTGCAAGCAGGGGCCAATCCTATCTAGTTAAATAAGATGCAGGACTTGAGCGGTGTCACATGGGAAGAGAAGCAGAGTCGAGGGAGGTGGGTAGGACAAGGCCGAGTCTTGTGCTACACAATATGCATGCCTAAGCCAACAGTAGCAATGGTTGAATACTATAGGAAATAGGAATAGTTACTCACATTAGTAATATATAAAATATGAAGGGTTACACCCCTTCAAATATATTTAATTTATTTATTTATTTATTTAAATAAGTAAAGAATTTAGATTAATAAGAGGGTAATTTGGTAATTCAACTTTTTAGTTATGAGCTTTCCCACTTTTAATATAATATAGATATGAGTACACTATTTTTTGATTTTTCTCTTTATGCATGTGTATTATGTAATAGTAGTATAGTCATATATAGTTGCCTGGAATTAATTAGTAGAACTGTATACCCTATTGGTATAATTATGTGTCATATTGGTATCATATGGTAGTTGAAATATTTTTTGGTTGTTTTAGCTATATTTTTAAGTGAATTCTATTCTTAAATGATTTATATGATCATGTTTTGCTGTGTTGGATTTTCTTGTACCTATGGACATAGATTTTGTATATTATGTAATAATTTTTATATTTATATGCAGTTGTTGGAACGACCACGTACAACTATATACCCTATTAGTATAGCTATATACAATATTGGTATCATATGCTAGTTGAATTATTTTTTGGTTGTATTAGCTGTATTTAATTGGTACACTATTTGATTTCCTTTTAATAATAGTAATATAATACAATATCTTGAAATATTTTATTATATTAATATGTGGTACACTATTTTTTTATTTTCTCTTTATGCATGTATGTTATATAATAGTAGTATAGTCATATAATTACCGAAAATTAATCAGTAAAACTGTATACCATATTGGTATAGTTATATGCCATATTGGTATCATATGGTAGTTTGAGTATTTTTTGGTTGTTTTAGTGCATTTTTAAGTGAATTCTATTATGAAGTTATTTATATGAACATGATTTGCAGTGTTGGAATTTTTTTTGTGCCGATAGACATAGATTATATGTATTATGTAATAGTTTTTATAGTTATAGGCAATTATTGGAACGATCCCATACAACTATATACCATGTTAGTATAACGAATGAGCAAGTTATTTTGTGAATATTTAGCTTGCAATGCGAACATGCAATTTTCTCATACTTTTATTGTATCCTTTAATATTTTGGTACAGTAGTATAGTCGTAGATAGTTGTAGCAATATTCTAGAGCAATCATATATTCTTTTGGTATACATGTATACCATATTGGTATCATATGGTACTAGAAGTCTTTTTTTTTTTACTTATATTTTTATTGCATTTTTTAATATTTTATTATCATTTCTATTCTAACTACTATATATGAAAATTTAATGGCCGTAGATTATATTTTCTTGCTCCATGACTAGTTGTGTTACTGCTAATGGTAGAGTGTGTACTGATATTTGTAGGGAAGGAGGTCAAGGTTTGCATGGCAATCACGTGGAATTAGAAAAAGAACAAGAAATAAAGAAAAAAAATAAAAAGGAGTAAAATTTGAGTGTGAAATAAGTTATGATAAAAATAACAATAATACGATTTGGGCAAAAATAAATGAATAAAAGATAAAAAAGAAAATAATAAGAAGAAAACGAGAAAAAAGAAAAGGAGAAAGAAAGAAAAAAAGGAAAAAAGAAAAGAGGCATAAAAATAAAAAAGAATTGGAAAAAAAGGAAAAAAGAAAAGAGGCATAAAAATAAAAAAGAATTGGAGAAAAAGGAGAAAATTTCTCACAAAAACTACTATGGGTAGGAAATGTAATTAGTTTGATGGGTAAAAAAATAAATGGGTAGGTAAAGATAAATAGTTTTGTTTTTGTGGGTAACTATGTCTTTCACCCAGGGCCTTTTTCATGATTATCCAAGCAGCCCAAAATGTCTTAAATGTATTAAAAGCTTTATTTAGAGAAAATTACGTAGTATAATTTTCCCCAAATAATACCTGGCATATATATATATATATATATATATATATATATACTAAATAAAAGGGCAGCCTAGGCTGATGCACTAAGCTCCCGCTATGTGCGGGATCCGGGAAAGTGTCCGACCACAAAGGTTTATCTTGAACCCGTGATCTCCTGATCACATGGCAACGATTTTACCAGTTATGCCAAGGCTCCCCTATATATATTTATATAATCGGTGTATAACTTTATTATTTAGCTAACGACTGTTTTGTATAATTTGTTTTGGTTAACCGACCAAATCTTGGATGATACCGATGCAATTTTTCCTATTTCATTATCTACTCTTTTATTGTTTTTATTTTCTTTTTTACTTTTTTATTTTTCACAACGAGTGAAGTCCTTTCAATTGTTATATACTCTACTCTAAAACAAAGAGCCAATAAATTTAACACAGTCATTTTCTTTTTAAGCAAAGGGAAAAAGAATGATGATCTGTTATGAGTATTAGTGTATTACCATCTTTTGTTGCGTAATTGTTAACCCTAAAAAACGGATAACAATTAAATTTATAAGTGGTTTTAAGGATACGTGGGTTAATTCAATACAAATGCTAAATTGCAATTAAATTTATAAGTGGTTTTAAGGATACGTGGGTTAATTCAATACAAATGCTAAATTGCGTTAGATTAAACAGATAAAGGACGTAATAAACTGTCAAACCAATCAAGAGTAGTGATCCCAGACTTAGTAACACCTTAATGAAATGTCTGCCTTCGTTTCCGGGCTCACGTTATTGAAGAATTGATGAACAAAAGTAAGAACTTTGAATAACACATAAAATAAGAATATATTGCCTTGATATGCGTGTTACAGTATACCTAATAAATAATTAGACCCCCATTTATATAATAGAGGAGTTTTACCCTAAGTGCAATTCCACAAAAGGTAAAAATCTTCCGTTTAACTAATCACCGATTTTCTGCCGATACGTGCCGAGGTTCACGCCGTGACATCCGGCTGGTCACAGATATCACAGTCTTTTGTTGGTCATGCTTGATTATCTGGTAATGCTCTCCGAGATATTTGGGATTCGAACCGATTCTCGGGGTCGTGGCCCCGATACTCCCGAGGGCAGATGTTTTGCCCGGACCCCGGCTTTAACTAATCACCGATTTTCTGCCGATACGTGCCGAGGTTCACGCCGTGACATCCGGCTGGTCCCAGATATCACAGCCTTTTGTTTGTCATGCTTGATTATCTGGTAATGCTCTCCGAGATATTTGGGATTCGAACTGATTCTCGGGGTCGTGGCCCGGATACTCCAGAGGGCAGACGTTTTGCCCGGACCCTGGCTCGAGGGGATCCTTGCCTCGATTCCGGTCCCTTATAGTCACGTCTCTTCCTCCATTTATTTCATCGAAACCGATCCCATGGGCTCGGGTTCACCCGTACACAGATAGTCCCCTCGTTTCTCGGAGAGTAAGTTTACGGTAACAACGAGAAACGATATGTGCACTTCAATTCCTTCTTCAATACGCTGTGACAGAAACGACAAAGAATCCAAAATTAAACGCGTGTCAGCCATCGGCAGGTCATCCCTGGATGTAAAACGATGCAAAGTCTCTATAAATACTCCCCTCATTCGTTCACTTTTTACCTTTTGATCAAGCTTCTACCTTCGAGTCTTCAAGATATCACTGCCCTTCTTCATACTCTAACATTTTTACCTCAATTCTTCGAGATTCCTCAGTAAATTGCAAGCTTCTACTTATTTTCTATCCAAACCAGCGCATTTGACTTTCTCAGTAAAGCTTTTACCTATCATCTCCCAATTTTTATTCATATTTTTCAAACTTTTTCCAGATATCAATGGCTAAAACTTCCAAAAATGTTCCCCAAATAGTTGCTTCCTCTTCTTCACAACTGATCGCCGAAGTTGAGGAGACCACTCTCGATGTGGTCGTCCTCGAGAGAACCACTCTAGGCGTGGCTACCGATGAACCGGCTACCGCGCCTCCCTTAAAAATGTTCATCCCCTGGGGGTACTCGGTCGAGGATGATTTTAAGGTCGAAAAGCCCTCGTCGATGCATGGCCGGTGTGAGGCGGTATCTAGGTACATATGCTCCATCACCGAAGACGTCCTTCATGCGGTTCGAAAGGACTGTGGTTGGGCGGATAAGGATGTAATAATCCCCGGGCCCGAGGACGCCATTACTACTCATGTGGAGGGGTATCTGAGTGTTTACACTTATCCCTTCACACTGGGTCTGGTGGATTCAGTTATTCTTGACTACTGTAAGAGGTATGAAGTATGCCTCAGTCAGATTCACCCATCGTTGTGGAGGATCGTAATCCTTCTTTGATACTTTGTGAACACAATCGACTCTTGTCGGTTCACCATCGATCATCTACTCCGTCTGTACAGTCCTCGAATCTTCCAAGGGGAATGATAAAGCTCATACGATGGTCTAGCAAAGCCCCATTCTCAAGCATCGATGAGGACCGGGATCGGGGCTGGCAGGGACGCTTTGTCCGGGTGAGGACCGTAGACTTGATCCCTACTGAGTTTAGGCCATTCCCCGAGAAGTGGAATGTATCATGTAAGCATAACTTTCCTTTAAATGTCGATTTTACGTTCATCTTCTTTTTCCTCTCCAGTATTTGCGGTGGTGTAGCTGTTGCTCGAGTCCCAAATGCCATTTCTCGGCTCAAGGAGTGGATCGAGGGAATTTATTCATAGATGCCTTATTCTGAGCGCATATGGCGCGAACTCTCGAAGGGCCGTTGGGAGGCTTGTTCTCACGGTAAGATTTCTTTCCCGAATAAGTAATATTAGGCTCATATTTCAGCACCGTATTCTTATTCCCTCTCTTATATTTTCGCAGGCTTGCCTAAGACCATTGAGCTTAGGTCTTTAGTAAGGGACGACCACTTGTCCGTTGATCCCTCCGCTTCGGGGCAGCTTGGGGTCGTAGCAAGAGAGAAGAAAAAAAGAACGCTCCGAGTTCCCCAAGCTCAGAGAAGAAGAAGCCAAGGAGAAGGTTGACATGTAAGCCAAATGAGAGTTCTAGCTCCCGAGCACCCTACTCGGACTCACTTTTTCGGCTCAGGGACGAACCCGAGGAAGGTGATATTTTTATGTCATGTGAGCTGACCTCCCTCGAATAGCGGGCGACAACCGAGGGGGAAATAATGGAGGCTGGTCCCCTTCAGGTTCGGGAAGCCGATGTAGAGATGAGGGCTGAGACCTCTCGAGATGCCGGCTCTAGTCTGCCCGGTGTCATAGATATTCCGGGGTCACCTTCATTCACTAGATCCATGTTTGACGAAGCCCGAGCGGTGAAGGAGCGATCCAACGAAGGGGGCCATGGAGCGGACGATCCCCTTCGTTCTTTTTTAAAAGGTGTGGATTCGACCGCTCTGGAAGACTTCTCCAGGTTTGGTAACTTGGAGGTGCCGAGGAAATACCAATCTTTAGAGGTCGGCGGGCTGAACTCGAGCCCAAAATTAATCAACCAGTTCCCCGCCCCGAGCATAGCATGGATCTCGACCGTAAGAGGCCAATAATCATCACCGTCCCAGAGGATGCCCGTATTCTTTCTACCCCCATTGGAGTGGCGAGCTACCTCTAATGCCTAGTAACCGAAGAAGACCCGGCGAAAATGAACGAGGTGGATGTGCTGTGCTTGTTCAATGAAGCGCAGCAGGCCTAAACTGGGTAAGGCATCATTACGTTCTTCCATCTTCTAACTTAGTTTTTGATATTTCTCACGTCTTCTCTCTTTTATCTTTTTGCAGGCCTCGGTACTCTATCATGAAAGTTTTCTTCGGTACCAGGCTGAGGTTAACCAGCTCGAGGCTGAGGACAGGGAGCTTGCCGAGAAGAGGGTCACATATAAGCTTCTCAGTGAGCAACACGAAGTAGTTATCAAGAGTCTCCGGGCCGAGTTGGATGCGGCTCAGAAGGAGTATGCCGACCTGGTGGAACAGGTAAAGATTTTTGAAGTTAGCAATGACAACTTAGCCATGGAGACTAACAATCAAACTTTGCAGGTCCAGCAGAAGGTTGACCGGATTGACCAACTCCGGGCTGAAATGAACGAGTTCCAGGCCATGGCCGATGTCTGGAAGGAAAACATGGACCGACTGGCTTTATAGAAGGAGACCGCCAAGGACCAGCTGGCATCGGTAGAGGTCCAACTCCGAGTGGCAAAAGAGAAGTCGATGCACGGGCTCGACAAAACGAGGACCTCCAAGCTCAACTAGGCTCGGCTATTATTGAACGGGATGCCTTTGGCAAGGAGCTTGAAATAACAAGGTCTGAGTCGTAGATAACCAGGGCAGACGCTGAAGAGATGGTGGCCCAATATAGGGCTGATGTTGAGGCAGCCGAGGCCCGTTTAAAAGTCACTGTTGAGTACGTGAAACAGTTGTCTCGAAGGGAGACCCTCGAGGAGATCCATGACTGAGGTTTCGACCAGTCAGCCGAGATCGAAGAGGCGAAAAGGCTTAGGATGTTTTGTCTGTACCAATCAGCCCGGTTCTATGAAGATCAGGCATAAGTGCCTTAGGATTTTTTGTCTGCATTTTGTACTTTGATTTTGTTGAGGCCGTTTTCATTTGCCTTTGTAAAGACATTTTGGAATGTATATATAAGGTTCTTTTTCCTTTTGGCAATTTTCAAGTCTATTACCTTCAACATTCTTTTTACAATTGCAAAGATTTCAAATGCCTTAGCATGGAATAAAACGTAGTAATAAGTTATTGTTCGGAGGTCCGAACAAGAATTGTTTTCGATGTAAGTTTCATTTGAAACTTGTGGGAGTTCGATATGACCGGAATCTTTGCCCAAAGCGTTTGTTTAGATATTTTTAGAATATAATTATGCAGAGGGTAACCTTTGAATCGGTTTAGAATTTTGAAGGCCTTATGTTTTGATTACCGGCTTCGGACGTCTTCGAGTCATTTTTAGGGTTGCCGTAGCCTTTTAAGTTCAGGCACTGCCTAATAGGCTTTGTACCTCCGGGCGTTGATAGCCCGAGCCGTCCGAGCTTGCCTTGGATGATAGTCCCCGAGTGGGGGTGGCCGTAGCCTTTTAAGTTTAGGCACTGCCTAATAGGCCTTTGTGCCTCCGGGCTTTGATAGCCCGAGCCGTCTGAGTTTGTCTTGGAAGACAGTCCACGAGTGGGGATGATCTATTGGATCCATATAGAGATGGCCATTGGGCTCGATATCTTAAGTAACAGAATATAATAGTCTTAAGGGACAAAATATGTATCTGCAAGGTAGAAACTTTCTCTCATTCATGTGCGTACTATACAAGATTGTAAGTGTGTACAAGTTTTGTGTTATGACTTAGGTAGTCTACTCGGGAACAGTTCATTTGACCGTTTGTCCCTTACAATAAATCCTATCCACCGAGCTTAGACTGTTCAAGCACAAAGTTTCCGTCCTTGCTAAAAATCATTACTCGAGGGTGATGGCCCCTAGTATTCGAGGCCGATCGTCGAAAGGGCTCGGATACTGTTGATGTGACCATCG
Organism: Nicotiana tomentosiformis; assembly: GCF_000390325.3. Classification (NCBI taxonomy): domain Eukaryota; kingdom Viridiplantae; phylum Streptophyta; class Magnoliopsida; order Solanales; family Solanaceae; genus Nicotiana; species Nicotiana tomentosiformis. The sequence goes on from NC_090818.1 coordinate 18,094,522, forward strand.
ACTCCGCTTCATAACCGGTCTTGGATTCTAAGTTAGCATGATCCACTATTGCCTCGTTAAAAACCTTGCCAGAAAACCCATTTGGGACAAAAATAGTTCAAGAGAAAAGGAGTGCAACGCGTGCTTTCAGGCCTAACAACTACATCATCCTTTTGCTATTTCCTGCAAGTTTTAGTCCAATTCGCAATATATGTAAAAAAAAAAAAGAATGAATGGGGTCATACCTTAGCAGTAGTATCGTTTTAAATGGGTTACGTTCCAGTTGTTCGATAGTTGCTCACCGTTCCCTGCTTCGAGTTTGTATGAACCTTTACCGGTAATCTTGATAATTCGATATGGTCCTTTCCAATTCGGTCCCAGCTTCCCTTCGTTCGGGTTCTGGGTATTTAGTGTCACCATTCTTAACATCAAGTCCCTGATATTGAAGTGTCGGAGGTTGGCTCTCCGGTTATAATACCTTTCGATCCGTTGTTTCTAGGCGGCCAACCGGACGAGGGCGGCCTTGCACCTCTCATCCAATAGTTCCAGGTTCGTGCTCATGACCTCACCGTTTGACTCTTCGGTCGTATATCGGAACCTGAAACTCGGTTCTCCTACCTTGACCGGTATTAGCGCTTCGGCACCGTAGACCAACGAGAAGAGGGTGACCCCAGTACTAGACTTTGAGGTTGTATGGTATGCCCATAGGACTTTGGGTAGAATTTCCTTCCATTTTCCTTTGGCGTCGGTCAATATCTTCTTAAGGTTTTGGAGTAAGGTTTTGTTTGTAGACTCCGCCTGCCCGTTCCCACTAGGGCGATAGGGTGTTGATAGGATATTTTTGATCTTATGGTCCTCGAAAAATTTGCTTACCTTACTGCCGATGAACTGTTTCCCGTTGTCACATACGATCTCGGCCGGCATTCCGAACTGACATATTATGTGGTCCTAAATAAAATCAATGACTTATTTTTCTCTGACTTTCTCAAAAGCCTGAGCTTCAATCCATTTAGAAAAATAGTCAGTCATAAATAATATAAATTGAGCCTTACCGGGTGCCCATGGCAGGGGACCGACGATGTCCATTCCCCATTTCATGAATGGCCAAGGTGACAAGACCGAATGCAGCAGCTCGCCGGGCTGATGGATCATAGTTGTGTGCCTCTAATAGCCGTCGCATTTTCGTACGAACTCCTTCGCATCTTTATCCATGTCGATCCAGTAATAGCCGACTCTGATTATCTTACGAGCCAACGATTCGGCCCCCGAATGGTTCCCACGGATGCCTTCGTGAACTCCCTCAAAACGTATTCGGTGTCTCTCGATCCCAGACATATGGCTAGTGGGCCATCGAACGTTCTTTTGAACAGGGTGTTATCCTCGGATAGGATGAACCTGGCCGCCTTCGTGTGCAGAGCTCTCGATTCTTTAGGATCCAAGGGCAGCTTCCCGGTCTTCAGGTAATGTATATATTTGTTTCTCCAGTCCTAGGTTAATCTTGTCAAGTTTATCTCGGCGTGGCCTTCTTCCACTACCAAGTTCATGAGTTGTACGACTGTTTCCGAGCTGAATTCATCATCATCAACCGACGACCCCAAGTTAGCTAGAGCACCAGCTTCGCTATTTTGATCTTCGGGTACATGTTGCATGGTCTACTCCTTGAATCGATGTAGTGTTAGCTGTAGTTTATCCAGGTATCTTCCCATTCGTTCATCTTTCTTTTCGAACATCCCATTGACTTGATTCAACACAAGGAGGGAATTGCATTTAGCTTCGATCACCTTAGCCCCCAGGCTTTTAGCCAGTTCGAGACCTATAATCATGGCCTCATACTCGGTGTCATTGTTATTCAATTTCATAAGTCTAATAGATTTCCTAACTACGTTATCCGTGGGCGGCTTCAACATGATGCCGAGTCCGGACCCCTTTGTGTTCGAAGCACCATCCGTAAAGAGGGTCCAGATCCCCGAGGAGGTCCTCGAGGTTAACAACAATTCCTTTTCGACTTCGAATATTAAGGTCGGCGTGAAATCGTCCATGAAGTCTGCCAAAGATTGAGATTTGATTGTAGTTCGGGGTCGATATTCAATATCGTACCCACTAATTTTCACAGCCCATTTGGCCAATCGTCCCGAGAGCTCGGGTATTTTGCATTATGTTCCTCAATGGGTAAGTAGTCACGACACATATGGGATGGTATTGAAAATATGGCCTTAACTTCCTGGAGGCGCTTAGCAAAGCGAGCGCCAATTTCTCTAGGTGAGGATACCTCATTTCGGCCTCGCCTAGAGTCCTGCTAACATAATATATAGGGAATTGTGTACCTTCTTCTTCCCGGACTAAAACTCCACTTACCGCTATCTTGGATACAGCTAAGTACAGGTACAATTGCTCGTCTGTCTTCGGAGTATGAAGTAAAGGCGGACTCGAAAGGTACCATTTGAGTTCTTCCAAAGATTGCTGGCACTCCGGGGTCCACGAGAAGTTATTCTTCTTCTTCAATAACGAGAAGAACCGATGGCTCTTATCGGAGGACCTTGAAATGAATCGACCCAAGGCGTCTATGCGCCCGGTTAGTCTTTGAACAGCCTTGACATTGTCCACCATAGTGATGCCTTCTATGGTCTTGTTCTTGTCGGGATTGATCTAGATTCCCCGATTGGACACCATGAATCCAAGGAACTTCCCGGACCCGACTCTGAATTCGTATTTATTCGGGTTCGGGTTCATATTGTATTTCTTCAGTATGTTGAAGGTTTCCTGCAAATGTTTCAAAGGGTCCTCTGCTCACAGGGACTTAACTAACATGTCGTCAATATAAACCTCCATTGATTTTTCTATTTACTCTTTGAACATCCGATTTACTAGGCGTTGGTAAGTGGCACCAGCATTTTTTAGTCTGAATGACATTACGTTATAACAATAGGTGTCGTATTTAGTGATGCAGGAAGTCTTTTCCTAGTCATCCAAATCCATCCGGATCTAGTTGTACCCGGAATAGGCGTCGAGAAAATTGAGTATCTCGTGGTCGGCCATCACATCGATCATGCAATCGATGTTAGGCAAAGGAAAAGAGTCTTTAGGGCATGGATTGTTCAAGTCTTTGTAGTCTACACGCATTCTTAATTTATTTCCCTTTTTAGGCACTACCACTATGTTTGCTAACCAGTTCTGGTACTTAACTTCCCGAATGGAACCTTATTTTACGGAGTTTGGATATATCATTTTTGATGAATGCGTGCTTGACTTAAGACTGAGGCCTCCTCTTCTGTTTGGGGTCCTTTTGGGCAGGATCAGATTGCAATGGTCGAGGCCACTTAGTATCTTTTATGCGTCCGATGGCTGATATGATCGCGGCAGCGTCGACGTTGACGTTGACGTTGTACTCCGATAACCTTGGTGCTTCCCTAGACCCGATGGGTCTGTCAAAACTGCTTTTGCTCATGAGTCCACGGTTATTATGACCTCGGTCGCCTCTTCTTTCACTCCTCACAGTGTTGCGTCCGGACCCATTACCCCTTCGATCTCCATTATATGGTTGATACCGGTCTCTATTTGATCTTGGTTCATGATCAATGTCTCTTTTGGATCTGTCACTAGCTCTGACGGGCTAAACAGACCTGGAAGGGGCCCCAAGGTGATTGTCTTCGACCTTGATTTTGGATTGGTACCGGTTATGGACATCGGCCCAAGTTACCGTCGGGTATTCTATCAAGTTTTGCTTCAACTGTTGTGAAGCCAATGAGCCTCGGGGATTGAGTCCTTGGGTGAAGACCTGAATGGCCCAATCATCTGCGACCGAAGGCAGATCCATCCGTTCCATTTGAAACCTCGATACGAATTCCCCGAGCATCTCGTTATCTCTTTACTTTACCTTGAAAAGGTCTGATTTCCTGGTCTCGACCTTGATTGCCCCGGCGTGCACTTTTACAAAGGTATCTGCAAGCATAGCAAATGAGTCAATAGAATTAGGAGGTAAGTTGTAATACTATATCATAGCTCTTTTCCACGTCGTTTCCCTTTACGGCGAACATATAAGAGGTCACATGTTCGTTTGGATTTGGTAGTCCCATTATATTTCAGAATTCGGGAATACATAACTTCTTTGGGATTGGCTTCGTTGTTGCGCTTGGAGGGAAAGGCTTTTGGAAAAATGTTTTGGAATCCAGGCCCTTCAGTATCTGTCACGACCTAAATCGGAGGGTCGCGATGGGCACCCGGTGCCTTATTCAATCGAGTACCAATGTAACATATCTTTCTTATCACACCATCATAGGTAAATGGGCCAGAAGGTCCATTATGAGATAACTGGAGTAAAATATAAGGGAATACTAGACATTGGATGACCCAACATGATATAGAAACTTATACACGTGACATACGAGCCTATAAGACCGACATGATAATTTGTACACTCAAAATATAGGCCTATAAAGCCATACAAGTATCCATATACATGATATCTATCTACAAGCCTCTAAGAGTACATAAACGTCATAAAGGTCGGGACAGGGCCCCGCCATACCAATCAATACATGTCCAAATCATACTGACAAAATAGGCAACTCCGGAGCAAGTGGAGTGCACCAACACCTTCCACTAAGCTGATAGCCTACTAGGAGGATTGTCAATCTGTCTATCGAAACCTGCGGGCATGAAACACAGCGTCCCCAGGCAAAAGGGACGTCAGTACAAATAAAGTACCGAGTTTGTAATGCATGAAAGTGTAATGATCTGGCCGATCATTTTGAGTGTATTAGCCCCGATCCCCTATTTACTGTTTTTCCCGTATATGTTTCTGCTTATGTGACTTGCCGGGAGGTCTTATTTTTTTTGGCTTCGGAGTGATTTGGGACACTTAGTCCCTAAAACAGAAGCTTAAGTCTTAGTATTTTGACCGTAGTTGGAAGTGTGTGAAGACGACTCCGGAATGGAGTTCTGTCAGTTTCGTTGGGTAATTTTGGATTTAGGAGCGTGTTCGGACTGTGAATTTGAGGTCTGCAGCTAATTTAGGCTTGAAATGGCAAAGTCGAAATTTTGGGAAGTTTGACCGAGAAGTTGACTTTTTGATATCGAGGTCGGATTTCGATTCCGGAAGTTGGAGTAGGTTCGTAATATTTAATATGACTTGTGTGCAAAATGTGAAGTCAATCGGACGTGGTTTGGTATGATTCGGCATCGTTTGTAGAATTTGGAAATTTCGAAGTTCATTAAGTTTGGATTGGAGAGTGATTCATCTTTTTGATGTTATTTGAGGTGGTTTGAAAATTCTACTAAGTTCGTATAGTATTTTGGGACTTGATGGTATGTTTGGTTGAGGTCCCGGGGGCCTCGGGTGAGTTTTGAGTGGTTAATGGATCATTTTTGGACTTTGGTTGATGGCTGATATCTGCTGGTGTATATTTTCTGGTTTCCTCTTATGTGTTCACGAGAGGAGCCTCGCGTTCGCGAAGGGTTAAGGTGAGCTGGGAAGATTTTATTATTCGCATTCGCGAAGAAGATGATGTGAACGCGAAGGTGTGGTCTGCATGTGCATCACGAAAGCGTGAGTGATGTCGCGTTCGTGAAGAGAAGTGAGGCAGCTGGGGACCCTAGGTCTTTGGTCTATGCGTTCGTGAGGTATGGGTCGCATTCGCGATGAGTTGAGCTTGTAAAGCTTCGCGTTAGCAAAGCGTTGATCGCGTTCGCGAAGAGTAAACTGGGAGGCAGTCTGAGTTGGCCTACGCGAATGCGAGAGGACGGTCGTGTTCACGAAGAAAGAAATCTGGGCAGACAGTATTAATTTTAAAAATGAGGGTTTGAACCCATTTTCTATATTTTGAGCTAGAGAACACGGAATTGGGCGATTCGTGAAGCGAGTTTTGTGGAGTTGATTGGGGTAAGTGATTCCTACTTGGTTTTGGTTAAATCCCATGATTTCATCTTTAATTTTATCATCTAATTTGTGATTTGGGGGTGAGAAATTGGGGAAAAAGAGGAAGAGCTCTTGAGTTAGAATTTTGAGGTTTTGAATGGGATTTTGTTATAGGATTTGAGTGAATGGACTTTCGGGTTTTGTGACTTTTGTCAGATTTCGATACGTGGGCTCGGGGGCCGAGTTCGGGACGATTTTGGATTTCTGGCTTATAGTTTCGTGTTTTTCTTGTGGAATTGATTCTTTTAGCTTATATTAATTACATCGTACATCTTGTGGCTAGATTCGGGGCATTTGGTGATTGATTCAAGGGGCAAGGGCATTGCAGAGTAGGATTTTGCGTGGTTTGAGTTAAGTAACAGTTTTAAATCTTGTCTTGAGGGTATGAAACCCTGTATTTTTGGTATGATGTGACTATTTCGGAGGTGACGCACATGCTAGGTGACGGGCGTATTAGGCTTTGAACACATTTTACATATTTTGAGCTAGAGAACACGGAATTGGGCGATTCTTGAAGGGATTTTTATGGAGTTGATTGGGGTAAGTGATTCCTACTTGGTTTTGGTTAGATCCCATGATTTCATCTTTAATTTTAGCATCTAATTTGTGATTTGGGGGGTGAGAAATTGGGGAAAAAGAGGAAGAGCTCTTGAGTTAGAATTTTGAGGTTTTGAATGGGATTTTGTTATCGGATTTGAGTAATTTTGGTATGGTTAGACTCGTGAGTGAATGGACTTTCAGGTTTTGTGACTTTTGTTGGATTTCGAGACGTGGGCCTGGGGGCCAAGTTCAGGCCAATTTTGGATTTCTGGCTTATTGTTTCATGTTTTTCTTGTGGAATTGATTCTTTTAGCTTATATTAATTACATCGTACTACTTGTGGCTAGATTCAAGGCATTTGGTGATTGATTTGAGGGGAAAGGGCATTGCAGAGTAGGATTTTGCGCGATTTGAGGTAAGTAATCATTTTAAATCTGGTCCTGAGGGTATGAAACCCCGTATATTTGGTATGATGTTACTATTTCGGAGGTGACGCACATGCTAGGTGACGGGCGTATGGGCGTGCACCGTGGGGGATTTTGACTTGGTCCGTCCCGTGAGACTGTTAAGTCGAATAGCCTATTGTTAATTACCTGTTCTCTCTGTGTTATAGAAATTTGACTGCAAATCATGTTAGAAATCATGCTTAGGCTATGTGATGGTACTGTTGGGACCCGTAGAGGTCGTGTACTTGTTGAAGTATTTGCTAATTACTGTCTTGTACTTAGTCATGGTTTTACTTGCGTATCATATCTCAGACTCTTCTTGATTCTTGTTGATACACTATGTTATTTTTGTTTGGGCTGATCTTTATGATTTCTGAGAGCCCCATAGAATAGAGAGGTTGGTGACTGAGTTAGGGCCTGAGTGCCGAGCTGTGAGCTATATGTATGCATATGGATTGGGTTGCACGCCGCAACGAGCCTTAGGGCTGTATATATGGATCGGGTTGCACCCCGTAACGATCCTTAGGGTTGTATATATGTATCGGGTTGCATGCCGCAACGAGCCTTATGGCTATTTATATGGGATCGGGCTGCACGCCACATCGATATAGCGCTTAGGCTGAAGGAGCCCCTCTGGAGTCTGCATACCCCCAGTGAGCACATGTACCTATTAAGTGTGAGTACTGAGGGCTGAAAGTCGAGTAATTGAGTTATTGTAACGAGTTGAGTGACTGTTGCCCTGATAGGCTATACTTGCTTTTCCATTTGTTGATGCACTTAGTTACTATCTGTATCCGAATTTACCTGCACTTTAACTGAATAAAGTTGATTTGACTTGAACTGCCGGATTTGAAAGCATGTCTATTCCTTGCTGAAATTATTGAAAATGAACTATATTGTATAGCTCGTCACTACCTTCTCAGTTCCTTATTTATTTCTGTTACTTGCTGAGTTGGCTGTACTCATGCTATACCCTACACTTCATGTGCATATCCAGGTGTGTTTTATCACGGAGATCGTTGAGTTCGTGCGCGATCGAGTATCAGAGACTACGAGGTAGTTCCTGGCGTCCGCAGACCTTGTCTCTCTTTCTATGTTTCTTTCTTTTTTTGTATTGATACTTAGACACTGTTTGTATTAGACTGGATATCTAGATGCTCATGACTCAGTGACACCCCGATGTTGGGCTATGTTTTCGCACTTACGCTTTGGGTTTTACCCCGTTTTTATGAAAGACTCCATTTATTTTTAAATATTTTAATTCATTTATGTTAAATGTTGAAAGTATTTTGGAGATGTCGGCTTGCCTAGTATCACGATAGGCGCCATCACGACGGGTTAGGTTTTGGGTCATGACAAGTTGGTATCATAACCTAGGTTACATAGGTCTCACGAGTCATGAGCAGGTATAGTAGATTCTTGCGGATCGGTACAGAGACGTCTGTACTTATCTTCGAGAGGCTGTCAAACCATTAGGAATTTTCACATTCTTGAATTCTTGTCGTGTGAATATTTTGATTCTGGTAGCTATATATATGTTGTTTCATTCTCTCACAGATGGTGAGGACTCGTACAATGGGGCAAGACAGACAACCACGAGTACCTCCAGCCAGGGCTGCGAGAGGCCGAGGTCGTGGTAGAGGACGCGGTAGGGGCAGAGGTGCAGTTCGCACCGCAGCTAGGGCAGCACCTGCAGATCCACTAGTTGCCCCAATTCAGGAGCAGACACCGGTTGTGGATGAGCCTGGGGGACCAGATCAGCCACCACCTGTGCCTATTTTGATTCCAGGCCTTCAGGGGGCATTAGCTCAAATTCTGATAGTGTGTACCAGTCTTGCTCAGGCAGTCTCTATTCCGGACGCAACAACCACTTCTCAGGACAGGGGAGGCGCTCAGACTCCCACCGCCCACACATCAGAGCATATGGTACAAGGATTCCAGACACCGAGGGCACCACCAGTCCAGCCGGTTGCCGCTGCTAAGAATTATGTGGTTCCTACTATGCATGAGGATGAGCAGTGTAAATTGGAGAGGTTCGGGAGGCTCCAGCCTCCATCTTTCGGTGGTGCAGAGGGAGAGATGCACATGGTTTCTTGGACAGCTGTCAGAGGATACTCCATACGGCAGGTATTCTGGAGACCAGTGGGGTCTCGCTCACTACTTTTCAGTTCTCAAGGGCTGACTTCCGTGGGTAGGAGGCTTATGAGAGGCATAGGTCGGTCTGCGCAACACCCCTTACATGGCAGCAGTTCTCCGTTCTTTTCCTGGAGAAGTTCGTGCCTCAGTCTCGCAGAGAGGAGCTGCGCAGGTAGTTCGAGCAGCTTCGTCAGGGTGGTATGTCCGTGATGCAATATGAGATGAGATTTTTTGAGTTGGCCCGTCATGCTATCTAGTTGGTTCCCACAGACAGAGAGAGGATCAGGAGGTTCATAGATGGCCTCACTTTTCAGCTGCGATTGCTTATGACTAGAGAGAGAGTGTATGGTGCTACTTTTGATGAGGTTGACGACATTGCTCATCAAATTGAGATGGTTCGCAGCTAGGAGCGGGTTGAGAGAGTCCAAGAGACCTCGTGGATAGGGTGGATTTAGCAGTGTTCCTTCTGGGGGTAGTTCCACCACGGTAGAGGTCGTCCTTTCAGATATGCTCAGACGGCTCGCCCAGTTCACCGTGGTGCATCATCTGGCCATGGTTCACACAGTAATCAACATGTACATTCATCTCTCATTGCCCTCCCAGCTCAGAGTTCGTCCCGTGCTCCATCGGGTCAGGGCTTGTCTATGCCAGGTCTTTCTACCAGTTATCCCAGTGCTCGGGGCTTCCTTCAGTCCCAAGCACCAGCACCAGGGAGTTTCTATGAGTGTGAAGAGTTTGGCCACATCAGGAGACATTGTCCCCGCCTTACGGGAGGTCCGGCTCAGTAGAGGAGCCAGTCTATGACATCAGCACCAGTTTCTTTACCACCCGCTCAGACAGCTAGGGGTCTCCCAAGAGGGGGATGCCGATCAGGGGGCAGCCAAGCTCGTTTCTATGCTCTTCCTGCCAGACCAAATGCCATTGCTTCGGATGTTGTGATTACATGTATTGTCTCAGTTTGCCATAGAGATGCCTTTGTATTATTTGACACTGGTTCCACTTATTCATATGTGTCCTCATATTTCGCTCATTATCTGGATATGCCCTGTGAGTCTCTAGTTTCATATGTTCATATTGTGGACCGTGTATATCGGTCATGTGTGGTGACTATTAGGAGTCTGGAGACAAGAGTAAATCTCTTGTTGCTTAGTATGGTCGATTTTGACGTGATTTTTGGTATGGATTGGCTGTCTCTATGTCATGCTGTTATTGATTGTCACGCTAAGACAGTGACGTTGGCGATGCCGAGGTTGTCGAGGGTTGAGTGGAGCGGCTCTATAGACTATGTTCCCAGTAGAGTGATTTCATATTTGAAAGCTTAGCGGATGGTTGAGAAAGGTTGTCTATCTCATCTGGCTTTTGTGAGGGATATTAGTGCAGAGGCCACTTCTATTGATTCTGTTCCGGTGGTGTGAGGTTTCCAGGATGTGTTTTCTGCAAACCTACCGGGCATGCCGCCCGACAGGGATATTGATTTCGGTATTAATTTGGTGCCGGATACTCAGCCCATTTCTATTCCACCATACCGTATAGCACCGGCTGAGTTGAAGGAGTAGTTTCAGGAACTCCTTGATAAGGGGTTTATTCGGCCTAGTGTGTCACCTTGGGGTGAACCCATTTTAATTGTGAAGAAGAAGGATGGTACTATGAGAATATGCATTGATTACGGACAGTTGAACAAGGTTACAATCAAGAACAAGTATCATTTGCCGCGTATTGATGATTTGTTTGACCAGCTTTAGGGAGCGATGGTGTTTTCCAAGATTGATTTGAGGTTAGGGTATCACCAGCTGAATATTCGGGACTCAGATATTCTTAAGACATCTTTCAGGATCTGATATGGCCATTATGAGTTCCTTGTGATGTCTTTTGGGCTGACCAATGCCGCAGCAACGTTCATGCATTTGATAAACAGTGTGTTTCAGCTTTATCTCGACTTGTTTGTTATTGCATTCATTGATGACATCCCGGTATACTCTCGTAGCTAGGAGGAGCATGCTTAGTATATGAGGATTGTGTTACAGCGATTGAGGGAGGAGAAACTTTATGCAAAGTTCTACAAGTGTGAGTTTTGGCTTAGTTCAGTGGCATTCTTAGGTCACGTGGTTTCCAATGAGGGTATTCATGTGGATCCGAAGAAGATAGAGGCGGTGCAGAGTTGGCCCAGACCATCCTCAGCCACGGAGATTCGGAGCTTTCTTGGGTTGGCGGGCTATTACCGTCGTTTTGTGGAGGGTTTATCATCTATTGCATCGCCCTTGACCAAATTGACCCAAAAGGGTACTCCTTTTAGGTGATCGGAGGAGTGCGAGGAGAGATTTCAGAAGCTCAAGACTTCTTTGACCACGGCTCCAGTTCTAGTCCTACCATTAATTTCTGGTTCTTACACAGTGTATTGTGATGCCTCGCGGATCGGCATTAGGTGTGTTTTGATGCAGGAGGGTAGAGTGATTTTTTACGTCTTGCGCCAGTTGAAGGCCTATGAGAAGAACTATCCTATCCATAACCTTGAGTTAGCAACTTTTGTTCACGCCTTGAAAATTTGGCGGTACTATTTGTACGAGGTCCATTGTGATCTGTTCAAACAGAAGGATCTTAACTTGCATTAGCGGAGGTGGTTGAAGCTTCTTAAGGACTATGATTTTACCATTTTGTACCATCCTACGAAGGCCAATGTGGTGGCCGATGCCTTGAGTCACCGAGCGGAGAGTTTGGGGAGCTTAGCATATCTTCCAGCAGCAGAGAGGGCACTGGAATTGGATGTTCAGGCCTTAGCTAGATAGTTTGTTAGATTGGATATTTCTGAGCCGAGTCGAGTATTGGCTTGTGTGGTCTCTCAATCTTTTCCTTATGATCGTATCAGGGAGCGCCAGTGTGAGGACCCCCATCTGCTTGTCCTTAAAGACACGGTCCAGCACGGTGATGCTAAGGAGGTAACTATTGGGGATGATGGTGCATTGAGGATACAGGGCAGGTTATGTGTGCCCAATGTAGATGGTTTGCGTGAGTTGATTCTCCAGGAGGCTCACAGTTCGCGATATTCTATTCATCCGGGTGCTGCAAAGATGTATCAGGACTTGAGACAACATTACTAGTGAAGGAGAATGAAGAAGGACATAGTGAAGTATGTAGCTCGGTGCCTAAATTGCTAGCAGGTGAAGTATGAGCATCAGCGACCAGGTGGGTTGCTTCAGAAGTTAGAGATTTCGGAGTGGAAGTGGGAGCGGATCACTATGGATTTTGTTGTTGGGCTTCCACGGACTCAGTGGAAGTTTGATGCATTTTGGGTGATTGTGGACCGGCTGACCAAGTCAGCTCATTTCATTCCTGTGATAACTACCTATTCTTCCGAGCAGCTAGCTCGAGTGTATATCCGCGAGATCGTCAGGCTTCATGGCGTACCAGTATCTATCATTTCTGACCGGGGTACGCAGTTTACATCACGGTTCTGGAGGGCCATACAGCATGAGTTGGGTACTCGAGTGGACTTGAGCACAACATTTCAGTCTCAGACAGATGGACAGTACGAGCGCACTATTCAGATATTAGAGAATATGCTCCGTGTGTGTGTGATGGAGTTTGGGGGTTCGTGGGATCAATTCTTGCCTCTAGCGGAGTTTGCTTACAACAACAGTTACCAGTCGAGCATCCAAATGGCACCATATGAGGCTCTATATGGTAGGCGGTGTAGGTCTCCAGTGGGTTGGTTCGAGCCGGACGAGGCTAGATTATTGGGTACAGACTTGGTTCAGGATGCTCTGGAGAAGGTTAGGGTAATTCAGGATAGACTACGTACAGCCCGGTCCAGGCAGAAGAGTTATGTGGATCGAAAGGTTCGTGATGATGCATTTATGGTTGGGGAGTGGGTATTGCTCCGGATGTCACCCATGAAGGGTGTTATGAGGTTCATAAAGAAGGGCAAGTTGAGCCCGAGGTTTATCGGTCCATTTGAGGTATTGCGACGTGTTGGGAAGGTTGTTTATGAGCTTGCCTTGCCTCTCAGCCTAGCAGGGGTTCATTCAGTATTCTATCTTTCTATGCTCCGGAAGTATCACGACGATCCGTCTCACGTATTGGATTTCAGCTCAGTCCAGTTGGACAAGGATTTATCTTATGTTGAGGAGCCGGTGGCGATCTTAGATAGGTAGGTTCGAAAGGTGAGGTCGAAGAATATTGCTTCTGTGAAGGTTCAGTGGAGTAGGGGTGTTTGTCGGTCGATACGGTATTGTATTTAGATATTTCGGTTCGGTATTTTCGGTATTCGATTTCTTAAAATGCAATACCAATACCGTACCTAATTAAATTCGGTATGATTCGGTTTTTCTCCTTTCGGTTTTGGTTTACTCGGTTTGGTAACTTTGGTTTATTCGGTTTGAATACTAACTAGTACATAGAGTCATAGAATGCAATATTCTAAACTAAAGTACTCAAAAGTACAAAACTAACAAATATTTGTTGACAAAGGTTTTGTCCAACATTAGCAAATATCAACCGAGACTGAGAAACTTATACATAAAATAATAAATTTGATCATTAGAAATGTCTTGTAACTTGCTTAGAATTAATTGATCAACTTAGAGAATAAAGAAAAGTAAAATTTTAGATTTTTATATTTATGTTATAATTAATAATATGTGTATTGTGTAATATAATATATATTTCGATACGGTATTGGTACTTCGGTATTTCATTTTAAAATACCAAATACCATATCTAATACCAATATTTTTTAAAACTTAAACAAATAATATACCGAATACCAAAATATCGAATACCAAATATCAAAAATTTCGGGTTCGGTACGGTAATTCGGTATTTACCAAATTATGCACAACTCTACAGTGGAGGGGTCAGCCGGTCGAGCAAGCGACTTGGGAGACTAAGCATGATATGCGCAGCCGTTATCCTCATATTTTCACCACTTCAGGTATGTCTCTATGCTCGTTCGAGGACGAACGATTGTTTTAAGAGGGGGAGGATGTAACGACCCGGGCGGTTGTTTTGAGGGTATTAGCCCCGATCCCTTATTTACTGTTTTTTCCGTATCTGTTTCTGCTTATGTGACCTACCGAGAGGTCTTGTTTTTTTGGCTTTGGAATGGCATTCCGTCAGTTCCGTTAGCTCCGTTGGATGATTTTGGACTTAGGAGCGTGTCCGGACTGTGAATTTGAGGTATGTAGCTAATTTAGGCTTGAAATGACGAAAGTCAAATTTTTTGGAAGTTTGACCGGGATTGACTTTTTGATATCGGGGTCGGATTCCAATTCCAGAAGTTAGAGTAGGTCTGTAATGTTGAATATGACCTGTGTGCAAAATTTGAGGTCAATCGGACGCGGTTTGGTATGATTCGGCATTGTTTGTAGAATTTGGAAATTTCAAAGTTTATTAAGTTTGGATTGGAGAGTGATTCATGTTTTTGATGTTATTTGTGGTGGTTTGAGGATTCGACTAAGTTCGTATAGTGTTTTGGGACTTTATGGTATGTTTGGTTGAGGTCCTGGGGGCCTCGGGTGAGTTTCGGGTAGTTAACGGATAATTTTTGGACTTTGGTTGATGGTTGATATATGGTGGTGTATATTTTCTGGTTTTCTCTTATGCGTTTGCAAGAGGAGCCTCTCATTCGTGAAGGGTTAAGGTGAGGACGCGAAGAAGAGGATGCGAACGTGAAGGTGTGGTCTGTGTGTGCATCACGAAAGCGTGAGTGGTGTCGCGTTCGCGAAGAGAAGTGAGGCAGCTGGGGACCCCAGGTCTTTGGTCTACACATTCGCGAGGTATGGGCCGCGTTCGTGATGTGTTGAGCCTGTAAAGCTTCGCGTTCGCAAAGCGTTGATCGTATTCGTGAAGAGTAAACTGGGAGGCAGTCTGAGTTGGCCTACGCAAACGCGAGATGACGGTCGCATTCGCGAAGAAGGAAATCTGGGCAGACAGTATTAATTTCAAAAATGAGGGTTTGAACACATTTTACATATTTTGAGCTAGAGAACACGGAATTGGGCGATTCTTGAAGGGATTTTTATGGAGTTGATTGGGGTAAGTGATTCCTACTTGGTTTTGGTTAGATCCCATGATTTCATCTTTAATTTTAGCATCTAATTTGTGATTTGGGGGGTGAGAAATTGGGGAAAAAGAGGAAGAGCTCTTGAGTTAGAATTTTGAGGTTTTGAATGGGATTTTGTTATCGGATTTGAGTAATTTTGGTATGGTTAGACTCGTGAGTGAATGGACTTTCAGGTTTTGTGACTTTTGTTGGATTTCGAGACGTGGGCCTGGGGGCCAAGTTCAGGCCAATTTTGGATTTCTGGCTTATTGTTTCATGTTTTTCTTGTGGAATTGATTCTTTTAGCTTATATTAATTACATCGTACTACTTGTGGCTAGATTCAAGGCATTTGGTGATTGATTTGAGGGGAAAGGGCATTGCAGAGTAGGATTTTGCGCGATTTGAGGTAAGTAATCATTTTAAATCTGGTCCTGAGGGTATGAAACCCCGTATATTTGGTATGATGTTACTATTTCGGAGGTGACGCACATGCTAGGTGACGGGCGTATGGGCGTGCACCGTGGGGGATTTTGACTTGGTCCGTCCCGTGAGACTGTTAAGTCGAATAGCCTATTGTTAATTACCTGTTCTCTCTGTGTTATAGAAATTTGACTGCAAATCATGTTAGAAATCATGCTTAGGCTATGTGATGGTACTGTTGGGACCCGTAGAGGTCGTGTACTTGTTGAAGTATTTGCTAATTACTGTCTTGTACTTAGTCATGGTTTTACTTGCGTATCATATCTCAGACTCTTCTTGATTCTTGTTGATACACTATGTTATTTTTGTTTGGGCTGATCTTTATGATTTCTGAGAGCCCAATAGAATAGAGAGGTTGGTGACTGAGTTAGGGCCTGAGTGCCGAGCTGTGAGCTATATGTATGCATATGGATCGGGTTGCACGCCGCAATGAGCCTTAGGGTTGTATATATGGATCGGGTTGAGTTAGGGCCTGGGAGCCGTGTGATTGAGCTGTTATAACGAGTTGAGTGATTGTTGCCCTGATAGCCTGTACTTGCTTTTCCATTTGTTGATGCACTTAGTTGCTATCTGTCATTGTCATGAAATTTCTGAAAGATTCTATATTCGGATTTACCTGCACTTTAACTGAATAAAATTGATTTGATTTGAACTGCCGTATTTGAAAGCATGTCTATTCCTTGTTGAAATTATTAAAAATGAACTATATTGTATAGCTCGTCACTACCTTCTCAGTTTCTTATTTATTTCTGTTACTTGCTGAATTGGTTGTACTCATGTTACACCCTGCACTTCATGTGCAGATCCAGGTGTGTTTGATCATGGAGGTCGTTGAGTTCGTGTGCGATCGACTATCGGAGACTACGAGGTAGTTGCCGGCGTCCGCAGACCTTGTCTCTCTTTCTATGTTTCTTTCTTTTCTATATTGATACTTAGACATTGTTTGTATTAGACTGGATATCTAGATGCTCATGACTCAGTGACACCACGATGTCGGGCTATTTTTTCGCACTTATGCTTTGTGTTTTACCCCGTTTTTATGAAAGACTTCGGTTATTTTTAAATATTTTAATTCATTTATATTAAATGTTGAAAGTGTTTTGGAGATGTCTGCTTGCCTAGTATCATGATAGGCGCCATCACGATGGGTTAGGTTTTGGGTCGGGACAGAACGAAACATGGTGTAAAGAACTCAACATGTAAGTCTGAATATCTCTGTGAATCGTGAAACATTTATAATGTCATGCATATGCGTGTAAATGTCATACCATGCATAGGTATATGAGTACATAACATCATCAAGCCTCTGAAGGCATCCCATCAAATCATCTCGACCTCTGTGGGCGAAATCATCAACGTATACCAACTGATCAGGTGGTGATACGTATATAACGCCATAACCTTTCCCATACCCCATATACATATAATATACGTGTATATAATGTAATCTAGTCATGGATCAATGTACATATATAAATGAATGCAATGCATGAGAAGTAAGTCAATAAGATCTCTCGGAATGTCATAAAATCATTATGCCTTAGATTAATATCATGAAATAAACTTTATCAACTTACGCATTTTCTGAGACCCATGAACAGACGATAGAATAGTAGGACACATAGAGAATCAAGAACATAGGAACCCCTAGTACTTTTAAGAATAATGTCATTTGTAAAAGTTGTGCATTTGCTCGTTTCGTTTATATCATATGGATCATGCCAAAAGAAAAAAAAGGATAGCCTGTAAAAGTTGTGCATTTGCTCGTTTCGTTTATATCATATGGATCATGCCAAAAGAAAAAAAAGGATAGCCTTAACATAACTTTGTCGTTTACCTAACCACACAACGTCGGTTCAACCCGTTAGTACTTCAATCTACAACAAACATTAAGGGACCATTGTTAGGCTTATAGAAGCTAGAACTCAACACAAATGAGTGACTAGCTCATCTACAAAATTTTGGACAGCACCTCTCCTTGTTCTTTTCATTTTCCTCAAATCCACAAACAATATCAACATGTCCAGAATGTCAACATATATATATATATATATATTTTTATATATCAATATCTAACCTCATATTCATAACAATACATCACCAAAATATTCCACACCATCTTACCCAACAACCAAGTTCTAACTTGCACCTTCCAAGCCTTCTCTTCTTCCAAACACATCAACCACAATAGCAATAGTATTCTTAAGTTATTTCTACTGATTTCCAGCCATAAAACATCAATAATTCAACTCCAAAATAGTCAAGCAACTACAACACTTCAACATGAAGTTCAATTTACTTCACAAGTTTCCTTTATCAAATCAACTAGATATACATAGATGATCTAAAATACATATAGGAGAAGTTAAACCTTACCTTGGAAGCAAGAAAACTCATCCAACTAAGTTTTACATCAAGCTCAAATAAGCTCTTTACCCCAAACAACAAACTAGAGAGATAACTAGGTGATCTTGACTTCCAGGAGAGAAATCACCTTACCAACTTGTGGATTTGGTCTTGAACCCTAGGATAACTTTGAGAGCGATCTTGGGCTGATATTTTGGAGCTCTTTCACGTTGCAATAGAGAGAGAGAGAGAGGGATTTTGAATTGTTTTCTAAGTGAAATTGAGATATATCTATGTTTATATGGCCCCGCTAATGGGCTTGGGAAGATGGGTCTTGGGCTGCCCCAAGACTTGCCCATCTCTATTCTTTTTCATTCCCTTTTAATTTGATCCACAAGCTCTAAGTAGGTGATGCACCTACTTGCCACCTAATTAATCAAGTAGGTGATTCATGTTGGTCCTTTTTCCATTTTGAAACATGTGTCTCATCCTCATTAAATAATTTAGACATGTGTCGAGTAGCTCAAGCAAGTAGGACGGAAAATAAGTTGGTGAAGCAAGCACGTCGGGTAAGCAAGTAGCTCATTTTTATTTGTCCAAAATCTCCTTTATCACGTTTAAGTGCATTCGTCCTCAACCTAGTCGTTTGTATGTTGAACGGAAATACGGGATGTAATATCATTAAATCACTTTATATACTTACAAAGAGAATCTCATTTATGAGCTTACATCAATTGACTTATGGCGTACTTTCACGTTCGAAAACATGGGATATAACATCATTCCCCCCTTTAGAACATTCGTCCTCGAATATTGACTGATGCACTTATCATTCTCATAACCTATAGCTCTTGAAAATACTTTAATTCTCTCATTTCCATCTAGGCAACTGTTCTGTGAATAAATCCAAAGGCCAGGGCGTTCCCCCCTTTAGGCCTCTTTCTCACACCATGACTTGTGGTCGTAATTCTTCCAATCTCGTAACTATTGGTACCTTATATCATGCAGTTTGTACCACTTTGTCCTTGTATGTGCGCCTATGAGACTCTTCTCTCATTTTTCATCTAGCTTTTAGCCAATCTCCAGGTCTCACTTTGTGAACATATACAGAATTATGACAAGTTGTCCCTCTAGTCGTTTATGGCTTTACTACATCTAAGTAGGTCATACTATACCATAACTTTTACTTCAGTTTATTGTTACTGAGGTCTACTACCAAACTCCAGGTTACTCTCGTTGCTTATCCTATATGTATAAATCTAAGTCCTTTAATGCTTCCCCATTACTCAATCAAATGTCTAAATGTCATCCTCTTTTCTTTCACAATTACACCCTTATTCTACTACTAGGGCAACATTTCATTTCTTCTAAATGCTCATAGTCTTAGACTCCTCTGAGTTCACCCATGCTATATTGAGCTTTCTATAACTTACGAAAACCATCAGCTCTCTTGCTTTGATGGGCTTAATCCCGAGGACTTACCTATTCTCACTCGTCTTTTCTTATCCTTACTCATGTCTTCCTAAAACCTTGTCTCTCTACCATACTTTAACTTGCGACCTACACATATATATTTATACTACTCGCAACCTCTTCTAACTTGCTTGCACCATAGATTTCCTTATGTTATTCTGGAACCTCAAGCGAGATATCACATTGTCTCTAACTCTTTTTTACTCTCTTAACTAGACCTCTCGGTACCTGGAAACCATAGGCTGGTAGATATATCACTGTCGACACCGCTAACATTTCTTGATACTGAATCTCAGTGCTTCTAGCCCTCTATTTGAAGTACGGACTATTCACAACTTTCTGCACGTGAGTATCTCGTACCTTCTTTACCTTTACCTTACATACCTTAAAATCCCGTATCGTATCTTCCATCTTTATCATAACCTCCCTTTCACATAGGTATAATTCACATCCACAAATTGAAGCTCTACTATAATACTTGCACCTCTGGTGCATACACAATCCGATGGAAGCTTCATATTGACTTCCTATGAGGCTGATACTCTTCTAACTGGATCTATCGTAGAGCCATTATAGAATATGGTTGATGTACTATCTCTCTTGTACCTCTGATATTAAGAGTGATTCTGCAATGGTTTCAATCACGATTTCTATAATTATTTAGGTCCAATAATCAGACTCCTGGTTTACTTAGTTGATGTAACTCGTTAGTTTCCTCTTCTCTCCCAGCCTTTATGTAGGCTTAAGCTATCTTCCGATCTTTGGCTCAGGGTATTAGTTATTACTTTAGCCTTTCATGGACGCTATGAAATATCCATGATATACTCTTCTAACAATTCAATCCTTTGTCTATGACCCGGGATCAATTCTTTCTTTTAACTTATATCGGAGTCTTCTACGACTGTATAAATGTTAACATATATGTTGCATGGATAATACTCCAAAATCTTAAATGTGTTTATAACGTAATAACTATGGGTCATTGATAAAATAATTCTTTTTGTTCCTTCTCAACTTTCTTTAAACGTAAGCAATTACTTTTCCTGGTCATTCTGCTACCTGCTGCATGAATAATTGGCTTATCTTAGTGCCCACAAATACTAGAATTTCCTGTAACTCATATGATCTCAAATGTCACTTTTGGATTTTTTTTTTCACTTCCCTTTCATTAGCCATGGTAGGTGCCGCTTTTTTATGGAGTGCATACAATGTTGTAGTGAGACTGTTGATTATATTGAGGGATGGATCTTCCCTAGACATGGATCTTGTCTGAATCATTTATATTTGGGGATGGATCTTCCCCTGGGCTGGATTGGCCTTATGCAGTACTGAGTGACTGACTGTCTGTTGATGTGTGTGTGTGTGTGTGTGTATATATATATATATATATATATATATATATGGGATGGATCTTCCCTGGGTTGGATTGGCCATAGACAGTACTGAGTGACTGAGTATTCTGAGAGTATGAGTACACGAGGCTTTCAGCGTGGTGCATCGCATACAACATGTGCACTGGCATGTAGATGTAAAGAGTTCATACTCCTCATATCATTAAGAATTTGATCTATTTTACTTTACTTGAGTTTAACTGTTGAACTTGAAAGCATGCCTACATTTTTGTACTGTTATTTCTATATTGAACTGTACCTACTGAGTCCGTCACTACCTTTCAGTCCAAAGGTTAAATTTGTTACTTATTGAGTTGGTTTTACTCACGCTACACCCTGCACCTTGTGTGCAGATCCAGGTACCTCTGACTCTTGTAAAGCTACGAGCTTATTACATCGTATACTCGACGGATTTTTTTTTATGATCTTCCTCGCCTATAATTATCCTTAGTTACTTACCTCCATGCCCTTGTGCTTGTAGGGTTGCTTTTGAACCGATATTTTGATTGTCTTGCCAGTGGAACTCTCTTTTATTTCCGTAACACCTATCCGAATATTTCTCAAGGATTACAATGTCATAACTGCGAGACTGAATTCACCATATTGGGTTTCACTATGTTTATCTTGCACGATCTACTGGTTTGTCTGTATCCTCTTGTCTAGCCATAACTAGGCTCTTCCTGAATCAACTACTAACTACTCGTTGGTCCATTCTCATATCTATATTCCGCGTAATCTCTCTTGGGATATGTCCTTTGACTTAACTTACCTCTCGCACTGGCTCCTTATGTATCAAGTATTCATTCGTACTTATTTATTAATAAAATCCTCCCTGCCATCATGCTTGCGTAATGATCTGGAGTCGTAACCTATCAGTGGGATTTGACTAAGTGCAATCTCATCCCTTTCTCATTTTTATTGCATTCTTACTTTACTATTCCATTGTTCCCTGAACCATATAACTCCTACTTAATACCATATCATACCATCTTTCCCCCTCTCTTCATCTTTGGCATCTTTTCACATATTCACTGACTCTTACTCGCCTTATAGTAATCCTTCTATATCAAAGATAACGAAATTTCTTACTCACGAGGGTAACACCTAGTGTAAGTGGCACACTTAGTCCCTTAAGCCTAATTCTGCTCACAATGCTTGCTTTAGGGAAGCGTCTTCCTAAATGAACTTTAAAGGTTACTCCTTTGTTGTCCATTGTATTATAACCGGAACGCTATCTCTGAAATTCTCACGATGCCGACTATTATAAAATCCTTCGGTCCCTCATTCATGTTCAGTTTATCTTATTCACTAGCCCATACTGATTTCTATTACTCCGTGGGTCTAACTTTTCCCTCTGGTAATCACGTTGGAGTCACAAACTCATTTCTCAAAATGGAGATATGACTTTATCGCTTATACTCTTTTATTGCCTCAAGGCCTGTCACCTCTTGTCTTTTCCTTCATTTGACTATAGATTCTATCATCCTATCATATTTTGATTTGCCGTTATCATTCACTTATCACACCATGCTCATAATGCTTCATTTACTCTCTTATTATTCTCCTTCTAATATTTTTGTCTATCACTTTATTCTGAAAGCTTTAACAAAATATTCTTTTGCTTTTAGCTCCCCTTTCTCCATCCACTAGCTCTTCGGGTCGCCTAACATTCTCTCTTTACTAGGGACATGAGCCATACTAAGGTAAATATTTATCCCTTCTAGAATTCAAGTGCCTATCTTTGTAATTTTTAAACATTCTAGTATTCATATCTAGCTGTACTATCCTAGATTACACCATCTGGGTATATCACAAGGACAATTATTACCACGATTGTAATATCCTTCGGAAATGTCAACTAACACTAACAATCCTTCCACCATTATGGGTTACTCTAACCCCAGCTGGATCCTGGAATCCCGTCCTTCTTTTAACTATATCTGTTGGCTCCCATGAAGCTTAACTGAGATGGGTGTGGCCAATTGTACATACCTCTATTACAATTAAAGGTAACTCAAAATACTTATATTTCTCTGGCTGAATTGTAAATACTGATAATCTTCACTAATTGGGTACCTCGTACCCTTCTTCACCTTGCTTCTTTTACTTGTTGAAACTTGTATCGACCTTATAATTCTCTCGTTGCTTTAAACCATATGGGTGGATAGATATTCATGCCTTAGGGCTCCTTATCAAGAAGCTTAGACGTCTTAGTACACACAAGATCTACTAAAGACCTCACATTTACTCATCATAAGCTTGATGCAAAATCGAGTTCCTCTGACTCAACTCTTCCAGAACCACAGTCAATCTCTTACCAGCTGTCTTTCTAAATGTAGGTATCGCTGTATTACGAATAAAATAGAATTTAGGAGTTTGAATTCTTACAGCTGGGCTCTATCACAAGATCAAGAGTAAGAAGAAAGAGTGATAGTCCTAAATGCCCTGTAGCCTCCTGCTTATAAGTGTGGTGCACAACACACCCATTAACAAGACTCTACTAGACACGGCTTGTAGATTCCCTAGGACAGAACTACTCTGATACCATTTTTGTCACGATCCAAATCGGAGGGTCGCGACGGGCACCCGGTGCCTTACTCAACCGAGTACCAACGTAACATATCTTTCTTATCACACCATCATAGGTAAATGGGTCAGAAGGGCTATCATGAAATAACTAGAATAAAATATAAGGGAATACTAGACATTGGACGACCCAACATGATATAAAAACCTATACACGTGACATACGAGCCTATAAGGCCTACATGATCATTTGTACACTCAAAACATAGGCCGATAAAGCCATATAAGTATCTATATACATGACATCTGTCTACAAGCCTCTAAGAGTACATAAACGTCATAAAGGTTAGGACAGGGGCCAGCCATACCAATCAATACATATCCAAATCATACTGACCAAATAGGTAACTCCGGAGCAAGTGGAGTGCACCAACTCCTTCCGTTGAGCTGATAGCCTACTAGGAGGACTGTCAACCTATCTATCGGGACCTATGGGCATGAAACGCAGTATCCCCAGGCAAAAAGAATGCCAGTACAAATAAAGTACCGAGTATGTAAAGTATGAAAGAAACATGATATAAAGAACTCAACATGTAAGTCTGAATTTCTCTATGAATAGTGAAACATTTATAATATCATACATATGCGTGTAAATGTCATACCATACATAGGTATATGAGTACATAATATCATCAAGCCTCTGAGGGCATCCCATCATATCATCTCGGCTTCTGTGGGCGAAATCATCAACGTATACCAGCTAATAGGTGGTAATGCGTATATAACGCCATAATATTTCCCCATACCCCATATACATATAATATAAGCGTATATAACGCCATCTGATCATGGGTCAATGTACTTGTATAAATGAATGCAATGCTTGAGAAGTAAGTCAATAAGATCTCTCGGAATGTCATAAAATCATTATGCCTTCGATTAATATCATGAAATAAACTTTATCAACTTACGTATTTTTCTGAGACCCATGAACAGACGATAGAATAATAGGACACATGGGGAATCAAGAACATAGGAACCCCTAGTACATTTAAGAATAATGTCATTTGTAAAAGTTGCGTGTTTTCTCGTTTAGTTTGTATCATATGAATCATGCCAAAAGAAAAGAAGGGATAGCCTTAACATACCTTTGTCGTTTACCTAACCACACGACGTCGGTTTAGCCTGTTAGTACTTCAATCTACAACAAACAATAAGGGACCATTGTTAGGCTTACAAAAGCTAGAACTCCACACAAATGAGAGACTAGATCATCTACAAAATTTTGGGCATCACCTCCCCTTATTCTTTTCATTTTTCTCAAATCCACAAACAAGACCAACATGTCAAGAATGTCAACAAATATATATATATATATATATATATATATAAAACCTCATATTCATTACAATACATCACCAAAACATTCCACACCATCTCACCCAACAACCAAGTTCTAACTTGCACCTTCCAAGCCTTCTCTTCTTCCAAACACATCAACCACAATAGCAATAGTATTCTCAAGTTATTTCTACTGATTTCCAGCCATAAAACATCAAGAATTCAACTCCAAAATAGTCCAGCAACTACAACACTTCAACATGAAGTTCAATTTACTTCACAAGTTTTCTTTATCAAATCAACTAGATATACATAGATGATCTTACATACATATAGGAGAAGTTAAACCTTACCTTGGCATCAAGAATACTCATCCAACTAAGTTTTACTTCAATCTCAAATAAGCTTTTTACCCCAAACAACAAACTAGAGAGATAACTAGGTGATCTCGATCTTCCAAAAGAGAAATCGCCTTACCAACTTGTGGATTTGGTCTTGAACCCTAGGATAACTTTGAGAGAGATCTTGGGATGATATTTTGGGATCTTTCACATTGCAATAGAGAGAGAGGGATTATGAATTATTTTCTAAGTAAAATTGAGATATATCTATGTTTATATGGCCCCACTAATGGGCTTGGGAAGATGGGTCTTGGGCTGCCCCAATACTTGCCCATCTCTATCATTTTCCATTCCATTTTAATTTTATCCACAAGCTCTAAGTAAGTGATGCACCTACTTGTCACCTACTTAATCAAGTAGGTGATTCATGTTGGTCCATTTTCTATTTTGAAACATGTGTCTCATCCTTATTAAATAATTTAGACATGTGTCGAGTAGCTCAAGCAAGTAGGACGGAAAGTAAGTTGGTAAAGCAAGCATGTCGGGTAAGCAAGTAGCTCATTTTTATTTGTCCAAAATCTCCTTTCTCACATTTAAGTGCATTCGTCCTCAACCTAGTCGTTTGTATGTTGAACGAAAATACGGGATGTAATATCATTAGATCACTTTATATACTTTCAAATAGAATCTCATTTCTGAGCTTACATCACTTGACTTACGGCGTACTTTCATGTACAAAAACATGGGGTGTAACAGTATCGGTGGCACTCCCGAGATTTGGTCGACCCTGGAGTTATAGGTCTCTACTTGTTTGTCGTTGGCTTCGATTTTTTTTTCTCCCGATTCTACCCATTTTGTCAGTTGCTCAAGCATCTTTATTATCTCGGGGTTGGTCTCGGGTTCTGCTTCACCCGACCTTGCTATGGCCGGTTCATTTCTGCGGGCGTTTTCCTCGGACAATTCAGGCTCAACTCTTCTGAGGGCTCGACTTTGGTTCTGCAACTGGGCTATCGCTGTCTGTTGAGCCT
This sequence comes from Nicotiana tomentosiformis, assembly GCF_000390325.3. Lineage (NCBI taxonomy): Eukaryota > Viridiplantae > Streptophyta > Magnoliopsida > Solanales > Solanaceae > Nicotiana > Nicotiana tomentosiformis. The sequence continues at coordinate 18,120,502 of NC_090818.1, forward strand.
ATAACATTTCGAAGATCACACGCAAGTTGATCCCATCACCTTCGTCGTCGTGTGTACTCCAGGCTATCAACCGGGCTCCCTCGCGAATGTTATTTTCGGGGTCAGTAGGCAAGTTTGCTTCGATAGTCACGTGTGAGTTAGCATCGATTGGATCAGCGACTGGGACTCCGTTGGGGTCAGCAGGGGACACCTCGTTGCTGGGTACCACGTTGTTGTTTTTGCCATGGCGGCCGGACTCAGCATCCACGTTTAAATGGGTAGATTGGGAGTTCGATATTTTTAATTTGACCTGAAATTAAAAGCTCAAAGAACAAGTGTAAAATAGTGTGTGTTATAAAAATTTATATCAAATTGCCACTATTATCCTTATCCCCACGGTGGGCGTCAAACTGTTTACCCTAAAAAATGGATAATTAAATTTATAAGTAATTTTAAGGATACGTGGGTTAATTCAATACAAATGATAAATTGCGTTAGATTAAACAGATAAAGGATGGTAATAAATTGTCAAACCAATCAAGAGGAGTGATCCCAGACTTAGTAACAGCTTAATGAAATGACTGCCTTCGATCCCAGGCTCACGTTATTGAAGAATTGATGAATAAAAGTAAGAACTTTGAATAACACGGAAAATAAAAATATATTGCGTTGATATATGTGTTACAGTGTGCCTAATGAATAATCAGACCCCCTTCATATAGTAGGGGAGTTTTACCCTAAGTGCAATTTCATAAAAGGTAAAAATCTTTCGTTTAACTAATCACCAATTTTTTGCCGATACGTGCCGAGATTCACGCAGTGACATTCGACTGGTCACGGATATCACGGCCTTTTGTTGGTCATGCTCGATTATCTGGTAATGATCTCCGAGATATTTTGGATTCGAACTGATCATGGGGTCGTGGCTCCGATACTCCCGAGGGCAGGCATTTTACCCAGACCCCGGCTCGAGGGGCTCGTTGCCTCGATTCCGGTCCCTTACAGTCACGCCTCTTCCTCCTTTTACTTCATCAAAAATCGAGACGTCTCATGGGCTCGGTTTCACTTGTACACAGTAATGTCACATTTGAGTTGACGTGATGCTACAACTTAAACCACAAACCATAATAACCAGACGAAACTTAGATTGCATTGGCACCGGCTAGTTTGATAAAATTGTATATACCAATGTTGAATTTTCTTAAATTATGTTAAATATAAGATCCTGCTACCCGCAATCACAAACTAAACAAAGGTGTCATGGTTGAGAGACCTTTGAAAGCTTTTTTGTGTAAGCCCCAAGTTCAAATTTATGTTAATCTTTATTTGGCTCCCTTTTTTGTGCTTTTTATTTCCTTTTGTATCATACGTTTCCCTTTTCGGTTATCTCTCAATTTCCTTTTTTTTTTCTTCTTATTTTCTTATTTTCTCTTTTCTTGATTCTATTAGTTTTTCTGTGACTTCTAGCGAATTCAAAAAAGAGACTCCAAAATTTTAAAATCCCATAAATATAAGTATTTCTCTTAATCTCAAATTTACGAGTTTTCTTCTTTCAAAATCGAAAGACTTGGGTCTCAATAAATTTGTAACTAGTTCAATGGAAATCTCCTTACTATTAAATTATGATAAAATTTTGTAAATATTGCTTAGAAAAAACATGAAATTTATGATTTTGATTAGTGAGAATTTATATTTCATCTAATTCTAGATTTACTTATATATGAGGGGGTAATTTACCAATTGAAAATGTTTTTTTTTTATTTTTCTTGTTCTAATGGGTGTAATTATTAAATTGAAGATATTATTCTACTTGCGCAAACTTATTTTAAATATACAAAAAAAAAAGTAATTTTCCTAGTGAACGTGTTGATTTTACTTGTGCTGTTAATAATAAAGGTATGATTTCGGTATAAAATGCTAATTACATTTGTCTTGATATTTGAGATATAATTTTCACCCGTGTAAATAAAAAATGCCTATTAAGTTGACCCGAATAATCTCAAAAGAGACGGAACCGAACCGAGTATACATTCCTAACAATCTCTATATTAATCATTAGAAGGTGTATATTAAAGAAATTTATGGCACCCGCCATCTTTAAATCCTAGATCCGCCGCTAAATTTGCATGTAAAATTTCAAGATTAGGAGAGGTTGTTTTCAAACTTCCGTCTTTCTTCATTAATGGAGGAGGAAATTTTCAAGCATTTTGCTGGCTTATGGATTACGTATCTCGAGTTGCAGTACTTCTCAATTTCTTCAGGAGTTCTTCCTGGGATTCTTCCAGCAATTAATGACCACCTAAGGAACCATAATAATTTTTAATTAACGTAAAAAATGAACAGAATTAAATATTGGAATAATTACAAGTTATAGAAAAGAAGAAAACATAAAACACACAGAGAGATTCAGATTATGTACGTACCGCTGCCCAACCAAGTTAAACATTTTTGCAATGAGCATTTCCTCATCTTCTGAAAATTGAAGTTTAGAGGTTTCTTCGGTGGTGGTCTCTACATGCAAAAGAACATGAATTCATAAATATCATTTGTCATATTCACAAGCGGATGTAGAGTATATAGTATTTTGGAATCCAAAAGTCTAGCAAAGGAAAATATTTGTTATTTGTGCCATTTAAGTATAGTTACATTGATGTACGGAATTATATCATAAAGTTGCTTCTAAAGCTCTAATTCTGAAGGTAGGGGCCGGTAACATACACATTATCATTAAGATAACCACATCAATCATCATCAACCCTTCTTGTAATATTCCGGGCGAATCTTTCATCGACAAAATACGGGAGAGATATTGGATATATAAGTAAACAAGTCTTGGACCCTAATAACGTATTTTTAAGACGTGCGGGTCTAGTCCCAAAGCAGACAATATCACTAACCAGTTGGGCTGTTACATATGGTATCAGAGCCACTCCGCATGCAATCTTGAACGATGGTGCGGCAAACCTCAGCGAGCTGAGTCCCTAAGGGGGTGTATGTGACACCCTAGATGAATCTCACATCGACAAAATACGGAAGAAATGTTGGGTATATAAGCAAACAAGCCTTAGATTATAGTGACGCATTTTAAAGCCGTGCTCGTCTAAGCCGAAGCGGGCATATCACTAATGTGCTGGGCTGTTACAATCAGCATAACTCTTTTGCTTGGAGGGCATTGTACGCGGCCACTCTTGATTCAATTTCACTTTCTCCAAAACATCATAATTCAAATCATTGCCCAACAACTTAGCCTCACCAAGCTTAAATCAACCAACCAGAAAATAACATCGCCTCCCATGTAATGTGTAACAGAGAAAATATCAAATATGGAGCTATGAGCTAGCACCTCTCTCCTCTCAAACGATAATGAAAAGTGTACTTATTATAATTGTGCTCTAAATTCCTTAAAATAAACTGACAAGCAGAAAGAGAAAGAGCTTTTGCTAGAAAAACAAGTACTATGAAAAGTTACCAGCTGAGACCACGCAGGCATTATTTGATGTGCTCGATTGTTCATCTGCCATTAGAATAGCTAGAAATGGAGGAGTAAAGAAGAGTAGAAATAACAAGCTTGAATAGGTACATTATGTATATATAGAAATAGAAGAGCAAAAAGAATCTAAAAGAAGGGGTCCTCGTGGGTGGTTCTGATTTTGCAAGAGACTGAGAGTTCAGTGAATATAAAAAACGACAAAAAATAAGAAGAATGGTAGTTACAGAGAAGTGTGTGGTGGTCCAATAAATTGGGGTAGGTGGATACATAAAATCAAAGGGTTAGTTGGAAATTCTTTGTGGAGATTTTCACCAAACAAAAAGCGTTACTACTAGCTAACTAGTTCTCAATGTCAAAATTATTTTTGTTTTGACTTAACTTTTTGATTTACAAGACGAGCTAAAACACAACTTAATACCCCTTATTTATTGGATATCATTATAGGTTAATAACAATTTCATTTATACCTTCTACAGTATTTTTTTTATGACGGGGTAATAGTCAGGGGCGGATCTAGAGCAAACGTTATGGGTTCTCGTAAACCCAGTAACTTTTACATAAATTTTGTATTTGAACTAAAAAATTCATTAAAATTATAAGAATATTTAACTTGGAACCCAGTTCGTTGGTCCAGTTATCATGCAGATTAACTTGAGATTGATATAGGAACTCATAAGCTTAAAATTCTGGATCAGCCTCTGGTAATAGTGATATTGAAGACATAATTAGTAAGTAATGTGTTATCTTGAATAACTTAAATTTTTAAATGAGGTTCTTGTTACGAGTCTCATCGGCGTCCATTATCCAAAAGAATTTTTACATGCTTGGCACATGAAAAAGAACAAGACCTGCATATGAATGGATGTGTTAAAGACAAAATTCTAAAGAAATATTATCTATTTAATATAGGCAAAATACATAATTTACTCATCGACCTTACAGCGAAATCTCTGTTACACACCTCACGTTCACGGAAAATCTTTTACATACCTTTCAAAAGTGTGTCTAAGACACACCACTTTTGTGCTTGATCAATTTTTTAGATAACATGAAAGTCACGCCCTAATAAGGTCGTGACACATGTCATTGACTCTAAAAAGGAAAAAATATTAAAAATTACAATTAAAACTGATCTTCTTCATCTTCCCATTTTCTATCTTAAGCACCATTGTTGCTTCTACCATAGTTGTTTGTGAGAAAGTTTTCAACAACATCAAAATTCAATCACACTATCTAAACAACTAGTCGAAAATAATCGAGCAACAAATTGAATTCAACAACCTAATAATCAACAAGACCCAATTGAATTTTCAAGCTTTTTTTAATCCCCAACAATGGTGGATTCTAGATTTTTTTTACCAAACCTTCAATACTACTGTTAAACCTTTTAAATCTATCACAAATAAATGGTTTCACAAAATTTGGACAATAAACCAACAAAAATCGCTCAATTTTAGATCTTAAATTTTATGTTCTTTCAAAAATTCTATTTGGGGAAGAAGATGAGGGGGAGGGTGGTCTGAGGAAGAAGACCAGAGGGAGGGGGAGGGGTTCATGTGGGGAAAGAAGACAAAAAATATGAGTTTTTACGGGTTTTACGTGCTTTTTTTGTGTGTAAACACCCAAGTGTTATCTGGTCAAAAGCAGTGTGTCTTAGGCACACTTTTAAAAGGTTGAGTGTGTAAAAAGTTTCTCGTGAAAGAGAGGTGTGTAACAGAGATTTCGCTGAAAGGTTGATGGGTAAACTATGTATTTAGCCATTTAATATATATAGCTTAAACTTTTTGATAAAATGGCCATACAGATAAACACTTAAAGAGATTGGATTATACTTGTTTCAGGAGACTTATTCAAATCTAAACACAGTAAAAACTAACTAAATGATAACTCTAATCTATAAGTTACTTTAATATCTATATAATCTAAAGGATAAACACAAACGACAAATACTAATTCTAAAAGATACTACTATCTGTTAACAAGAACAGATTATGCCAATAATACACTTAAACAAGTTACCATTCAACATAATGACATAGATCATTAGCCATATACTAATAGGCATAAATATAAAGTCAGGAAATAGTGATTCTTTTTTATGTTACTAATTAACATAGGCTGTTGTCTCAACATGCTTCCCTACTAACAGACCCTTTAAAAACATAGACGAAATCCCCATTTTCAACACCATGCCAACGAAGACTACAACTATCCCTCATAATTCTTTGTTTGTGTATGAAAATATATTCATCCATAGGCAGAATTTTTCGATCCAATAATAGTTGTCTCAAATTATTAACAGTACCCAAATCACTCATTTCCACTGGAATTTTTGCTGCATTTAGCAAACTAGACGAAGTTTGCACCACTAGACTCAGTCCTCTTGAAGGTGGATCAGTAACCATTCGCGACATAGTCTTTAAAAATACAATTATTTCTGAAAATTCTTGAACCCCATATTCAATTAAACTCCGATAATCATCGTTTAATTCATTTCCAGAGAAGTAAAGAGCCATTCTCCTTATTGGGGTTCCATCAATTATGTGAATTTTTTCTTTTAGGCTTCGGACAGTTTCAGTCCTGTCAATGTCTATGTTGATTTTTCTAGCTGAAATGTTCACAATAATTTGGAATTTTCCAATCTGCTGTAAGGATGTTTCTGCAATAGTAGTACTATTTTGGAATATAGTTAGATGGATTTTTGTACCTTGAGTAATTATTGGATAACCTTGGATGTATAGTCCATCCAATAATTCAAATCCAAAAACTGAGAGATTTTGGGAAGCCACTGGCACACCTAAGAGGTTTTCTATTTTTTGTTTTGTTTCAAGAATTGACTCTTGTGGGCTTACTTCTATAGAAAATTCACTTTCACCCATAACAATGGTGATATTCATCATTGTACGAACTGATTGTTGAAAGTAAAGTGATTGGAGAAAAATAAATGAAAGTACATGTGTTGTGTATTTGCATTGTTCAAGAAATTGGATGAAATATATATCGAAAGATCATGTAGGAAGAATGAGAATTACTTTTTGCATGTCCTATCGTGCGAAAAGAGTTTACATTATGTGCATTGCGAGGGTATAAAAAATTTTTACCATTAGATTAGTTGATTTTTAGCAACATATAAATCTTGATTGTAAGTTTGATATGATAACCTAAAAAATAAAATAATAATATATTGTAACAAGTTAAATTAACTGATGGTGTAAAAATTATTTACACTATCGAAATGGTATTCAACTGTGGTGCATTTACTTATTGACATGAAGCATGCGTAAATATAGACATGCAAAATTTACCTACACGGCAGGTGAATGCAGCCCTTTCATGTATGTTCACAAATATTTCCTGATTTGTCAAATTGAAGTCATGTTAGAAAATGGTTTTGACCCCTGTTTAGAGAAATTTCCAAAGGTAATTAACTTATCATTAATTGGTTTGGGTGAGGGAGAAAATGAGACATCAGAATAATATATTTTAATATTCAACGGAATTTAGTAGTGAAGAAACGCCTCAAAGCTCTTGCAAAGGAGTATTTCTCTTCCTTCGAAATTTGAAAACATGACTGCATTAAGCAAATGCCATGCAGTAACAGCCAAAGGGGGTTAACACATCAAGATTTTGATGTGAATCTTGATGTGGACGGTTATAATAGAAAAGATTTGATCTTTTTACCTAATTCACCTAAAAACAACTAACCAATTGACTAGTCTTTTACTTTTGTATGTCACTCTAAATCTGCTTATTTTGATAAATATTTTTTTTAAAAGTGTTTTTCAAATAAGTACTTTTGTAAAGAAATAATTTGTGTTTGACTAATCAATCTGAAAAATACTTTGGAGCAATAATTTGTGTTTGGCCAAGATTTTTAAAAAGTACTTTTTAGTATCAAATTATGAATAAGGACATGAATAAACTTACTTAATACTTAATATTGTATAAATAAATAATTAATCTCAACTATTTATTATTAAAGATAATAATTAAGTTTTTTCATTTTTATTTAAGTAAAACATGAAATTAAAAAGTACTTTAATTCTTTCGAGATGATTTAAATATATCAAAAAATAATTCAACAAATATAAAAGCATCCATCCCAAAAGTCACCATATATCAGAAAGTTATCCTAAAAATAAAATAAAAATATTTATACATTAGGAGAGTTCGATAATATAATCTCTAATTCTAAGTGTTAGGTTTAAAATAAGTAAGTTATTTTGGTATATACCATATTTTGCTAAGGATATTTTTAGTAAGAACAAAAGTCAAAACTGCCTCTGCCTTCTGGGATAAACTACTTTTTCTGTTTTTCTAAAATTGCTTCTGTTTCTACTTCTTAATTCCCAAAAGCACTTTTTTTCCCCAAAAAAGCTTAGCCAAACACGTGAAGTTGGGGAAAAAAGTATTTTTTGAGAAGAAAAAAAAAAAGCACTTTTGGGTTCGGCCAAACATGCTATATATGTATTTTCCTCTATTTTACCTCTTCATATTATATGTGTCTTTGTATAGCATTTAGCTAAGATACAAAGAGTAGATGTAACATTGGACATGAAGATTGAGGAGCACAACTCGGTAACTTAAGGATCTAAATCTGTCACTTACATTATTTACAAAGTTGGTTTCAATTAATTAAGGAAAACTTTAACCATCCCAAATTCAGTGTCATGTAGTATATCCTATTATTGGTTGTCACATAATGTTGTCTACTTTTATTTATAGAAAACGTTCTAAAGCACAACAGATAAAAAAAGAACGAAAAGTTTGGGCTTCACTTTAATTTTTGAGATTTTTTTGCAATAATTCTATTGTAATGATCCGATCGGTCGTCTTGAGAGTAGTAGCCCCGAACCCCTATTTATTGCTCTCTTTATTTTATTTTGTGGTTACGTAACTTGCCAGGAAGATTTGTTTTTGGTTTCGGAGTGTTGTGGGACACAATCCCTAAAATGAAAGTTTAAGTCGTAGGAATCGACCGTAGGTTGATTTGTGTGAAGACGACTCGAGAATGGAGCTTCGACGATTTTCATAGCTCCGTAGGGTGATTTTGGTCTTAGGAGAGTGTTAGGATGTTGAATTGGAGGTCCGTAGGTCATTTTAGCGTCAATTGGCGAAAATTGGAAAATTGGATGATTTTTGGAAAGTTTGACCGGGAGTGGACCTTTTGATATCCGGGTTGGATTTCAATTCCGGAAGTTGTAGTTGGTCTGTAATGTCAATTATGACTTGTGTACAAAATTTGAGGTCAATCGGACTTGATTTGATAGGTTTCGGCGTCGGATGTAGAAGTTTGAAGTTCTAAAGTTCATTAAGCTTGAATCGATGCGCAATTCGCGTTTTTAGCGTTGTTTGATGTGATCTAAAGGCTCGACTAAATCCATATGATGATTTAGTACTTGTTGATAAGTTTGGTTGAGGTCCCGGGGGCCTCGGGTGGATTCCGGATGGTTAACGGAGCAAATTAGACTTAGAGCATAGCTGAAGCTTTGCTGTGTCTGGTGCAATTGCACCTGTACATTTTGGGCCGCAGGTGTGGCACCACAGAAGCGGCCTTCGAGCAGCATAAGCGGAATTGGGACTGTCCAGCTGAGCCGCAGATGCAGTCATGGCCCCGAGGAAGCGAGAAAAAGGGGCGCATATGCGAAGGGTACACAGGTGCGATGGGGAGTTCCGCACCTGCGGTTGCGCAGATGCGAGGGTGAAGATCACATAAGCGGAAGCCCAGTTCCAGTGGCTCACCGCAGAAGCGGAATTTTGTCACTTCTTCGATACCGCAAATGCGGTTAAGTATCCGCAGAAGCGGAAGTGCTTGGCAGAAAGTTAAATCAAGGGCTCGTGATTTTTATCATTATTGGACATTTTAAGCTCGGGTTTGGTGATTTTTGAGAGTATTTTCGAAAGATTTCTTGAGGTAAGTCCCTTGTGCTAATTTTTTAGCAATAATCTTATTTTTCTATTAATTTTTCCACCTAGATTGTGTGTGTTTAAGGTTAAATTTGGGAGTTTGAGGCTATGGATTTGGAAGGTTTAATTTGGGATTTGGAGTGGCGACTTGGTGTTGGATTTTGGTAACTTTGGTATGGGTGAACTCGATATCGAATGGGTGTTCGTATTTTGTGACTTTTATCTGATTCCGAGACGTGGGCTCGGGTCGACGTTTTGAAGCGATTTTTTGATTTTTTGCTAAAGTCGTAGATTAATAGTTAAATTAGTTTCTTGTAGTTGTATTCATAGTATGTAATTACTTTTGGCTTGTTTTGGACCATTCGGAGTCGGAAAATCGAGAGAAAGGCATCCTTATCGATTGATTGAGCAAGATTTGAGATAAGTGACTTGTCTAACTTTGTGGGGGAGCCTAACCTTGTGGGGGGGGAAATCCCCTTAGGATTTGGTACTGTTGTAACAATTTGTGATATGTGAGCGCCGTGTACGCGAGGTGACGAGTGCGTACACGGGCTAAATATGAAAATTTTCAGTTCATGCTGAGTTTTCTTCTTTTAAATTCCTTAACTGAGTTGCCTTAGCATATGTAGTGATCGTGTTTAGCCTAGTATCGCATGTCTACGTGCCTTAACTCTTACTTGCAATTTGTTCAACATGCTTAGTTGAATTACTTGTTGTTCCTTCGGTTACATGCTGCATATTTACTTTGGGAATACAAGACGGTTCCTCGGGAGATCACCCTGTACTGCATATTTACTTTGGGACTACGAGGCGATTCCTCGGGAGATCCCCATGTACTGCATATTTACTTTGGGACTATAAGGCGGTTCTTCGGGGGATCCCCTTGTACTGCATATTTACTTTGGGATTAGGAGGCGTTTACTCGGGAGATCCCCATATCTTGCATATTTAGTTTGGGACTACGAGGCGGTACCTCGGGAGATCCCCCTGTCTTGCAAATATACTTTGAGACTACGAGGCGGTACCTCGGGAGATCCCCTTGTCGTACATATTTACATTTGGGACTACGAGGTGGTACCTCGGGAACTCCCCTGTTGTTACCTCTATTTGTTGTGCTGTTATTTTCTGGAACTTCTCGTTAATTAAACTCTCAGTTATTTCAAAATATTATTATACCCTTTGCCTTACTTTCCTTTTAAACCAGTAGGGCCCTGACTTAGACCCCACCACTACTCTACCGAGGTTAGACTTGGTACTTACTGGGTACCGTTGTGGTGTACTCATACTATACTTATGCACGTTTTTTTGTGCAGATCTAGATTTTTCCTACCAGACTAGATACTAGTGAACTGGACTGTACGTGGAGACTTCAAGGTATATCTGCCAGCGTCCGCAGACCTCGGAATCCCCCTCTATCCTTATTATATTGTTCTTTTATTCCCTTTAAACTTTGATGTATAGATACACTTAGTACTTTCTCTTAGAAGCTTGTGACTTATTTCCATCGAATTTTGGGGGTTGTAATTATTGATTTGGAGTTGTATATTTATTTCATGTGTTGAGATTGGAGATCAGTTTATTATTCAGTTATTCTGCAAAGTGTTAGATTTACCTAGTGTTAGAGACTAAGTGTCATCACGACATCCTACGGAGGGGAATTGGGACAGTGACATCTCTCCTTTATCATGTTATTGTATGACACAAAAGTCAAAATATAGGCCCCTCGTTATCTTTAGACAAATACTTTAGTAAACAGTACTTCTCTTCATAATCGTGCCGAATCAAAATGAATAATTGTTTGAAACCGAAAGAATAACTTTTTTTTATTTGTTGATCTTTAGACATGACTGTGGTAACATAATATTTCACCTTGTTTTTGCTAAAATATAATCAAGTACAATAGAAAAGTAATCACACCCTAAAACTAATAAACCAAAAGATAACCCTTTGCATATCAGGAGGCTGGTGTTCCTCAAAGATAATTTGGGGTACTTTAAAATAGAAAAGGAAAAAAGAAATAGAAATAGAGAAACAATTTCAATCATTCACTTTCAATGACAACTGAGAGTTTACCTAATTAAGAAACTAATCAGACACGGCCTGGAAATTAAAACGCCACAAATACAACAGTTGGCAAAAGGACTGGGACAACAAGGAAGAAAGAAAAAGTGAAATACTTCTTAGCACTTTATTCTTTGTTTTAATCACATAAATAAATTAAAGATCTATTAGACGTCTTTTATTAGCCATGCACATTGTTATATGAATATGCCCAAGAGAATAGCCTATAGTCATAAATATGCAAAAGATAAAGCCAAATTGTAGATTATTGATCTATCGCTTTAATCAAAAGAATCCTAATAGTTACTGTATTAATTACTACTTGCTCGCTGGAAAGTTAAATAGGAAATGCAAAATAAATTATAAAATTTATCATTAAGAGTTTTCCTTATGTCTTCATATTCTCAAAAGCACTTTCTTTTACAGCTGCGATTTCTGATGTTAGAAGCAATTGAAATTTGAAGAGAGAAAAAAAGATCTTTTAATTTTTCCCATTGAGCCACGATCAACTGATATTTTTCCAATTTGAAGGAATAAAACTAAATTAAAGAAATAGAAAGAAGAATACAGAGGAATAAGAGGTGACAAAAGGAATTGTTTAAATTGCCTATAGGTTTAGACCCCTTTGAGGTGCACATGCATCTACAACAAGCTCAACTATGGACTTCATCCAAATAAATACACAAGGAAATAGCGATTTTCATTTATGTTGTTTGGACTCTTTAAAATTGTTATCAAACTCGAATCAAATTCTCCAAAAATATTATTATTTGAAAGATCCGATATATACTTAGTGTATGTTTTAAGAGTTCGAACTACATAGCTTCCTATTCTTTAACCACGAGGCATATCAATATCCAATTATTACAATTTACAAGTCTTTCGTTTAATAATTTCTTGGTAGCAGTACTAGCGTAGTAATGAATGAAGCCAAGTTTCAATTTTCTTCCAAGCCAAGTGTGTTAGGAGTATTTTTCCTAATGTACTCGTATACAGACACGACGCAAATTTATAATTATTACTTAAGACGGCATATACTTAAAAAATAAGGGTTATATCTATAGAAAATTCAATATATATGCATACCTTCGACAGAGTACGCTATCAATAAAATTTAAATAAAAAGTTCGAAGAACAATTTTGGAGGAGCTAGCAAGGGAATAATTTGTTTTACCGCAAAGTTAAAGTAGCAGGAATCTTGATCTTAGCTTTAAGTACAGATTGAGAAATTATTGAGGGCCTTGCCCATTGTCGTCTCAAATATACAACGAACAAAATAAATATCTTGAGCATAAGGACAGTCAGACAGACATTGGGATGCTTCTCTAGAGAAAGGGATGAACACTTCTAAGGTTTTAATAATTATAATTAAGGATTTAAAACATTATAAAGAATGCTTACATTATGGGTGTATTTTAATTTACTGTGGTACGTAATTAATTACAGTATTTACGGATGGTTATAGTTATTTTTTAGGTGAGAGTATAAACTTCCCTTTACACTGTCAATATATAAAACTTAAACTCAGTCAATGTAAAACGACGTATTAATTAATTACTGCAGGCTTTTGTCCCTATATTACATTGTGCTGTTTATACCAAATACCTGATACAAACTGAATACATCAGAAATAAAACAATTAGCAGAACAGCTCCACCAATTAATTTATTTGTGGTTATATGCCAAAAACATATACATGAGCTGTCAAGATTGACATGGTAGCAGGTATTCAAGTTTTTAATTATTGAAATAACTTGTACCTCGCATGCATCCACCCTCATAAACATCCATATCTTTGTAGGAGCAGGTGACCAAGAATTAATAGATTTTTAAAAAAGCAGCAAATAAAGAACGATAATTTTTTTGTTTAATTTTTAAGTGTACTCTCACTGCTGGCAAAAATTTAAAGGAAGACGAAGAGAGGGTTGTTTATGTATCAAAAAGGGTCGGTCAAATTAAATAGGATATACAGTCATACCTCTCTATAACAGCATCCTATGTAACAACACTTCTCTATAGAAGTCAAGCTTTTTCGGAACCAATTTTTTTTTTATATTATAATATATGTTTTGTATAACAACATTTCGCTATAACATCCAAAAATATTCGGAACAAACGAGGCTGTTATAGAGAAGTTTGACCGTATACATAAATCTCACCGAATGAGTCCAATACGAAACAGTCTATAACCAAACCATTTTCTATTGTTATAAAGATTTGAGATTTTAATAAAATAATTACATGTTAGTTATAAGCTTGATGACCAAGTCGGGAAGTTGCCTATAAATTTGCTAGGATGCAATAGGAGTAGATGTGTGTAGAGAAACACATTAAAGAAAAGAAACAGAGAAATAACAGAGAAACAGAGAAACAATGGCTTCATTTGGCTATTTGAGTATTCTGGTATTATGTATCCTTGGATTTGTAAGCTCTGGACATGCTCAATTACAACTTAATTTCTATGCCAAGAGCTGTCCAAATGCAGAGAAAATCATTAAAGACTTTGTCCAAAAGCAAGTTCAAAAGGCTCCAAATACTGCAGCTGCCATACTCAGAATGCATTTCCATGATTGCTTTGTTAGGGTAAGTATAGTATGATTAATTTGCCCTGTTTCACTTACATAATTGCTTTATATACTTAATTAATGTGCTTTGTTCTGATTCTTTTGTCTTTTCTGTTTTGTTCTTTGCAGGGTTGTGATGGATCTGTACTTCTTAATTTCACTTCAAGTACAGGAAACCAAACTGAAAAACAAGCTAATCCTAATCTAACATTGAGAGGCTTCTCCTTCATTGATGCTGTGAAGAGACTAGTTGAAGCTGAATGCCCTGGAGTTGTCTCTTGTGCTGATATTATTGCCTTAGTTGCTAGAGATGCAGTTGTAGTCACAGTAAGTCCAAAACTTGAAGAAATTAACAAAATACTCTCTTCTTGAACCACCAGACTCCACTGTGAGAATATACTGCGTATGTTATTGTTATTGTACTCTCTTCTTGAACCCCAGACCCCACCCGTGACAATATACGAGGTCTGTTGTTATTGTTGTACTCTTTTCTTGAACCCTCATACTCTACCTGTGAGAATATAGTGGGTATGTTGTTATCGTTGTACTCTCTTCTTGAACCATTTTCTATACCTATTAATTATCTTCTTGGCATAATAGGGAGGTCCTTTTTGGAATGTGCCAACTGGTAGAAGAGATGGAAGAATATCAAATGTTTCAGAAGCCAATGCTGATATCCCAGCTCCAACTAGTAACTTCACTAGACTACAACAATCTTTTGCGAAAAAGGGTCTTGATCTGAACGACTTGGTCTTATTATCTGGTATGCACTGTATATAATATTCTTACGTCATCAGGTTAAGTTACACCCGCAATAACATATAACTTGTTTTTATTGTAGGTGCACACACCATTGGAGTTTCTCATTGCTCCTCATTTTCGGAGCGTCTATACAATTTCACAGGGACTCTTGGTACACAAGATCCATCTCTAGACAGCGAATATGCAGATAATCTCAAGTCCAGGAAATGCAAGTCAATTAACGATAATACCACTATAGTTGAGATGGATCCAGGTAGTTTCAAGACATTTGATCTTAGCTATTACAAGCTTCTGCTCAAAAGGAGAGGCCTATTCCAATCTGATGCAGCTTTAACAAAACGTACCACAACGAAGTCATTTATCGAACACCTTGTCGAGGGATCACTCAAAGAATTCTACAGTGAATTTGCTAAGGCAATGGAGAAAATGGGGAGAGTTGAAGTTAAAACAGGCAGTGCTGGTGAAATCAGGAAGCAATGTGCATTTGTGAATAGTTAAAAGTTCACTTTTCTTTATTATTTCAAGTTTAAATTAATGATTTTGTGAATGTATTTGTTTGTTTCCTCTGAGTGAATAGTTTGGTGTAATATGTATCATTATTCATGTACTTCTATATTTACTTTATCTTAATTTTGCAACTTGCTGTGTTCTAGCAATAAAAATAAAAATAGTAATGAAATTGAAAAGGTGGGAATCTTTCCTAGCTGGGGTATTGTCTTTATAACATATATCTCCTTTAACCTTTAAATTGTTAACATAAAAATAAAGGAAACAAAAGTTAAATTCCAGTGAAATTAGTACTACTAAAGTACTTTATTCTACTTAAGATTCTCAGAAGTTGCCAAAACATCCATCTATTTAGTATATATACTTTTTTTTGGGCAAATTAAGTAAGAAAATATTAAAATAAGCAATGGATACGTGTTCTTTTCCTCGCTTAAACTTTTCCTGGAAACACTGAAGATGCTTGTAATTTGTATATATGAAAACGGAAAAATTAAAATACTTATAAAGAGAAAGATGGCAAAGCTTGTAAACATGTACTTCAAGCGTATAAGCAATACCTTTTAACATTTGAGAATTCCCAATCTACTAAGAGCCCGTTTGGACATAAGAAATTTTTTTTTTTTTTTCAAAAAAAATTTACTTTTTTTCGAAACCAGCGTTTGTTCATAAAATTTTTAATTTTCACTTTAAAATGTATTTTGAAAATTTTCGAAAATTTGAAAAACTCCAAAAAGTTATTTTTCAAAATTTTCGCTCAAATCACTCAAAAAAATTCAAAAATAACCCAAAATTATATTCATGTCCAAACACAACTCTAAATTTCAAATACCATTTTCATTTCAAAAAAAAATTTCCTCTATTTTGGAATTTTACAATTCTTATGTCCAAACGCCCAATAAGTTATTGTTCTTTCGAAACAGACTCCTATTGGCTTATCACTCTTATGTATGCGCAAGACTGGCATTAAACCATGCTTTATAACAAAATTACATAGTACAAAGAGTTGATATTCTTATTAAAACAGGTCAGATATCCTTTTAACGTACGTAATGTAAAGTGTTGTTGAAAATTAGCAAAGTACAAGTTCTCAATAAAATCCTTGTTCTTAGATAAGGATTTTACCTTATTAATTTTATTTAGAATTGTATGGGATCAAACCGCTGATCCTTTAGGGATATTCAATAAAATTAGCAAAGAATTGTATGGGATCAAACCGCTGAACTTGTACTTTATTAATTTTATTTAGAACAAGACGTACTAGCTAATCAAAAATCCTTGTTCTTAGTAAAATAGAAAAGACGTACTAGCTAATAGTTTACTTACTCTATAAAGTTAAATATCAAAGTTCTAGAAATATTTAGATGTGTTGGAAAAATTATTTTTATTAACTTGAATATCTAACATTTACAATTTTAGGAAGTAAATTGTATGATACACATATTGTTCTCATTGACTTTAGCAAGTTTCAAGAGACATGCCTTTGAGATTATAAACCTCACAACCCTATTCTTTATGATGGAAGCATAAAAGCAGTTGAAGTTAGAAATTTCTCCAAAGTTCAAATTTAAAAGAAAGTGAAATAAATTTCCGACAAAGAATATTCAATATGTGTTATATACCTCTAAAACGTAATATTTTATTTATATATACAGTGCAATTTTTTGACGAATGGTGATATGAGGGACGGGTTTATGTAGAGGGGCGTGGGGTAAATACACCCATGCTCCCCTCCCTAGGCTATGTATAAAGTACTAATTTTTTCAATTATGCACTTAAATATATTTATGGCAACTCATGCTCAAGTGGCTGGTTTGGTGCATTGATGACTAACGTCCCCTTTTGTTTCCTTTTTGTCCGAGGTCAGCGGTTTGATCCCATACAATTCTTTTTGATTAATTCTTTTTATAATTAATTAATAAATATCTTCCTGCCCTTTTCAATTGACAACAATCCCTAGACTCTTAACATCTTTCCAATTAACAAACAAATACGTTTATTCTACTCTTTTTATAAATAAAAAAATCCCTGCCTACGTCATCTTTATTTTTTTCCTTTTAATCATTTTTTTGAGTACAAAAACTTTAAAATCCCTAAAAATAAAGTACTCATGACTCGTCTTTCTCGACTCTGAGTCTCTCTGTAGATTCAAAGCAGCAAAATCCCCTGCTCAATATTAAGCGTTGCTTTTAAAAACTTTTTTGAATAATTGTTTAATTTACTATATAGAGCGTGAGATATTTAAAACCGTAAGTAATGATGCTATTATTGACCGTTTTCAAAGTATAAAAAGAATTCGTTGAGGACAATTGTAAAGTGAATGATATGTTTTGCGAATATAGTATTAATATAGTTTGCTCGTCAACTTGCCGTCACCATAAAATTTTATATAATAGAACCAAACATCTATTTTAAAGATAATAGTGCACTCATGGTATTAAAGTCCTGGATACGCCTCTGCTTATGACCACGTGGCTTCGCAACTGCATAAAAGTTGCTGGAATATATATATATAATGCCAAAACAAGAAGTACGTTGAACTCAACTATGACAAATGACAAGCAAATTCACATCATTAGAGTTGTGGTTATAGTACCATATACCTAAATCAAAGAACGTGAGAAAATTAAGAATTACATTTTGCAGTGAGAAGCCTGCACAAATAATTATGTCCATACTAAACACTTACAAGGGGGAAAAAAGAAAAATAAAACAGAAGACTAGCTCTTGGTGCCAAATATAGGAAAGTTTGACAATTCAAAGAATTATTTTAATTTCTTAAAATGTTGATGTATCAATGTGTTAGGTGATTAGATCTTTCACTCTTGATTCATGACTAATTTGGCCATGCACATGATTGCTAGAGAACATAACTCCCCAACCTCACTTTTCCCTCATGCTCTGTCAAGCCTCTGCAACCTTTTAGGCAAGAGGAACGTCCTATTCTACATTTAAATTTTAGCCAAAAACTTTAAAAGTAAAATTGTGACATCCAACCTATATTACAGTTGAAGGAGAGGGAAAAGGGTTAGATTTGCCTCTGCACTATTCAAAATTGAGTAAATTTGTTGTTCATTAAACATTAATTTTATCTATACCGCCGTTAGGAGAAAGTTTTATTTTTGTCCTTGACCTAGTTTTATTTTTGTCCTTGACCTCTAATAGAGCTTTAACTATTAAAGGATAATTGTACACCACAATCAAAAGTTAAGGGTTAAGTATGATTTTTTTTTCTTGAAGAATTTGAACATGTAGAACTTTATTATATTAAGGGTAAATACGAAAAAAATTGCTAATGTAAAGTTATGGATGAACCAAAATTTAATGTAAAGAAAAATTGAGCGGATAATACATGACCAAATTTAGAAATTTCCCTTAAAAATAAGATTTCGTAAGTAGTTCAAAGGCCTAACTGGTACAAAGAATGTATGTTTTCCACAAATTGGATCATTTAGTGCCACTGTTTATTTTAACCCGGTTAAAAAAAATAAAAAATAGTTCAGTGTCTGTATTTTAAAGCACGTTGTTAGAATTTTGAAGCACGCCACTAGAATTTGAAGCACGCTACCAAAATTTTGAAGTATCTACAAGAATTCTGAAGGGATTTTTTCGTTCTTATATAATATTTGAAACTTATTTATCAAAATTGTCCTAGTTTTGTATATTACCCGCCCTAAATAAGTTTTTCTTACAATTTATATACAGCTCATTATTAGTGCCTTAATTTGAGGGATTCAGTTACACATTTTCTCTCTTTTTCTCTCCTCTCCTCTTTCCCTATCCTATTTTCATATTACACGTAGCGAGGGATATGCTAATTACTAACGTTCCGAAATTCATAGAATTTCAGAAAATTAAAGCACTCCAACAAAAAAAGGAGCAAACGTATTTGTTGATACCCAATTTTGCCCTCATATTTTCCAATATATATATATACACACCTTAAAAATAGCATATTTGCATCATTATATATATATATATATACCTTAAAAATAGCATATTTGCATCATTATTTAGTATACAAACCTATGCAAGCATTTTCTATAATTATTAGAGCTTTAAATTAATTTTTCCTTGTATTTAAATTATCCTTTTAAATTATTTTGTGATGAGTTAGTTACCTAAAATAATTATTTTTGCACCTATGATATATGTTTCAAATATTTTATTTTATTCCATATAATTACAGTAGCATTTTTAAGCTATTTATCTAATTTTACAATAATGGCCTATATCCATACATAAGGGCTCTTTATTTTATATTATTTATGTCAAAATAGCATATTTTATATTTTTATAATACTAAGTTATTATTTTAAGTATTTCAGTGCATAAATAATATTTTTATTTATTAATTAATTATTTTTTATAAATTATTTTTATAAAATTTTGGGTATTTAAATAATAGCCCATTCTAACCAATTTTGGACCACATTGGTGGCCCAAAACTACCCAAACCTTAGCCCAGTCCATCCCAACCCAAAGCCAAGAGACCCTTAGTCTCAAACCCGGACGGAACCTGTCTCAAATAACCCGCCCCGTTTTCTTTGTGATCCTGGCCGTTGATCTCAAATGATCAACAGCCCATAATTAACCCACCCGTTTTATATTACCCCTCACCCTCTAACCCTAATCCCTATTTCCTTAAAGACCGACGCCCCGTTTCCCTCCATCTTTGTTCTCTTCTCCTCTCAAACCCTAGCAGTCGCCTCTTCTAAATCTCCCAACTCCAGTTCTAATATGGAATCTCTCCACAATTTGCTTACCATATCTGCTCCATCTCCGTGTTACTTACACGATTTTTGGTATCACTTAGTACTTGCCTATTTTTGGTAAGTACTATGCCTGAATCAGGTGAAAACCGACTTCAATCTTCAAGATCTAGACGTTATTCCGTCTATATACATTCATGACAAGGCGATATGAAGTCGGTTCACCGAAACCTTTGGTCGATTCCTTGATTTATGTCGAATTAGGGTTCGGAATTTTATACTTTTCCTTTTATCCATTCTATTAGTGATTGCATGTGATAGTTTCTTTCTTTATTTGCGCTTGATTGACTATTTTCCATGTTTGTTCGTTCAATTCCTACTACTGTATAAACCCCTCCACATTCCCCTTTAAGATAGATTTTTTCACCCGGATTCACTAAAAATCAAAGCTATTACTCTATTGTTCTCTCTTATTATCTTGTTCTATACTCTGATTCTTGGCCGGCTGAAAGCCAAGGCCATTAAACGACCTCCTCCAGTGCAAGCACTTCTCGGAGCCCATTCTCGAGGCTATTGTGAACTCTGAAGCATCGGAGATCTGGGGTTCTTGCTATTACGCTCTTTATTACTCTTTTGATTTTGCTACTAGTTAGTGCTTTTAACCCTTGCAATGTTAAATTTTCTTCTTTCCTTCTGCATGCCTATATGTGTTTGAATTACATAAGCATGATTTAATTGCGAGTCCCTAATATTGCACTACTGTGATAATGCTCAATACTCTTTGTTATTTTGTGTTGGTTGAACGCATGAGATAGCTTACTGCTTTGTCCTTAGTTTGTATTAGGTTAATCTGTAATCTTCACTACGGTTTGTACTTCTATGTTGATCCTTTATTTTTCTGGAATGAGTTCAGTACCTCTAGCATCTGAATATGTTTAGTTTTGAGTTTCAATGCAAGTCCATTTTGATATGAATCTGACTACTATGACCATATGATGTTAGTTACAAATTTTCTGCATATTTTGTTTTGGATACAACCCCAACTCTATGGAAGCCACCCCCACTTGAATGAATCCTTTAGTGCTATGTCATATGTCTGCTTGACTGCTCTTTGTGTATTAGTCCCAACTATATGGAATGTTGCTTCAAAGTTTGCTCTAAATTTGTTTCCTTGCTATCCTGATTTTAAGATAAATACTCCATTTTTTATCAACTATGACCTTGCTTCTATGCTATTATGTTTCCCCAGTATGCCTTTGGCTCATTTGCTACCCTGTCCTTTCAGTAAACATCATAATGTGCCCCCATCATGTATACATACTCATTAACATGGCACTAGGATGTATATTTAACTTAATTTAGATCTTTAGGTCTCAACTAGTTTGACTTCATGCATCTGTACAAGACAATCTATGTATGCATGTAAACATGTTCTTCCTCTAATTCTTTCAATATGATGTTGTCTATGTAATACTTTGCTATGTGTGAAATCATGCTGAACCTGCTGGCCTGCTTGACTAGTTGTTCTATATGCTCAACTTGGTGTATTACTTGATTTATGTCCCTCTATCACTATCCACTCTCCTTACTTGCTACTCATGCTATTCTGAATTCTCATTCTTAGCCGGCTGAAAGCCAAGGCTATCCAGGTTCTATTGTTGGCCTCCCTAGTGTGAGCACTGCTCGAGGTCCAATTGAGACCCATGTGAACTCTAACACACTAGGGCTTGGTCCTTAGTCACTCCCTCAATCTCAAACTGTTCATATTCATCCTACTTCCCCCTGTTATGTGTTGTGTACTTGAATTGGCCGATTTAAATGGTGCAACACTTGGTGCCATGGTTGAGTAAACTGGTTCTAGACTCCTCTATGGATCCCTGAGTCGTGTATTGAATATGGCTCTTTGTTGAAGGCCTGGGTATGCTATGTAAGAGCTATTGAAGGCCTGGGCAATGCTGGGTATTTATTAGGCCTGTTGTGGGCCTCTTATCATTGTTATGTAACACTGTCACTTTTACTCATTATTGGTCCTCTAATAACCTTTGTATAAACAATTGGGGTGTTAGCAAAAAGGGAATGGGTAGAATTCAATATGTAAGATGGGTAGATGACATGCCTATATGACTTGATAATGTGTTTGCCATATGTGTTGTTCAATTGCATGAGCACTGTAGAGGTAATGACATTAGGAGAAGCACGCAAACACTACCTGTTTACCATTAAACATGAGTTCAAATGCTATGTCTGCTACTACGTGTTTATAGACAGCATGCCTATAGGAAGTGAGCACCCCTTCAACTTGCATGATTACTTTTGAATATACTAGAAACCTGCCTATAGGAACAGATGAATTTTCCTTCAATTCGCTTCAGTTATTCACTAGAAATTATGCCTATAGGATTTTTGATCACTTTATTTGCTATTGTACCACATTAATTATTAGAAATCTTGTTTATGGGACTAAGTATAAATAAAACAAGCTCTGAAGTACTATGCATTAGAGATCCTGCCTATAGAAAATAATTGCTCGTTATAATTGGTTAATGCTAGACCATTCAAATACTGCTTCATGCACATCGTATGAATAATTCTGGGACTCTTTCCCTAGCAGATTCTGTTGTACCCAACCGCGTAGATCACTTAGGTATCGCACGTATAGGATTGGTAACTTAAAACTCTCAACAATTAACTTATGATACCCGCAAACTTGAGCCCCCTTTATTGCCATATTTGAAGTCCAATGTGTTATGTATGTCGCCTAGTTTTATCATTTTGAGCAGCTTAAGTTTAAGTCTAGAACCATCCTAAATAGAGGTCCAATTCCCTTCTGGACCATAGGGACGGGTAGTGTACGCATAAGATACGACTTATAATTGAATTAGTGCGCTTTAGATAACAACTTTAACATAGTAATCGGGTAGCAGGAGATTATAGTCTGTGCCCGCTGAATAATGCGAGTAACACCCCATCTTGAGGGAGTTACAAAGTATTATTTATGTTGCACGGAGTGATCCTTTAGGCTAAAAAACTTAGGACCCCCCAATTCTACCCTCCTCTTTGTATGTTGTTATTAGATCTAAATAGTTGTATCCCTATACTCGCGCTAAGATCTGATGTTGTAATAAAGCTCTTTGACTTCTGAATTCCCTTTATTTATTTGATCACTTAGCTTAATTGTAATCCACATAATCTTAAGTTCGGCCGGAACCCACAGTTGTGGACCTCGAGGAGTACCTAACACCTTCTCTTTGAGGTAACTTGAGCCCTTACCCGATCTTCGGTGACGTTGATTAATAAAACAGAGTCATTTGCAGAATAGGTGCCCTAACGCATGTCGAAATCTAATTTCGCGAGAAAATGGGGCGCGACAGCATGGCGACTCTACTGGGGATACTTAGGTTCTTACCATAATTAACTTGGCTTATGTGGATTAGTTTTCTTTGTTATAAAACGCACATTCCTTTTCCATCTTTATTTGCTAAATTTTGCTATTACATGCACATCCATTTCCCATTCGCCTTTACTTGCTTAAACCCGTTATAACATGCACGTCCCTTCCCTTCT
Source organism: Nicotiana tomentosiformis (assembly GCF_000390325.3). Lineage (NCBI taxonomy): Eukaryota > Viridiplantae > Streptophyta > Magnoliopsida > Solanales > Solanaceae > Nicotiana > Nicotiana tomentosiformis. Next base: position 18,144,045 of record NC_090818.1, read on the forward strand.
CTACCTTTATTTTCTTAAATTTGTTACGACATGAACGCCCCTTTCCCTATTCGCCCGTATTTGCTCTAACTGCTCTTCATTTGTTTAAAAACTACTATATTGTTTGCTTTATTACATTCTCACATATATTCCGCGGACTAACTTCTTCCTTTGTCTCTCTTTTATGTTTTACCTTAATACTGTATTTACCGCTTTTTACATATTTATCATGCAAATACTTGGCAATGTGTTATTATATTTGTACAAAGCATGCTCCACATCATATTCCACTCGTGCCCAACTAATACTATAGTGGCACTTGATGAGTGTCCGCGCTCTTCCAGAAATTACCCTTTTAATTTGGAAAGGCTTATTTGCGGTAAAACTAGTCGATCAGCGGTGCAGTCGATGGTTTCGTGCCTTTCCCTCTCAAGTTGTCCACTTGAGGGTACCGGTCTAGACTCTTCTAGAAACTTTACTCCAATATTAACTGTGCATGTATCATATCAAACCTAGTATGGATTAGAACGTTGTCCAAGTGATAATCCACTAAGACAAGCCTTGTCCAAAGTCCGGCGGGATTTCCATAATCTCAATGGACAACATCACGTTATGTGCATTACTTGGAGAAAACATGCTGATATGTTAATCATTAATATGTAAATAGTCAGACCCGGAGGGGGAAAGGGCTAACCCTATTTGTTTTGTAGAAAATGAGGCACAAAGTTCCCAGGTTCGGCATGGTTCAAAACATCCCACCTTTGCTGCTTGATTGGTGGAAGAACCTCTCACCTAGTGACCAGAATCATGTGAAAAAGGTCCTCGGATATTTACCTTCCTTATTGGACATTCGGCCAAATAACGCATTGATTGAGGCTGTCACTATGTTTTGGGATGAGAAAAGAGTTGTCTTTCACTTTGGTAATGTAGAGATGACCCCTCTCTTAGAGGAAATAGGAGGCTTCGCTAGGCTTCCATGGGATAGTCCGGGTTTATTAGTACCAGAAAATTGCACTCCCCGCGAGTTTTTGAAAATGATGGGTTTCAAGAAAAATGATGAATTACTCTGACTGAAGGAATCATACATACCATTTGAATTCCTTTATGAACATTATGGGCATAACAAGTCATATCGCCTTCACCGTGATGAACTTGCCATTACTTATTTGGGTTGGACACACCACCGAGTTTTTGTGTTCATTGTCTGTTTCTTGGGGTTGCTGATACTTCCGATGAAAGGGGGAAGGATCCACACTCGTTTAGCCATGGTCGGTAGGACTCTAATGGAAGGAATTAAAGGACAAACTTACACTATCATCCCCATGATCTTGGCCGAAATGTACCGAGCTTTGGATCGATACAAGCAGGGGTATGGGTATTTCGAGGGCTGTAATTTGTTGCTACAGGTTTGGTTATTAGAGCATTTCCAGAGAGGTGAATATCGTCAGGAACTTCTGCGATGACCATTGAATGACTACACAGCCTACAATCATCCAAAAAGAATGACATTTATCCGAGATAGGTTCGCGCAACCCGGAAATGCTGTGAGATGGGTGCGTTTCTTCAGCAATTTGACTAACGAAAGGGTACATTGGACGTTCGAATGGTTCCCTAGCAGCAAGTTCATCATCAGGTCAAGAGAAACCACTCATTTAGTGTTGATCGGGTTAAGAGGAATCTATCCTTATGCTCCTATAAGAGTAATGATGCAAGCAGGAAGAAAGCAGGTTATACCTCGAGTTTCCAACACGGTCCAGTATAAAGCAGACTTTAAAGGGAACATCATTCTGTTCAAGTTCGAGGTGCAGCATATGTGGAATCAAAAGGTCGTTGTAGAGAAAGACACTATCGAGCCAGACAGGTACCATGCCGGCCATGTATACTTTTACCCATCATGGTTGGTAGATGATATAGCGGGAGATGTCAAGCCAGGGATTAATCTGAAAAATAGGGTTATAGATGACGCTGCTGAAGCACAAGTCAAGTATAGGATGCTGCGCAAGAGGGTTTTCGAGTCTGAAGCTAGACATTTGGAACAACACAAAGTGGATATGGAAGTTGTCGACAAATGGAAAGAAATTGCTACTAAATCAACAGAAAGATTGGAATATTTGGAGCAAGGGTTAATGGAACTCGAGGGGAAGATGAGGAAGAGGCTCTCGGATTGTCAGAATACGGAAGGCAATGAGTGAGGGAACTTAGCAAGGGCTTACCTACTATTGGACATGCGCGACCTGGGGAACTTGATTGATGGATCCAAGAAGGCCAAGCATAAAGAAGGTCCCTCCGGGGACAAATAGATTAGGAAATGATGTTCTTTACTACTTTTTTAGTCTAGTTTTAGATTTCGATTGTAATAAGGCAAATGCCATTAGTAATTTTCTTATTATTGTCGTTTTAGTATGGATCTGACTCATTTTCGCATTAATGAAATGACATAATTATTGGCATCAATTTTCTCCAAGTCTATGTGTCGCTTACGCCTACTTCGGGCACAACGAGGTCCCCCAAATTAGGATGCGAATTTATTTACTGATTCTGCAACACATGTTCAATATCGCAAACATCCTTTCAATATCCCTTACTGACTTGGTTACCTTTTTTTTGTTTATTCCCATTCCCCAAAGGTTGGTTCGCGCATACTGGCATCATCCGCATATCACAATATATCCAGAGGTCCTCCATCTCCTCCTCCACCAAGTGATCCTAAAGGCAGAAGCAAAGTGAAAGAAAAAATGGACGATTTAAGCTGTATCAGAAAGGACAACGCAGAGAACGTTGAAACCTCGGAGGGTCAGAATACTCCAGCACAAAATGAATTGGTCCTATGTCTAGAACAAAAAATATTAGAGCTACAAGGGGAACTTAAGCAAGTGCGGAACTTGGCAAACCTTTCCCTCACCCTAAACGTCCCCGACCTTAACCAACAAAACACAAACGCCCAAAACCCGGTACCTCCCTAAAACACACAAAATCCGCAAAATCCTTCCGCACCACATTAATACGCCACACCTTCTCAGAACTACAACCCTCCATCGATACCTACTCCTCAACAACACCATCACCACCCAACTCAATACCCGCAAACAACCACATACCACACCCCTCAGAATGCACCACAGCCTACTCCTGACCCACAAAACTCAACCAGTGACCACCATTACGCCAAGATTCCCGGAGTCCACTAAAGCAATCCCATATATGTGGAAACCTAACCCCCACACCATACAACAGACCCTATACATACCCGAATCTACCGAGAAGGACCTGTTCATCAAGAACATGGCGGAAGAACTCAAGAAACTTAATGGCAGAGTTCAAAGTATCGAAGGGGCAAATGCATTGAGGGTTTGAATTATGAAGATTTTGTATTCAACCAGATGTAGAACTACTAGAAGGTTACAAACCTCCTAAGTTCAAAATGTTCGACAGGACTGGTGATCTGAAGGTGCACTTGAGAACGTATTGTGACAAGCTTGTGGGAGTTGGCAAGGATGAAAGAATCCGCATAAAGCTATTTATGAGGAGCCTCACCAGAGATGCCTTGTCTTGGTACATCAGTCAGAACCTAAATAAATGGGTTAATTGGGTGAGCATGGCATCAGATTTCATGGATCGGTTCAGGTTTAACACAGAAAATGCACCAGACATTTTCTACATTCAGAATCTCAAGAAGAAGCCAACAAAAACTTTCCGCGAGTATGCTACTCGGTGGAGGTATGAAGCTGCCAAAGTAAGGCCAGCACCAGAAGAAGAACAGATGAATAAGTTTTTCGTCAGAGCTCAGAATCCGCAATACTACGAAAGATTGATGGTTATTGAAAACCATAAATTTTCTGACATCATTAAGTTGGGAGAGAGAATAGAATAAGGGATCAAAAGCGGAATGGTTACAAATTGTGAAGCACTCCAAGCCACAAATAAAGCCCTACAGTTAGGAGGTATCTCCAATAAGAAAGAAGTAGGTGCAGTAATGGTAGCCCAAGGTCCAAAATATCCTCTCACATACCAAACATCTCCACCCATATATCAGCCTTCACCTCCCAGATACCAAAAATCTACCGCCACTTACCATACCTATAACACTCAACCAGCATACTACTACTCACCACCAACACGCCAAAACTACCAAAAACCTAGACCAAGTTTCGACCGCAATGACCACCCAGATAATACACCCCGATTGCTGAACCTATAGACCAATTGTACGAAAGACTGAAGGTTGCCGGTTATATCACTCCCATTCCCACTATTGCTATGGAAAACTCCTCCCAGCGGATTAATCCAAATAAGACATGTGCCTATCACTCAGGCATGAAGGGTCATACTATTGATGAGTGTCGTACTTTGAAGGATAAGATTCAGACATTAATTGATACCAAAGTTATACAGGCAAAAGAGGTTGCACCCAATATCCGTAATAATCCTCTCCCAGATCACAGGGGTGGAGGGGTAAACGTGATAGAGACCGATGAAGAATGGGAGTCAGAGGGGTCAATTGGACTCATTCGAGAAGGGGATAATTCTGAAACATCTCCAGTCACTCTCACACCTATCATGGTGCAGACTCATGCACTAATTGAAGTTGAGGTAGCTGCACCAACTCCGTTTGAGGTTGAAGTAACAACGCCATTCACCGTGATGGTAGTACCTACGCCTTCTTATAAGTCTAATGCTATACCATGGGATTATGTTGCGGAAGCAAGAAGGAAAGGAAAGACAAAAATGGAAGAAACAGGTGCAGCGCAAGGCATGACCAGAAGTGGTAGGATTTATACACCCGAGTATTTGGGAGGAACAAGCAAAGAAGCTACCTCTAAACCGCCTATCATTGAGACTGGCCCAGATGATCTTTGGAGAAAGGTGCAGACAAGAGAGTATTCTGTGGTTGATCATCTGAACAAAACCCCTGCTCAAATATCCATTTTATCACTGCTGCAAAACTCCGAGGCACATAGGAATGCCCTAATGAAGGTGTTGAATGAAGCTTATGTACCAAATAACATCACCAGTGGAGAGATGTCCAACATGGTAGGGCGAGTGTTAGAAAGCCACAAGATCACTTTTCATGAAGACAAGCTGCCACCGGAAGGACTAAGTCACAACAGGGCACTACATATCACCGTGCAGTTTGAGGACAAATTCTTTGACAGTGTCCTGATAGATGGGGGTTCGAGTCTCAATATGTTACACCCTATATTTTCATACATAAACGTACGTCATGAGTAAATTGATGAAAGCTCGAAAATGAGATATTACATCCCGTATTTTCGTACGTTAAAGTTTCGTCGTAAGTTAATCGTTGTAAGTTCGGGAATGGGATTATTTTGAGCTTATAAGCATTATGCTATTTCAAACAAGTGATGAGTAAATTCGTGAAGGTGAGAGGGTAAGCAAATCGAAAATAAATAAATTTCGTCAAAATTTGATATTTAGGATAAAATACGGCCCGAGCTAAAATACCCGATATTTATGGACTCGTACCATACAAGGTACCACATGGCCATGATAGTAAGATGTATAAGGTATGTAAAAAGTGAGTAGTATTTTAAGTAAGTGGAAATAATTCTTAATTATGTAGGTAATTAGTTAATTATTGAGTAATGGGACATTACCTAGTTAATTAATAATTAGTGGTGGAGTAATTAAAGTTTTGGATAAAGATTAAACTCAAAAACGTGGCAGCAAGCCACTCTTTAACCAAATGACTCTTAAGTCATTAAAAGAGGTGGCAAGAGTAAGAGAGGTGGGCAAGTCTTGAACGTGAGTCACCTTACTCATTTAAAGAAAGAGATCCATTTTAAGTTCTTTACAATTCAAGCACCAATGTTACATAGAAACTTTACAATTCAAGCTTTACATAGAAACATTACAATCCAAGTTTTACATAGAAACTTTACAATTCAAGCACCATCGTTAATTCACTTTCCAAATAGCAACGTTGTTGCTAAGTTCTTAAGGAAAGGTTTCGGTTAAGATTTTCTTTGAGCTTTTCATACGACTTGTTCCGTGTTTTGTCATAATTAACGTGTATTAGAGGATTGTCAAGAGAATCAACTTAGGTATATTAAGGATATCCCTTCTTTCTTTTGAAATGATCTATATGACGCGAACGAAATGAGCAAATGCACAATTTCTATAAATGACTATATTCATAGATATATTAGGGGTATCTATATTCTTGATTCCCCATGTGAATTATTATTATATCTTCTGTTCATGGGTCTCAGAAAAATACGTATTTGATAAAATTTATCTGACAGGCATATTATTTTTATGATATTCCGAAAAAATCTTATTAACGTATTTCTTAAGGCATATTATTTTTATTACATTCTGAGAAAGTATTATTAACGTATTTCTTATGCATTTCATGCATTTATACATATACATTGACCCATGACCAAATGGCGTTATATATGCGTATATATGTATATTATATGTATATGGAATATGGAAAAAGTTTATGGCGTTATATACGCACCACCACCTGATCAACTGGTATACATTGATGATTCGGCCACAGTGGCCGAAATGATATGATGGGATGCCCTTAGAGGCTTGATGATGCTATGAACGCATATATTTATGCATGATATGACATTTATACGCATATCCATGACATTATAAAAATGAAATGACTCACAGAGCTATGCACACGTACATGTCGAGTCTTTTACTCCATGTTTCTCTCATGTCTATTATTTACTGATTTTCATTCCTTACATACTCGGTACATTATTTGTACTGACGTTTCTTTTTCTTGGGGACGCTGTGTTTCATGCCCGCAGGTCTCGATAGATAGGTCGAGAGTCCTCCAAGTAGGCGATCGGCTCAGCAGAAGATATTGGTGCACTCTATTTGCTCCGGGGTTGCTTGTTTGGTCGGTATGATTTAGAGGTGTATGGTTTGGTATGGCGGGGCTCTGTCCCGACCTTCATGACAATTATGTACTCTTAGAGGCTTGTAGACATATGTCATATACGTGAAAGATTGTACGGCCTTGTCGGCCTATGTTTTGAGTTTATAAATGATAATGTTGGCCTATTAGGCCCGTATTTCATGTGTATATGATGATGTAATAAGAAAGATACATTACGTTAGTACTCGGTTGAGTAAGGTACCGGGTGCCCATCGCGGCCCATCGGTTTGGGTCGTAACACAACATATGTCCACTAACTACTTTGAAAAGTTTGGGTAAAGGTCTACACTAGATACGAGCAGGAAGTATGAATGTGAAAGCATTTAATGGGTCTCAAAGGGCCACACTTGGGGAGACCAATCTCAGCCTACAGATGGGCCCAACCTGGTTTGATGTTGAGTTTCAAGTGTTGGACATATCTGCTACCTACAACCTATTTTTGGGACGACCTTGGATACATGCAGCTGGGGCCGTAGCTTCTACTCTGCATCAGGTCGTGAAGTTTGAGTGGAACCATCAGGAAGTGATCATCCATGGGGACGGAAGTAATCCCATTTACACCAATCAAACGGTTCCGGTCATTGAGAATAGAAGGAAGTTGGGTGGAGAAACATACCATCACATCGAGCGCATCAATGCAATTGAAAAGGACAAATGGTGGAGCAGTAAGATAGAAGGCATATTGGCATGGACAGGGTATGAACCTAGCAAGGGTCTCGGTAAGAATCTCCAGGGGATCACCAAACCGATACAACTAAAGCGTCAAGGCACAACTTTTGGGCTTGGGTATGAATACACCTGGCACGAGTATCAGAATTGGTCGCCACCATGGCGTGGTCCTTATTACCCTCTAGAGCAACCAGTGCCACATTTGAGCCAGTCATTTTATCAAGCTGACATGATGTGGGAGTCCGAAGAAGATGAAGTTCTAGCTGGCATAAGGAATCTGTTTCTGGATGATGAAGATATGGATTGCAGTGTGATAGCTTAGGAGGAGGAAGGCCTTATTATTCAGACCGTGGAGAAAGGAGTTATTCTCAAGAACTGGACTGCTGCACCATCAAGGGCCCGTCGAGTTCCTGGCATTATTATTACATATCCCGATGAGCCTACGACTGTGACATGTAATGAGACAACACAACATAAGGATAATGATTCAGAGGATCTAGAAGAGGATATAACACCCGAGGAAATTATCAGAGAAGTGGAAAACTTTGAAAACAAGCCTAAGTCCAATTTGGATGAGACCAAAATAGTTAATTTGGGAGACTCCGAAACAGTCAAGGAAATGCGTGTAAGCATTCACTTATCACCGTCGGAGAAGGAAGAGTACATCCGGTTCTTGAAGGATTATGAGGATATTTTTGCATGGTCCTATGATAATATGACCGGTTTGAGCACATCCATAGTGGCTCATAAACTACCTACCAACCCTATGTATCCACCTGTAAAGTAGAAGCTCAAAAAGTTCAAACTAGATATGAGTCTGAAAATAAAGGAGGAAGTCACCAAGCAGATCAAAGCCAAGGTTCTCAGAGTGGTTGAATATATGACCTGGTTGGCTAACATTGTGCTGGTTCAAAAAAAAGATGGAAATGTCAGAGTGTGTGTCGACTATCGGGATTTAAACAGAGCAAGTCCCAAAGATGATTTCCCTTTACCCAATATACACATATTGATTGACAACTATGCCAAGCATGAACTCCAATCCTTTGTGGATTGCTTCGCGGGATATCATCAGATCTGGATGGATGAAGAGGATGCCGAAAAGACAACCCTTATTACACTATGGGGAGTATATTGTTACAAAATGATGCCGTTTGGCCTAAAGAATGTTGGAGCCACCTATATGACGGCGGGCCATGACAACCATTTTTCACGACATGATACACAAGGAGATAGAGGTGTACGTGGATGACGTCATCATCAAATCAAAGAGAAGTACAGATAATATAGCAGATTTGAGGAAATTCTTTGATCGACTTCGAAGATACAATCTGAAACTGAATCCCACAAAGTGTGCCTTCGGGGTCCCTGCTGGAAAGCTGCTAGGGTTCATCGTTAGCCATCAAGGAATTGAGCTAGACCCGTCAAAGGTCAAGGCTATCTAAGATTTGTAGCCTCCGAAGAATAAGAAAGATGTGATGAGTTTCTTGGGGCGTCTCAATTACATCAGCCGTTTCATAGCACAATCAACTATGATCTGTGAACTGATTTTCAAAATGTTAAAAAAAACGATGCAACAAGTTGGACTGAAGAATGCCAGAAAGCCTTTGACAAGATCAAGGAATATTTATCCTAACCACCTATTCTGGTCCCACCAGAACCTGAGAGACCTCTGCTACTGTATTTATCTATACTGGATGGGGCTTTCAGTTGTGTCTTGGGACAACACGACGAGATGGGAAGAAAGGAACAGGCCATATACTATCTAAGTAAGAAGTTCACACCCTACGAAGCACTGTATGTTTTGTTGGAGCGCACCTGCTGCGCTTTAACGTGGATAGCTCAGACGTTGATGCACTACTTCTGTGCCTACACCACATATCTCATATCAAGAATGGATCCGTTAAAATACATCATCCAGAAACCCATGCCTACGGGAAAGTTGGCAAAATGGTAGATACTACTGAGTGAGTTCGACATCATCTATGTAACTCAGTAATCGGTCAAGGGACAAGCATTGGCAGATCACTTGGCAGAAAATCCTGTGGGTGGAGAATACGAACCATTGAAAACGTATTTTCCCGATGAAGAGGTATCATTCGTAGGAGAAGATATCACCGAAACCTATGACGGTTGGAGAATGTTATTCGATGGAGATGCAAACTTCAAAGGAGTAGGTATTGGAGCAGTTTTGGTATAAGAGATGGGTCAACACTATTCGGTATCCGCAAAACTTAGATTTCCGTGTACCAATAATATGGAAGAATACGAGGCTTGCATCTTGGGGCTCAAGTTGGCCATTGACATGAACATTCAAGAATTGCTGGTAATTAGTGACTCAGGCCTATTGGTACACCAGGTTCTAGGAGAATGGGCTATAAAGAATACCAAAATATTGCCGTATTTGTACTATGTGCAAGAATTGAGTAAGATATTCACAAAAATAGAGTTCAAACATGTTCTGAGAATCCAACATGAGTTCGCAGATGCGTTGGCCACTCTATCTTCCATGATACAACACCCAGACAAGAATTTCATCGATCCTATTCCAGTAGGAATCCATAATCAACCAGCTTAGTGTGCTCATATTGAAGAAGAAACTTATGGGAATCCATGGTTTCATGACATCAAAGAATACTTGGCAAAAGGAGAGTACCCGGAGCACGCAAATCATACTCAGAAATGCACACTCCGAAGATTGTCCAACCATTTCTTCCAAAATGGAGGAATTCTGTACAGAAGGACTACAGATCTAGGATTATTACGGTATGTCGACGCTAAGGAAGCATCCAAATTGCTCGAAGAGATACATGCCGGAACTTGCGGACCATACATAAATGGCTTTGTTTTAGCTAAGAAAATATTAAGAGCAGGATATTTTTGGATGACTATGTAAATGGACTGCATCAGGTATGTCTAAAAGTCTCATCAATGCCAAGTACATACGGATATGATACGGGTGTCACCCAGTGAACTCAATGCAACAAGTGTACCTTAGCCTTTCTCTGCTTGGGGGATGGATATCATCGGTCCAATCGTACCCGCCGCTTCAAATGAGCACAGGTTTATTCTAGTGGCCATATACTATTTCACAAAATGGGTTGAAGTCGCATCTTACAAGGTTGTAACTAAAAAAGGTCGTCGCAGATTTTGTTAAGGATCGTATTGTCTGTCGATTCGGGGCACCAGAATCAATCATCACCGACAATGCTACCAACCTTAACAGTGATTTGATGAAATCCATGCGTGAAACCTTCAAGATCAAGCATAAGAATTCCACAGCATACAGACCACAAATGAATGGAGATGTGGAAGCCGTCAATAAGAACATCAAGAAGATATTAAGGAAGATGGTAGATAATCACAAACAATGGCATGAGAAGTTACCATTTGCCCTACTTGGATATCGTACCACGGTTTGCACATCAACTAGGGCAACTCCTTATTTGCTGGTCTATGGCACTGAAGCCGTCATTCCCGCTGAAGCAGAAATTCCTTCTTTGAGAATCATACAAGAGGCTGAACTCAGTGATGCATAATAGATACAAAGTCGTTATAAACAACTGGCTCTCATTGACAGAAAAAGAATGAACGCAGTATGTCACGGTAAACTTTACCAGAATAGAATGTCCAGAGCTTTCAACAAAAAGGTCAGGCCTAGACAATTCACATTGGGGCAGTTGGTGCTGAGCAGATCTTCCCGCATCAAGATGAAGCCAAAGGGAATTTTTCACCCAATTAGCAAGGACCCTACATGGTTCACAGAGTACTAACAGGAGGAGCGCTCATGCTCACAAAGATGGACGGAGAAGTTTGGCCAAAACCTAACAACTCAGATGCAATCAAGAGATACTATATTTAGATTGTTTACATTTTTTCATGTAACTGAACTACGTTTGACCTGATTCCCATTTAAGAGGGGATACGTAGGCAGTCCTGTGAGTTCGGTCACATCTCAATAAAATCTTCATTTTTGCCATGGTTAGAAACTGGGGCAGAATTTTGAGGAGGACCCTCAAAATTCTAAAGCAAGTCCAGCCAGTTTCGTCATACGCAGAACAATCAAAGAATTGCTTTTAAACTGGGATAGAATTTTGAGGAGGACCCCCAAAATTCTAGAGCAATGAAGTTGCAACGTCTCTAAAATATGTCACAGTCATTGGTTCATCTAACTTAGTTGATATTCCATACTACTATAATTTAAATAATTACATTCATCAAATGCACGCATTTCTTTCGAAAAACTTTATTTCTATAAACAACCAGATGTTACCCGGGGTAACTCAAACAGGATCTAAAGACAGGAGCACAGGCAAGGCAGAAGACAAAAACGCAAACCAACCTTCCCCCACAGAACTCACAAATTTTCTTTTAATGCAGGTACAATAGGATAACGATACTCGCAGATACATCAAGACACTGCCTTCAGATTATCTAGCACAAATATCTTCAGCTAAGAAATACTTTTCAAATTGCCTTTAATTCTTTACATGAGGTTAAGCATTGCCTCCCTAATTGCATAAGGCTAAGCACTACATTTTCTTGCATGAGACTAAGCCTTGTCTCCTTTCCTTACAACGAGACTAAGCATTGTCTCCTATTTTGCATGAGGCTAAGCCCTGCCTCCCTAATTGCATAAGGCTAAGCACTGCCTTTCCTTGCATGATACTAAGCATCATCTCCTATTTGCACAAGGCTAAGCATCGCCTCCTTAACTGTATAAGGCTAAGCATTGCCTCATTAACTACACAAGGCTAAGCACTGCCTTCTTTGCATGAGACTAAGCATTGTATCCTATTTTGCATGAAGCTAAGCATCGCTTCCCTTACTTGCATGAGACTAAGAACTGTCTCTTATTTTGCATGAGGCTAAGCCCTGCCTCCCCCTCTTGCATATGGCTAAGCACTGCCTTTTCCTCAAGATTAAATACTATCTCTGCTACGCCATCTAAGACCTAGCATTATCCTCTATTCACCTAGGGCTAAGCACTGCCCTCATATTACACAAGACTAAGCCTTGTCTTGTCTCATCTTCGCATGTGACCAAGCGTCACATCTTTGCACTTCATAGGCTGAAATATCGCCATTTTGTCCGAAGGCGTCATAGTACGCAGACATCATCCTCATAGCCGGGAGACACTATTCCATGGCCTGAGGACCTCTCGAAATTGTACATCATTATTCAAAGGCGTCATAGTCCAAAGTATGGGTGTTTAACGGACGGCCTGGACACAAAAAAAACCCAGCCCGTCCGTTTAACGTTGCGGGCTGTTAGCGGGCTGAGTTAGCGAGTTGTACTTTTTCAGGGTTTTTTTGTCCGTCTGAGTTCGGGCTTAGCGGGCTGGACCGGGCCGTGCAATTATTATTATTTTTTTAAAGTAAATTTTATTTTTCTTATTCAATATTATTGATACTTAAGTGTTTGCAAACTTTTAAGGCTTAGAATTAAACTTTGAAGTTTAAAGTTTTAAATTTGAAATTTGAATTTTACAATTTTACAATTTTAAAATTGAAATTTGAAAGTAAGTGGCTACAAAAAATTATTTAATAAGACCAATAGGCAATATGTAAGAATCAAGCTCCGAAGACTTTCATTTGATATTTTTATTGAATAATATATAATACTTCAAATTAAGTTGCAAGTTCTTTTTTAATTTTGTTATTTTTCAACATGCAAATTAAAAGTTTACAACAATTATAAAATTAAAAAAGAAATAGTACATCATATGCTTTGCATCATTTTTGTAAGTTCATCCATGTCAATATGAGGTTCTTGATTTCCGGCATTGGTTGAATCAGTACCATAAACCATTATATCTCCAATTTCTTGGTCCTCCGCTTCATCTACCTCGTCACGCCCTTGATTTTGCCGTTCTGATCTTATCCAATCTCTGAAGCACACTAGAATTTCCAAAGTGTTGCTGCCCAATGAATGACTAGTATCTCCTAGTTACTGCCTTGCTTGGCTAAATACGCTCTCTGATGCGACTGTTGAAATCGGCACCTTTAGCACGTCTCGAGCCATGGCCGAAAGAACAGGAAATTGATTTGAGTTGCTCCTCCACCAACCCAGTGGTAGAAATTCCTTCGTGCAGAGCTCTGCTGACTTTTGCAAGTAGAATTAAAGTTCATCAATATTCCTGCTACTTGTTTGTTGATGCTCCCCCAGTGTAGACCAAATCAAATAATCTTCAACACCATCATTATCATCCAAAGCACTGGTCCCAGATGTTGAAACTGAACTTGAAAGAATATTTGCATCTACAGCAGAAGAAGCATCAACAATGTTAGCATAATAATTATATAATATTTCTAAATATTTGTGTAGATCAGAAATACAAGTGTCAATATCAGGAGTTTCAATTAGTCCAATATCCATATAAGAATATAAAGCAGTGATTAATTGGCGATAAGTGGCCATCTTGATAGAAGGGTTTAAAATAGCACCAATTAGGTAAATAGGGGAATTGGGTAGAAATATTTTTTAAACTTATCTAGCATAGATTCAACAACAGAAGTATATCCTTCTTTCTTCTTCAAATTATGTAGTAAAAGAGAAATTTCAGCAATATGAACTAAACTATTTGCAATAGTAGGATAATAAGCTCCAAAAAACTCAAGTGTAGCCACATAAAATTTTTGTAAAAACTTTACAACATCTTCAATGACATCCCAAGTTCTAGATGTTAACAAACGGCTAAGATCGGTGGAATGAGAATTAGCAACTTCAGTTATAGGCATTCTATATTTATAACAACATTTTAAGAATAAATAAGTATAATTCACCTAGTAACTATTTCTTCAGGCACGAGTCTTGGTTTTAGTCCATAGTGTACACATTTTTCTTTAAATTCATTTAATCTAGCACTTCTATTATTTCCTTGAATTACACCAACATCTCTTCTAACTAAAGTGATATCATCTCTAAATAATTCAAGACCACTCTTCACAATCAAATTATAAATATGACATGCACATCTAACATGAAATATTTCAGGAAATGGTGGGTGTAGATGCAATTTTAATATTGTAATAGCAACATTATTGTTAGAAGCATTATCAAATGACACATACAAAATCTTTTCTGTAAGATTATAAAATATAGCAACTTCATGGATAATATTACTTATAAATGCAACAGTATGACTTTGATCTTCATTATATTTAAAAGCAATAATACGTTTTTGCATACAAAAATTATCATCTATCCAATGGCATGTAACAGTCAAATAATCATTACCATTTACAGCACGACCAATATCAGAAGTAAGAGAAATTCTACAAGAAAGACTGGCGAACAAATAACGTATATATGTTTGATATTGTCCAAAAAGCCTAAAGATATCAGCTCTACAAGTATTTCTAGGAATACCTTTAAACAAAGGGTTATAAATTCTTTGAATATAAGTAACAAGATATGGTGAAGCAGCAAAACTAAAAGGTAAACAACCTAAAATAATCATTTTAGCTAATTCTTCCCGATCTTTCTTAATATCGTATTTACCCATTAACCCTCCAGTACCCGGGTTAAATTTTTGTTGCCCATCTTTCTCATCTACTCCCCAATCAAGAGGGTAGTTGTCTACTATGTGCCTACGAAGTTGACCCGTTCCCCCTCCCTTACCGGTCTCATGTTTATAAATATCCTTATAAATTCTACATCTTACATAATTTTTATCTTCTTCTAGTCTGTCAAAAAAATTCCAACACTTACTTCTTAATCTTCGATTCTTCTTAATAGGGAGGGAAGATCTACTTGTATTGCCATGACTTCCACCTCTAATATTTTGAGTTTGACTAGCATTATCAAGTGTAGCTGGTGGTGTTTCAAGATTATCAGATGATGGAATATCATCTAAATTATCATCTAAATCATCATCTATACCATAATTTTCTTGAAGTCGCTCATAATCTATATTTAAATTTTTAGGTGAACTTTCAGAAATATGTGTAAAGCTACTAGAAGAACAAGCACCACCTCTTGATCTTTTGAAAGTTTTCTTACTACCACCTCTACTAATGCACACTTTTTTGGCTTCTCTAAATATATCCATTATGTAAATTAAATTAATAATTCTAAATAATAAAATAAGTATACACCAAAGAAGAGAAAGATATGGAACGAGTGTACCGGGATTCCGGATGCCGCACTAAATTTGATATCAAAAATCAAACTTCAATTGATAGATCGATACTTGATAGTTGATACCACACTTCACTTGAATACTTGATATTTGATAATAATAATAATTTTGTAATAGATAAACTAAATATTTGATGAAACTTGAAATAATAAGTAATTGAGAATTTAAGAACAATAATCAATAATATCAAGAGAGAATTGAGAGAGAATTATAGTAAGAGAGTGAATTGTGAGGAAAAATGAAGAAGAAGGGGGGCTATTTATAGTTTTTAAAAGGTTAAAATTATAATTTATCAAATATTAGGGCTGGGAGGGGCTATTTTCTTAAGGGGTAGGCCAAAATGGCTATTTTTGCAAAGAAGGGTCGTTGGCCAACGGTCATATTTGAATTTGACCCTTGGCAACGTTCAAAAAAAAATTATATAAAAAAAACCGTTAAAAATCGAGCTGAACCGGGCTGTAGCCCATTAAAAATTCGTTAACGGGCTTAGCGGGTTCCGGTGCACTGGTATCAAAAAACTATTCGTTTGAAACCCACTCCCTGCCCAACTCGTCCCAGCCCGCCCCCCACGCTACATTACCGGGCTGAACCAGGTTGTAAACGGGTCAGCCCGACCCGATTAACAGGTATAGTCCAAAGGCACCATTCTCATGGCCCGGGGACATCATTTCATGGCCTGCAAATCCCTTATCATACACTTCATAGCCCAGGACGCCATGGTCTAAGGATATCATCCTCACCATCCGAAGACAATCTTCATGGTCCAAAGGGAATTTGCATCAAGTTTGAATTTTCGCAATAACCCATATATATTTGCATGCATCGTGTTTTAAGTTTTGCATGTAATTGAGGAAGTAACCGTTCTCCTAATGGGAGAAATCTTTGCTCCGGTTTCCGTTCAACGTTCATATCTTGCAATTACTTAAAACGCAACCAATCACCATCAGTTGC
Source organism: Nicotiana tomentosiformis (assembly GCF_000390325.3). Taxonomy (NCBI): domain Eukaryota; kingdom Viridiplantae; phylum Streptophyta; class Magnoliopsida; order Solanales; family Solanaceae; genus Nicotiana; species Nicotiana tomentosiformis. The sequence continues at coordinate 18,160,706 of NC_090818.1, forward strand.
CCACTCTTACTTGATAACTATTCAGATACTCGTTTTGAGACACATCCATAACGTTTCATATTCGCATTCACGATTTCGTGTAAACTCATCCGATATTGTCCAACCCAAAGGAACCCTTTTCCGAAACACACGACCATTCCTATAACAACTACATCGATTCAATTCACCGTTGGATCCATAACTACACACGGATTGATTCCCGTAACACCAGGGATATGTAGGCAACTCAGGAACCAGGGCTCGAGCTCCATTTTTAAATCACCTCATTCGGTCAAAATCGGTCATCATTTTTCTTTACCCGACAACTCTTTCATCATTCTCAAGAAAAGAGGGGCAGCTATTGATATCCAATTTTGCCCTCATATTTTCCAATATATATATATATATATATATATATATACACCTTCAAAATAGCATATTTGCATCATTATTTAGTATACAAACCTATACAAGTATTTTCTATAATTTTGCATAATTGTTAGAGCTTTAAATTAATTTTTTCTTGTATTTAAATTATACTTTTTAATTATTTTGTGATGACTTAGTTACCTAAAATAATTATTTTTGCACCTATGATATATGTTTCAAATATTTTATTTCATTCCATATAATTACAGTAGCATTTTTAAGCAATTTATCCATTTTTGTAATAATGGCCTATATTCATACATAAGGCTCTTTATTTTATATTATTTATGTCAAAATAGAATATTTTATATTTTTATAATACTAAGTTATTATTTTAAGCATTTCGGTGCATAAATAGTATTTTTATTTATTTATTAAGTATTTTTTATAAATTATTTTGATACAATTTTGGGTATTTAAATAATAAACAATTCTAACCAATTTTGGACCACATTGGTGGCCCAAAACTACCCAAACCTTAGCCCAATCCATCCCAGCCCAAAGCCAAACGACACTTAGTCTCAAACCCGGACGGAACCCATCTCAAATAACCAGCCCCGTTTCCCTTGTGATCCTGGTCGTTGATCTCAAATGATCAACGACCCATAATTAACCCACCCGTTTTATATTACCTCTCACCCTCTAACCTTAATCCCCATTTCCCTAAAGACCGTCGCCCCATTTCCCTCCATCTGTGTTCTCTTCTCCTCTCAAACCCTAGCAGTCGCCTCTTCTAAATCTCCCAACTCCAGTTCTAATACGGAATCTCTCCACAATTTACCTACCATATCTGCTCCATCTCCGTGTTACTTATATAATTTTTGGTATCACTTAGTACTTGCCTATTTTTGGCAAGTACTATGCCTGAATCAGGTGAAAACCGACTTCAATCTTCAAGATCTAGATGTTATTCCGTCTATATACATTCATGGAAAGGCGATATGAGGTCGGTTCACCGAAACCTTTGGTCGATTCCTTGATTTATGTCGAATTAGGGTTCGAAATTTTATACTTTTCCTTTTACCCGTTCTATTAGTGATTTCATGTGATAGTTTATTTCCTTATTTGCGCTTGATTGACTATTTTCCATGTTTGTTCGTTCAATTCCTACTACTATATAAACCCCTCCACATTCCCCTTTAAGACAGATTTTTTCACCCGGATTCACTAAAAATTGAAGCTATTACTCTATTGTTCTCTCTTATTCTCTTATTCTATACTCTGATTCTTGGCCGGCTGAAAGCCAAGGCCATTAAATGACCCCCTCCGATGCAAGCACTGCTCGGAGCCCATTCTCGAGGCTCTTGTGAACTTTGAAGCATCAGAGATCTGGGGTACTTGCTATTATGCTCTTTATTACTCTTTTGATTTTGTTACTGGTTAGTGCTTTTAACCCTCACAATGTTAAATTTCCTTCTTTCCTTCTGCTTGTCTATATGTGTTTGAATTACATAAGCATGATTTAATTGTGAGTCCCTAATATCGCACTACTGTGATAATGCTCAATACTCTTTGTCATTTTGTGTTGGTTGAATGCGTGAGATAGTTTACTGCTTTGTCCTTAGTTTGTATTAGGCTAATCTGTAATCTTCACTACGGTTTGCACTTCTATGTTGATCCTTTGTTTTTCTGGAATGAGTTCAGTACCTCTAGCATCTGAATATGTTCAGTTTTGAGTTTCAATGCAAATCCATTTTGATATGAATCTGACTATTGTGACCATATGATGTTAGTTACAAATTTTCTGCATATTTTGTTTTGGATACCACCCCAACTCTATGGAAGCCACCCCCACTTGAATGGATCGTTTAGTGCTAAGTCATGTGTCTGCTTGACTACTCTTTGTGTATTAGTCCCAACTATATGGAATACTGCTTCAAAGTTTGCTCTAAATATGTTTCCTTACTATCCTGATTTTAAGATAAATACTCCATTTTTATCAACTATGACCTTGCTTCTATGCTAATATGTTTCCCCAGTATGCCTTTGGATCATTTGCTACCCTATCTTTTCAGTAAACATCACAATGTGCCCCCATCATGTCTACATACGGATTAACATGACACTAGGATGTATACTTAACTTAATTTGGATATTTAGGTCCCAACTAGTTTGACTTCATGCATTTGTACATGACAATCTATGTATGCCTGTAAACCTGTTCTTCCCCTAATTCTTTCAATATGAGGTTCTCTATGTAATACTTTGCTATGTGTGAAATCCTGCTGAACCTGCTGGCCTGCTTGACTAGTTGTTCTATATGCTCAACTTGGTGTATTACTTGATTTCTGTCCCTCTATCACTATCCACTCTCCTTACTTGCCACTCATGCTATTCTGAATTCTCATTCTTAGCAGGCTGAAATCCAAGGCTATCTAGGTTCTATTGTTGGCCTCCCTAGTGTGAGCACTGCTCGAGGTCCAATTGAGACCCTTGTGAACTCTGACACACTAGGGCTTGGTCTTTAGTCACTCCCTCAATCTCAAACTGTTCATATTCACTCTACTTCCCCCTGTTATGTGATATGTACTTGAATTGGCTGATTTAAATGGTGCAACACTTGGTGCCATGGGTAAGTAAACTAGTTCTAGACTCCTCTATGGATCCTTGAGTCGTATATTAAATATGGCTCTTTGTTGAAGGCCTGGGTATGCTGTGTAAGAGCTATTAAAAGCCCAAGCAATGCTGGGTATTTATTAGGCATGTGTTGGGACTCTTATCATTGTTATGTAACACTGTCACTTTTACTCATTATTGGGCATGTAATAACCTTTGTATAAACAATTGGGGGGTTAGTAAAAAGGGAATGGGTAGAATTCAATATGCAAGATGGGTAGATGACATGCCTATAGGACTTGATAATGTGTTTGACATATGTGTTGTTCAATTGCATGGGCACTATAGAGGTCATGACATTAGGAGAAGCACACATACTATCACGACCCAAAATCCGTTAAAGGTCGTGATGGCGCCGTACACCACTGTCAGGCAAGCCAGCACTAAATAGTTAATTAAGTTCTCATTTTAATATTTTTGAAATCATAAATTTACTTCTATTTATCTAGTAAAAGATGAATTTACAGAATAAAAAAAAATTCCCATTTCAATACTGAACATCCCATAATCATCCCAGAACCCGGTGTCACAAGTGCATGAGCATCAACTAGGAAGGCAAAATAAAATACAATAACTGTCCGAAATACAAATTTGGACAGGAAAGAAAACACAATACTCTAAAGCTTTGTTGGCTGCGGTGCGTCGTATAGAATGCAGCTCACCTAAGTCCCCTCCATAATCGCGCATCTGCACCCACAAGGCCGCTAAACATATGTACCTGCACAAAAATGTGTAGCAAGTGTAGTATGAGTACGTAAATCAACGCGTACCTAGTAAGTATCCTGCCTAACCCCGAAGAAGTAGTGACGAGGGTCGACTTCGACACTTACTTTGGGCTATAAATAATTGGAATAATATCATTAAATTAGACATGGATTAATTAATACAGTTGCGAGCCCATTATTCTGAAGTAAGTAAACAGTTCTTTTATAATTAAAAACTCTCCAAATTGATTTCCCATTATTTAACAATTATATCTCCGGCCAATGAGGCCATATCAAATTATCAGTTTATCTCAGACCAGGGAGGCAATATCTTTATTTATAAATTTTAAGGCAAGCAATACAAGCATGCGCAAATCATGTCGAGGTCGTACGGCCCGATCTAACAATTATTTAAAATGTGCACTGCCAGAGGGTCGAATGGCGCGAATCATAGATGCATCTATTTAATCTACCGAGGCATTAGGCCCGTTCCACAAAAGACAACACATTCAAATAATCAATCAAGAATTCATCAAGAGGCAATTATCCATGGGAAAGGCAATTTCTCTTTTAAAAATCAAGAAAATGATGTCTAGCCTTTTAGAAATTTATTAACACAGTTCGATATGATTTAAGCATTTTAAATTGACAACAAGATTTCAAATATTATAAGTAAAGCATGTTTTTGGGTCCTAGACTACCCGAACTTAGGCATAATAGTAGCTACGCACGGACTCTCGTCACCTCGTGCGTACGTAGCCCCCACAGACAGGAGCACACAGTGATTTATTTCACCTATGGGGTAAATTCCTTCTTATAAGGTTAGAAAGGAGACTTACCTCGCTCCGAAGTTCCATAACCGGCTTCCGAGCCCTTCAAATAACTTAAACCGATGGCCAATACTCCAAAACTAGCCAAACAATGTGCAAACCAATGAAAATATAATCTAATACTCATAACAATTCAATTTACAATCATTCCCAACTCCGTTCGAAAAGTCGATAAAATCACCCTCGGGCCCACGTGCCCGGATTCCGCAAATATTTGAAGATAATCATTACCCATAACCATATAAACTCAAATATATGATTTATTCCCAATTCTATGTCCAAATTCGTTGTCAAAACCCAAAATACCAAATTCTAGGTTTTTCTTCAAAATTCCAAATTTCTACAAATTCCCATGTTTAAATCCTTATACAAACCATGTATTTAACTTATACTACGTGGGATAACTTACTTGAGTTGCTTGCTGAGAATCTCCCCTTGAAGCTCTTCAAATTCGCCCAAACCAAATGAAAATGGGAGAAAAATGGGCCAAGTCCCGTTTTAAAGAAACACACTGCCCAGCTCGACCTTCGCACCTGCGGCTCCGCAGGTGCGGTCCAAATTCCGCTCATGCGGTCCTCAATGCCCAGCCAAGACCTTGCACCTGCAGAAGTTTCTTCGCTTCTGCGAGCTTCGCAGGTGCGACCTGCTATGCGCATCTGCGCAAAGTTTACGCACCAGTGGTAGCTTCCTCGCGCCTGCGCACACGCAGGTGCACTTCTCCAGTCCGCTTCTACGGATCCCCCAGCTCCAGTCCCTTCTCTCTTATGCGAGCAATTTGCCGCACCCGTGATCTCGCACCTGCGGCCAAAGTCACGCAGGTGCGATTACACCAGAAGCATTAAGCTTCAGAAATTCTTAAGTCCGAAAATCGATCTGTTAACCTTCCGGAACCCACCCGAGACCCTCGGGACCTCAACCAAATATACCAACACATCCCAAAACATGTTACAAACTTAGTCGATCCTTCAAATCACATCAAACAACGTCGAATTCATGAATCGCACCCCATTCTAAGCTTAATAAACTTTAGAATTTTAAACTTCTACATTCGATGCCGAAACCTATCAAATCACGTCCGATTGACCTCAAATTTTGCACACGTCACATTTGACATTACGGACATACTCCAACTTCCGGAATTGGATTCTGACCCTTATATCAAAAGTCCACTTACAGTCAAACTTCTCAAAACCCTTCAAATTTCTAGCTTTAGCCAAATGTCTCCAAATGACCTACAGACCTCTGAATCCACTTCCGAACACGCTCCCAATACCGGAATCACCATACAAAGCTATTCCCAGACTCAGAATCTGAAACAGACATTGATAACATTGAAATGCACTTCAACCCAAATTTATGAAATTCTTCCAAAATGCCAACTTCCACAATAGGCGCTGAAACGCTCCCGGATCATCCAAAACCCGATCCGAACATACGCCCAAGTCTGAATTCATCATACGAACCTGTTGGAACCTTCAAATCCCAAATTTCGAGGTCGTTTACTCAAAATTCATACCTTAGCTAATTCCTCAAACTTAAGGCTTCCGAACTTAGAATGTTCTCTCCAAATCAACTCCGAACTTTCCAAAATTCAATTCCGACCATACGCACAAGTCATAATACCTGAAGTGAAGCTACTCATGGCCTCAAACTGCCGAACGATGCGCTAGAGCTCAAAACGACCGGTCGGGTCGTTACACACACACTACCTGTTTACCATTAAACATGAGTTCAAATGTTATGTCTACTGCTACGTGTTTATAGACAGCATGCCTATAGGAAGTGAGCACCCCTTCAACTTGCATGATTACTTTCGAATATACTAGAAATCTGTCTATAGGAACAGATGAATTTTCCTTCAATTCGCTTCAGTTATGCACTAGAAATTATGTATATAGGATTTTTGATCACTTCATTTGCTATTGTACCACATTGATCATTAGAAATCTTGTTTATGGGACTAAGTATAAATAAAACAAGCTCTGAAGTACTATGCATTAGAGATCCTGCCTATAGGAAATAATTGCTCGTTATAATTGGTTAATGCTAGACCATTCAAACACTGCTTCATGCACGTCGTATGAATAATTCTGGGACTCTTTCCCTAGCAGATTCTATTGTACCCAACCGCGTAGATCACTTAGGCATCGCACATATAGGATTGGTAACTTAAAACTCTCAACAATTAACTTATGATACCCGCGTGATTCTATCTATAAGCTATATCCTACATCCGAAATTACTTGTATGCTTTAATCGCCTAGAAAGCATGTCTATAGAATTCTGCAGATTCCTGATTGGCATATATGTTTGCGTGCATTTACTGCTTAAGTGCGGAGGCAATGAACCCCCTTTATTGTCATATTGAAAGTCCAATATGTTTTGTATGTCGCCTAGTTTTATCATTTTGATCAGCTTAAGTTTAAGTCTAAAACCACCCTAAATAGAGGTCCAATTCCCACCTGGACCATAGGTATAGGATGGGTAGTGCATGCATAAGGTACGACTTATAATTGAATTAGTGCGCTTTAGGTAACAACTTTAACATAGTAATTGGGTAGTAGGAGATGATAGTCTGTGCCCACTGAATAATGCGAGTAAGACCCCATCTTAAGGGAGTTACGAAGTATTATTTATGTTGCACGGGTGATCCTTAAGGCTAAAAAATGTAGGACCCCCCTCCTCTTTGTATGTTGTTATTAGATCTAAATAGTTATATCCATATACTCGCACTAAGATCTGATGTTGTAATAAAGTTCTTTGACTTCTGAATTCCCTTTGTTTATTTGATCACTTAGCTTAATCGTAATCCACATAATCTTAAGTTCGCCCGGGACCCACAGTTGTGGACCTCGAGGAGTGCCTAACACCTTCTCTTTGAGGTAACTTGAGCCCTTACCCGATCTTCGATGACGTTGATTAGTAAAACAGAGTCATTTGTAGAATAGGTGCCCTAACGTACCTTAAACCGTTAGGTGACGACTCTCCTCTTTTAATACCTCCTTAAAAGAGTTGTCACATGTCGAAACCCGATTTCGCGAGAAAACAGAGCGCAGCAGTATTTAAGGCTCCATTACGTCACTTTAACCGTTTTTGAATTCTTACCCAGACTACCCCAACTTCAATATAAGAGGTTCTAGATAAGTTGCATTGTCATACGTTTTATGGAAATTGAAGCCTTTTGCATTGTGTCGCAGTGAGACAACAAGGACTGGTATAGATGCCGACTCAATAAATTTTGAAGGTGTTTGACTCTCTACCATTGACATCCATTAAAAAGCTTTGAATCTTTGAATTCGAATTTGAGTTTTCAAAAACCATTATTTGTTTGGATTGAGTGTTGTTGCAAATAATTAAAAATATTGTTTGAAGTTTATATCTCAATTTTGTGGGTGTTTGGTGAAGATTAGACTTGATTTTGGCTGAATTTCAGATTGAAACTCGAAGAAGAAGAAAAAGAACACATGACATATAATATACTTATGAAATTGTAGTAAAGTTGTAGTATAATTGTATGTAAATTGTATTGTAGTTATATGTTTTTTTTTATTCGAATGTTATATGAAAGTTGAAAAATAGTTGTATAATATTTGAATCGTTGTATAAAATTTATATTTAAGTTATCAATACTATCTTTTTACATAAAGTTGTTGATATGTATCAAAATAGATTGAGTTGATATGTATCAAAAGATTTTTTAAAAATCTGATCTTTACGGTGGGGATGGCTTACGTGTATTCGAAAAATCCTTTATGAGACTCAAACCTTATATTGCATTACATGCAACACTAACTCTAAATAATCAGTTTGGAGAAGTATGGGTGATGGAACTTGTAGAAAATAAGAAGGGAATATATCTTAAAAGGGGATGGAAGAAGTATGCAGCTCGCCACAAATTGAAAATTGAGGATACCATCATAATTCAAAGGACACTAGTAATGAATCAAGTATTGGATATTTCTCCAAACATAGGAAACAACAGCAGTGCTCGAAAAAAGCCAGAAGAATTAGGCAAAATCGAGGTCCTTCGTACTAAGTATGATATCATAATAGAGAAAGAGAGCAAAGTGATTAAATAAGTAAATTAAAGGGTTTATGGATTTATTTAACATGCTGCTGAGGACTAGTCTTCTACCTGCAGAGTTTTGTTTTTTTATAGCAGCAGCCAGCAAGTAATAATACATTCATACATTAGTATTACAGTTGGATCATTCATAAACAAAATAGGTAGGTTGGTTTTATGCATATAATTGTAGTATGGTAGATTTCAGTACCTTAATGTTCCATACTCATACAAAATATTTTGTATATACATTAGCATGCTACATTAGTAGTAGTAATAGTATAGATTTTAGAGTATTAGCTTTCATGCTCTATAAAGAACTAGAGGATTTTATTGGGGGTACACATACTTGGTAGACTAGTTGGGGCATGCTTTTTTCCCCTTCCTTTACAAACTTATGGCAATATTTCAATTTAGTTGGGGCGCTTTTAATATGAAACTCGAAATTTCTCCACCCAAATCATTCAGTTCCCATTAATATTCAAGTTTTTTCGTTCAAACAAATATGAATCAGTGCACATAAGTCGATATGGAATTCATTCTCTACTTTTATTTCCTTAATAAATCAATTAAGAGAAATAACAATGTATGGTACATCAGCATACAAGTTAAAAATAAATTTCGTACAAATTTGGATATATACAACAACATACATAGTAAAAATAATTTTCATACAACTAATTATATATTATACAACTTATTTACAACTTATCTATAATTTTTATACATTATTTCTACATAGTTAAATACAACTACAATATCATACAACTTAATACAATTTTTATATAAATTTTATACAATATGTCTTTTGTATATTTTGCATCTGATTTTTATGTAACGACCCGACCCGTCATTTTGAGCTCTAGCGCAGAGTTCGGCGGTTCGAGGACTTAAGTAATTTCACTTCAGGTATTATGATACTTGTACGCGTGGTCGGAATTTAATTTCGGGAAGTTCGAAGTTGATTTGGAAAGAAAATTCTAATTTCAGAAGCCTTAAATTGGAGGAATTGACTAAAGTGTGATTTTTGAGTAAATGACCTCGGAATCAAGATTGGAAGATTCCAACAGGTTCGTATGATGATTTTGGACTTGGGCATATGTCCGGATCGGATTTTGGATGAACCAGGAGCGTTTCAGTGCCTATTTTGGAAGGTTGGCATTTTGGAAGAATTTCATAAATTTGGGTTGAAGTGCATTTCAATGTTATTGATGTCCGTTTCGGGTTCCGAATCTAGGAATAGCTCAGTATGAAGATTCTGGTATTGGGAGCGTACCCGGAAGTGGATTTGGAGGTTCGTAGGTCATTTCGGGGTCATTTGGCGAAAGTTAAAAATTTGAAGATTTTGGAAAGTTTGATCGCGAGTGGACTTTGTGATATTAAGGTCGAATTCCAATTACGAAAGTTGGAGTAGGTCCGTAATGTCGAATGTGACTTGTGTGCGAAATTTGAGGTCAATCGGAGGTGATTTGAAAGGTTTTGACGTCGAATGTAGAAGTTTGAAGTTCTAAAGTTCATTAAGCTTGAATTGGGATGTGATTCGTGATTTCGATGTTGTTTGGCAAGATTTGAGGGTTCGAGCGAGTCCGTTTTATAATTCCAAACTTGTTGGTATGTTCGGGCGGGGCCCCGGGGGCCCGAGTGGCAATCGGACAAGGCTCGGACCAAGTTGGAATTTGGAAGCAACAACTGAAGCTCCCAGTTGCCGTCATAATCGCACCTGCGCTTGGCCAGCCGCAGGTGCGAGCCACGAGCCGCAGAAGCGAAAGAGTGAGGGCAGCCCAGCCACCGCAGGTGCGAGAGCAGTAGTCGCAGGAGCGGATGGGCTCGCAGAAGCGGTCCCTTTTGTCCGCAAATGCGGAGCTTGGTTAGGTAAGGGAAATGCACACCTGCGATTTGGCTCTTCTTCTCTCATTTTTCACTTGGTTGGGGAGATTTTGGCGAGCTTCAAGGAGGGATTTCTATCATCTATGTCAAGGTAAGTGATTCTCGCGTATTGTGAGTTAAATACAAGATTAATACATGGAATCAAGCATGAAAATTTGTAGAAATTTGTGATTTTCAAGAAAAACCTAAATATTGATATTTTTGGATTTTGACCACGAATTTGGGCATGAAATTGAGAATAAATCATATATTTGAGTTCGCAATGTTATGGGTAATATTTATATTTGAAAAGTTTCGGAATTCGGGCATGTAGGCCCGAGGGTTGCTTTATCGGCTTTTCGAGCGAAGTTGGAAATTTGTCTAAATTGAATTGTTATGAGTATTAGAGTATATTTTTATTGGTTTGCACATTGTTTGACTAGTTTTGGGGCGATGGGCATCAGTTTGAGGTGTTAGAGGGATTTGGAGCCGGTTATGAAATTTCGGAGCGAGGTAAGTCTCCTCTCTAACTTTGTGAGTGGGGAAATTACCCCTAGGCGTTGTATATTGATGTATGCTACTTGTTGCGGGGGCTACGTATGCCGAGGTGACGAGAGCCCGTACGTAGCTACATTTATGTTATTGTCCGGGTAGGCTTAAGTTCACATCATGCTATAGTTGTACTATTTGAACAGTCTCTCGCCTATTAAATTCCTCCGTTTTATATTACTACTTGAGTCTAGACTTGCTATTGTAGAGACTTCATGATTTCATCATTAGTCACCGAATAATTTTGCTCCTCTTACCACATGTTTTCGTGATATATATATGTTTCATTTAAAGGTTTTTGTTAAAGAAATTACAACTCACACGTTTATTCGTGAGTGGGGTCAAGGACCAGTCAAAGCTTATTATTCTTATGGGATCGGGCCATTCGCCTCGGGAGGATTATGTATTTCACTCTTATGGAATCGGGTCGATCGTCTCGGCAGGATTTATGTACCACACTCTCATGGGAGCGGGTCGTTCGCCTCGGCAGTTTGATGAATGCATCTATAGTTTGTGTCGTTCGACCCTCGACAATGCACATTTTAAATATTTATGTTGGATCGGTCTGTATGCCTCGACATTTCCTATATCATATCCTCATGGAATCGTGCATAATATTTGGCAAGAATGCCAATATATCTGTGAGTTTTCCCGATTTGAGTTATGAAAATCTATCTGATGAGATCTACTATATCTATATATATGCTCTGATTAAGGAGGGAATTTCTAATGGAGAGCTTGAGTTCCTCGAAAAGAGAGGGATTCGTACCATGTGATTTATACTTGTTTATCTCATTTATTTACTCTGCCTCATATTTACTTACCTATTTATTGTACCTGATATTATTAGACCACTAGTGAGTGTCGATGTCGACCCCTCATCACTACTCCTCCGGGGTTAGGCTAGATACTTACTAGGTACACGTTGAATACGTACTCATACTACACTTGCTGTATATTTTTGTGCAGGTACATATGTGACTAGTGGCCTTGTGAGAGCAGAGGCGTGTATGCATGCAGGGACTTACGTGAGCTACATTCCATATTACGATCCGCAGCCGGCAGAGTCTCCTTCAGAGTATTTATATTTCTCCTGTCCAAATTTGTATTCCGGACAGATGCAGTATTTTATTTTACATTCCTAGTTGATGCTCATGTACTTGTGACACCAGGTTTTGGGGTGATTATGGGTTGTTCTGTATTGAAATTGTTAAGATTATTATTATTTACATTGTGAATTCCATCTTTTACTATTTAATCGAAGGAAAATATGATTTAAATTTTTTTTAAATGAGAACCAAATCAAGTATTTATTTTTGGTTTGCGTGACAGCGGTGTCCGGTGCCATCACGACCTTTAATGGATTTTGGAACGTGACAACATGGTATTAAAGCATTAGGTTTACTGAGTCTCACGAGTCATGAGCAAGTCTAGTAGAATCTTGCAGATTTGTACAGATACGTCTGTACTTATCTTCGAGAGGCTACATGGCTGTTAGGAGCACTTCCCTTCTTGATTCCTCATCGTGCGATTTGATTCCTTTGAGGTTTATGCCTTTATTTCCTTCTACTCAATCTTATGCGATGTTCAACGCTGGTTATCAATTGGGAATCGAGCAATTGTAATGGTACTGCAGATGTGGTCCAAGATATTTCTCCCTGCGTATTTGATTGGGCTATTGTCATTGCCTGGCGGAAGGATGCTCTGTCATTTCACCTCAGTATTAGTATTGCCATGGTTTGAATTTGAGCACTGATTGTTATGATGATTCGTGCGTTGCTATCGCACAGTGTGGGTGTAATGGTAGGGTGCTTATTTATAGATAGTGGTAGTGAATAACTTGAAAGGAGGATTTCTAAGTTCACGACCTAGAGGTTCGGCATTTAGTTCCGACGGAGGAAAGGCAATTAGACTATGGATGTTCAGGCCTTGGTTGATGAAATGATGAGACTTGGTATTTTCGAGCGTGATAGAATTCTTAATTGGGATGTGGTGTCATCGTCCTTGTTGAACACGTTAAGGTTCGCCGGTGTTATAGTCTTCATCAATTTGCCTTTGGGGTAGGGTAGTGCGAAATGGTATCGGAGGAGCGGTTGTCAGAGATAGCGGGGTGTAGCGATTTCGGAATCGAAAGGGTATTTCTAATATTGATGGCTCGAGAAGGATGATATTCTAAGAGGCTTGGAGTTGGTGGCAATTTATTAGCTCAAGCGTTACAGAGATGGATTCGGATTTGAGGCAACAATTGGGCAGCGAAGGACGAGAAAGGTCATGTGGGAGGCGTTTTGCGATGGTTGAATTTCTAGAAGGTCATAACCAAAGTGGAAGAGTGGCAGAGTAACATATGGGTTTTGCGGTAGGATGGCCACATGCCTTGAGGAAAGTTTGGAGCCATTTGGAAATTCATGGTAGGCAGAGACTAGGTCCACGGATTTTATTTGGATACAACATGACTTCGAGATTGGGATGCATTGTTGGACTTTTAGCTGATGTCGATGGGGAAGAAGGAATCTCGGTGGGTCCCAGGGTTATGTAATTATAGCTTCAAGCTAAGTTGGAGAGCCCACCGTCTATGATTGGATTGCGTGGTTGTCTACTTGTGCGGTTTCTGGTTATCGATATATTGGTGAGTTATTACGACTAAGGAAAGAAAACATCAGTGGGAATTTGAGCAAAAGGATTTGAGGAATGTATGCTAAATTTGGCCTTATCGGTTCATGTTCAGGTTTTGGGAAGACTCAGAGCCTATGCTTCGTATGGATGTGATGTACAAGGAAAGGAATTCAGCCGGTTGCTTCTTCGAGAGGGTGTTCATGTGCTAGCAAGGCCTTGGAGTTTGATTGTATTCGGGAACAAGTAAGAGTGGGTGACTCTCAACAATGGTCCTGGTAGGTTCAAAATTTAAGTGTGATGCCTAAGGATTTCGAGTCTGTGGTATGGTCAAGTATCGAGCTTTTGCAGTGGATTATGAAATGGGCTTGGAGTGTTCTACGTTATCATCGGTCTGCGGTGTAGCACTGGAGAAATGGGAGATAATAACTTCGGATTCATAGAAGGAAATATCAGAATGGGTGTACCAGTTGAAGATGTGAATGTGCGCATAAGGAGGGTATGAGATGGTTCGTGGGTTTTGGAGACAATGTGGTCTCGTGAAATAAGGTCACTTAGGATAAGTGCGGATTTGGGTTCATGATGTTTTGAATATAGCTATTAGTATTCCTAAGGCAAGTCCAGAGTAAATTAGAAGAAGTCGGATCGGTTAGCAATGGTTGAATTGGCATGATGGTGGCAATGATCAGTTCCTTCAGCGTGTTAAGTTATACATATGATTTGTGGCGGTACGTGCGAGGCTTGACGACCACCGTAATTGATTTTATTTGGAGGCATTCGAGTATTATGGCATGTTTTGTGTAGATGGGTCCCGAAAGAGTTATGGTGCTTTAGACCACTACTTGAGGATTGTATTTTCTGCGGTTATGGGAATTCAGTCATGTGATGCAATGGTCCTACTGAAATGAGTTAAGTGAAAGGTTTCTATATGATGAAGTGTTTATTCTATTAGTGGTTTAGGAGTTATAATGAAATTCTTGTACTCTCGCGTAGTGGCACGTTAAGTGCAGTAAGCGGCATGGGAATTGGAAGCTGAGGATCAAGGTTACAGTTTGGTGTCGACAAGAATGTCAAGATCTCAGATGAGTAGGAAGGGATTCAAATGGTTAGAGTAAGTTGGTATTGTCTTTAGAGTTACCCGAGATTGGTGTTATGTATAAGAGGCTTTACGTACTGATCGCGGATTCTTGATTTGCTTTACAGCACTAGTGTGGCCGGTGGTATGGACGTGCAAACTTGTTACCTGGTGCGGAAGGTCGTGGGAGTGTATCCCACGGGAAGATTGTATAAGTGTGACATGTAGTCACTTGATTGATTAAAGATTTAAAACCAAGTATGGAGATTGTGGTACTATCGCTAATGTGAGAATTTATGCCTGAAGGGCGCTCGGTTCATTTGGTTGTGCATTGTGGAAGTCTGTTCCGGATTTGACGGTTGTTTTTGTGTGTCATGGGAAAAAAAGTTTATTCTGGATCCTTGAAAGGTTATTAGCCTAATGTGGTACGATCAGAATCGACTTGGGGTCCATGGATGGATCTAAATGTGAATGTGGGCTCTATATCATGCCAGATGTGTTCATTTCAGCATAGCGTTATTTTCGGAAGGGTCTTCAGGCCTTGGATGATATTTCTTTTATCGGCCCTTCCATGTAGTCTTTATTGTGCCATGTGGGTTATGAGGCGGTTTGATTATTCGCATTTGTATTGAGAACCCGTATAGTTTGTGGTGTTATGTGAGCAAGATGGCTCTCCAGATGCAGATCATATATCGCACCTTAGTTGTGCTTGAGTTTTATAGCACGTGACGCTACCCGTCTCCCCAGGATTTGTATTATGCATTTGGCGTGCTTATGATTGATATTCGGGCATTTCGTGAGTATAAACGTTATGGCTCGGTGCGTGTTTTCTTTAGATTATTATATATGGATCGAGTGGCACGCCGCCATGGGTATATGGTTGGATCGGGTGGCACGCCGCCACAGATATGTTGTTTGGATCGTGTGGCATGCCTCCACGGGTATCATGGTTGGATCAGGTTGCACGCCGCAACGGTATCATGTGTGGATCGGGTTGCACGCCGTAATAGTGTGGCATTGAGTACAGTTTCCCATATCTATTATTGTGTGTTTTGCTTCTCATTTCCTAAGGAAGGTTCATAACATCTTTTCCGTTGTATAAATTAGTTACGTGGGTTGAGTAGATCTTCCCAGAGTTCGTTTCCTTCTGTATCACATTTGAGTTTTAGATTGTTGTTACATGGTGGCATTATATGAGACTTTTGGCAGTGTCTGAGGTGGCATATTGCCTGAGCAACTTGTATTGGGTGAGACGAGATTATTGGACCTGGGATCAGTGCGATCAGATTTATATGAAGCATATTAAAGAGTAAATATTGTTATTCAGTCCAAAATGAGGTAATGGTTCTTGTCGGGAGGAGAGACACCACAAATTGTAATTCGACAGGTGGTTATGAGTTCTACACGTCTTCTCTGTTGTGGCAGTATTACGAGAATTAAAGCAAGGCTTAATTGGTCGTGAGGGACACTACGGGCTTCGGGTCAGTGGAAATTTTAGTTGTTGTGCCTTGGAAATATTGCCTTAGGCAAATGAGTTACGCGGTGCATGGTAAGAATTCAGTAAGGGTATACAATCGTGTTTGGTGCAGTGTGTAGTGATTGATACGGTGTTTGTATGTTGGAAACAGGCCTGGTAGAGAATTCCGGATGTTGGAATTCGGCACTAAGGCTTATTTAACTAAATAAAAGGGAGAATCTTCAGATTTGCTCGAGCTAATGTGCTCAACTAGGTTGTGGTAGCACGGGTTGGTGCACGAGGTGTTAAACAATAATTTTGGATAACTCAAGAGCACTTCTTAGCACGTTCGAGGACGGACATATGTTTAAGTGGGAGAGAATGTAATGACCTGACCCGTGTTTTGAGCTCTAGCATGGCGTTCGACGGTTTGAGACCTTGAGTAGTTTCACTTCAGGTATTATGACTTGTACGCGTGGTCGGAATTTAATTTCGGGAAGTTCAGAGTTGATTTGGAAAGACAATTCTAATTTCGGAAGCCTTAAATTGGAGAAATTGACTAAAGTGTATTTTTTAAGTAAACGACCTCGGAATCGGGATTGGAAGGTTCCAACAAGTTCGTATAATTTTGGACTTAGGCGTATGTCCGGATCGAGTTTTGGATGATCCGGGAGCGTTTCGGCGCCTATTGTGGAAGGTTGGAGTTTTGGAAGAATTTCATAAATTCGGTTTGAAGTACATTTCAATGTTATTGATGTCCGTTTGGGGTTCCGAGTTTGGGAATAGCTTTGTATGGTGATTTTGGTATTGAGAGCGCGTCCGAAAGTGGATTTGGAGGTCCATAGGTCATTTCGGGGTCGTTTGGCGAAAGTTAGAAATTTGAAGGTTTTTGGAAAGTTTGACCGGGAGTGGACTTTGTGATAGCGGGGTCGGATTCTGATTTCGTAAGTTGGAGTAGGTCCGTAATGTCGAATGTGACATTTGTGCGAAATTTGAGGTCAATCAGACGTGACATGAAAGGTTTTGACATCGAATGTAGAAGTTTGAAGTTCTAAAGTTTATTAAGATTGAATTGGGGTGCGATTCATGATTTCGATGTTGTTTGGCGTGATTTGAGGGTTCGAGCGAGTCTGTTTTATGATTCCAAACTTGTTGGTATGTTCGGACGGGGCCTCGGGGGCCCGAGTGGCAATCGGACAAGGCTCGGACCAAGTTGGAAATTGGGAGCAACAACTGAAGCTCCCAGTTGCCGTCATAATCGCACCTGCGCTTGGCCAGCCGCAGGTGCGAGCCACGAGCCGCAGAAGCGAAAGAGTGAGGGCAGCCCAGCCACCGCATGTGCGAGAGCAGTAGTCGCAGGAGCGAATGGGCTCGCAGAAGCGGTCCCTTTTGTCCGCAGATGCAGAGCTTGGCCAGGTAAGGGAAATGCGCACCTGCGAGGATTTTGTCGCAGGTGCGGGACCGCACATGCGGCCAAGGCACCGCAGGTGCGAAAAATTGCTGGGCAGAATCGTTTTAATGAGCGAGATTTGGCTCTTCTTCTCTCATTTTTCACTTGGTTGGGGCGATTTTGGAGAGCTTCAAGGAGGGATTTTCATAATATATGTCAAGGTAAGTGATTCCCGTGTGTTGTGAGTTAAATACAAGATTTATACAAGGAATTCAAGCATGAAAATTAGTAGAAATTTGGGACTTTGAAGAAAAACCTAGAAATTGGTATTTTTGGATTTTGACCACGTATTTTGGGCATAGAATTGAGAATAAATCATATATTTGAGTTCGTAATGTTATGGGTAATGTTTATCTTCAAAAATTTTCGCAATCCGGGCACGCATGCCCGAGGGTTGCTTTATCAGCTTTTCGAGCGGATTTGGGAATTTGTCTAAATTGAATTGTTATGAGTATTATAGTATATTTTTATTGGTTTGCACATTGTTTGACTAGTTTTGGAGCGACGGAAACGGTTTGATGTGTTAGAGGGATTTGGAGCTGGTTATGAAATTTCGGAGCGAGGTAAGTCTCCTGTCTAACTCTGTGAGGGAAAAATTACCCCTAGGTGTTGTATATTGATGTGTGCTACTTGTTGTGGGGGCTACATACGCGCGAGGTGACGAGAGCCCGTACATAGCTACATTCATATTATTGTTCGGGTAGGCTTAGGTTCACGTCATGCTATAGATATACTATTTGAGCAGTCTCTCGCCTATTAAATTCCTTAATTTTACATTACTACTTGAGACTAGACTTGCTATTGTAGAGACTTCACGAGTTCATGATTAGTAACTGAATAGTTTTACTCCTCTTACGATATGTTTCCATGATATATATATTTTATTGAAAGTTTTTTGTTAAAGAAATTACAACTGGCACGTTTATTCGTGAGTGGGGTCAAGGATCCGTCAAAGCTTCTTATTCTTATGGGATCGGGCCGTTCGCCTCGGCTGGATTATGTATTTAACTCTTAAGGGATCGGGCCGATTGCCTCGGCAAGATTTATGTACCATACTCTCATGCGAGCAGGCCGTTCGCCTCGGCAGTTTGACAGATACATCTATGGTTCGTGCCGTTTGACCCTCGGCAATGCACAATTTAAATATTTATGTTGGATCGGGCCGTACGCCTCGGCATTTCCTATATCACATCCTCATGGAATCGTGTGTAATATTTGACAAGAAGCCAGTGTATCTGTGAGTTTTCCCGATTTGAGTTATGAAAATCTACTGATGAGATCCACTATATATATATATATATATATATATATATATATATATATATATATATATATATATATATATATATATACATACTCCGGTTAAGGAGGGAATTTCTAACGGAGAGCTTGAGTTTCTCGTAAAGAGGGGGATTTGTACCACGTGATTTATACTTGTTTATCTCATTGATTTACTCTGCCTCATATTTACTTACCTCTTTACTGTACATGATGTTATTGGACCACTAGTGAGTGTCAATGTCGACCCTCGTCACTACTCCTCCGGGGTTAGGCTAGATACTTAGTGGTACACGTTGATTACGTATTCATACTACACTTGCTGTACATTTTTGTGCAGGTACATATGTGACTAGTGGTCTTGTGAAAGCAGAAGCGTGTATGCATGCGGGGACTTACGTGAGCTGCATTCCATATTACGACCCGCAGCCGGCAGAATCTCCTTCAGATTATTTATATTTCTCCTGTCCAAATTTGTATTCCGGACAGATGCTGTATTTTATTTTACATTCCTAGTTGATGCTCATGTACTTGTGACACCGGGTTTTGGGGTGATTATGGGTTGTTATGTATTGAAATTATTAAGAATATTATTATTTACACTATGAATTCCATATTTTACTATTTAATCGAAGGAAAATATAATTTTAAAAATATTAAAATGAGAAAAAAATCAAGTATTTATTTTTGGCTTGCCTGACGGCGGTGTCTGACGCCATCACGAACTTTAATGAATTTTGGGTCGTGACATTATACATAGTAAAAATAAATTTCATACAACTTATTTACAACTTATCTACAACTTTCATACATTATTTCTACATAGTTAAATACAGCTACACTATCATATAATTTAAATACAATTTTTATACAAATTTTATACAATATATCTTTTGTATATATTTTATATCTGATTCGTATATATTTTGTCTGTGGTGTGTGCTTCTTCCTCTCTAAATTCCATTCAAGTCTTACTCTCTTAATATAATTTTGATACATATCAATAACTTTATGTAAAAAGATAGTTTTGATAATTTAAATAAAAATTTTATACAACGATTCATACATTATACAACTATTTTTCAATTTTCATACAACATTTAAATTAAAAAATATGTATAACTACAACAGAATAAAACTTACATACAATTATAATACAACTTTACTACAATTTCGTAAGTATATTGTATGTCATGTGTTCTTCAGCCAAAATCAAGTCTAATCTTTACCAAAATACCCTCAAAATTGAGATATAAACTCCAAACAATATTCCCAATTGTTTGCAACAATACCCAATCCAAACAAATATTGGCTTTTGAAAACCCAAATTCGATTTCAAAACTTCAAAATTTTTTAATGGTTGTCAACGGTGGAGAGTCAAACATATTCAAAATTTATAATCCTACAAAGAATTAGGAGAGATTAAAGTCTCCGCATATATTATAGCCCAACAAAAGCGAAGTGAATCTTCAGGCTTTGCAATTTTAACTTCCTTGAGTATTCGCCTTTTCAAATCATAAATTGATATTCCTTATGAGTCTTCAGGCTTTGCAAGAGAGAGAGAGAGAGAGAGAGAGAGAGAGAGAGAGAGAGAGAGATAGAGAGAGAGAGAGAGAGGCATATGACCAACTAAAGCGAAGTGAATCTTCAAGCTTTGCAAGAGAGGGAGAGAAAGAAAGATGAAGAGAGGGAGACGGAAAGAGAGGATGTGCAATAATAAAGGGATAAGGAAATAACTGATATTCCTTATTCAATTTCTAATATAAAGAGATACTCATTTAAAACTTATTTGTATATAATTAATAAATTGTATATGACCATGTAATTAAATTGAAACTTGAGTAGGGAGGGTAATAAGGTTTCAAATAGTGTATAAGAAGGTAAAAATCTCAATTTTGAAGCATCTTGCTAAAACTGAAAAATCTGGCAGCATGCTTTAAAATCCTAGCACTGAGCTTTAAAATTCTGATGGGGACTATTTTATCAAATCTTTTCTTAACGGGGTCAAAATATGAATGGTAAGTCAAAAATAGGGTGAAGTACACAAATAACCCTCAAAAGTGGATGATCTTTTAACTTTTGTTCCCTCTTGCCCGATGGATAAAACTTCAAATTTAATAAGTGTTGCCCTCGCTTGCCCCATGAGCAACACTTTTAACTTTTGATCATGAAGTTCTGCTCATGGGCCAAGCGAGTGTAAAAATTTAAAAACCACCCCAAAAAGTATCAAATTTCCGCAATTTTTTTAATCCAAAATATACTTGAATGATAGGCCGTCTAGTGTAGGTAAAGTATACAAATAACCCTCAAAGAGGATGATCTTGTATTTTTGCTCCACGCTTGCCTCATAGGTAGAACTTCAAGTTTAACAAGTATTGTCTCTCACTTGAGCGGTCTAACCACCGCTCTATAGGTAAGTTTTATAGAGCAATGGTTAGACCGGCTATATTGTATGGGGTTGAGTGTTGGCCAGTTAAGAACTCACTTATCCAAAAGATGAAAGTAGCATAAATGAGGAAGTTTAGGTGGAGATGCGGGCATACTAGGATGGATAAGATTAGGAATGAAGATATTCGAGAGAAAATGGGTGTGGCTCCCATGGATGACAAGATGCGGGAAGCGGAGCTCAGATGGTTCGGGCACGTACAGAGGAGAAGCCCATATACTCTGTTAAGGAGGTGCGAGCGGTTGGCGTTTGTGGGTCTGAGGAGAGGTAGAAGACGGCTTAAGAAGTATTGGGGAGAGGTGATCAGGCGGGATATGGCGAGGCTTCAGATCTCCGAGGACGTGGCCATCGATAGGAAGCTGTGGAGGTCGAACATTAAGGTTGTAGGTTAGAAGGTAGTTGAGCATATTTCTAACCCGTATCAGTGTGAGGCTAGTCTAATAGGATTTTATCTTGGACTGCTAGTGGTCAATGTTGTGTTCATACTACTCTTCCATTTTTTTTTAGTGTCGGGCCTTATTTACTGGTTTTTATTTTTGCTTTCCATCTATTTACTGGTTCTTGTGATATTGTTATTATTTTCTATATGATTTTTGTTGATGGTACTGATATATTGTCTCTTTTCGTTTTCTTGAGTCGAGGGTTTATCGGAAACATCGTCTCTACACCCTCAGGGCAGAGGTAAGGTATGTGTACACACTACCCTTCCCAGACCCCACCTGTGAAATTTTACTAGGTCGTCGTTATTGTTGTTGTTGTCGTCGTCGTCTCTCCCTTGCTTCATGGGCAGTACTTTTCACTTTTAACATTGAAGTTCCGCTTATGGGCAAGCGAGAGTCAAAAGTTAATGACGATGTCACATTTCTGCAATTTGTTGGCCCAGTGCTGCGAAGCCAATTGACCCAACAACTAAATGGCAATCCAAACTCCAGACGCAGCTCGTATTTCCACAGGCCCATCTGAATTCCCTCAAAACCCTAGCGAAAGTCCACCCAGCCCCAAATTAGATAAAACCCTAGCTGCGTCTAATACTGATTCCTCCTATATATACATATCCTCTCCTATACATCTTTCATTGGCCTTTCTCTGGTATTGGTGTTTGCTTGGTCTCCTTCTTCCTTCTAGCTAAGATTAATTCTCGATTCAGTTCCTCTGTCATGTGATTTTGTATTTTCAACTTCGTTTTTCCTTTATTCATCTCTTTTTATAATTTATTTTTTTACTTAAATATGTGTGTGGTGAGGAAGCAAATTATGTGGACTAGAGTTTCTGATCCTGGGGATTCAATCCCTTTTGGTTGAAGACAAACCCTTGGCTGTCTGAGCACACTCTTTTTTCATCCTTATTTGTTTTTTTTAACAAAAAAATGTATTTTTTGAAATATATTTTTATGTTTATGTTAAATTTGCAACGATTCGAAGATTTTGTTTTAAAACCTGTATTAGTTGATTCATCTTCTGATATGGTAATTGTTTTAATTGAGTAGGGGCTTATGATGATAAATTAAATTATCTTAGCGGATTTCAGTGAGATTTAATTATCAATGATCTGATTGTTACACACACTGAAGCCCTTGAAAATATTTAACAATATCTGTTTAGAGTTTCAAGTATTAAATCATTATTTGTTGAATTAAGAGATTGAATGGGAATAATTATGCAGTGATGAGACAAAGCACCGTAGGGGTGTAATAGGGCAGTGGAAGAAGGTTTAAAAGCCTTCTCCGTGAGCTCATTTAATTAACGACTTCTCCTTCCACTGAGCATAACTTTATTTCCAAAATCATATTGTTTTTGGAATTATTAGAAGAATATAAAATGCGTCTATTACCAATTCTGGGGGATAAACAATTCCTCTCAGGCATAATGGCTTAGAAGCCATATTATGAGAGTGGTTATATCCTGATTGATGGACTCTTTTACCTGTGCCGTACTATCTTGGAAACGCCACTTACATTTCTTCTCCCTACTATTGGATTGCTAATTTTACAATGACTGCTGTTGATAAGCAATTTTCAAAACAATAAAACTTTAAAGCTAAAAATTTGACGAACATGCAAATCACTTACAGTTTCCAAAATCCTATTTTTACCAAAAATTTAATTTAAGAATATTCCTAAATTTAACAAGAAATAGGTTATAATTTAAAAATCGGGAGCTCTAACAAGCTCATAAAAACTAGTATATATTAATGCTGAAGCTGCTAGAGAATATGGTGGAACAACTGCGCAAGAATAGAAGAATTATCTCGCAACTTAAGGAAAATCTAACTGATAAAAATTTGTGAGAAAAAAGGTAAAACATGAATTTCCAATACATGATTTAAAAATAAATATGTAAAAAGGTAAAAGGCTTCTTTGTCACATTTAATTTAAGTCTATCCATACTAAAATAACAGTAGGTTCTGAAACTGTAAATCTTTTCCCAATATTATTATAAAAAATACGTAAAATGTATAATCACGCGTTGTGTTCTTTGTGACTTGGTGTATCCTCTTGTGTAAACGAACCTTTTTGGGTTGCTTCTGTCATATAATGGTACTGTAGTCATTGTATAGTCTCGCTTTGAACTATAGATCTCAAGTTTCCCGAGCAAGCAAGTTAGATGACTAGCAAATTCTGTTGTCAATATTGCTGTATTTATAAATAATAATTTTGCAAAATATAAACTAACGTAATGAAACAGTAATTAATTCGAGTCCACTGAATTCACAATCATGGTGGGAAGAGCAACAAATAAATTTGGTTCAAAAAATTAATCAATCAATCATTTGACCGAAGCTGAGCGACGACGATGACGGCGCGAGACTTGCTTTCTTCTTAACTCTTTAAGAGCTATAAGAAGAGCAATTATATATATATCTACCAAAAATCTTTTCCTCTTCCAATATGGGATAATGTCTTATTGTCAAGAGGGGAAAACTTAAAATTTTATTCAAAAATTTTATTTTCCCTCCATTTCCCATTCACCCTCATTTTAAGACTATTTCATCTTAAAAATAAAACCTCAACAATCTCTATTGGATAATAAGCTTTTAACTATCTTTATTTTACGAGTCCTTTTGAGTACCCAACCAGCTAAACCTCCATGCAAAACAAGTCGACTAACTATATCAAAAGAAACTCCTATAAAACACCATGTCTTTCAAAGACTGATAAAACTGCGTAATGAGATTGGAAACGCCTGATAACCAGTGGCTAAACAATGGGAATACAACTAAAATCAAACTTAAAATGGCAAAGGTCCAAATATACTTATATACTTTTTAAAATGGTATAAAAATATCTTTCGTTATACTATTCGGTTATTTATAATATGCAGTTATATTTTGGGTTCAAATATACTCCTTATTTAAATGAAGGAACATGTGTGATCGTTATGTTGGCCAATTTTAAAAGTCTCATAATTAATTAAAAAGACCTATTACCATACCCGAAAAATAATTTGCTAAAGTAATTATTTTTTGTAAAAACTGGAAAAACTGAATTTTTTTTACTGGAAACTGAAAAAACGAAAATATTTTTTTTTCAAGTTTTTACAAAAAAAACTGCTTTAAATAAAACTGAAAAATATTTTCTAAAACAATGTTTTTCTAAAAACTGAAAAAAAAAACTGAAAATCAATTTTCTAAAGCAATTAAAATCTGGAAAAACTAAATTTTTTAAACCAAAAACTTTAAAAAAAGAAGGAAATATTTGTTTTTTTCAGTTTTTACAAAAACATTGCTTTAGAAAATTGATTTTCATTTTTTTTACAAATAAAATTGTTTTAGAAATTATTTTTCAGTTATTTTTAAAGCAATATTTTTTTTAAAATGGAAAAACATATTTTCGATTTTCAGTTTTTAGTAAAAAAACATTAGTTTTTTCCAGTTTTTACAATAACATTGCTTTAGAAAATTGTTTTTCAGTTTTTACAAAAACATTGTTTTAGAAAATATTTTTCAGTTTTTTTTAAATCTGTTTTTTTTAACGTTTTTTTCAGTGTTTAGTAAAAAAAAAATCAGTTTTTTCCAGTTTTTATAAAAAAAAATTATTTTAGAAAATTATTTTTCGGGTATGCGTAAGTCTTTTTAATTAATTAAGAGATATTTAGAATTGGCCAACGTGACGATGACACGTGCCACTCCGTTAGAAAATGATGGTTATATTTGAACCCAAAGTATGACTGCAGGGTATAGATAACCCAATAATATAGAGGGGTATTCTTAGACCATTTTCGAAAATACAGGGGTATATTTGTCCTTTTGCGGAACTTAAAATATATACAGCAGGAAATGCGTAAAGAAGTTAGGTGTGTTACAAGAGAGAGACGATAGATCGAGTGAAGCTAGAGAGAGATAAAAGAGATGGCAAATTTTAGCATCATTATTCCTGTTGCTGTTCAAGAATTTGAAGAATCTTTCTCAAAGTTAAATGTGGCTTACCACCCTCTGCCCAGGAAAATTTTCAAAAACAATATTTTACATTTCCTGCAGCAGGATATATCAGAATTGAATCTATGACCTCAGCACCTAAAAACGTAAGAAACTTGTATGACCTCTAAAGTACACGAAAATAGAGACACTTAGATCCGAAACCAATGATGTTATTTCTTGGTTGAAGTATAAATGCCAGATATTATGGCCACTCCTGCGACTGCAACTCCGAATATTGACAAGATTCTCGTGACAGAGATGGCAGGTTTCTGTGAAGGAATTGTGAGTAGTTCCTTAACCTGTGGCAGCGAATTATAAATAAAGAATGTCAATAAATAGGCAAGAGGTTCAAATTCGGCGTGTGAACTTTAAATATGCGACGAGGAAAGCCAATTTGTTTTTGCTTCCAGATGCTTTGCAATGTACAGGAGGAAGCATAAGTTCAATCTAACTACACTATCAACTTCTATCACCTCAATGTGTTGTTTCCAGTTCTTCTTGATTCCAGGCAGGTGACCCTTCCCAACAACTGCTACAACAGAGTTGTGTTCACCAGCAACTCTTAGTAATGTCGATGACATGTACCTGTGGAAAAACAGATTTGTAAAACAGTATTTATAATGATCATCAAAAGACAAAATAAAGTGTCAGGTTCAATGTCATCCTTCAAATATTTTACTTAAATGCCAGGAAGACTAAAATTACCTCAGATCTCTAGATTTTGACTAGACAATTACTGTTTGAATCATATGAACAGTACAGCGTCTGAGCTTAAATGCAATTACAAAAACTCCCGCAGTTGGTACACATAATCCAACTAGTGTTATTAAAAACGAAAAGCGCATAAAAGCTCCAAGGTCCGTTAGGCCTTTAAGCACAAAGCACAAATAAAGCGTGAGGTTTAACGAAGAAAGGCGTAAATGGAGAAAAAAGGTACAAATATGTATGTGTGGTTCAGGACCAATTATAAGCATGAATAAGAAATACATGGACAAAGAAATTCAAAAAGAATTACGATAAAGTGAAATATCAATTATTTAGCGCCGCCTCTTCAAGATTATGCTCATTGGCAAGGAAAAGTATGTCTTAAAACATTGCTGGCACTGAAGCGCCCGCTAAGAAAGGCGAAGCGCTCAATATGTTTTGAGCCCGGACTTAAGCGCGCTTTTGACAATATTGAATCCAACATTATGTGATGAAACTTTTGATACAAGGAGTCATTTTTTTCACTTGGCTAATTATTGACCAGACATTTTTACACTTAACAACAACATAGGACGGAGTTTCTATTTTAATTAAACCAGCATGTTAATTTATTTGACTAACTTAGCGTACCTTCTCACGCTAATTTCTACTCTAGCTAGCCACCAAAAGCAGAAATTCTGTTTAAGCCTGAGAGAGTAATATTAAATGCTTGCATTTATTTAGGAAAACTGAAAGTGAACAAAGGATATAATATGCAATAACTGATGATTATACCTATATTGAGATCAGGAACTGCTCGAGAAACTTCTACTCACCAGAAAATTAACAGAGCTTATATTAGGGTATCCCTTACTCCTATTTAAAACTTCCTTTTCTCTTCGACCTTTACAAAGTGACTAACACCAATATATGTGAAGCTACTTTTCCCAAAAGCCTATAATTAAATGTATCATCATTGTTCCATAGATTACTAAACAGAAATAGGCCACCTCCAAACACATATTGCAACTTCTATCAGTGTCAAACTACATGTAGAAAGCCAGATAGCTAGAGACATAACTTACTTCCGAGTACGTGGAGTAACTAATCAGATTCAAATTTGGAAAATTTGTGTTTTGAATGACAAATGCAACAAGCTCTCTAAATCTGATGTAACACTGGCCAGGACTTAATGATAAGTACCTGATTTTAGACCCACGCCAGTTAAAGAAACAAGAAAATAGCATAAGCCTAAGGCAGGCAGCAACAAATTTTGACCGTACAGACAAAAAGGAGATGGAGTGGGGGTAGAGAGCTAGGGGCAGAAGAGCATTTTAATCACAAGCAGTGAGTTTTCTTGCAAGTTAGAGGTGCTTACAGATCTCGCTCATGAACTAGGGTAGTCCAAAGAGTGGGGAAGTGCTTGCTCATTTCCTGAATTACAAGAGTCAGCATGTCGACATCATCCATTTCCTTCAGCTGCTCAACAGCATAAGTTCAATA
The DNA here is from genome assembly GCF_000390325.3 of Nicotiana tomentosiformis. Taxonomy (NCBI): domain Eukaryota; kingdom Viridiplantae; phylum Streptophyta; class Magnoliopsida; order Solanales; family Solanaceae; genus Nicotiana; species Nicotiana tomentosiformis. The sequence continues at coordinate 18,188,660 of NC_090818.1, forward strand.
TCATGTAAGTAACATAAGATATTCTTCACAAATCCAACATGCAGAGAGGGGAAACACTATAAAATATTATGCGAGGAAACCTACCATCTTGTTGAGATCTTCCGGATTTGGTAAAAATATTGCTTGGAAAAATAAGGAGAACAAGAATTTTGTTTTGTGCCAAAGCGGCAGTTTTGCCCAAGTTCTTCGCAATGTTATCTGTTCATAAAATTGGTAACATTTGACAGGTTAATAAAACACTGAACTGCATATTGAGTCACTCCAAGGTCATAGCAGCAGACAAGGATTAAGGATTAGGTTTCAAACTGATATTCAGAACTATCAAGAAGAGAAATCTACTCAATATATGATAAACTACTTCAATAAAACTGAAGATGAAAACTGGGTTTCACATTTGCAAGAAAAAAAGACATTGAACAGGAACTATAAATGGCAAAACTCGATCAAACAGAATGTAATTGTAGTCCTGCAAGAGCACTAAAGTATCAGGAAGCTTTATCTTTTTATAGCTCCAATTCCATTAGATAAGTCATACATCCTTTTTTTCTTTTTTCTTTCCTTTTGGTATTTGATTTATTTTTTGGAAACAAAATTATAGACTTAAGAAATTACATAAAAAATACTTCCAAAACAATGCTTAGAATATAATGACCAAGAAAAGTAATTTTATCAAGTCTTGGTTAGAGAAAATGTTAGACTCCCCAACTAGTAAGGATGGTCAAGAAGCAATATCTAAGAAACAATTAGACTCGCCAAATAGTAAGGATGGTCAAGAAGCAATAAATAATAGTAAATAATAACAAACAGGTTCTGCAGTCTTTGGAAAAAACAAATTATCAGAAGGTTAGTTATTGAGTTGGATAGTACTCATTCCATTAAACTTAACATTAACTAGAATTTGTGGCACAAATTAATAGTTGGAGAAACCAATTAGGAGAGACCGTGGTAGTTATTAAGGGTACTGGGGCTTTAACTATTGAAAAGATTATGTACCTACATTTCCCGAGGTTTATACTCTCTCGGTTTTATAATTTTAATCGTGTACCTGTTGCCTATGTTAGGTTGATTTAGGACATGTATGATGGAGTAAAGACCCGAGTGAGGACGCCACACCCAAGGGGAGGTGCCGTGGTGCATGCTATTTGCAGATGATATTGTATTAATTGACGAGACGCGAGACGGTGTCAACGCGCAATTAGAGGTATGGAGGCAGACCCTGGAATCTAAAGGTTTCAAGTTGAGCAGGACCAAGACAGAATACTTGGAGTGTAAGTTCAGTGGCGAGACTCAAGGAGGGGAAGGGGAGGTGAGGCTGGACTCGCAGGTCATCCCTAGGAGAGGCAATTTTAAGTAACTTGGGTCTATTATTCAGGGGGATGGGGAGATTGATGAAGATGTCACACATCGTATTGGGGTGGGATGGATGAAAAGGAGACTCGCTTCTGGTGTTTTGTGTGACAAGAAGGTGCCACCGAAACTTAAGGGTAAGTTGAGTGGTGGTCAGACCAACGATATTGTATAGGACTGAGTGTTGGCCAGTCAAGATCGTTCATGTCCAGAAGATGAAGGTAGCAGAGATGAGTATGTTGAGATGGATGTGCGGGTACACCAGGTTAGATAGGATCAGAAATGAGGTTATTCGCGACAAGGTGGGTGTGGCCCCTATTGAGGACAAGATGCGGGAAGCGCGGCTTAGGTGGTTTGGTCATGTGAGGAGGAGGAGCACAGACGCCCCGGTGAGGAGGTGTGAGAGGTTGACAGTGGAGGACCTATGGAGAGGTAGAGGTAGGCCAAAGAAGAGGTGGGGAGAGGTGATTAGGCAAGACATGGCGCAGCTTCATCTGACCGAGGACACTTTTCTTGATAGGAAAGTATGGAGGTCGAGGATTAGGGTAGTAGAGTAGGTAGTCTAAAGTATTCATAACAGTAGTATTGACACGCAGTCTCGCTTTCTGTTGGTAGTAGGCTTTTATGACTAACCCCGTTTTCTTTAATTGTTGATCACCTTACTATCTTATTGTTTTTATTCTGCTTTTATATGGCTTTTTGGTACTGTCCCTTATTGTCTATATTTTCAACAATGTGGTGCTTATGCTTTCCTGAGCCGAGGGTCTATTGGAAATAGCCTCTCTATCCTCACAAGGTAGGGGTAAGGTCTGCGTACACACTAACCTCCCCAGACCCCACAGTGGGGGATAATACTGGGTATGTTGTTGTTGTTGTTACAATTGTTTCCAGTTAATTTTCTTGCCAGACTCTTGGGAAATGAAAAGGACAACAATTATGGGATGGAAGGAATAGCTTCCTTTTACTTTTTCAATCAAAGGAAGAATGTTTTGATATTTGTTGATGAAAAAGTACTATCAGTTGGTGTCAGGCATTAGTACTACTTAAGTTTATGATGAATAACTATGATCCTAGCAGATAATACCGTCTAAAAGATACCATACTGCTAGGAAATCAATCAAGAATGTTATTTTGAGATAGATCCATAAGTTTGCCAAACATCAATAACCATTTGAAAGACTTTCATAACTGTAATCCCCCGAAATTAATAATCCCCAATGAAGCAACAATGCCAAAAAGCCCACACAGCATTCTTCCGGTGAAAGCCAAAACCTCTTAATGTAAATTAAGTTTTGCCCTTAATCAATCTAGTATAAAATCAAATAATTATATGAAACTAAATTACTTGGTTTTCAATTGTATTATCCACAGAAAGAGACCGAAAGACATGAATGGAGCATTTCGTATTTTATTTTAGTTCTGATATCACTAAAATGAAAAGGACAGCAACCAATTTAGATCATGATTACTAGGGATATATTTTAAGATTTGATGCAAAGTCATTTGTCCGCCAGAGAATGTCATACACTTGACAAACTTAAAATATTATAGAACGAACCAGAATTTTTAACAATATCTTCAAACATTCGAATTATGCAAAGCATCTTACTTGTACAGGACGGTCACCAAGTATCACCTTTCCCCCATACTTCATTGCTTCTTCATAGGCTACACGGAACTCAGCCCCAGGCACAACCTCAAGCTTGTTAGCAACCTAAAACATGAAGAAAGTCAAACTAACGATCCCTATGCCAACCCAAGAGGGGAAACAAGGGAGAGAGAGAGAGAGAGGTTCGGGGGGGGGGGGGGGGGTACAAGATGAAAGGCACTACATAGGAAGTAAAGTAAAATTTTCAAACCATGTACAACACATTTAGAGGTTAAGGATACCTTAGCAAGAAACCAGCTATAGAGTATCCCAAATGGATTTTGATTCTTCTTCCACATATCCATCATTTCCACCATAGTTGGTACCTGGCACAATTAGGAGCGGGAGTATTAGAAATTAATCCAAAGAAGTGAAAGATGACCAGCAACAGTCGTCCTATGCTTTCTGTTACCCTAATATACAGGACTATATTCCAAGGGGATTCATATTAAAAATCCCAGGATAAGAGTACCAACATATAAGAACTTAAAAAAGAAGAAGATGCTCTTTACTTTAGTGACCAGATGATAAAATTCTTCTTAGTGTCCACTGGCATTTACATAAATCATTTTTAGCTTTATTAAATTATAGTATATTTTACTGATAGATGTAGGACCTCTTAATTCTTCTAGGCAGTATATTTATTTTTTACTTTATTTACCCAAATCAGGAAATTTATCTTTTATATGAGTATGTCCCATGATCCCATCCATAAATCCTTCCGCATTCCAAACAATAAAACGAGTTTTGCAGGAAAGCTCACCCAAAGGATTCTATTTTGCCACTGATCAATTTTGTTTCCACACACCTATCCTATGGGAACATGATATTGACTTTGTGCACCATGATTATGATCCTATTTTGCATGTACCACTCTTCTCCATAACATTCTTCCTCTGTATATCACCATCGACACAACCACTTGAACAGAAGGATTTGTTGTGGGCATTTAGATTACTAATTCCAAGTTCCTGTTCATTCTTATAGTGGGGCATAACCAAATAATTAGGACATGTATAAAATGCTAAACTTGACTTATTCCACTTCTTTAACTCTCTTACACAGGGAATTACAAGAGTAGCTTTATTACTTTGATAAATGAAGTTCATTTAGTTAATAAAATACCAAAATTGTATCAAAGATACTATATTCAACTGATCAAAGAGCGTGGCCTAATGGTCAATGAAGTGGGTGAGAACCTCAGAGACCAATGTTCAAATCCTAGTAAAGACAAAAAATACTAGGTGACTTCTTCCCATCTAAGCCTTGGGGACAGAGTTACCCGTTACCTGTGCTAGTGAGAGATAGGAAGTAACCAATCGAATAGTCGAGGTACATAACCTGCCCAGACACCATCATTATACCAAAACATGTACTGCATACGACTGCCCCTAATAATTGCGCGTTATGCCTGGGCTGTGAAGGCTCTCAGCCACATGGATAGTTCAAATGTATTAATCGACACCTAACCCTGAGATTTGGACCACCCAAGACACAATGGCGTACTCCTCCAGTTCGAACGAGGGTTTGATTGGCTCAACCACAACAATCAAATCCATACACACCACTATCCTCTCTTTACACCGACTAAAAATACATGAAACAAATCCATACATACTAGTATTCTCTCTTTACACCTGAAAAAATATACATTAAATGAATAACCTATGAAAAAATGCATAAACGGTCTTCTCTTTGCTAATTCCATGCGATCTCTAACTGGGTGTCTTTGTCATCATTCTCACACAGAGGTGTATCTATAGGTATGAGTATGGGTTCACGTGAACCCATGTTTCTCTCCCTAGACCATGTATAACTATGCTATATTTTTTGTCAAAATTACTTAAATATATATATGGGTGCACTCAAGCTCAAAAAGTCCTATGGTGCAATAACTATTGGGCGCACCTTTACAAGCAGAGGCGGATCTAGGATTTGAAGGTGGCAGGTGCCATAATTTCCTTTAATATATATCATGTAACGACTAATACGGAATTTATTAGGAATATTTATACGGATTTTTTGAGTGTATTTGGGTCAATCTAATAGGTATTTTTATTCGCAAATATAAAAATTACATCTCAGATATCAAAATTAGTATTTTAAATAAGGAATAACACCTTTATTTTAACAACACAAGTAAAATCAATATTTTCACTAGGAAATTACATCTTTTTCTGTATACTAAAAATAAATTTACACAAGTAAGATAACATCTTCAATAAGAGAATTATATCGATCAGAATAAGAAATATTTTTTAAAAAATATCTTCAATAGGTAAATTATACCCCATAAGTATAAAATTAAATAAACTATAAGTTCCCAAAAATCAAAACCATAAATCTCATATTTTTAAGTAATGTTTACGAAATTTTCATTGTAATTTAAGAGTAAAGAGATTTAAATTATATTTAAAAACCATATAATAACACAATTTTTTATGATATAATAAAAAAATGGAAAAAAATTGATCTCAATCCAAAATTTCCATTAAGACCCAAGTTTTTCAAATTTGAAAGAAGAAAACTCATAAATTTAAGATTAAGAGGAATGTTTATTTTATATATTTTAAAAGTTTTGGAGTCTCTTTTTTGAGTATTCTTGATAGAGACCATATATAAAATAATAGAATAGAGAAAAAAATATAAAAAATAATAAACGACAAATAGAAAATTGGGAGAGGCAGCCGAAAAGGGAAATAACTGGGACAAAAGGAAATAAAAAGCACAACGAAAAGGAGAAGTCGGACAAGGTTCAAGATAAATTCCAACTTGAATTTTACGCACGAGAAAAGCTTTCAAAAAGGGCTACCAGCCATGGTACCGTTGTCTAGTTTCAACTGTGGGTGGCAGGATCAGATATTTAACCTAGTTTAAGAAAAAATTCAACATATGTGTATAAAATTTTTATCATCTCAGCGGGTGCCATGCCACCCTTCCTAAAGGGCTGGATCCGCCCCTGTTTACAAGTGAAGTCGGAAAATTAAATCCCACGTCTATCTTGTTACTTTATTCCTTTCTTTTCTAAAATTGAGCCTGAAGGTTTAAATCTCATGTATATCTTGTTCTTTTTCTTTTCTTTTTCTACCACTCATGAGGGATGGGCATGTCTTGTGTCCCCCTTTTGCGTTTTAATTAAGTACTTTTTTTTTTGTTTTTGAAAAAGAGGTACTTTTTTCTTTTTCTTTCTTTCTTTGTTTGGTTTTTTCTTTCAAAATCCCCATGCCTGACACATTGAAATCCTTGTTCTTCTTCTATCATCATCATTAAATTTTATATTTTTTAAACCGTATGTCTATACTCCCTCCGTTCCAGTTTATGTGAACCTATTTCCTTTTTAGTCCGTTCCAAAAAGAATGACCCCTTTCTAAATTTAGAAACAATTTAGCTTAAACTTCCAATTCTACCCTTAATGAGAAGCTTTTATAACCACACATATACTCTGGCATGTTTACCACCACAAGTTCTAAAAAACTTATAGCCATACAAATATTCTGACTTATTTAGGACCACAAATTCCAAAAGTTTTCATTTTTTTCTTAAACTTTGTGCCCAGTCAAATAGGTTCACATAAATTGGAACGGAATATTAAATTTGGCAACAGTGATGGATGTAGCATAGAGTCAATGGGTTCAATTGATCTCAATAACTTTTATAGAATGTAAAAATTATAATTTTGAACTTATAATTTCAAAAGTGTAATGAGTTCATGAAAAAAAAAAAATTCTAAAGATTGAACCTATCAAATGTAAATCCCGGATCCACCTTTTCGTAATAGTGCATTCATCCTCTTGAAATCATGGATATGCCTCTCGCATCACCTAAGCAACAACAAAAAAGGTGGTGCAAGATTCCAAGACTGTGTCGCATACTTGCAATGATTATAATAAGTCTAGAGTGTCCTCCTCCATTCCTTTAACAAACAACACCGAATCACCATAGTTCTCCTCCTCTGTCTTACACTATCATAGTTAACATTGCATTTTTACATATGCACCAATTATAGAAAGCTATTTTTCCTGGTGCTTTATTACCCCATGCTATCTTCAAACGCTCCATATCCTAAATACCAATTAGCTCCTTAGAATAAAAACATACCATAAATGACTTTGCCCTTCTCCCCCTCCATGCCATCTTATCTTCCACTTCATCATTTATAGGCGCCCCATTTAACGATGTGTGAAGAAATTCCACAATCTCCTCCCATTCCCAGTATTAGTAGTGCACCGAGAAAACTCCTCTTCCCCATTCAAGGAATTTTGTATTTTGGACCTTGATTACTTTTATAACAGATTTTTTCTTTCTATTCAAAAATATGAAACAGATCCTCAATTATGACTAACTTGTAGATCTTGAAGCGCCAAAGCACAATAAAAATATAGACAACCAATGTAGGTTCCTTGCAATCAGAAAGCAAACAATTGGACTGAATTATAAAGAGAAGGCAAAAGGTACCAAAAGCACACTAACAGTCTGTATCAAACCGAAAACTAGTAAAAATTCCGAGAAGAAAAACAAATAACAGAGAAAACTTCCATACATGGTAAAAGAAACTCAAAAAATAGAAACTTCATGTTTGGCTCGGCCCAAGAGAAACTCTTACTTATCTGGAGAGGGATAAGTATATAAGTTAGAGATGGAAGTTCAACCTTTAAATTATGAGGTGTAAGTACAGCCACTCGACCCGAGCATAACTCCAAGAAAACGACCTATCATCAATAAACCAGAATCAACAAAAACTATAATATGGAAGCCTAAAAGAGGAGAAAGTTGGCAGCTAAAGTCAATACAAAGTCAAAAGAAGCACCTGCGGTTTCAGAAAATTGATCACGGCTTCGACTTCTTGGCAGGATTCCTGTGACCATGCATTGAAAACTTATGTGATTATACAACCCTCCATAAGCTCATTCTATTCTATAATTCGATGAATACAATAAATTGCCAATATGAGCCAAGTAATAATAATATGAACAAACTATTCGAGAAATATAAGTTGATCGATATTAGTTCAAAATTACTAACTTCTGAGAATTCTTTTCTCAAGAAGAAATTCGCATAAATACAATAAATTAAATTCAAGCTTCAAGATAACTTTCTCTTACTCAAACATAGGGAAGAAAAACGCGAAATTTACCGCAGAAACGTGAGCTGTGCCAACAACATACACATCGCAAATGCCTCCATCGGCAGAAGATTCACAAGTGAGTGTCATTACATTCCTCGAAAGTTCCTCCGGCAAAACCCTCCTTTCGTATGGTTGACTTTGACCTTCACCTTCTTCATTCACCGAAGAAACCTCATCAACCCCTCGTTCTTCCACTACGCTCTCATCAGAACCTTCTGAATTTGTAGAATTAACAATTTCTCCATCGACTCGAACAAAATCCTCGAATCCGGACGCCGCAAGCCGATCCGAATCCATTCCTGCCGGCGTAAAGCGGCCGGGTACGGCAGAGAAAGTTTTGGAATTTGAGGCAATTGATAAGGATTTGTGGCCGGGGTTTGTGACGGAGAATGGAGCGACGAGATATTTGACGGTTGAAAAGCGAAGGCGGGAATCGCCGATGAATGAGTAGAATCGTTGTGACTCGGACGAGTTGAGATAGGTGAGTGTATAACGAGTCAATCGATGCATATGGAGGTTTTTTAGCTAAAATGAAATTAACCGTCGATGGGATCTTATTGTGCCTTACTTGTACCGTTGTACGATTGGATTTTCACGACACGTGGCAACCGATTCTGATTGGATCATGTGCTCTCATACCTTACCAGAGTCTCAAGTTTTCTTTTGAATCGAAAATTAAAGAAAGTTTTCTTTAGGAAAAAAAAAAAAAGTTAAGGTCAAAATATTGGCCGTGAGTCGGTACGAAATTTAAGAAAAAAAAAATAGTTTTGAAACTGTGGTCTTAAACGCTTAACAATAAAAATTTTATGATATCATGATATTTTTTGAGTTATAAAAGTGTAAAACGGATAAAATAAAAAATTTAAATTTGAATTATTAGGAAATCCCTGCTTGCCGACAGAGGGCAGCTTGGTCTTTTTACAATTCTATGCTAGGTAGAATTTCTGTTATGCCCCTATGTCTACTCTTTTGTGTTGTTCGGTGAAGTTCTAAATAGGTAATTTCCGCTCCATCTCTTACGGCAACCTCTTAATAATTTGCTTTTCTCGCTCTTCGCTTGTCTAGAATTACCTTGGCTTCTCCTTCTTCATCGTTTAAACTCTTTGTGTCTACAACTGAAAATATAAAGTGATACTTAAATTAGGGTTTCTACTGCTTCTTTTCACAGTTTCATTAAGATCGTATAGTCGAACGGTTAGTTTTTACTGTTCTATTTTATTTTCTTTTATCAGTACTGTGATTGTTTTATTTTCTTTTGTGTTCGAAATGTCTTTCTAATTTTATCTTGATTTTTTGAAACTCAAAAAATACTTCCATTTGTGGATGCTCTACCATCTTCTTCACAAGATAAATTGGGGTTTGGACTTCTTCGCTGCTCTAACTTTGTTGCATCAAGGTAATCACTTCGTTTCAATTTACTTCACTGATCTGTACTATTTCATCTCCGCTCTTCATCTGGTAGGAATTTTCATTTTAGAGAAAAAATCTGTTTGACTTTCCCCTATTTTGAATTTGCATAGTTGCCAAAACTCTGAATAAATGGGTTTTTGCTGCTTCGTTGGAACTGGGGGGGGGGGGGGGGTATTCACAATGGTGCTTGCTTTGAATTTTAGTATTTTTACGGAAATTTATTGTGAATATTGGTGTGGATTTAAGGATTTTTACAGAAATTTTATTGTGAAAATTGGTATGTAGAAATTATTTTTATAATTCTTTGTGTCAGGAGGGGAGGTTAGTTACGTACTTAGGACTCTATGTGTTGAAGATTTTCTGGTATTTGCATTAAAACTGTGTGTTTCAATCTCTAATTTTTGGTACAATTTTTTCAACTTTATTGGTAATAAACTGGTAGGGCAAACCTCTAAATCTAAGTTTTAAATAATGAAGCTTTAGAATGCACTCATTTCCAAGACAGGGAAAATTGGATTACTGTGATGAACACTTTTTGTTGGTTATTGCACATTGACACATGTTAACATAATAGTAAATCTGATAGGGCCAGGGAAAGAGATGGTTTTCGCTAATCATGCTATAAAAGAATTATATTTTGTTGTTGGTGGTGTTCCACATATGCCTTAACTGTCTTCAGATCTTCTTATTGAACTACCTTCTCCAAATGGTTCACATCATTATGGATTATGTTTTACCTGTCTTCCCTTGGATGGACTGCTTTGTCAGTAAAGCAACAAGTATTTAGCTATATAAATGATGTGCTTCAAATGAAAAGGCAAATTAACCAAAGAATGAGACTTCTAAGAGGAAGAACAACTTGGAAGACGCTGCCAATTCGCAAAATATTTAGCATTATGCTAGGAAGGGATTAAGCTAATCCACTTGAACTTATGTAGGAATCTTGAAATGAATTAATTCTAGAAAGGGATAGATTTAAGAAATACTTCTTGCCTTTTGTCCAAATTTCTGGAAGCTTTCGGGTGTAACACATTACTTTGCTTATAACAAGACAAATAGAAGGCCTATCTTGCTTGACTACGATGGTACTAAGATGCCTGAGGATAAGGTGAACAAATCCCTTGGTAAAGAAGTCATCTCAGTTTTAAATGGTTATTATACACAATATAACGTTCTACCATTAGTTCCAAATTTGATGTCATTTTGTTTAATTTCGATTCCAGAAAAAATTTCAAAAGCATGCTATGTTTTTGTAGTGTTGAAAAATGTAAAACAAATACAACTGGGTTTACAATACTTAAAGAGGAATGTATACTATTGAAAGAACACGAAAGTAAGCAAAAAAAAAATTGGAATTGGTACAGTACCATGGGTCCTATAGCTTCTACAATAGATAGTTTTCATATAATTTGGTGGATGTGAGTAGGGATTTTACAATGAGTCGCAGGGGTAAGGATTCTTTGAGCCACTGGTTATCTCCATGTCCAAGACTCGGCTATCAACTGAACATGGTTATTTTAAAAGGTTTGATATTGTTGCTACTTTGGTTTCATTAACACAAATTAGATTATTATCTTCTTTTGTCTTTTTCAACTAACTGTTTGTATCTCTTTAATTTAATCCTTTATATATGTGGAATATGATTTACAATGGGAATCACGCCCAACAGCTGCAGACATGGACTGAAAAAAGCAACATTACCTATTATGGAGCATTATACAGAAGCAAGAGATGGTTAGTCAATAGATCAAAAGGAAAGTGCTCTGGCATAACATCATCAAGAACCCGATTCTGACTTTGGTATATGGCAAGCAAAAGAGCTTCTTCATCATTTGGAGAGTGTACTGGATAATGAGCTTGTCAACACATGGTTGAGGTGAAACCACATGTATGAGAAAAAGGATGATGGTTGAATAATATTTCAAACTCGATGAACTAAAGTGGATACTAACCTTATTCATTTATTGCAGGATTAAGCTGAGGCATAGTTGTTCGGAGTCTAATGGCGTCAGTGAAGAGTAGAAGGTAGCCACCACTTTTTTTTCTATGCATAAGCGATGGCATATTCGACAAAGACATGTTTGAGAGAATTGCAAGTCATCTACCAAACCTCTTTTTGCTTGATAAAGTACAAGTGTTTGCATCCAATGTTGATCAGAAACCAAGTATGGCCTAATACTATCTTAATGATATAGTTGAAGTTGCAAAAATGCTTCAACACCTCAAAAGCAACTGCATCATCATCAGCTACCGCCTAAAAAGCCAAGTCATACAACCTCCCTTAAATTTGTCACTGTATAGTTAGTCATACTGCTTATCTACCAAAACTTATCAAAAATGACAACTCTTTCCAGAAAACCCATTAGAAAGTAATTTAATGGTAGCTAATATGAGTTTAGGCTACAAACAAGTATTATTTCATGACCTTAAGGAATTCCATTATATGTTTACTTGGTTCATACTACTCTATGGTATACATTGTTAGAATACTTGATATAGATTTTGGACCTCAAGGTGCAAGTGCATTTACATTATATAGATAATGGAGTCATTTAATCCCTGATTGCTTCCCAGTTCTTCATGTGCTTCTCTTCTCGATGAAGTTCATTTGCTTGTTGATGTTGATGTGATTAAAAACTTTAGTGCTTGCTGAAAATTATCTTTGTCAAGTCGATTCTTGCTTAACCCCTTATCTCCAAATTTTTTTATGTAAAATACAATTCATGGCACGAGCACGACAGAAATCTAAGTGTTTCTGCTGATAAAATATAAGTATGACGTATGATGTTTGGCATATTTCGATATGTGTTGATGTTACTTTGCCCATGCTTTAACCACTTTTTGATGTTATTTAATCTTTAAAACACCCAACATGGTGTAATTATTGGTTTGATGACTAATTAAGTTATGTGTGACGATTTAAGGTGTTCGGAGTGCAAAATATGAAGAAAAGGTGGTTTAGCTAGAGGAAGAAGGGTTGGATGCGTCGCATCCAACCTAGGAAAACATCATCCTGCATGCAACCTTAGCAGTGAAGTTGGGCCATCGCGTCCGCCATCGCGTGCGAAACTGGGAAGTAGAAGTGAAGCTGGATGCGTCGCATCCGCCTTCGCAGGCAAAAATTGAAATGGAGGACAAGGTGGATGCGTCGCATCCACCTTAGCATCAATCCCTGAAGCCGAATTGGACTAGGAATAGGAGAGCTTTGGCCCACGACTTTTGTACGCAATATATAAGCTAAAAACGCCTCTTTTAGGTTATCGAACATATTGGGAAGAGGAAAAAAGCCACGACAAAGCTGTGGAGGCCGGAATTCATCAAGTTTCATCTTTCTCCCACCAAACTTAGTAATTTTTATGTTTCTTTGTATGATTTGTTGTTTGGCTACCATGTCTATGTGGAGCTAAACTTCACGTTCTAGGGTTGTGGTTCTTTCATGACTATTGTTATTCGGATATTGATTTTGACTTCTTGATTTATCATATTAGTTTATTTATTCAATCTTGCACTTAATTATTTAATTGCTTGATCACCAATTGAATATTATCTACGAATCTAGAATTGAACTCGAAAGTGGGAATTCTATATTGCATATAGGATTGAGTAGGGCAAGTTCTTGAACTCGGGCATCGGGGAACAGATTCGTGGTTAGGATAGACATATACCTAATTACCTTGCTTGGTTGATTTACAGGAATTATAAATGCGTTCTTGTTGATTCTAACTCCATAGACATATAGGCGTTAGGTTAGCTTGAATAGGCGAGTAAGAACTCGACAGATTCTTATGAGCAATATTAACCCTGTCAACCAATAAGCTAGATAAATTAGTCGGTCAATTCAATTGAAGAATACAATAGGATTGTTAGATAGACCATAACCCTAGATCGTTTTCATTACATTGATATCATTAAAATCTGCTCTTCCTCTGTTCAAAGTTTATTATTTATATTTTTCTTATTTAATTAGTTAGAATAAAATATTTTTAGATTTAATTCTTATTTAGATAATTAAGATAGGCTAATTTAGTTAATAGCTAATCATAAGTCCTCGTGGGTTCGACATCCGACTTTGAGTCACTTTATTACTTGACGACCGCGTATACTTGCGTGAGTGTGTTTGGTCGCAACAAGTTTTTGGCGCCGTTGCCGGGGACTTAGAAATTTGCTATTTTTCTAGATTAGACATTTTTTTTATCTATTCATGTTTTTTTTATTATTTTATTTTAGTTAGTATTTTTTATTTATTTTAGCATGGCATCTTGGAATAAAAATTGTTCGAATGATGGTTATTCTTATTTTGATGATCCTTGTCCATATTGTGGAGGACCCCACTGGTGGAAAAATTGTCAGAATGTTCCCAGGAGCGAGTTGTGCGCACAATCTCAATCCTTTGAGTGGAATATTTGTAATATGTGTGGTGGTCAAGATGGCCATTGGGATGGTTGTCCTAATTTTGTTCATCCTTCTCTGAGCCCTTATTATGATCTTTCTAATGATATTTCTGAGTTTGATAGGGGCAATGAAGTGCAGGATATGGAGCCTGATGCATATATTAGGGATATTCTGAGGCAAGTAGCAGAGCAACAGGATGAACTCAAAAAAGATATGAAAAGAATGAGGGCAGCAATCACAAGAATGAAGGCCAATATGGAAGAATTGAATGAAGAGAGCGAGTACCAGCAAGAGAAAATTTTTGAAAAAGAGGAGATTTTGAGCCAAACTTGGCTGGCAGAACAGGCTGAAAAGTTAGAAATATATGAAACTCAACATGAGGAACTTACTGATGGGATGAGACACTTTATAGAGGGAAGATCTAAACTGGGACAAGGGATCTATAAATTTGTCACTACTATTCACGACTTGCAAGATAAATTAAATGCAAAGGTTGTTGCGTCTATCGCCCAACAAAATAGTAATGAGTTGTCAGAAGCTGAAAAGGAGCTTATACGCCAAATTGAGGAGCTAAAAGTGGAGAGCCAATCATTCGAGCATATTTCTGTTGATGATGCCCATGTTGAGAAAAGTACACTAGAGCCATGCGAGGTAGCAGATAATGTTATATTTGAAGACTCTAATGTGTGCACATATGAGGATATAAATAGTAATACAATTCTAAAGTTGGGGCGTGTTGGTCCTCATTCTAAATATTTTTCGACATTGTATTTGGATGATGACATGGAAATCGAGTCATCTAAGCCTTTGGAGGAGTCAATGGAAGAGGAACATGATGCCTATATTTTTGAATTTGTCATGCCAAAAAGCAAAAAATACATTCCTCATCTAAAGGCCGAGAAGTGTAGAGTGAAAAATTTATTACTTGGCCTGGTTATCTTTGTAGCCCCACCACTGGAGCATAGCCGCAAACTGGATGCCATGTTAGGGGCTCAATTCATAAGTTCGAGGTGGAGGCAAAAAGTGGTTCACGTCGTGCCGCTACGTTAAATCAGGCACTTGTTGGGAGGCAACCCAGCGTTACTGCTTTCTTTTATTTTTGTTTACTTTTTATTTTATTTTATTTTTATTATTTTGTAGTATTTATTTTTGTTTTGTAGGATTATGAGCATAGGAAGCAAAGCCATTAGAAGAGTGCAAAAGTGAGCTAGATGGTGAGGACTAAGTGTGGGGTGCCCACACAAAGGACGATGTCTGGGGGAAGTCTGAGTACCTCGTGAGCCGCTATTGCTTCGGCCTTTGGCCTACCAGGGAGTCTCGTTTACCCTCTTATTATTTATAATGTGCATTGAGGACATTGCAAAATTTTAAGTGTGGGGTGAGAAGATCGTTTGGATGAGTTTCTGTGCTATTTTAGCTTAGTTGTAGTACTCATTCTTAAGTGTAGTAGCTTTTGTGAAAAAAAAAAAAAAAAAAACGAAAAAGTAGAAAAATTGGACTTTTCCCGACGATTGATCTCCTAGACAGTTTTCTTGAGGGATTAAAGTCTAAACAAAAATTCAAAATATATCTTTTAGCTTTCTTTAGGTAGTAATAATCCCCTGTGGTTTTTCTTTGTGCCTCGGTTCTTTTCCATGGGATGTAGTTTGAACCGAGTAATTTTTTTCTTTCCGAGTAGATTAGGAATTTAGGGAATAAAAGGAGCAAGAATGATGAACCTAGGCGCCCTTGACTTGTTTGATAGTAACATATTTATACTTTCGCATGTGTAGTATCTTCTGTATGATTTGAATTTATTGATGATGCCTTGTTAAATTGGATAACATGTTTTGTGGCGCCTATGTCTCGTTTACATGACTTATGTTCACCTTGTGTTTAATACTTAATATCTCGTGGCTCCGTGAATACTTGCATTGCTTGAGAGTCGGAATGTGATCGTCCTTAATGAGTCATGTGCCATGTGTGGTGAGTTTTTTTTGTGTTGTCCATGTATTGTACTTGTGTCTAGAACTTGCCCTGTATGTGAGTTGAAGCGAAATTTTAGGTGATGCTCGGTTTGAAAAATAATTTTAGGCTTTCTTTGATCTTTTTGAGCTTATTGCTTATCACAAATAAAATCTATCCCTAGTTAACCCTTTTGAGCTTGTAGACCTTTTATTTGGTACCCACATTACAAGCCTATACCCTTTTTATTCTTAATTGACATTGTTTTGATCCTTTTACCTCTTAAAGCACTTTAATTGTTAGATGAGCGCTAAAAGAAGTAAGAAGGGACTAAGTGTGGGGTGACTTTTGAGTGGAACCAATGAAAGAAAGAAGGGTGCACTTATTTTGTAAAATAATACGCCACTAGCAAAAATTGAAAGAAAAAAAAAAAGAAAGAAAAATATAGAGGAATAAATTGTTGTCTTATTCTTGCTAGTGGGTATGAATTAAAGTAGTGCTTAAAGAAAGAGGAAATATTGTTAGGGTGATATTATTTGTGAAATTGAAGTGGTGTTGAAGAATTTGCGCTTAAGTTATTTGATGATGTGTTAAAGTGCTTAGGAAGTTGAGTCACTATTCCTAAAATATATCCTACCCGTCCCTTAGCCCACATTACAACCATGAAAAAGTCCTAATTGATTTTAGATCGAGCGAGCTTACATTAGTAGAGATTTACATTAAGGGCATGCCTATGGTACCAACTACATGCATGTGACTTCTTTTGTGAGAGTGAGCGATTTTCTTTGTGAGCATGAGATTCGAATGTGTGGATTGATTTTACTCTCTCTGCTTTTGTTGTGAGGGCACATGGTTTCACGAGGGATAGGTAACGTTATTAGACTTCTCTATGATGTTGGTTGTTCAAGCCATGAGTGCATTGTGACATTGAGTCGGTTTTTGAGGTTAGGATTGTTATGAGCATGTTGTCTTTGTTCGAATATGTTTAAAGAAGGGCCTAAGAAAAGGGAAGTGTGTTGATGCATAGTCTAGAGCCTAATTGTAGCAAATAACCATGGTCATAGATGTAGTGTGCTTTGAATGATCAGAGCTTAATTTTGTTTCGTCTACTATAGGATGGTTTGTTCGAGGACGAACAAAGGTTTAAGTGTGGGGTAGTGATGTTTGGCATATTTCGATATGTGTTGATGTTACTTTGCCCATGCTTTAACCACCTTTTGATGTTATTTAATCTTTAAAACACCCAACATGGTGTAATTATTGGTTTGATGACTAATTAAGTTATGTGTGACGATTTAAGGTGTTCGGAGTGCAAAATATGAAGAAAAGGTGGTTTAGCTAGAGGAAGAAGGGTTGGATGCGTCGCATCCAACCTAGGAAAACATCATCCTGCATGCAACCTTAGCAGTGAAGTTGTGCCATCGCGTCCACCATCGCATGCGAAGCTGAGAAATAGAGGACAAGGTGGATGCGTCGCATCCGCCTTCGCAGGCAAAAATTGAAATGGAGGACAAGGTGGATGCGTCGCATCCACCTTAGCATCAATCCCTGAAGCCGAATTGGACTAGGAATAGGAGAGCTTTGGCCCACGACTTTTGTACGCAATATATAAGCTAAAAACGCCTCTTTTAGGTTATCGAACATATTGGGAAGAGGGAAAAAGCCACGACAAAGCTGTGGAGGCCGGAATTCATCAAGTTTCATCTTTCTCCCACCAAACTTAGTAATTTTTATGTTTCTTTGTATGATTTGTTGTTTGGCTACCATGTCTATGTGGAGCTAAACTTCACGTTCTAGGGTTGTGGTTCTTTCATGACTATTGTTATTCGGATATTGATTTTGACTTCTTGATTTATCATATTAGTTTATTTATTCAATCTTGCACTTAATTATTTAATTGCTTGATCACCAATTGAATATTATCTACGAATCTAGAATTGAACTCGAAAGTGGGAATTCTATATTGCATATAGGATTGAGTAGGGCAAGTTCTTGAACTCGGGCATCGGGGAACGGATTCGTGGTTAGGATAGACATATACCTAATTACCTTGCTTGGTTGATTTACAGGAATTATAAATGCGTTCTTGTTGATTCTAACTCCATAGACATATAGGCGTTAGGTTAGCTTGAATAGGCGAGTAAGAACTCGACAGATTCTTATGAGCAATATTAACCCTGTCAACCAATAAGCTAGATAAATTAGTCGGTCAATTCAATTGAAGAATACAATAGGATTGTTAGATAGACCATAACCCTAGATCGTTTTCATTACATTGATATCATTAAAATCTGCTCTTCCTCTGTTCAAAGTTTATTATTTATATTTTTCTTATTTAATTAGTTAGAATAAAATATTTTTAGATTTAATTCTTATTTAGATAATTAAGATAGGCTAATTTAGTTAATAGCTAATCATAAGTCCTCGTGGGTTCGACATCCGACTTTGAGTCACTTTATTACTTGACGACCGCGTATACTTGCGTGAGTGTGTTTGGTCGCAACAAGTTTTTACTTATCAGGAACTGCAATTTTGTTCTACTATTTGACATGTACTTTTTTCAAATTACTAGAGTTTCTTAGCAGTGCTAAGGATAGTAAAGTAGTAAACAAACTCCTTATCATGAAAATGTTCTCAAATAAATTCTAACTTGTTATAGTGCTATCTAAAATTTTCTTAGAAAACTAAGAGGTATGAATGTCAAAAACATGTAGATTTTTCCTTTTGCATATGATGTTAAAGACATAAAAATAGTGAAGTTCACCAAATTTTTTCAGTGTTTATGTTACCTTGACAGGTAAAATGGGATGAGTACTTTGTGCAGCTTTTTACTTCATTTTTTATGCATGTTAGAGCTTCTTCAAAGGCTTTTGATTATGATTTGGTTATTATTCAAGCTGGTGTTGGTGGCTATGGTGCTGCTCTTTGCGCCATCAAGAAAGTAAACCACCTTGTTGTAATTCTGTGGTGGATTGAGTTATATAGGTGTTAGTCTTCGCTTTCGCTCTTAGTTGCAGAAGAAGACTTGTGAGAGCACCTCTGTTTTATTTTGTTAAGATGTATAATTCATGTTCAGCTGAATATTATCCCAGTATAATGCAAATAGTTGGGCCCATGCTTGCACTGGCCAATCCCATCTAGTCATTTGAAAAACGAGCAACTTACTTTTGAAGCTTTGGATCTAATCTGACCCTATTGTTTTAAAAAAAAAAAAAAAAAAAAACTCAATTGTATCATTTCCACTAACAAAGGCAGGTATTTTTACCATTTCACCTATGATTTATTCCGATCAAGGAAAGCTAACTTTGCCAATATAAAAATGTTAAATGACATACTTTTCCCCTTGCAATTTGTTATAAACCATGAATCATGATTTCTATTTATTAATGTCAATCTTGGTTTCGTATGTCGTCAGTTTTGATTTTCAAGGTATTTCTAATTTATTATAATATTTTTCGTTTAAATAATGACAGAATAGTCTAATAGACACTTCTACTTGCACCGTTTTCACATCCCAGTCCTTATACTTTACGAGTTTTCATCTAGACATCTCCACTTGATCAAAATCAATTTTTTAAACCCCTCTGACGGTTGACCGAGCTTGAGATGGACAACAACAACAATAACAACTCAGTGGAATCCCATAAGTGGGTCTGGGGAGGGTAGTGTGTACGCAGATCTTACCCCTACCTATGAAGGTAGAGAAACTGTTTCCGAAAGACCCTCGACTCAAGAACGTAAAAAAAAAATATAAAAAAATCGAGCAATAGAGAAATAATAGCAACAACAATGTAATAAGACAGTATAAGCAAATAATACAACGGATAATGACAGAGATCCAAGGAAATGAAACAACAAGAATAATGTCAATCTCACTGCTAATACTGACATACCGTATATAAACAAGGGATTAGGAATAGGAAGGTACCCGACTAGTACAACTATTACTCGTAAGACAAGGCAAACTCTAGACTGTCTATCAACCCACCACCCTAATTTTCGACCTCCACACCTTTCTATCGAGGTCATGTCCTCGGTAAGCTGGAGTAGAGCCATGTCCTGCCTAATCACCTCACCCCAGTTCTTCTTAGGCCTCCCTCTACCCCTCCTCTGACTCGCCACTGGCAACCTCTCGCATCTCCTAACTGGGGCATCAACGTCTCTCCTCTTCACATGACCAAACTATCTCAGCCTCGATTCCCTCAACTTCTCTTCCACAGGGGCCAAACCCACTTTGTCCCTAATATATTCATTCATAATCTTATCTTTTCTGGTTTACCCACACATCCATCGCAACATCCTCATTTCTTCTACTTTCATCTTCTGGGCATGGAATTTCTTGACTGACCAACACTCGACTCCATACAATATGGTCGGTCTAACTACTTCTTTATAGAACTTGCCCTTAAGTCTAGGTGGCACATTCCTGTCAAACAAAACACCAGAAGCAAGCCTCAATTTCAACCACCCGCTCCTATACGGTGTGTGACATCCTCGTCGATCTCCCCGTTACTCTGTATAATCGACCCAATATATTTAAAACTATCTCTCTTGGGGATGACTTGGGTATCAAGCTTCATTTCCACTTCTGGTTCATGCGTCCCAATACTGAACTTACACTCCACATATTCTGTTTTTGTCCAGCTCAAATTAAAACCTTTAGATTCCAGGGTCTGTCGCCACACCTCCAGCTTAACATTAACCCCGCCGCACGTATCGTCAATAAGAGCTTGAGATGGACAAATTGCGTGTAATTCACGCATGCAAAGAAAGTGATACTACTAATTTTGAAGGATTAAATTAGGAAAAAAAAATGAAAAGCAATAAAGTTAAGATAAAGTTAACCAATTTCCTCCCCCTACCCCCCTCCCATTTTCTTCTCTTCCTCAGTTTCTCCCCCCTCCATGTCGTTCCAAACCCCTTGCCCTCCTCCTTCTTTTTTCCTCGACACCACCAAAAACAATGGCTAAGGCTTCAAAATTTCAAAATCAAATAGAAATATATTGACTTTCTCTGTTTTTAATAAAATAATCTTTTATTTCTTATTTCATTTTCTATACAATGAAAACCCAATTGATTTCTCCACTTAACTTCTAGAAGTACCTTTGTTTCTTCTTCCTTTTTCTGTTAACTCAAACCAATTGATCAGTTCTTTACTAAAAATAATGACGGAGGCAATGAAATTCCAACTAATAAGTTTTTCAGATGATTTTGAGATGTTGGAAGTCCAATCTGGATTTTTCTTTTTCCTTTTTTTCAAGGGATTAAGATGAGATGGAGGATTTTATGGTGATTCCGATTGGTGATTTATCCAGGGAGGTGGTGGTTGCCTGTTATTTGGTTACAATGAAGAAATACTTTTGCGGCGACTAATTTTTTTTTTGTTTGGTTACCAGTCGTAACATTGGGGAGAAGTTAATGGGTGAGGGTGTACTTATGAATGAAGAAGAGTTCTGCCTGGTGAGATATGGAAGGATGATCTTTGGTGGGGTTATGGATGGTTCACGGTACAAGAAAATACTTGCTGAGAAAATAAATGATGTGGCATATATTGGTGAAAAAAAGACATGACGCTTGGACTATCAACAAGGTGACAAGGTATGGTACGTAGAACATCGATATAGTGACAAGTGGCGTTCTTAATTAGATGAGTTAAAGAATGCGAAAAAAGTACGAGAGAAACACCCACGAGGTTATACTGAGGAAAAAGCCGGACCTGACAAGTGTAAAAGGGGAAACATAAACGAAATAAATAAAGGTTGTAAAGAAGGGAAGATACACGAACATGTCATAAATAAGGAAAGGAAATCGGTACGGTTACAAGAAATTTTTTTTATAAATATTTCCGTTACAGTTGTATATGGTAACTATAACGATGCGGCCAGTCGTTTTGAGTATTACAACTCATTTCCCCTATTTACTACTCAATTTATGATTTACAGTTGTTATGTGACTTGCCGGGGTGATTGGTTCGGGTCCGGTGAGGTTTTGGAATGAATTGTAACACTTAGTTCCAAGGTTTAAAGCTTAAGTTAAAATAGTGACCGGATGTCGATTTATGTGTAAACGATCCCGAAATAAAGTTTTGATGATTCCAATAGCCCTGTATGGTAATTTTGGACTTAGGAGCGTGTCCAGAAAATTATTTGGAAGCCCGTAGCTAAATTAGGCTTGAAATGGCTAAAATAGAAATTTAAGTTTGGAAGTTTGACCGAAAATTTTGATATCGGAGTCGGAATCCAATTCTGAAAATTTTCATAGCTTTGTTGTGTCATTTATGACTTGTGTGCAAAATTTGAGGTCAATCGGAATTGAATTGATAGGTTTCGGCATCGAATGAAGAATTTGGGATTCGTTATTTTCGTTAAGCTTGAATTGGGGTGTGATTTGTGATTTATTATTTTAGTATTGTTTGATGTGATTTGAGGTTTCGACTAAGTTCGTATGATATTTTAGGACTTGTTTGTGTATTTGGTTGAGGTCCCGGGGGCCTCGGGTGAGTTTCGGAGGGTTAACGGATCAATTTTTGGACTTGGAATGCTGCTGGAATTTTTCTGATGTCTGCACCTGGTTTCCTTCTTCGCGTTCGCGAGAGGGGTCTTGCATTCGCGAAGAGGAACTGGAGGCAGGCGAGGTTGTTCATTGCATTCGCAACATGGGGCTCGCGTTCGCGTAAGGCAAGGAGGTGAGGCTATGCGTTCGCGATTGCGCATCGCGTTGGCAAAAGGGCAAATGGCTGGTGAGGATTTTTGCCTTCGCGTTCGCGAAGTGTAGGCCGTGTTCCCGAAGGTTCGCCTGGTAAAGCATCGCGTTCGCGACTGGGGTCTCGCGTCCGCGAAGAGCAATTTTTGGGCAGCACAATTTTGTGCTTCGCGAACGCGAGGGACCTGTCGCGTTCGCGAAGAAGAAAAGTCTGGACAGAATGTTTAAGTTCTGAAATTTTCTATTTTTACCGATTTGGAGCTCGGGGAGAGCCGATTTTCGGGAGATTTTCAAGGAAAATATTGGGGTAAGTGTTCTTAACTCAATATTGGTCAAATTACCCGAATCCATGGTTGTTTTTAACATTTAATTGGGTAATTAAGTTGGAAAATTTAGAAAACCCTCTTAGTTTAATTCGAAGATTTGAGGGTCGAGTTGATGTCGGAATTTAGTAAAATTTATATGGTTGGACTCGTGGTTGAATGAGTATTCATATTTTATAACTTTTATCGAGTTCCAAGACGTGGGTCCCATGGGCGATTTTTGAGTTAAATTTCAAATTTTGTTGAAAAATTAGTATTTTCATATGGAATTAATTCCAATGATTTGTATTGACTGAATCGAATTAATTGTGACTAGATTCGAGGCGTTCAGAGGCCAATTCGCGAGGCAAAGGCATAGCGGAATAAAGAATTAGACGGTTTGAGGTAAGTAACACTTCTAAACTTGGTTTTGAGGGTATGAATTCCCGAATTTGGTGTTATATAAATTGTTTGGAGGTGACGCACTCGATAGGTGACGAGCGTGTGGACGTGCACCGTAGAAATTATGACTTGAATAAATTCTATGAAGTTGTAAAATTAAAGAATCATGTTATTATTCGCATATTCTCCACGTGTTAGGAAATTGAGCTGAGACTCGTATTAAAGATCATGATTTGGCTACGTGCGGATATTTTGGGACCCATATGGGTCGTATTATTGTTGAACTATTATTTGTTTGAAATATAATTTTGTACTCAGTCACATCTGTCACTTGCATATCATATCTCAGTCCCTGTTGTCATTTATTGATACATCATATCACCATATCGGGTAGATTTTTATGTCATTGAGAACCCGAGAGACTGGAGATTCTGAGTGATATTTAAGTTTATTTATTTATGCCCGGATCTGGCTATTATAGTGCTTGGGCTGAAGGAGCCCCTCCGGAGTCTGCACCCCCACAGTGATTGCAGTTGAATATATATATATATATATATATATATATATATATATATATATATATATATATATTGAGGGATGGATCTTCCCTAGACATGGATCTTGTCTAAATCATTGATATTCGGGGATGGATCTTCCCCTGGACTGGATTGACCTTATACAGTACTGAGTGACTGACTGTCAGTTGATGGATATACATACATACTTGGGATGGATCTTCCCTGGGTTGGATTGACCATATATAGTACTGAGTGATTGAGTATTTTTAGATTGTGAGTACATGAAGTTTTCACTAAGGTGCATCACAGACGATATGTATATGGGCATGTAGATACAGAGATGTCATATTCCTCATATCATTCAGAATTGATTTATTTTATTTGTACTGAGTTTAACTGTGAACTTGAAAGCATGCCTACATTTTTGTACTGTCATTTCTATATTGGATTGTACCTGCTGAGCTCGTCACTACTTTCAGCCTAAAGGTTAGTCTTGTTACTTATTGAGTTGGTTGTAGTCATACTACACTCTGCATCTCGTGTGCAGATCCAGGTGCTTCCGGACACGCCGACTGTTAGACCTCAGTGTGTTACCAGTTGGAGACTATCAAAGTAGCTGCTTGGCATCCGCTGACCTTGCCTCTCTTCCTCGCAGATATTGTACTGTTCTATATTTTCAGACAGTATTTTTAATATGTCAGACTTTGTATTCATTTAGATGCTCATGTACTCAGTGACACTGGATTTTGGGAGTGAATTTCTATGTCAGTAATTGTGAGATTTTCTATGAAATTCAATATTATGTTGGGTTATTGTTGTTGTCGGCTTGCCTAGTACTGAGATAGGTGCCATCACGACAGGTGTGATATTTGGGTCGTGACAGTAATGGGCAATCAAGGCAATTAATACCATTAGTGAGCCTGGATTAAGTAAGGGAACCGTTATAATTGTATGCTCCTATATAAGGACTGAAATCTCATTTGTAATGGCATCAGACATTTATTGAAATTTATGCAATCATTCTTTACTTTATTCTCAAAGTTCTAAACCGTAATTTTGGGAGTGATTACCAATCTATTTCATATTTTATTTGTCAATTATTTTCATTCCTCAATTTATTCTTCAAATTGTTGAGAAAGTGAAGTAAATCTTGGTTATCAATAATCTGATTTCTTCTAGATATTGACTTTGACCGAGAAATTTATTTTTGGTTAAACAAATTGGTTCTGTTACCGGGAATCTGATAATCTGTTCACTTTGCAAACTCTATTTTTAACAACCAAGTATGTCAACCGTTAACGACAACAACCAGCTGAACCAACAAGGTGAAACTCCACCACACCACACATCTACGGGATCCCCTCAGCAGTCCCGTGGGAGTTCACCTAAAAGGTCTGCTTCGCGCGCTGATGATCAGTAGGGAGACGGCCAAATCTTGGAGTAGGATGCTCTAAAGCAATTGATTGCACTACAGTCTTTTGTCAGAGGATTACCCAATGCAGCGCAAACTCCTCCACCAGTTAATACAACAACTTTAGAGAACCCGCGTTCAAGGCTTGATAATTCTGGAAGTGGAGAAATTCCTAATGAATCTTGTGATGGAGGGTCAGGTACACCAAATAATTCTAATTTACAAAGTTTAGTGCTAACTTTGCAGAAACATTTGAAGGAGCAAAACGATCGTATAGAGCAAATACCTGGTGTGCCCCCGATGTTCAAAGGGGTAGATATTGACAAGTATTCACAACAACCCTGGAAGCCAAGTGCATCACCTTTATCAATTCCCAAAAAGTTAAAATGCCTGATATTCCCAAATATGATGGAACAACTGACCTTCGAGATCACATAACTGCGTTCACTACAAGCGTGAAAAGCAATGATTTAATCAAGCAGGAAACCAAATCGGTTTTGGTTAAAAAGTATGGTGAAACACTCACAAAAGAAGTGTTAGCGTGGTTTTATCTTTTACCTAAAAATTCTATTGATTCTTTTGTTGAGATTGCGGATTCATTTATAAAAGCACATTTGGGAGCTCAAAAAGTTGAATAAAGGGTGGAAGACATCTTTAAGGTTAAACAAGGAAGTACATAATTGCTCAGGGAATTCGTAGATGGATTCCACCGGGAGAGGATGATATTGCCTCGAGTACCTGATAACTGGGCGGCTATGGCATTCGCAAGCAACTTGAACGAGAAACATTCAGAAGCCACGAGGAGGTTGAAAGAAAGTTTGCAAGAATTTCCTGCAATAACTTAGAACGATGTGTACAATAGGTATAGTACGAAGCTGCGAATAGAAGAAGATACAGTCGCACAGCTAAGGGTCGATAAAAGACCAGGTTTGAGACGTTCAGAATTAGAAAGGAGGTCCGGTAAAAATAGGTACGAGCCATACATAGGACATGCAGGGCGAGACTCTTGATCTAAACAAGAGAATGTACGATTTAATTCAAGATCAAGGCAAAAAGACGCAAGTTCTTCATCCAGATTCAAAAAGGAGCGGGATGCCCGAAGCAATGATTCCAATACGCAAGCAAGAATAGGGGATTACAACTTTAACATCAGCACCTCTGAATTAGTGGTTGTTTGAAGAGGTATGGGAAATAAGGTGCGATGGCCAAAAGAAATGAGATCAGATCCAAGCAAAAGAAATCCAGATTTCTGGTGCGAGTTTCATAATGATCATGGCCATAGAACAACAGATTGTAGGCTTTTGCAAGGAGAGGTCGAACATTTGTTGAAGTAGGGCTATCTTACTGATCTGTTCAGTGAGAAAGGGAGACAATCATACATGAAGAACAGACAGGAACCCCCAAAACCTCCATCACCAAAAAGAACAATCAACGTTATAACTGGAGGAGATAAGTTCAATGGAGTAACATATACAACCGCGAAAAAGACATCAAAAGTCACAGTCACTCATGGAAATCGAGTTCGCCAAGTCTTGGATGGCGACAGCATAACATTCGACGATGAAGACGCGGACGGCTTGATGATTCCTCACAATAATACACTAGTAATATCTTTACTTGTACATAATATGAATGTAAAATGAGTTTTGATTGATCCAGGTAGCTCAATGAACATCATTTTAATGAGGGTGTTGAATGAAATTCAAGCTAATGATAAGGTCATACCAAAAGCACGTGTCACGCCCCAAACTAGGGGAGGCACAACTGGCACTCGATACTGTATTCGATCGAGTTAGCCACTAAATATACTAGCTAACTAGACTGGGGGCCCAACAGATCGGGCAACACAACATCTGAAATACTAAGCCTGGACCGTAAGCTTATGACATGAATAACAATAAGCCATATAAACATATGTAGACAAGCCAAAATAATAAAATACTAGCTGGCCGACGAGGCCGCGACTGAAGACATACATGCCTACACACCTATATATACATGCCAAGCCTATGGGCTGGAGACTGAAAGCAGCAAAAAGAAACCCAGAATATTGTGTCCACAATAGCCTCTAAGAGTGTCATAAGCACTGTCGGGATAAGGCCCCAACTATACCCAAACTGTACAACAAAAGTAACCATCCTATGAAAGCTCCAGGAAGAGGTGGAGCTTACCAACTCACAGGTGAACCCCGAAATCCTAGCGGAGGGGTCGATCAGAGTCCCTACCTGGACCTGCACGCACGAAACAAAAATACAGTGTCCCCAGGCAACGGGACATCAGTACGAATAAAAATATACTGGTATGTAAGGCAGAAAGTAGAATCATACATAGCTGATATAACAAGGTAATAAAGATACCACCTGACACTGAAACTCTGATAGCCTCCATGGCCGACATCCGACCTCATAGTAATAAAATATGCATGGTATGCTCGTGTAATTGTATGTCGTGAATACATATATATTGATGTAAATGCATGACATACCCAACCAAATTCTAGCAATGGCGATCTCTCCCGGTAGCTAACCGGTATCACATTGCCAACCTGTGGCCATCTGTACAATATATATAGTCTTTCGGGCAAATAGGCCCCTTACCTCCGATTATAGCTTGAAGTCCATGCATAATATGTCATGTATGATATGAACTTTGAATGCACATAATAGGCCATAACAAGAACTTAGCCAACCTTGGCTCATTGGTACTCTTATTCTCATAATCTCATAATCACCTTCGTATCGCATACAAATGTCTCGTGGAACCTCATATCTTTTTTAATAAGTTTGAAAACTTAACTCGACTTTTAGAAAGATAACTTATCTCTGAATATGTTCATAAAAAGCTTAAGGTGCTTCACTTAGTCCTTATACCTGATTTCTTGATAATTAGTAAAAGAAAGTATTTCAAAAAAAAAATCAAATGTTTTAGTAGTTTAAACATAAAAATTATATTTGAAAATTTTGAAATCGACGTGTCACTTTAGAGATTTTAAAATACACTTTAACAAGGAAGAAGGACTGATCGCAAATACTAAATGCCTTTATTTTTAAGTCACACAACCCAAAGACGAATAAGAATTCATATATATGGACATATATTTAAGAAAGCCGACAAAATGACATATATAGATGTCGAATACCCTTTTTAACCGAACGAGTGGAATATCAACCTAATAGCATCATGAAAATACTTCAGCTACGATACCAATGCCTTTCACAGAAGGTCTTTCTAGCAACAGAATAGTAAAATATCACATTTGGCGTCTTAGGAATTTCCCAAAATTCGTGCTAAAAGGAAGGACGAAGCTTAGCCTTAACATACCTCTCCAACGAACGTCCGAATGCCTGTAGTTCCTTCACAAAATTTTTTCCTTACGTCCTAAGCTTCGAAACTACTATATATATGCAGCTTATACGCACCTATAAATAGTTCATAAATGAGTTTAAATCGGCAGATTTGCCATATGACCCTAACTTGACGAAACGCCCGTAGAACTTTGTAAAAATAATCATAAAAGAGTCCCAAGATGATTACCTTGGCATCCTGAAGAACCAGCAAGAACAACAATTTCCTATCTTCCGAAAATAGCTCCAAACACAGCTAATAGAAGGAGAAAAACGATTGCAAAGCGTAGAGATTGCGCTTCTAGGCACCGGGGGTAAACTTTAACGATAGAAATCGTTAAAAACGCACCTTAATCACTCAAGAACACCATGAAACCCTATCTTAAGCTTTCTAACTGTTTTGGGACGAAGATGAAATATTTTGAGGTCTTAAAAGTCGGATTTTCCGACTTATACCACTTGTTTGACCCGACCCGGTTCGCGATCCGATTTCAGCCCGGACAGTCCGCGGTAAAACAGTCATAACTCTTTACTCCAATATCGGTTTGATGTGAGATTTCTTTGGTTGAAAAATAGACTCGTAGACCTTCGATTTGGTAGGTTGTGGGTCCCATAACTCTTTATATATTAGGAGAAATGATCTGATACATTTGACCCAAAGTTTAAAAAATTTATTAGAGAAATTTACGATAATTTTTGCCGACCTTTATTTCGCAAATTGCTTGACTCCAAAACTTAACATGTGACCAGTGTGATATTATAATACCTCATAACATATTATTCTTATCATATTATACACTCTTAGTCTTATCCCACATGTGCAAGTTAACTTAAACCTTCCGAACGCGCGGGGTGCTACCCGAGCCATTTCTTTAACCATGAACCTTTGTTTAAGGGATTCCTTTGACTTAAAGATTTAGTTTAGTTCCTTGATATTACCACACATTTTCAGTCTTATTCTCCTAATGTGCTATACCCAATTATATATACCTAATATAACCACGCCACGTTACGTATATTACGTAAGAGAAGAGAGAAACACCTGGGGTCTCACAGCACGGTCCTTTTTTGGGTTTGATAATTCAAGCGTTGTTACAAAAGGGGAAGTTGTACTTACCAAATTTGCAGAAGGGGTCATCAAGGATACAACAGGTGATAGATGCGGACATGGCCTATAATATAATTCTGGAAAGACCGTGGATTCATGATATGGAAGTTGTCTCATCCACATTGCATCAAGTTATCAAATTTCCTACATAGTGGGGAATCTGTCAAATCCGTGGAGATCAAGAAGCTTCATGAAGTATCAACTCAATGGTGATCGCAAGCAAGGTAGCCTATAATGCAGATGCGAAATAACAATTACAGAATTTAGTTGAGGACACTACTGCGAAAACCTCAACTGAAGACACGCAAGGACAGACTGATGTCGACTCGAGACCCGATATGATTCAAGAGCCATAATAAAATTAAAATATTAAACAACTACCGAGGAGCTCGAAGTTATAATATTATTTGTCCACTAGCCAGACAAAAAAGTTTACATCGGAGCAAATTTGAGCCCAGAATTGAAAGGTAAGTTAATTGAATTTTACGTGCTAATATAGATTGCTTTTCTTGGTCGCACTCAGATATGACAGGTATACCACCGGAGGCGATGACTCAGAAGCTGAATGAAGATCCATTACACCCACCTGTCAAGTAGAAGAAAATGAAGCAATGGTCCTTCAAAAATCAAGTGATCCAGGATGAGGTACAAAAACTTTTAAAAGTTAGTTTAATACGAGAGGTAAAGTACCCTGACTGGTTAGCTAATACCGTTGTGGTTCCAAAAAAGAATGGAAAATGGCGAGTTTGCGTAGATTATACTGATTTAAATAAGGCTTGTCCTAAAAATTCATTTTCTTTACCGCATATAGATCAATTAATTGATTCTACTGCAGGTCATGAACTTTTAAGTTTTTTAGATACATATTCAGGATATAACCAAATAAAAATGGACCCTCTAGATGAAGAAAAAACTTTATTTATCACAGACATGTGGACTTATTTTTACAAAGTCATGCCATTTGACTTGAAAAATGCTGGAGCCACATATCAAAGATTGGTGACTAAAATGTTTCAAGAACATATGGGAAAAATCATGGAAGTCTACATATACGATATGTTGGTCAAGTCAACACAGACGGGGGATCATTTTCAACACTTGT
Organism: Nicotiana tomentosiformis; assembly: GCF_000390325.3. NCBI lineage: Eukaryota > Viridiplantae > Streptophyta > Magnoliopsida > Solanales > Solanaceae > Nicotiana > Nicotiana tomentosiformis. Next base: position 18,219,415 of record NC_090818.1, read on the forward strand.
CAGACACTTTTGAGATTCTCCGCAAGTACAATATGAAGTTAAACCCGAAGAAATATGCTTTTGGCGTGGCATCAGGTAAGAATTTAGGTTTTCTTGTTTCTAACAGAGGTATTGAAGTGAATCCCGCATAGATCAAAGCTAGTGAAGAAATACCAGATATACTCACGAGCAAGAAAGAGGTGCAGAGATTAACATGCATGATAGCAACTCTGGGGAGCTTTATATCAAAGTCATCAGAAAAAGGTTTTAAATTCTTTTCAGTGCTAAAAATGCAAAATTAGTTTGAATGGACTGACGAGTGCGATGTTGGTACGAGAAGCTAAAGGTAAACAATCCCCAATTTATTATATTAGTAAGTCTTTACTAGATGTTGAGACATAGTATCCGCACCTAGAAAAGCTTGCTTTAGCGTTAATTATGGCATCTAGGAAGTTACGACCTTACTTTCAATGTCATCCTACTTCTGTTATAACTGCTTTTCCCCCTTAAGAAACATACTGCATAAACATGAATTATCAGGTAGATTAGCTAAATGGGCAATAGAACTCGGTGAGTATGATATCATATATCAACCTAGAACTGCAATAAAATCGCAGGTGTTAGCAGATTTTGTAGCGAATTTTAGCACGAATTTAGTTCCTGAGGCAGAGAAGGAACTGCAGGTGTTTACCATAGCTAATCCGGGGACTTGGACCCTATTTACTGATGGTTCCTCAAATGTTAAAGGAGCAGGTTTAGGAATTATTTTAATTCCACTCTCAGGTGAAGTCATCAGACAAACAATAAAATATTATCCCATCACTAACAATGAGTCAGAGTATGAAGCTGTGATTGCAGGCTTGGAACTGGCATGAGAACTTGGTATCTAACAAATTGTGATCAAAAGTGACTCGCAGCTGGTGGTTAATCAAATGCAGGGGAATTACGTTGCAAGAGAGACGTGAATGCAGCAATACCTAGAAAAGGTACGAGCATTGCCTAGACAAATTCAAACATGGAAAGTCGTGCACATACCCAGGGAGGAAAATGCAAAAGCAGACGCGTTGGCAAATCTCGCGTCTGTCGTGGATGTAACAAATGTAGAAAATGCCATTGTGATACATTTGTTTCATTCAGCACTCGATCAAACCAAGAGTGAGGTAAATTTTAATAATTTAACTTGGGATTGGAGAAACGAATTTGTGAAATTTTTGCAGTATGGTATCTGCCTGAAGATAAGAAGAAATCACAATTGATGCGGCTGAAAGCTGCCTGGTACAGTTTAATTCATGGAAATTTATATCGTAAAATGTTTGGTGGACCTTTAGTATGGTGCCTCGGACCATCACTGATTAGTAGGGATTTTGACCACTTATTTGCACACTTTTACTTTCGTTTTAGCTAAAAAAAATGCTTAAAGGTATTCCCGAGAACTAATGAAATGTGCTTTCTTGCAGGAATATTGGGAAATGAGCCAAAGAGATGAAAATCAACTCAAGAAGGAGTAAAATTGGACAAGGACCAAAACAAAGCAGAAAAGAGCAAAGTGCGGACCGCACAATACTGTGTGCGGCCGCAGACTATGAAGAATCACTGACAAATTCCCTTCGCAAAGTGCGGACCGCACAATTATTGTGCAGCCGCAGAAGACGAGGTTCAGAGAGATGGTGTTTTGGGACCCTGAAGAAGTGCGGACCACACTATTATTGTGCGGCCGCAGAATGCAAAAGTGCGGCCGCACTCATAAGTGTGCGGTCCGAAGAAATCTCCCATGTCCAGCTCAAGTCCAAGAGTGCGGCCGAACTCAGAAATGTGAGGTCCGCAAAATCTGAAGAAGTGCGGCCGCACCCCAGAATTGTGCGGCCGCAGAAGTCCATCCTGTCAAGCTAGCTTCAAAGTGCGGACCGCACATAGAATTGTGCGGCCGCACAATCTCCGCAGGGGTAATTTTATCCGATAATTTCAGCTGGGTATAAATAGATCTTTTTGTCAAATTTAGGTCAAGTTTGAACACCTGAAAGTAGATAGCTGTTTTTTCCTTACTGTTTTGGGTAACTTTGTAATAGTTTATCATTTTAACATTAGATTTTCTTCCCTGAATCATCTATTATGAGTTTAATCTTAGTTTCTTCTTTAGTTTCTTCAATTTTGCCTATGAGTAGCTAAATTCTTAGCTAGGGTTCTGACCCAACCCTAGTATGGGTGCCTAATGGGTGTTTAATTTGGGGCTTATTTGTGATTGGGTGTATGATATTTAGCCTAGTTCTTGCTTGAATTTAAGAATTAATGGCTGCAAATATTGATTCAAGCCTAATTGACCTAGTCTCTACTTGAGAAAGAGAGACTAAGTCTAAGAAAACTTGGCTAACAAGGAATTGGGATAAACTCAAGAAACTGATAGCCCCAATTAAAGGGTCAAATCTAGAGATAGTAAGACCCGACTTGAGCATCTATCATTAGTTTTGTGAATTACCCATTTGGACTTGAGAAATCCAAATTGGGCAAAACCACTCAAACTACAGAGAGGTATAGAGTGGGTAATTGCGTGTGATTGCTATATTACACCCCGATCAATCAAACATTCCCTAAAGCCCACAATCCGTTAGGTAACCACCTAGGTGGAAGTCACGACCCTAGATCTTTTATCAACTTGAAAAACAACAATACCAAAAATATCGTTCCTTAGCTTTTCATTTACAAACAGTAGTATACTTTTTAGAAGTAGGAAGAAACAACCAATTATGTGGAAGTGCAATTTGGGCACGTCATACACCTAGTCTAGATATATACCTAATACAATATAAGCTCTCTGTGGAATCGACCCCGACTCACATTGGGTAATTATAATTGCATCGACCGCTTCACAATCCCAATCAGTGGTGTGAATTTGGGCGACATCAATCACAAACAGAGTATGTAATGAGAGAACTACATGAGGGGCATTGCGTAAATCATGCCTGGGGAAGATCGTTGGTGAAAACATTAATAAAGGCAGGATATTATTAACCAAAAACGGAAGAAGAAGCAGAAAACTTTGTAGCCATGTGCGATAAATTTCAACAATATGCCAATAATATGCACCGACCGGCAGAGCTGTTGCATTCAGTTATTTCACCATGGCCCTTCATAAAATGGGACATGTCCATCGTAGGTACGTTGCCTCAAGCTAAAGGAAAGGTACGGTTTCTGTTAGTTTTAATAGATTATTTCTCAAAATGGGTAGAAACATGTGCTTATAAACATGTGCGAGAAAAAGAAGTTAGGGATTTCATTTGGCGAAATATTATATGTTGATTTGGAGTTCCAAAGAAGATTGTATGTGGCAATGGCCCACAATTCATAGGCGCAAAAATCACAGAGTTCTTCCAAAGTTGGCAGGTAAAACGAATTACTTCCACACCTTATCACCCTGCGTCCAACGGACAAGTCGAATCGACAAATAAAGTTATCATAAATAACTTAAAGAAGAGATTGGAAGATTCAAAGGCAAATGGCCAGAGGTATTATTAGGGTGCTATGGGCTTACCGAACAACAGCAAAAACTAGTATGGGTGAGACTCCGTTTTCACTTGTATACGGTGCAGAAGCTTTGATTCCGGTGGAGATAGGTGAACCAAGTACGAGGTACACGCATGCCACTGAAGCGGAAAATGAGGAAGAGCTAGGGGTAAATTTGGATTTGTTAGAAGAAAGGAGAGAAGCAACATTATTTCGAATGGCGGCTCAAAAACAGATGATTGAACGATATTATAACAAGAAAGCGAATTTGAGATATTTCAAGATCGGGGACTCCGTCCTCAAAAAGGTGTTATTGTCAACAAAAGCGGCAAATGCAGGAAAATCGAGTCCAAATTGGGAAGGCCCATATAGGGTTCGAGGCATCGCTGGAAAAGGAGCATACGAGTTAGAACCATGGATGGCAAGGTATTACCGTCGAACTGGAATACAGTCCATTTGAAGAAGTATTACTTCTAAACGAGGATAATACCCACGGTCAGGTATCACGCAAGTTCAATTTTATTTTGTTCTTTTGAATTTTACTAACCATTTTAGATGATAGGAAAAAATCTGGCTCGTAACAAATGATGATATTAGACCTGAAAGACACGCGGAATACTGAATTATTTTCGGTCTAGGTTACAACTTTTCTGATGGAAAAAGGGTTATGCAGTCATCATCTAAGAAATTATCTCCGAGTTCTGTTTGTATTTTCCTTTTCTGGGAAAGGACCAAAAGAAATAAGTTGATCCAATGTTCGAGATTTCATACTTCAATACTCCAACACTGGGGGGGACTATGCATATAAAAGGTTACACAAGGAAGGAAAATGTATATCAAGGGCATAGTTCAGCCTGAATCAAAACCTTGAAGAAACCCTTGAAAAGTTTTCAAAAGAGTTCGAACTCGCAAAAAGGATGCAAGATATTCCCACGAGCTTCTAGGTTAAGTCCATAAATTTAGTAGTGGAAAAATAGACCCGAATTTGTAAACCTGCTATAATGAAAGCAGTTATGAAAGTGTTGTATGAACAATTATGAAAATGATGTACAAAATTTTTCATTTGAGAGTTCAAAAAATAAAACCTCCTCAAATTATTTCTCTTTCCATATCTACTTCACGTTTCATATATTTGCACCAATATGAAGATGAGACGTCATCTCCATCAGTATATATAAAAGGGCCCTCTTTTATAAAAACCCATATATATCGAAGTCACGGTCTGTTAAAGCACTTTAAGTGCAAGTGTAAGCTCAAATATTAAAAGGGCAGAAAGCATAATATGCGACAAAAGCAATAAAGATATTTATAACCCCAACGAACATGGACGCTATTTATATCATAACCCCAAAAAGGACATGGGCGGAAAAACTTTCCAAAAGTTGTCCAAAAAACACAAGGGAGTTCCAAACAAAAACCAACAAACAAACATTTTCAACAGATAAAGTCTAAAAATGGGAAAAGCTAAGGAGCATCATCAACGGGAGAAGAAGGATCAACTTGGGGAGAGGAGGGTTGAACATCAGCTTCACCAGGAGCAAGTCCATCTCCATCACCCTTAGAACCTTCGTCTTCGGGTGTGGAAAAGCTTTGACGTTGCTGAGTTTGTTCAATTGTTTCTCTGGATTTAGCAATCTCAATATTAAGGTCAAAACCTTCATGGCTGGCTTCAGTTAAAGTCTCGAGGCGAGTGTTCAAAAAATCCCAACTAACATCCAGTGATGACTTATCCTTGATGTATTCATAATCCTTCTCCCACTGTTCAATTTCAGCTTTCAACTCTTCTTTTTCTGCTTCTGAGGCTTCATAAGCTGTCTTCAAAGGAGCAAAAGAACTTTTCAGGATTTGAATTTTACCTGTAGAGGCACGGAAATCTTCTTGACCTTGGGTAAGCGTCTGAACCAGTTCACCCGCGTAAACCTCTTTTTGATTAAGGAGTTCTTTCAAACTCCTTATCTCTTTAGTAGCCTTGGAAAGTTGTTTAGCAAAAAAGGATTCCAGTCTACCCTTATCCTTCTCAACTTGACTAGAAGAAGCTTTTAGAACCGCTAACTCAGCGGATACCATTCTCATTTGTTGTTCCAAATCTCCTTTCTCCTCTACAAGAACGTCTTTTTCTAACTGAAGACCTTCAAATTGTTATCTCCAGTTAACAGCCTCGGTATGCAATTCAATTAGTTGTTGGTCAGTCCAAGAGATCCTTTTCATAAGCTCAGTGCCTATCAAATTAATCAACAAAAAAGGCAAAAGAAAAAGAGTCACGAATGAGGAAAAGTAAGGAAGGAAATGTAAGTAAATTTATACCTTAAGAGAAGAATGAACAATGTCATTCATTAAGGTCAAGGAACTGTGACCCTCCAACTTATTCTTCTCTACGGATCCTAACAACGGCTTCAGCCACACATCAATTTGTCCATACTTCCTCAACAAATTTCCACCCTCGGGGACTTCAATTACAATTATTTTCATTTCCCGGCTGCTGCTAGAAGGCTCATCTTCTACATAAGGAGCAGTAGCGGGAGCAACCATTGGGGTAACACCAGGTAAAGATACAAGGGGGTTAACAACAGGTAAAATTGGAAGGGAAACAAGTGGCAGTTCTTCAGAAACTGGCCCAAAGCCTTCTTCACCCTCAAAGCCATGGGCGAATAACCTTTCAACAGGACTTGATGGGGGGGGGGGGGATTAGCTGAGTTACCAACATCTTCATCAGAAATTTCTATAGGAGCATTCTCTGGCTCATCAATGAGTCTGAAGGGAATCGAACTTGATGGGGGATCATGAGAGACATGGGTTTCATCAGCTGAAACCACGCGTCTTCTGACACGCGGTTTTCTTACCAAAGAACCTTCTTCTGCATCTCCTTCGTCATCAGACCCACTGGCTTCAACAATCTTTCTCTTGAAGGAAGAAGCACTCAAAATCCGTTCTTGAGCAAGACTTAAAGAAAGCCTGGTTGATGGAACAGATGTGGGACTAATGCCACGAATAACAAACTCTAACAAAAAAAGGGATGATGAAAAAACTTATACATGAACAAGTAAAGAAGGAAAGGAAGTGCGAGAATGAAGAGGACCGTGAGTCTTCACTTTCCAACCAAATTTCTGTGAAAGAAATTTCCAAGATCTTTGTCCATGGGAACAACAGTCAATATTTTTTCTACCCAAGCACGGAAATCAGGAATTTCTTCAAAGACTTCCATAGTTGCTGAAAAAATAAATATGTGTTTACATAAAGGAACTCAAGATATCAAAGAAAAAAAAAGACTTACGTGCAAAGTTTCATTTTTCTGGAAAAGACATATTTTTGCACCCATTAATCCACTAGTGGGGGCAGTAACAAAATGGGTGTACCAGCTGATCCACGTCCAATTCGCACTCAATAATGAGTGGAAACGGTCATTGGAAGAATAGTACCTAACAAGAGTCGGGGTCGATTTCCACAGGGAGTTACTAGGGGTGTTAGGAGTATACACTTGACGAAAGAGAAAGGAATAGCTAAATTGCACATCCACAAAAGGTTTTGATTTCTAATTCTAATTTTACTCTAGCAATTATAAGCTAAGAAAAGAAACTAGAAGCGAATCAGTATTTTTGATGTTTTTTCAAATAATTAAAAAGCCTAGGGATGTGACCGTAACCTAGGTACTCGCCTAATGGGTAAAATACGTTAATACTTGTTTTGTTGATTGGGGTGTATAGCTCTCAACTCAACATTACCCGCTCAATACCTCTTGGTCAAAGTGATTTTGCCCAATTTGGCTTTCTTAAGTCCAAATGGGTATCAAACAAAATAGTTGATATGAGGTCAAGTCGGGTTCTCACTATCTCTAGTTTGAACCCTTTAATTATGCTAATCAAACCCTCAATTAGCCCAATTCCTTATTAGCCAAGTTATCCTAGACTGGGTCCCTCTTTCTCAAGTAGAAACTAAGTCAAAAAGGCATGAATCAATGTTTTCAATCATTAATTCTAAAATTGAAGCATAAACTAAGCTAAATAATCAACACCCAATCATAAACAAGCATTAAATTAAGTACCCATAAGAGTTACACACTAGCGTTGGGTCAAAACCCTAGTAAAAATCTAGCTACTCATAGTGGAATTGAAGAAAATAAAGAAGAAATGCTAATTAAACTCATAATCTAAGATTAAATTGATAAAATATAATGTTTAAATACTAAAATAGTCACAAACTTCCTAAAATGGAAAAATGTAACGGCTACAGCAGCTCAAACTTCGAAACTCGACCTAAAAATGTGAAACTCGTCTATTTATAGTGGCCCAAAATTGCTAACAAAAATGCCCCTCGGGAGGTTCTGCGGCCGCACAATTCCATGTGCGGTCCGCAGATTTCTTCAGTTGCAAGATCTTGGATTCCACAGCCGCACAATTCTGGATTGCGGCTGCGAAGCATCTTATGCGGCCACACAATTCTTGTGCGATCCGCACTTCAACAAGGCTTCAGGACTTGGTCTTTTGCACACTCTTTGAACTTCGAATCATTTGTCAGTGCAGACCCTATTCTGCGGCCGCACAATTCATGTGCGGTCCGCACATTGGCCATATTCCTGTTGGGCTCTTTCACTTGATCTGTGTCCGCGGATGGAATTCTGCGGTCCACACTTTCTTTTGCGGACCGCACTTCTTTAATATTGCGCCCTTTCTTGCCTTGTGATTAAGAATACTCTTTTTTGAGTCGGAATTCATCATGGAAGACCAAACTTCCAACATTCATGCAATTTGCACACTTTCATTAGTTTCGGGAACATAAATCAATACTTTCGGACTAAAACAAAAGCAAAAAGGTGCTAATAAGTAGCCAAAATGCCCACTTATCACCAGCCACGGTCACGGTCATCCTCGGGGCTAACTAAAACCCTTTTACTTTTAGCCAAGAGGGAAAAGACCCCTTCACGAAACAACTTGGGAGAGTAAAGATGAAGTAAGTGACAAAAGGTAAAAGGAGCGAAAACTAAATCCGACAAATAGCGAAGGCATGCTATTGCCCTCCAAACAATGGGACCAATTTGACCAAGGCAAACATTAAAATAGCGACAAAACTCGATGATCACTGGGTCATTGGGAGGTTTAAACCCTAAAGTAAAAGGGTAGGTATAAACAAAAGAAAAGCCAGCATGGTAAGAAGTGATTCTTTGGTTGGCACCAGGAATTAAAAAGGGAAAATTTGGTTTCCAGTGACATTCTCGACGAACCAAAGAAAGAAGACCAGGAGTGATCAAACTTGGGTTGAGTTCAGCAGGGTTAAGGGAAGCTATAGAAGAAACTTGATTTTTCATGGTTTCACGATCTGATACAAAAGAAAACTCTTGAGGAACAATCTCAGAAACCGTAGGCTCACGCATGGGTTCATTCTGGTCCCTATTTTTAGAGAAAGATCTAGGGGGTCAAAGGAGCTCTAGGTCTAGAAGAAGATGGCCTAGTGGAACTACTTTGAGAAGTAGAACTACGAGTAGATAACGAACCAGGGCTGCGGAGTCTACCACATCTCCTACTCCTAGTAGGGGCAGTAGAAGGAGCAAGCTCATCGACGATCACAACTTTGCGAGGGTCTGGTGTTGAAGAAGACATGTTTAACAAAGAAAATACAGAGGAAAGGTACAAAACTACGAAGGAAGGTTAAGATGATGGATACAGAGAAGAATGAAGAAGGTTTCAAGAAATCAAAGAGGATGAATTATTTATAAGAAGATGCGACTGTCATCAAAATTGATCATTATGAAGTGTCATAATAGAACCGTCACTTCGTGACTGACGCAGTCGCAGCCGCAGAAAAAACCCTAAAAAAGCGTTGAGAAACTGCAGAACCAATCATGTGAAGCCACGTGGCATGTGAATTAAATGAATGTGACATACATCGCATCGATTCTGAAGAGGGCATAATGATACTCGAGAAACGGCAGCAAAGAATTCCCGCCATAAATACTTACCAGTTACCACTTCTTGAATATTCAGAAAGTGGGGGGGCTATCTGTATTGGTGAAAAAAAGACATGACGCGTGGACTATCAATAAGGTGACAGGGCATGGTACATGGAACATCGATATAATGACAAGTGGCATTCTTAATTAGATAAGTTAAAGAATGCGGAAAAGGCACGGGAGAAACACCCACGGGGTTATACTAAGGAAAAAACCACATGACAGCTGTAAAAGGGGAAACATGAACGAAATGAATAAGGCTGTAAAGAAGGAAAGATACACGAACCTGTCATAAATAAGGAAGGAAAATCGGTACGGTTACAAGAAATCTTTAATCATAAATATTTCTGTTACAGTTGTATATGGTAACGGGCAATCAAGGCAATTAATACCATTAGTGAGCCTGAATTAAGTACGGAAATCGTTATAATTGTATGCTCCTATATAAGGACTGAAATCTCATTTGTAATGGCATTAGACATTTATTGAAATTTATGCAATCATTCTTTACTTTATTCTCAAAGTTCTAAACCGTAATTTTGGGAGTGATTACCAATCTATTTCATATTTTCTTTGTCAATTATTTCAATTCCTCGATTTATTCTTCAAATTGTTGAGAAAGTGAAGTAAATCTTGATTATCAATAATCCGATTTCTTCTAGATATTGACTTTGACCGAGAAATCTATTTTTGGGTTAAACATGGCATAATTTTTTTCTGAGGTGGATGCTAATGTGTTATCCACTCGGCGCAATTGAGGAACACACTCGATTAGAGGTGTTTAAAGAATTGGTTTTGATCAAGTGAAAGTGTCTAGATGAAAACTCGTAAAGTATGAGGACCGGGATGTCAAAACGGTGCAAGTATGAGTGTCTACTAAGCTATTGTGCCTTAAATAATTTGTCAACTATTATTTTGCGCCTCTAAACTGTAGTTTTTATTCATTTAGTACAAGTGACGAAAAAATAATGCATTTCATAAGAAAGAATCACGAAATCCGGGGTCTTACATCTTTGTAATCTTCTCTTAACAACTTTAGCCGGACAGTTTTACTACAATTTCATGGAATTTTTCTAGCCAATATGCTTTCCTGCAATCAACTCATTCGACAAAATTTTCTTCAGTCTACCCTTTCAATTTTCTCAGGAAACAAACAATAGGTTAATCAAGTTTTATGCTTAACTAGTTATATCAAGGACAAATTGTTTAATGGGAAAGGGTAAAAAATACCCTTGTACTATACGAAATTCTCTCAAAGAAGCTGCCTTTAATCTTTAATTAGGCTTCCTCTAGACACTTGGAGCATCGACATCTAAAACCATAGTCTGCGAGTAATGCCTGTCTCTCTTCAAAAGGAAGGTCCTCGTCTATATATGAAATAGTTATCTGCATATATCAACACCTTTTGATAGTTAGAATTCTCTTCCCTTGTCCTGCGGACTGCGGAGTTTATAAAGAAGTGCATCCACAATTAAATTCTCCAAAGCATAAGAGATTTGTAACTATAAAAACAAGTTAAAGCTACCTCTTCTCCTTTGGCAATTGGTTGAAGAGCAATTATAGTTGCTTGGCCATCCCGATCCTAATAATGCAATATCAAACATTTTCACAATTGTCTTATAAATATGTTTTCCCGATATGTGCAGAATATGTTATTGAGCAAGATCAACTGCAAAGGGTTAGGTAACTTGAAGCCTATTTAAGCATAGCTTATAAAGATCCAGCCAGATTTTGACTAAATAGAAGAGAAATTAAAGGTATTTTCAAAGTACTGTAATCCAAGAATAACTTTCCACCCTCTGCTATTTACTTCGATATGTGTTCAGAAAATGATTTGTCCATAAATTTTCTACTTTCAAGAATGTCGGAAACAACACTGAAACAGGGGCAACAGGCCCCAACCAAGTTGCAAACGCAATGCCTGCTTGCAGAAAATTAAATTCACTAACAATTTCTCTGCTTCATAGGTTTCATTTTTTGCCTGTAATCAAGTCTTCTTTTGTACGTCTAGTTCTTTCTTCCTATTTGAAGAGGTTATTCCATTGAGAGAAAAGAAAAAGAAAGTCAGAATTTGCAGATATCAGAACATACCTCTTCTCGCTTAAAAGCTTTTGCATTAGGTCTGCACGAATGGTTCATACAGCTTTGCAAGGGGAAAAATGCAGTACCTTTTATCAAAGATTGCTTGTGGTTATGATTCAGAGAAGTACACAAAAACTAGGTAGAACCAAACTAGAAAAGTAAAGAGTAGGCATGGTGAGCAAAATAATTGACACAATTAGACGCATAACTTTGAAAAAAGATTCCCTGCAGCAGGTTACATACTTTCCAACAAATAATTATTCTAAATAAAGCAACTAACATGTATAAACACTTCCAAATTAATAAATAGAGAAAATCGGGTTTCATATTCTTTATCATATTGCAGAAGGAGCAAGGAAGCGCCATTGTACTAATCATGCCTTGTCAACTTCTGTATCAATTGAAATGCTGGCAGCAAAAGTCTACCCCTTCTCCCGGACGAACTTCTAAGATTGCCTAGGGCATACAAACAATATTTGTATCTTGCAGAATTCAAAAGCAATGCACAACTCAACAACCAATGCAGCTCAGAGAAAATGCACCCTATCAGCTAAGAGATTGCCACAAAATGCAAGAGCCAGACACAGTTCCAAAACATGATGTCTCCTTTCTAAATAGAACTCAGATATTTAAGCTTGTGTAATCACAGTTATCTGTAATTGTACATTATCTCCAGTCTCCACCCCTGGCACCATATATTTATTTCCAACTACAACTTTGTCCTTTCTAGATATTAACGATGGACGATATTTTTATATATCAAAAAGAAAAAAAAAAGTATGGAAGATATCCAGGGGCAGGTTTGTGTTCAAATATGGACCTAAAATGACAGTTCCTATGCCCAGATATTAAAAGAAAAAAGAAAAAAAGAAAAAAACTCTATATCTACTTTCTATGTCACACATCATAGTTTACCTTGACAACAAATCGAATAGTCATCACCAAGAGCATCCAGGATAGGCTTTGTAGTTTGCTCAGCCTCTTCCTGCCAAATTATCGTAAAAGTAATGCTGTCAAATTTCTGCATGGTACTAAGTTTCACAAGCACATAAAAAAATTGGTTCTAACCTTTCCAGGGAGAGGAAGATCATCAATGTAGAGAAAGTAATCCTCCACTGGTGACTCTACCACCAGGTCACTATTAACAAGCAAAGGCTTTAACAAGTAAGTTCACAACAATTTATAAAAGAACAAACTTTAAACGGAATAAAAAAAAGTATAAAAACGCAGAGCATTCCAAAGGGCATGTAGAAGTCAAAAATCATATCTGCAAGCTCATCATCCGTCTATTTACGCTATTCCAAATTAATGTCCACTTTTTGAGGAGGAGCAAACTATATAAACCAAACATTATCTGGAGATGGCTTGTATGCTTTTAATTATTCTAGCCCTACTAATTTCAAAGAATACATTAAAAAACAAAAACTCTCCTGCCATAGTAATAAACTTGGCAACTCAAATTAGGACATTCATTTTGGAAGAGGTAAAATATTATTTTGTATGCTTCCGAGTTGCAGAAAAGTGAAACAATCATCAGGTTTATTGCATGCATGCTGAAAATAACATGAAGGTGGTAGTTTGATGGATCATGAACTTACAGGTTATTCAGCTCAAACATGCCAATAATATGACCATACATTTCAAGGGAGAGTACTGGTAAGAGTCAAGGATTCCATATTGAACCACATAAGTATCGAGAACAACGCTGCAGATAAGAGGAGCAGTCAACTGATTGAAAAGTAATCAGGATACATGGCTTGCATTCCTCGTCAAAGATAGCTGCCTTGAGGAGCTGCAGAGACTGGATAATACAAACTGATAAATCAAATTTCAGTATAGAAAGCAAAGAGCAAGACCAATGAAATGCCGATATAATAGAAAAAAAAATATACAGGTACTAAGGTTCATATTATAACGCAGTAACAGAGCACAAAAGTTTAACTTCTAAGCAGGACTTATACAACATAGCCTTTTCTTCCAATTAACTTGCTACATTAAGACCATAGTGATATTACATCCTTGAAAAGCAATTGAACAATAATTCTGTCAAAACTGGCACTCAGATTAGGCGATACACAGTTTACTCCAGGCAACATCTGAACAATCTTGATTCTTAGGAGAAAACTGATGATGCATGAGATAATCAGAATGAAAATTCATTGATGCAATTTTAGCTTATGATTGCTCTCTCTGTATCTTGCACATTTATTTAGAATGAGGTTTGTAGCACGCAGCTTTCACATCAATTACTGTAGGAATAGTAGGCTCCATTATCTTCCAGAACAAAAAACCAGTCTATTCTTCACATCTAGATAAAATTAAGGAAGAAGGTTTTTCCTGCTCGAACTGATCCCTGAAGGCCAAAGATGGAAGAGACCTTATAAAGAGGAGAGCTGCAACACATACATCTATTTCAGCCAAAATAGAAGAAAGCAGGCCCTTTTTTGGTCTACTATAAGAGTTCACTTGCCACCCCAAGAAGGGCAGTATAACAATATTTACTGATGATCGATGACAGGTAGCAATACTACTCCTACGAGGCTGAAGCTGACAAATTAGAGATACTTCAGCACATTACTGGCAGATCGAAGTGACGGTTAAAAACGGAAGCAGGTTGCTGTCAGAATTTACCAAGGAAGATTACCGTGAACGCCAGCTCTTTTATTTGCATTCTAAATGATGCTTGACCAGAACCATCAACATCGCCTGGCAAAGCAATGCAATCCCACCACCTACAAAAAAAGTCACTTTACACTGAGCAACTTGACAAGTAGGATAATCATGCATCAGCCTGGCACAGAACCCCGATATTCCTCATAGAAGAATTATACTATTTCAAAAAGTTAAACAAAACTTTTCAGTTTTAGAAAGTTGTGGCGCTCTGAGCCTTATTATAATAATATTCACAAAAAATGTGTCACCCTTATACATTTTAGCATTTCAAAAGACAAAAATAAACGTGTCACCCTTATAACACAGTTACACCACAAAATTTCAAGTTATTCATCATAGGCAAAAATGCAGGAGCCTTAAAAGACAAGTAATTTTAACTTGGAGCTTATAGGCTATTGTTGTTATTATCCTTGTGAAGCACTGCAACATTTTAGGAAGGGCTTCTACGTTGATTCATGTCGGGGCCAATTTTGGTTTTTTGAGAAGGTAAATTTTATATATATGTATCAGCATCAAGTGTCTATACTGGCATACACTTGATGCTGATACAACAACAACCTAGTGAAATCCCACAAGTGGGGTCTGGGGAGGGTAGTGAGTACGCAGACCTAGACCCCACTTGTGGGATTTCACTGGGTTGTTGCTGCTGTTTTTGTTGTTGTATCAGCACCAAGTGTATGCCAGTATAGACATCTGTAATTGCCCTAATTTATAGAAGGGAAACCAAGGGAAAAAGCCCATCAAGGGTCTAATATTAGCAAACCGTAGAAGTTCTTGAAAAAGACGACTAAAAGAGCCAATGGTTTCATTACCAAATATGATTAATCCCTCAGAGACTTGACCAAATTTTGAGCTATATCAAATTTGCAATATTTTACCTACTTCAATGTTACCATCAACGGTGAGAATAGTATTCTTCACCACTTTGTTGCAACAGGAGACTATGAGTCAATCTTTTAGCAAAGGTGGTCCATAAAGTGGATTGATATAGCTGCAAGTTCTGCAGTCATGCTAGCCGTCATCATGCAGGATGTAATTCGGGGAAGACAAATAAGATATTAATATTTGGACTACAATTCGCACTTTCATTACGACCGCATAGGTTTTGCATCAAAGGGGTCAAGCTTCATTTGATAGCAACTTGTGAAGAGTGACAAAAAGATTTAAGTACCTTCTCTTGTATCCCATGGACACTGGCTTCCATGCCTCCAGCAGTAAAGAAAAATCCCTGCTTTCTGAAATAACCTGCTTCCCTTTTCCCTCATGACGACTTTCTTTCAACTTCCTATGTCTCAAGATGGTGAAAGAAATCACCTATAACACAAGAACGTGTTTGCAAAACACTTGCTTAAGCAGGTTTCCAGCACGTAGTAAGACATACAAACACAGAGATCTATGCCTTCACATATGCACCTCAGTTTCCCAAGGAGAATTGCAACATGAAAAATTAACAAGAGGAAAAATGCAAGACATAAGAAAGACTGGAAATGATCTATTCTTCTAAAATGCTTTGCAGATTGACAGGAAAAGGAAACAAGAAAAGGAAAGGACTTACCTTTGCTGCAAGAAGGAAAATGTCGTTTGTATCTGGCAGAAGAAACCAGAAAAGGAAACAGCTTGAACAACAAGATATACGGGTAGGCAGGTTATAAACTAGACTACATAACAGGTAGCAGCCACATTAGAGCCTTACCATTAGCATGTTCCATAAATTTCAGAAGCGCTTTTGTGCTTAATGACTTTGACCCCTCCCCTGTACATAGCAAAGAATGAAAAGACTCCCAATCAGCCTCAGAGCATGATTTGCTGCGAAAATGAAGAAAAAAAGGTTAGCACACTATTCAATCAGTGACGGTCAAGTAAATTAATAACAGAGTCATTAGTGGTGCTATGAGAAGCAAAAACATGAAGAAACAAGTTCATCTCACAGAAGAGGTTTTCAATACCTAAAGCTATCTAACATTTTGAATAGCATATGGTTACAACCAGAGACAATGTAGCACCAAGGTGTTCATCTGTTTTATCATTTAGTGTTACAGTTCAATATTCCAATTTTAGCGGCTGAGGCAGACACCTGAGAAAACCCTGCAACAATGATTCTCATATAGCAACATGCAAGTTGTTCCTATCAGAGCAGCATTTGTGCCGAAGATCTATAATACTGTTACCTATTTCAAAAAAAAAAGCAAGTTGTTCCTCAATGTAGCCGATGAAAAGGAAACACAATGAAGAGAGAAAAAACCTTCAATTGACACAAGATGGCAGCATTATGATGTTGAAAAGATCCTCTTCAACAAGACAAAAAAATGTGTCGAGAACTTTTTATGCCATGTCATGCAGCGCCATTGGCATATTACAGTTAGTTTTGACTGAATATATATATATATATATATATATATATATATATATATATATATATATATATATTGTCTTCTGAGAATGTGATTTCAAATTTCAATAGAAAATGAAATTTTGATGCTTTGCAGTATTCAATGAAATTTTTATGCAAATTATGGAAAAATAGCTGAATGTCTACCTGCAATAGTAGTTCTCTTTACATCCACCAGGACAAGAAAAAATTGGAGGCAATGGGAACTTCTCAGAATATGGTAGTTGCATCTCACCATTAAACAATGACTCGACCACATCCTTAGGGAGAGGAATTTTATCTTTTGAAGGGCTAGAAGCACATTCTCCAGAAACTTGCTGATCTTCTACATCAGAATCATCTTCACCAACAGATGAACCAGAGTTATAACAATCTTTTTGCATGTGAGACTCACTGCTTGGGGAGACACCCAGCTGTTCTAAATAAAGCTTCCTCCCAATTTGAAGTTCTATTGACCCAATAAAGCAGAAGCAATAACTACATACCAAACAGTCTACCTGCCACGTGCAAAAGATCAAGGTGAAGCTTGTCAACCAAAAGGGGAGTGAAAAAATACATAAGTTGGATGATTACTGTGAGCAAGAACATGTGTATTGCTAGTTCAATCAGCAATACCTTATTTGAAGAATGTTGGGCGCCAGCAAGTATTTGATCCTTCAAAACAAGGTCCGACTCTTTGAAGTCTGTCTCAGCATAAACCCCTGCAGTGCCACTAGTCTCAATATAGTGCTCATTAATAATAAAACTCACAAAAGAACTGAACTTTAGTAACCACCAAATCATGTTACTAGCAGATGACAAACCAAATATTAGTAAGCAAACTCACATTTTGAAATTCCCTATCAAGTAGTTAACTTTAGTTGTATATCAAACATTAGACAATCAATCAATCAAATACACCTCAATACAAAACTAGTTTGCGTGGCTATATGAACCCCCTATATCCATTCTGCTCTATTCGTGCCCATGGACAAACAACCATACAACAACTATGCCTCAGTCCCAAACAAGTTGGGCTCGGCTATATGAATCCTCATTGACCATGTTTCTGTTGGAATATTAGTTAAAGGCTAAAGTGTTTGGGCCATTCTTGTAACTTAGATAAAGAATCCATTTGTCTGTGTTAGTTGGGCCACCGGGTCAGGCCCACTATACTATTTATAAGTGGCATCCCTATTCTTTGTAATAAGACAGATAGATAAAACATTTTCCATCAGGTATAGAGAGAGGTCGGTTCTCTCGAACCTTCTCAAACAATATGAACCCTACTTTACATTTTTCCAATCTCCCTGTAAACTTCAATACTTAACATGGTATCAGAGCGTAGATTCTGGTAGATCGTATCATTAGCTTCCGATCTATGTTAGCCTCTTCAGTTTTCATCAACTTTTTCGTTTGGACTGCATTCGCACTGGATTAGGGTTTTGCTTGGTTTCGTTAGATGATTTCTTCTCATTGTCGTCCGTTTCTACTGGATTTTACTATTTCTCTGGATATTTGACTGTACCTGGTTGATTTGTTCATTTGATTCGAGCTAGGGTTTTCTCGTCGGTATTTAGCTGAGCCGCCGGAAGTTTGTTCATATGATTTCTTCTCATTGTCGTCCGTTTCTACTGGATTTTACTATTTCTCTGGATATTTGACTGTACCTGGTTGATTTGTTCATTTGATTCGAGTTAGGGTTTTTTCGTCGGTGTTTAGCTGAGCCGCTGGAAGTTTGTTCACAAGGCTGTTCTCTTTTCAGTTGCAAAAGAAGGGGGTAAACCAGTTCTCTCTTCATATTTCATAAACTTGTTTGTTGAATCGTTGTTTGTCTCTTGTTGATATACTTCCTCTAAATGACGAATGATAATCCTGTAATTACACCTTCTTCTTCATCTACTGCATCTCGTGCCGTGTTTCACGAAGATGATTTTACACATCCTTGTCATCCATTATATGTACACCCATCAGATGTGCTGGGAACTTCTTTGGTCTCTAGCCCATTTGATGGAAGCTGTTATGGCAGCTGGAGAAGAAACATCTTAGTTGCTCTCTCCATTCGTAATAAACTTGATTTTATCAGTGGCACCCATACAAAGCCACTTCCAGGATCTCCTCTGACACGTCAGTGGCAACGGTGTAATGACCTTGTGGTGTCCTGGTTGGTTAATTCCTTGTCAAAAGAAATATCTCGTAGCGTAGAATACTCTGAATATGCTAAAGATATTTGGTGTGAATTGGAGGAGAGATATGGTAAGGCTGATGGGGCCAGAGTTTTTGAGCTAAAGAAAGAATTAGCACATATCTCTCAAGGGTCTTTAGACATAGCTTCTTATTTTAATAAAATCAAACAACTCTGGAATGAAATAGCTTCTTATAAGGTCAGAGTTTGTACTTGTGGGGGTAAGGCTGCTGAGGATGAAGAGCAGAAGGTTTATCAGTTCCTTATGGGTCTGAACGATACCTACATGCAAACTCGCAGCAACATTTTAATGATGAAACCACTTCCATCTGTTGGAAATGTGTAAAGCATCTTATTGTCTGATGAGAAGCAGAGGCAGGTGTCTTCTGCCTCCCAATTCTCCACACAGTCTGCTTCATTCAATGTTGGAACTTCTAAGCCATCATTTCCTTCCAAGGTTTCTTTTGAGGCTCCCAGGTCTTCTCACATCTGCAAATATTGCAAGAAACCTGGGCATTCTATAGATAAATGCTATAAATTGCATGGATATCCTCCCAATTTCAAGTTCAACAAAGGACCTCCCCCTCGCAGAACTGCTGCACATGTTGAGCTTGAATCCTCTGGTGGTTCTTATGTGCCTGGTGGTTCTGATGGCCCTGTTGAGAATGGGGAGCCTTCTGTAATACCTGGCCTTACCAAGGATCAATACTCTCAGCTGATGATCTTATTACAACAATCCCAAATCTCTGCTTCCCCACACTCTCCACATCTCTTGGCTTCTGCTAACTTTGGTGGTAAGCTTATGCCTTATGAGGGTATTTCTTATGGAGCTTGTATGTTGTCTAGTGTGAATGGCATTGTTTGGATAATAGATTCTGGAGCTACTGATGATATGACTTCAATCAGGAGTTTACTTTTTGATATAATCACTCTTCCTATTCCTTATCTTGTGTCTCTTCCAAATGGATATAAAGTAAAGGTTACCAATGTTGGTTCTTTAGCTTTATTTCCTGACTTAATCCTCCATAATGTTCTTTACATCCCTAGTTTTAAACATAATCTCATATCTGTCCACAAGCTTTTGTCTCATTGTGATGATGTTGTACAGTTTACCAAGTCTACTTGCACTTTCCAGGGCCCTTCAGTGAGGAAGCCAGTGGTACTTGGTAGACTGGACAATGGACTTTACAAGCTGTTCCAACATGTCACCTCTCCTGTTGAATCTGTTAATGTCAAATCTTGTTCTTTTGTTGATTGTTCTCTACCTGTAGTGTCTAATAATGCTGCTATTGACATTTCATCTGTAAATACCATGGGTGACTCAAATAAAATCAATAAATCTGATGTTGTTTGGCATTATAGACTTGGGCATATTCCTTTTTCCAAAATGAAAATTATTTTTGGTCTTTATTGTGGACTATCCTCCAAGCAGTCTTTCATATGTCCCATTTGCCCCTTAGCAAGACAAACTAGGCTCCCTTTTCCTGATAGCTCCATTCAGTTCACTCATCCTTTTCAGCTTATACATATAGATACTTGGGGTCCCTACTCCACTCCCACTCATTCTGGTTCTAAATATTTTCTTACTATAGTAGATGACTATACTAGGGCTACCTGGACACATTTGATGGGAGCAAAAAGCAATGTTTTTGATTTGTTAAAAGCTTTCATCTTTACGGTTGAAACACACTTTAACACTAAAATTCAGACTGTGAGAAGTGACAATGCTTTAGAGTTAGGCTCCAGTTCTTCTGGTTCTCTTTTCTTTTCTGAAAAAGGGATCATTCACCAAACTTCTTGCCCTCATACTCCTCAACAAAATGGTGTAGTTGAACGGAAACATAGGCATTTGTTAGAGACTGCCAGGGCTCTTTTATTTCAATCTCACCTTCCTATTAAATTCTGGGGTGACTGTCTTCTTACTGCTACTTACCTAATAAACAGATTTCCTTCACCTCTTCTCAAACATAAGAGTCCTTATGAGTTACTATTTGGCAAGGCCCCTTTATACTCTCATCTCAGGTCCTTTGGCTGCCTTTGCTACTCAACTGTGCCCAAACCCCATAGAGACAAGTTCCATCCTAGGTCTGTTCCATGTTGTGTTCATTGGCTACCCTTTTGCCAAAAAGGTTCCCTTGATTTCATTTTCTCTCCTTCCTCTAGCTCATCTTCCCCTTCTGTCCTTCCTTCATCTCCTCCTCAAATTAGAAGATCTAGTAGGCCTCATATTGTTCCTGCTTATCTTCAGGATTATGTATGTCCTACCCTTCCCATTTCTGCATCTGTCCCTGTTCCTTCTAGTTCTGAGTCTATTTCCTTTAATGCAACCACTACACAGCTCCACATCCCTGAGCCTTACACTTACTCTCAGGCTGCTGCTATCCCTGAGTGGCAGGATGCTATGAAAAAGGAGTTTGAGGCTTTGTAGGCTAATAGAACTTGGGATATTGTTGAGCTACCCTCTGGTAAAAAGCCTATAGGCTGCAAATGGGTATACAAAGTAAAATATAGAGCTGATGGGAGTCTGGAAAGGTTTAAGGCCAGATTGGTGGTTAGGGGTGATACTCAGGTTGAGGGGGTTGATTTTCATGAAACTTTTTCTCCTGTTGTTAAAATGTCCACTGTGAAATCCTTAATTGTTGTTGTTGTCAAGCAACACTGGCCTATTTTTCAACTTGATGCTAATAATGCATTCTTACATGGGGATCTTGATGAGGAGGTTTTTATGAAGGTACCTCCTGGTTTATCTGTTCTTTCTTCTTGTTCTTCTTCTTCTCCTTTGGTTTGCAAGCTACTTAAGTCCCTCTATGGTTTGAGACAGGCTTCCAGACAATGGTACGCTAAATTGTCTCAAGCCCTTTGTTCTAGAGGATATTCTCATTCTTTAAATGATTACTTCCTATTTACTAGGGGTTCTGGGGCTTCTTTGGTCATTTTAGCAGTGTATGTGGATGATATCATCCTTACTGGGACTGATTTGTCTGAGATTTCTTCCTTAAAAGGCTTTCTGCATGAACAGTTCAGAATTAAGGACCTTGGTTATCTTAATTATTTTTTGGGGATTGAGGTTCTCTATTCTGATTCTGGGGTTCTTCTTCATTAAAAGAAGTTTGTTTATGACTTATTGGATTCTTTTACTTCTTCTGCTTCTTCTGCTGTTGTTTATCCTCTTGCTATTAATGAGAAATTGAAGGCTTCTGTTGGTGAGCCTTTACCCAAACATGAAGAGTATAGGTGCTTGGTGGGTAAGTTGAACTTCTTGACCGATACAAGGCCTGATATTAGCTTTGCAGTTCAGCATCTCAGCCAGTTCATGCAGACTCCCTGTGTTCCCCATATGCAGGATGCTTTACACTTATTGAGGTATTTGAAGGGCACTTCTGATATTGGACTTTTCTTCAGTCATTCACCTAATCTTTCCTTGACAGTATATTGTGATAGTGATTGGGCTTCTTGTGCTGATAGTAGAAGATCTGTGACTGGTTTCTGTGTTTTCCTTGGTAATTGTTTGATGAACTGGAAATCCAAGAAGCAGTCTGTGGTCTCTCTTTCTTATGCTGAAGCTGAGTGCCATGAGTAAAGCTGCAGCTGAGGTCACTTGGCTTTCCAGGTTGTTGTCTGATTTTGGCCTTCCTTCTTCTTCTCCCATTCCTTTATTTTGTGACGACCAGGCAGCCTTGCACATTGCCCGCAATCCAGTATTTCATGAGCGGACTAAACATATAGAGCTGGACTGTCATTTTGTCAGAGGCAAAATTGGTGATGGGCTGATTCGCTTGGATCATGTTCCCAGCGATGCTCAAGTTGCTGATATTCTTACCAAGGCCCTTCCTGGACCTGCTCATCATTTTCATCTTCCCAAGTTGGGTCGGCTGTTGGAATATTAGATAAAGGCTAAAGTGTTTGGGCCATTCTTGTAACTTAGATAAAGAATCCATTTGTCTGTATTAGTTGGGCCACCGGGTCAGGCCCACTATACTATTTATAAGTGGCATCCCTATTCTTTGTAATAAGACAGATAGATAAAACATTTTTCATCAGATATAGAGAGAGGTCGGTTCTCTCGAACCTTCTCAAACAATATGAACCCTACTTTACATTTTTCCAATCTCCCTGTAAACTTCAATACTTAACAGTTTCCTCATTTAATTTCATCTCATGCCAACATTGTACAAAATAAAAATAAAAATGAAAAGTACTAGAAGTTCTCTATATTTTCTACTAGCATAAGAACACACATAAAAGATAAAACAGGTGTCTCAACACTAAATGCAACTTTTTTATCCAGTCTTTCTGTTGATAAAACTGATGCAGCGGTAATCTAAGAAAAGGAAAAAAAATTACCCTTCCCGTGATATGCAGTAGGTTTAACTTTGAGGCGGCGGCATTGTCTAGTGGCTAATAGCTCTTCAAAATACTTCTGTGAACATTTATCAAACAGTTAACAGACTAAAACACACTTGAACTGAACATTTACTCCAAAAGAAAGTGAAAAAGGAGACGAGAGTTGATGCCTGGACTTCATGACGAGGAGGAGGCTTGAGAAGTGCGGCAATTTGGTCGGAGAACTGCTTATCGATTGAGCATATTATTTCCATTGATTGGACTGTTGGCAGAGAACTGTGGAATTTGTAGAAAAACCAGCGTCTTAGTTTTAGCGGCTGCTATGCTATGGCGGCGTCTCAGCCGTTTCCTCTTTAAACTGTACACTCGTTTTTCCCACTAAAATCGAGTAGACTTCCTCTAAATTAACATTTTTTTTTTGTCTCGTCGGGACTATTTTACCGGATACCCTACCCTATACTAGACACACGGCCGTGCATAATTTGTTAAATATACAAATCGAAAATTTTGGTATTTAGTATGTTATTTGGTTTATATTTTTAAAAAATATGATACTATTAGATATGGTATTTAGTATTTTGAAATAAAATATCGAAATACTGATACCGTACCGAAATATATATTATATTACACAAAACATATATTATTAATTATAACATAAAAAATTTAATTTCCTTTATTTTCTAAGTTCATCAAAAAACTCTGAGCAAGTAAGAAGACATTTCTAGTGATCAAATTTATATAGTTTTCTCTCACTAGGTTGATATTTGCTGGTTTTGGATAAAACTTTTGTCAACAAACGTTTTTAATTAAGAATATTATAGTCTATGACTTTATGCATTTGTTAGTATTCAAACCGAAAAAATCGAAGTTACCGAACCGAATAAACCGAAATTTGTCACGTCCCGAACCTCGGGGCGAGACCGGCACCCGGTACATTACTCAACCGAGTACTAACATAACGTATCTTTCTTATCACATCATCATATACACATGACATGCAGGCCTAATAGGCCAACATGATCATTTATAAACTCAAAACATAGGCCGACAAGTCCGTACAATCTTTCACGTACACGACATATGTCTACAAGCCTCTAAGAGTACATAAATGTCATAAAGGTCGGGACAGGGCCCCGTCATACTAATCAGTACATGTCCTAATCATACTAACCACATAAGCAACTCCGGAGAAAATGGAGCGCACCAACACCTTCCGCTGAGCTGATAGCCTACTTGGAGGACTCTCGACCTGTCTATCAGGACCTGCGGGCATGAAACACAGTGTCCCCATGCAAAAGGGACGTCAGAACGAATAATGTACCGAGTATGTAAGGCACATAACAAACATGGAAGAATTATAGAGTAAATGACTCAACCTGTAAGTCTGGATAACTCTGTAAATCATGAAATAATTATAGTGTCATGCGTATGCATATGAATGTCATATCGTGCATAGGTACATGTTTCATAATATCATCAGGCCTCTGAGGACATCCCATCATATCATCTCGGCCACTGTGGGTAAAATTATCAACGTATACCAGCTGATCAGGTGGTGGTGCGTATATAATGCCATTACCTTTTCCCATATCCCATATACATATAATATACGCGTATATAACGTCTTTTGGTCATGGATCAATGTACATGTATAAATGTATGAAATGCATATGAAATACGTTAATAAGAATTCTCGGAATGTCATAAAAATAATATGCTTGTCGGATAAACTTTATCAAAATCGTATTTTTCTAAGACCCATGAACAAAAGCTATAATAATAATTAAGAGATAATAATATATTTTTTTTCATATGGGAAAACCATTGTGTTAGTGTTGTTAAGCCTTGCTGCTCAAATATTTCAATGATAGAATCAATAACAGAATATAAGCGAAGCAAGACGATAGATGATGGTACATTCAACCTTTTCTCTACAGCTTTAAAGGCTTTTACAATCATGTACACTTGCATACAGTCTAGCTTACTGGACTCTTTCCATTTCAGTGACTAATTATTAATTCACATGGGGAATCAAGAATATAGACACCTCTAGTATTTCTATAAATAGAGTCATCTATGGGAGTTGTGTATTTGCTCGTTTCGCTTGTGTCGTATAGATCATGCCAAAAAGAAAGAAGAGATAGCCTTAACATACCTGGAGTAGGTAAAAATCTGTATGATATTCTTGGAAAAGGTTGCACCATGCACCGTACTCCCTTAGAATCACAAAATCCCACGTTGTTATTGTGCTAAGAAATCTTATTGTTTGGAGAAATCACGTTGTAGCGTTAGAAGTGAAGAAATCATGTCTGGTTGTAGTGCTTTTTGTAGGAATTTGTAGGAAATTAATAAGAAATCACGTTGGCTAAGGTTCAAAGGTTCACGTCTGTTTGTGTTATTGTGAAAGTCTTAAGTGTTGTGTTGAAAGTCTTAGATTTGAAGATGTTAGAGATGATTAATCAACAATGACTAAGAGTAAGGTATTTTGTATTTGTTTTCCACCTAATCAATCAATGACTAAGAGTCATTTGATTAAGAGTGGCTTGCTGCCACGTTTTTTAGTTTAGTCAAAACTCCAATTATGCCACCACTTAATTATTAATTAACTAGATAATGTCTCATTTTCCAATAATAACCAATTACCCATATAATTAAGAATTATTTCCATTTACTTAAAATACTTCTCACTTTTCACATACCTTATACACCTTACTATCATGGTCATGTGGTACCTTTTATGGCACTAGTTCATAAATATCGAGTATTTTAGCTCGGGCCGTATTTTATCCCAACATGCCAAACTTGGACGAAAATTCACTTTATTTGACTTGCTTCCCCTCTCACTTTCATGAATTTACTCATCATTTGTTTGAAATAGCATAATGCTTATAATCTCAAAATAATCCCATTTCCGAACTTTCGTCGATTAACTTACGACGAAACTTTAACATACGAAAATACGGGATGTAACATCATTCCCCTCTTTGGAACATTCGTCCTCGAATGTTGATTGGTGCACTTATCATTTTCATAGCTTGTCTTCCGAATACTTCATTACTCTCCTTGCCATCTAGGCAACTGTTCTGTGATTAAATCCAAAGGTCAGGGCATTCCATCTTTTAGGCCTCTTTCCCACACCATGGCTTGTGATCGGAATCCTTCCAATCTCGTAACTGTGGTTACCTTCTATCATGCAGCCGTTACGACTCTGATCTTGCAAGTGCGCTTATGCGTCTCTTTTTTCCTTTTTCCTCCGATTTTTTTTAGCCATTACTGAAGTTCTTCGCTCGGTATTTTGTCGAACTTACGAATATTGCTATATCTTATTTCATAGACCTGGTTAACCTTTCGTATGACTTTACTGCATCTATGTAGGTCATACTATACCATAACTCTTACTTCGATTTATCGTTACTAATGTCTGCAACCAACTCCAGGTTACTATCGTTGCTTATCCTTAAGACTGGTGGTCTAATCTCATCTCATACTGTTGAACTTTTATCCATCCATTGTTAATTCACCTCAATATTAATCTACAATATACTACTGATAACTTGAAACTTCTTACGTTATACCTTGCCACTAGAGTGTACATTGCATCGAGGAATATTTGAAGTGATTTTCCTGATCCACTTAGGGGTGATATTGTACTTCAATGACCGTATTTTATAGCATCCCAATGCGATTCATTTACGTGGGTATTTTAATCTTGTACACTCCATGGAATCCTCTTCAAATCATTACTCAATCGAAGGCCTAAAGGTCATCATTTATCCAACACAATTACACCCTCATTGTACTATCAGGGCAGTATTCCATCTCTTCTAAATGCTACTGGTCTTAGACTCCTTTGAGTTCATTCAGGCTATACTGAGCTTTATATAACTTAGAGAAACTATCAGCTCTTCATGTTTTCATGAGTTTAATCCTGAGGACTTATCTATTCTTGTCACCTTCTCACTCGCTATTTCTTATCCTTACTCCTGTCTTCCTACAACCTTGTCGCTCTACCATACTTTTAGCTTGCGACCCATACATATCCATTTATACTACTCGCGGCCTTCCTTCAACTTCTTTGCACCATAGACTTCCTTGTTTTATTCTGGAATATCAAGCGAGACATCACCTCGTCTCTAACTCTTCTTTGTTTTCTTAAATAGACCTCTCAGTACCTAAAAACCATAGGCTGGAAGATATGCCACTGACGACGCTGCTATCATTCCTGGATACTGAATCCCAACGCTTCTAGTCTTTTACCTAAAGTATGGACCATTCACATCCTTCTACACTTGAGTATTTCGTACATTGTTCACCTTTACCTTACTACCTTAAAATCTTGCATCGTATCTTCTATCTCTTTCATGACCTCCCTTCCACATAGGTATAATTTACCTCCACAACCTGAAGCTCTATTATAATACTTGCACTTTTGGTACATACACAAGTCGGTGGGAGCTCCATACTGAATTCTTATGAGGCTGGTATTTTCCTAACTGGCTTTATCGTAGAGCCGTTATAGAATATGGTTGTTGTACTATCTCTCTTGCACCTCTGATATTAAGAGTGATTCTGCTATGTTCTCAATCATGACTCCTATAACTTCTGGGTCCAATAATCAGATTCCCGATTTACCTCGTCGATGTAACTCTTTAGTTTCCTCCTTCTTCTGATCGACCTTTATGTAGGCTTAAGTTGTCTCCCGATCTGCGGTTCATGGTATTAGTTATTCTGTTTAGCCTTTCATGGGCGCTGAGGAATATTCATGATACAATCCTTTAACAATTCAATCCTTTGTCTATGACCTGGGCTCAATTCTTTCTTTTAACGTATACCAAAATCTTCTACGGCTGTATATGTTGTATGTATAAAACTCCAAACTCTTAAGTGCATCCATAACGTAACTAACCCTGGATCATTAATCGAATAAATCTTTTTGTTCCATCTCAGCTTTCTTCAAACGTAAGCAATTACTTTTCCTAGTCCTTCTGCCCATTTTTTGCGTGCATACTTAACTTATCTTAGTGTCCACGGATATTGAAATTCCATACAACTCATATGACCTTGAATATCACTGTTGATTTTACTTTTCGTTCATTAGCCATGGTAGGTTCCATTTTCTTATGGAGTGCATACAATGTTGTTGTGATTTTTTTTTTTTTTTTTACAAGGCTATTTCTTCTTCAAGTTACTATGCTTAGGTTGGAGTCTTCTGCTTTATTTCCTCAACTGGTCTTCCATTGTAGTACTTAGGGAGGACCACCTGATTCTTGCAAGGCTGCGAGCTTATTACCTTGTTTACCCGACGGAATTTTTGATGTCCTTCCTCGCCTATAATTATCTATAGTTACTTACCTCCATGCCCTTGTGCTTGTAGGTTTGCCTCTAAACTTGATATTTTTACTGTCTTCCCAGCGGCATTCTCTTTTATTTCTGTAATACTCATACGGTACCTTTTTAACTCCCCCCATATGAATAGAATATATCTCGAGTATTATAATGTCATAACTACGAGGCTGAATCCCCCCTTTAGGGAAGTACTAGGATTTAGCGCTACGATGATCTATGTATAGATGTTTTACCTCATTGTCATCTTTTCACATTATCTACGACTCTTACCCGCCTTGCGGTAATCCTTCTACACTAAGGACAACAAAATTCCTTACCCACGAGGGTGACACTTAATGTAACTGGCACACTTAGTCCTTTAAGCTTAACTTTGCTCACATTGCTTCCTTTTAGGAAAGCGTCCTCCTGAATGACCTTTCTCTGAATTCCTCATGAATATTCTTCTGTTGTCCATTCTTTTATCTGCGGAACTAAATCTAAAATTCTCATGATGCCGACTATTATCAAATCACTCAGTTCCTAATTCATGTTTAGTTTATCTTTTTCACCAATCCATACTGGTTTCTATTACTTTGGGGTCTAACTTTTTCTTCTGTTAATCACGTTAGAGTCGCGAACTTATTTCTCGAAATGAGGATGTGACTGTATAGCCTATACTCTCTTGTTGTCTTAAGGACCATCACCTCCCGTCTCCTTTTTTCATTTGACTATAGATTTTGTAACACTCTACTGTTGCCATCCATGTATCACATCTCACTCATAATGCTTCATTATCCCTCTTCGTACTTCCCTGCTAATATTTTTATTTATCACTTTATCCTGAAAACTTTAACAAGACATTCTTTCACTTTTTACCTTCCCTTGCTCTATCTACTGGCTCTTCGGGCTGCCTAACATTCTCCCTCTACTAGGGACGGGAGCCATACTAAGGTAATATTTATCCCTTCAAGGTTTTTAGTTCCTATCTTTGTAGTACTCATATCTAGCTGTACTATTTTAGTGTGCACTATCTGGGTGTCTCACAAGGAGATCTATTAGCACATTTGAAATATCCTTCTGAAATGTCAACTAACGCAAACAATTTATCCACCATTTTAGCTCACTCTAACCCACTCAGATTGGTGTGGCCAATTATACATACCTCTGTTACTGTTAAATGTAACTCAAAATGCTTATATCTCTCTTCCTGAATGGTAAATAAGGATAATCTTTATTAACTGGGTACCTCGTACCCTTCTTCACCTTGCTTCTTTTACTTGTTGCAACTCGTGTTTAACTTTCGATTCCGTTATTCCTTTTTACCGTAAGAGTGGATAAGTATTCTTTCCTAAAAGCTCCTTATCAAGAACCGTATACCTTTTAGTACACGCATGATCTGCTGAAGACCTCTCATTTACTCATCATAAGCAAGATGCAAAATCGAGTTACCTCTAACTCAACACTTCCACAGCTATATCTCTTATCGATCGTCTTTCTGAATGTAGGCATCGTCTTATTACGAATAGAAGTTTGGGATTTAAATTCTTATAAGTGACGATCTAGAGTAAGAGGAAAGAGTGGCAGTCCTAAATGCCATGTAGCCTCCTGCTTATAAGTGTGGTACACAACACACTTATAAAATAAGACTCTACTAGACACGGCTTGTAGACTCCCTAGGACAGAACTGCTCTGATACCACTTTTGTCATGCCCCGAACCTGGGGGCGAGACAAACACCCGGTACCTTACTCAACCGAGTACTAACGTAACGTATCTTTCTTATTACATCATCATATACACGTGACATACGGGGCTAATAGGCCAACATGATCATTTATAAACTCAAAACATAGGCCGACAAGTCCGTACAATCTTTCACGTACACGACATATGTCTACAAGCCTTTAAGAGTATATAAATATCATAAAGGTCGGGACAGGGCCCCGCCATACTAATCAGTACATGTCCTAATCATACTAACCACATAAGCAACTCCGGAGCAAATGGAGCGCACCAACACCTTCCGCTGAGCTGATAGTCTACTTGGAAGACTCTCGACCTCTCTATCAGGACCTGCGGGCATGAAACGCAGCGTCCACACGCAAAAGGGACGTCAGTACGAATAATGTACCGAGTATGTAAGGCACATAACAGACATGGAAGAATTATAGAGTAAATGACTCAATCTATAAGTCTGGATAACTCTGTAAATCATGAAATAATTATAGTGTCATGCATATGCGTATGAATGTTAAATCGTGCATATGTACATGTTTCATAACATCATCAGGCCTCTGAGGGCATCCCATCATATCATCTCAGCCACTGTGGGCAAAATCATTAACGTATACCAGCTGATCAGGTGGTGGTGCGTATATAACGCCATTACCTTTTCCCATATCCCATATACATATAATATACACGTATATAACGCCATTTGGTCATGTGTCAATGTACATGTATAAATGCATGAAATGCATAAGAAATACGTTAATAAGATTTCTCAGAATGTCATAAAAATAATATGCCCGTCGGATAAACTTTATCAAATACGTATTTTTCTGAGACCCATGAACAAAAGCTATAATAATAATTAAGAGATAATAATATTTTTTTTCATATGGGAAAACCATTGTGTTAGTGTTGTTAAGCCTTGCTGCTCAAATATTTCAATGATAAGAGAATCAATAACAGAATATAAGCGAAGCAAGACGATACATGATGGTACATTCAACCTTTTCTCTACAGCTTTAAAGGCTTTTACAATCATGTATACTTGCATACAGTCTAGCTTACTGGACTCTTTCTATTTCAGCGATAGATTGCTCAATTATGGCTTATATTTATATGTTATCTCTCTTTTTTCCTTGTGCTGTGACTAATTACTAATTCACATGGGGAATCAAGAATATAGACACCCCTAGTATTTCTATAAATAGAGTCATTTATGAAAGTTATGTATTTGCTCGTTTCGCTTGTGTCGTATAGATCATGCCAAAAAGAAAGAAGGGATAGCCTTAACATACCTGGAGTAGGTAAAAAATCCGTATGATATTCTTGGAAAAGGTTGCACCATGCACCGTACTCCCTTAGAATCACAAAATCCCACGTTGCTACTGTGCTAAGAAATCTTATTGTTTGAAGAAATCACGTTGTAGCGTTAGAAGTGAAGAAATCATGTCTGGTTGTAGTGCTTTTTGTAGGAATTTGTAGGAAATTAATAAGAAATCACGTTGGCTAAGGTGCAAAGGTTCACGTCTGTTTGTGTTATAGTGAAAGTCTTAAGTGTTGTGTTGAAAGTCTTAGATTTGAAGATGTTAGAGATGATTAATCAACAATGACTAAGAGTAAGGTATTTTGTATTTGTTTGCCACCTAATCAATCAATGACTAAGAGTCATTTGATTAAGAGTGGCTTGCTGCCACGTTTTTGAGTTTAGTCAAAACTCCAATTACTCCGCTACTTAATTATTAATTAACTAGGTAATGTCTTATTTTCCAATAATAACCAATTACCCATATAATTAAGAATTATTTCCATTTACTTAAAATACTTCTCACTTTTCACATACCTTATACACCTTACTATCATGGTCATGTGGTACCTTATATGACACTAGTCCATAAATACCGAGTATTTTAGCTCGGACCGTATTTTATCCCAACATGCCAAACTTGGACAAAAATTCACTTTTTTTGACTTGCTTCCCCTCTCACTTTCACGAATTTACTCATCATTTGTTTGAAATAGCATAATGCTTATAATCTCAAAATAATCCCATTTCCGAACTTTCGTCGATTAACTTTTGACGAAACTTTAACATACGAAAATACGTGATGTAACAAAATCAAAAGGAGAAAAACCGAACCATACCGAATTTAATTAGGTACGGTATTGGTATAGCATTTTAAGAAACCAAATATCGAAAATATCGAACCGAAATGTCTAAAGGCCGTACCGTATTGACCGACGAACACCCCTACTAGCACAGTTCTTCACCCACCTTAGGGTGTTGGGTGTGACCTTCTACTTCATTTTATTTTTCATTTTTCCTGTAAAATTATTCTTTTTATTTTTAATAGGTATATCATTTTGAGATTTAATTGAATTCTCTTATATTTTTAGTCATCTTGGCACTATTGTTGAAAATTAAAAGGAGTAATTTAGTAATCTCTAGAGTTTTGCTCCATCTAGAAGAAAAACCGTAGTACTTTCACATTGTTTGACCGAAAAATTAATAGTAAAAATAAAAGTTACGCATATTGAAATTTCTCGCGCTATGACACAAATGAGCACACAAAAATGAGGATAGATGAACAATTGTGCATGAATAAAATGATAGAGATGTCGCCGCTAGTTTGATGAATGACATTGTGGATTTCAAACATTATACAACCTGCTATTTTCACAGCAAAATTAAGCGAATATGATCATGGTGCTGTCTGATTTTTCTAAGCTTGCTTCTCTTGACCTTAAGCCGTCACTCACTAAGTGGCTTAAAGTTTAGAAGCTGACAGTAGATTTACAAATACAGAGTTTTATACAACAAAGCTTATGCTAGAATTGCTAGAATGGCGCTATGGAAGGGTATGACCAGCACCATTTGAATCTGCATTAACATCTTCCACTAGATACATATCAAAGTAATCACTGCCATGAGAAGTGGCACATTCCCAAACACAGCATCTCATTTCAAAGGTCCTTTCTCATGCTCCTTATGTGAAACCTTTCAGTTTGAGGAACTATTAGTCTTCCCACCAATGTTGATTGAAAGAGAACAGCAGAATCTACTGCAGGCCAATGGTTTGTGTCTACTTTATGCATAACCACGTCTCATCAACATGCAATAAAGACAATTTTCCCCTCTAACTCATGTCAAGGATTGCTTGAGAAGCACAAACTTTTCAGCCTCCTCAATGCGACCAACATGATGCAGAAGGTTAATAATGCTAGTATAATGGTCTTCAGATGCCTTTATCTTATATTTTCGTGTCATCATAGTGAAGAATTGACATCCCTCATCAGCAAATCCAGCTTGCTCACAAATAGAGAAAACAACTTTAAAAGTAAAATGGTTTGGGTTAAACCCCTTCAATATCATCTGCTTAAACACGCTTATTGCTTCTCCATATTGGCCATTCAATCCATAAGCTTCAATAATAGCAGTCCAAGTCATAGATCCTTTGACAGCTATCGCATAAAAGGAAATCCTCGATTTATCAATTGCACCACAACCCCCATACATCTTCACAAGTTCTGCAGAAACAAAAGGTACAGATGCTATATCTTTCTTCAGAATTTGACCATGTACTTCTCTCCCAAGTTTCAAAAGTCTTAATTTTCCACAAACACTTAAAACCCTTCCCATTGCAACAGAGTCTGCCCGGTGCTTTGACAACTGCATTGACCGAAAAACAGCAAGTGCTTCCTCCAGACACCCAGAGTCAATATATGAATCCATCATGGCTGTCCATGATATAACATTCCTCTTCTCCATGCTCGCAAAAACTCTAGATGAATATTGAAGCAAACCACACTTTGAGTACATCATCATTAGGGAAGTAGCTACAGATGCATTAGGCAAAAAACCATTTTTCACTGCATAAGCATGAATCTCTTTCCCTTGCTTTAATACTTTCAGTTTCCCACAAACAGGGAGGACGGTGGCGACAGTTACAAGATCAGGCTTAAAACCTTCTTGTTGCATCCACACAACTGATCTCAACGCCTGCTCGAGTCTCCCGTTTAAGATGTAACCCGAGATTAGAGCAGTCCAAGAAATTGCATTCCTCTCTTTTGACCCATAAAACACCTTTCTTCCTGATACTATATCTCCGCACTTGGAATACATATCAACTAAGGCAGATTGAATGAACAACTGCTTAGAGTATTCCTTTGTCTTGATCACATAAGCATGTACCTCTTGGCCAAGTTTTCTTGCCCATACTTCTCCAATAACCGGAAGAATAGTTGTTAGAATAACAGAATTCACCTCTAGCCCTTCCTTTATCATCGATCTTGTATACTCCAATGCCTCCCTTTGCAGCCTATTATGAGCAAAACCAGCTATCATCGCACCCCACATAACTACATCCCTCTCCTCAACCTCCTCAAACATGCGATGAGCAAGCCTAACCTTGCCACACTTGAAATACATGTCAATCAAACTAGTCCTAATTATGTCACTTCCTAAAAAACCATTCTTGATCAAAATTCCATGAGTTTTCAAACCTTGAAAAAGCGCACTAGCACCAGCAAAACTCTTGATCAAACAAGAGAAACTATACACATTCAACTCCACTCCCGATACCCGCATATCCGAAAATGTACCCAGGACATCACGATAGTTACGTCCACCCAATACCACATTGCCCCTAAGCAATGCATTCCACGGGTACACACTTCTAACAGGCATTTCATCAAACACCTTTTTCGCATCTTCAACACACCCACAAGCTGTATACATGTGGACAATCTTAGTTTGTAGAAACTCATTATTTCCGAGGCCATTAATTCTTATATGGGTATGCACAATTTTAGCAGCACTTAAGGATTTCAAACGAACACAAGCAGCTATAAGGGAAGCAAATGTGGTGGGATTTACGGGAATACCACGATGGTCTAAATAGTCAAGAATGGTAAGTGCTTCTTTGAGCTTGTTTTGGTGGGCAAATCTTTGAATGTCTTTGTAAATGGCATGTGGGTTCTTTGTGTGGACTGATAATAAGTTGGGCAAATTGCTGTGTTTTGGGTATTTGTTGGGCAAATGTTGTTCTTTTAAGTGACGAGAGAATCGTAGATTGTTTACATTATTTGTACGAAAAGAGCGAGGGTCTTGGGAATTTGGAGGATGTTTTAGGTTGGTTTTTGAGGGGAGCGGAATAAGGTTGCAGCTGGTCATCGATTCAGTGAACAGAGTGAATTCAGTTGGTCGTTTGGAACTGAAGATAAGATTTTTCCAATTTATAGTGGCTAAAATAAAATAAATACCTGAATGTTTTTGGCGCTAGTGGTACATACAAAATTGCAAATGCTACTATCCGACGCCAGGTAACCGCATTATGCTTGTACCATTTAGCCTTCAATGCTTTCTAGCTGATCAATTCTTTTTACACGAAATAACAATCGAACTATTTCTTTATGTCAGCTTTGTTA
Source organism: Nicotiana tomentosiformis (assembly GCF_000390325.3). NCBI lineage: Eukaryota > Viridiplantae > Streptophyta > Magnoliopsida > Solanales > Solanaceae > Nicotiana > Nicotiana tomentosiformis. The sequence continues at coordinate 18,254,967 of NC_090818.1, forward strand.
ATTGCATTATTCAACTAAATACATTTTTTCTTCAGTTAATTTAAACATACAGATTTGGCTCCTGAATCTAACGGAACTAAAATACTATACTGGAATCATTTTTTAGAAGTGAGAATTTAAAAAGAAAAACATTAAAGTTGTAGGGGTGGACCTACGATCTCCAAATAATTTGGATAGATAGCAACGTAGGCGCGAGTTCGGGACTTTGTAGAGTAAGCGAAAACAAATACTAGTACATTATAATGGCACTCACGTCTATGCTTGAAAAAAGAGGAGATATTGATACACAGCAAATTGATGGATTTGTTCAGACAATACCAGTGTTACAAATAGTGCCCTTTAACCTCAAACTATGAAGCTGTAGGTACCAAGAAAAACAATTAAAAATGAGAAGTCAAACATATGGAAATTTCTCACATGCCGAAGAGAGTTAAGAGGAGAAGAAAAGGAAAAAGAAAAAGAAAAAGAAAAAAAACTAAAATAAACGAAATTTGCTAGAGCTCTTGTTGGTTGCATCTAAACAGTTCCAAAGAACTGCTCCAATGATGTTGAGTTGAAGACATTGATTGCTGTTCTTTCTGGCTTGGTAGCTGAAACGTGTAGCTGATATTTGATGAATCTCTGCAACCAGTAAAGAATTAAACATCATTAGGTAGAACAAAACAGAAGATACATTGGATCACAAACGCGCTTTGTAAAGAAGCAAGACAAGTAACTTCGTACACGAATGTGGCATTCACATTGTCACAAAATAGTTTGTAAGCCGTCGAGACGGAAAATATCAATATGTTTCAACTCTAAGCAGCTTATCTGCCCCACCAATGCATTAGCAATGGTACCATGGAACGCTGTAAGACTAAACAAATTGCTTCTGCTCCACCAACACCAGCTTTATTTTTAATACATCCAAAATAAAACCATGTTTCTCCCAACCTAAAATATTGATTATGGATGCATGCCTTACACATGCACACTTGATATCAATGATCTTACATGTATAAAAGTGCCATTATTTGCATAAGAAGTTTCGGGTAGTAGGTAAGGGGAAGAAAATGGAAAATTGAGTCTTCAAATATTTCACGTTGAGGAACCAATCTTAACATTTCTGTCTGCGCACACATGCTGGTCAGCATGCACTCCCGTAAATGAAGATACTCAAATGCAAAAACCACTACTCTATCCCTCTCATCTAGTCCCAATATCTCCTTCATTATGGTCTCCTCATTTACGATGAGCAACAACTATCACTTTAATCTCAAACTAGATAGGATCGACTATACAAATCCTCTACATTCATTCCATTCTTTTTTTATAACCGTGGTGTCCGAGCAAACTTGTGCACACCTCGACTAATTCCATGGGATACCTGTCGTCTCTACCATTAACAGATACCAGGTAACTCTAACCACCAAGGCTTGGACAAATGGGAAGAAATCACCTAGTGTTTTTTGCCTCCGCTGGGATTTGGACCTGAGACTTCTCACCCACTGAATTGACCACTAGGCCATACCCTTGGGTGCCTATATTCATTTCATTCTAGTTGGACCATTCATCCAATACTCAATAATTATCTTCCAAGAAATATTAGAGGTTCTCTAAATCTTACACTTATCCTTGCATTGACATTTTATTTGATCTCAAATTAGTAGGATCGGCTATAGATCCCTGCATCCATTCCATAACATTTGAACTATTTCATTCCGGTACTCAATAATTATCCATTAAAACAAATTAGAGGTTCTTAAAAAAAGAGATTCTCGAAATTTTATACTTATCCCGCACTGACATATTTCATTTACAACCAGCATGGTGCACAAATTATAGCTAATGGATAACCTCTGCAATTGCAATATGAATTGAATCCAAATTGCTAGCAAACTGCGTCTTTAACAGAAGGTATGGAAGGATAAGGAAAATTTAAAGATTAATTTGAGCAATAGTAGAAAGAGATTGCAAAAATTAATTAGAGCAGTAGTAGAATAGTAGAAAGAGATTGCAAAATTAATTAGAGCAGTAGTAGAATGATACCATTACAAACAGAGAAGCGGAGAAGAAGAAACACATAACAGATCAATGGTTGGATTTATCATCTGATCTATTTACACTTTTCAGCTGATTAATTACTTTTATTGAAAGAACAAACAATTAACATGATGATGAGCTCATTGATCAAGTTCTTAGTCAAAGGAAATGAAGAGTACCGCTAGCTGAAAAGTGATTTCCGGATTTGTATCTATGTGCCAATCAGGTTCTAGTTGTCGAACAAAGGATGTGCGTCCAATCTCAGTGCTACAAAATAGAACCTGCATTTCCAGTCTTATCAGTAACATACGATGCATAAAACTAGACAAAAAAATTATGAGGACAAAAATAAGTCTACTTTGACCAAGAACTTGATGGACATCAATTAGAAGATACAACAACAACAACCCAGTAAAATTCCACTGTCTGGGGAGGGTGGTGTGTACGCAGACCTTACCCCTACCCCAAAGGAGCAGAGAGGCTGTTTCCGAAAGACCCTCGGCTATCAATTAGAAGATAGAGATTTGTAAAATGGAAAGCATCACAGGAAATCAGAATTTCCCTCGCAATCTACATTTTTCAAATGGAAAAAAGAAATCTTTTTTGAAATGGAATTTCCCTCGCAATTTACATTCTTGATGTGACATCCTGCCGACTTACTTTTGCACCTCTTCACATTTCAAACCAATATCTTTAACTCTTCTATGTCAAACTTGACATGATAATCAATTAGAACATTTATTCTTAATCTGCATCACACTAGGTCATTACTGGGGAGATGAAGGGCAGTTCAACAGAAAAAAAAAAAATAAAAAAAATAAAAATCACTGAAGGTAGTCTATACAGAAGTTAAAAAAAAGGGTAGTCTATACAAAAGCCAACTTGACATGGAACTAAAACAAACAGTAGAAGGCACAAACAGAGGCACTAGCTGTGAATGAAGACTGATAGACGTGAAGGCACTTAGCTCTCCCCTTCCCCACACCAAAAAAAAAAAAAAAGAAAAAAGGCAAAATCTGAGCTTCTTTTAACTATTAATATGGTGAAAATTGTGAGACTTCCTTTTCTTTTGCTTCCTCCTAGCTGCAAACCAACATATTCACATGAGTAATGGTACGTACCTGCCAACTAAGGATGTCCAATGAACTCTGTTGACAATCATTTATTAGGTTATGGCGCCTTAACTTTTGCGTTAGAAGTTACTATGGCATCTGAGCCAATAGCCATCAATTACTATTCAGATGATTCAATTTGCAAATATTCAATCCTCACTCACACATAGACGGACACATTTTCTTCTTAGTAATCAATTCTACATATTCCCTTGCATTTAAAATGTAGTATCTGCAAACTCGGTGGATAATGGACCCATCCATCTATCCATCTCCACTTAAATACCTGCCATATGTCTACAGTAGGTTTTGAACTCGTGACCTGCACCTAACCCACACATCATACGCTGCGCTCGTATCACTAGACCAAAGCCCTATGGGCCATCTGGAGGGTATTTCAATTTCATGTTAATTCATATTCTTCTTGCACTTACTCTGTAAAGTTTAACTCACACTAGTCCACTAAAAAGTTTTAAGAGAAACACCACATAAGTTGAATGTGTGACTTACCATCATCAACATTTTTTAAGAGAATTCATTTATATTCATGGGATTCTGTTATTCTTTCTTTCTTTTTGTTTTCATTTTTCATTTTTTTGGGTGGATCATAAAGGGATTTCATCATTCTTGGATTTCAGGTAACATGTCTGCCTAGCTAGAAAAAGATCCCTCAGATGAAAAAGGAAAAGAGAACAGGAAAAATAGATTGCGACCAGCCAAACAAAACTGGAAAAAAGTTCACCTATCCACACCATAGATGAAACTTCGATGAGCTCAGGTTATTAGAGAAAGAACATACATTCACAAGCAACTATGCATCCCTAAATGTGCAGCAAACAGTTGGAAAAGGGAACAAGTCGATCTTTTCTCGTAAGAGAAACCGAAAGGTTAACAATGTATCAACACGGTTTGCTTCTTCTTACAGATGGTTAAAAGCTATTTAGCTGCTACCTTGTCTTTGACCAGGCCGCCAGATGTAAATACTCCAGCATTCTCTAAAGCTAGGAGGACTTTTCTCTGCACATATAAGCTCATACCATGAATATGTATAGAAATAAACAATGTAAATGTTGATAGACATGCAGATTCATCATACACAGCATTTACACATTCTGAAATAATGCCCACATGTTTAAGAATTTGTGGCTGCTAAAAATGACAAGGTGGCTAGCAAGCATAGTGCAAGATATACAACCCAACATGAATTTAAGCTTTTGCTTGAGGAAATCCTAAAAAAGGAACATAAATCTTAAAATTCTAGTTTGAGGATTCATGCAAGTTCAACAAAGCAAAATACTGAAAGTCACAACGTACTGTACCTGCTAATTGGAAAAACTTAAGTTGTGCATCCCCACATTAGAGTTTGAGTTCTGGTTCTCCTTTTAGGATTTCTCTAAGTCTCACTCTTAAGAATTTGGTCCATGTTTTTGTAAGGTTTTCTACTTTTTGGGTATACTTATTGTATACGGGCTTGTTTTCGCCCTTATTAATGAACTTTATTACCTTATCAAAAAAAAAAAAAAAAATTGGTCCATGTTCCAAACTCCGAGCAGACATAGAAAAGTTGCATGACCAGGAATTTGCAAATGAGAAATCCCAAAAGGAAAGCCAAATACAATGCCATCTCAGAATCAATTGGCTCTGACTCAAATCTTGCACGGTGCTTCATGGTAGGCACTTAGGCAAGAACAAAATGGTCTCGAGTTTGAGCTCTAGAAAAGAAATTTATGAAAATTAACAAAGACCAATAAGTGAAGTCTTTGCCACTATAAAGGCACGGCAGGATGATTCTAGGTTGATCTATACCATTGTCGAACTGTAGTCTTTTTTATCTTGCTGAAAGAAACTAATTGCATCTCTTCAGATTTTCAATTTAGGATGACTTTAGAGAGCTAATTTGTTCTGTGCAGAAAGCTAATGAATCATGCCCACAAAAGTTGGTACCCCCCCAAACCCATTTCTTCTGAAAAAAGGACATAAAATGGCATCTCTAATCTCTCCATAATATTATTCGCTCTGAAACAGGCAACCAGGATATAATAAGGGTTTACATCAGTAACAATCAGAAATTAACAAATATAATATATAGAGTGAGCACTTACTTCACTTTCATCATCAAGAACTCTTTCCATGAGATAAAGGTCACAAAATTTGGTGATTTCGAGTAACACTTCGAGCACAGAGGATCGTACAGTAGCTTGTTGCTGTCAAGACATAGTATAAACAACGTCAACAGCATCTATACACCGGTCCATAATCAATACCTGAAGTAATAATTACCTGAAGCTCCTCTGGGTTAGTTTCCTCCAAGATCACTCCAAGCAACCTACATGTCACCTGTAATTAAAAACCATATCCAAATCACGTGTCTTATTGGTGCTGCCATCTAGAAAGCCATTAGAATCCACCATTACCAAACAAATTATTAAGAAAGATTCTTATCTACTTAAGCCTGAAGAGAACTCCTGGATTGATTCTTTCTCCAAAAATTAGGTCGCATAATATATGGTTCTCTTCAAATTGAAGTACAGACCAATCCTACCACATACTTCAAGATGTAACAGGAGCAGATTCGCTAATTATATAAGCATTCTTATCAATGTACCTATAAGGGTACAAAAAGATAAAGGATGACACAGAACAGTCCATAACCCTTCCCCCAACTTCCAAGAATCTGGGTTGTCATGGGGGAAAAACTTTAATTAATTCGGCAATTCAACAACATTTCAGAATTCCGCTACTACAGCCTTGAAGACTCCTGTTAAGTCCCACTGGACTTCCTCTCCTTGGAACCTCAGAGACTGTTGGAATGTCATCTCCTCCTGGCATAAATTTTACAGATGCTCGAAAGCGAAGTCTCCGAATTTTTCCAGCATCACATGTGTCCCCAAAAATTGACCCTGCTCCCTTCCTCTACCTTGAGAGTGGTGTCACCTCTAAGTTCTTCCCACCCGTTCGAAATGTTTCTCTACAGGCCGCACCCGAAAGGGGGTGTGATGTTTTTAGTCCTCTAGCCGTTCCTCCTCCACAATCCCATATTTCTTTGCTATTATTTTAGAATGTGCTCCTCAATCCCGACTCTCTCTTTAATCAATATTATGTATGTTACATAAAAAATCTGTCATCACCAATCCATCATAAGCAAGCAAAACCTGGATTTCCAATAGAGTAATGTATTCTCACCTGTATGCTAGCTGAAAGGGCTGGATGCATTAAATAATTTCGAATACATTTTTCTATTTATTTGCGGATACAAAAGAAGGAATGCAATATGAGGTACTCAATCCAATCACTTAATACATAACAATAGAAGAAATGAAGAAATATACCTTCCTCCCTTCACTCAACCTTTGCCTAACTATCTGCCCAAGTGTTGGCTGCAAAAAGACTAGGAAAAGTCAGTTATACACCAATTACAATTGGTTAATACTGCGGCATTGTGGAGAACAGTTGCTATCTACCTTTACTGGCTGAAAGAACTCATCAATAACATTTTGAGCATTTGAATCCTCAGAAGAAGGGGTAACTCCTGAAGTTGCTACATTTGCACTTGAATGATTTCTTACACCAGAACTACTAGACGTAGCAGCTTGTCGCTTTGGAAACCTCCTTTGTGGTCCACTAGGTGATCTCCACAGTCTCCAGGTGAAAACTACTGCAAATGCAAGACCTGCTATAGCCCCTACGGATCTTGAATCCTGCATTTACCAAATAGCTCTTACCATCATATTACAGAAAAAAGCAGTACAACATTTTGATAGATCCTTCATGTGATGAAGGAACAGACCAACCTATTCAAAATGCTAGGAGAAGAGTATATTAAATGTTATACAGCAACTTATATCCAGAAAGTCTTTATTTGCAAAAAATTAGGGAAATAACAGATTATTGGATTGTGGAGAACACAAATTGCTAAGTTAACACCCACAGCCTTCCCCAGCTCTGCAAGTGGTGTGAATGATTTGGCCACCCACACTTTAGAAGTGTTGCCTTTCTGCATCCTATGTTACATGCACTGCCTTCGAGAATGCTGCAAGATGTATGAACGATTTGGCGAGTCACACTTTAAAAAGTGTAGCTTAGAGTTAAAACTCTTCATGCCATTTGATTTGTAACTTGCTTAATTGACCCTTCAATATCTATCATTTTTATTTCATTTAATGATGATGTTCAATCTGAGAATTGCAAAAGAATGCACTTAACAGGGAAACCACGACCCAAAAGAAAAAGGACAATTGAAACGGTCCAGGAAAAAAGAAACTCTGGAAAGATAAATAGGGGGCTATCCACATTGGCCCAAACCAAAATTTCATAATATTATTGCAGAACTGAAGTTCTATACTTTTGCAATTGAAAATGGAAAATAAAATTCAATTGAACATACTAGAGAGTCCTCGTTGAGTGGCATCATTCTCTGGGTTACCTCAGGATATGGTAATTAAATAGATAACGGAAACAAGAAGTTATTTGCAATCTGATGAACAAACAAAGCTACAATAAGTGTCATAGTCAAGAAAATAGTTGGTAATCATAACTTCACCCAATCTCTTAATCTGTGAGACTAAAACCAGAAACCAGCAATGTTATCGGATAAGCCCGTGTTTCTCCGTTTTTTCTTTTCCTCCTTTTTTTATAACCGGGAAATTCCCAAGGGCCAGTGACACACGATTAGAAACCCGAGTCTCTCAACTTTTTCCCCTCACTTGTTTTTCTCCTCCACCCTCAGCTTCGGCAGCTTAAACTGCCTTTAGCAGCTACTAGAATCGTAATCTTTGCATCCAAATCAGCCTGGCCAGCATCAAGGTCATTGTGGAAGGTTAATTAAATTGCCAGAACGCAAGTAGCGGAGAGGTTATGCATAGGGATATAATGAGGTCATGAAGATAAAGAAAGAACGGATTTGGCATTTGAAAGAACTGCTTAAAAAACGTGTGAAGATGAACAAGAAATAGTACTGTAGAGAACAACGTGAGACAAGAACTGGAAGAAGAGAAGACAATGGAAAGACCAATAGTTGGGGAGAAAAAAACACAAAATTAAAGAAAAACAAACACCCATCAAATAATGAAATGCATTTTATTTTTAAGAAAAAAATGGGAGAAACTCTATTGGAACTGTAAGTCTGTAACCAGAAATCACAACTTAGCAGTAAGAATAGAAAGCAATATTAGTATCAAGAATAGGGAGCAACTTTTCACTAGACAAGCTTAATCAATTTAGAAACTTGGGGACTACATTTAACCAAGATTTTTTCTTTTGTTAACTAGAAATCTCCACAGGCCACTAGCGTACGGTATGAAATAATGAGCCTGCTCCTCTACCCTTCTCCGCTTAACTACCAACCCTTTGGCTCCTAAACTCAATGAACAGGTCGCTTTCCAAATCTACATCAGTCTAAGCTTGAAATGACAAACGACCTTATCGCAATTATATAGTAACTTAATATTACTCCTATAACATTTGAGCTACTATTGTTAGAGATATTTGATCATAATCATCTCTTCATCACTTCAAAATTAACCCTTCGTAATCTGAATTCCCCAATTCAAGCGTCTATTAACTCATAGAATAAGACAGGCACTCCTCACGTTGGTCGTACATACTAAGTAGTACTTCTCATCCAAAAGAGACAAAACTACCTTAAGCAAAACAGAACTTCAGTGACCTAACTAGCACACTCCAGATAGAATTTCTAAAATTTATAGAAATCGAAGATAAATAACTGGATTTCAAGCATATTAAAACCTTACTTTTTATCAATTAAAATTATTCAATGCTTAATTCACAAGCAAAACATATTAAAATTGGAGAGAGAGAAAGAGAAAGAGGAAGAACCAGAGAGTGGAGGAGATTAGAAATCTTGACGGTCAAGAAAGCGCCGAATCGCTTGATGAGCTGAAGGAAATCGTCTTTATCAGCCATGTTATTTTGTACTAGTAATTATTATTATATCAATTCAGCAAATTTGGTTCTTCGTCGTCGTCGGGTTGAGCTTTCCGATGATAGATAAATCAAGCTTTCAGCTTTTCCGGTGGTCTCCACCGTGACTTAATAGTCCAAGTTTTTGATCGAAATAAAGAGAAAAACGGTGAATATGAAATTTCCAGGTAAAATAAAAAGAAAAAAAAACACAACCTTCGAGGAGAATGGGGATAGCATATTCTCCTTTTTAGTTTCTTTTTATTTTTCTGGCAATTAAAGAAAAATTGATAAGTATGAACTAAAACATAGGTAGTATCTTATTTTCTTGAAATAAATGAGTCACTATTTTATTTAGTATTTGAAGTTGAGCAAATTTTTTAATCAAATAGTATTACTTTGTGTCTAGGAAAGGAGTTTTATTTTTATCCGTGCCCCTTAATAAAGTTTCAGTTTAAAGTTTAAATCATAGTTAAAAGTTGAAAATAAGTTTGAACTTTTTTCTAGAAATTTCTGGATTTATGGAGTCCACTTATTTCATACAAGAGCTATGTTAATTGCAAGGCAAAATTGGAGATGATTTACTAAGGATAACAACAATACGAATGAACCAAAAGTGTATTATAAAACAAAACTGAGCAATTTCGAATAGTATATAAGCAACTTGATCCTTTACTCTATTTTCATTTTGATAACAATTAAGTAATTGATAAAGTACCTTCTTATATACTCTTAACTCTACATTATACGGCACTATTACTATTTAAGAGGTATATTTTTAATACAATATTGTTCAAGTTAATTTGAGTGTACCTCAATTATTTTACTGTATATACTACTTTTTCACTTGAATAAATACAGAATAAGTGGACAAATATAATAACACCATTACTAAAATCAGCTACTTCAAAAAAAAGTAAACACAAAATAAGGCTGTTTGGCTAGTGTAGTCTCCTTTAGTTAATTAACCATAAAAAATATTGATAATTAAATCAAACAGGCCATTAACATATTGAACCTTAATCCTTGCAACTAATTAGTAACCAAGCTGTTAATTTGTAAACTCTTATTCAACTCTTGCAATTATTACCCCAATCTAACTAGTATTCGAACAATATATGTTTTTAACACAGATTAAATGAAAAACAAAACACAATGGTATGATCCTTTTTTTTTTTTTTTTTTTTGTGAACTTGTATGTGCGATGGTATAAATCACTAAATTGTGTTATGGTACAATAGGTTTCTCCTAATGCACAAAAACTCATATCAGTAACAAGATAAGTTACACGGATATATGAAGGTTGAAACAAAAGCAGAGTTACATTGTCCGAAATGGGGTTGGATTGAATTTCGGGTGTGACATTCTTCCTTTTTTTCTGAACCATGTTAGAATTTCTTTAACTTCATCACAGATTCAAGTAGTCAATCTGGGATTTGGGATGGTGAAGAAATGTTAGTATCTTCAACTGAAATTTCAGTTGCATCATCAACATTAGTGCTACTAACTGAAACTGGCCTTTCAATCTTGAGGTTTGGTCCATTGCTCAACATTTCCTTCTCCAAATACTGGCAATAACTTTCGAAAACTCGCGAACTCACATTAACTCCAAAATCTAGCAAGAAAAGAAGTTCCAATTCTAGCCTGTTCAATTCTTCATTGGTTACTCCTCCAACCCGGGCATAGAATGCGTTGTTGTAGTGTCTGATGTACATTTCAACAATAAAGATATCAGGAAATAATTAATAAGCTTTTCAATACCGGCAGACTTTCCCTTTTTAGTTTGTCTAAAAAAGAATGATTAATTTTTATATTTAAAAGCATTTTAACTTTTTTAGGTTATAACTTTCAAAAGTCTTTCTATATTTCTTAAACTTCATGTCCAGTCAAACAACATCACATAAAATAGGTCGGATGGAGTAAGCATCATTTTGCACTCTTAATCATAAGTTTACCTATTGTTTCTGAAAAGGAAGATCAAGCCCTCTTGTCACTCCACTTCCACACATAGACACACTATATTTAAGATGTGCTATGCATATCTGTTACATTCCACTACCTAAAAAGACAACTAGTTACTGAGATTTTGATATAATTTACCTGGTTCTCCAATGTATTGCTGCCTCCACTAACACTACTCTAGGAAACATAAGTTAATAATTAAGTACTCTACTACTCTATTTTATTATTTGTATGGACATTAAATTCAAGATTTTAAAATAACTTGTATAAAAAATGCAAAAATAATGATTGCAAGGTAGGTTGCTATTGAACTATTACAATGAAGTTTAACGTCTAAATAATCTAATGAACATGAATTTTTGAAAGTTGCAAAATCGTACAAAATGAAAGGAAGTAAAAAATAACTTAAATCCAAATTAGAACGAATTCAATATTATAAATAGAAACTTGTTACATCATCAACATAAATTAAACCTTTTATAGTATATACTTAAACTACTTATTTTAAATTACCAATTAGCACGTTAAAGTGTCGTAACTGTGTAAATATATCTGACATTGAATATTTATTATTGAGAGGAAAGAACACTTACGCATCGTCGAGCATTTTGGAAGCAACCATGACACAGGTGACAAGCAGCCTATGAACATTGAGAGAAACGAGAAGAGAATCAGGATACTTATGCCCCAATCTGTCAATATACACATACCCAACCACAAAACAAGACGGGCTGCAATTCGTGTATTTGTATAACCTCTCCAAATACTTCGGTATACTTATACTCGGCGCTCTCACTCCGTGAAATGCGTTAAAGTTCTTTCCCAGTACCGGGCCGCCTTCGCCGCCGTTGCTGGTGAGTCCATTATCGTGGTGGTCGAGCATTAGCTGGTCATTTCGTGCCACCAGCTTTTCGAGAACGTAGGATAGGATGGTTAGCACCCTGGGAGTGGTTGTGTCGATGGCGGTGCTCGGCGGCTCTGGCCGGCGGTGGAACTCGTCGCTGCCGCCCTCGTCTAGCATCTAAACCGCGTACTGTTTCATGAGGAAATTTCATGACTGCGGCTTTGGTTGTTTAATTGGATAGAATTCGATCCCGCGTTATCTCGTTGAGTTGTTTTCCATCGTGGGGTGTTGGACACGTGTCACTGAATAAGACAATACTTAGGTTGTGTATCATTCATTAGTAAATGCACCTCAAAATGAAAACAAAACTAGAAGATATACAAGTAGTCGTGGATATGGTTGTCATAGAATCTCGGGTTTCAGACTTGCAGTAACTTTTTTATTACAATTTCTCATTTAAGTTCTAATGTGGTAAAATTTATCCTCTAATATCCTCTTCTGGAGTTGACGATGATTAGAGAGAGAGAGAGAAGCAGATTAACCAAGTTGTAATTACAAAGAGCTTAAACTGAGACGTACTACATGCTGCTTAATCTAATTTACTATTTTCCTTTTAAATATATAAAACTAAAAGTTTCAAATACTTCACGAACGACAAACAAATAAAAGGCAGAGATTATAAGTAAGAGAATTGAGTATATTTAGTGGGCGTTTGGACATAAGAATTGTAAAATTCCAAAAAAAAAGTGAAAAAAAAATTTCACGTGAAAATGATATTTGAAAATTAGAGTTGTGTTTGGACATGAATATAATTTTGGGTTATTTTTAAAGTTTTGTGAGTAATCTGTGTAAAATTTTTGAAAAACAGGTTTTTGGAGATTTTCAAAATTTTGAATTTCAAAATATATTTTCAAGTGAAAATTGAAAATTTTATGAACAAACGCTGATTTCGTAAAAAAGTAAAAATTTTTTGAAAAAAAAGAAAAAACTTTCTTATGTCCATACGGGCTCTTGATGAAGAGACCAACAAAGAAAATTTTACGAATAATTTTTCTAAACAAATTGTATGAAGCAAAACAGCCATTTCAATTCATGAGTTCAACTATGCTAAAAGAGGCCCTAGATCAAAAGTTTTTCCTTTAACCAGTAACCAGTAATGGGGTGGGTTCAACGATTTGTCTTATCTCAAATGTTTTCATTATCGTCTCCTTTGTTTTTACGTTTAGCTATTACACCATGTTGAAGTTTAATAACTATATCATGATGAAACTTATGTTGTCTCCCACCTCAAAATTGAAAGGGGCCGGGCCGTAATGATTAATTATTGTACAAGGGTATTTTGAGCTATGAAATGAAATAATCTAAGGTAGATGAGGAGTATTCGTTTACACTTTATAGAAATTGATATCCTTGTGAATACAAAACACTAATTAAAAGATTAGCATTGTAGAATTTTCGCAAGTTTGTTATTAGTATTCCTACAAAGACCAATTAGACTAAAAAGAAACTACAACAACATCATACAGTATAACCTCACATAATCATTGAGTAATTCCTACTTTATCGTGCACAAATTCAAGTTAGAGCGTAAGATAGATTTTGTGCAAGTGCTACGAGCCCTTGTCATTATTTGGCCTATTTGGGTATGGGATTGCCTGCTGTCATAAATGAACTTGTATGCTTGGTTTGTGATATTGATGGTTTTAGAGTTTTACTTTCTCTTTGAAAATCGATATATACGTGTATTACCTACAAGTGATGTCAGACTAAATACTTCACTATAGGAATACTATTTGCAACATTAAAAGAAAAACTTTTGGAAAAATGCATAAGTACCCTACACCTATAGTCGGATTTCTAACTATACACTTAAATTTTATGGGAGTTCTATTACCCCCTAAACTATTTTAAAACGGAATAAATTTACCATTAAAATGTCACAACCACATCTATATTGTGTGGTGGAGTACACGCGCCTCAATTTTTGTTACCACTAAAATTTAAAAAAAATTCCAGTTTTGTTGCAATCTTTTCCTTTCTTTCTCTGTTCCTTCTCTCGCCTCCATTATCAACAACCCCAAAAATCACCATTATCATACCTGCTTCATCAGATACAATATTTTTACCTTCTCCAATTTTTTTTTTGACTTTCACCATTTTTATTTTTACCTTGTTAGAACTAAGGATTTACATATTGATTTTGATGATATCAAACCAACATAATGTCACGACCCAAATTCACGTAACCGGCACCCGCCACACTACCCGACCCGAGCGAACCATCCCATATGTCAAGACCAAGTATAATTGTGGAAGCCAATTAAAAATCTTATACATTTTTAAATCAAGTAACAACATAGTTTTCATTTCCAAAATCATACATGAAACTTTTCATAAAAAAAATAATAATAATCAAATTTAATGATTATTCCTTTATGCATGACGTCCACAATCCTAATTTTTACAATCCAACACAACTATCTATGGAGCCTCTAACAGAACCAACACTTGGAGTAATTCCAACAAAGAAAATAAGAATATACATGATAGCTATCACGAAATAAAAGTCGTGCTTCATAATACCTCGGAAAGAGAGTCATCATATCCCTGACCGTATGCCACGTATCATATCTCATTCTGAAACATGTAAAGTAATTAGGACCCTGGAGGGGGCCCCTAAGGGTTGAGTACACCACATTGATACTCAATATATGTCATAGACTCTCTCTAACTTAAGTTCTCGGGACAAACTTTATAAAAATAATGCACCAATATTTGATATAAAACGATAACAAATTTTATCAATTCATGACCCTTGTCATTTTAAATAACAACCAAGTGAAATATAACCCACAATATAAACTTTTAAAATATTTACATCAATCCAAGATTTTGGATAAAATCATACAAAATCATTCTGTTTGTTTTAAGTCATTGAAATCACTTTCGGCTCCTTAGGCCTAAACATCAGAAAATCATCCTTACCTTTTAGTGGGAGTACTATACCATCACCGACATAAGGAGGTCAGCTAGGTTATGTACCTAGCGGTAAGTATCATATACCCTACTTGCTTAGGTCGTCTCATCGTAGTGCCGTACGAATCGACTCAGCCATGCTAATAATAGCACAAAATAGTACTCTCTCGAGGGAGAGCACTCTGCCGTAGTCTATACCACAAAGTGACCATCTACGCCTATACCGGCATATGTAGTTTCATGATAACGAACACAATATATCCGAAGTCAATCTCGGTGAACACAAGTAACTCCCAAAATATTTGATACTTCAAAAATAGATTCATAGCATAGTAGCTTCAAAGGATCTATTTTTATCAACTCATAACATTTATATAAAATCTAAATCATTTGAACAAAAATTAAATAAACAACCTTTTACATGCTAAAGCCTTTAACAATTTAACATAATTTTTAAAAGATATCACAAGTGTTATTCTGTTCGTCAATTTCCAAAAGAAATATTTTCCATGAAAACTTATCTTTAGCACTCAAATATGTATAATCTTGTCAATACATAAGTTTTGATAAAAACTTATAACATTTACCTTGAGTGTCATTTTGCCAACAAGGTTTAAAATAAAATTTTATAAAACGGCATGACACTACATATGCAACATAATATTCTAGTACATGGAGACATCCGTACTTGTTTGTCCCCACAAGCACGGAAGCACATTTGCAAACAACTTAAGTATTAACTTGAAACATGCTTTTAGAGAAAGTCCCTCAAGAAGAGTAAGTTTTAATCAACTTACCTCGCTTTCGCTTTATTAACTCCCATAAGCTTTCAATCATCTTCCATCATTCCGATATTAATTAAAATATCCAAACATCACCAACAAGTCGATATCTACAATTAGATATCCTAATTACATCAAAATATGACCTAAAATATTGATCAATATCCATATATGGCTCATAAGTTGGCTACAAGCCTCCAACAACCCAAATCTCCAAATAGATTTACAAGCTAGACCATTCAACTTCATTCTTATATTTTAATACCCATTCGAAATCATTAATGATACTACATCAATTGTCCAATGCCACCAAGTTACTATTCATCGCCTTTCATAATCAACACTTGCAAAATATACAATTCGGGTGATTACTTAGTTGATCACTTCCAAATTTTGCTAACAAATAACTCCATAGGTTCATTGTATTCATCAATTTTATCGCCAAGATTAATACTCATCTTCTCTCTTATTTTCTCAAAAGTACTATTCATGCCATAAACTAGAGTTTTATAATCCAATCTTTCAACCATTAAAACTTGTAACAAATGCTTCAAATGCTTCTAACTACTCATAATAAACGAGTTTGAAGCATTGAAATTACCTCTAGTAGATAAATCTTAAAAAATCACAACTTTGGCGATTTTAGCGTTCTTGAGGATTTGATGATGAAATCTAGCATTTGGATGCAAGAATGATGTTAGAACTTATGTATATTGAGTAAGAATCAACCCAAAATATCATTAACAACTTACCTTAGTTGGTTGAACTTGATTTGAGCTCAAAATCGCCCCTTCACCTTAAGAACCCTAACCCCCAAATACTCAAAATACTCTCCTCCCCCGACCTTGTATTTATAGGTCCAGATTTCTGGGTTTCGGACGCTGCCTCGGATGCTTCGCATCCCCAGTTCACTCCTCTTTGAAGCTCGGATGCGGACCTGGATGCTATGGCAGCACCTCACTGCCAGTCTTTCTTTCAGACGCGGCCCCGGATGCTTCGCATCCGCAGACTCCTCTGCCAGCCTTTGGTAATTTGGTCATAACTTCTTGTAGGAATGTCCAAATGACAAACAGTTTGAAGCATTAGAAACTAGACTCGAAGATCTTTTATATATATATATATATATAAATATATGTATGTGTGTGTGTGTGTGTGTAGATATGATCGTTGAAAGTTTAGTCTTGTGCGTACTCATTTGGAACTTTAGTCTATCATGTAATTTTCAACCTGACTTGGACTTAGGGCTATCCTTAGATCCCACATCATTTATAATATGCCTCGTACACTTATTATAATATCCAATTAATATCCATCATATTAATAGTTCTCGTCTACATATAAAATAATATAATTAGCGCACATCAACTTTCTTAATAGCACCTAAGTACTTCAAAATTTTTTGAGGTACTGCACATAAGTTTTAATCAAAGAACATTTACTTACGGTAAATTTATCTTTATACATTCTTGTTAATTGAGGAAGGATTTGGACAAAAAGGAAAGAAGATGTATGAAGACGTATAAGGCAACTAAGATTTGTCCAAAATCAAGAAGATCTGAACGTGATAGAAATTCTCTATATCAAAGTCACAAGAGTCAATAAAGGAAAGTTTCGATATATATTTTGCAATTTCTAGAAGCAAGTTTTGGGAAGGAAAGTTTGGATGCATGGAACAACGACAAAGAAAGAGAACTGTTTAAAAAAGAAAACTGAAATTTATCCTAGGTTGATTGCATTGAAGAAGAAGCTAGGCGTATGAAATAAATATATGGATTTTTGTCCATGATACGTACTCTAGCCATCCAAAATTTAAAGTGAGAATCTTCAGACAAGAAAAGTCTATATGGAATTAAGGTATTGATTTACTACACATCCAAGGGAGAAAGTATTTTCTATATTGAAGATCTACTACCTTATGAGAGGAAGATTGGACAGATGATTGGTACTACTCTAAAAAGGGAAGAAGTCCGAAGTGGAAAGAAGATTGGTACTACACTCAAAAAAGGAAAAGAATAAAAAGGAGATTCAAGAAAGATGGTTCAATGCTTAATAAGGAAAAGTACTAAAAGGAGGCTTGGTACTGCTATTAAGGAGGAATATAATCTAGAAAGATTTTTGCTATACAACTGGATGACTTAATATAAGGAAGTGTACAAGACTTATGGAAAGTCAATCAAAAAATTTTGATATGTGCACAAAGAAGGATCTGCAACATTGAGTGTCAATTTCAAAAAGTGGGAATAACTAGTCAAAGTCTAGAGATTAAGGAAAAAAAACATTAATTATGGGAAGACAATCAAAAGGAAAGTGGCTCTACATTAGAAGATAATATGTTGACTCACACAATTTGTGGAAAGAATATATGAAAGAAGATTCCTCAAAATTCCTTAAAGAAGGAAAAGTTATTTTTGACACAAGGTATGGAAATAATCTTCCTGTGAGAATATAGCAGCAACTACAAAGAATTCAAGGAAGAGATTGTCCAGAAATCAAGGAGATTTATATCTCAGAGAAGTACCATATGGAGCAACGGTCAGAGATTCAAGAATTCTATAAAAGGAGCTTTTTGACAATGAAGAACACACCAGCTTCGCAGACAACTTTCCTACTCTTTCTACACCTTAGTCAAACACTATATTCTTAAGTTTACAAGTGTCATAAAAGATAGAAAGAAAGAGAAAATACTGAGAGGTTATGTCATTGTTCGTTTCTTTGGTGAGCGAGTGAAAACCAAAGTGTCGTTATTGGTGAGCAAGTGAAAACCAATCTTATACGTTATTGGTGAGCGTGTCAAAATCAACTCTTGTTCGTTGTTAGTGAGCGAGTGAAAGCCAACCTTATAAATGTTGGTGATGATCGCTGAAAACCACAAAGGATGTACTCAATTCAATTTACAAAAAGCTCTAAACTATAATACTCTTATAATCCAAGAGGACTGGATTAGGATACCACATTGGTTCCAAAGTAGTATAAAAATTTCTGATGTCATTTACTTTATTGCTCTCATATTATATTCTGTGCCTTTACTGTTTATTGTGATTTACACTTGTTTAAATCAAAAGGACTAACAATTTTATGCAGGCTATATTCGTATCAGTCTACTAAGCCTATACCGTAGTCGGCCAATCTTTTAATAGGTGTACAATTCACCCCTCCCCTCTTGTGCTTTCAATTGGTATCATAGTAGGTCTTACATCTTTATTTTTGCTTAACAATAAGTGAGAAAAGATCCATGGCAGGTCATCAAATTACTGAAACCGTACTTCAAGAGGGTTACTCAACAAGAAGGCCATCGTACTTCAATAGTCAATACTATAGCCATTGGAAAAAAAGAATGAAGGTTTATGTTCAATCAATAGATTATCGAGCCTGGCTAGTTATTCAGAATAGACCAAGGCTTATTCCGAACAACAATGATGGAAAGAAGCCTATAAAAGGGGAATCCATATTCAACTACACAAAAGAACAGTTGGATATTATGCAAACAAATGCTAGAGAAATCAACATGCTCTATTGTGCGATCAGTGAAGAAGAATATAAGAAAATATCCACATGTGAGACTGCTAAAGCTATATGGGACAAATTGAAAAATATCCATGGGGACACCATCAAAGTTAAGAAAATTGAATCCAAGTTAACTCTTAAAGAATCTTAAAATGGTGAAGATCGAGAAGACTTGGCCTTGATACCCAGGATGAAAAAAAGAAGAGTGGAAAGAAGCAGAATAGAAAATCTCAATTCATCCAGAATCATCAAAAGAACCACAAGAATGTGGTTCAACAACAAGAGAACATATACTGCCACTAATATGGTAAACCTGGACATATAAAATTAAAATGTCCTAAGTTCAAGAAGAAGAATCATAAAATCTCAACTTGGAGTGACGAGGATGAATCTGAAGAAGAAAATGATCACGAAAGAATGGAGAACCTATGTTTCATGAAAATGGGAGAAATTGACAAGGTATGTTTTACTCCTATTACGTATTGCGATAAATGTGATGAATTGTAGGAAAATATTGAATTGGTTCTCAACGACCTTGAAAAAGTTTTTAATGAATATAATAAGCTGAGAAAAGAGAAGGAAGATTGGGAGATCCAACTTGAAGAATATAACAAGTTGTGAAATAAAAAGAAAGACTAGGATATTCAGCTTGAAGAAAATCTGGTGAATAACAACTTATTTCAAGAAGAGAATTATGAGCTTCGCAAATAAATAATCGACTTTCACAAATCCTCCGGTCACTACTTTGATCGATCAAAGTTGACTCCCAATTTTAACAGCTATAAGTCGACTGAAGAGGGATTTACTAGTAGACATTCTATTTCAAACAGGTTGGCTAAGGGAAGTTTCAAGTCGACTAATAAGGCATCTGTAGGTAAACACTCTTCATCTTATATTACATGCCGGAGACAAAACCGTCGCCGGTGGTTTTGTTACTCTCAAGTTTTAGAGTTGTTAAACCATTATTATCTTCATATTTAATTCAATAGTTGGTAGTTTTTACTGGGTTTTTATTGTTGGTGCAAAATGGGGATGTACAGGTAAAAATAAAAGTGAAGGAAGATAAATATGGTGAGCCGGACTCCATTTTTTCCGGTGAGGAGTTCGCCGAAGTTCTTGTGGGAATCCCTTACAGTGACCGGAAATAGTGAAATGTGTTAGAGATTGTTTTACTAATAAAATATAACTAAATGTAAAGTATCCAATAGTAAAAAGACATATGTAGACATTTAATAAAATTCTAAGGCAGTTTTATGCTCTCACACACCTTAAAGAAATTTAACATACTTTCTGTGCTACGTCATCTCTCAAGGGGATATTTATTTTACTTTAAAATAGTTCAGGGAGATAATAGCACCCCGCAAAGTTTAAGTGTATAGTTAAAAATCCGGCTATAGGTCAGGGATACTTATGTATTTTTCCAAAACATTTTGCAATACCGTGTCATATGACACCTTTACTAAAGAGTGTCGTCGCTGTGCCACTGGTCCAAGTAGTCATTGCATTGTAAGATTCCGCGATCTAAAAGCTAGAGAGCTAAGATCCCGTTTGGGTTGACTTAAAAAAAGTGACTTTTAAGCACAAGTGCTTAAAAGCAGCTTTTAAGTGCTGGAGCTTGTTTTATAAATAAGCAGTTACTTGTTTGGATAAAAGTGGTGAAGCTTAAAAAAAGCTGTTGAAGTATTTGGTAAACAAGTGATGGTAAGCACTTTTTTCTATTAAAAAGATAAAAATATCCTTAAAGCTGTTAACATTATAAAGGAGTTGATTACTATAATATATTTAATTATGAATTAATGAAAAAAATAATTTATATTTTAATTTAATTTCAATTTAATTGATTACTTTAGATAATTTTTATAAATATAATTCTTGAATGCTCATTTTTCACCACTTTCAATCAAGTAAACTTCCATAAAAGTCTCAATCTATTTAAAATACCAAATTATTTTATTGAATTCCTCTTTCCCTTTTTATAACAACCCGACTTGTTATTTTAAGAATTTACGTCCCGTTCAGTGACTTAAGATTTCGAGCAGCCTCGCAATATGTATTATGACCCACGTGTGTGGTCGAGTTTGAATTACAGATGATTCAGAGTGATTTGGGACACTTAGTTCCTAAAAAGGGAGCTTAAGTCTTAGGATTTTGACCGTAGTCGGAACTGTATGAAGACGACTCCGGAATGGAGTTCCGTTGGTTCCGTTAGCTCCGTATGATACTTTTAGACTTAGGAGCGTGTCCAAAAAATTATTTGGAGGTCCGTAGCGGAATTAAGCTTGAAATGGCGAAACTTAAAATTTTGGAAAGTTTGACCGGGGGGTTGACTTTTTGATATCGGGGTCGGAATGCAATTCCGAGAGTTGGAACAGCTCAGTTATGTTATTTCGGACTTGCGTGCAAAATTTGACGTCATTCCTGGTTAGTTTGATAGGTTTCGGCACGAGTTTTAGAAGTTGGAAGTTTTTGAAATTCATAAGTTCTATTTGTTGTGCGATTTGTATTTTTGGCATAATTTGATGTGATTTGAAACCTCGAGCGAGTCCGTGATATGTTATAGGACTGGTTAGCATGATTGGACGGGGTCCCGAGGGGCTCGGGTGTGTTTCGGAGAGGTTTTGGACCAAATTGGAGTTGTTTAGACTGCTGTGTCTGAAGTCTGGTTTCCTTCTTCGCCAATGCGAAGAAAGTCCCGCGTCCGCGAAGAGGATTTTGAGGGGCTGATGATTTGTCCTTCGCAAACACGAAGCTCTGAATGCGAACGCAAAGAAGGAGCAGGGCAAGCCTTCGCGAACGCGGCCCAGGCAACGCGAATGTGAAGAAGAAAAGGAAGATAAGGCCTGGGATCGTTTGGCCTTCGCGAACGCGAAGCTTGGAACGCGAACGCAAAGGAGTTGGTCAGCTGGTCATCGCGAACTCGACGAGGACTTCACGAACGCGAAGAGGAAATGATGGGGCAGAAGTAGTTGGCCTTCGCGAATGCGATGCTTGTCACGCGAACGCGAAGAAGGATTGGAGGCAGCTGGATTTTTGGCCTTCGCGAGCGCGAAGGAATGGTCGCGAATGCGAAAAAGGTGTATCTGGGCAAAATTAAAAGTCCCAAAAACGGGGGTTTGAGTTCATAACTCAAAATCAAATTGGGAGCTCGGTAGAAGGCGATTTTTGGAGAGATTCTTGCGTGGGTATTTGGGGTAAGTGATTCTTATCCAGTTTTGATTAATTTTCATGATTATTTCTTTGAATCCATCATTTAATTCGGATTTAATGGAAGAAAAATCAAAATTTTTGTAAAATCTTCCAAAAACAAAAATTTAAGATTTGGAGGTCGAATTGTTATTGGAATTTGATAAAATTGGTATGGTTGAACTCGTATCGTAATGGGTGTTCGGATTTCATGAAAATTATGTTGGGTTCTGAGAGGCAGGTCCTGCATTGACTTTTGTTGACTTTTTGGAATAAATTTTTAAGTCGACGTATTATTATCCGAAATTATTTCCGATGAATTTTAATGAAGTTATATAATTAATTTGGATAGATTTGAACGGCCCGGTGGTCAATTCAAGCAAGAAGGCGATTTTGGAATATCGGCATAACTTCAAAGAGGTAAGTATCTTGCTTAACCTCGAGTGGGAGAAATTCCCCTTAGGCATTGAGTCTTATGTGCAACTTGGGTAATTGAAAACCATGTACGCGAGGTGACGAGTACGTACTTGGTTTATTTGTGCAAATTTTATTGAGTTAAAGTCTTGAACATATTGTGTAGTAAATTGGATAATTGTTGGCATATATTTAATCATCTACTTGTCATGCCTAAACCCTTGTTGTTGACTCTGTTGTTATATGACAATGTGATGTGATTGTTATTTGATTATTTATGAAATTTCATGAATTTGCTGGTTTAATAATTATTGGAATTTAATTTCATTTTGGATTTTTCCTCTGCAAATAATTAATTAAATGAGCTTAAGAAGAGGTGTTTATATAATTATTGAAAATTTGATCTTTTATGAAGACTTTGCTTTATGTTGAGTAATTTGTATCTCTATTGATTGTTTTTGGGTGTTGTACACATTGTGTGGAGCATTTGGCTATTTGCTGTGAAATTAATTGACTTGGTTGTAGTTTTGAAATTTGGTTGTGGCCATTGGGCAAATTGTGATATGAATTGATTTTTATTATGTTGTTGTGATAATTTTCCGTGTAAATTGTTGTGTTGTGTGAGTTGTTATTTTGGGGAGATAAGGGTGGCATTTCATCGTTGATATTATGTGGTTATAAGGGTGGCATTTCACTGTTATGTTTGTTGGCTATTGATATTATTTGCGCGGAGCGATAAGAGTGACAATAGGAGCGATAAGGGTGGCTATTGATATTGCCTGGGCGGAGCGATAAAGGTAGCTATAGGAGCAATAAGGGTGGCAATAGGAGCGATAAGGGTGGCTATTGTCAGGGACGATATGTGATGATGTGGGGTTGTGGTGTTGACAATTTTCATGTGATGTGATTTTCTTGTATTTATTTTTATACCTTGTGCAACCTCATTTCAAAATCATAAAAAAATATGGGTCTCAGCCTATTTTTATATTTTTCGTAAATATGGGTCTCAGCTCATTTTTATATTTTCACGGCATCTCATGCCCATAATTAAATAATTATATTTGCCCGGCACCTCGTGCTCTCATTTCATATCACAACTGCACGGACAATTCATGTGCCAAATATCATTATCATTTCATCACAGCACCTCGTGCCCACATTTTTATATCACAACTACACGGATAATTCACGTGCTTCAAAAATGCAATGGAAATCGGCTTACCCAGTCTTAGAGACTAGGTGCCATCACGACTCCTGTGGTGGGATTTTGGGTCGTGACAAGTTGGTATCAAAGCTCTAGGTTCATAGGTTCTACGGGTCACGAACGAGTCTAGTAGAGTCTTGCGGATCGGTACGGAGACGTTTGTACTTATCTTCGAGAGGCTACGGATCTGTTAGGAAATTTCCTTTTCTTTCATTCCTGTCATACGGAATTTGTTGAATTTGGAATTTGAACCTTTGTATCTCCATTCTCTCATAGATGGTGAGGACACGTGCTACTGGGTTAGCTAAGCAAGCATCCACACATACTGCTAGGGCTGCAAGAGGCAGAGGCCGAGGTCGAGCTCGAGGAAGGGCACGTTCTGCGACTAGAGCACCTGTCAGAACAACATTTGGGGAGCCACTAGTAGCTCCAGTTGGGGGACAGGTACCAGAAGTACCTGTTGTTACCCTAGGACTTCAGGAGACTTTAGCACAGTTCCTGAGTGTGTTTGGTACATTAACTCAGGCGGGATTGATCTCTGTTGCACCAAATATTCCGCGGGTTGGGGGAGTAGCTCAGACTCCTATCACAACTCCAGAGCAGCAGGTTCACGTTGGTCAGGTTCCGGGTGTAGTACCAGTACAACCTGTTATTTCGGTTCGGCCTGAGGTCAGGCCTGAGGCATCAGAAGAAGAACAAAAGAGACTTGAAAGGTTTAAGAAATATGATCCACCAACTTTCAGTGGAACAACTACAGAGAATGCCCAAGGATTTCTGGAAAATCATCACCGTATTCTCCGCACCATGGGTATTGTGAAAGTGAGCGGAGTTTCCTTTACTATATTTTAACTATCAGACGCAGCGTACCGGTGGTGGCAAACTAATGAAGAAGGTATACCAGCCGATGCCACATCACCAACTTGGGCTCAATTTGGGTTCATTATATGTTGTAAAAATTCTTTATGAAATATATTGAAAAGAAGAAAGAAAGGAAAGTTGAAATTTCAGTTGGCACAATGTGCAAAATACTTGTGATTCGAAGTTGAGGACGAGATCCTCACATTTTATATATGATGTAAAATAATTAAACCGGGCTACAAACGGCGGTGGAAGTTATGTAAGGACGAGGTCCTTGTGGTGAAATATTTATGAGTTTAAAATTCTCCCTTGTGAAATTTAATTTGTGCAATAATATTAATAGGGAGTCATGCATGTTAGGCTTATTTGATAATGCTTGTATATTTTCTGTTCATATTCATCCATTTTTGTGTTGTAAATATTGAGTTTTAGCCTATGAGGTGAGTGCCCAGGTGGCGTTAAGTGTGACTCATTAATCCGAGTAAGTAATTATGAGGTCTTTATGCCTTACGTTCTGTTGTCAGTGTTGTAAAAATTTGAAACGAGGTGATGATTAATATGAGATTAATTGATGATGTTGGAATTAATTATGAACAGCTTTTAAGACCAGAGATGTGGTGATGAGCATACATATAATGTGCTTCATGTCCTGATATCATTATGATCAGGCAATGCTGAGATTAATGTTATTGATATATACCCTGTGCTATTTTGTTGGATTGTGGATATGTTGTTAGGAGTTATATGGGTGTTACTCTGGCAGGTGGATAGGCCCAATTACAGGGGAGACTCTGCCGAAATTTCTAAAAAATTTGGGAGTTAGTAAAAATTTGGGGGATTGAGATTTGCAAAGGAAGAGATAAATTATGTTATGTGTTGGAGGGCGAATGATCCTAAGCGGGGAATAATGTAGCACCCTAAAGGAAGTTTTGAATTACTTCAACACTATTGAGAAAAGTTATATGTGCATAGGCACGAGTTGCTATAGCCAGTTGAGACTAATACTGTGCGTTGTTGTGAGAATTCAGGCATTTTTGGAAATGATTGGAGAGTTAGGGATTTTCCTTTAAAGCTTATAAGAATGGAGAAAAGAAATAATATCAATTGAGACGGTGTTTTCGGACCCGTGTTAAATTGCGGGAATGTAAAATCACTCACAAGTATGTGTGCAAGAATATACTTAGTAATTTAAAGTCCTCAGAAAGATTCTTAGCACGTTCGAGGACGAACGTTTGTTTAAGAGGTGGAGAATGTAACGACCTGACTTGTCGTTTTAAGAATTTACGTCCCGTTCAGTGACTTAAGGTTTCGAGCAGTCTCGCAATATGTATTATGACCCGCGTGTGTGATCGAGTTTGAATTACGGATGATTCAGAGTGATTTGGGACACTTAGTTCCTAAATAAAGAGCTTAAGTCTTAGGATTTTGACCGTAGTTGGAACTGTATGAAGATGACTCCGGAATGGAGTTCCGTCAGTTCCGTTAGCTCCGTATGATGATTTTGGACTTAGGAACGTGTCCGAAAAATCATTTGGAGGTCCGTAGTGGAATTAAGCTTGAAATGGCGAAACTCAAAATTTTGGAAAGTTTGACCGAGGGGTTAACTTTTTGATATCGGGGTCGGAATGTGATTCCGAGAGTTGGAACATCTCTGTTATGTTATTTTGGACTTGCCTGCAAAATTTGACGTCATTCCGGGTTGGTTTGATAGGTTTCGGCACGAGTTTTAGAAGTTTAAAGTTTTTGAAGTTCATAAGTTCGATTTGTGGTGCGATTTGTATTTTTGGCGTAATTTGATGTGATTTGAAACCTCGAGCCAGTCCGTGATATGTTATGGGACTGGTTAGCATGATTGGACGGGGTCCCGAGGGGCTCAGGTGTGTTTCGGAGTGGTTTAAGACCAAATTGGAGCTGTTTGGACTACTGTTGCTGAAGTCTGGTTTCCTTCTTCGCGAACGCGAAGGAAGTCCAGCGTTCGCGAAGAGGAGTTTGAGGGGCTGATGATTTGTCCTTCGCGAATGCAAAGTTGTGAACACGAACGCGAAGAAGGAGCAGGGCAAGCCTTCGCGAACGCGGCCCAGGCAACGCGAAGGCGAAGAAGAAAAGGAAGATAGGGGCCTGGGGTCGTTTGGCCTTCGCGAACGCGAAGCTTGGAGCACGAACGCGAAAGAGTTGGTCAGCTAGTCATCGCGAACGCGACGAGGACTTCGCGAACGCGAAGAGGAAATGATGGGACAGAAGCAGTTGGCCTTCGTGAACGCGACGCTTGTCACGCGAACGCGAAGAAGGATTGGAGGCAGCTGGATTTTTGGCCTTCGCGAACTTGAAGGAATAGTCGCGAACGCGAAGAAGGTGTATCTGGGCAGAATTAAAAGTCCCAAAAATGGGGGTTTGAGTTCATAACTCAAAATCAAATTGGGAGCTTGGTAGAAGGCGATTTTTGGAGAGATTCTTGCGTGGGTGTTTGGGGTAAGTGATTCTTATCGAGTTTTGATTAATTTCCATGATTATGTCTTTGAATCCATTATTTAATTCGGATTTAATGGAAGAAAAATCAAGTTTTTTGTAAAATCTTCCAAAAACGAAAATTTAAGATTTGGAGGTCGATTTGTTATTGGAATTCGATAAAATTGGTATGGTTGAACTCGTATCGGAATGGGTGTTCGGATTTTATGAAAATTATGTCGGGTTCCGAGAGGTGGGTCCCGCGTTGACTTTTGTTGACTTTTTGGAATAAATTTTTAAGTCGACGTATTATTATCCGAAATTATTTTCGATGAATTTTAATGAAGTTATATAATTAATTTGGATAGATTTGAATGGCCCGGAGGTCAATTCAAGCAAGAAGGCGATTTTGGAATATCGGCATAACTTCAAAGAGGTAAGTGTCTTGCTTAACCTCGAGTGGGGAAAATTCCTCTTAGGCATTGAGTCTTATGTGCAACTTGGGTAATTGAAAACCATGTACGCGAGGTGACGAGTACGTACTTGGTTTATATGTGTAAATTTTATTGAGTTAAAGTCTTGAACATATTGTGTAGTAAATTAAATAATTATTGGCATATATTTAATCATCTACTTGTCGTGCCTAAACCCTTGTTGTTGACTCTGTTGTTATATGACAATATGATGTGATTGTTATTTGATTATTTATGAAATTTCGTGAATTTTTTGGTTTGATAATTATTGGAATTTAATTTTATTTTGGATTTTTCCCTCTGCAAATAATTAATTAAATGAGCTTAAGAAGAGGTGTTTATATAATTATTAAAAATTTGATCTTTTATGAAGACTTTGTTTTATGTTGAGTAATTTCTATCTCTATTGATTGTTTTTGGGTGTTGTACACATTGTGTGGAGTATTTGACTATTTGCTGTGAAATTAATTGACTTGGTTGTAGCTTTGAAATTTGGTTGTGTCCATTGGGCAAATTGTGATATGAATTAATTTTTGTTATGTTGTTGTGATAATTTTCTGTGTAAATTGTTATGTTGTGTGAGTTGTTATTTTGGGAAGATAAGGGTGGCATTTCATCGTTGATATTATATGGTTATAAGGGTGGCATTTCACTGTTGTGTTCGTTGGCTATTGATATTATCTGGGCGGAGCGATAAGGGTGGCAATAGGAGCGATAAGGGTTTGCTATTGATATTGCCTGGGCGGAGCGATAAGGGTGGCTATAGGAGCGATAAGGGTGGCAATAGGAGCGATAAGGGTGGCTATTGTTAGGGACGATATGTGATGATGTGGGGTTGTGGTGTTGACAATTTTCATGTGATGTGATTTTCTTGTGTTTATTTTTATACCTTGTGCAACTTGTCTAGTTGTTAGTAAATTGATAATAATCTGATTTATATTGAAATTGGGAGCCTGTGGCTATTGCCAGGCGGTTTATAAAATAAAATGTGGGCACGAGGTGCCGTGAATTGTGATATGAGATAGAGATATTGGCACGTGAATTGTCCGTGCAGTTGTGATATAAAAATGTGGGCATGAGGTGCTGTGATAAAATGATAATGATATTTGACACGTGAATTGTCCGTGCAGTTGTGATATGAAATGAGGGCACGAGGTGCCGGGCAAATATGATGATTTAATTATGGGCACGAGGTGCCGTGAAAATATAAAAATGGGCTGAGACCCGTATTTACGAAAAATATAAAAATGGGCTGAGACTCGTATTTTTTTTTTATAATTTTGAAATGAGGTGTCACATGGTGACTTTTTAATTGAAAGGATTATATTCAAAATGTTTATTTGGAAGAATTTTTATTTAGAAAGTATTATATAAAAGAATTGTATATTGAAAGATATTTATTTGAGCAAATTGTATTTAAAAAAATTTATTGAAAGAACTATATTTGAGAAATAATTATTTGAGAAAATTATATTTGAAAGAGAGTTATCTGGAAGAACTATGTGAAATATATTTATTTGAAGGGCTTGATTTAATTGGATGTAATTGTGTTTATTAATTGTTGAGTGATATTAATGGTATTCTTGTTGTCTGTTGTGCATATCACTGGTTGTTTTATCCTGCCCTTATTATTATTATTATTTGTTTCCTATTATTTTGTATATTATATTGTACATGTTATTAGACTAGTGAGTGTCTTGACTGTACCTCGTCTCTACTCAATTGAGGTTAGTCTTGATACTTACTGGGCACCGCTGTGGTGTACTCACTCTACACTTCTGCACATTTTTGTGCAGAGCCAGGTATTGAAGATAACGGACTTGAGCAGAGTTAAAGCGGGATCGTAAGGATTCAAGGTAGAGCTGCTTGGTCGTCGCAGTTCCTTGGAGTCCTTTCATTTCATTGTACTGTTAACTTGTAATAAAACAGTATTATATATTCGGTCCTCATAATTATTCTATGTATTCAGTTAGAGTTCGTGACTCAGTACTACCAGTCTTGGGAGGTTGTATATTGTAATTATTTCCGTTGTTAGTTTTGGTTACTTATTTAATTCAAAAAAAAATGGCTTCAAAAATGCAATGGAAATCGGCTTACCTAGTCTTAGAGACTAGGTGCCATCACGACTCCTGTGGTAGGATTTTGGGTCGTGATACTTTTTGTCCATTTACTCATGACAAATACATAGAAGAAATTTCTCTCTTAATAAAAATATTTCAATAAATTAAACAAATATATACTAAAAGCTGTGGATTTCGGGCATGTTAATATTCTGTGTCATGTTTGTTCTTTTGTCCTAAGTGATTTAGGAAAGACAATATGCATTTAAAATCGGCTTTGAGTGAATACAATTGGGCGTGATGAATGGAAAAAGCAGTTATGGGTCCTTGATTCCAATACGATAATTAGCAGCAGTAATGGGTCCTTGTTTTTAATATGTTTTTTTGCTAACTAGTAACTCATTTAGAAGGTAGGCTGTTCAACGTCATGTTTTGAGTCAAAAAATAACGAGGATTGATTTCCACTGAAATGCTTGAGGAAAAGTGCAGAAAAATGAAGATGAAGCAGAGAGGAAAAGGAAAGAAAAGGAACGGTTGTCTTAAGAAGTGAAGGAAATAGGAAAAGTAAAATGTTTTAGGGTTTTTTTGACTGAGGGTAATTTGTTATTATGAAGGACAAGAAAGTAACTTTATTGGTCAAACTAAAATGGCTTTTAAGCCAAAATCGGAAAAGTTGGGGTCAGCCAACTTGTTGCTTTTGACTTTTTTAAAGCACTTTTTAGCCTTTTTTTGCCAAACACTCTAAAAAATAAAAAAATACTTAAAAACTAGTTTGACCAGCTTTTAAGCCCATCCAAACACCCTTTATGCACTGCTTTGGATTGATTGTCACGTGTATCAATGTCAGCTGTTAAAGTGATATACTATATTGATGTGGAATCAAATATTACATAAATATCCATCACGTGAGTCGTGCTCTACTTCAACTGCTGAATTTGCAGAAAAAACCGGGTTTAGTCAACAAATCCTTCCTCACTAACACTTTTAGAGTCCCAAAAACCTCCAAATAAACAAACAAAAAAGTAAAACGAGTTTGGAAAACAAACATATTACTTCTACATCTCTGTTAGATTTTTTGTTTGTTTTTTCCTATTCTCTGCAACCTTATGCCTTGGATCCCAAGAACATATCCATTAATTAATGTGCTTTTGCTTCTTTTAGTAGTTTAATAGAAGCGAGACAGATTCTACTTTCCTAGATCATAAGTAAAATCTAATATTTGAATCTTTTCTTCTTTTCCTTTTTTTGATAACCATGATATTCGGGCTAGCTTGTGTGCACCTCGACTAATTCCATGGGTTACCTGTTAACTCCCACAAGATTTGAATCCATTCATATATGAAGAAGAATATAATATAGTCTGTTTACGCTTAAAAATGGATAACAATTAAATTTATACATGGTTTTAAAGATATGCGAAATAATTCAATACATGTGATTAATGACGTTAGATAAGCGAATTAAAGACAGGATAAATGGCCAAACCAATAGCAATATTGTGTCCGGGATCGGTTATAAGCTTAACAAGTAATCTGCCTTCGGTTCAGAGCCAAACACTTGTGAAGAACTATGAACAAAATTAAGAACTGTGAATAATTTTAGAAACAGAGAAAACAGATGTGGATTGCCTTGGTATGCGTGTTACAATATCCCTAATGAATAATCAACTTCCCTTTTATATAGTAGGGTTTTTTTACCCTAAGTACAATTCTAAGAAAGGTAAAAATCCTCCTTTTCACTAATCACTGATTTACTGCTGATACGGGCCGAGATTCACGCCGTGATATCAGGTTGGGCACGAATATCACAACCCTTTGTTAATCGTGCACGGTCGTTTGGTAATGCTCTCTGAGGTCTTGGAACTCGAACCGGACTCGGAGGCGTGGTTCGATGGCTCCGAGAGCAGATGTTTTGCTCGGGCCCTAATACGAGAGGCTCCTGGCTCTGATTTCGATTCCTTGCAGTCATGTCCTTGCTTTGTTTGCCTCATCGGAAAATTGGGGTGCTCATTAGCCTCGGTTTTACACGTATACAGATAGTCCTCTCGTTTCTCAAAGTGTAGGTTTGCCGGAACGATGTGAAACTAAAGATGTTCTCCGGTTCCTTCCACCGTACGTTACAACGAAGGAGCCAAAACGCCCCATCAGTCGCACCGTTCTGACTTCGGACACATCTCAATCATCGTCTGGTTGCCCCCGAATGCGAAGCGTTGCCTATTTCCCTATAAAATCTTCCATCCTTAGTTTTTTTTCCACTTTTCGATCAATCTTTTACCTTCGAGCTTCCCAACTGTCATCATCTTCCTTCAAACCTTCATACTTTCATCGTTTGATCTTCAAATCTTCATAATTGTTCTTAGATTCTTGCCCAGATCTTCTTAAATTCTTCATACTCCGATGTTCAGCCTTCAAACTCTTTCTTCCAAATCTCTATACTTCTTCTTCAAATCTTCAAATTTTACCAGCCAACAATATCTAAAACTTCCAAATCAGTTCCCCAACATGATACTTCTTCATCTTCCCAACCGGCCACTAGTACTGAGGCGGTCGATCCCGAAATAGTTGTCCTCGAGGCGGCTACTCCCGAAGTGGCTGCCACCAAGTCAGAAGCCGTCGAACCGGTTCCCGAGCCCCCTTGAAAGTGTTTATTCCCGGGGGTTATTCTATTGTGGACGACTTCAAGATTGAGAAGCCCTCATCGAAACAGGACTGGGGTGATGGGGCATCGAGATACATATGCTCCATTACCGAGGACGTCTTTCCCATGGTCCGAGAGGACTACAAATGGAAAGGCAAAAGACCACCGAACTTAGGCTTTTGGAAGGGGACGAAGACGTGTCATTGCCCGTTGATCCCTCTGTCACGAGACATCCCCTGGCTTCCGTAGGGAAGAAGAAGAAGAAAAGAAAGGCTTCGGGTTCCCCGAGCCCCGTGGTGAAGCCAAAGAAAAGATTGGCTCATAAGCCTAAGAAGAGTTCCAGCTCCCGGGTGCTGGATTCTGATTCGCTTCTTTGGCTCAGGGACGAGTCCGAAGAAGACGACATTTTTATTGCAGATGGATCGACCCTTCCTGGGGAGCGGGCGGCAGCTGAGGGGGAGATTTGTGAGGCTGACCTCCCTCAGACTCGGGAGATTGTCGTGGAGACTGGGGCTGAGACCCCCTGGGACACCGGATTCTCTCCGAAGGAAGCGCTCGGTGTAATAGAAATTATAGGGACACCCTCCTACACCGAGTCCATGCTCGAAGAGGCCCAAGAAGGAAAGGAGAAGTCCAATAAAAGGGTCCATGGCACTGACGATCCCCTTCATTCCTTTTATGATGGTATGAACTCGTCCGCTTTGGAAGACTTTTTTGGGCTGGGCGACCTGGAAGTTCCGAAGAATGAGTCATCCTCGGAAGCTGGTGGGTCGAGTTCGAGCCCAAAATTAATCAATCAGTTCCCTTCTCCGAGTGTGGACCTTAGTCGCAAGAGATCGATTATTCTTACCATTATAGAGGATGCCCAGGTTTTGTTTGCTCCCGTGGGGATAGCCAGCTACCTGTGATGCCTGGTGACCAAGGAATACTATGCAAAAATGAACGGGGTAAATATGTCGTTCCTTCTCAATGAGGTGCAGTAGGCGCTGAACCGAGTAAGGCATTATTATGCCTTTTTGAATTTTACTTAAGTTTTGATGTCTCTCACGTCTTTCATTATTTTGTAGGCCTCAGTACTTCATCATGAGAGCTTTCTCCAGTATCGGGTCGAGGTCAATCAGCTCGAGCTCGAGGTCAAGGAGCAGGACCAAAAAAGGGACATGTATAAGCTCCTTAATGAGCAACAAGGTGGGGCCATCAAGGACCTTTAGGCCGAGCTTGACAGAGCTCAGAAGGAAGCTTCGGCCCTGAGGCGG
The DNA here is from genome assembly GCF_000390325.3 of Nicotiana tomentosiformis. NCBI lineage: Eukaryota > Viridiplantae > Streptophyta > Magnoliopsida > Solanales > Solanaceae > Nicotiana > Nicotiana tomentosiformis. The sequence goes on from NC_090818.1 coordinate 18,288,618, forward strand.
GAGCATTCTTACCTGGTCGAAAAGGTAAAGGTTTTTGAAGGTAGGAACAAGGAATTAGTCATGGCGACTAACGTCCAAACCTTGCAGGTCCAGTAGAAGATCGACCTGATTGACCAACTCCAAGTTGAAATGAACAAGGTCCAAGCCATGGATGATGGTTGGAAGAGCAAAAATGGACCGGCGGGCTTTGGAGAAGGAAACCGCCCAAGAAAAGCTGGCATCAGTAGAGGTTCAACTTCAGGTAGTGACGGAGAAAGCCGACAAGCAGTCTCGGATGAATGACGAACTCCGAGCACAACTGAGATGTGCTCTAACATAACGGGACGCCCTCAGTAAGGAATATAAGGCAATAAAGTCCAAGTTGGACACGACTTCCTCTGATGCCGAAGAGATGGTGGCCCAGTATAAGGCCGATGTCGAAGCAACCGAGGCTCGGCTGAAGACCAATGCTGAATATATGAGGCAGTTGTCCCGAAGGGAGTCCCTCGAAGAGATCCATGTTCGAGGCTTCGACCTGTCGGCCGAGATCGAGGAGGATAAAAAGCTTGAGGCCGAGGCAAAGAAACTTTCTGAGCCCGAGGGTGCAGAGGACTCCGAAGGTTTTGAGGAATCCGAAGGCTCCGACAATTTTGGTGCCGAATCGGGCCCCGGCGAAGATCAGGCATGAATGCTTTAGGAAATTGTTTTTGTTGTTTTTTTTTGTTTTTGTGTTGTGTATATTTTTTGTTTATTTTGAGGCCGTTTTTTTTGGGAATTTGTAAAGACATTCCGGAATATATAAATTTTCCCTTTTTGGCAATTTCGAGTCTTCACTTTTTAGCATCTTTTCTGTTCTTGGAAATATTTCTAATGCCTTAACATAAAATCAAACGTAGTAATAAGTCATTTGTTTTTCAGAGGTCCGAACAGAGCCTGACTTTTATGCAACTTTTGTTTGCTTGAGGCTTTGAATAACTCGGAGTAAACAAAAGTTTTCTAAGATGCTTAAGTATTTTTAGACGATGTTTTTGCCAAGGGTAACCTCATAGTAGGTTTTGGATTTTTATGAAGGCCTTATGTTTTGATTATGGGCTTCGGACGTCTCCGAGCCATTTTTTAGTGTGGCCGTAGGCTTTTGGGTTTTGGCACTACCTAATAGGTTTTGCGCCCCTGGGATTTAATAGCCCAAGTTGTCTGGACTTATTTCGGATGATAGTCCCCGAGCTAGGTAGCCCTTGGGCCTGATAGTCCTCGAATAGGGATAGACCTTAGGCTCGGATAGGGGTAGCCCTTGGGTTTGATAGTCCCCGAATAGGGATAACCCTTAGGCTCGATGCTTTAAGAGGCAAAGATATGTAATAGCAAGGTGGGAACTTTCTTTCATTTATGTGAGTAAAGTACATGATCGAAAGTGTGTAAAAGCTTGTATTATGGCTAAGGTGGCCTATGCGGGCACTGTTCACTTGACCGTTTGGCCCTTACAATAAATCCTAACTACCGAGCCTAACCTGTTCAAGTATAGAATTTCCTTCTTTCCTTGGTAAGAAGTCTAAATCGAGGGTGACGACCCCTAGTATTCGAGGTCGATCTTGAGAGGGCTAGAATATTGTTGATACGACCATTGACTCCGATTTAAAACCGATATTTGAATCTAAGTTAGCACGATTTACTGTTGCCTTGTTAAAAACCTTGCCAGAAAACTCATTTGGGACAAAATCAGTTCAAGAGAAAAAGAGTGCAACGCGTGCTTTCAAACCTAATAGGCACTCCACTGTTGGCTGTTGCCTGCAAGCGTTAGTGTTCACTTGACCGTTTGTCCCTTACAATAAATCCTAACCACTGAGCCTAACCTGTTCAAGTATAGAATTTCCTTCTTTCCTTGCTAAGAAGTCTAACTCGAGGGTGACAACCTCCAGTACTCGAGGTCGATCTTGAGAGGGATCAGATACTATTGATACGACCATTGACTCCGATTTAAAACCGATCTTTGAATCTAAGTTAGCACGATTTACTATTGCCTTGTTAAAAACCTTGCCAAAAACCCATTTGGGACAAAATCGGTTCAAGGAAAAAGAGTGCAACGCGTGCTTTCAGACCTAATAGGCACTCCACTATTTGTTGTTGCTTGCAAGTGTTAGTGTGATTCATAATATTATAAAAGGTAAATGAGATCGTACCTTAGCAGTAGTACCGCTTTAAGTGCGACACGTTCTAGTTGTTCGGTAGCTGTGCACCAAATTTCCTGTTTCAAGTTTATATGAGCCTTTGCCGGTCATCCCGATGACTCGATATGGTCCTTCCTAATTTGGCCCCAGCTTCCCCTCGTTCGGGTTTTGGGTGTATAGTGTTACTTTTCTTAACACAAAGTCCCCGATATTGAAGTTTCAGAGGTTGGCTCTTCGGTTGTAATACCTTTCTATCCGCTGTTTCTGGGCGGCCAACTAGACTTGGGCGGCCTCGTGCCTTTCATCCAATAATTCTAGGCTCACGCTCATGGTCTCACCATTTGATTCTTCGGTCGCATATCGGAACCTGAGGCTCGGTTCTCCATCTTCGATCGATATTAGTGCTTCGGCACCGTAAACCAATGAAAAGAGAGTGGCCCTGGTACTAGATTTTGAGGTTGTACGGTTTGCCCACAAGACTTCGGGCAGAATTTCCTTCTAATACCTTTGGTATCAGTCAATCTCTTTTTTAGGTTTTGAAGTATGGTCTTGTTTGTTGATTCCGCATGTCCGTTCCCACTAGGGTTATAGGGTATTGACAAGATCTTTTTGATCTTCAAAAAACTTGTTTACCTTGCTGCCGATGAACTGCTTCCTGTTATCACACACTATCTCGGCCGGTATCCCGAACTGACATATTATATGGTCCCAAATGAAGTCAATGATTTCTTTTTCCCAGACCTTCTCGAACGCTTGAGCTTCGACCAATTTAGAGAAATAATCGGTCATAAACAGTGTGAATTGAGCCTTACCAGGTGCCTACAACAGGGGACCGACGATGTACATTCCCACTTCATGAACGGCCGTGAGGACAAGACTGAATGTAGTAGCTCTCTAGGTAGATGGATCATCGGCGAGTATCTTTGGCAGCCATCACATATTCGTACTAAGTCCTTTGCATCTTTCTCCATGTCGATCCAGTAATAGCCAACCCTGATTATCTTCCGAACCAAAGATTCTACGCCCGAATGGTTTTTGCAGGTGACTTTGTGAACGTCTCTCAAGACGTATTCGGTGTCTCCCGGCCCCAAGAATATGGCGAGTGGGCCATCGAATGTTCTTCTGAATAGAGTACCTTCGGACAGGCTGAACCTGGTCACCTTCATGCATAAAGCTCTCAATTCTTTAGGATTCGAGGGCAGCTTCCTAGTCTTCAAGTAGTTTATGTACTTGTTTCTCCAATCCCAAGTTAAGCTTATTGAATTTATTTCGGCGTGGCCTTCCTCCACTACCGATTTTATGAGTTGTACGAATGTTCCTGAGCTGAATTCATCATCATCAATTGATGACCCCAAGTTAGCCAGAGCATCAGCCTCACTATTTTGATCTTGAGGCACGTGCTCAAGGGTCCATTCCTTGAATTGATGCAGAACTACCTACAATTTGTCTAAATACCTTCGCATTCATTCCTTTTTTACTTTGAACATCCCATTAACTTGATTTACCACAAGGAGGCAATCAGACTTAACTTCGACCACCTCAGCCCCAAGGCTTTTAGCCAGTTTGAGACCTACAATCATGGCCTCATACTCGGCCTCGTTGTTAGTCAGTTTCACAGTTCTAATAAACTGCCTATGTTACCCATAGACGACTTTAATACGATGCCAAGTCCGGATCCCTTGGCATTCGAAGAACCATCCGTAAAGAGGGTCCAGATTCCCGAGGAAGTCCCCTAGGATAACAACAATTCCTTTTTGACTTCAGGTATTAAGGCCGGTGTAAAATCGGCCACGATATCTGCCAAAATTTATGATTTGATGGCGGTTTAGGGTCGATATTCGATATCGTACCTGCTGATTTCTACGGCCCATTTGGCCAACCGGACCGAGAGCTCGGATTTGCGAATAATATTTCTTAGTGGGTAAGAAGTTACGACACATACATGGTGGCATTGAAAATACGACCTTAACTTTCTGGAGGCACTTAGCAAAGCGAGCGCCAATTTTTCCAGGTGAGGAAACCTTATTTCGGCCTCACCTAGAGTTCTACTAACATAGTAAATAGGAAATTGCGTACCTTCCTCTTCCTAGACTAGGACTCCACTTACCTCCTTCGGTACAACTGCTCATCCTCCTTCGGAGTGTGGAGCAAGGGTGGACTCGAAAAGTACCGTTTGAGTTCTTCCAAAGCTTGTTAGCATTCCGGGGTCCAAGAAAAGTTATTCTTCTTCTTCAATAATGAGAATAATCGATGGCTTTTGTCTGAGGATCTCGATATGAACCGGACCATGGAGTCTATATGCCTGGTCAACCTCTAAACGACCTTAACATTATCCACCACGGTGATGTCTTCTATAGCTTTGATTTTATCAGAATTGATCTCGATCCCTCGGTTGGACACCATGAACCCAATGAATTTTCTATACCCGACTCCGAATGCGCATTTACCGGGATTCAGCTTCATATTGTATCTCTTCAATATGTCAAAGGTTTTCTACAAATGCTTCAAATGGTCCTTTCCTCGCAAAGACTTAACTAACATGTCGTCAATGTTTCAAATTGTCTTTGATGAATGCATGCTTGACTTCGTACTGAGGTCTCCTCTTCTGTTTAAGCGGGAGGAACTTCGGATTCAAATTCAGCATGTGAGTGGTTATCTCCAGCGGGATACCTATCATATCAAGATGGGACCAAGCGAAATAATCTATGTTAGCTATAAGGAATTTAATGAGTTTTTTCCTGAGCTCGGGAGTTAACCCCGTGCCCAAGTATACCTTCCGATCGGGCAAGTGTTTGATCAATACGACTTGCTCCAGCCGGTGTCGGTGATTGCTATTTATTTTCTTTTCTCCTGACCGGCTCCGTGTTCTTTTATGTCGAGAGTGCGGAAATCGGAATCACTTCATCGACTGCAAACATTTATTTTGCGGCCGGCTGCTCTCCGTAGACCGTCTTGATTCCTCCCGGAGTGGGGAAATTTAGTGCCTGGTGTAGTGTCGAGGGTACTGCTCTCATGTTGTGAACCCAAGGCCTTCTAAATAAGGTGCTATACCTCATGTCTCCCTCGATCACGTAAAATTTGGTATCTTGAACTGTCCCGATAGTATTTACTGGCAGGGTTATTTCTCCTTTGGTAGTTTTGCATGCCATGTTGAATCTATTTAGAACTCGAACTGTTGGCACTATTTGGTCTTGTAGACCCAACTGTTCTACGACCCTCGATCTGATGATGTTGGCTGAGCTACCTGGATCAATCAACACACGTTTAACTTGAGATTTATTTATAAGTATGAATATTACTAGTCCATCACTATGCGGTTCTACGATGCCTTCGACATCCTCATCGTTGAACGAAATGTTTCCCTCCGAGATATAATCTTGGGTTCGTTTTTCTCTTGTGATGAACACCTTGGTGCGCTTTAGCATTGGTCTATGGGGAACGTCGACTCTACCAATGATCATGTTGATGACATACTGAGGTTCCTCTTGTTTGGTCTGTTTGTTGGAGTCCCTATTCCTGAAGTGATTTTTGGCTCGATCACTCAGAAATTCCCAGAGATGCCCGTTATTGAATAACTGGGCCACTTCTTCTCTTAACTGTTGACAGTCCTCGGTTCTATGGCCATAAGTGCCATGATACTTACACATTAAGTTAGGGTCTCTCTGGGTAGGGTCGGACTGCAATGGTCGTGGCCACTTGGTGTCTTTGATGTGCCCGATAGCATATACTATGCTAGCATTATCGACATTGAAGTTGTATTCTGATAACCTTTGTGCCTCCCTGGCCCGGAGTGTCCTATCGAAATCGTTTTTGCTCACGAGTCTCCGGCTACTCTAGCCTCGATCGTTCCTTTTTTCACTTTTCGTAGGGTTACGCTCATATCCGCTACCCCTTCGATCTCCATTATACAGTTGATACTGTTCTCTGTTCGGTCTTGGTTCATGATCGACGACTCTTTTAGACCTTTCATTAGTTCTGACGGTATAAACGAACCCGGAGGGGGCCCCGAGCTGTTCGTCCTCGACTCTGATTTTTGATTGGTACCTGTTATGGACATCAACCCAAGTTACCGTCGGGTATTCTATCAAATTTTGTTTCAAGTGCTGTGAAGCTAAGGAACTTCGGGGGTTGAGTCCTTGAGTGAATGGTTGAACGGCCCAATCGTCCGCAACCAGAGGTAGATCCATTCGTTCCATTTGAAACCTCGACACGAATTCCCTGAGCATTTCGTTATCTCTTTGTTTTAATTTAAAAAGGTTCGATTTTCTGGTCTCGTCCTTGATAGCCCCGACATGTGCTTTTACAAAGGCATCTGCAAGTATAGGAAATGAATCAATAGAATTTGGGGTCAAGTTGTGATACCATATCATCTCTCATTTTGACAAGGTTTGTCTGAATATTTTCAGCAAAACCGACTCGATTTCGTCATCTTCTAAGTTCTAAGTCATTTCCCTTAATGGCACATGTGTAGGAGGTCACGAACTCATTTAGATCCATGGCTCCTATATATTTCGGAATATCGGGCATACAGAACTTCTTCGGGATTGGCTTTGGTGCCGCGCTCGAAGGGAAAGGTTTCTGGACAAATTTCTTGGAGGCCAGGCCTTTCAATATCGGGGGCGCTCCTGGGATTTGATCAACTCTAAAGTTATAGGTCTCCACTTTTTTGTCGTTGGCCTCAATTTTCTTCTCCCCCAATTCCACCCGATTTGTCAGTTCCTCAAGCATCTTTATTATTTTGGGGTTGGTCCTGGCTCAACTTCTCCCGGGATTTCCGTGACTTGCTCATTCCTTCGGGTGTTTTCCCGGGATTGTTAGGACTCAACTTTTCTAGGGGTGCGACTTTGGTTCTGCAGCTGTGCTATTGCCACCTGTTGGGCTTATAACATTTTGAAGATCACCCGCAAATTGATCCCGTCGCCTTCACCTTCGTGCGTACCTCGAGTTGTTGGTCGGGCTCCTCCACGAACGCTGTTCTCAGGGTCGGTTGACAGGTTGGCGTCGATGGTCATATGCAAGTTGGCATCGATCGGATCTGCATCTAGGACCCCGTTGGGATCAGTAGGGGGCACCTCGCTGCTAGGTGCTATATTGTTATTTTCGCCATGATGACCAGACTCAACATCAATGTTGAAGTGAGCAGACTGAGAGTTTGACATCCTTAGGTAGATCTGAAATTAAAATCTCAAAGAACAAGCATAAAATATATTGTGTTATGGAAATTTATATCAAACTACTACTATTATCCTTAGCCCCACGGTGGGCGCCAAACTGTTTACCCTTAAAAATGGATAAAAATTGAATTTATACGCGATTTTAAGAATATGTGGAATAATTCAATATAATTGATTAATAACATTAGATAAGCGAATTAAAGACACGATAAATGACCAAACCAGTAGCAATATTATATTCGGGATCGGTTATAAGCTTAACAATTAATCTGCCTTTCGGTTAGGAGCCAAACACTTGTGAAGAACTTTGAACAAAATTAAGAATCTTGAATAACTTTAGAAACAGAGAAAATAGATGTGGATTGCCTGGTATGCGTGTTACAATTCCCCTAATGAATAATCAGCTTTCCCTTTATATAGTACGGGAGTTTTACCCTAAGTACAGTTCTAAGAAAGATAAAAATCCTCCTTTTCGCTAATCACTGTTTTACTACCGATACGGGCCAAGATTCACACCGTGATATCTGATTGGGCACGGATATCACGACCCTTTGTTAATCGTGTGTGGTGATTCGGTAATGCTCTCCGAGGTCTTGGAACTTGAACCGGACCCGAGGGCGTGGTCTCGATGGCTCCGATGACAGGTGTTTTTCTCAAGCCCTGATACGAGAGGCTCCTGGGTCTAATTCCGATTCCTTGCAGTCATGTCCTTGCTTCGTTTGCTTCATCGGGAAATCAGGGTGCTCATTAGCCTCGGTTTTATCCGTATACATAGTCAAATTGCATAATTTTTAATATAGTTATTTTATATCTATTTAACCCAAAAATAGATTTCTCGGTCAAAGTCAATATCCAGAAGGAATCGGGCTACTGATAACCAAGATTTACTTCACTTTCCCAAAAATTTGAAAAAATAGATCAAGGAATAAAAATAATTGACAAAGAAAATATGAAATGAACAGATAATCACTCCCAAAATTACAACTTAGAAATTTGAGAGTAAAGCAAAGAATAGCTGTATAAATTTCAATAATAATTGTTTCTTTCCATTACGAATGAGATTTCATTCCTTATATAGGAGCATACAATTGTAACGGTTCCTTTACTTAATTTGGGATCACTAACGATATTAATTGCCTTGATTGCCTGTTACCATGTACAACCGTAATGGAAACATTTATGATTAAAGATTCCCTGTAACTGCACCGATTTCCCTTACTTATTTATGACCGGTTGGTGTATCTTCACTTCTTCACAGTCTTTATTCATTTTTTCTATTTCTCCTTTTACATCTGTCAGGTCCGTTTTTTTTCTCAGTGTAACCCCGTGGGTGTTTCTTTTGTGCCTTTTTCGCATTCTTTAACTCGTCTATTAAGAACACCACTTGTCCTTACATCGATGTTCCACATACCATGCCCCGTCAACTTATTGATAGTCCACATGTAATGTCTTTTTCCACCAATATAGATACTCCCCCCACTTTCTGAATATTCTCAACTGAATATTCGGGAAGTGGTAAGTTTTTATGGCGGGAATTCTTTACCCCCGTTTCTCGAGTATCATTATGTCTCATTCAGAATCGATGTGACGTATGTCACATTCATTTAATGTCCATGCTACATGGCTTCTTATGATTGGTTCTGTAGTTTCTCAATGCTTTTTAGGGTTTTTTCTGCGGCTGCATCAGTCATGAAGTGATGGTTCCATTATGACACTTCATAATGACCAATTTTAACGACGGTTGTATCTCCTTATATATACTTCATCCTTTTTGATTTTTTGAAACCTTCTTCCTTCTTCTCTTTATCCACCATCTTAACTCTTCTTCGTATTTCTGTACCTTTCCTCTGTATTTTCTTTGTTAAACATGTCTTCTTCAATACCAGACCCTCGCAAAGTTGTGATCCTTGACGAGCTTGCTCCTTCTACTGCCCCTACTAGGAGTAGGAGAGGTGGTATAGTTCACAGCCTTGGTTCGTTATCTACTCATGGTTCTACTTCTCAAAGTAGTTCTGCCAGGCCATCTTCTTCTATACCTAGGGCTCCTTTGACCCTTAGATCTTCTTCTAAAATTTGGGTGGGACCTGAATGAAACTATGCGTTAGCCTACGGTTTCTTAGATTGTTCCTTAAGCGCTTTCTTTGTGTTAGATTGTGAGACCATGAACAATCAAGTTTCTTCTATAGCTTCCCTTAACCCTGCTGAACGTTACCCAAGTTTAATCACTCCTAGTCTTCTTTTTTTAGTTCGACGAGAATGTTATTGGAAACCAAATTTCCCAATTTTAATTCCTGGTGCCAATCAAAGAATCACCTCTTACTATGCTGGCTTTTCTTTCGTTTATACCTACCCTTTCACTTTAGTGTTTAAGCCTCCCATTGATCCCGTGATCATCGAGTTTTGTCGCTATTTTAATGTTTGCCTTGGCCAGATTGGTCCCATTGTGTGGAGGGCTGTGGCATGCTTTCGCTATTTGTCGGATTTGGTTTTTGCTCCTTTTAACTTCTGTCACTCACTTCATCTTAACTCTCCTAAGTTGTTTCGTGAATGAATCTTTTCCCTCGTGGTTAGAATTAAAAGGGTTTTAGTCACCTCCAAGGATGACCGTGACCATGGCTGGTACGTCTGCTTTGTTGCTGCCCCCACTAGTGGGTGAAGAAAACATGCCTTTTTCAGAAAAAATGGAACTTTGCATGTAAGGTTTGTTTTGTTTGTTACCTTGAATTCCTTTATGTAACCACATATTTATTTTTCAGCAACCATGGAAGTATTCGACGAAATTCCTGACTTCCGTACTTGGGTAGAAAAAATGTTGACTGCTGCTCCTATGGACAAAAGATCTTGGAAAGTGAAGACTCACGGTACTCTTTATCTTTGCAGTTCCTCTCCTCTTTTACTTGCTTATACATAAAATTTTCATCATTCCCCCCTTTTTATTAGGGTTTTCTATTCGTGGCATTAGTCCCGCATCTGTTCCATCAACCAGGCTTTTTGTAAGTCTTGCTCAAGAACGGATTTTGAGTGCTTCTTCCTCCAAGAGGAAAACTATCGACGCCCGTGGGTCTGATGATGAAGAGGATATAGAATAAGGTTCTTTGGTGAGAAAACCGCGTGTCAGGAGACGCGTGGTTTCTAATGATCAAACCCCTGTCTCTCATGATCCCCCATCAAGTTCAATTCCCTTCAGACTCATTGATGAGCCAGAGAATGCCCCTTTAGAAATTTCTGATGAAGATGCTGGTAACACAGCTAATCCCCTATCAAGTCCTGTTGAAAGGTTATTCTCCCATGGCTTTGAGGGTGAAGAAGGCCTCAGGCCTATTTTTGAAGAATTGCCACTTGCTTCCTTTCCAGTTTTATCTACTGTTAAACCCCTATGTCTTTTCCCGGTGTTACTCTAGTGGTTTCTCCCGCTGCCACTTCTCATGTAGAAGCTGAGCCTTCTAGGAGCAGGCGGGAAATGAAAAAAATTGTGATTGATGTCCCCGAGGGTGCAAATTTATTGAGGAAGTCTGGACAAGCTGACATGTGGTTGAAGCCATTGTTAGGACCCGTGGAGAAGAAGAAGTTAGAGGGTCACAGTTTCTTAACCTTAATGAATGATATTGTTCATTCTTCTTTTAAGGTATAAATTTACTTACATTCCCTTCCTTCTTTTACCTCATTCGTAACTTCCTTCTTTTTTATATATTAATTTGATAGGCACAAAGCTTATGAAAAGGGTCTCTTGGACTGATCAACAACTAATTGAATTGCGTACTAAGTCTGATAACTGGAGAGAACAATTTGAAGGTCTTCAGCTGGAAAAGGACGTTCTTGCAGAAGAGAAAAAAGCTTTGGAACATCAAATGGGAATGATATCTGCTGTGTTAGCAGTTCTAAAAGCTTCTTCTAGTCAAGTTGAGAAGGATAAGGATAGACTAGAATCCTCTTTTGTTGAACAACTTTCCAAGGCTACTGAGTAGATAAGAGGTTTGAAAGAACTCCTCAATCAAAAAGAGGTTTACGCGGGTGAATTGGTTTAAATTCTTACCCAAGATCAGGAAGATCTCCGCACCTCTACAGATAAAATTAATTTCTTGGAAAGTTCTCTTGCTCCTTTGAAGACAACTTATGAAGCCTCGGAAGTAAAAAAAGAAGAGCTGAGAGCTGAAATTGATCAGTGGGAGAAAAAATATGAAGCCCTCGAGGATAAGTCATCCCTGGATGTTAGATGTGCTTTTTTGAACACTCGCCTCGAGACTTTAACTGAAGCCAATCAGGAAGGTTTTGACATTAACGCTGAGATTGCTAAGGCCAGAGAAGAAATTAAACAAACTCAGCAACGTCAAAGCTTTTCCAGACCTAAAGATGAAGGTTCTAAGGGTAATGGAGATGGATTTATTCCTGGTGAAGCTGATGTTCAACCCTCTTCTCCCCGAGTTGATCCTTCTTCTACTGTTGATGATGCTCCTTAGCTTTTCCTCTTTTCTAGACTTTTTGTCAAAAGTGTTTGTTTGTTGGTTTTTGCTTGGAACTCCCTTATGTTTTTTGGACAACTTTTTTGGAAGGTTTGTTTTTTCTACCCATGTATTTTTGGGTTATGATATAAATATATTTATTTCTTTTGCCGCATATTATGCTTTCTGCCCTTTTAGTATTTGAGCTTTCTCTTGTACTTAAAAATGCTTTAATAGATCGTGACTTCGATATACATGGGTTTTTATAAAAGAGGGCCCTTTTATATTAACGACACTGATGAAGATGACATCTCATCTTCATATTGGTGCAAATATATAAAACATGAAGTAGACATGAAAATAGAGATAATTTGAGGAAGTTTTATGTTTTAATAGACCGTGACTTTTGATGTCTTTTTTGCGGCTGTATATGTTACTCCATTGACCTCATCTCCCCCAGTTATTACGTTGGCTGTTCTTTTTGGTGATGGAGGTTTTTGGGGCTTTTGTCTGTTCTTCATGTATGATTGTCTTCCTTTCTCACTGAACAGATCGGTAAGATAACCCTGCTTCAACAAATGCTCGACCTCTCCTTGCAGAAGCCTACAATCTATTATTCTATGGCCATGATCATTATGAAATTCGCACCAGAAATCTGGATTTCTTTTGCTTGGATCTGATATCATTTCTTTAGGTCATCGCACCTTATCCCCCATACCTCTTAAAACAGCCACTAACTCGGAGGTACTGATGTTAAAACTGTAATCTCATATTCTTGCTTGCGTATTGGAATCGTTGCTTTGGGCATCTCATTCCTTTTTGAACTTAGATGAAGAACTCGTGTCTTTTTGTCTTAGTCTTGAATCGAATCATGCACTCTCCTGTTTAGATCGAGAGTCTCGCCCTGCGGGTCCCATGTATGGCTCATAGCTATTTTTACCGGGCCTTCTTTCTGATTCTGAATGTCTCGATCCTGGCCTCTCATCGGCCCTTGGCTGTGCGACCATATCTTCTTATATCCGCAACTTTGTACTGTACCTGTTGTACACATCGTTCTAAGTTGTTGTTGGAAATTCTCGCAAACTTTCTTTCTGCCTCCTCGTGGCTTCTGAACTTTTCTCGTTCAAGTTGCTCACGAATGCCATAGCCGCCCAATTATCAGGTACTCAAGGTAACATCATCCTCTCCCGCTGGAATCTATCTACGAATTCCATAAGCAATTCTGTACTCTCTTGTTTAACCTTAAAGATGTATTCCATCATTTTTTCAACTTTTTGAGCCCCCGAATGTGCTTTTATAAATGAATGTGCAAGCTCAGTAAAATAATCAATAGAATTTTTGGGTAAAAGAGAATACCACATTAACGCTCTCTTTGTGAGTGTTTCATCAAATGTTTTAACTAAAACCGATTCGATTTCCTGTTTGGTTAAGTCATTGCCTTTCACACCAGTAGTGAACGCAGTTATGTGATCTCGAGGGTTAGTTGTTCCGTCATATTTGGGAATATCAGGCATTTTAAACTTTTAAAAATTGGTAAAGGTACCGCACTTGGCAAGGGTTGTTGTGAATACTTGTCAATATCCACCCCTTTGATTATGGGTGGTATACCTAGTATCTGCTCTATAAGATCATTCTGTTCCTTCAACTGTTTCTGCAAAGTTAGCACTAAACTTTGTAAATTAGAATTATTTGGAGTACTTAACCCTCCATCATAAGATTCACTAGAATTTTCTCCACTTCCAGAATTATCAAGCTCTGAACGCGGGTTCTCCAAAGTTGTTATATTAACTAGTGGAGGAGTTTGCGCCGCATTGGGTAATCCCTTAACAAAATCTTGTAGTGCATTATTCACGTGTTCTGCAATCAATTGCTTTAGAGCGTCTTGCTCCACGGTTTGGTCGTTTCCCTGCTGATCATCAGTACATGAAGTAGATCTTTCAGGCGAACTTCCATAGGACTGTTGAGGGGATCCCATAGGTGTGTGGTATGGTGGAGTTGTACCTTGTTGGTTCAGCTGGTTGTTATCGTTAACAGTTGACATATTGTATTGTTAAAGATTGAAAAGTGAACAGATTATCAGATTTTCGGTAACGGAACCAATCTGTTTAACCCAAAAATAGATTTTTCGGTCAAATTCAATATCTAGAAGAAATCGGGCTACTGGTAGCCAAGATTTACTTCACTTTCCTAACAATTTGAAAGAATAGATCAAGGAATGGAAATAATTGACAAAGAAAATATGAAATTAACTAGTAATCACTCCCAAAATTTTGGCTTAGAACTTTTGAGAGTAAAGCAAAGAATAGCTCTATAAATTTCAATAATAATTATTTCTTGCCATTACAAATGAGATTTCAATTCTTATATAGGAGCATACAATTGTAACGGTTCCCTTATTTAATTTGGGCTCACTAATGATATTAATTGTCTTGATTGCCCGTTACCATGTACAACCGTAATAGAAATATTTATGATTAAAGATTTCTTGTTGTTGCACCAATTTCCCTTACTTATTTATGACAGGTTTGTGTATCTTCCCTTCTTCACAGCCTTTATTTATTTCGTTCATGTTTCTCCTTTTACATCTGCCAGGTCCGATTATTTCCTCAGTGTAACCCCGTGGGAGTTTCTCTCGTGCCTTTTCCGCATTCTTTAACTCGTCTAATTAAGAATGCCACTTGTCCTTTCATCGATGTTCCACATACCATGCCCCGTCAGCTTATTGATAGTCCACATGTATTGTCTTTTTCCACTAATACAATGTCCATGTCCAGTTTTTCAGCTTGGATTAATTTCTTTTAATTTATGAATTAAAAGGTATTTAGAGCAAGGAAGAATTTTGGCCCTAGCCCAAATTTGGTTAGGGTGAAACAAACATATGGACTTCAGATCACTTTCCCTCTCAAATTATAATTATTGCCAACTCTTTTCTGCATCTTTTTTGCTATGCTCCATATTATTTTGCATCGAACTACTAGCATCCTACGGTATCAAATTATATGTTTTTGCTCACGTACACCCACTGCCTCTTATGTGGTAGCACATTTCATATTTATTTCATCAGTAAGATATTCAATCTCTCGATGTTTATACTTTGTTGATTGATGCTAACTATGTTTGAACTTAATCACAAAAATGTTCTGACTGATGCAGGATTTTGAGGTGATGATCTGGTGATAAACAACAACAACAACAACAAACCCAGTGTAATACCACAAGTGGGGTATGGGGAGGGTAGTGTGTGTGCAGACTTTATCCCTACTTTGTGATGAACTAGTAAAAAGTTAAAAGAAAATAAGATAATCGTATTATGTTAGATAAATGGAGCCTCTATGTGACTTTTGTGAGGGTAGTGAAGGCAGTGGTGTATTACACGTCAGATTTAGCAAGGCTTTGTTTGGATTGTGATGGATTGGTGCATTGAGCAATTTTTTTATCGCGAAGGCACCCTCGTTCACTTATTTGCGACAAATGCAGTTCACATCTAGTTCCATAAAATATCTGGATGATGAAATGTGCCTATGACAGTGCTGTGATTCCAATGGAAATGGTTGTAGGGGTACAGGACATCGATGCCAGAAGTTGAATTATTATAGTGATTATCCTTCGTCTAATGAGTTTGCTAAGATTTGGTTTGGAGTTGGTGAAATGCGTGATAGTAATGTTAGCTTTGGTACCTCTTGTAGCTCACTGAGTGTCAATGAAAATAATTCCTCAACTGCATGTTTGTAGTTTAGAGGAAATGAATTAAGCTCCTTGGTTACTACTCCATCTCTACCCATCCCTTCTAATCTCACTTACTTGACACCCTTCAATGGAGATTCAGTATCTCTCTTCCCAGATGAATCTAGTCTCCCAAAGGTTAAATATATATTCTTTTCTAGTCTTTTTTCCATTTTAATACTTTTTAGTACCATTTATTCGCTCCCAAATCTATGCACTGACCGTGTAGAAAGAGTCAGATCATCAAAATTAACACAGGTGATCTGGAGAATAAGACACATTACTTGCTACAACATATTAAAATATACTGACAATGATAGTGTACATACGTCAAATCTTTCCACTAGGGTTGTTGTAAATATCGCTCTCTTATTAGATTGCATTACTAATGTTTTTTTTGTTTCTTTAAATGCAGCTAGGTTGTTCCAATATTAAGGATCTTGGATTTCAAGGAGGAGATAATCTCGCAGAAGCTATTGACTTGATGATGCAACATTGAGCTTCGATTGTGGTTATGAGATTTTTGGCAGTTCACAACAAAGTCATCCAACATATACTAGTGAAGACAACAGGGGTTTGGATTGCCTTGTCAAGGAGAAGAACTTATCTATCTCTGAATCTTTAAGTCATGCTGAAACTGCTCTAGAGGTTCTCTGGCCTGCTTTTGTCACAGTTGCTCAATTGATGAAGATGTATTTAATCTTTTTTCCTTTGTCATGTGTGTTAGTTACTGTATGGGTCAAAATACGCCCTGAGAATATTCAGGGCGAGATAGCATTACTGGAAGAATCCTCAAGTTGTCACTTATTAAGATGGTTTGAGAAGCCGCACGGCCAGCGGTCGACGTATTAAGATGGTTCGAGAATCCGCACGTCTAGCGGTCGAAGAGTCGATGATAGTCGTAGTCAAGGTGTCAACAATGATTGAGGTCGAGGTCGAGTACGTTCAATAGAGCTGCAACGGCTAGTTTTCAAGATAGGATATCAAAGAGAATATTCCCTTGGATATTCTCTGCACTTGTACTTTTAGGGTTTCTTGGAAGTATATCCCATATAAATAGAATAAGAAACAATGATAGAAGGGGTGACATTCATTTTGTAAGAAAAGCACTTTTACAAAAAGATTCGGTCTTCACTCGATAGAAAGATCTACTTTTCAGTGAAATTCTTATCTACACTTTACCATCAGATTCGAGAATCCTTGATTATTCAAGGATTTATCTTTCAATCATTATCAGACAAAAGGTTCATTTATTCCACCTTTATTGATTGAATCATTTCCCTTATCTACTTAAATGCCATTTATTATTGCCTATCGAATATTATATGCTACACCACTGTTCTTGATTTTTCAGAGTATTTATCACGTGGTGTCTTTACTGTCCGCATGAACACCTATCAATTTCTTTTTATAATATTAAGATCTAAGGATATTATTATTAACTAGGATTAACCTTTGTTTATTTAAATTTCATTATTTGAATCAAGATTTATATTTTTGGTCAAATAATTTGGCGCTGTCTGTGGGGATTTCTTAGTTAAAATTTTAGTTTCCGCTAGATCTACAACTAACACGAGTCACTGACATCACTAAACCCAAGATCTCCTTTCTTTGTGTATACAAAACCCTATATGACAGATAACCGAGAAGAAAGGACGAGAATAACAAGTGACCTCCCAACCAACCTCATGAACGTCATCAATGAAAGATTTGAAACGGCGGATGAGGACATGCCACCCAGCGCATCCCCTAGGCGAGATGGGTCACCACCCCCACACTATAGCATAACGAAACCTCGTATGAAAGGACCCTACACGTCTGTAGAGGAAGTGGCACCCCCAGCTACACAAAAACCCCTCGAGGCATGGCTGACCAACATGCTAACGGGCATCCTCAATAAGCCCGCTCCAGGCACGACTGCAGAAATCGCAAGGACTTGCACGATACAACAAATAGACAAACAATGCAACCCACCTCTCCTTTCAACGATAGGTATTACTCACAATGTCATTGGCAGTGCAGATGTCAGCACCCTCACGGCCATCCTAAAAAGGACGGAGGAAATGGAGAATGAAAACAAGGCGCCCCGAGATTAAATAAAAGAACACCAAGAAAGGGACGATAAGATACCGGGCATCCCTAAGCTGTTGCCGAAGAAGGAAGCCAGCCGGTTCATCGAGCAACCCTACAGTGATGATGAAGTACCGCATGCCATGCCAAAAACCTTCAAAATGCCATCCTACCTTAGGATATAAGACAGCACGACTGACCCTGAGGATCATGTGACTCATTACATCACCAAAAAAGCAACGACCTCACCAAAGAACACGTGTCTTCCATCTTCCTGAAGAAGTTTGGCGAAACCCTCACAGGAGGGGCATTTACATGGTATTCGCAGCTACCAACACGCTCCATAAAAACCTTTGAAGAAATGGCCGACAAGTTTGTAACGGCCCACGCCGGAGCCAAGAAGGCCGAGGCGAAAGTGAATGACATATTTTCTATTAAAAAATCTCCGGGAGAGGGACTGAGGGACTTCCTCGCCTGGTTTAACTGAGTAAGAATGACTTTGCCAAATGTATCCAAAGGGATGGAGGTCGAAGCTTTTCAGAACGGGCTGAGTAGGGATGGTTCAAGAGCAACTAGGAAACTGCTGAGTCGGTTGATGAAGTACCCCCAACCACTTGGGATGAAATCCACAATGCTTATTGTGTCGAGGTCCGTACAGATGAGGACGACCTCAATGGGCCAACCCACCGACTAACCTCGGTACAAGGCAAATCAAGAAAGGATTGAAGAGACAAGCCAGAAGAGATCATCCAGTTCCGCGACCTAACAGGGAACAACATCAACCATATATCAGGATGGTCGCCGCACCCTCCCCCCGCTATGAAAAAGGTCCATCCAGACCAAGGACGGGAACTCATCGGAATGACACAGGTATGCCCCACTATTATTTGCTCACAATTTTTGAGTGTCACCTACAGAGATAGTCTACGCCCTGGAGAAGCTCAGGCCAAAAGTGAAGTGGTCGCCAAAGATGAGATCTGATCCTAACACCAGAAAATCCAACGCCCTATGTGAGTGCCACCAGGAACGAGGGCACAAAATTAAAGATTGCATCGCCCTGAGGTAGGATGTCGTGAATATGTTACGACAAGGAAACCTTAAAGAGCTTCTAAGCTATAGGGGAATAACCAATTTCGCCTGAGGACACGAACATCAAGGACCGCCTAAGCCACCCTTACCAGCTCGTATCATCAACATGATCATCGGCGGCGGCGATGACGCCTCTATTAACAGTGTGAAGTTCACCACTACCCACAAAATCAAGCGATCTATCACCCGCGAATGGTATGACGAACTCGAAGAAAGTATCATCTTCGACAAGTCGGACGCTGACAGTTTGGCTTTTCCTCATAATGATGCCCTCGTTATTACTCTGTGAATTTTAGATACTGATGTTAAACGCATTATGATAGATGACGGGAGCGGCGCATGTGTTATCCATCCTCGAGTACTTACCCAAATGAAACTCGAGGATAGGATAGTACCGCGCTGCATCATGCTAACTGGTTTTAACAATGCAGTTAAACGAAGATCAGAGGAAATTACACTCCCCGTTCTGGCTGGCGACGTAACTCTGGAAATAACATTCCACATCATGGACCAGGACACCGCGTACAACGCCATAGTAGGACGACCGTGGATACACCCCATGAAAGCCGTCCCCTCTAGCTTGTACCAAGTCATCAATTTCCTAACTCCGTGGGGAATATTCAGTATACGAGGGGAACAATGTACATCTCGGGAATGCTATTGTATTGCCTTAAGACAACACAACCACCCAACAAAGAAAGGACAAAGAAAAAGAGGCGTAGCTATCAGCAGGGTCAAGGTCGGAGCATGATGAAACTGGGGACGACATCAAAGACCCCGACACGGTTGAAGTTGCAGGATCGACCATAGAGGACCTCAACCCCGTTCAATTAGACCCAAACGACCATAGCAAGAAGGCATATATCGGTTGCAAACTTCAATAGCCAGGTAAATTCAGTCAATTCTTAAAAGTTAATGCAAATTTGTTTACTTTCAGCCATGCAGTTATGCCAGGCATACCGAAGGAAATCGCCACACACAAATTAAACGTCGACCCATTACACCCCCCAATGAGACAGATCAGTCCTAAATTCAACCCCACAATTAATGATGCAGTGCATGAGGAGGTGGAAATGGCGGATGTGCGTGGATTTTATAGACTTGAACAAAGCATGTCCGAAGGACTCATTCCTGTTGCCTCATATCTACCAACTAATCGATGCAATAGCCGGGCATGAACTACTAAGTTTCCTGGATGCCTACTGATGGTAGGCTATAATTGCGTGTTTTAGTTGCTTATCGCACTTTAAATTACTACACTTTTATTGAGTTTTAGCCTTAATCGCTAGTGTTTTGCACTAATTATGTGTTTTATACCTATTAGGAGTGATTCCAAACTATGTAGATGTTGTGGCATTAATTCATGCTATTTTGGAGTTTTGAAGTCTGAGTAAAAGCCCAAGGATTAAGTTGGGATCAAATTCGGGGATCAACGGACAAACGTGCACTTAACGAGAGAAACAGAGAATCAAGCCAGACGTCACCCAGGTTTGCGATCGCGCATTGGGCGTGCATGTAAGGCAGAAGACCATCCAAAATGCGCGGCCATATGCGTGAGCATACTCTCAGGTGCGCGGCCACGCACGTCCAACTCTGGAAAGAGTGCTATTTCACGTAGAAGAAGATGTGTTCATTTGGGCCCGACCCTACTTGGTATATATGCATGGAAGAACAGTATGTTTTGGGACTTTTGACACATCTAAGACTAAGGAGGCTAAGGAGAAGTAGGAGAAGCAAGAGCACAAGGATTTCATCCTCCAATCCTCATTCAAGACAAGGGTTTAGATTGTTTTATATTTTCCTTTAACTTAAACTTATTTGTGATGAATTTCTCCATATCTATGGAGTAATTCTTCTTTAGAGATTGATGGATTTGGTGTTTTGAGAATTGTTTATGGATATTAACTCTAGTTTTTATGTATTGAATCATTTTGGGTGTTTTAATTGTTGCATATATATTCACATGTTTATGTAATCGAAAGAGGTATAACTTGTGATGTTTTTGCATTATCTTATTGGTTGAATTCATTAATTCTTCTTAGTAATCGAAAGAGGCTAGTTGAATTACTGTTTAGACCTAGCTAGGAGAATAATCGAAAGAGGTTCTCTTACAAATCAATCCACTACAAATTCTTACATATCTTCACCAAGCTTAACTTAGTTCATATTGTGGGGTTGAAACTTAATCGAGAGAGGAGTTTCTACTGAACATTCGAACTAATAATAGAGTGAATTCGAGAGACTCACTTAAACCTTAGAAGTGAATTAACTAGAGTTAAATCCCATACAAGTATCTTGCACCTATCTAATCAACCCCTATTTTCTCCCATTGATAGCTTCTTTGCTTACTCTTGTTGTAATTGTCATTAGCCAAAAGTTTAGACTCTTAGTTAGTTTTGGTTTTTATCACATAAATCTCACTTGTTGATTATCTTGGATAGCAATCTAGCTATAAATTACGAAAATACTGTTTAACTCCAATCCTTGTGGATACGATATTATATTATACTATATTTGACTAGCGAGCATATTTTTGCGCTCGTCAAATTTGGCACCGTTGCCGGGGATTGGCAATTAATAGTGTTTGAAATAGTTATAGTGCTAATTCAGGAATTTTTCTTTTTATTTTTTTTTTCTCTTTTTATGTTTGGTGTTACTTGACTGTGCGCAGGCTACAAGTTAGATTGGTGTATGACTCGATCCTCTGGGAAGTGCTACCATATGAACTAGAAATTGAGAAGCAACTGTGACAGTTGAGGAAGGAAAAAAAATCTCCCCGAGAATATAGAGAAGGTTGGGCAATCCTCAACCAAAGAAATTATGGCGGGAGATGATGATAATGTTGATTTGGCTGCAAGAGAGGCATCCCAACAAAGAGAAAAAGCTACACGAGATGCTGAGGATACAACTCTTCGAAATGCACAACTTGTCTACGAGGAGGAAAGGGCTTGGAGAATTGTTCAGAATCAACCTTTGGGTGCAGACCAATTCGGAAATATAGCTCCCGATGTTGGGAGACCACTGGGCGATTATGCTAGACTGGTCTACAACCAAGGCTTATCAAGTGTGAAACCACCTCCAGTTGCAGCTAATAATTTTGAGCTAAAGCAAGGGTTGCTCCAAACTCTTCGAAACAGTTGTATCTTCAGAGGAAAGATGAATGGAGATCCAAACAATCATCTGATGGACTTCGAGGAGATTATGAACACCTTTAAATTTAATGGTGTGTCACAAGATGCAGTCTACTTAAGGGCATTCCCCTTCACACTCAAAGACGATGTAAAGCACTGGCTTTGAAGCTTTCCTAATGGATCAATTAGAATATGGGATGAGATGACTAGAAAATTTCTTGACAAATATTTCTCATCTGCTAATACAGGCAAGTTTAGAAGAGAAATCTATAACTTTTGCTAGAACGAGACTGAAACTGTGTTTGAAGCTTGGGAGAGGTTTAAAGAGATAATTCGAAAGTGTCAACATAGTGGAATTGAACTCTGGATGCAACCCCAGGATTTTTGGGATGGATTGACACCGGCCTCATGCAGAACATTGAGCAACGCAGCTGGAGGTCCGTTGATGAAGAAGACTCCAAAGGAGATAGTCACAATTCTAAATGAGTTATCTGAAGACGCAAATCAGTGGCCCTCTGAAAGTGCTAAAAGAAGAAGGGCGAATGGTGTTCACCAGGTTGATGCTAACACATTTGTGCAGGTACAACTTGATGCTATGGCAAAAGAGATAGGGAAGCTGACCTTAGCTTCAATACAGAGTAAGAATCATGCAGCATGTGACATATGTAGAAGAGGACACCCTACTCATGAGTGTCAAGCCTCAATCGAGGAAGTTAATGCTGTCGGGAATTATAAATTCAATGCAATGGGTCAGAAGCACCCCATTTTTTCATGGAGTTCACCTGGGGGTATTGCAAATGCATGGCAACAAAATAATCCCAAATTTCAAGGACCTCCTGGTTTTGTGAATCAGCTGAGGCCACAGTTTCAGCCTCAATAGCCAATTCAGTCTGGGTTAGAAGATCTAATGATGTCCTTCATTGTCAAGACGGATGAGAGGCTAGATACTAATGGTGCTGCTATCAAAGAACTTGGCACAGGGTTACAAAACTTAGAGAAGCAAGTGGGGCAAATTGCCACTGTATTATCAGAGAGAATCTCTGGTACTCTGCCAGCTGATACTGAAAGAAACCCCAAAGAAACAATGAACACTATAAACTTGAGAAGCGAGCAAGTGTTGAAAGATCCCGCCTGTCCAACAAGTGAGTGTACCTGAAAAAGAAGTTGAGGAGCAGCTGAAAAATGAAGTTGATAAGAAGAAGAAAGGCAAGAAGGGAGCTGAGAAAAAGAAGAAGGAGGGCACTTCGAGAAAGGAGGATCGAATGAGAGCGAGTACATGCCTGCTCTACCTTTTCCCCAAAAGATGTATAGAGGAAAGCTGGACAAGCAGTTTGAGAGATTTCTAGATATGCTGAGACAGGTTAATGTAAATTTATTCACAGAAGTTCTCTTACAAATGCCAGCTTATGCCAAATTCTTGAAGGAGATCCTTACAAAGAAGAGGAAGATAGAAGAGACATTAGTGGTCAAGCTCACAGAGAATTGCAACACAATCTTGCAAAACAAACTCCCACAAAAGTGTGGAGATCCAGTGAGTTTTACTATACCTTGCTCGTTAGGCACTCTTAATTTTGATAAGTCTTTATGTGATTCTGGTGCCTCAATTAATTTAATGCCTTTGTCTATTTACATGAAATTGGAGAATGAGCTTGGAGAGATAAGGTGTGCGCCAATATCTTTGCAGCTTGTAGACCAAATGGCTTTTATACCCGAGGGGATTGTTAAAGATGTCTTAGTTAGGGTAGATAAGTTCGTCTTTCTTGTAGATTTCATAGTGGTGAAGATGGAGGAGAACAAGGAGATACCCTTAATCTTAGGAAGACTATTCTTAGCAACGGGTAGAGCAATTTTAGATATACATGATAGAATACTCATGCTTAGAGTGGGTGAAGAGACTGTAACGTTCGATATGAATGTAGAGACGGGGGTGAGAAAGGAGAAGCCATCTGCAAGTATAGAGTGGAAACGGAAAAGTTCGAAAGAGAAGGCTGCGATGAGTGAAAAAGACAAGTGTAGGGTGTACCCCAAGAAGGCTGAGAAGAAGTTGTCCGCGTGGATGTATGCACTAGTTCGGGCACGAAGAATGGAACCCGACTTTGACTCAGACCCCGACTAGAGATTCAGGAAAGTTTCCTCTACCTTATGCTTTTAAATTGTGTGTCATGGGGACATTCCACAACTTAAAGTGTGGGGTGGGGGATATATTTATATGTGTGTTATATGTATATTAATTTGGTTAGTTGTAGTAGTTTGATAGAAAAAATTTGGAAAACCATAAAAAATTTAAAATTTTCAATTTTTCCCGACGATGGATATCATTCGGTGGGTTTATTGAAGGATTAAAGTTGAAAGGAAAAGACAAAAAGATCTTTTTTGTAGTTAGTGTATTCATTCCCCCTTGGGTTTTCTTTGTGCTGCGGTTCTTTTCCAAGGGTTTTGTTTGAATCAGGTGTAGTTAGTTTATATTTTAGTTAGGAGTAGAAAACCTTGTGTTGTGTTTTGAATGGAAAGCGATATCTCTTGACTTTATTATGCCTTAAGAATAGTGAGTACTTTAGTTGTGACGCTTAGGCTCCATTTTTCACTCTTGGATAAGTACCTTAAATTTTATAATCTTAACTTTGCTTAACTGCTTTGGCTAGAGTGTCTTGATGAGTCCGATTCTGAGTGAGTTATGTGCCATGTGTGTGTGAGGTTTTTGTATTATTCTGTGCATTGCATTTGATATCTAGAACTTTCCGCGTGTGTTTACAAAGCGAAATAGTAGTTTTATTCAGTCTTGGAAGTGATATAGGCGTTTCTTTATTGAGCCAGTTACATGCTTCTACCAGTTAATTATTATATCTTAGTTAACCCCATTGAGCCTGTAATCCTGTTCCTTTGGCAACCACATTACAAGCCTTACCCTTTTATTTGAATTGACCATTTATTTGAACCATTTACCTCTCATGAGCACTTGAAATTATTATGAACTTTATAAAAGTTGAAATGTGGGATGATTGGGTTGGTTTTTGAGTGGAACTAATGAAATAAGGAGAAATGTGCACTGTTTTGAAAAAGTAAGAGGCCACTTAAATTGAAAAAGAAAAAAAAATATTAGTATTGTTGTGAAAATTATTCATTGATAAGTGGTAACTCTTGATGTATTTGTGCTTAAAAAAGTCGGGAGTTAATGTAAATTGATGTGAAGGTGGAGTATTGGTTTGACATAAGTGTGGGGTTTTAACAATGAAATGTATGTATTAAAGTGCCTAGGGAGGTGTAGTCACTCTTATATTTAAATGTATCCTACCTGTCCCGCAGCTTACATTACAACTAATTAAAGTCCTACTTGATCCCTGACTGAATGAACTCAATTAGTGGAGTAGTATACTACGGACAAGCCTATGGTTCATCTTTTATGGCATATGAATGTTATTTCTAAGAGTGAGTGAATTATTTATATCTTGAGTTCCTAATTTTTCTTAACGTCTTTTCTGTGTGGAACTACTCTCTTTTGTTGTGAGGGCACTTGATTCTTAAAGGAAAGGTAATGTTGTTGACCTCTATGTTAGAGTAAGTGAGTGGGTTATAAATAATGCGTGGTACTTACGAGTCAAATGTTAAGGCTAGGATGTTACATTATTGTGTTTAATCTATTTTAAATATTCTTGGTATGATGAGTTATGAGAGTTGTGTAATGAGGTTGTGTCTATATAAAGTGTAGTTTGATTGCTCGAGGACGAGCAATGGTTTAAGTATGGGGTGTTGATGGTAGGCTATAATTGCGTGTTTTAGTTGCTTATAGCATTCTAATTTACTACAGCCTACTCATGCTATAATCATATCCTCATGGAAGAGGAATATCAGGAACAAACTCCGTTCATCACCCACCAAGGAACGTATTGCTACATGGTCATGCCGTTTGAACTAAAGAACGCGGGGGCTACTTATCAACGGTTGGTAACAAAGATGTTCAAAGATCATCTCGGTAAAAAAAATGGAAGTATATATAAATGGCATGCTGGTTAAGTCAAAAAGGGAAGTAGACCACATCGATCATTTGAAAGAAACTTTCGACATACTCAGACGGTACGAAATGAGGCTAAACCTAGAGAAATGTTCGTTCGGTGTAACCTTGGGAAAGTTCCTAGGTTTTAATGTATCACAACGAGGGATCGAGGTCAACCCAGACCAAATCAAAGCCATCGAGGGGATACCAAAACTCTTGACAACCAAAAAACAGGTCCAAAGGTTCACTGGTCGCATCACCACCCTATCAAGGTTAATCTCGGGTCATCGGATAGATGCCATAAATTCTTTGGCATATTCAAGAAAGACAAAGACCTCGAATGGACTTTCGAGTGCATCCAATCTATGCGAGAACTAAAAGCATACCTATCACCGCCGCCTCTGCTTTTAAAACTTGAGCCCGGGGAGCATCTCCTCATCTATCTGGACGTATCCGAGGTAGCCGTAAGCATAGTCTGACTTCGAGAAAACAAAGGTACACAATCTCCCATCTATTACATTAACAAAACACTCGTCGACGCCGAGATGAGGTACCCATACCTCAAAAAATTGGCTTTGGCCTTAGTCGTAGCTTCACGAAAGCTTAGACCGTATTTTTAATGTCACCCCATCTCGGTCGTCACGACCTTCCCCCTAAGAGGCATTTTGCATAAACTCGAGCTATTGGGAAGGCTGGCCAAATGGTCCATCGAGCTAAGCGAGCACGATATCACGTACCAGCCGCGAACGGCAATAAAGTCACAAGTGCTCCCTGATTTCGTCGCCGACTTTAGCGCTAAAAAATAATGCCTGAAGTCGAAAGGGAAGCCGTCCAAACTTCCCTCCAAACACAAGATCTCTAGGTCCTATACACCGATGGCGCATCCAACGCATCGGGGTCCGGACTGGGACTCGTACTCGAAGTCCCCACAGGCAAAGTAATTCGCCAGTCCATAAGGTGCCCAGATATGACTAACAACGAGGCCGAGTATGCTGCCGTAATTGCAGGGTTAAGACTAGCACTCAAGTACAGAGCAAAACGACTGAAACTACGCTGTGATTCCCAACTCGTAGTCAGCCAAGTTATAGGGACTTTCCAAATCAAGGAACAAAGATTGCAAAAATACTAGACCGAAATCTGCAAGTTGCTGCCCGAGTTCGACGAATGCCAGATCGACAAAATCCCACAAGCACAGAATGTTGAGGCAGATGGCCTCACTAAACTAGCCGCATCCACCAAAAACATCACAACCGGAGACAAAAACGTGGTTCACATCCTCGACTCATTACTAGACCAAGTCGAGGTAAGAACCATACACTTAACTTGGGACTGGCGCAATCGCGGTATCGCATATTTGAAGGACGACACACTCCCAGGCGATAAAAAAGAGGCTAAGAAACTGGGAATGCAAGCGGCCAGATATAATATCCTCCACAACAACCTGTATAAGAGAACTTATGGCGGTCCTTTAGCGAAGTGTCTGGGCCCAAACCAAACTCCGCGCGTCCTTGAAGAAGTCCACGAAGGCCATTGCGGAGCTCATTCCGGCAACCGAGTACTGGTCAGATGCCTCATAAGGGCAGGATATTACTAGCCCACCATGAAAAAGGAGGTTGTAGACTTCGTAAAAAGATGCGAACAACGCTAAAAGTAATCCCTAATGATTCACCAAGCAGGCGGACATCTCCAATCGGTCACCTCACCTTGGCCATTCATCTAATGTGGAATGGACATCATGGGCCCCCTCCCAGCAGGGCGGGGGTAATGTACGATTACCTTTGGTTTTAACTGACTATTTCTCTAAGTTGGTGGAAGCAGGAGCGTTCGCACAAATACGGGAACAAGAGGTAATAACCTTTATATAGAGAAATATCATATGCCGGTTCGGCCTCCCTAAAGAAATTAGCTGCGACAACGGACCCCAGTTCATAGGAAAGAAAACTGCCAAATATTTTGAGAAATGACATATCAAAAGGATACTCTCAACCCCGTACCACCCCGCAAGCAACGGGCAAGCAGAGTCCTCCAACAAATCGATACTAAATATCATAAAGAAGAAGCCTGAGGACGCCAAGGGACTGTGGACGGAAGTACTACCAGAAGTATTGTGGGCCTACCAAACAACTCCAAAACTGAGCATAGGAGAGACGCCCTATTATTTGGTATACGAGATTGAGGTAGTAATACCAGTAGAGGTCGGAGATCCCAGCCTAAGGTACTCCCTGATAGCGGAGCAAGCAACAACGAGAGAAGAAGGCAAGAACTCGACGAAGTCGATGAACGAAGAGATATGGACTATATAAGAATGATCGCCCAAAAACAACAAGCAGAACGATATTATAATAAGAAAGCGAAGGTCAGGCCGCTCAAAGTCGGGAACTACGTCCTGAAAGCTAAAACTCAAGCGAGCAAAGATCTCAGGGAAGGCAAGCTAGGAACAAATTGGGATGGTCTGTACAAAATCACAGCAAAAGCAAATAAATGATCAGTTCAACTAGAAACAATGGAAGGAAAGCTACTACCAGACAACTGGAATATCATCCACCTCAAATATTTCAACTTCTAAGAGAAAAAGCTTCCCCCAAGTCATACTCTTTTTTCCGTCACTTGAGTTTTGTCCCAGTTGGGTTTTCTCAAGGAGGTTTTTAACGAGGTGACGAAGGGAACTCTCCAAGTCGAAGTATGCGAAGGCAAGGTCATGGTTACTATTTCATTGCTCGGCCTCTCACTATTCTCCAGATCGACCAATGAAGGGACTAGATAGATCGGGACTGGAATGCCAACTTACACCCAAAAATCTATAAATTTCTCCAAGTATGTAACAAATGCAACACTGTCAAGGCAATAAACTTTACACTTATCAGCACATTTTTCTCGCATTCAGGTTATGTTCAACCTTGCTCGAACTAACACCTACTAGCCCTCGGCCATAATTAATATCAGGTTATGTTCGACCTTGCTCGAACTAACAACTACTGGCCCTCAGCCATAATTAAATTCAGGTTATGTTTGACCTTTCTCGAACTAACATCTACCGGCCCTCGACCATAATTAAATTCAGGTTATGTGCGATCTTGCTCGAACTAACACCTACCGGCCCTCGGCCATAACTAAATTCAGGTTACGATACCTTGCTTGAACTAATACCTACCGACCCTCAGCCATAAATAAATTCAGGTTATGGTCGACCTTGCTCGAACCAACACCTACCGGCCCTCGGCTGCAACATTATGTTCGACCTCACTCGAACAAACACCTATCGGCCCTTGACCACAATTTAATGAAAGGCCATGACCAAACAAGTCGACGATATCGGCCATGTTTCAACGCACAAAGAAAGAGCAAAGGCAGCCGAACAACAAAAGCAAAAAACATACAGAAAAAAAACCACAAGAAAAGTAGCAGATGCAGAGAACAACTTTGCCATTTCATACTTAAAACATTCTTTTACAAAGGCTCGTGGAGACGCCGCCAAAAATACACAAAAGTTTAAAAAAATGAGAAGAAGAAAAACTATAGATCACCACCATCATGATCTTCTGCGCCTTCACCGCCTTGGCCAACAATACCCTCGCCACCTCGATCACTTCCACCTTCGCCGTCCTCACCCTCAAGATAAGCAGTGTCGTACCAAGCATCCTCTTCGAACCAATCTACGCCTTCATTATCGCCCTCAGATGTGGCGGGATCATACCCACAAGCATTTAGAGCTTCACGAGCCTTAACACGAACATCCTCGAGGGTGACCTCAGAAACGAACCCCGCCTTATGCAAATATCGATACACATCCAGCTGAGCCTCGATGTGAATCCATTCCTCATACAATTCTCGAGGAATACTGGGAAATTTCGAAGTATGAGAAGAAGAGGGTTGCGCGAGCAGTTGAGCCTTTAGCTTCCAATGCGACCACCCGATCATGAAGGAGGGCGTTATCCTTCTCCAGCTCTCCGACCCTCCCCACTAGTCGATCCTCCTTAGCTTTCTCCGTGGACTAGTCATTTTCCCACTCGGCCCAGAGAGTGCTGTTCGCTAGCTCAAGCATTTCCAACTTCCTTTTAGCGTCCAAATGGAAAGATTCTGCCTTCTCAAGCTCGCTCTGATTCTCAGCAGCTTCACTATTGAGGCCCTCCAGTTGAAGCTGACTTTCGTCCAATTGCCTGCACAATTCGACCATTTGTGCTTGAAGATCATTGCATTGGGCCTGCACGCCCCTGCTAACCTTAAGATCCTCTTCACGACTCCTCAACTTCCGCTCGAGGACGCTGCACTTCTCAATGGCCTTTACTAGCTCATCATCTTTCTCCTTCAACTCATCCTGAAGGGCTTGCATGTTGCTACCCTCATTAAGTCACCGGCAAAATTCCCGGTACTTGCGTCGATACTCAAAGTACTTTTTTTTCAACCTTACAAAAATTTCCCAATGCCTCTCCTCCCTTCGGGCGTTCTCGATCTCCAAAATCACCGTCTGCGATCAGAAAAAGAAAAGAAGGGAGTAAGAAATGAAAACTCCCCGAAAAACGAAGGCAAAAAGAAGAGAAAAACAAAACATTAAACACTTACTCTAAGGGCAATACCAATAATGCTCCTCGACAGAGTATCGTCATCCAACTCTTTAAGGGTCTTACCCTCTATCTGGGAACAAAGGGGGCCAAGGCTGGGGACTACGTTCTCTGCATTCTTCAGCAAATCACCATCCATAGGGATCGCAATGGTCCTCATAGACCCCTCCAACCTTACCTCAATTTGGGTAAACCATTCCTCCATCATCTTCAGGTCGCCAACACTAACATCTGACCCATCTCATAGCCTTCTTCAACAATGCCTTTGCGTCTCTCATCGGCTAGAAAATAAGTATCATCAGCTGGCCGCGAAGTCGACGATCCTCTTGCCGTGAAGTATCGAAAACTCCAGTGGCTGGCCCTTCAACCTCCATCATCACAGAAGGAAGAGACATACCTATGTCGGCCTCTACCAACTTCGGAATCTAAGATACCGGCCCGACGTCATTTCTGATGATAATGGTCGCTGTCTCGCACAACGTAAAATCACCCTCCATTAAGTCAACATCCCGGGAGACCCCATCACCAGTATCTACAGACCTCCTCTTGCGAGGCATCAAATCTTTCTCACCAGGTACAAGCTCTTCCTCATCTTCGTCTTTAAGACGGTTTGATAAAGAGGTCGAGGTTCCCATGGCCGAGGAAGGAGCAGAACAAGATGCACCAATAGGGCGCGAGCAGAGGCAGCCACGATCGAAGAAGAAATTGGGACACGAGCCGAGGTGCACACAGTCAAGGAGGGGGCAGAAGGCGAGGCCTTAGCGATCGGAATGTAGGTGCGGGAGCTCTCGACCTCTTCGAGGACCCCCTAGTTGAAGTTAAGGGATTTACAAAGGGAAAAGAAAGTCAGCCAAAGTAAACCAAAAAAGAGAAATAACTAAGAGGCCGAAGACAGGAAAAACTTACCAGTCGAAGGGAGATGGGGCCCAAACCTTTTGAAGAAGCCTAACCACTCGTGTATCCCCACGATGTGAGGAAGGAGCAGACTCACCCAGTCAGAAATATCATCGACAAAAGGGGGAGGCAAATGTGTAGCTGCACAAGAAGGGACATGAGATTAGAACCACATCCAAACATGAAGGAAAAATTGGATACCTACAAACAAAGAAGTGTGTACTTACGAGTATAATTTCAAGCCTCAGGGAAACCATCGGCGTTGGCCACCACATCCTCAGTTCTAACAAAGAAAAGGTTAAACCAAAATTGGCGGTTAGCTTTGTCATCCATCATCACCACAAAGCATTTACCTCCTCGGTGGCGAAGATTCAGCATCGTCCCCCTATAAAAGCTGGGGGAGAACATGTGCGTCAAATGTTGAAGTGTGAGCTCGACCCCGGCCAGCTCCGCAAATTTGGTGAATATCCTTAAGATTTTGTAAATATACGACACGTGCCGAGTCGGGAAAACACTGTACAAGCGACAAAACTCCTCCGCCACCGGAAGGAGAGGAAAAGTGTAGCCGACATGAAAGGGGTAGGCATAGAAGGCTCATTACCCAAGACGATGGACCTGCACCGCATCCCACTCGGCAGGGATCAACTCGATGTGATTGGGAAGGCCATATTTAGCCTTAAGCTATACCAAATCGGCCTACTTCATCGCTGATCTAAAGGTTCTGAGCTCGGCTTCAGGCAATTTCGAGAAATCAGACCTGGTATTGGGGTTACGAGGAACTATCTCCTCCACCATTGGGAAGCTTCCATCCTCGATGGTAGCGGGAACGTTCTCCGCATGAGGGGGAAATACCATCTCTAGACTGACCACATCACTTCACTCGCTGGACTCAGAAGGTACGTTTGACATGTTTCAACAAAAGAGAGAGAGAGAGGTACCAAACAACGGAGGATTAAAAATGACGAGAATCGCTGGAATAGAGGGGAAATATGCACAATAATAGAAAAAAAGGAAGAGGATATAGGGTTTCGATATAGGAAATATATAAACATTGAAATTACACCATCATATCCTCATTTATAAGGATTCAGGCATCAGAACCGAAAAATCGGCTCATCATTACCTGGCACCGGAACCGAAGCGGCAAATCCAACGCATTGGGAAAATGAAGTCCCAATCAGGAGTCCCACGCAAAATGAAGCAACGCATTGGGAATACGCGTCATGATGACGCATGATGTCATCTTGATTCATGGATAGCACAACTCCAACAAACTAAACGTGAGATGGAGTATCCAAAATTTGCGGCTCACGAAGGGCCACATTGCCAGTTCTCCTCAATCATCACGACCCGCTCCACTCGCCCAATCATTTTGACCGAAATGAATAGAATCCGCTCATCAAGCCAGCCTAGGCCAACCTCAATAAGCGGAGGGACTAACTGTATTGGTCAAAATCCTCCCTTAAAATATTCAGGGCGAGATAACATTACATAAAGAATCCTCAAGTTGTCACTTATTAAGATGGTCCGAGAAGCCGCACGACCCGCGGTTGAAGAGTCGATGAAAGTCATAGTCAAGGTGTCAAAAAGGATTTAGGTCGAGGTCGAGGTCGAGGTCGAGTACGTTCAATTGAGCTGTAACGGCTAGTTTTCAAGATATGATATCAAACAAAGAATTCCCTTGGATATTCTCTGCACTTGTACTTTAGGGTTTCTTGGAAGTATATCCCATATAAATAGAATAAAAAAAAATGATAGAAGGGGGGAGGGGCATTCATTTTGTAAGAAAAGCACTTTGACAAAAAAATTCGGTCATCACTCGATACAAAGATCTACTTTTCACTGAAATGTTTATCTACACTTTACCATCAGATCCGAGAAATCCCCAATTATTCAAGGATTTGTCTTTCAATTATTGTAAGGCGGAAGGTTCATTTATTCCACCTTTTATTGGTTGAATCATTCCCCTTATCTACTTAAATACCATTTATTATTTCCCATCAAATATTATATGCTACACCACTATTCTTGATTTTTCAGAGTATTTATCACGTGGTGACTTTACTGTCCGCATGAACACCTATCAATTGCTTTTTCTAATATTAAGATCTAAGGATATTATTATTAACTAGGATTAACCTTTGTTTATATAAATTTAATTATTTGAACCGAGATTTATATTTTTGGTCAAACAATTATGATATTGTATTTTTCTAGGCATCATATTTAGGACAGAAACAACGTATAGGAAATCGATCGTCACAAATGGTTGCAGCAGTTAGTTCACTGAATCTGTTGCAGACAATGAGTGCCACAACCAATTCTAGGCTTATGAATTCCGGTTGCAATATAAGCATAGGTTTAGCATTACCACTTGGACCAGTTCATTCAAGTATTTCATTGTCACTCTCCAACATCACAGGAGAAAGTAGTGCAACAACAGATTGTAAAGACTGTGGATCGTCGCCGGCCTCCTTTCTGACTGCTGAATCACCATGGGAGTTTAACTTGGATACATAAACTAGTAATCGATCACAAAGAGAGAAAGCCAAGATGAGATATAACGAGAAAAAGAAAACCAGAACATAAGAAGATCATACTATTCAGCGATAACATGCATCTTAGGCTTAACTCTTTATCTTTTGTAAGAACATAAAAAATGAAAATAATGACTTTTCCATTATGTCAATTAGATGAGTCATTATTTTCAGAAGAAGTGTTATTTCATGTAACTCATGACTTCTCATTTACATGTTAATGTTATTATTCATCTTTTATGACTCGGGTTTAGTAAGCAAATAAGATATTGATAGGAACTAAGGGTCCACCAAACTATGTAGAGAACCATATTCTCTATAAGTTCCCACAAAACACACGCACACAGCAGTAAGTAAATGATACAATGGAATTTTACGTGAAAAACTCCCAGCTCACGGGATTAAAAACCACGACCTACCCTTGTAGGATTTCAACTTCACTACTAAGCAAACTTTAGATTACAACCTATTGTAACCTAGGAATTAACCTATTAATCACTCACTAATTTGTAACAACTCTATTACAAGGCACTTTGTAATAACTCTATTACAAAGACTTACAACTCAACTAACTCTAGCCAAGACACAAACACAAGGCTTATGATTTTACAAAGATTTCCTACACAATGCTTCTAACTAAGCTAAGTAGGAATTACAAGTAAAGTGCTTTAACAAAGGTGCAACACAACTAAGGACATGTAATGACTCAATACAGGAAACTGGTCCTTCGTTATGTTGTTCTTTGTTCTTGATGCCCTTGAGAATCACTTGCAAGATTGACACAGACTTGAGAGAATGCTTGATCGATTCTGAATGTGCAAGTGTTTTGTTTTGCCTTTGCTTGATGTTAATAATTCATTTGTGACATCACTTGAATGATGCAAGCAAGTTAGGTAAAGGGCATTCCCTATAAAGTTAACTGCTGCACTGTTTTTGCACTGTTGCGTGTGCAGGCAGCAACTATACAGTTGTGAGGAGTTGACTTGTACCGTAACCAAGGGAATTGGTGGCTATCTGTTCCCTCTGTTGTTCCTTTGACTCTGAAGAGTTGAACCACGTCCCCGACTTGAGACTTGTTGTTCTTTAAGTACTTGAGGATGTGTAACAGGTTCCTTATCTGGTTCTTATCATTAAGTTTGTTAGATCATCAAAACATAATAGGGATACATATAACCTATCAATTTTCCCCTTTTTGATGATGACAAACTTATAATTGAAGTTCCCCTAAAGAACCAGAATGGTAGATCAATTTCATGTTTTCCCCCTGAATCTATTCCCCCTTATTTATTTCCCCCATTTTGGCATCATAAAAGGATCAGTAGCAAGCAATAAGAAAAAAGAAGTCTAGCTTGGTTAAGTCATGCCACATGTGTGCACACAATCATGACTAAAAATAGAGCAAAAGAGCAAGACATACACAGCAGAAATGATGAAACGTCCATTAATTTTTGGAAATTAAGCAAGGAGCAGTTCCATTGTTACCAAACCATCCACAAAATAAAAACAACAAAAGGTACCAGTCATAAACATCATTAAGTCAAAAAACAGAGGACGAACACCAGGAACTTGACACTGGGAACAGGACGGCTATTATGGAGCACTGGAAGGGGGAGAACTGGAGGCAGAGGAAGATGAAGAGGCAAGGGTTCTAAGAAGGATGTCCATACGATCATTTGCAGACCCTTTCTCGGTTAGCAACCTTTCCTTCAGGTCCACAACCTATTTCCTGAGAGCAACATTTTTCTTTGTCAGGCGGGCATCATCAGTGTTTTGGGCACTACTCGAACCAGCTGCCTCCTGGGTATGACTGAGCTGACCTTCAAGAATGGCATTCCGAGCCTTCAGGTTCCTTATTTCTTTAGTCGCACTATTTTGAGCGTTGATCAGCTAAGAAATGGTTGAATTACTGCCAACCCCTCCACTCCTATCAATGCACTCACACTCTTCAAGAGTGGTTTTGGAGAAATATTGCTTGCGAATTCCAGCTTTAGCCTGTCCCAAAGGAACCTTGAAGAATTCAAATACTTTAGTGAGGAGAAACCTGTAAGGCAACCCATGATTACCTTCCTTGAAATCTGTTACTTTTTTTATGTGCTCTATCATAAAACCAGACAGGTTTATAGTGGTGTAGCCATCTAGTGCTTCCATGAGAACCAAGTCTGCTCGTGATGTAATAGAGCGTCTTTCAGCACGTGGGAGCAGAACTTTGTTCACCATTTTGAATAGCAGTTGGTACACTAGAAGGAGGGCCTTCTTGTGTACCCGTTACTCTTCCTGTACTGCCTTATCCTTCACAATGGAGTTTCTGAAATTTGTAGAGCATACCCCCTCAATGGAGGACATCCCATCAGTGGGCACGCCCAAAATGGCGCCCAGTACAGTAGTGTCCATCACAAAATCAACACTGTTCACTTTCTGACAAATGTTATCATCCTCAACTGTGAAGAAGTCAACATAGAAACTACGCACTTCTGCCTCATATACCTTGGGATTGTCAGTTGTGAACAGATGTGTCCACTGTTGGAATTCACAAATCTCCCCCAATTGGCGCATTCCTGACATATCCAGAATATTAGGGGCAAATGTACGGCCCCACAGTACTTTTTGGATTCTCAGTTGTTTCCCTTCCAGCATCCTGGGTTGCACCAACCTTGGCCTTCTTGGAGGAACCGGGTTCTTCACTGGCACTAGACTTCCTTTTCACTGATTGTCTTGCACTTTTTCTTTTCTCAGCAGATTTCTCAGACATCATTTTCTCAGACACTTGTTCAACTAACTCTTCAGTCACTTTCTTCCCAGACTCCTCAACCACCCTCTCACCAGATTTCTCAGCTACTTTCTCACAAGATTTTTCACCCTCAACCTTGCTCAAGTCCATTTCACTCACAGATGACTCCCTTTTGGACTTTGGAACAGTAAGTTTCTTTGAGGACTTACGAACCAAGGAACCAGGTTCCTCTTCTACCTCATCATCAACATCAACAACTAGTGCAGGAGGCACCACCTTCTCATTTACAACCTTTCCATCTTTCACCAATCTCCTCTTCTTCTTTTGCTTTTTTGTTTTTCCTTAAAACAGACTCAAGTTCTTCCTTCTTCTGCAACCTAGTGATAGGTCTCTTAGAAATTGACTCTTGGGGAGTTTCCTGACTACTCCTAACCCTGATGAAGCTCGCAAGAGCCACATTGTCATAGTCATCTTCACTCCCTTCATTTTCCTCCTCAGACAAAGATCTCATCTCGGGAGGAACAATGGCCAATGGCTCAGCATAGAAATGAGGAGAGGGAGCGGGATCAGTACTGACCTGGGGTTATTTAGAAGAACAGGGAGTTTCATCCCAAGTAGGATTATAGTGCTCCTCTTGTGTGGGGGCATCAGGTCTCTCAGAAAGTTCCCCAGTAGTACTGTCTGGTGCCGGATTTATGTCAGGCACTAGTTCCCTTCCCTCCACCAGTAGACTATCACCTTCCCCCTTAGACCTATTTGTTTCAGACATGCCTTTATACTCACTAACTACACAGCCCTCGGCAACAATTGACAACATATTCTCTATGGCCTCTTGTTCTTGCAAACCCAAAGTAAACTCAGAAAACATAAGAAGAGCATCACCTGTAGACTCGGCGACACTCAAATCAAGAACTGGGGTAGTCTTTGCTGATTCATTACTGTTATAACCCACTCCTTGCATCTCAGAACATTCTTCCACTGGTCGACTAGAAATTTCCTGATTGTCTTTTTTTGCCACTGTATCTACTTCTACCATTTTTTCCGACAAGACAGAAAGAGAGGTTGCTGCCACAAATTTCTTGGGAGTCGAGGTTTTGCGACTCCTATGAGAGCCAGTGCTCGACTGATTTGGAGAGGAACGAGTAGGTGGTTGTGACTCTAGCTTAGGATTTGGACTAGATGTTATAGGGATTGTAGGTTCTAGCACTGGGGTTTCAATGGGTGATGACATAGTGGGGACGAAGCTTGGAACAATCTGAGTCTCCAGATTTTCAGACATGGTGGAGGATAGTGAGAGTTTGATGGAAGAAGAGAGTGTTTGGTTTGAAGGAAAAAGGGAATTTTTGGCTTTGATGTGGACAATTATGATAGTGACCGTGATAGAGGTTATTTAAGAGTGGTGAGGGATCGGTTTGGAACGGGTATCAAGTTGGGTAGACGGGTCGTTTCATAACGGGTAGGACACTGAGTTCCAAAAAGAGAGATAAAGGAAAGATTGACATTTTAATGATGTGGCACCATTTTAGCCGTTAAAAAGATGTGGATGAGAGTACATATGAACTACTAACCTGTGTCAAAGGAACCAGGTTCCCTGACAGATTTTGTAAATGTGAACTTTATCCTTTTGACTGAAATGCGATATCATTGGCTACTTGTTTCCTCTATAATCATCATGCGTGTCTACCTGCAATGGTATAGAGATGAGTTAGACTTTGCCAGAAAACACTTTTTTAGCTATTTTACCTGTACATTTCTTTCATAGCCAATCATCAAGGGACCAGGTCCCTAGCTAGATTTCATCAACCCTAGTGCCAAGAGATTCTTTTCAAAGTGCTCTCTGCTCAGTGCTTTGGTGAAGATATCTGCAATTTGATCTTCTGTGCTGCAAAACTTCATGCAGATGAGCCCCTTCTCAATATTGTCTCTGAGGAAGTGATTTCGCACATCAATATGCTTTATTCTCTTATGTTGAACTGGATTTTTTGCCATGTTGAGAGCACTAGTGTTGTCACATCGTAAGGGCACACAATCAGAAAATACACCGAAATCTTCTAGCTGCTGCTTGATCCACAATAGTTGACCACAGCAAGAGGCAGCTGACACATACTCAGCTTCAACAGTTGAAAGGGCCATTGTGTTTTGTTTTCTTGTGCCCCATGAGATTAGACATGAACCGAGAAAATATGCCATACCAGAAGTGCTTTTCCTATCCACCAGATAACCAGCATAGTCAGCATCAACATACCCTATTAAGTCAAAGTTATCTCCTGAGGGATAGTAGAGAACCAGGTCCTACGTTCCTTTGAGATACCTCAGAATTCTCTTTGCAGCCTTCAGATGAGACTCCTTTGGATTGGATTAAAACCTGGCACAGAGTCCCACACTGAAAATAATGTCTGGTCTACTTGCTGTGAGATACAGAAGTGACCCAATAATGCCTCTATACATAGTCTCATTTACAGAAGAACCGGGTTCATCCATAACCAGGCGAGTGACAGTGGCAATAGGTGTATCAATGATCTTTGAACTCTCCATCTCAAATATCTTCAGAAGCTCTTTGATGTACTTTTGCTGACTTATCATTGTTCCCCTAGGAGTTTGCTTGACTTGTAGACCCAAGAAGAAGTTCAATTCCCCTATCATGCTCATTTCAAACTCACTTCCCATGAGTCTTGCAAATTCCTCACACAAAGAGTTTTTTGCTCCGAAGATAATGTCATCAACATAGACTTGCACTATGAGCAAATTCCTCCCCCTTTTCTTCAGAAATAGAGTGTTGTCAATTTTTCCTCTTGTAAAGCCATTTTTTAGAAGAAACTTGGGAAGCCTTTCATACCATGCATGAGGAGCCTGCTTCAGTCCATATAATGCCTTGTCAAGTTTAAACACGTGCTCAGGATGCTCATGGCACTCGAAACCAGGCGGTTGCTAAGAGAAAACTTCTTCTTTCAGAAAGCCATTCAGAAATGCACTTTTGATATCCATTTGAAACAATTTGAATTCCATATGAGATGCAAAGGCAATAAGGATTCTAATGGCCTCCATTCGAGCAACTGGAGCAAAAGTTTCATCATAGTTAATTCCTTCTTCTTGATTGTACCCTTGAACTATTAACCTTGCCTTATTTCTTGTGGTGTTTCCAAACTCATCAAGTTTGTTTCTAAATACCCACCTGGTTCCTATGACAGTTTTGTCAGCAAGTCGAGAAACCAGGTGCCACACATTGTTCCTCTCAAATTGATGAAGCTCATCTTGCATAACCGTAATTCAGTCAGCATCTTTCAATGCTTCTTTGATAATTTTGGGCTCAATTTGAGAGAGAAATGCAGAGAAGGCAAGTGAGTTTCTAGACTTTGATCTAGTTTGAATTCCTGAGTCAAGGGGGGTGATCATATTTTGAAGAGGGTGTGCACTTTTGTGCTTCCAGTTGGACACCTGAATTTCATTATGAGAGGTTCTAGATTCTTCTGTATATGATCCACGCGTCCTGTTACTCACCTCAATGGCTGGAGTTCCATGTACAACATCCACAACTCTGTTTTCTACTTCAGTTATTGTGATTGAGGGACCAGGTTTCTCTATGTCAGCTGGAGATTCAGCTGTGCCATTGTCATTTGATTCCTTGACCTGACTCATCATATCGGCCTTTCCATTTGACATGTCAATAACTTCACTAAGGACATTTGATAACTCTCCATCTTGATCAGCCTTATCATGTGCAGCTTTTCCAAGAGGGTGTTGTGCTTCCTCAAAGATCACATGTATGCTTTCCTCAACACATTGAGTTCTTTTGTTGTATACCTTGTAGGCTTTGCTTTGTGATAAATATCCAAGAAATATTCCTTCATCACTCTTGGCATCAAACTTTCTTAGAGCTTCCTTACCATTATTGAGGACAAAGCATTTGCAACCAAATGTCCTCAAGTGTGTTAGCTTAGGTTTTCTCCCATTCAACAGTTCATACGGGATTTTGTTTAGGAGGGACCTGATCATGCACCTGTTCATTAAGTAGCATGCAGTGTTGACTGCCTCTGCCCAGAAACCTTTTGTAACACCACTATCAATAAGCATTGTCCTAGCTATGTCTTTAAGAGTTCTATTTTTCCTTTCCACGACACCATTTTGTTGAGGTGTTCCCTGAGCTGAAAAATTGTGACTTATACCATTTTCAGCATAGAACTCGTCGAACTTTGCATTGTCAAATTCTGTACCATGATCAGATCTTATACTCACAACATTATGGCTTATCTTTACTTGGATCTTTTTGACAAAGGCAGCAAACACTGAAAAAGTCTCATCTTTGGTTCTGAGGAACAAGGTCCATGTGAACGTGGAGTAATCATCCACAATACTTCTTTCCTCTTCTACTTGGCACTCTCATAGGTCCGCATAGATCCATATGGAGGAGATCAAGTAGCCTTGAGGTGCTTACTTAATTTTTGGGTTTGAAGGAGGACCTAATCTGCTTTCCTTTTGCACATGCATCACACACCTTGTGATCTTTGAAGCTTGACTTAGGCAATCCACGAACTAGGTCCTTCCTGACCAACTTGTTCAGCAGTGTAAAACTTTCATGGCCCAACCTTCCGTGCCATAGTTCAGCATCATCATCCACAACACTCAGACATGTGAGATCCCCATTATGTAGTGACTCAAAATCAGCAACATAGATGTTCTTGTATCTTTT
The DNA here is from genome assembly GCF_000390325.3 of Nicotiana tomentosiformis. NCBI lineage: Eukaryota > Viridiplantae > Streptophyta > Magnoliopsida > Solanales > Solanaceae > Nicotiana > Nicotiana tomentosiformis. The sequence continues at coordinate 18,329,784 of NC_090818.1, forward strand.
TGTCATCAGGATCACATCACCAGTCACAAGATTTGTGACTGTAGATTTTTGACACAAATTCCACATTGTTGCCTTTGTCGCAGATCTGAGAGACACTCAGCAAGCTATACTTCAGTCCATTCACGTAATACACATTTTCGATTGAGTGAGTGAGAGACTTCCCAATTCTTCCAACTCCAAGAATGTATCCCTTTTTGTCATTTCCAAAGGATACACTCCCTCCTTGCAGGGCTTTGAGCGAAAGAAAATCATTAGTGCTTCCAGTCATATGCTTCGAGCAGCCATTATCCATGTACCATCTTTGGCTGCTTCATTTCACTGCTCCCTAATCTTCATCATCATCTTCCTCATCCTCATCCGATTTAGCCATTAGAGCAAATATGGAATCATATTTAGCTGCTTCACTTTCTACTGCCATCATGGAGTTGTCACCTTGATCATCATCATCTCTAGATTCGCTAGAGGAGTCTCCCCATGCAACAAGATCTTGTTTCACAACATTGTCAGCGACATCTTTTCTCTTGAACTATTTGTCAGGAACTTGGTTCCTTTTGACTGCTTTGTCTGTGTTATGTTTGTAGTTATCTTACTTAAGGAGGGGGCAATCCTTGATGAAATGTACTGGTTTCCCACACTTATGACATAGGTCATAGCCTATTGGATTGCTAGAGCTTCCCCTTTTGGAATACCTCCATTTATGCGAACCATTTTATGAAATCTCTTTGTAAGGTAAGCCATGTCGGCATCCTCACCACTTGAGTCATTTTTGTCTGTCTTGAGGACCAGGTTCTTCTCCCTTTTTGGGCTCTCTTATCTCATTGTCCTTATTCTTCTTCATTTCATAAGTTTTCAAATTACCAATGAGTTCATCAATGGTCAGCTTCTGCAAATCCTTTGCCTCTGTGATGGCATTTACCTTGCTTTCTTAGGAACCAGGTAATACACTAAGTACTTTCCTGACAAGTTTGTTCTTGGGAATGATTTCTCCCAGTGAGTGAAGCTCATTGATGATAGAGGTGAAGCGAGTGTGCATGTCCTGAATGGACACGTCGTCCTTCATTCTAAAGAGCTCATATTCAGTTGTCAACATGTCGATCTTCGACTGCTTGACTTGAGTTGTCCCTTCATGTGCTGTTTGAAGAGCTTCCCAGATCTCCTTAGCACTCTGACAAGCTAAGATGCGGTTGTATTTATCTGGTCCGATGCCACAGACAAGAATCCTTTTTCCCTGAAAGTCTTCTCAATAGCCTTTCTGTCAGCATCATTGTACTTTTTTCTCATTTTTGGGACTGTAGTTGTTCCCTCATCAACAATTTTCATGGGAAAAAAAGGCCCGTCACAGATAACATCCCACAACTTTGAGTCCTCAGCCATGATGAAATCATGTATTCTTGTTTTCCACCAACCATAGTATTGGCCGTTGAATCTAGGTGGTCTGTACGTTGATTGTCCTTCCTCGAAGTTTGGTGGAGCAGCCATGATGAAGATCCTTTATAGGTGTTAACCTTTTAGAAAGAACCTGCTCTGATACCAATTGATAAAAACTAAGGGTCCACCAAACTATATAGAGAACCAGGTTCTCTATAAGTTCCCTCAAAATGCACACACACAATAGTAAATAAATGACACAATGGAATTTTACGTGGAAAACTTCCAGCTCACGGGATTAAAAATTACGACCTATCCTTGTAGGATTTCAACTTCATTATTGAGCAAACTTTAGATTACAACCTATTATAACCTAGGAATTAACCTCTTAGTCTCTCACTAACTTGTAACAACTCTATTACAAGCCACTTTGTAATAACTCTATTACAAAGACTTACAACTCGACTAACTCTAGTCAAGACACAAACATAAGGCTTATGATTTTACAAAGATGTCCTACACAATGCTTCTAAATAAGCTAAGTAGGAATTACAAGTAAAGTGCTTTAACAAAGGTGCAACACAACTAAGGACATGTAATGACTCAATACAGGAAACTGGTCCTTCGTTATGTTGTTCTTTGTTCTTGATGCCCTTTAGAATCACTTGCAAAATTGACACAGACTTAAGAAAATGCTTGATCGATTATGAATGTGCAAGTGTTTTGTTTTGCCTTTTCTTTATGTTAATAATTCATTTGTGACATCACTTGAATGATGCAAGCAAGTTAGGTAAAGGGCATTCCCTATAAAGTTGACTGCTGCACTGTTTTTGCACTATTGCGTGTGCAGGCAGCAACTTTACAGTTGTGAGGAGTTGACTTGTACCGTCACCAAGGGAACTGGTGGCCATATGTTCCCTCTGTTGTTCCTTTGACTCTAAAGAGTTGAACCATGTCCCCGACTTGAGACTTGTTGTTCTTTAAGTACTTGAGGATGTGTAACAGGTTCCTTATCTGGTTCTTATCATTAAGTTTGTTAGATCATCAAAACATAACAGGGATACATATAACCTATCAGATATGCTATGCGTAAGGCAAGGGAAGATACCAGAAGAAGATTTAAAGGTAGATTTGTTAAGGGTGGGGAAGCTTATGATTACGACCCATTAGCAACAAGGGATTTCTTGCTTCTTCTACTTTGTAAAATTGATATTTAGACCTCAAATTGAGGCCGGATTTCAAAAATAATCACATAACCGGGCTCGTGGGTGAATGTGTAATTGGGTTTTGGTCCAAATCTTGTGTTTTGACCAAGTGGGTCCGGTGTTGACTTTTGTTGACTTTTTGGAAAAAGTGTAAAGATCTTAACTTTATGTATTGTAATTGATTTCTCTAGCATTATTTGATGTTATTGAGTTAATTTTGGCTAGATTCGATTGGTTTAGAGGAGGATTTTAGAGGAAAGACACCAATTGAGCTTTGATTTGCTTACGGAGTGAGATAAGTGTTGGGTCTAATTTTGATTTGAGGGAATTAGGGATCCTTAGATTACATGTTATGTGAATATGTGTGAAACGGCGTATATGCGAGGTGACGAGTGTATATACGCCATTACATTACTTGCTTCCCTACTTTCATTGCTTCATAGTATATCTTGTTTCATGCCTTAATTGCTACATGCTTATTTTATTTCCATGCCATAATTGCTACTTGCCATTTAGTATTTTTTTTGTATTAAATTGTCCATCTCCTCCATGATTCCATGCTTATTTACTACTTGTCTCTATTTGCTTCCCATATCTAAATTGTCTTATGTCTTGTTTGCCTTATAGTTTCGTATTAATTGTTGCCTTCATTGATGTAGTTTCACTTGAATGCATTGTTAAATGGTAGATTCCGTTAAGTTGGTAAAACTGAGACATCCAAGCAGTCTGAGTCTCTTCGGTTATCATGTTATTCTCTATTGCTCGTACATTTATTCTCTTGACGTATGATTTCTCGTAAATCTTGATTATTGAGTTAATATTATTAACTAAACTTGTTTGGGTAGCAGGTTGCACGCCACAACAAAAATTGAAAGAAAATGAATTGAAAAGGCGGAATAAGGACGGACTATGATGTTGACAGATGATTATATTGTGGGATCGGGTTGTACGCCAGAATGGATTGTTTAAAGTTTATATTGTGGGATCGGGTTGCACGTCGCAATAAGTTGATAAAAGTTATATTTGTTGTGATTGTTGGATTGGCCTCAGTTGTTAAGATGAGTTACATGACTTGTCATTCGGGAATCTCTGTTAGTTGGGGTTGAGTTCGTTGATATGAATTACCTGCTTTACTTTTTTTCCTGTATTTTCTGTTATTATTATTTCTACTGCGTATAGGTTAATGTAAGTGACCCACCTTAGCCTCGTCACTACTTCATCAAGGTTAGGCTCGACACTTACAGAGTACACAGGGTCAGTTGTACTCATACTACACTCTACACTTCTTGTGTAGATACCATAGTTAGTCCCAATGACGTTTCGCAGACTTGCTCGGATCCAACTATTCAGAGGAGACTTGAGGTACAGTTGCATGACGTCCGCAACTCTGAAGTCCCTTTCTACTACTTTTAGCTGTTTATTTGATTCAGACAGTTATGTTTATTTTAGACCAATATATGTAGTATCTTCGATGCTCATGTATTCGTAACACCAGCTCCGGGGTTTGTATTTGGATTTCCACAATTATTAGTGTATGGATCAAAATCCGTCCTTAGAATATTTAGGTCAAGATAATACTATGGGAAGAACCCTCAAAACATCATTTGTTAAGATGATCCGAGAAGCCGCAAAGCCCGTGGTCGAAAAGTCGACGAGAGCCGTAGTCAAAGCGTCAACAAGGTTCGAGGTCGAGGTCAAATATCGTTGATAGAGCAGTAACAACTAGTTATCAAGATAGGATATTAAAGGGAATATTCTAGTGGATATTCTCTGCATTTGTACTATTAGAATTGTTTAGGAACATGTCCTATAAAATAGAAAAGGAGACATTGATAGAAGGGGCATCTGACATTCATTTGTAAAAAAGACATTTTGTCTTGAAAGTATTCTGCTCTCACTTGATACAAAGATCACCTTTTCACTGAAATTCTTGTCGACACTTTACCATCAGATCCGAGAAATCCTCGATTATTTATCTGTCAATCATTCTCAAGAGGAAGATCCATTCATTGTACTCTTTATTGGGTGAATCATTCCTCCTATTTACTTAAATGCTATTTATTGGTGTTCATTAAATATTGTATGCTACATTACTATTCGTGATTTCATAGAGCATTTGTCACGTGATATTGTCATTGTTCGTCCAAATCTATATAGCATCAATTTCTCTTTTTGTAAACTAAGATCTAAGGATATTATTGTTAGCTAAGATTAACCTTTGTTTACATAAATTTAATTATTTGAACCAAGATTTATATTTTTGGTCAAATAATTTGGCGACGTCTGTGGGGATTTCTTAGTTAAATTTTAGTTTCCTCTAGATCTACAACTAACACAGGTCACTAACATAAAAAACCCAAAATCTCCTTTCTTTGTGTATAGAAAACCCTACATGGCAGGTAACCGAGAAGAAAGTACGAGAATAACAAATGACTTCCCAAACAACATCATGAATGTCATCAACGAAAGCTGTGAAACGGCAGGTGACGACACGACGCCCAGTCCATCCCCTAGGCGAGATGGGTTACCACCCCCACATTGCAGCATAACAAAATCCCGTGGTAAAGGAGCCTCCACATCTGTGGAGGAAGGGATGCCCCCAGCTATGAAGAAGCTCCTCAAAGCGTGGCTAACTGACACACTAACATGCGTCCTCAACAAGCCCGCTCCAGGCACGACTGTAGAAACTGCAAGGACTTGCACGATACAACAAATAGACGAGTAATACAACCCACCTCTCCCTTCAACGACATGTATTACTCACAATGTCATTGACAGTACAGGTGACAACACCCTCGTGTCCATCCTAAAAAGGATGGAAGAGATGGAAAATGAAAACAAGGCGCTTCGAGATCAAATGAAAGAACACCAAGAAAGGGTCGATAAAATACCAGGCGCTCCTAAGCTGTTGCCGAAGAGGGATGCTAACCGGTTCGTCAAGCAGCCGTACAGTGATGATGCAGCACCGCTTGCCATACCAAAAACCTTCAAAATGCTGCCCTACCTCAAGATATACGACAACATGACCGAACCTGAAGATCATGTGACTCATTACGTCACCTCCGTAAAAGGCAACGACCTCGCCAAAGAATAGGTGTCTTCCATCTTGCTAAAGAAGTTCGGCAAAACCCTGACAGGAGGGGCGCTAACATGGTATTCACAACTAGCAGCACGCTCCATAGAAATGTTTTAAGAAATGGCCGATAAGTTCGTAACGGTCCACGCCGGAGCCAAGAAGGCCGAGGCAAGAATGAATGACATATTTGCTATTAAACAGTCTCTGGGAGATGGACTGAGGGACTTCCTCGCCCGGTTCAACCGAGTAAGTATGACTCTGGCAAACGTATCTAAAAGGATGGCGGTCACAGCTTTTCACAGCTTTTCAATCACTTGGGACGAGATCTATAATACTTATTGTGCCGAGGTCCGAACAGATAAGCACGACCTCAATAGACCAACTCATGACTAACCTCGGTACAAGCTGAATCCAGAAGAGATTGAAGAAGGTATCACCCAATTCTGCGACCTAACAGGGAACAACATCATCTGTATGTTCGAACGGCAGTTGCGCCCTCCCCCCGCTACGAAGAAGGCCTACCTAGACCAAGGACAGGAAATCATCGGAAAAGAAAGAGGTATGCCTCCCTTATTATCTGCTCACAATTTTTGTGTGTCACCTACAGAGATAGTATACGCCCTGGAGAAGCTCGGACCAAAGTGAAGTGGTCATCAAAGATGAGATCTGACCCAAACACCACAAAGTCCGATGCCCTTTGTGAGTTCCACCAGGAACGAGGGCACAAACCTGAAGATTGTATCGCTCTGAGGTAGGAAGTCGTGAACATGTTGCGACAAGGGCACCTTAAAGAGCTAATAAGCGATGGGGGGAGAACCAATTTCGCTAGAGGACGCGAACACCAAGGACCGACTAAGCCACCCTCACCAGCTCGTACCATCAACATGATCATCGACGGCAACGATGACGCCTCCATCAACAGCGTGAAGTTCACCACTAACCACAAACTCAAATGATCTATCACCCGTGAACGGTACGACGAACTCGAAGAAAGTATCATCTTCGACAAGTCGGATGATGGCGGTTTGACTTTTTTTCATAATGATACCCTCGCTATTACTTTACGAATTTTAGATACCAATGTTAAACGCGTTATGATAGATGACGGGAGCGGCGCGTGCATTATCCATCTCCGATTACTTACCCAAATGAAACTCGGGAATAAGATAGTATCGCGCTGCATCACGCTAACTGGTTTTAACAATGCAGTTGAACGGACATCCGGGGAAATTACACTCACCGTTTTGGCCGGCGGCATAACTCTGAAAACAACATTCCACATCATGGACCAAGACACCACGTACAACACCATAGTGGGACGACTGTGGATACACCCCATGAACGCCGTCCCCTCCAGCTTATACTAAGTCGTCAAATTCCTAACTTTATGGGGAATATTCAGCATACGAGGAGTACATCATATATCCCGGGAGTGCTATCGCATTGTCTTAGATAGCATGGCCACCCAAAAAAGAAAGGACAAAGAAAAAGAGGCATAGCAATCAGCAGGGTCGAGGTCGGAGCATGACGAGACTGGGGACGGCATCAAAGACCCCGATATGGTTGAAGCTGCAGGATCGACCATAGAAGACCTCGACCCCGTTAAATTAGACCCCAACGACCATAGCAAGAAGGCCTATATCGGTTGCAAACTTCAGGAACCAGGTAAATTCAGTCAATTCTTAAAAGCTAAAACGGATTTATTTGCTTTCATCCTTGCAGATATGCCAGGCATCCCAAAGGAAATCGCTAAGCACAAATTAAATGTTGACCCATTCCACCCCTAGCGAGATAGGTCAGGCGTAAATTCAACTCCGCAATCAATGACGCAATGCACGAGGAGGTGGAAAAACTATTAGAATATGGTTCCATCAGGGAGTCGAATTACCCCAAGTGGGTCGCCAATGTAGTAATGACTAAAAAGAAGAATGGGAAATGGCGGATGTGCGTGGACTTCACAGACTTGAACAAAGCATGCCCAAAGGATGCATTCCCGCTGCCTCATATCGACAAACCGATTGACGCAACCGCCGGACATGAGCTACTAAGCTTCTTGGATGCTTACTCAGGCTATAATCAAATCCTCATGGGAGAAGAAGACCATGAATAAACTATGTTCATCACCCACCAAGGAACGTATTACTACAAGTTCATGCCTTTTGGACTAAAGAATGATGGGTCTACTTACAAAGGTTACTAACGAAGATGTTCAAAGATCATCTCAGCAAAACAATGGAAGTATATATAGATGACATGCTGGTCAAGTTCAAAAGGGGAGAAGATCACACCGATCATCTAAAAGAAACTTTTGAATTACTCAGGCGGTATGGAATGAAGCTGAACCCTGAGAAATGCGCGTTCCGTGTAGCCTCAGGAACGTTCCTAGGTTTCCTGGTATCACAGCGAGGGATCGAGGTTAACCCAGACCAAATTAAAGCTATCGAAGGAATACCAGAACTCTTGACCACCAAAAAATAGGTCCAAAGGTTCACTGGCCGCATCGTCGCCCTATCAAGGTTCATCTCGTGGTCATCGGATAGGTGCCATAAATTCTTTGGCATACTCAAGAAAGACAACAACCTCGAATGGACTTCTGAGTGCATCCAGGCTCTGCGAGAATTAAAGGCATACCTCTCATCACCACCCTTGCTTTCAAAACCCGAGCCGGGAGAATGCCTCCTCCTTTATTTAGCCGTATCCGAGGTAGCCGTAAGCACAATATTAATTCAAAAAAATAAAGGTACGCAATCTCCCATCTCTTACATCAGCAAAACATTCGTCGATGTTGAGACGAGGTACCCGCACCTCGAGAAATTGGCTTTAGCCTTGGTCGTAGCTTCACGAAAACTTAGACCATATTTCCAATGCCACCCCATCTCGGTCATCACAACTTTCCCCCTAAGAAGCATTTTGCATAAACCCGAGCTGTCGGGAAGGCTGGCCAAATGGGCCATCGAGCTAAGCGAGTACAATATCACGTACCAGCAGTGAATGGCGATAAAGTCACAAGTGATCGACGACTTCGTCACCGACTTCACTGGCAAAAGTAATGCCTGAAGTCGAAAGGGAGGCCATCCAAAGTCTCTCCCCCCCGAACACAAGACCTCTGGGTCCTATACACCGATGGTGCTTCAAACGCATTGGGGTTCGGGCTGGGACTCATACTCAAAGTCCCAACAAGCGAAGTGATTCGCCAGTCCATAAGGTGCCCGGATAAAACTAATTACGAGGCCGAGTATGAGGCCGTAATTGCAGGTTTAAGACTAGCACTCAAATATGGAGTAAAACGGTTGAAACTACGATGTGATTCCCAGCTCGTAGTCAACCAAGTCACAAGGACTTTCCAAATCAAGGAACATAGATTGCAAAAATACCAGACCGAAATCTGCAAGCTAATGCCTGAGTTCGACGAATGCCAGCTCGATAAAATCCCACGAGCATAGAATTTCGAGGCAGATGATCTCGCCAAACTAGCCGCAGCTACCAAAAGCATCATGACCGGAGACAAAAACATGGTACATCTTCTCAACTCATTGCTAGACCACGTCGAGGTAAGAACCATAAACTTAACTTGGGACTGGCGCAATTGTATTATCACATACCTGCAGGACGGCACACTCCCTGGTGATAAAAAGGGGACCAAGAAACTTAGGATGCAAGCGGCCAGATACAATATCCTCCATAATGACCTATATAAGAGGACTTACGGCAGTCCTTTAGCGAAGTGCTAGGGACCGAACAAAACTAGGCGCTTCCTCGAAGAAGTCTACGAAGTTCATTGCGGGGCTCACTCTGGCAACCGGGCAGTTGTCAGATGTCTCATACGGGCAGGATATTACTGGCCCATTATGAAAAAGGAGGCTGCAGACTTCGTAAGTAGATGCAAACTGTACCAAAAGTATGCCCCAATGATTCACCAAGCAAACGAGCATCTCCACTTAGTCACGTTTCCTTTGCCGTTCATCAAATGAGGAATAGACATCGTGGGCCCCCTCCCAGTAGGACGAGGTAATGTACGATTTCTTTTGGTTTTAATTGACTATTTCTCTAAGTGGGTGAAAGAAGGAGCGTTCACCTAAATACGAGAATATGAGGTAATCACCTTTATATGGAGAAATATCATATGCTGGTTCGACCTTCCCAAAGAAATCAACTGCGACAACAGACCCTAGATCATGGGAAAGAAAACCACCGAATTCTTTGAGAAATGGCATATCAAAAGGATACTCTCGACCCCATACCACCCCGCGGGCAACGGGCAAGAAGAGTCCTCCAACAAATAGATACTAAAAATCATGAAGAAGAAGCTTGAGGACGCTAAGGGACTGTGGCCGGAAATACTACTAGAAGTATTGTGGGCCTACCGAACAACTCCGAAAATGAGCACGTGAGAGACGCCCTACTCTTTGGTCTACGGGACTGGGGTAGTAATACTAGTCGAGGTCGGAGAACCCAGCCTAAGGTACTCCCATGAGAGCGGCGCTGGCAACTACGAGAGCAGAAGGTAGGGAACTCGACGAAGTAGACGAACGAAGAGATATGGCCTATATAAGAATGATCGCCCAAAAACAACAAGCAGAACGCTATTATAACAAGAAAGCAAAGGTCAGGCCGCTCAAAGTCAGGGACTACGTACTGAAAGCTAAAACTCAAGCGAGCAAAAATCCCAGGGAAGCCAAGTTAGGAACAAATTGGGATGGTCCATACAAAAATCACAGCAAAAGCAAATAAGGGTTCATTCCAATTAACAATGGAAGGAAAGCTACTACCAAACAACTGGAATATCAGCCACCTCAAATACTTCACCTTCTAAGAGAAAAGGCATCCCACAAGTCGTACTCATTTTTCCCTCACTTGAGTTTTGTCCCAGTTGGGTTTTCTCAAGGAGGTTTTTAACGAGGCGATAAAGGGAACACTTCAAGTTGAAGTATGCGAAGGCAAGGCCGTGATTGCTTTTTCATTGCTCGACCTTTCAATATTCTCCAGGTCAACCAATGAAGGGATTAGATAGACTGGGATTGGGAATAGAACACCATCCAACACCCCAAAAAAATGTAAATTTCTCCAAGTATGTAACCAAAGCAACAATGTCAAAGCAATAAGAAATTTACACTTATCAGTACGCCTTCTACATGTCAAGGTTATGCTTGATCCCGTTCGAACAAACACCTATCGATCTTCGGATGCAATTCTAATGAAAGGTTACGTTCGACCTGTTTAAAGAAACACCTATCGGCCCTCGGCCACAATACTAATGAAAGGTTACGTTCAATCTGTTCGAACTAACACCTATCGGCCCTAGGCCGCAATACTAATGAAAGGTTGCGTTCAACCGCATTTAATTGCAATCAAACAAACACCTATCGGCCTTCGGCTGCATCACAACACAAAAAATAGAAGAAACAATGTGTAACCAGCCGCAATGCCACGACCAGCCAAAAAATAACACCAACGAAGGAAAAAGCGAAACAGGCAAACAATAAAAGCAAAAACATACAAGTACAAAAGGTAAATCTCGGGAAGGGAAGGAAATGTAAAAAAAAACTTTGATATTTCATACTTAAACATTTTTACAAAGGCTCATGAAGACGCCGGTGAAAGTACATAAAAGGTTACAAGGCAAAAACAAAACTACTGATCGCCACCATTACGATCTCCAGTTCCTTCACCACCTTGGCCACCGATACCCTCGCCACCTCGATCACCCCACCTTCACCGTCCTCGCCCTCAGGATAAGCGGTGTCATACCAAGCATCCTCTTCAAGTCAATCTACGCCTTCATAATCCCCCTCATCGCCCTCAGGTGTAACTGGATCATACTCGCAAGCGACTCGATCTTCACGAGCCTTAAACACGAACATCCTTGAGGGCGACCTTGAAAAGGGACCCCGCCTTATGCAAATCTCGATACACATCTAACTGAGCCTCGGCGTAAATCCATTCCTTATACAATTCCTGAGGAACGTTGGGAATTTTCGAAGTACGAGAAGAAAAGGGCTACGCAAGCAGTTGAGCCTTCTCAGCTTCCAATGCGACCACCCGATCATGAATGAGGGCTTTATCCTTCTCTAGCTCTCTCACCCTCCCCTCTAGTCGATCTTCCTTAGCTTTCACCGTGGACTAGTCATTCTCCCGCTCGGCCTGTAGGGTGTTGTTCCCTAGCTCAAGCATCTCCAATTTCCTCTTAGCGTCCAAACGGAAAGATTTTGACTTCTCAAGCTCGCTCTGCTTCTCAGCAACCTCACCATTAAGGCCCTCTAGCTGAAGCAGACATTCTTCCAATTGCTCGCGCAGTTCGACCACTTGTGCTTGAAGGTCACTGAATTGGACCTTCACACCCCTGGTAACCTCAAGCTCCTCTTCCTTACTCCGTTATGTCCCCTCGAGGATGCTTCACTTCTCAATGGCCTTCACCAGGTCATCATCTTTCTCCTTCAACTCGTTTCGAAGAGCCTGCATGTCGCCATCCTCATCAAGTCGCCGATAAAACTCCCGGTACTTGTGTCGATACTCAAAGTACTTATTTTTCAATCTTACAAAAATTTCCCTATGCCTCTCCTCCTTTATGGCGCTCTCAATCTCCAAAATCATCGTCTGCGATCAGAAAAAGAAAAGAAGTGAGTCAGAAACAAAAATGCCCTGAAAAACAAAGACAAAAAGAGGAAAAGAACAAAACACTAAACACTCACTCTAAGGGCAATACCAGCAATGCTCCTCGATAGAGTAACGTCATCCAACTCTTTAAGAGTCTTACCCTCTATCTCGGAACAAAGGGGGCCGAGGATGGGGACCACATCCTCCGTATTCTTCAGCAAATCACGATCCATAGGGGTCACAATGGTCCTCGTAGACCCCTCCAACCTTATCTCAAGTTGGGTAAACGCTTCCTCTATCATATTCAGGTCACCCGCATCACTGTCCGAACCCATCTCATAGGCTTCCTCAGCAATGCCTTTGCCTTTCTCATTGGCCGGCAAAGAAGTATCATCAGCTGGTCGCGAAGTCGACAACTCCTCTTGCCATAAAGTATCGAGAACTCCAGTGGTTAGCTCTTCTGCCTCATTCATAACAGAAGGAAGAGACGTACCCACGTCGGCCTCCGCCAACCTCAAAATCTCAGACATCGGCCCGACGTTGTCCCCGATGATAATGGTCGCCGTCTCGTGAAGCGAAAAATCACCCTCCGTTAAGTCAACGGCCCGGGTGACCCCATCACTAGTATCTATGGACCTCCTCTTGCGAGGCATCAAATCTTCCTCACCAGCTACAAGCTCATCGTCTTTCTCTAAAATGGTATAATGAAGAGGCCGAGGAAGGAGCAGGATAAGACGCAACAACAGGGGGGACCAGGGCACGAGCAGAGGTAGCCACGGTCAAAGAAGGGATCGGGGCACGAGTAGAGGTCGACACAGTCGAGGAGGGAGCAGAAGGTGAGGGCTTAGTGTTTTTCCTCTTTCAGAACATGGGTGTTGGAGCTTTCTACCTCTTCGAGGACCCCCTAGCTGAAGGTAAGGAAAGTACAAAGGAAGAAGAAGGCTAGCCAAAGTAAACCAAAAGAAGAAATAACTAAGAGGCCGATGACAAGAACAATTTACTAGTCAAAGGGAGAGGAGGCCCAAACTTCTTGAAGAAACCCGACCACTCGCGTATCCCCACGATGTGAGGGAGGAGCCGACCTACCCAGCCAGAAATATTATCGAGCAAAGAGGGAGGTAAACAGTTAGTTGCACAAAAAAAGACAGAAGGTTAGAACCACGGCCAAACACGAAAGAAAAATTCGATACCTCCAAACAAGGAAGTTATATACTTACGAGTACAATTCCAAGCCTCGAGAAAACCATCGGCGTTGGCCACCATATCCTCAGTTCTAACAAAGAAAAGGTTGAACCAGAATTGGCGGTTAGCTTTGTCATCCATCTTCACCACCAAGTATTTACCTCCTTGGTGGCAAAGATTCAGCATCATGCCCCTATAAAAGCTGGGGGCGAACAGGTGCGTCAAATGTCGAAATACGAGTTCGACCTCGGCCAGCTCCGCAAATTTGGTGAACATCCTTATGAGTTTGTAAACATACGGCGCGAGCTGAGCCGTGAAAATGCCGTAATAGCGACAAAATTCCCCCGCCAGTAGAAATAGAGGAAGAGTGTAGCCGACGTGAAAGGGGTAGGCATAAAAGGCGCAATACCCAGGACAGTAGACCTGCACTGTGTCCCATTCGGCATGGATTAACTCGAAGTGATTGGGGAGGCCGTATTTAGCCTTAAGCTCTACCATATCGGCCTATGTTATCGCTGATTTAAAGGTTCCAGGGTTGACATCAGGCAAGTTGGAGAAATCAGACCTGGTATCGGGGTTGCGAGGAACTATCTCCTCCACCATTGGGAAGCTTCCATCCTCGGCGGCGGTGGGAACGTTCTCCGCGTGAGGGGGGAAAGACCATCGCTAGAGGGACCACATCACTTCTCTCACTAGACTCAAAAGGTATGTTAGACACTTTTTAACAAAAGAGAAAGAAGTATCAAATAATGGAGGATTAAAAACGATGGGAATCGCTGGAACAGAGGGGAAAAATGCAAAGTAATGGGAGAGAAAGAAGGGGATATAGGGTTTCGACACAAGAAACCTGAAAAATTTAAAGTTATATCCTAACATCCCTATTTACAAGGACTCAGGCACTAGAACCGAAAAATCAGCTCATCATTACATGGCACCAAAATCAAAGCGGCAGGTCCAATCAGGAGTCACATGCAAAATGAAGCAACACATCGGGAATACGCGTCATGGTGACGCATGGCGTCATGACATCACCCTGATTCGTGGACAGCATAACTCCAACAAACCGACCGTGAAATGAAGTGTTCGAGACTCGCAGCTCACGAAGGGCCACGTTGCCAGTTCACCACTATCATCACGACCCCCTCAACTCATCTAGTCATTTCGATCACAATGAACTAAATCCGCTCATCAAGCCCGCCTGAGACCGGCCTCAATATGCGGAGGGACTAACTGTACGGGTCAAAATCCTCCCTTAGAATATTTAGGTCAAGATAATACTACGGGAAGAACCCTCAAAACATCATTTGTTAAGATGGTCCGAGAAGCCGCAAAGCCTGTGGTCGAAGAGTCGACGAGAGTCGTAGTCAAGGCGTCAATAAGGGTCGAGGTCGAATACCGTTAATAGAGCAGTAACGGCTAGTTTTCAAGATAGGATATTAAAGGGAATATTCTCTGCATTTGTACTATTAGGTTTTTTTAGGAACATGCCCCATATAAATATAAAAAGAGACAATGATAGAAGGGGCATGTGACATTCATTTGTAAAAAAGACATTTTGACTTAAAGGATTATGCTCTCATTTGATACAAAGATCACCTTTTCACTGAAATTCTTGTCGACGCTTTATCATCAGATCTGAGAAATCCTTGATTATTTATTTGTCAATCACTGTCAGGAGGAAGATCCATTCATTCTACTCTCTATTGGGTGAACCATTCCTCCTATTTGCTTAAATGTCATTTATTGTTGTTCATTAAATATTATATACTACATTACTGTTCCTGATTTCCCAAAGCATTTATCACGTGATATTGTCACTGTTCGTCCAAATCTATATAGCATCAATTGCTCTTTTCGTAAACTAAGATCTAACGATATTATTGTTAGCTAAGATTAACCTTTGTTTACATAAATTTAATTATTTGAATCAAGATTTATATTTTTGGTCAAACAATTAGTTTATTTATCTTATTTCAGACTATTCAGTTTCTTTATTGTCATCGTATTTGAAGTTTGTTAAAAATAGTTAATAACTACATCTAGCGTTGGCTTGCCTAGAAAGTGAAATATTAGGCGCCATCACGGTCCTGAGGGTGGGAATTCCGGGTTGTGACAACTTCTACATCTCTGTTAGATTTTTTGTTTGCTTTTTCCTATTCTCTGCAACCTTATCCATTGGATCTCAAGATTAACCTTTGTTTATATAAATTTAATTATTTGAACCAAGATTTATATTTTTGGTCAAACAATTAGTTATTTACCTTGTTTCAGACTATTCAGTTTCTTTATTGTCATCGTATTTGAAGTTTGTTAAAAATGATTAATAACTACATCTAACGTTGGCTTGCCTAGCAAGTGAAATGTTAGGCGTCATTACGGTCCCGATGGTGGGAATTCAAGGTCGTGACAACTTCTACATCTCTGTTGGATCTCAAGAACATATCCATTGATTAATGTGCTTTTGCTTCTGTTAGTAGTTTAACAGAAGCGGGACGGATTCTACTTTCCTAGATCGTAAGTAAAATCTAAGATTTGAATCTTTTCTTCTTTTCCTTTTTTTTTTTTTGATAACCATGATATTCGGGCTAGTTTGTGTGCAGCTAGACTAATTCCACGGGTTACCTGCTAACTCGCACCGCATTTGAATCCATTCATATATGAAGAAGAATATAATATAGTCAAATTGCATAATTTTAAATATAGTTATTTTATGTCTATGTCCAGTTTTTCAGCTTGGATTAGGTTCTATTAATTTACGAATCAAAAGGTATTTAGAGCAAGGAAGAATTTTGGCCCTAGCCCAAATTTGGGCAGGGTGAAAAACAAACAAATGGATTTCAGATCACTTTCCCTCTCAAATTATTATTATTGCCAACTCTTCTCTACAGCTGTTTTGCTCTGCTCCATATTATTCTGCATCGAACTACTAGCATCCTACGGTATCAAATTATATGTTGTTGCTCACGTGCACCCACTGCCTCTTACGTGGTGGCACTTTTCATATTTATTTCATCAGTAAGATATTCATCTCTCGATGTCTATACTTTTCTGATTGATACTAACATTGTTTGAACCGAATCACAAAAATGTATCTGAATGATGCAGGATTCTGAGGTGATCTGGTGAAAATTTAAAAGAACATAAGATATCGTATTATGTTAGTTAAATGGAGCCTCTATGTGACTTCCGTGGGGTAGTGAAGGCAGTGGTGTATTGCACGTCAGATTTAGCAAGGCTTTGTTTGGATTGTGATGGATTGGTGCATTCAGCAAATTTTTTATCGCGAAGGCACCCTCGTTTACTTATTTTGCGAGAAATGCAATTCACATCCAGCTACCATAAAATGCCTGGATGATGAAATGTGCCTATGTCAATCCTGTGATTCCAATGGAAATGGCTGTAGGGGTACAGGACATCGACGCCAGAAGTTGAATTCTTATAGTGATTGTCCTTCGTCTGATGAGTTTGCTAAGATTTGGTCTGGAGTTGGTGAAATGCCTAAATAGTAATGTTAGCTTTGGTACCTCTTGTAGCTCACTGAGTGCCAATGAAAATAATTCCTCAACTGCATGTTTGGAGCTTAGAGGAAATGAATTAAGTTCCTTGGTTACTACTCCATCTCTCCCCATCCCTTCTAATCTCACTTACTTGACACCCTTCAATAGAGATTCAGTACCTCTCCTCCCCAATGAATTTAGTCTCCCAAAGGTTAAATATTCTTTTCTCGTCTTTTTTCCATTTTAATAATTTTTAGTACCATTTTTTCGCTCCCAAGTCTATGCACTCACCATGTAGAAAGAGTCAGATCATCAAAAGTAATTACTTGCTATAACATATTAAAATATACTGATAGTGATAGTGTATATACGTCAAGTCTTTCCACTAGGATGGCTGTAATATCGCTATCTCGCTAGAACGTGTTACTGATGTTATTTTTGTTTCCTTAAATGCAGCTAGGTTGTTCCAACATTAAGGATCTTGGATTTCAAGGAGGAGATAATCTCTCAGAAGCTATTGACTTGGATGACGCGGCATTGAGCTTTGATTGTGGTTACGAGATTTTTGGCAGTACACAACAAAGCCATCCAACATATACTAGTGAAAACAGCAGGGGTTTGGATTGCCTTGTCAAGGAGAGGAACTTATCGGTCACTGAATCTTTAAGTCATGCTGAAACTGCTCTAGAGGTTCTTCTCTGTCCTGCTGTTGTCTCCAACTATTCTGTCTTTCCTTTCTACTCAAAACCAAGTTTTAAGGAAGTCTCCATACAGTTCTGGCATTAGTACAGTCAACATTACACTTGTTTAAAACCTTTTGTTTTCAATATGATAATCAGTTTTGCTGATTTAATTTGCTACTAACAGTTGCTTAATTCATGAAGATGTATTTAACATTTTTTTTCCTTTGGCATGTGTGTTAATTATGATATCTTATTTTTTTTAGGCATCAGCTTCCGGACAAGAGTGCATAGGATTTCAGTCCTCACAAATAGCTGAAGCAGCTAGTTCAGTGAATCTGTTGCAGACGCAATGAGTGTCACAGCCAATTCTATGCTTATGAATTCCGGTTGCAATGGAAGCATATGTTTAGTACTTCCACATGGATCAGTCCATTCAAGCGTTTCATTGTCGCTCTCCAACATCACAGGTGAAAGTAGTGCAGCAACTGATTCTCAAGATTGTGGATTTTCGCCGGCCTCCTTTCTTACTGCTGAATCACCATGGGAGTTGAACTTGGATATGGAAACTAGTAATCGATCACAAAGGAAAAAGGCCAAGATGAGATATAACGAGAAAAAGAAAACCAGAACGTAAATAGATTCTACTGTTCAGTCATAGCATGCATGCACCTCAGTCTTAATTAGATGCATCATTAATTTGACAATAAGTGTTATTTCATGTAAATTATGACTTTCAGTTTTATTGACATGTTAATGTTATTGTTCATCCTCAGGTTTGGTAAGCAAATAAGATATGCTTCGCGTAAGGCAAGGGCGGATACCAGAGAAGGGTTAAATAGATTTGGTAAGGCTGGGGAAGCTTATGATTATGACCCATTAGCAATAAGGGATTTCTGAGCTCAGACAGCTGATTTTAGCCTCTTCTGCTTTGCCAGAGTATTAAGGTACTCCACTGTTACACCAACAACAACAACCCAATATAATCCCACTAGTGGGATTTTGGAGAGGATAGTATGTACGCAGACCTTACCCTTACCATGGGGTAGATAGGCTGTTTTCGATAGACCCTCAGCTCTATCCCTCCAAGAACTCCCCACCTTGCTCTTGGGGTGACTCGAACTCACAACCTCTTGATCAGAAATGGAGGGTGCTCATCACTAAATCAACCCACTTGTGTAGTCCACTATAAGTTACTCAAAATTATCAGTCCTTTTATATCAGAAGAGAGCCAAAAGAATGGAGCTTTGCAGAAGAAAATTAGCTAAATAATTACTCCATCCGTTCCAATTTATATGAACCTCTTTGACTGGACACAGAGTTTAAGAAAAAATAAAGACTTTTGGAATTTGTGATCCTAAACAAGTCAAAAAAGAGCCCATAGTATTTGAGTGGTTATAAAAGCTTCTCATTAAGGGTAGAATTGTAAGTTTAAACTAAATTATTTTCAAATTTAAAAAGAGGTCATTCTTTTTGAAACGGACCAAAATGGAAATAGATTCCCGTAAATTTAAACGGTGGGAGTAATAATGTTGTCAATGTGACAATAGAGACCAAAGCACATCTTAGTTATCGACTCCGGTGGAACTCTGAGTTTTTAATATAAAACATTTTGTTGCCAATTTTCTTGAGAGTTGAACATTCTGCAATCAATAATCGTGAGAAAAATCTATTCGAATAAGTCGCTTCTGTATTTACCACAACTTATCAAAATAAGCTCGCTAGTGACGCATACCAGATAGTTGTCGCGATTCTTTGATGGCCTTAACAGTTTCGGTATGAACATAATTTTTTCAAGGTTAATTAATTGAAATTTGTGTTGATTACGCAAAAGTCACTTTTTTGCTCTATTTATCACAAAAATCACTTTGGCCAGATTTTATAATACTTACTTGAAAATTCTATTATGTCCTTGACATTATAAATCCTCTCATTTATGTAATATCTTCTACATTATATACTGTATAATATATTTTTACCTATACTTATAATTAAAATAATTTAAATTATTTTATTTATTATTTTTATAATATATTCATACATTTAATTTTTTCTTGGCACTCAATTTGTTTAATCATATTCAAACATGAACATATTTTAAATATAAAAATGATAAAAATATATTTATTTTTTAATATTTATTTAAAATAATAAAAACAGATATGTTTAACAAATGATAGTTTTTTTTAGTCAATAAAAATTTTAAAAAAAATTTCAAAGATATTTGTATTTAATATTAAGTTTTTAAAGTTTTATTTGTTAATATTATTTATTTGAAAGTATTAATCTGATGTGTCATTTTTCTAAATGTGAGTATTGTATTGATTAAATTAATGTGTATGCCTTGGACGATAAATCAATGAGCGTTGGTTTTTTAGCTTTCATTAAACATATTTCATTAAGCATGATTAAGAACGAGGACTTGAGATTTGTTCATGGTAATGTTACTGACAAATTTAATAATGCTACTTATATATCTTGAAAATTAATATTAAAAAAAATTTAAATGTACGAATATATTATAAAAATAATAAATAAAATAATATTAAGTTATTTTAATTATAAGTAAAATACCTGGGTAAAAGTATATTATATACTATATAATATAGAAGGTATTACATAAATGGAAGAACTTATAATGTCAAGGGCATAATAGATTTTTCAGATGAAAGGTTTGTAAAAGCTGGTCAAAGTAATTATTGTGATAACTAGAGCATAGTAAAATGATTTTTGTATAATAAAAGAAAGATACGTGACTTTTGGGTAATAAATACAAAGTTGAATGATTTTTGTGTAACTAAAGAAAGAAAAATGACTTTTGGGTAATTGACACAAAGTTGAATAACTATACGTGAAATTTACTCTAACCTGACATTGTTTTATGATAACTTAATTTCATTATCTGAATAAATTATACCTGCACTTGAATAATTGCATTCCTCAGTCTGCATTCTTTGTTATGCTTACATTATCACAGACCATTCTTCTTTGAAATGCTTCCTTTTCGATGGTAACAGTTAAGAGCAAGGTTTGAAGATGAGAATTTGATATGAGTTTCAATAATCAAGAAGATTTCCTATTTATAGCTATAAGAAAAGAATTTGAATATAAATTCAAAGATAAATACAAAAACATACATATAAATTCTGCATCCACAAGTGAATAAAACATTACTTGTATGTCATTTTTCAAATAAACAATACCACGTTATTCCATTTGAACTCATGGATAAATGGTTTATCAGTGCAGTGGACACAAGGCATTAAATTATTGCATATTAAACTATATGAATTACTTTGTCTCGTGCACTTAACGTGCACCACAAGAAACAAAAGTGGGACATATAGTGCCTTCAACCATAGATAAATCGCGGGATTATTTTGGTACTAAAATCCCACATAAAATGCGGGATTATTTTACCCCCACTTACCGTTATGAGTATTAATTAATTCCAACAATAGTTTCTAGTAAAATAACAGGATTAACTATCCCATATATAAAAAAGCGGGAAAACAGAAATAGCCACCCAATTATTGTTCCTTACACCCCCTTTGTCGCGACTTCATTTCACCCTCCATAGTATGTCATGATGACACCTAGTCTCTAAGATTAGGTAAGCCTAACAGATTTGCGAAAATACATAATATAAAACTGATGCCCAATTCTCAACACATGAAATAATTATAAAACTGCCATTCAATAATTACAACTCCCAAAATCCGGTGGAAACAAGTCACAAGCTTCTAAGAGCAAATACTAAGTGTCTCTATACATCAGAGTCTAAAGAAAAAAAAAAGAAAACAACATAGTAAGGATAGATGGGGACTCCGAGGTCTGCGGACGCTGGCAGATATACCTTGAAGTCTCCACTTGCGGTCCAATTCACTGGTATCTGGTCTGGTGGGAAGAACCTGAATTTGCACAAAAAGATATGCAAAAGTGTAGTGCGAGTACACCACAATGGTACCCAGTAAGTGTCAAGCCTAAACTCGGTATAGTTGTGACGAGGCCAGGTCAGGGCTCTACTGGTTTAAAAAAAAGTAAGACAGAAGATATAATAATATTTTGAAATGACTGAGAATTTAAACAATAAGAAGTTTCAGAAAATATCAGCACAGTAAATGGAGGTAAACAACAGGGGCACTCCCGAGATACCGCCTCGTAGTCTCAAATGTAAATATGTACGACAAAGGGGGATCTCTCGAGGTACCGCCTCGTAGTCCCAAAGTAAATATGCAAGACAGGGTGATCTCCCGAGTAAATGCCTCATAGTCCCAAAGTAAATATGCAGTATAGGGGGATCTCTCGAGTAATCGCCTCATAATCCCAAGGTAAATATGTAGTACGGGGGAATCTCCCGAGTAAATACCTCGTAGTCCCAAAATAAATATGCAGTACAGGGGGATCTCCCGAGGAACTGCTTCGTAGTCCTAAAGTAAATATGCAGCAGGTAATCGAAGGAAACACGAATTTACAGCAAGAATCTTACAGTTAAAGATTTAGTTCAAATCAAGGAAAGTAGGTAATTCAACTAAGCATGTTGCACAAATTTCAAGTAAGAGTTAAGGCACGTAGACATATGATACTACGCTAAACATGATCACTGCATATGCTAAGGCGGCTCCGTTAATGAATTTTAAAGAAGACAACTCAGCACGTACCGAAATTTTCCATAGCTAGCCCGTGTACGCACTCGTCACCTCGCGTACACGGCGCTCACTTATCACAAATGGTTACAGCAGTACCAAAACCTAAGGGGATCCCCCCCCCCCCCCACAAGGTTAGACAAGTCACTTACCTCAAATCTCGCTCAATCAGTCAAGTAGTATGACTTTCCCTCGACTTTCCAACTCCGATCGACTCGAATCTAGACAAAATAGTTTCATACTATAAATATAACTATAAGAAACTAATTTAAGTAATGAAACTACGAATTTAGCAAAGAATCGAAAATTCGGCCCAAAAAGTCGACCCAGGACCACGTCTCGGAATTGGGTAAAAGTCACAATATACGAATACCCACTCGACCACGAGTTCACCCATACCAAAATTACCAAAATCCGATACCAAATCGTCACTCAATTCCTCAAATCAGCTCCCCAAATCCCTAACCTCAAACCCTCAATTTTCACCTTAAATATACACTAACTTGGTGGGATAATCAATGGGGAAACAAGATTATTGATCAAAAATAAACACAAGGGACATACCTCAAGAAACCCCTCAAAAATGCTCTCAAAAATCGCCAAGACTCGAGCTCAAAATGTCCAAAATCATAAAAATCACGAACCCTTGATTTAATATAGTCTGCCCAGGCTTTCCGCTTTTGCGGACCAAATTCCGCTTCTACGACATCGCTTCTGTGGTGAAATCTACGCATCTATGGAGTTCACTTAAGCTCCCCGATTCCGCACCTGCACCCAAATATCTGCATCTAGGGATACACTTCTGCGGTCCCTCGTCCGCTTCTACAGAAGCCTCGCCCATTTTCGCTTCTGCGGGCATGCACCTGCGGTCAACCTTGCGCAGGTGCGATTACACCAGAACCAGCCCAACACCAGAAGATCTTCTAAGTCCAAAAATAATCCGTTAACCATCCAAAACTCACCCGAGGTCCCCAGGACCTCAACCAAACTTACTAACAAGTCCTAAAACATTATACGAACTTAGTCGAGCCTTTAAATCACATCAAACAATGCTAAAAATACAAATCGCTCATCAATTCAAGCCTAATGAACTTTAAAACTTCAAACTTCTACACCCGACGCTGAAACCTATCAAATCAAGTCCGATTGACCTCAAATTTTGCACACAAGTCATAATTGACATTAAGTACCTACTCCAACTTTTGGAATCATAATCCGACCTCGATATCAAAAAGTCCACTCCCGATCAAACCTTCCAAAAATTCATTAAATTTCCAACTTTCGCCAATTGACGCTAAAATGACCTACATTCCTCCAATTCAACCTCCGAACATGCTCCAAAGACCAAAATCACCCCTACGAAGATATTGGAACTGTCAAAACTCCATTCCGGAGTCGTCTTCACACAGTTCGGACTACGGTCGATTCCTACGACTTAAACTTTCATTTTAAGGACTACGTATACCATTTTACTCCGAAACGAAAGACAAATCCTCCCGGCAAGTCACAAAACCAAAAAATGAAATAGAGGAAGCAATAAATAGGGGTTCGGGGCTAATTCTCTCAAAACGACCGGCTGAGTCGTTACATCCTCCCCCTCTTAAAACATACGTTCGTCCTTGAACGAGTATAGAGAGATACCTGAAGTGGTGAAAAGATGAGGATAACGGCTGCGCATATCATGCTCGGCCTCCCAAGTCGCCTCCTCGACCGGATGACCCCTCCACTGAACCTTCACTGAAGCGATGTCCTTTGACCTCAACTTTCGAACCTACCTGTCCAAAATGGCCACTGGCTCCTCAACATAACATAGGTCCTTGTCCAACTGGACTGAGCTTAAGTCTAACACATGAGACGGATCACCGTGATACTTCTGGAGCATGGAAACATAGAATATTGGATGAACTGTAGAGAGACTAGGTGGTAGTGCAAGTCTGTAAGCCACCTCTCCAACCCTCTCAAGGATCTCAGAAGGCGTGATATACCTAGGGATCAACTTTCCCTTCTTTCCGAACCTCATAACACCCTTAATGGGTGAAACCCAGAGCAAGACCCGCTCCCCAACCATGTATGCAACGTCGCGAACCTTATGATCTGCATAACTCCTCTACCTGGACTGGGCAGTGCGAAGTCGATCCTAAATCAATTTAGCTTTTTCCAAGGCATCCTGAACCAAGTCTGTACCCAATAGCCTAGCCTCGCCCTGCTCAAACCAATCCACTGTAGATCGACACCGTCTACCATATAAAGCCTTATACGGTGCCATCTGAATGCTCGACTAATAACTCGTGTTGTAGGAAAACTCTACAAGTGGCAAGAACTGATACCAAGCACCCCCAAAATCAATCACACATGCAATAGTGTGCTCAGACTGTCCGTCCGTCTGAGGGTGAAATGCTGTACTCTACTCCACACGAGTACCCAACTCACGCTGTACGGCTCTCTAGAACCGCGATGTAAACTGCGTACCATGGTCAGAGATGATAGATACCGGTATGCCATGAAGCCTGACAATCTCGCGGATGTAAACCTGAGCCAGCTGCTCTGAAGAGTAAGTAGTAACCATAGGAATGAAATGAGCTGGCTTGGTCAATCTATACACAATCACCCAAACAACATCAAACTTCCTCTGAGTCTATGGAAGCCCAACAACAAAATCCATAGTGATCCACTCCCATTTCTACTCAAGAATCTCTAACTTCTGAAGTAATCCACCCGGTCGCTGATGCTCATACTTCACGTGCTGACAATTTAAGCACCGAGCCACATATTCCACTATGTCTTATTCATCCGTCTCCACCAATAGTGTTGCCTCAAATACTGATACATCTTCGCGGTGCTCGGGTGAATGAAGTACCGCGAACTGTGAGCCTCTTGGAGAATCAACTCACGCAGCCCATCTGCATTAGGCACACATAGCCTACCCTGCATCCGTAATATGCCGTCATCTCCAATAGTGACCTTATTGGCATCACCGTGCTGAACCACGTCCTTAAGGACAAGCAGATGGGGGTCATCATACTGACGCTCCCTGATACGATCATAGATAGAAGACTGAGAAACCATAAAAGCTAAAACTCTGCTAGGCTAGGAAACATCCAATCTAACAAATTGGTTGGCTAAGGCCTGAACATCCAAGGCTAAAGGTCTCTATGCTACTAGTAGATATGCTAAACTACCCAAACTCTCTACCTTGTGACTCAAGGCATAGGCTGCCATATTGGCCTTCCTGGGATGATAGAGAATAGTGATGTCATAATCCTTAAGCAACTCTAACCATCTCCGCTGCTGCAAGTTAAGATCCTTCTGTTTAAATAGATGCTGCAGACTCTAGTGATCGGTGAAAACCTCACAAGGAACACCATACAAATAGTGCCGCCAGATCTTCAAGGCATGAACAATAGCTGCTAACTCAAGGTCGTGGACAAGATTGTTCTTCTTATACACCTTCAACTATCTAGATGCGAAGGTAATCACTCTATCATCCTGCATCAACACCACACCGAGACCAATGTGTGACGCATCACAATATACCATATAGGACCACGAACCGGTAGGCAACACCAACACTGGGTCAGTAGTCAAAGCAGTCTTGAGATTTTGAAAGCTCTCCTCATACTCCTCGGTCCACCTGAACGGAGCACCCTTCTGTGTTAATCTGGTTATAGGTGATGCAACAGACGAAAAACCCTCTACAACCCGACAGTAATACTCTGCCAAGCCAAGAAAACTCCGGATCTCCGTAGCTGAGGATGGTCTGGTCCAACTCTGTACTACTTCAATCTTCTTCGGGTCTACCTTGATCCCCTCACTCGATACTACATGACCCAAAAATACCACTGAGTCTAGCTAGAACTTACACTTCGAAAATTTTGCATACAACTTCTTCTCCCTCAAGGTCTGAAGCATAGTCCTCAGGTGCTGCTCATGATCCTCCCGACTCCGGGACTACACCAGAATGTCGTCAATAAACACAATGGCAAAAGAGTCAAGATAGGGCTGGAATACACTGTTCATCAAGTGCATGAATGCTGCTGAGGCGTTGGTCAGCCCAAAAGACATGACAAGGAACTCGTAATGACAATACCGAGTCCTGAAAGCAGTCTTCAGGATATCTGACTCCCGAATCTTCAACTGATGATAGCTTGAACGCAAGTCAATCTTAGAGAGCACTCTGGCACCCTGAAACTGATCAAATAGGTCATCAATACATGGCAATGGATACCTGTTCTTCTCTATAACCTTGTTCAACTGGCGATAATCGATACACATTCGCATAGAACCATCCTTCTTCTTTACAAACATGACAGGAGCACCCCAAGGCGACACACTGGGCCGAATGAAGCACTTATCGAGCAACTCTTGCAACTATACCTTTAATTCTTTCAACTCTGCTGGGGCCATACGATAATGTGGAATAGAAATAGGCTGAGTGCCCGGTAACAAATCGATGCCAAAGTCAATATCTCTGTCGGGCGACATGCCCGGAAGATCTGCTGGAAATACGTCTGCAAAATCCCTCACTACCGGAACTAACTTGGCAGTAGGAGTATCAACACTGACATCTCTCACATAGGCCAGATACGCATCACACCCCTTCTCAACCATTCTTTGAGCTTTAAGAAATGAAACAACCCTGCTAGGAACATGATCCAAGGTACCTCTCCACTCTAGCCGCGGTAGACCCGGCATAGCCAACGCCATCGTCTTGGAATGATAATCAAGGATAGCGTGATAGGGAGACAACTAGTCCATGCCCAAAATAACATCTAATTCCACCATACTGAGCAATAATAAATTGGCTTTGGTCTCAAAATCACTAAGAATAGTCAAACACGACCGATACACATTGTCAACAATAATAGAATCACCAACGGGTGTAGATACATAAACAGGTAAACTCGGAGAATCATGGGATACACCCAAACACGAAGCAAAATAAGATGACACATAGGAATAAGTGGAGCCTAGATAAAATAAGACTGATGCATCTCTATGACAGACCGAAACAGTACATGTGATAACAGAATCTGATATAACTGCCTCCGTCCTAGCAGGAAGGGCATAATATCTGGCCTGGCCTCCCCCTCTAGGGTGACCTCTACCTGTATGACTTCCACCTCTAGCTGGCTGTGTAGGTGGGGTGGTAGCTGGTGCTGCAATCATAGCCTGAGGACCCGGTGGAGCACGCGGTGCCTAAGAAATCTGTGGAGGTGTACCCTTTCTGAATCTTGGGCAATCCCTCACCAAATGATGAGTGTCGCCACACTCAAAACAAGCTCTCGGAGGATGTGGCTGTTGCGACTGGCTCGGGCCTGATCGACAGGACTGACCACTAGAAGCATCCCGCATAGGAGGCACACTAGACATTGGCGGTGCATAATAATGATCCTGGGGCCTAGTAGTGGCAGGAGCACCGCTGGTAGCTGGAAGTGCTGAATGAACAGGGCAACCCATATAACCTCTGCACTGATGAGCTGTAGCTGGGGCACGAGTACCACTGTAAGTGCCAGACTCCCTAGAGCTCTTGGTCTCTCTCTCCTCTCTATCCCAGGTCAGTATACCCTCCAACCTCCTAGCAATCCCTACTACCTGCTGGTACGCAATATCCATATCCAACTCTCGGGCTATGCTCAATCTGATGATGGGGTTGAGCCCCTCAATAAACCGATGAACCCGCCCTCGAATGGTAGCTACCAAAACTGGTGCATGCCTAGCCAAATCATTGAATCGGACTACATACTCTGACACGGTCATAGCACCATGGCGCAACTGTTCAAACTATGTGCTTCAAGCATCTCTAAGACTCTGAGGAACATACTCCCTCAGGAATATATCTGAGAACTGAGTCCAAGTGAGTGAAGCTGCCTCAATCGGACTATCCAACTCGTATGCACGCCACCACTGATAGGCTGCTTCTCTAAGCTGGAATGTAGTGAAAGAAACTCCACTAGTCTCCGCAACACCCATAGTACAGAGGATACGGTGCCACTCCTCAAGAAAACTCTAGGCATCCTCTGACGCCAAGCCACTGAAAGTAGGTGGGTGGTACTTCTTATACCTCTCGAGTCTGAGCTGCTCTGCCTTAGAAGTTGCTACCCTAACCTCGGGCTGAATTGGATCTACCGGCTGTATCGGTATGATCTCTGGAACCTGGTCTACCTGAACCCGCTTCTTTGGGGTACCAGTGATGGGAGTCTGTGCTCCTCCCCCAGCCTGAGATATGGCAGGAGCAAGCAGTATCAATCCTGCCTAAGCCAAGGTACTAAACATACTAAAGAACTGGGCTAGAGTCTCCTGGAGTGCTGGTGCAGTAACAGGCATCTCAGGTGCCTTTCCTCCAACTGGAGCTACTGGTGGCTCCTCTGTAGCAGCTCGTGCGGGTGCTCTGGCTGCACCACATGGACGTCCTCAGCCTCTACCTCGGCCATGGCCTCTCGCGGCTCTAGTAGGGGACGCAAGTGTCTGGTTATTCGATCCAGCTGTACGTGTCCTCACCATCTGTGAGAGAATAGAAAGACAGAAGTTTAGAGTCCGAAGTCAAAATCTCGCACGATAAGTAAATCAAGAAAGTGAAACTCTTCCTAATAGTTCCATAGCCTCCCGAAGATAAATACAAAAGTCTTTGTACCGATCTGCGAGACTCGACTAAATCTGCCTATGACTCATAACACCTATGAACCTAGAGCTCTGATACCAACTTGTCACGACCCCATTTCACCCTCTGTAGGATGTCGTGATGGCACCTAGTCTTTAAGACTAGGTAAGCCTAACAGATTGGCAGAAACACATAATATAAAACTGAAGCCCAATTCTCAACACATGAAATAATTATAAAACTGCCATTCAATAATTACAACTCCCAAAACCCGGTGGAAACAAGTCACAAGCTTCTAAGAGCAAATACTAAGTGTCTTTATACATCTGAGTCTAAAGAAAAATAAGAAAAAACAACATAGTAAGGATAGAGGGGGACTCCGAGGTCTGCGGACGCTGGAAGATATACCTTGAAGTCTCTACGTGCGGTTCAACTCACTGGTATCTGGTCTAGTGGGAAGAACCCGGATCTGCACAGAAGGATGTGCAGAAGTGTAGTATAAGTACACCATAACGGTACCCAGTAAGTGCCAAGCCTAACCTCAGTAGAGTAGTGACGAGGTCAGGTCAGGGCCCTGCTGGTTTAAAGGAAAAGTAAGGCAGAAGATGTAAAAATATTTTGAAATAACTAAGAATTTAAATAATAAGAAGTTTTAGAAAATATCAGCACAGTAAATAGAGGTAAACAACAGGAGCACTTCCAAATATAAATATGGATGATAGGGAGGTGGGGGCAGGATTTCCCGAGGTACCGCCTCGTAGTCCCAAAGTAAATATGCAAGACATGGTGATCTCCTGAGTAAATGCCTTGTAGTCCCAAAGTAAATACACAGTACAGGGGGATCTTCCGAGCAAACGAATCATAGTCCTAAGGTAAATATGCAGTATAGGGGGATCTCCCGAGTAAATACCTCGTAGTCCCAAAATAAATATGCAGTACATGGGGATCTCCCGAGGAACTGCCTCGTAGTCCTAAAGTAAATATGCAGCAGGTAATCGAAGGAAACACGAATTTACAGCAAGAATCTTACAGTTAAAGATTTAGTTCAAATCAAGGAAAGTAGGTAATTCAACTACGCATGTTGCACAAATTGCAAGTAAGAGTTAAGGCATGTAGACATGCGATACTAGGCTAAATATGATCACTACATATGCTAAGGCAACTCCGTTAATGAATTTTAAAGAAGACAACTCAGCAAGAACCGTAATTTTCCACAATTAGCCCGTGTACGCACTCGTCACCTCGCGTACAAGACTCTAACTTATCACAAATGGTTACAACAGTACCAAAACCTAAGGGGATTTCCCCCACACAAGGTTAGACAAGTCACTTACCTCAAATCTCGCTCAATCAGTCAAGTAGTATGCCTTTCCCTCGACTTTCCAACTCCGATCGGCTCGAATCTAGCCAAAATAGTTTCATACTATAAATATAACTACAAGAAACTAATTTAAATAATGAAACTACTACTTTGGCAAAGAATCGAAAATTCGGCCCAAAAAGTCGACCCGGGCCCACATCTCAGAATCGGGTAAAAGTCACAAAATACGAACGTTCACTCGACCACGAGTTCACCTAGACCAGATTTACCAAAATCCGACACCAAATCACAACTCAATTACTCAAATCAGCTCTCCAAATCCCTAACCTTAAAATCTCAATTTTCACCTTAAATACACACTAACTTGTTGGGAAAATCAATATGGAAACAAGATTATTGATCAAAATAAACATAAGGGACTTACCTCACGAAACCCCTCGAAAATGCTCTCAAATATCGCCAAGACCCGAGCTCAAAATGTCCAGAATGATAAAAATCACAAACCCTTAATTTAATATAGTCTGCCCAGGTTTCCGCTTCTGCTGCACCGCTTCTGTAGTGAAGTCTCTGCATCTGTGGAGTTCACTTAAGCTCCTCGATTCCGCACCTGCGCCCAAATATCCGTATCTGCGGATGCACTTATGCGGTCCCTCATCCGCTTCTGCAGAAGCCTTGGTCTCCCCAGCACCCTCACCCATTTCCGCTTCTACGGGCATGCACCTGCGGTCAACCTTGTGCAGGTGCGATTACACCAGAACCAGCCCAGCACTAGAAAATCTTTTAAGTCCAAAAATGATCCATTAGTCATCCGAAACTCACTCGAGGCCCCCGGGACCTCAACCAAACTTACCAACAAGTCCTAAAACATCATACGAACTTAGTCGAGCCATTAAATCATATCAAACAATGCTAAAAACACAAATCGCGGATCGATTCGAGCCTAATGAACTTTAAAACTTCAAACTTCTACACACGACGCCGAAACCAATCAAATCATGTCCGATAGACCTTAAATTTTGCACACAAGTCATAACTGACATTACGGACCTACTCCAACTTCCGGAATCATAATACAACCCCGATATCAAAAAGTCCACTCCCGGTCAAACCTTACAAAAACTCATCAAATTTCCAACTTTCGCCAATTGATGCTAAAATGACCTACGGACTTCCAATTCAATATCCGAATATGCTCCTAAGACCAAAATCGTCCTACGGAGCTATTGGAACCATCGAAACTCCATTCCGGAGTCGTCTTCACACAGTTCAAACTACGGTCGCTTCCTACGGCTTAAACTTTCATTTTAAAGACGATGTGTCCCATTTCACTCCGAAACCAAAGACAAATCCTCCCGGCAAGTCACAAAACCCAAAAATGAAATAGAGGAAGCAATAAATAGGGGTTCTGGGCTAATTCTCTCAAAACGACCGGCCAGTTCGTTACACCCTAGCCTTAAACTTTTTTTTAGGGTAGAACTAAACTTTCTTAGCCGGGCCAACATGGAAACCCCCAAAAAATGGGCGATAAATGCATTTCTTCAAGTATTTCATAGAAAACCAGTCAAAATGAAATTAAAACCAATCGTGATTTAGATTAAAAATTCACAACTATTCTAA
The DNA here is from genome assembly GCF_000390325.3 of Nicotiana tomentosiformis. Taxonomy (NCBI): domain Eukaryota; kingdom Viridiplantae; phylum Streptophyta; class Magnoliopsida; order Solanales; family Solanaceae; genus Nicotiana; species Nicotiana tomentosiformis. The sequence goes on from NC_090818.1 coordinate 18,361,568, forward strand.
CATACACTACTAAAAAAACTACCAAAAAGCGTCTAGAAAAACCGATCAAAATCGGTCGGAATACAACAAAAACCGTCCGACTTCCGACCATTTTCAATTTGTCGATAAAATAATGGTCGCAAACGGGGAGCGACCGAATTCGGTTGCTATTTTCTGACCGAAGTCGGTCGGTAACTGTCAACACAGTTTGACCAAGTTGTCTGACACAAATTAATTTTACCGACCGAATTCAGTCGGTATTGTTAAGAATATTTTTTATTTATTTTTAAATTAGAGACCGAATTCGGTCGGAAATTTAATTATTCATTTTTTTGAAATTATTCAATTCCGACCGAAATCGGTCGGTATTGTTAAAATATATAATTATTCATTTTTATTTAAAATTATTAATTCTGACCGAAATCGGTCGGTATTATTTAAATAATTAAAATTTAAAATAAAAAATTTCGAACGAAATCGGTCGGTAAATTTGATTTTCTGGGAATTAAAATGAACATTTTCAATCAAAGTCGGTCAGTTTTCTGGGTAATTGTTTTGGCAGAAAACAACTGTTTTATAGCTGCACCACTAGCCAACAACCAATCGCCTATAATGGCAGCATTACATTACTGCCATTCAACCAATAACAACAACCATAACAAGAATAAGAACAATAACAACAACAATAACAACTATCAAAACTATATTAACAAAACATTATCACCATCTCCATTTCCACTAAACTATATTAACAAAATATCATACCCAACAACAAAACGTTTCACAAGTTAAAAGTTCAAACATCATTCAATGAGTGTTTTGTATATCATATTCATCTCTATTACTATAAAATTCATCGTCGGCATGGTTCAAAGGATTAGCATCTGGGGAAGGCTCACGAGACTGGGGAATCGGGAAAGCACTACTAGCAAGATGTCACGACCCAAAACTAACCCTGTCGTGATGGCGCCTATCGTGGAACTAGGCAAGCCGATTCATTTCCAAAACAAATTGATATATTCATTTCAAAGATAATTTCAAGGTAAAAACCTCCATTTAAAGAGTTCAAATCAAAGAAAAATAGAAGTGCGGAAAAGAAAAGCCCGACATCGGGGTGTCACTAGTCATGAGCATCTACTATAATCTATCTAACATTATCAAGGCTAACTTAGCCTGGAAAATAGCTAAATACAACTAGAGGAAGATAAGAGGGAGAAGAGCAGGGGCTGCGATCGCCAAACAGCTTCCTTACTATCTCCAAGAAAACCTGTAACCAGAACACTCAATAACAACTACCGTGTCTAGCTACACCTGAATCTGCACACAAGGTGCAGAGAGTAACGTGAGTACGCCAACTCAGTAAGTAACAACAATAAATAAAGACTGAGCAGTAGTGACGAGCAATAAAGCATGTAACGTTCATATCAGGAAATCTCAGCAAAATACCATATGCTCTTAAAAATCAGGATTTGAATCAAACATCTCGTTTAAACCGGGTTCCAGTAAAAATCATTTAAAGATATTTTTCCAACAGTTTTTCAAACAAAGGCTCAGCAAATGTGAGTAAAAATGATGAAATCATAAATAGCCCATCGGGCAAACCTCACAGTCACTCTTGCCACTCGGGCATTCCTCACAATCACTCTTGCCACTCGGGCATACCTAACAATCACTCAGCACTCGGCACTCGCACTCAGTAGGTACCTGCACTCACTGGGGTGTGTACAGATAATAATAAAGTATGCTGCAGGCGGGCAGCCCCGATCCACACTCATCCTCACAAATCAGGCCCTCGGCCTCACTCAGTCACAAGTATGCTGCAGGCGGGAAGCCCCGATCCACACTCATCCTCACAAATCAGGCCCTCGGCCACACTCAGTCATAAATATTTCAAGCCACTCGGGCATTTCAGTAAAACAGGGCATTCGGCCCAAAACATTTATATGCATCAAAATAGAGTCATAAGACTGAGTTATGCATTCAACAAGTATAACCATGACTGAGTATAGATTTTCAATAGAAAATAGTGAGAGGATGATACAAAATAGCCCCTAAGGGTCCAATCAGCATTGGCGCAAGGCCCAAACATGGCACTCGGCCCAATTTATAGAAAATCATTCTAAAACATATAAGTATCAAATGGTTTCAACAAAGTATGAAACTTTACAGTTGCCATGGGACGGACCAAGTCACAAATCCCCAACACTGCACGCCCACACGCCCGTCACCTAGCATGTGCGTTACTTCAAAATAATAGAATAATACAAAAATCCAGGGTTTCATACCCTCAGGACTAGATTTACAATCGTTACTTACCTCAACAAGATGAACCCAACATCGAGCAAGCTAATCAATACTCAGGAAATTTCCACTCTATGCGTATCCACCTCTGAATGCTTTCTTGTCTCCTCAATTCAATGCCAACGATCCGAAACTGAAATTCACCCCTTAATGATAATACAATTATCTACTATACTAAGCAACTTCAATCTACAATATCAACATCCATTGGGACCAACATTAGTAACCCATTCCATAGTTTCATTGTATTCATAAATTTCATCGCCAAGATTACCATTCACCTTCTCTCTTATTTTCTCAAAAGTACTATTCATGCAATGAACTAGAGTTTTATAATCCAATCTTTCAACCATTAAAACTTGTGACAAATGCTTCAAATACTTCTAACTACTCATAATAAACGAGTTTGAAGCATTGGAAATACCTCTAGTAGATCAATCTTGAAAAATCACAACTTTGGTGATTTTTGTGTTCTTAAGGATTTGATGATGAAATCTTGTATTTGGATGTAAGAATGATGTTAGAAATCATGTATATTGAGTAATAATCAACCCAAAACATCATTAACAGCTTACCTTGGTTGATTGGACTTGATTTGAGCTCAAAATCATCCCTTCACCTCAAGAACCCTAACCCCCAAATACTCAAAATATCCCCCTTCCCCGACCTTGTATTTATAGGCCCAGATTTATGGGTTTCAGATGCGGCCCTGGATGCTTCGCATCCCCACTTTACTCCTCTTTGAAGGTCGGATGCGGACCTGGACGCTATGGCAGCACTTCACTGCCAGCCTCTCTTTCGGACGCGACCTCGGATGCTTCGCATCCGCAGGCTCCTCCGCCAGCTTTTGGTAATTTGGTCATAACTTCTTGTAGGAATGTCCAAATGACGAACAGTTTGAAGCGTTAGAAACTAGACTCAAAGATATTTCATTTGATAGGTAATAAACCATATAAAACTTCGTATAATGAGAGTTATGCTCAATGGAATTTAGGTCTTATGCGAACTCACTTGAAACTTTAATCTTATGAAATTTCCAACTTCCAAACTTCTCATTAACCATCCGAAATCATCCCGAGCCCCTCGGGACCTTAACCAAATATACCAACAAGTCCTAAGATATCATACGGAGCTATTGGAATCATCAAAATTAAATTCCGAGGTCGTTTACACATAGATCCATATCCGGTCCACTTTTCTAACTTAAATTTCTTAATTTTGAGACTAAGTGTCTTATTTCTCTCCGAGTTCCTTCGGACCCGAAGCAACTAACCCGATGCAACTCAACACAGCTGAACAACACATAAATAAGGATAGATGGGGGAAACAGGGCTATAAATCTCAGAACGAACGACCGGGTCGTTACATCCTCCCCCACTTGAACATACGTTCGTCCTCGAACGTGTCCAGAGTTGTTCCAAAAGCCATGAAATCACTGTGTAACTTTCCCATGCACATACCCGGGGCTGATCCCACGTCACCCTATCCCATACAGGTCTGATAGCACAGCATAACTGAAATTTCTCAATTCAACCTAGCCTACAAGCCTTCGAATCAAATTTCCAACATCCGAAATTTCCTATAAGATGAAAAGTTTGCATCTACATACCGTATAAGTCTGAACAATCTGTACCAAAAGCTGTAACCATAACTCAAATACTCAAATTCAAATACCGCATAGCTCGAATGCTCGAAGCAATGATTTCAAATCACAGTATCGACTCAAATCAATCCAGTGCCAGTAATAAACCTTATATCAACCAAACCCTCGTTCTAAAACCTTCGTACAATGCCGATGATGAAAGAAACATACCAAATTCATAACCATTCATTAGACCATCAGGCCATGGAGCTCCCGTTCCTTCTACAAGAACTATAACCAATTTCAAAGTCGACTTCCGATATTATCCTCCTAATTATACCACAATCAATCTGATAGCATCCATTCTAGGCCCAATGACCTCGTCTCCTCTAGCACGACCACTCTAGTGACATGACACATCAATACAATTTAAAGCCACAACCCGTGCAATCCATGCACCAGATAGCAACATTCCAAATGTACCCAATCGTAATAATGACCCAAACAGGAGAACCGTTCCGCAAGCTCGACGAGTACCACCCCGACGCAATGCTAATAACCCATCACACACCGCAGAACCATAACATACGAATCTTACACAAGGGATCATATTTCCACATAACCCTGCTACAATACGCGACCCTATCCAAATACTGGTCCATATGAAACACCTCAAGCCACCCTGCTAAAATCAATAACCATGCGCAATTTGACATCAAGTACCCAAAGTACATTACTATAACCACAGAGAAGCAAACGACACCATGCCACATAAAATCTGAAAGAACGTGGCCAATACATCATCAACCAAGCAATATCCAATACTATTCTCGCTCAAATTCCGCTATAAGGCCATAATAGGACCGCACCATATGTGCATATAACCAACGAATCACAACTCTTCGTAGCATAGAAAAGTAACTCACAGATCATTCCAGAACACGAATAAGCTTCACATCAACGGAATGGCACATCCTTCAACAATAGCAGTATGGAGCCAATCAATCTGGCTCGGTATAGAATACACATCCTAATTGGGCCTACCAATGGGCCCCGAATCAAATATGGTCAGCCACCAATAGATAAACAACCTCCGAATGTCCACAATGACGAAATCATAACACCTTCTATCATCTGGCTAGCTCCGGCCACAAATTCACAGTCCACCACCATGAAACAATCTGCTCATGAGAACTCCCAATCTTCGATTCCATAGAATACATGAATTACCCTATTTGATTCCACCTCCATCGCTCGAATGCCTAACACCTCTCTCATACACAATCCCCCCACGAGAAATACTTTGAAACTTCTTCCGTGCCACCTAGTCATCGGAAACCATTCATGTTGCCTAAGAATTTATGTCCTTCCCTTCAAAACTGAACTGTGACCTGGTACATGTAAATCCTATTCCCGCACAACACACCACATCTGTTATGCCATCATGTGACAAGCATAAGAATTCCATTATCAACTCTGAGTCACTAGCAAATTAAATACATTATTAGTCAGAAACCTCTTTCTTGCTTCTTTCTAGGAGAAAATCATAACACACAACACGCTCCGTACATCGGTAGAAATTATCCGGTTTAAACCATGGTAGAACCCATCATGAACACTTTGAAATCCATTTGCACATAATCAAGCTATCTGAACCGAATTCCTCTAACTTCACCAAGCCACACAGGTTGCCAAATCCGGGAGCATTGCCACGAAGCACCTGTAGATACTAGCCACGTCATAAGTACACAAATAACCGATCATACCCATTACTGTGCTACCCTAACCTACTTCCAAACTGTTCTTTTTTCCCCAAGTCCTTTCTAAATTGCCTTCAAATTGCTATTTTATTTCCTTATTAGAACACTACTATCCTTAACTAAAACTTACCCCACGAACTCTAGCATAGAATCAGGTCGTCCTAAGGCTTATAAACCGCCGAATTTCTTTTTTTTTTTTTTTATCCCAAAGGTTCCACAACCAAAAATGCTTACTCTGCAGAGACTTTATGTGAACCTAAAACTGTTTCCTTTGCCTTCTTGATACTGAAATGCATAATTCACAATGATATAAGATGCCACGAGTCTCAACACCGTTCAATGCAACTCCCAGTTTTCTAGCCATATTTATAAATCTTGAATCTATTGGAACCATTCTCGAGAATCATCCACTCTACTCAATTCTCGAATTAACCGACCAAATGGACTGAAACGACCTGTGCCCCATTAGCACAACGACACCTAAGGGAATAAAGAGTAACCTGCACTCCTACGCAACCGAGCAAATTCCCGCTCCATGTACACTACATTCTCTGTGAATAACCACTCAATTATTTTATGGTCCTCCTATAACCATAGAGCGTAATACAACTTATGTCCAAAAATTTCTTTACCCGAGTCATCCTCGACCTCAACCTCTGCAAGTCATAATTGATTCACCGGTATACCCCGAACCGAAACTAATACGACCCATAACCGTGCAATCAACTCGTCGATAGCAGACTCCCCCACTTAGCCTAAATCTGCAATTATATAAAATTAGAATCTGTAAGGATTTCTCCTTCTCAATTACCAAGGTCTCGCACTGTTAACCTGCCAGACTTCTCGAAGTCTTTTATTAATCCTTTCATGAACATTCTGAATCTCCAACCAAAATCACATACGCGAACTCCTACCGGGTAGCGAGTAATATTCCTCGCAAATGCTTCATCAACATCATGCCACTGCTAGCTACACACAAGAGATAACCTACATGTGGAATTCCTTACCGACATCTTCCAATGACACTGCATTGAGTGCAACGATCACTAAATCCGTAAATTCTCCTGAGTTCATTCTCGCTAACCATCTGTATAAGTCTGCACTTTCCATATTGACATCAACTGTATGTCAAAAATACCTTCCGAACTCAAGTCATATTGCACCTGACACGATAATCAGATCTTCACGCCTTTATTCATTTCAAACACACTCTTTTCTGCCATATTCAATTTACCTTTGTACACTAACCATCACTCCAAATAGAGTATGCATGCCTATTCACATAATAACACGATTCCAAGCCATTCTACATATCCTCAAGGCGCACGACTAACCTACTAGTAAATTCATATGCTAATTTGCCACTCTTACTTCGGTTAAATCATTTCTTTTAAGAAACCTCTCAACCTCTACTTCTCCTACTTGACCTGTTAGTACTTCAACCACCGCGAAATACTTCTCGTCATGTCTTCCCTCATAATTTGCTACCCAACTGCTGCATCAAATCGAAATGTATCTCTGTCGCACCTGAACCAATAAAATATTATCGACTCTAAGTCTCTTCGAAGATCATCTTCATCGAGCCATCAACATCAAAAATACCCATTCGCAACCACAATACACAATCACTTACTCTTCTTGAGTCCAAACTCATTGACAAGATGTGAGAATTTAATTTTCCCCAACATTTAACAACGTGAAAGATCCTTCAAACATTCACACATGAGACCGTACGTCACATCAAAACGAAAATCAAGTGCCCAATGGCCTTCTTTTACATTTCAAGGAAACACTTCTCATCACATTCAAATCATCTTAACATATCCCGCAGTTACATCATACTCAACACAAAGCCATTCCACCGCTCATTGAGCCATGAATTACACTCGTAGGGGCATTATCGGACATATGAGTCCAAATGTACAGGTTACAACTGAAGCTACCGAGCCAAAACTATGGTTTAAACCTGGGCTCAAGTCCTCCAGACTAGCCCATCACCAAAACACATAATACACATCTCGAACCTCGTTCATAGAATCACAAACCAGCGATGCACAACTGATACCGAGCGCTCATGTGCGCATACGAGATGCGTGGAAGGAATTAAAAGAGTTATGTCTCAAACTAAATAAATTTCGCATGATAGAATACAAGAAAGTGAAATTTTCCTAAGAGTTCTGCAGCCTCTCGAAGATAAGTACAGACGTCTCCGTACCGATCTGCAAGACTTTACTAAACCCGCTTATGACTCGTGAGACCTATGTAACCTAGGCTCTGATACCAATCTGTCACGACCCAAAACTAACCCTGTCGTGATGGCGCCTATCGTGGAACTAGGCAAGCCGACTCATTTCCAAAACAAACCGATATATTCATTTTAAAGATAATTTCAAGGTAAAAACCTCCATTTAAAGAGTTCAAATCAAAGAAAAATAGAAGTGCGGAAAAGAAAAGCCCGACATCGGGGTATCACTAGTCATGAGCATCTACTATAATCTATCTAACAATATCAAGGCTAACTTAGCCTAGAAAATAGCTAAATACAACTAGAGGAAGATAAGAGGGAGAAGAGCAGGGGCTGCGATCGCCAAACAGCTTCCTTACTATCTCCAAGAAAACCTGTAACCAGAATACTCAATAACAGCTACCGTGTCCAGCTACACCTGAATCTGCACACAAGGTGCAGGGAGTAACGTGAGTATGCCAACTCAGTAAGTAACAACAATAAATAAAGACTGAGCAGTAGTGAAGAGCAATAAAGCATGTAACGTTCATATCAGGAAATCTCAGCAAAATACCACATGCTCTTAAAAATCAGGATTTGAATTAAACATCTCGTTTAAACCGGGTTCCAGTAAAAATCATTTAAAGATATTTTTCCAACAGTTTTTCAAACAAAGGCTCAGCAAATGTGAGAAAAAATGATGAAATCATAAACATCCCCTCGGGCAAACCTCACAGTCACTCTTGCCACTCGGGCATTCCTCACAATCACTCTTGCCACTCGGGCATACCTCATAATCATTCAGCACTCTGCACTCGCACTCAGTAGGTACCTACGCTCACTGGGGTGTGTACAGACTCTGGAGGGGATCCTTCATCCCAAGCGCTATAATCTGCACGGACAACTCACGTGCGATAATAATAAAGTATGCTGCAGACGGGCAGCCCCGATGCACACTCATCCTCTCAAATCAGGCCCTCGGCCTCACTCAGTCACAAGTATGCTGCAGGCGGGAAGCCCCGATCCACACTCATCCTCACAAATCAGGCCCTCGGCCACACTCAGTCATAAATATTTCAAGCCACTCAGGCATTTCAGTAAAATAGGGCATTCGGCCCAAAACATTTATATGCATCAAAATAGAGTCATAAGACTGAGTTATGCATTAAACAAGTATAACCATGACTGAGTATAGATTTTCAATCGAAAACAGTGAGAGGATGATATAAAATAGCCCCTAAGGGTCCAAACAGCATTGTTGCAAGGCCCAAACATGGCATTCGACCCAATTTATAGAAATTCTTTCTAAAACATATAAGCATCAAATGGTTTCAACAAAGTATGCAACTTTACAGTTGCTATGGGACGGACCAAGTCACAAATCCCCAACAGTGCACGCCCACACGCCCGTCACCTAGCATGTGCGTCACTTCAAAATAATAGAATGATACAAAAATCCGGGGTTTCATACCCTCAGGACTAGATTTACAATCGTTACTTACCTCAACAAGATGAACCCAATGTCGAGCAAGCTAATCAATACTCAGGAAATTTCCACTCCCTGCATATCCACCTCTGAATGCTTTCTTGTCTCCTTAATTCAATGCCAACGATCCGAAACTGAAATTCACCCCTTAATGATAATACAACGATCTACTATACTAAGCAACTTCAATCTACAATATCAACATCCATTGGGACCAACATTAGTAACCCATTCCATAGTTTCATTGTATTCATAAATTTCATCGCCAAGATTACCATTCACCTTCTCTCTTATTTTCTCAAAAGTACTATTCATGACATGAACTAGAGTTTTATAATCCAATCTTTCAACCATTAAAACTTGTAACAAATGCTTCAAATACTTCTAACTACTCATAATAAACGAGTTTGAAGCATTGGAATTACCTCTAGTAGATAAATCTTGAAAAATCACAACTTTGGTGATTTTTGTGTTCTTGAGGATTTGATGATGAAATCTTGTATTTGGATGTAAGAATGGTGTTAGAAAACATGTATATTGAGTAATAATCAACCCAAAACATCATTAACAGCTTACCTTGGTTGATTGGACTTGATTTGAGCTCAAAATCGTCCCTTCACCTCAAGAACCCTAACCCCCAAATACTCAAAATATCCCCCTTCCCCGACCTTGTATTTATAGGCCCAGATTTCTGGGTTTCGGATGCGGCCCTGGATGATTCGCATCCCCACTTCACTCCTCTTTGAAGGTCGGATGCGGACCTGGATGCTATGGCATCACTTCATTGCCAGCCTCTCTTTCGGACGCGACCTCGGATGCTTCGCATCCGCAGGCTCCTCCGCCAGCCTTTGGTAATTTGGTCATAACTTCTTGTAGGAATGTCCAAATGACAAACGGTTTGAAGCATTAGAAACTAGACTCAAAGATCTTTCATTTGATAAGTAATAAACCATATAACACTTCGTATAATGAGAGTTATGCTCAATGGAATTTAGGTCTTATGCGAATTCACTTGAAACTTTAATCTTATGAAATTTCCAACTTCCAAACTTCTCATTAACCATCCGAAATCATCCCGAGCCCCTCAGGACCTTAACCAAATATACCAACAAGTCCTAAGATATCATACAGAGCTATTGGAATCATCAAAATTAAATTCCGAGGTTGTTTACACATAGATCCACATCCGATCCACTTTTCTAACTTAAATTTCTTAATTATGAGACTAAGTGTCTTATTTCACTCCGAGTTCCTTTCGGACCTGAACCAACTAACCCGATACAACTCAACACAGCTGAATAACACATAAATAAGGATAGATGGGGGAAATGGGGTTATAACTCTCAGAACGAAAGACCGGGTCGTTACACAAGAAGATTGGCTAGCTGACCTTGAAGGATATTAAATTGTTGATCCCTCTTTTCTAGCTGAACTTGAAGGGTATCAAATTGTTTATCTCTATTTTGTTCTCTAGCCTTTGTCTCTTCAAGCTCTACTGTCAGCTTTGCGATCTTCTGTTCCATAGATGAGATAGTCGACCTATCAATTTCCTCGCCTTGGGCGGAAGTCCCTATACCTTGCAATCCAGCCTTGTAGCGTCGAAATGATGTCTCTAGAAGGCTGTATGCTATCCCTTTTTAGGACCACTGACAACATCCAACCATATCCTCTACGCTTCTTCATCTGAAAGGGGTGGTCGTTTGCCTTGCTCATTCGGTGGCAAGCTCTGAGTGTACTCCTCCACATTAATCTTGTAGTGACCCTTTATTTAGAAGATAAAAAATTATTAACTATATAATATTATAAACATTTATAGTAGTTAATTATGAAACTTACATATGCAGTCTCCGCCCGTTCCTCGACCCATCTAGTTTGATCTGTCAGTGTCTTCTTCTTCCGGATGTGAGTCTCCATGAAGAACTCATCATGAGTCATCTTCCTCCCATATTTTTTTCCTACAAATATAATAAAACGTGTTAACTAAATTAACATATATAAATATAGTTCGATAAAAATAAATGTAAATATTTTAAGGAATTACCAGTAGTCTCCTCGTAGCCCCCATGCTCCTTGCACCCACACAGTGCAAGGAGCCACCCTTCTCAGATGCTCGGGCCTTCTTTCCCAGTTCACTCTTCTTCTCGAATTTCTCGGTGGTCCAATACCTCAGCAGATCCTTCCATAAATGCGGTAGAACCCATGAAGGCTTTTTGTTCTTCTTCCGAGTGGAGGAAAAGGAATCAGATAGTCTCTTACGGCATTTGAACTCCCAATTTGCACAAATTTCATTGTTATACTGGTCCTCCCAGGCACACTTAGTCTGCAAATAAAGTATGTAACGTTAGATGAAAATATTGTTAATATAATGCTTAAATAGATAAGAATTGTATTAAAACCTTAAATTGGTTGAACATTTGTTGCACGAGCTCTGGTGAAAAGTCACTCCAAGTCAGATAGGGTGCAATATACAACTGACCAAGAATTTAAGTGATTGTCTTTGTAACCTGATGATTAGGTATGAACTTGCAACATAGAAATTACATTAAATAAACAAGAGTACCTATTATAATTTAGCAAAAATAAAGAAATAATAAATAAATCTTACCCATTGCCCTCAGGCCTGATGATCATCCTATGATAACGATCATACTGCACTTCATCTAGATCATCATCCTCCGATGAATCTGAAGCATGCACAGAAGGGGAGGCATCTGGCTCAACGCTACTATCCCGAAGACGAAGTCTAGAAATGCTAGGAGACGAACTCCGTGGAGAGGGAGAAGGGATCCCTGATGAAGATGGTTGCGATCCACACCCTTGTATCGATCTAGACCCCTGCTACGATCCAGACCACTGCTGCGATTTGGCTGACTGAAATCTAGATGGATGCGATCCAGCTGGTGATGAAGCAAATGGAGCAGATGACGGGCGTACCACATGGCTCTATGACTGCTGACTCGATGGACCCATGTAACTACATATAGGATCATATGGAGGAAGCGGGGTATAGCCCTGTGGCAGAGGTGGTGGTGGTGGAGGAGCGGAACAGTGGTGGCGGTGGCTTAGGCGTGAGCGATGAGAGGTGGGGCATCATTATTTGGGGGTGGGTGACTTGATTTTGGGTGGGATTAGGCCAAAAATCTCTGTGGAAGAGAGATGGATGAGAGATAGAAGAGAGAGAATTAGAAGATGAAAATGGGGGAGTTTCCTGTCCGGGCTGGTCTAATTGCGAAATTTCCGACCGATTTCGGTCGGAAAAGTTAGTAAATGATTGATCGTTTGACTGGACCAATACCGACCGATTGAGACTACGAGGTGGTTCCTCGGGAGTTCTTCTTGTATATTTACTTTTGAGACTACGAGGCGGTTCCTCAGGAGTTCTCCCTGTATATTTACTTTTAAGACTACGAGGCGGTTCTCGGGAGTTCTCCCTACACATTTATTTTTGAGACTACGAGACGGGTCCTCGGGAGTTCTCCCTGCATATTTACTTTTGAGACTACGAGGCGGTGCCTCTGGAGTTCTCCCTGTATATTTATTTTGGGACTACGAGACGGTATCTCGGGAGATTCCCTGTTGTTATTTTCGCTTGTTGTACTGTTATTTCATTGTGTTTTTCCTTTTCTGAACTCTAGTCTCTTATTATACTCTATATCCTCCTGCTTTATTTATTTTATACGAGTGGGCCTGACCTGATCTCGTTACTACTCGACCGAGGTTAGGTTTGGCACTTACTGGGTACCAATTATGGTGTACTCATGCTACTCTTCTGCACATGTTTTGTGTGCAAATTCAGGTGCTCTTTTTCAGCCGCATTATCAGTGAGTCGAGACAGCTTTGGAGACTTTAAGGTATATTTTCCACGTCTGCAGACCTCGGAGTCCCTCTCTATTCTCTCTTATGTCATTTATCTTTCGTACTTCTTTTGTTAGACTCTAGTGTATAAAGATACTAGTTTTCCTCCTATAGCTTGTGACTTACGATGTTTCGAGTTTTGGGAAAGACTGTGTATTATATAGTATTGGTTATTATACATGCCGAGCGGCATTGTTATTAGTTATTCAGTTATCCACTATTGTTAGTTGCCAAGTTTTATTTTCGTATTGTTATTTCCGTAATTTGTTAAGCTTACCTAGTCGTAGAGACTAGGTGCTGTCACGACGTTATACAGAGGGAGTTTGGGTCGTGACAAGTTGGTATCAGAGCTCTAGGTTCATAGGTATTGTGAGTCACAAACCAGTTTATTAGAGTCGCACGGATTGGTACGGAGACGTTTGTACTTATCTTCGGAAGGCAATGAAACTGTTAGGAAAAATTATACCTCTTTGATTCCTTGTCGTGCGAAATTTGTTGACATCAAAATTCTAAAATTCTGTATTCTATTATTTCTCACAAATGGTGAGGACCCGTACCGGAGGATCTGATGACCAGGCACCCACGCCCCCTGCTAGAGCCACGAGAGGTCGGGGCCAAGGTAGAGGTCGAGGATGAACATGCAGTGTAACCAGAGCACTCGCACTCGTTGTGACAGAGGTGCCCCCAGTAGCTTCAGCTGGAGGGAAGGAACCTGAGTTGCCTATTGCTGCACCAGCTCTCCAGGAGACTCTAGCCCAATTTTTGAGCATGTTCAGCACCTTAGCTCAGGCTGGATTGATTCCACTTGCTCCTGCCACATCTCAGGCCGGGGGAGGGGCACAGACTCCCGTAGCCCGTACTCCTGAGCAGAGGGACCAGGTTGACCAGGTCCTAGAGTTCATCCCTATGCAGCCGGTAGCTCCGGTTCAACACGAGACTAGGAAAGTGGATTCTGAGGCGGAGCAGCTCAGACTTGAAAGGTACAAGAAGTACCACCCACCTACATTCAGTGAATTGGATACAAATGATGCTCGGGGTTTTCTGGAGGAGTGTCATCGTATTCTCTGTACTATGGGTGTAGCGGAGACGAGTGTGGTTTCTTTTACCACCTTCAAGCTTAGAGGAGTAGCCTATCAGTGGTGGCGTGCTTATGAGTTGATTAGTCCAGATGAGGCAGCTTCACTTATATGGACTCAGTTCTCGGACATATTTGTGAGAGAGTATGTCCCTCAGAGCCTCAGGAACTCCTAGAGCGTGGAGTTTGAGCAGCTACGCTAGGGTGCTATGACTGTGTCAGAGTATGCAGTCCGCTTCATTGATTTGGCCCGACATGCACCGGCCTTGGTTGCCACAATTCGAGAGAGGGTTCTACGGTTTATTGAGGGACTCCACCCTAGTATCCGGATTAGTATGGACAGGGAGTTGGAGATGGATATTTCTTATCAACAGGTTGTGAGTATCGCTAGGAGATTGGAGGGCATGCTTGCCTGGGATAGAGAGGAGAGAGAGGCCAAGAGGTCTCAAGAGACTGGTTCTTATTCTGGTGCTCGTGCCCCAGCAGCTTGCCATGGTAGGGGTTATGTGAGTCGCCCCGTTCATTCAGCTCTTCCAGCCGCAAGTGGTGTTCCAGCCCCTACTAGGCCCCATGAGCCTTATTACGCACTGCTAATATCTAGTGTGCCTCCTGCTCGGGGTGCTTTTAGCAGCCAGTCCAGCAGACCTGGCCCGAGTCAGTCACAGCATCCACGCCCTCCGGAGGGTTGTTTTGAGTGTGGCGACACTCGCCACATGGTGAGGAATTGCCCTAGACTTAGGAGGGGTGCACCTTCACAGACTTCCCAGCCACCGCGTGCTCCACCGGGTCCTCAGGCTATGATTCCAGCACCAGCTACCACCTTACCTGCTCAGCCAGCTCGAGGTGGAGGTCGGGGGGGTTGAGGTCGCCCTAGAGGCCAGGCCAGATATTATGCTCTTCCGGCTCATACAGTGGCAGTTGCTTCCGACTCTGTCATTACAGGTATTGTTCCGTGTCCTTTTTTTTTGCCCCGTATTTGGGCGTATCTCGGGATTCTTTGAATTTCCCTATTTATGTGTCTACTCTTGTGGGAGATTCTCTTGTTGTGGACTGCGTGTATCGGTCGTGTTTGATTGCTCTTAGTGGTTTTGAGACCAGAGCCGATTTATTATTGCTCAGTATGGTAGACTTTGATGTTATTTTGGGCATGGACTGGTTGTCGTCCCATTATGCTATTCTTGATTGTCACGCCAAAATTGGGACGCTGGCTATGCCAGGACACCGCGATTTGAGTGGAGAGGTACCTTAGAGTATACTCCCAGCAGAGTTATTTCATTTCTTAAAGCTCAACGAAAGGTTGAGAAGGAGTGTGACGCGTATTTAGCTTATGTGAGAGATGTCAGTATTGATACCCCTACAGTTGAGTCAGTTCTAGTAGTGAGGGACTTTTTAGATGTGTTTCCAGCCGATCTTCCGGGCATGCCACCTGATATAGATATTGATTTTGGCATTGATTTGTTGCCGGAAACTCAGCCCATCTCTATTCCTCTATATCGTATCGCTCCTCCTGAATTGAAGGAGTTAAAGGAGCAATTACATGAGTTGCTTGATAAGACTTCATTCGGGCTAGTGTGTCACCTTAGGGTGCTCTTGTCTTATTTGTGAAGAAGAAGGATGGTTCTATGAGGATGTGCATTGATTACCGCCAGTTGAACAAAGTTATAGTGAAGAACATATATCCCTTGCCTTGTATTGATCACTTATTTGACCAGTTACATGGTGCTAGAGTGTTTTTCAAGATTGACTTACGTTCAGGCTATCATCAGTTAAAGATTTGGGAGCCAGATATCTCAAAGACTGCTTTCAGGACTCGGTATGGTCACTACGAGTTCCTTATGATGTCATTTGGGCTGACCAACGCCCCAACAACTTTTATGCACTTGATGCACAGTGTGTTCCGGCCCTATCTTGACTCATTCGTCATTATGTTTATTGACAATATTATGGTGTACTCTTGGACTCGGGAGGATCATGAGCAGCACCTGATGACTGTGCTTCAGACCCTGAGAGAAAAGAGGTTATATGCAAAATTTTAAAAGTGTGAGTTTTGGCTAGACTCAGTGGCATTCTTAGGTCATGTAGTATCGAGTGATGGGATCCAGGTGGATCCGAAGAAGATTGAAGTAGTGCAAAGTTGGCCTCGACCATCATCAGCTATGGAGATCCGAAGTTTTCTTGGTTTGGCAGGGTATTACTGTCATTTTGTAGAGGGATTCTCAACTATTGCAGCACCTATGACCAGGCTGACCCAGAAGGGTGCTCCGTTCAGGTGGATAAAGGAGTGTGAGGAGAGCTTCCATAAGCTCAAGATAGCTTTGACTAAAGCCCAGTATTGGTATTGCCTATAGGTTCGGGGTCTTATACTATATATTGTGATGCATCACGGATCAGTGTTGGTGCGGTGTTGATGCAGGATAGTAGGGTGATTGTCTATGTATCCAGACAACTGAAGGTGCATGAATAGAACTATCATGTCCACGCCCTTGAGTTAGTAGCTATTGTTCATTCCTTGAAGATTTGGCGGCACTATTTGTAAGGTGTCCCTTGTGAAATTTACACCATCATGAGAGTTTGCAGCATCTGTTTAAGCAAACGGATCTTAACTTGCATTAGCATAGGTGGTTCGAGCTACTGAAGGACTATGATATCACCATTTTGTACCATTTGGGGAAGACCAATATGGTGGCCGATGCTTTGAGTCGCCGGGCAGAGAGTTTGGGGAGTTTAGCATATCTACCAGCAGCAGAGAGGCCATTGGCGTTGGATGTTTAGGCCATAGCCAGCCAGTTTGTGAGATTGGATATTTCTGAGCCGAGTCGAGTATTGGCTTGTGTGATCTCTCGGTCTTCTCTTTATGATCGTATCAGGGAGTGTCAGTATAATGGCCCCCATATGCTTGTCCTTAAGGACACGGTCTAGCACGGCGATGCTAAGGAGGTCACTATTAGGGATGATGGTGCATTGAGGATGCAGGGCAGGTTATGTGTGCCCAATGTAGATGGTTTGCGATAGTTGATTCCTCAGGAGGCTCACAGCTCGCGGTACTCTATTCCTCCAGGTGCCGCGAAGATGTACCAGGACTTGAGGCAGCATTATTGGTGGAGAAGAATAAAAAAGGACACAGTGGAACATGTAGCTCGGTATCTAAATTTCCAGCAGGTGAAGTATGAGTATCAGCAGCCAGGTGGGTTGCTTCAGAAGTCAGATATTTCAGAGTGGAAATGGGAGCGGATCACTATGGATTTTGTTGTTGGGCTTCCACGGACTCAGCGAAAGTTTGATGCAGTTTGGGTGATTGTGGATTGGCTGACCAAGTCAGCTCTACCTATTCTTTCGAGCAGTTGGCTCGAATTTATATCCCCGAGATTGTCAGGCTTCATGGAGTACCGGTATCTATCATCTCTGATCAGGGTACGTAGTTTACATCACGTTTCTAGAGGGCTGTACAACAGGAGTTGGGTACTCGGGTTGAGTTGAGCACATCATTTCACCCTTAGACGGACGGATAGTCCGAGCGCACTATTTAGATACTGGAGGATATGCTCCACGCTTGTGTGATAGATTTTGGGGATGCTTGGGATTAGTTCTTTCCACTTGCGGAGTTTGCCTACAACAACAGTTATCAGTCGAGCATTCAGATGGTACCATATGAGGCTTTGTATGGTAGGCGGTGTCGGTCTCCAGTGGGTTGGTTCGAACCAGGTGAGGCTAGATTATTGGGTACAGACTTGGTTCAGGATGCCCTGGATAAGGTGAAGGTGATTCAGGATCAACTTCGCACATCCCAGTCCAGACAGAAGAGTTATGCAGATCGGAAGGTTCGCGATGTTGCATTCATGGTTAGAGAGCGGTTCTTGATCCGGGTTTTGCCTATAAAGGGTGTTATGAGGTTCGAGAAAAAGGGCAAGCTGAGCCCAAGGTTCATTGGTCCATTTGAGGTGTTGTGGCAAGTTGGAGAGGTTGCTTATGAGCTTGCCTTATTTCCCAGTCTAGCAGGAGTTCATCAAGTATTCCATGTTTCTATGCTCCGGAAGTATCATGGGGATCCGTCTCATGTGCTGGATTTCAGCTCAGTCCAATTGGACAAGGATCTATCTTTTGTTGAGGATCCAGTGGCTATTTTGGACAAGCAGGTTCGAAAGCTGAGGTTAAAGAACATTGCTTCCGTGAAGGTTCAGTGGAGGGGTCAGCAGGTCGAGGAGGCGACTTGGGAGACTGAGCAGGATATGCGCAGCCGTTATCCTAATCTTTTCACCACTTCAGGTATGTCTTTATGCTCGTTCAAGGACGAATGATTGTTTTAAGAGTGGCAGGATGTAACGACCCGACCGGTCATTTTGAGCATAATAGCCCCGATCCCCTACTAACTGTTTCTCCCATATCTTTTTCTGCTTATGTGACTTATCAGGAGGATTTGTTTTTGGTTTCGCAGTGTTTTGGGACACTTAGTCGGTAAACGGAAGCTTAAGCCTTAGGATCTTGACCGTAGTCGGAACTGTGTGAATACGACTCTAGAATGGAGTTCCGTCAGTTCTGTGAGCTCTGTTGGGTGATTTTGGACTTAGGGGCATGTCCGGATTGTGTTATGGAGGTCTGTAGCTCATTTAGGCTTGAAATGGCGAAAGTCGACTTTTTAGAGATTTTGATTGGTAGTGGACTTTTTGATATCGGGGTCGAAATATGATTTCAGAAGTTGGAGTAGGTCCGTAATGTTGAATATGACTTGTGTGCAAAATTTGAGGTCGATCAGACGTGGTTTGATAGGTTTCGACATCAGTTGTAGAAATTTGAAGTTTCAAGTTTATTAAGTTTGAATTAGAAGGCGATTTGTGTTTTTAGCATTGTTTGATGTGATTTTGGGGCTCGACTAAGTTCGTATGATATTTTAGGACTTGTTGGTATGTTTGGTTGAGGTCCCGGGGGCCTCGGGTGGATTCCGGGTGGTTAACGGACTAGTTTTTGACTTGAAAGATTTCAGAAATTTTTGGTATTTTCAGTTAGTGGTTTCCTCTTATGCAGTCGCGTAGGAGGAGATGCGATCGCGAAGCCTTGAATTAGGAAGTCACCATTTTGTTCTATGCGATCGCAATAGCTCGTCCGCGATCGCGAAGTTTGCGTGGCCATTGATATGCAAATGCATAGCCCGTTCCGCGTTTGCAGTGAGGAAGAAAGGACCTGGGCATTGGGAGGATTTACCTATGCGGTCGCGCGGCGTGTTACCCAATCGCAGGTGAGGTGATGCGTTCGCATGGCATGTTTTAAAGCTGTTGGAATTTTTTTCTACGGGATCGCGTGGGAAATTTCGCGATCGCGTATTGTGAGCACCTGGGTAGAATATAACATTCCAAAATCGAGGGTTAAGCCATTTTAGTAAAAACTTGAGATTGGGAGCTCGGATTTGGACGAGATTTTGAGGGCTTTTCAGAGACATCCCACTCATTAATTTCATCATTTAATTTCGGATTTTGGGTGAAAATTTGGGAAACATGGAAAGAAGTTCTTAAACCAAGATTTTGGGTTTTGATTGGGATTTTGACATCGGATTTGGATACTTTTGGTGCGAGTGAACTGGTGAGTGAATGGGTGTTCATATTTTGTGACTTTTACCCGATTCCGAGATGTGGGCCCGGGTCTACTTTTTGGGGCGATTTTCTAATTTCTTGCTTTATCTTTGATTTCATTAATTAGATTAGTTTCTTATAGTTGTATTTATGGTATGTAATTGATTTTGGCTAGATTTGGGCCATTCAGAGTCGGATATTCATGGAAAAGGCATCGTTACCGATTGATTGAGCTTGGTTCGAGGTAAGTGGTTTGCCTAACCTTGTATGGGGGAAACCTCCTTAGGATTTGGTACTGTTGTGATATGTGAGCGCCGTGTACGTGAGGTGACGAGTACATATACGGGCTATTTGTTGAAAAACTCGATTTATTTTTACTGTGTAGCAACCTGTTTTCCTTTAATTTGAGTTATACCGTTTAAACGAGTATTAGTCTGTTTTCATTCTAATTTGAGCTATTCCAATATGTGTAGTTACCCTGTTTAGTCTAATATCGCATGTCTACGTGCTTTAACTGCTTATTTGAACTCTGTGAAGCATGCCTAGTTGATTCCCAACTTTTTCCTTGTTCTTTATCAGTATAACTGTAGAAATCTTGCTGTTAACTCTTGTATTTGTCGATTTTAGCTGTGTGTTTACTTTTGAGACTACGAGGCGGTTCCTCGTGAGTTCTCCCTGTATATTTACTTTTGAGACTACGATGCGGTTCCTCGGGAGTTCTCCCTATGTATTTACTTCTGAGACTACGAGGCGGTTCCTCGGGAGTTCTCCCTGCACATTTACTTTTGAGACTATGAGGCGGTTCCTTGAGAGTTCTCCCTACATATTTACTTTTGAGATTACGAGGCGGTACCTCAGGATTTCTCCCTGTATATTTATTTTGGGACTACGAGACGGTATCTCGGGAGATCCGCTGTTGTTATTTTCGCGTGTTGTACTGTTATTTCATTGTGTTTTTCCTTTATTGAACTCTAGTCTCTTATTATACTGTATATCTTCCTGCTTTATTTATTATATACCAGTGGGCCTGACCTGACCTCGTCACTACTCAACCGAGGTTAGGCTTGGTATTTACTGGGTACGAATTGTGGTGTACTCATACTACTCTTCTGCACATGTTTTTGTGTGCAGATTCAGGTGCTCGTTATCAGCCGCATTATCAGTGAGTCGAGACAACTTTGGAGACTTCAAGGTATATCTCTCACGTCGGCAGACCTCAGAGTTCCCCTCTATTCTCTCCTATGTCATTAATCTTCTATACTTCTTTTGTTAGACTCTGGTGTATAGAGATACTAGTTTTCCTCCTGTAGCTTGTGACTTACGATGTTCCGGGTTTTGGGAAAGACTGTGTATTATAGAGTATTGGTTATTGTACATGCCGAGCGACATTGTTATTAGCTATTCAGTTATCCACTGCCGTTAGTTGCCAAGTTTTATTTTCATATTGTTATTTCCGAAATTTGTTAGGCTTACCTAGTCGTAGAGACTAGGTGCCATCACGACGTTATACGGAGGGAGTTTGGGTCGTGACAAGCACATTCTCAATTTCCACCCTACCAACATGCTTAGTTTTGATTACAACTAACCAATCAACCTTATCCCTCCGTAATGGATATGGAGCATAATACACTTGCCTAACTTTTTCTGCAATTATAAAAGGATCATAGCAATCATACTCCCTCTTTTTATTAACCTCAATTATGTTATACTGCGAGTGTACATTTGTACCTCTTCTAGGTGTTAGGGCAAACCACTTGCATCAAAAAAGCATGATCTTCTTATTTAGCCAACCTGAATATGATAATTCTAGAATCTCTTTGATCACACCATAATAATCATTTTCCCCATCCTGGTTGCCTTCAACACCTTTGACACACACCCCACTGTTATTCCTTTTTTTATACTTGGAGCATTCCTTGTGTGAAATTTGGAACCATTCACAAAATACTTAGACATAGTTGTAACCATCGGTGCAGGTCCCCAAGATATATCTTTCAAAAATTGATTAACACCGTTGTTTGGATTATTGACCTACATGTAGTGTTAAGTAAATCACAAGTGAGCAAGTATATTCACAAGTGAGCAAGTATGTATATTCACATATGAGAAAGTATGTAAGATGCACTTTCACACTCTTTAATCCATGCCTCAAATGTAGAATATACATCATCATGGCCAAATTGACTCACGAAGTCACTGAGTGACACATTGAAAATTTTGTTAGTTGCATCAACCAAATTAAATAGTAGTCCATGTAAATTAATCTTACGTCAACACTTACTTAAGGAAGGGTTGAACTTCCTGGCTATTTAACAACACATGATTTGAAGCTGATTTGTACTCCATAGTTCTTAGGCCCCTTTTTGTTAGATCTTTAGAGTCTTGGTCTGGTTGATTGAATATGGACATTGGTGGATATAATGGATCAATCTCAATCATGACATTATGCCGATTGGGCCTATTTCTAGCGCATGGCACATGAACGTCGAAGTAGTAAGAACAAAAATGGACAGTTTCCTTTGCAAGATAGGCTTCACATATGGATCCTTCAATCCTATTCCTCTGTTTAACAAATCGTTTACACTTGCTGATAGTCATGCACATTGTAATATTAGAAGATAACTTTAA
This sequence comes from Nicotiana tomentosiformis, assembly GCF_000390325.3. Classification (NCBI taxonomy): domain Eukaryota; kingdom Viridiplantae; phylum Streptophyta; class Magnoliopsida; order Solanales; family Solanaceae; genus Nicotiana; species Nicotiana tomentosiformis. The sequence continues at coordinate 18,384,019 of NC_090818.1, forward strand.
AGAAAATTACAAGAATAAATCAAGGTTTGATCATTACCTCTCGAATGGATACATCCACCTGCATTGACCTTGTCACGGCCCGAACCTGGGGGGCGAGACCGGCACCCGGTGCCTTACCTAACCTAGCTTACCAACTTGTGACTAAGGGACTCTAAACATATAATGCCATAATTTGGCCATGGGGCCACATTGCAAGACACTTTGCAAAGCAAAACATAAAACTAAACGGAAACTAGCGCTGACTAAACATCAATATAAAGCTGGGCCGATAAGGCCTTCATGATTACTATAGCTGACAAACCAACAAATTATACATACCGGGTCTACAAGCCCAACATACTGCACTAGCTGACATGATATGTGTACAAGCCGCTATTGATGGATGTATTGTGATCGGAGCAGGGCCCCAACCTACCCATAACATATATACATACATATAGAAGATGTACACAAAACCCTAGACCTGGCAACCTCGAAGGACGTGGAGCTTACCGATCAGGCAAAGCTCGGGAAACATCTACTAAGGAGGTCTACCTGTCTGTCTATCTGAACTTGCACGCATGAAATGCAGCGTCCCCAAAAAAGGGACGTCAGTACGAAATAATGTACCGAGTATGTAAGGCAATAACGTAACTGAAAGCTGAAACTGAATTGATAATATAATACCTGAAAGTAACTGGGAGTCAAAGTTGGTCTGGAGATATACTTACTTGTTGATACTGACTCAACTCCTTCAATATAATAAGTACAATAAATGTCCGGCCCTATAAGGCTCGATACGTGTAATTTCTTGGCCATAGTAGGCTCGCTCATAGGCGCTCGGCCGTACTAGGCTCTGTATCTCGGCCATCCTGGGCTAGCTCATAGGCGCTCAGCCGCAGTAGGCTCGGTATATAACTTACCATCTGATCAGAGGTTTCCCAATAGGGGCATGCCCATCGATTATAGCTCGATGGTGGTGAAAATAATATAATACTATATATATATATATATATATATATATATATATATATACCCTTTGCTCTCTTGACTGGAAGAAGACAATACTCAATTTAATATAAAGTCCCAATAAGGGAGAATACTGTAACTTATGAGACTAGGATAATGTGAATAAATTCATGAATACAAACTTCTCTTTATGTCTCATTATCAAACACATGTAGCTACGAGATCATGCTAAAATGAAGGAAGGGCTTAACCTTAACATACCTTATCACAATATTTCCAATCACCAAGTTTAACTCGCCTCTTCATAGCTTAATCTATAACAACGATAATAATACTATCATTAAGTTAGGAAAGGTACAACTATCGCACAACGAACGACAAGCTTATTTTGTATTAAAACGGGAAGCATCTCCCCTATAATCCTTACTTCCTCCAAAATCAAGATAATACTAACAACACCAAAAAAACAACAATAACAACTTATATACATTATTTTACAACCTTATATACACCATAAAATACTACAAAATAGCCCAACACACCCCATGTAGTGTCAAATAACCCAAAAATGTTACGAAGAACGACCAGCCCACCACCCTTCATTTATGTGGTGTTTCTCCACACCATTACTCCTCCAAGACTCCACAAAAATAGTAGTAAAACACGCAGACCAGCAGCAACACAAAACAGTCCACAAAATAGTCCACTACAAGTGAATAACTCGAACTCACGGCTTCTGATCACCGTCCCGTGAGTTCTTACAAATATAGAACGACTTACTATGCATCTATAGTAGAAAAAAATAGATGAAAGAGAGCAGTAAACTTACCTTATTTGTTGGATAACTCAGCTCCTATATTGGTTCTTCAAACTCTAGGCTTTACCTCCAATTAGAACTTGAAAGGAGAGAAAATCAATTGGGGTTTGTGGGCAATTTTTGGGAAGATATTTGTAGAGATTATGTCTGGTTATTTTGCCCTATTATAAGTCTAATATTTGAACGGGATAGGCCCTTAAAAATTCCTCTTTGAACGACCCGAACTGGCCCATTTTTGGATTTTAGTTTAAGCAAGTAGGTGACAGTCTGCGCAGTCTCGCAAAAACGCCCATATCTCTCTACTCTAATATCGTATTGACAAACGGTTAGTGCGTTAGAAAATAGACTCATATATGTTTAATTGGATGGGTGGAACACCCTATAACTTAAAGTATATTGGGAGAAAATCGCAGTTACATTTGACTCAAAGTTTCAGTAAAACTTATGAACGTAACTTGTGATGACTTTTATTGACTTTTGTTCCACCACTCGCTTGACTTCAAAATATAACATACGACTATCATACGAATAACAAAACTCATAACATAACCTCATTATCATGTTTAACACCCTGGTATCACCCCAAAAGTACATGCTATAACATTCCTAACTTGTCGACTTTCAACGAAACATTATTTTCTTTAATTCCTTTAGCTTCTGAACCTTCCAACCCTCTTTTTACTTGTTGGTCATGATATCAATATTTGTAACCTCCGAGGTAACATGATTAACTTAATTTATGTATTTTCAAAGATGATCTCATTTTTGCTCCTACATTAGTTTGCTCACGACGCAGGTTTACGTACGAAGATATATGGTGTAACATCATTCCCCCCTTGGGAATATTCGTCCTCGAATGTTTACTCGTAGAGACTTTGGAAAAGTTTTGCGAGAGTCCTCTCCGTACACTAGACTAAAACCAACCTGCACGCAACCAGAAAATATACTATGCATGCCACACATGGCCAATGTCTATAAATAGCAACATTTTGCCTCACATAGTCGTAAATCATAAACTGAAAGTGAGGAAATAAAAGCTTACCTGATGACCTACTAGCCTGAATAGAGTTGTGCTGTAGCATTCCATCTCGAGCCATATCTTCAGTTTGAAATAGGTGAGGGTATTTAGACTTCATTTCTTCCTCTGCTTCCCATGTCATCTCTTCCACATTCTTGCTTCTCCATAAAACATTCACGGAGGCTACCTCCTTATTTTGTAGCTTGCGGATTTGTCGATCTGGGACGACAATTGGAATTTCCTAGCATGTCAAGTCCTCCGTAATCTGTACATCATCCGTGGGCACCACTCTGGTAGGATCACCAATGCACTTTCATAGCATAGATACGTGAAAAACCGGATGGACTAACTCTAGTTCTGATGGCAATTCTAACTCATAATCTACTTGGCCCACTCTCCGAATGATCCTATAAAGCCCAATATACCGTGGGCTAAGCTTGCCTTTCTTGCCAAACTTCATCACGCCCTTCATAGGGGATACCTTTAAGAATACTCAGTCATTAACCTCGAACTCTAAGTCTCGTCGTCGCACGTCAAAATATGACTTTTGACGACTATGAGCTGTCAACAGTCGCTCCCGAATAAGCTTTACTTTCTCTATGGCCTGCTGAACTAGGTCTAGCCCATGTAACCCAAATTCTCCAACATCAAACCACCCTATAGGAGATCTGTACTTACGCCCATACAAAGCCTCGTACGGAGCCATTTGGATACTGGAGTGGTAACCGTTATTATATGCATACTCGACAAGAGATAGATGTTCATCCTAACTTCTTTTAAAATCCAACACACATGCTCGTAACATATCCTCGAGCGTCTGAATTGTGCACTCGGCTTGTCCACCAGTCTGTGGATGAAAAGATGTGCTGAGATTTACCTAAGTCCCTAGACCTCTCTGAAATGACTTCCAATATTTGCTGTAAACTGGGCCCCACGGTCAGATATAATGAATTCTTGTACTCCGTGTAGCCGCACTATCTCCTTAATATATAACTTTGCATAATCTTCTGCTATATATGTAGATCTGACCGATAGGAAATGAGATGATTTCGTGAGCCTATCGACTATCACCCATATAGAATCAAACTTATGATGAGAAAGAGATAAACCCATGACAAAGTCCATGTTTATCGCCTCCCATTTCCATGTCGGGATCTCTATAGTCTGCATTAGCCCTCTGGGATTCTGATGCTCTACCTTCACCTACTGGCAACTAGGACACTGGGCGACAAACTCATCAATGTTCTTCTTCATATCGTTCCACCAGTACACATCCTTAATGTCATGATACATCTTCGTCGACCCAGGACGAATGGAGTACCACGAATAATGTGCCTCTGACATAATCCTGTCTCGTAGCCCTGCTACATCTGGAACACACAGATGACCCCTGTATCTGAGAACCCATCTCCCTTGAGCTCTAACAACGGATTCTTCTGCTGCGAAACTCGCTCTCTCAACTCGACCAACTCTGGGTCCTCATACTGCCTTTCCTTGACTTCAGCTATGAGAGATGATTTTGCAGTATTTTGGAGTACAACTCCACCATCGTCGGTATCTACTAAGCGAACCCCCAAACAAGCCAACTGATGAATCTCTCTAGTTAATTGTCTTTTCTCGGCCTCTACATGTGCTAAGCTACCCATAGATCAACGACTTAAGGAATCTGCTACAACATTAGCTTTCCCTAGATGGTAGAGAATGTTAACATCGTAATCTTTCAATAACTCAAGCCATCGCCTCTGTCACAAATTCAACTCTTTTTGCTTGAAGATATATTGCAGGCTTTTATGATCGGTAAATACATCAACATGAACACCATATAAATAATGTTGCCATATCTTAAGTGCATGGACCACTGCAGCTAACTCGAGGTCGTGGGTTGGATTATTCTTCTCATACTTCCTTAGCTGCCTTGAAGAATACGCAATTACCTTTCCATGTTGCATCAGGACACATCCTAACCCGATACCTGAGGCATCACAATACACGGCATAACCCTCTAGATCCTCTAGACCCTCTGGATGTGTTAGAACTAGCGCAGAGGTCAGCCTGTTCTTAAGCTCTTCGAAACTCCTCTCGCAAGCCTCCATCCACTGAAACTTAGTTGATTTCTGCGTCAACTTCATCAATGGTGCCGAAAGGGAAGAAAACCCCTCTACGAACCTCCGATAGTATCCTACTAAGCCTAGAAAGCTACGAGGCTCTATCAGAGTGGTAGGTCTAGGCCAAGATTTCACATCTTCAATCTTCTGAGTGTCTACCTTAATACCTTCATCGGATACAATATGCCCCAAGAATGCTACATACTTCAGCCAGAACTCACATTTAGAAAACTTAGCATACAACTTACGATCACGGAGGGTTTGGAGTACCGCTCGCAGGTGGTTCGCATGCTAATCCTCTGAACTTGAATAAACCAGAATATCATCAATAAATACTATCACAAACAGATCTAAAAATTGAGGGAATAGGCTATTCATCAAGTTCATAAATATGGCGGGTGCATTCGTCAACCCAAAAGACATAACAAGGAACTCAAAGTGGCCATATCGGGTCCTGAAGGTTGTCTTCAGAATATCTTTATCTCGAACTCTAACTTGGTGGTATCCCAACCTCAAATCTATTTTGAAAATAGTCTAGCCCCCTACAACTGATCAAACAAGTCATTGATCCTTGGAAGTGGATATTTATTCTTAATGGTTACCTTGTTCAGCTGCCTATAATCGATACACATCCTCAGCGAGCCGTCTTTTTTCTGCACAAACAGTACCGGTGCACCCCAAGCTGAGGTACTAGCCCTGATGAAACCTTTCACCAACAAATCTTTTAACTGCTCCTTTAACTCCTTCAATTCGGCAAGTGCCATTCTATACGGAGGGATGGATATTGGTTGAGTTCCTAGAAGCAAATCGACGCTAAAATCAATCTCTCGCTCTGGAGGAATAACTGGAAGCTCATCTGGAAACATATTTGCATACTCTTTGACAACGGGAATAGACTGAAGTGTAGGTATCTCAGCATCTGCATCTCTAACTTGCACAATATGATAAATGCACCATTTTGCGATCATTTTCCTCGCCTCCGGATAGGAAATAAACCTACCTCTGGGTGTCGCTGTATTACCTACCCATTCAAGGACTGGCTCACCCAGAAAATGAAATCTGGCTGCCTTTGCTCGGTAATCAACTGTGGCATAGCAAGATGCCAACCAGTCCATAACCATGATAGCATCAAAATAAATCATCTCTAGCTTAATTAGGTCGGCTGAGGTCTGACAACTACAAATTGTCACCGTACAACCTCGGTAAACCCGTCTAGCAAAAATCGGTTCTCCGATCAGTATAGATACCGCAAAAGGATCACTTAGTATTTCGTGCACTATACTAAACTTACCCGTGAAAAATGGGGTAATATACGATAAAGTAGATCATGGGTCTATCAAGGCATAAGTATCGTGAGAACAAATGGTCAATATACCTGTCACAACATCTGGTGAAGACTCCTGGTCCTGTTGACCCGCTAAAGCATAGATACGGTTCTGATTACCACCTGAACTGGAACCTCTATCTCTGCCTCGACCTCTACTAGCCGAAGACTGAGACTCGCGCCCTGAAAGATGCACGGACATAGATGATCCTTTTGCTGAACTCGCTGGTTGTGACACACCTCCAGAATCTCTATTTGGGCAATCTCTCATCATATGCCCCGGACGCCCACATGTATAACAAGCATCAGAACCTGCTCGGCATTGGCCCAAGTGTCCTCTACCACAGATGTCACACCACAGCGAAAATGACCATGTCTTGCTTGAATCTCGCTGTCGTTGCAAACCCGACGCCCGTGAGCTCTCACCTAGTCCTGATTGAGTATAACGGTCATACCTGTAACCCTATAACTGAGGTAGCGGAGGCCTAGTTCGCCATCCAAAGTACTGGGGCCTATAACTACCCTGAGACTGCTCCTGAGATCTTGGAAATATCATCCTCTTATGCTACCCTTGCTCAGTCCTCTCTGTACCCTACTGCCGATGCCTACCCCTTTCTATATTCTGAGCGAATGCCTGGATCTGGGAGATATCCATTCTATCCTGCAATGCAGTGGTGGCACATACCTCGGTCAACTCTGGGCTAACCCTGCTATAAAACTGTGGATCTTGTCTCGCATAGTGGCAACTATGGATGGTGCATATCTGGGCAATGATTCAAAATGAAGACTATACTCTTGAACACTCATATTGCCCTGTTTGAGGGCTAGAAACTGATCGACCCGAGCCTGTCGGATCTCCTTTGGTAAGTACTGGTCAAGGAAGGCATCTGAAAAATTCTCCCAACTAGCTGGAGGTTCATCACGTGCCCTGGACCTCTCCCATCCCTCGTACCAAAGGATGGCTATATCTCGGAGTCGAAAATCTGCTAGCTCAACTGCCTCTTTCTCTATGGCATGCATAACCCGAAAGATCCTGTGAAGCTTATATATGAAATCCTGCGGGTCCTCCCTCTGATCTGTCCCCGTGAACTCTGGGGGACTCAAAGCAATAAACTTTTGGACCCTTGAACTCCCAGACCCCTCAGAAGATCCTGTATTAGCTGATGCCCTAGCTTGTTGCTGGGTAGCTACCAACTGTGTCAACAAATGCACCGCACTCCTCAAGTCTTGATCTGATGGAAGTATAGGGGAAATGGGTGTGCAACATCCTTAGGAAACTCCTCAGGTGGTGGAGGAGCCGGTAATGGTTGAGTAGGGGTCTCGCCCTAGGCCTCAGAATGGGACCCATTTACTGGCGGTACCTTGCTGGTCCCCTCACCTGCTGCTGTATCTCCCCTCTGGCTAGCCGTACTCTTCCTAGTCACCGTCATCTGTGTATGCAAATACCAAGATGTAAGTTTAACTCAAATTTCCTATAACTCAGTTCTACAACACGATTTAGATTTGAAAGAAGGGTAACCAACTCCTGAATGCCCTATAGTTCTCTGCTTATATAATATGGTGCACAACACATCTATAAACAAGACCCTACTAGACACGACTTGTAGACTCCCTAGGATAGAACTGCTCTGATACCAAGTTTGTCACACCCCAAATCTGGGAGCGAGACCGGCACCCGGTGCCTCACCTAACCTAGCTTACCAAATTGTGACTAAGGGACTCTGAACATATAATGCCATAATTTGGCCATGGGGCCACATTGCAAGACATTTTGTGAAGCAAAACATAAAACTAAACGGAAACTAGTGCTGACTAAACATCAATATAAAGCTGGGCCGACAAGGCCGTCTTGACTACTATAACTGACAAACCAACAAATTATACATACCAGGTCTACAAGCCCAACATACTGCACTAGCTGACAGGATATGTCTACAAGCCTTTACTGATGGATGTATTGTTATCGGAACAGGGCTCCGACCTACCCATAACATATATACATACATATAGAAGATATACACAAAACCCTAGACCTGGCAACTCCGAAGGACGTGGAGCTTACCGATCAGGCAGAGCTCGGGAAACACCTACTGAGGAGGTCTACCTGTCTGTCTATCTGAACCTGTACGCATGAAATGTAGTGTCCCTAGCAAAGGGACGTCAGTACAAAATAATGTACCGAGTATGTGAGGCAATAACATAACTGAAAGCCAAAACTGAACTGATAATATAATAACTGAAAGTAACTGGGAGTCAAATATGATCTGGTGATATACTTACTTGTTGATACTGACTCAACTCCTTCAATATAATAAGTAAAATAAATGTCTGGCCCTATAAGACTCGATACGTGTAATTGCTCGGCCGTAGTAGGATCGTTCATAGGCGCTCGACCATACTAGGCTCTGTATCTCGCCCATCATGGCTCGCTCATAGGCGTTCAGCCACAGTAGGCTCATTATATAACTTACCATCTGATCAGAGGTTGCCCAATAGGGGCCTGCCCATCGATTATAGCTCGATGGTGGTGAAAATACTGTAATACTGTATATATATAGACCCTCTGCTCTCTTCACTGGAAGAAGACAATACTCAATTGAATATGAAGTCCCGATAAGGGAGAATACTGTAACTTATGAGACTAGGATAATGTGAATAAATTCATGAATAGAAACTTCTCTTTATGTCTCATTATCAAACACACGTAGCTACGAGATCATGCCAAAATAAAGGAAGGGCTTAGCCTTAACATACATTATCACAAACTTTCCAATCACCAAGTTTAACTCGCCTCTTCGCACCTTAATCTACAACAACGATAATAATACTATCTTTAAGTTAAGAAAGGTACAACTATCGCACAACGAACAACAAACTTATTTTGTATTAAAACGGGCAGCATCTCCCCTATAATCCTTACTTCCTCCAAAATCAAGATAACGCCAAAAAAACCAAAAAAATAACAATAACAACATATATACATTATTTTCCAACCTTATATACACCACAAAATACTACAAAACAGCCCAACACACCCCAATCTCTTCATACACAAAACGACCACCGTAGTAGTGTCAAACAACCCGAAAATGTTATGACGAATGACCATCCCACCAGCCTTTATTTATGTGGTGTTTCTCCACACCCTTACTCCTCCAATAATCCACAAAATAGTAGTAAAACACGCAGCCCAACAACAACACAAAACAGTCCGCTACAAGTAAATAACTCGAACTCACAACTTCCGATCACCGTCCCGTGAGTTCTTACAAATATAGAATGACTTACTATGCATCTACAACATAAAATATGGATGAAAAAGAGAAGTAAACTTACATTATTTGTTGGATAACTCATCTCCTATCTTGGTTCTTCAAACTCTAGGTTTTACCTCCAACTAGAACTTGTAAGGGAGAGAAAATCAATTGGGGTATGTGGGCGATTTTTTGGAGGCTTTTTGCAAAGATTATGTCTGGTTATTTTGCCTTTTTATTAGTCTAATATATGAAGGGGATAGGCCTTTAAAAATGCCTCTTTGGACGAACCAAAACTGGCCCATTTGTGAACGACCCGAACTGGCCCGTTTGTGAACGACCCAAGTAGGTGACAGCCTGCGCAATCTCGCAAAAATGCCCATATCTCTCTACTCCGATATCGTATTGACAAACGGTTAGTGCGATAGAAAATAGACTCATATATGTTTAATTGGATGGGTGGAACACCCCATAACTCAAAGTATATTGGGAGAAAATCGCAATTACATTTGACTCAAAGTTTCAGTAAAACTTATGAACGTAACTTGTGATGACTTTCATCGACTTTTGTTCCACCACTCGCGTGACTTAAAAATATAACATAAGACTATCATACAAATAACAAAACTCATAACATAACCTCCTTATCATGTTTAACACCCTGGTATCACCCCAAAAGTACATGCTATAACATTCCCAACTTGTCGACTTTCGACGAAACATTATTTTCTTTAATTCCTTTAGCTTCTGAACCTTCCAACCCTCTTTGTACTTATTGTTTATGATATTAATATTTGTAACCTCCGAGGTAACATGATTAACTTAATTTATGTATTTTCAAAGATGATCTTATTTTTGGTCCTACATTAGCTTACTCACGACGCAGTTTTACGTACGAAAATATAGGGTGTAACAGAACCGACCCTCCAAGTCGCACCTCGTGTACGAGGTGAATTGGAAGGTGTTCCATCACATCAAAGAAATGACATGGAAAAATCCTTTCCAGCTTATTACTGATTAGAGGAATGTTTCGATTCATTTGAAATAGGTTTTCTTCCCTTATTGTGGTAGAACATAAGTCTTTGAAGAACAAACTTATCTCTGTGATGGGTTTCTAGATATTTTCAGGCAAACCACAAAATGCAATAGGGATTAAGGTTTCCATGAAGATATGGCAGTCATGACTTTTCATATGAGTCAGCTTTCCTTCAATCATATCGGCACGTTTTCCCAGGTTCGAAGCATAACCCTCAAGCATCTTTAGGTTTGCAACCCACTCACAAATTTGTCGTCTTTGTTCCAAAGTGAACGTGTACCTGGCCTTGGGATTGAACACTTTAGCATTGTTCGCTGACTGAAATGTAATCCAGGTCGCCTGCAATATTCTTGTAAGTCCAGTCTAGCCTTCGGGTTATCTTTTGTCTTATTCTTATCAGCCATCACTGTGTTGAATAAATTATCAAAATAGTTCTTCTCAATATGCATGACATCAAGATTGTGTCGGAGAATATTATCCTTCCAATATGGCACCCAAAATATGCTCTGTTTTGTCTAGTTATGAGTAACTCCATATCCAGGAAATCTAGAAGTTGGGGCCTCAGTAACTTTAGTGAAGTTATGAACTCTCTCCCAAATTTTCTCACCGGACAAAATTGGAGGTGGCAAATCATGTTGAACTGTATTCTTTTTCAATGAGTTCTTCATCCTTCTGAACTCATGATCAACTGGCAAGAACTGACGATGACAATCAAACCATGAATGCTTTCAGCTATGTCTTAAAGTGAACGCTTTACCATTTTTGATGCAGTAAGGACATGCTAACTTTCCAGCAGTCATCCACCCAGACAACATTCCAGACGCAATAAAATCATTAATGGTCCACAATAAGTTAGCACGCAAGTTGAAATTTTGCTTAGTTGATATATCATATGTCTGAACTCCATCATACCACAACTGTTTAAGCTCATCAATCAGAGATTGTAAATATATATCAATCAAACTCTTTGGATTGCGCGGACCAGGAATGACACAATTTTAAAAAATATATGGACTAGTCATACACATTTCATGCGGAAGATTATACGATATAATAAGGACCGACCAACATGAATATGGTGTTGCAGAAACAGAAAGCGACGTGAAACCATCAGCACACAAACCCAACCGAACATTCATCGGTTCACTAGAATAATTCGGATACGTCCTATTAAAATGCTTCCAAGATTCCCCATCTGAAGGATGACACATAACACAGGGCGACCTTCAATTTTTATAGTGCCATCTCATATGAGGAGCGGAACTCATCGATGCATACAACCTCTTTAATCTAGGAATAAGAAGTAAATAATACATCGACTTCACAACAACATTCTTCCCGCTGGAACCCGCTTAAAACGAGGTTTTTCACAAAATTTACAACTTTCTAAATCTGCATCACCCTTGTAATACAACATGCAACCATCTTCACAACAATTAATTCTCATAGACGAGAGTCCTAACTTAGAAACCAATCTTTTAGCCTTATAGAAATCTTCGGGTATGTTGAAAGTTGGGTCAACTAGTTTACTCATAAGGCCAATAAAAGAATCCATGTCACGACCCAATATTCATTAAAGGTCGTGATAGCACCGGACACCGTTGTCAGGCAAGCAACACTAAATACTTAATTTAGTTCTCATTTAATATTTTTTAAATCATAATTTCCTTCAATTAAATAATAAAAGATGAACTTTACCGAGTAAATAATAATATTTTTAATAATTTAAATACTAAAAAATGCATAATCACCCCAAAACTCGATGTCACAGGTGCATGAACATCAAATAGGAATGTAAAATAAAATACAGCCTCTGTCCGGAATACAAATTTTGATAGGAGAAATATAAATACTCTGAAGGAGACTCTGCCAGTTGCGGGTCGTAATGTGGAATGTAGCTCACATAGGTCCCCGCATGCATACACGCTTCTGCTCTCACAAGGCCACTAGTTACATATGTACCTGCACAAAAATGTGCAGCAAGTGTAGCATGAGTACGTAATCAACGCGTACTCAGTAAGTATCTAGCCTAACCCCGGAGGAGTAGTGATGAGAGGTTGACATAGACACTCACTAGTGGTCCAATAACATCAGGTATAGTAAAGAGATAAGTAAATATGAGGCAGAGTAAATAAATAAGGTAAATAAGTAATAAATCATGCGGTACAAATTCCCCCTCTTTACGAGGAACTCAAGATCTCCATTAGAAATTCCCTCCTTAACCGGAGCATATATATATATATATATATATATATATATATATATATATATATATATATATATATATATAGTGGATTTCATCAGATAGATCGTCATAACTCAAATCGGAAAAACTCACAGATATACTGATTTTTGCCAAATATTACACACGAATCCCTGAGGATATGATATAGGAAATGCCGAGGCGTACGATCCGATCCAACATAAAAATTTAAACTGTGCACTACCGAGGGTCGAACAGCCCGAACTATAGATACATCTATTAAACTGCCGAGGCGAACGGCCTGCTCCCATAAGTGTGTGGTACATAAATCCTGTCGAGGCGATCAACTCGATCCCATAAGAGTGAAATACAATATCCTGTCGAGGCGAACGACCCGATCCCATAAGAGTGAAATACATAATCCTGCCGAGGCGAACGACCCAATCCCATTAGAATAAGAAGCTTTGACGGGTCCTTGGCTCCACTCACGAATAAACATGTTAGTTGTAATTTCTTTAACAAAAACCTTTCAATGAAGTATATATATATATATATATATATATATATATATATATATATATATATATATATATATATCACGGAAACATACCGTAGGAGGAGTAAAGTTATTCGGTGACTAATCGTGAAGTCTCTACAATAGCAAGTCTAGTCTCAAGTAGAAATGTAAAATAAGGAATTAAACACAGAAAGGATAATCCCTATAGTACAAGTACAACATGGTGTGAACCTAAGTCTACCCGGACAATAACATGAATCTAACTACGTATGGACTCTCGTCACCTCGTGTGTACGTAGTACCCGCAACAAGTTGTGCACATTAAATATACCACCTAGGGGTAGTTTTCCCCTCACAGAATTAGACAGGAGACTTACCTCACTCAGACGTTCTAAAACCGGCTCCAACACCGCCCTAACACCTCAAACCGGTGACTGCCGATCCAAAATTAGTCAAATAAGATGCAACCCAATCAAAATATACTATAATACTCATAATTAATCAATTTACAACAATTTCCAACTCCGCTCAAAAAATCGATAAAGCAACCCTCGGGCCCACGTGCCCGGATTTCGAAAATTTTCGAAGACAAACACTACCCATAGCACTACGAACTCAAATATATAATTTATTCTCAATTTTATGCCCAAATTCGTGATCAAAATCCAAGAAAACCAATTACTAGATTTTTCTTTAAAATCCCAAATTTCTACTAATTTCCATATTTAAATCCATATATAAACCATGTATTTAACCCAAAATGAGAAGAAGTCACTTACCCCATAATAGAGGATGAAGATGGCACTCCAAACCTGCTCCAAAATCGGCTCCCATGAAAAAAAAATGAAGTGAAATTGAACCCAACTCTCGTTTTAAAGAAAACACTGCCCAGCCACGATCTTCGCACATGCGGTCCAATAGCCGGTTCTGCAGCTCCGCACCTGTAGAAATTCCATCGCAGGTGCGGTTCAAGCTCAGCCCGACATTTCCTGCATCTGCGGCCCGGCAACACTTCTGCGCCTCCGCTTCTGTGGCTCTTCGTGCGCATGTGCGATCCTGTTTCTTCGGAACTTGACCGCATCTATGGTCCCAGCCTTCCCTAGCTAGAACCGCTTCTACGACCCTCTTGGCCGCTTCTGCGGCTCCACACCTGCGGCCAAAACCTCGTAGGTGCGGTTACACCAGATACCAGCTGCCTTAGCATTTTCCTTAGTCCAAAAATCGATCCATTAAGCATCCAAAGTTCACCTGAGGCCCCCGGGACCCCAACCAAACATTCCAACAAGTCCTAAAACATCATGCGAACTTAGGCGAGCCTTTAGGTCACATCAAACAACGCTAAAAATATGAATCACCCTCCAATTCAAACTTAATGAACTTTAGAACTTCAAACTTCTATATTCGATGCCGAAACCTATCAAATCACGTCCGATTGACCTCAAATTTTGCACACAGGTCACATTCGACATTACGGACCTACTCCAACTTCAGGAATCGGAATCTGACCTCGATATCGAAAAGTCCACTACCGGTCAAACTTATCAAATACCTTCAAATTTCTAACTTTCACCAAATGAACCCAAAATGACCTACAGACCTCCAAATCCACATCCGTACACGCTCCCAATACCAGAATCACCTTACGGAGCTATTCCCAGACTCGAAATCCCAAACAGACATCAATAACATTGAAATGCACTTCAACCCAAATTTAGGAAATTCTTCCAAAAATGCCAACTTCCATAATAGGCGCCGAAACGCTCTCGGGTCATCCAAAACCCGATCCAGACATACGCCCAAGTCCAAAATCATCATACAAACCTGTTGGAACCTTCCAATCCCGATTCCGAGGTTGTTTACTGAAAAATCAAACCTTAGTTAATTCTTCCAACTTAAAGCTTCCGAAATTAGAATTTTCTTCCCAAACTAACTCCGAACTTCCCAAAATTCAATTTCGACCATACGTACAAGTCATAATACCTGAAGTGAATCTCTCAGGGTCTGAAACCGCTGAATGACGTGCTAGAGCCCAAAACGACCGGTCGGGTCGTTACATTCTCTCCCACTTAAACATACATTCGTCCTCGAACGTGCTAAGAATTGCTCTGGAGTTGTCCGAAATCATTGTTTAACATCTCGTGCACCTACCCGTGCTACCACGACCCAGTTGAGCACATTTGCTCGAGAAAACCTGAAAATCCTCCCTTTTATCTAGTTAAATAAGCCTTAGAGCTAAATTCCAACATCTGAAATTCTCTACCAGGTTTGTTTCCAACATATGAACACCGTATCCATCACTACATGCACCGCGTAACTAATTTGCCTAAGGCAATCTTTCCAAGGCACAACAGCTAAAATTTTCATTGACCTGAAGCCCGTGGTATACCTCATGACTAATTAAGCCTTGCTTTAACTCTCGCAATACTGCCATGACAGAGAAGATGTGTAGAACTCATAACCACCTGCCGAATCACAATTTATGGAGTCTCTTCACCCGACAAGAACCATTACCTCATTCTGGATTGAATAACAATATTTACACTTTAATATGCTTCATATAAATCTGATCACATTGATCCCAAGTCCAATAATCTTGTCTCACCCAGTACAAGTTGCTTAGGCAATAAGCCACCTCAGACACTGCCAAAAATCTCGTATGATGCCACAATGTGTCAACAAGCTACAAACTCGAATGTGATACATAAGGAAAAACGTATTCTGGAAGTAACTACTCAACCCACGTAACTAATTAAACAATCAAAAGGATGTTATGAACCTTCCTTGGGAAATGAGAAGCAAAACACGCAATAATAGATATGGGAAACTGTACTCAATAACACACTGTTGCGGCGTGCAACCCGATCAGCACATGATACCGTTGCAGCGTGCAACCCGATCCAACCATGATACCGTGCCACCCGATCCAAACAACATATCCGTGGCGGCGTGCCACCCAATCCAACCATATACCCGTGGCAGCGTGCCACCCGATCCACACAGAGTAATCTAAAGAAAACACACATCGAGCCATAACGCTTATACTCATGAAATGCCCGAATATCAACCATAAGCACGCCAAGTGAAAAATATAAATCCCGGGGAGACGGGTAGCGTCACGCGCTACAAAACTCAAGCACAATGAAGATGCGATATATGATCTACATCTCGAGAGACATCCTGCTCACATAATACCACAAACCATACGGGATCTCAATATGAGTGCGAATAATTAAACCACCTCACAATCCACCTGGTATAATATATATTACACGGAATAGCTGATGACAGAAATAACATTCAAGGCCTAAAGACCCTTTTGAAAACAACATTATGCTGAGATGAGCACATCCGGCCTGATATAGAACCCACATTCACATTTAGATCCATCCACGGACCTCAAACTGATTCTGATCATACCATGCTTGGCTAAATCGCCTCTCGAGGACCCACAATGACCAGGTGACTACATGTCACACTTATGCAATCTTCCCGTGGGATACGCTCCCACGACCTTACGCACCAGGTAACAAGTCTACACATCCATACCACCAGCCATACTAATGTTGTAAAGCAAATCAAGAAGCCGCAAATCAGTACACAAAGCCTCCTACATAGGACACCGATCTCAGGTGATGCTAAAGACAATACCAGCTTACTCTAAACATCCGAATTCTTCCCTGGCCATCCGAGCTCATGACATTCTTGTCAACACCGAATCATAACCTTGATCCTCAGCTTCCAATTTCCCATGCCACTCACTGCACCTAACATGCCAATACATGAGAGTACCAGAATTCCATAATAACCCCTGACCCACTAATAGGATAAACACTTCATTATATAGAAACTTTTTACTTGACTCATTTCAGGAGAACCATTGTAACACGCAACTAAATTCCCAAACCGCAGAAAATACAACCTCATGTCGTGATCTAAACTTCCATAACTCTTCCGGAAATCCCTTTACATAACAAAGCCATACGAATCGAATACCTCCCAAATCAACCAAGACGTGATGGCGCTCAAGCTTAAGTGTACAACCACAAACTACATGTATAACTTCACGCTGGAGAAACTGGCCACTGCCATAACCGTGCTGATTCAACCATTACCAACCAAGCCACTTCTTCTAATTTACTCGGGACTTGCCCTAGAAATAATGATAGCTCCATTCAAAACATCATGAACCCAAATCCGTACTCATCCTGAGTGACATTATTTCACGAGACCACGTTGTCTCCAAAACCCACGAACCATCTCATACTCTCCTTACGCGCATATTCTCATCTTCAACTGGTACACCAATTCTGAAAATTCTCCCATGAATCCGAAGTTATTTTCTCATGTAACTCTGATGTTGCACCGCAAACTATAGACAACATAGAACATTCCAAGTCCCCTTTTCCATAGTCCGCTGCCAAAACTCGATACTTAACCATACCACGGACTCGAAATCCTTAGGAACTGCACTTTGAATTTTTGAACCCACTAGAACCATTGTTGACAGCCACCCACTCTGACTTGTCCCAGAATATAATCAAACTCCAAGGCTCTGCTAGCACTTGAACACCCTCTCGAAGAAGCAACCGGTTGAATTCTTTTCCTTATACATCACATCCACACGAAGCATAGACTTTGAGTCTACCCAAGACCTGAACATGAACCGATAAGGCCAAAGATAGCACACATTCCTCAAATCGTTTGCTCAAGTTACCACTGATGTTTTCTTTTCTTAGTCGTAATAACCATCAATACACCGATAACCAGAAATCTCACAAGTTGACAACTACGCAATCCAATCATAGATGGCGAGACTCTCCCACTTAGCTTGAAGCTACAATTACATAACCTTGGGACCCGCCAACGTCCTCTTTCCCCATTGACATCAGCTAAAAGTCTAACAACACATTCCAAACTTGAAGTCATGTTGCATCCAAATAAAATCCATAGTCCTAGTCATTGCCCATCACGGTTCCCAAATTGCCCTAAGCTTCCCTCAAGGCGTATGGCTATCCTACCACAGAACCTATATGCTACTCTACCACTCTCCCACTTTGGTCAAACCCTCTCCCTAAGGCAACTCCTCGACTTCTACTTTTCACACTTGACCTCCTAATAATTCAACCACCGCAAGACACCTCCCACATGTCCTTCCTCGTCCTTTGCTGCCTAATTGTTCCTCAAAACCCGAATCCATTTCTGTAACATTCGATCACATGAGTCGCCACTAACTCTAAATCTTTTAGAAGATCATCTTTCTCGAGCCATCAATACTAGAAGTACCAGTTCGATTACGAAATCGCTACACTCCGTTATCTCTGACAACCGCATCTCAGGCACCATTTCACAACACGCTGCCCCGAAGGCAAATTGAAGAAGACCATAACATCGACAAACCTTAACGCGTTCAACACGGATGACGACACCACATCACAGATGAAAATTTGACCACACTTGAAAATACCAAGTCTCATCACTCCATCAACCCAAACCTGAACATTCTCAGTCCGATTGCCTTTCCTCCGCCGGAAATAAAATACTGAATCTCTGAATTATGCACTGAGTAAAACCTCCTTTCAAGTTATTCACTGCCTCGACGCATAGGTAAGCGTCCTACCATTACACAAATACTGTGCGATAGAAATACATGAATTGTCATAACAATCAATGCCAAATGTCAAAACATTAGATAATACTAATACCGAGCTGAAACGACAGAACAGCCTTCCGTAAGGCGACGACTCTAGCCCAATCAAATACGTAGGGAGAAACATCCTGCACCACATCTGTAGTACCATTACAATTCCTCGATTCCCAATTTATAATAAGCGCTTCACGTCGCATAAGATTGAATAGGAAAGAAATAAAGGTAACCCCTCAAAAGATTCAATTCGCACGATGAGGAATCAAGAAGGGAAATGCTCCTAACAGCCTTGTAGCCTCTCGAAGATAAGCATAAATGTCTCCTTACCGATCCGAAAGACTCTACTAAACTCGCTCAAGACTCGTGAGTCCTAAGTGAACCTAGCGCTCTGATACCATGTTGTCACGACCCAAAATTCATTAAAGGTCGTGATGGCACCGGACATCGCTGTCAGGCAAGACAACACTAAATACTTAATTTAGTTCTCATTTAATATTTTTTAAATCATAATTTCCTTCAATTAAATAATAAAAGATGAACTTTACCGAGTAAATAATAATGTTTTTAACAATTTCAATACTGAAAAATCCATAATCACCCCAAAACTCGATGTCACAAGTGCATGAGCATCAAATAGGAATGTAAAATAAAATATAGCCTCTGTCCGGAATACAAATTTGGATAGGAGAAATATAAATACTCTGAAGGAGACTCTGCCGGTTGTGGGTCATAATGTGGAATGTAGCTCACGTAGGTCCCCGCATGCATACACACTTTTGCTCTCACACGGCCACTAGTCACATATGTACCTGCACAAAAATGTGCAGCAAGTGTAGCATGAGTACGTAATCAACGCGTAACCAGTAAGTATATAGCCTAACCCCAGAAGAGTAGTGACGAGGGGTTGACATAGACACTCACTAGTGGTCCAATAATATCAGGTACAGTAAAGAGATAACTAAATATGAGGCAGAGTAAATAAATGAGGTAAACAAGTAATAAATCACGTGGTACAAATTCCTCCTCTTTACGAGGAACTCAAGCTCTCCATTAGAAGTTCCCTCCTTAACCGGAGCACACACACACACACACACACACATATATATATATATATATATATATATATATATATATATATATATATATATATAGTGGATCTCATCAGATAGATCGTCATAACTCAAATCGGGAAAACTCACAGATATACTAGCCTTTTGCCAACGAATCCCTGAGGATATGATATAGGAAATGTCGAGGCGTACGATCCGATCCAACATAAAAATTTAAACTGTGTACTGGCGAGGGTCGAACGGCCCGAACCATAGATACATCTATTAAACTACCGAGGCGAACAACCCACTCCCATTAGAGTGTGGTATATAAATCCTGCCGAGGCGATCAACCAGATCGCATAAGAGTGAAATACAGTATCCCACCGAGGCGAACGACCCGATCCCATAAGAGTGAAATACATAATCCTGCCGAGGCGAATGACCCGATCCCATTAGAATAAGAAGCTTTGACGGGTCCTTGACCCCACTCATGAATAAACGTGTGAGTTGTAATTTCTTTAACAAAAACCTTTCAATGAAGTGTATATATATATATCACGGAAACATGCCGTAGGAGGAGTAAAGTTATTCGGTGACTAGTCGTGAAATCGTGAAGGCTTAGGAACTCCTTTTCTAACTCTATGACACTCCCTCACTCTAGAAATATATGTTTTCCCCTTTAAAACGATCCCAAGAGTGTTTTATTATAATGGGTTCAGGTTCAAAAATTAGAAAAATAAGAGCCCCAACACAGCTCTGTGGTCGCATATGCGACCGCATAATGCTTCTGCGTTCAGAAAAATGGCCCTCCAAAACTGGGCACCACTGCCTGGGTATGCGGCTGTTTTGCGGCCCGCAAACCCGTTTTGCGATCGTATAATATGCCGCAGAACATTCCTCCAAAAAATCTCTATGCTGGTTTTGCGATTGATGTACTGTCCCGCAAAATCATTTTGCGGTAGCATAATTGGCCGCAAAATGAAATCCAAAAGTTGCCCAATTGACTGCCTCACTCTGCGACCACTTTCCGGCCCGCAGAGCAATTCTGCAGCCGCATAGTAGGATGCAGAAATGCCTTTTTCTGCAAAGCATTTTCCTTCAACTCCCTAGTGTACTGTTCAACCCAAAACGTATAATAGCAAGTCTAGTCTCAAGTAGAAATGTAAAATAAGGAATTAAACAAGCAAGGATAATTCCTATAGTACAAGTACAACATGGTGTGAACCTAAGTCTACCCGGATAATAACATGGATCTAACTACGTACGGACTCTCATCACCTCGTGCGTACGTAGTCCCCGCAACAAGTTGTACACATCAAATATACCACATAGGGGTAGCTTTCCCCTCACAGAGTTAGACAGGAGACTTACCTCACTCCGACATTCCAAAACCGGCTCCAACACCGCCCTAACACCTCAAACCGGTGACCGCCGATCCAAAACTAGTCAAATAAGATGCAACCCAATCAAATTATACTCTAATACTCATAATTAATCAATTTATAATAATTTCCAACTCCGCCCGAAAAATTAATAAAGTAACCCTCGGACCCACATGCCCGGATTTTGAATATTTTCGAAGACAAACACTACCCATAGCACTGTGAACTCAAATATATAATTTATTCTCAATTTCATACCCAAATTCGTGATCTAAATCCAAGAATACCAATTTCTATATTTTTCTTCAAAAACCCATATTTGTACTAATTTTCATATTTAAATCCATATATAAATCAAGTATTTAACCCAAAATGAGAAGAAGTTACTTACCCCATAATAGAGGATGAAGATGGCACTCCAAACCTGCTCCAAAATCGGCTCCCATGGAAAAGAATGAAGTGAAATTGAACCCAACTCTCGTTTTAAAGAAAACACTGCCCAACCACGATCTTCGCACTTGCGGTCCAATAGCCGCTTCTGCGGCTCCGCATCTGCAGAAATTCTATCGCAGGTGCGGTTCAAGCTCAGCCCAACATTTCCCACATCTACGGCCCGGCAATGCTTCTGCGCCTCCGCTTATGAGCTCTTCGTGCGCAGGTGCGGTCCCGTTTCTGTGAAACTTGACCGCATCTGCGGTCCCAGCCTTCCCCAGCCAGAACTGCTTCTACGACCCTCTTGGCCGCTTCTGGGCTCCGCACCTATGGCCAAAACCTCGCAGGTGCTGTTACACCAGATACCAGCTACCTTAGCATTTCCCTTAGTCCAAAAATCAATCCGTTAAGCATCTGAAGTTTACCCGAGGCCTCCGGGACCCCAACCAAACATTCCAACAAGTCCTAAAATATCATGCAAACTTAGTCGAGCCTTTAGGTCACATCAAACAATACTAAAAACACGAATCAACCTCCACTTCAAACTTAGTGAACTTTAAAACTTTAAACTCTTATATTCGATGCCGAAACCTATCAAATCACGTCCGATTGACCTCAAATTTTGCACACAAGTCACATTCGACATTACAGACCTACTCCAACTTTCGGAATCAAAATCCGACCCCGATATCAAAAAGTCCACTCCCGGTCAAACTTCTCAAAACCTTCAAATTTTTAACTTTAGCCAAATGACCCCAAAAAGACCTACAGACCTCCAAATCCACATCCGGACGTGCTTCCAATACCAGAATCGCCTTACAGAGCTATTCCCAGACTCGGAGTCCCAAACGGACATCAATAATATTGAAATGCACTTCAACACAAATTTAGAAAATTCTTCAAAAAATGTCAATTTTCATAATAGGCGCCGAAACGCTCCCGGGTTATCCAAAACCCTATCCGGACATACGCCCAAGTCCAAAATTATCATACGAACCTGTTGGAACCTTCCAACCCGATTCCTAGGTCGTTTACTTAAAAATTAAACCTTAGTCAATTCTTCCGACTTAAAGCTTCTGAAATTAGAATTATCTTCCCAAACTAACTCCGAACTTCCCAAAATTCAATTCCGACCATACGTACAAGTCATAATACATGAAGTGAAGCTCTTAGAGTCTTAAACCGCTGAATGACATGCTAGAGGTCAAAACGACCGATTGGGTCATTACAATCTATTCCCGTTTGATAAATATTGGTATCTGATTTGATACTTAATGATATAACCGCAACAGATAACTGAGAGTGCATACTCCCTTCCCTTAGTGGATGACTAGCGGCCTCTAACTATTCATAAAAATATTTTGCCTCTTCGTTAGGAGGTTATTCAACACTTTCACGGGTGTCAAAATTGAAGTGCATCCCAAAAGCATCCACAACCATTGCATGGTATCTAGGATGTTGAACGCTATTCTCCACCGACCGACTACTTTCACCAACAGCTACGTTATGAAATACACCATCAGTACCATCAACATCTCCATGGCTAGTCCACACAAAATAATTATCCATAAACCCCTTTCTATAAAGATGAGTTGTAACATCCTCCTAACCCAAAAAATGCAAACTCTTGCACTTCGTACAAGTACACCTAATCATCTCTCAAATCCGAAACGGTTCAAGTGACATTGCATGCCTAATAAATTCCTTAACCCCTTATATAAATTTCTCCCTAAAAAACTGATGATTAGGATAATTTCTATTATATATCCAACTATGATATTCTATCTACATAAAGAATAAATAAATTATATTTATATTAATCATAATTTAAATTAATTTATAGAATTAAGTTACATAATAAACTTTAGTTACAAAATACAACATAGTAAAATACTATAATATTGAATTAGTTAAGCCATTCAATTAGACTAATTATCTATTTTCTCCTTTTTTTGCCTTTTACTTCTCATTTTGACAGTCCAAAAAAAGCTACTAAATCGTATAATTAAACCATCTTAATTTAAGAGGCTACAAAGACTATTTAAAAAGGTAACATTAATACGTATTAAAGAGGCCACAAAGCCTCTCATTAATCATAATACTTATTTTTCTTTTATTAATATAAATTACTTTGTGTAATAATGTGTAGTAACTCTATTATTACTGGTATTACGTTACCAATAATTTAAAAATTCACTTTCTTAATCCTTTATTACTCTTCATCTCCTTTCCTATTTTATTTCGTGTGAATTTATTGTGTATAATTGAATGTAGTCTTCATTTCAAATCTGAAATGTATTCTTTAATCTCTCTATTTACAAGATAAGACAAGAGCATATCAAGCCATCAATTCAATTCTATGTACAATTCAATCTCTCCATTCTCACTTCAAATATTTGGAGAGTGTTAGTTCTTCCGTTGCTAAATTTGGTAGAATTGAATTACATAATAAACTTTAGTTATAAAATCCCAAAAATTCCAAATTATAAAGGGAGTGGTGAGGTGATTTGGGTGGGATTTGAGAAGGATATTCGGATATGGAAGAAAGAGTAAGAGAAAGAGTATAGAGAAAAATGGGGAAGAACCCCGTGTTCTCTCCTCTTAATTAGAAATTTTCGACCGAAGTTGGTCGTAAAATATTCGGTCGGTATCATTAAGTTCATTTGACCGTTTGACTACACATAACCGACCGAAATCGGCCGGTAATTGATTTTTAAATTTTTTTTATAATTAATTTAATTATAATACCGACCGAAGTCGGTCGGTTTTTGTCAATTTATCCGACCTACTCGTAACATATATATATATATATATATATATATATATATATATATATATATATATATATATATATATATATATATATGTAATGACCTAAAAGGTCATCTTATATTTTAGAACTTTATTATGTGCTCTTAAGCCTTAAAAATCTCATTTTATCTTCCTCGATTTACGTGCGCAGTCCGGGTATTGGCGCGGAAGGCTTATATGTTAAAAACTGATAAAAAAAAGAAATTTTGCCTAAAAATTTTAGTTGTACTGACTTCGGTCAACATTGTTTTGTAAATGGGTCCGGATCCGTATTTTGATGGTCCCGGTAGGTCCGTATCGAAATATGGGTCCTGGGCGTATGCCCGGAATTGAATTCGGAGGTCCCTAGCTCGAGTTATGAATTTTTTTATAAAAGCTATAAGTTTGAAATTTTATGGTTTTTAAGAATTGGTTAATGTTTGGCCTTGTTGATACCGAGTTCGTATTATGATTTCGGAGCCCGGTATAGGTCCAATATAATATTTACGACTTATCTGTGAAATTTGGTGAGAAACGGAGTTGGTTGGACATGATTCGGACGTCCGGTATTGAAGATAGGAATTTTAAAGTGTTCTTGAGAATTTCATTTGATTTGGTGCTAAATTCGTATGATGTTTTTAGACTTGTGTGCATGTTTGGTTTGGAGCCCCGAGGGCTCGGGTGAGTTTCGAATAGGCTACGGGATGTTTTGGACTTAGAAGATCTGGCATTTTGCTGTAGCAGTTGTTCTGGTATGTCCTTCTTCGCGTTCGCGAAGGTACTCTCGCGAACGCAAAGCGTTAGTTGGTCAGGCTGGAATGTTCTTCTTCGCGAACGCGAAGGCTTGGTTACAAACGCGAAGCGATGGGGGCTGTTACCCTTCATGAACGTGACTAGCTCATCGCAAATGCGTAGTGTTAGGGACCTGGAGGAGGGAGTCAGTAATCCTTCATCACGAACGCGAGCATAGTCTCGCGAATGCGAAGGCCGAGGAGAGTATCCTTTGCAAACGCAAAGGAGGACTCGCGAATGCGAAGGCTTGGCAATTCTGCTCTTCGCGAACACGACAGTGTCCTCGCGAACACGATGAACACTGTCTCCCAGTGCATAAAACAGTCCCAAAAGGGGACTTAAGCCATTTCTTCAACTTTTCAAAAATCAAACGGGCTAGAGGCGATTTTCAAGAGATATGTTCTTCCCCAAAGTGTTGGTAAGTGATTCTAAACCATTTTCTTTCAATTACTCATTATATTTTATGATTTTCAACCTAAAATCTAGAGTTATCATGGTAGAATTGGGGGTTTGGGGTAGAAACTAGGGATTTCAAAATTTGGGGATTTAGACCTCAATTTGAGGTCGGATTCCAAAACCAATTATATATCCGGGCTCGGGGGTCGATTTTTTACTTTTTGGAGGAAGTTTGAGAAAATCTAAATTTATTCAATGTAATTGATTCCTTTAGCAATATTTGATATTATTGAGTCATTTTTGAATAGATACGAGTGGTTTGGAGGTGGATTCCAGAGGAAAAGCTATGATTGAGTATTGAGTGGCATTCGAAGCGAGGTAAGTGTCGTGGTTAATCCTGACTTGAGGGAATTAGGAACCTTAGATTATTTGCTATGTGAAATTCATTTGAGCGGCGTATATGTGAGGTGACGAGTACTTATGCGCCGCCAATTTACCTGTTTTCCCTGTTTCTCTAGTTTTCTCATATTGTCTCTCTTTTTTCCCATGCCTAATTGCTACGTGTTTAGACTAGTGTTGTTAAGTTGATTGTTCTTATCATGTTTATGGATCTTCTGGTGATAATTGAATATTGACTACGAAGTTAAGGTTGATATTGTGGAACCAAATGTTGAAGTAATGCTTGTATTTGTTATTTTATCTCCTTGTTGTTAATTGTTCATTGCATTATGGTAAGGGAGAGTGTTAATGCACGAAGGGTGATGTCGTGCCATATTGTGAGTGTTAATGCATGAAGGGTGATGTCGTGCCATATTGTGAGTGTTAGTGCACGAAGGGTGATGTCGTTCCATATTATGAGTGTTAATGCACGAAGGGTGATGTCATCCCATATTGTGAGTGTTAATGCACGAAGGGTGATGCCGTGCCATATTGTGAGTGTTAATGCAAGAAGGTGATGCCGTGCTGTATTGTGAGTGTTAATGCACAAAGGGTGATGTCGTGCAATGATATGAGAGTTAATGCACGAAGTGTGATGTCGTGCCATTTCTATTGATTTTATGGTGAGGTTGAGAGTAAAATCACAAATGGTGATGTCGTGCATTTTATTTTTTTCCTTTACTATATTCGTTATTCCTGTTGATTCGTAGTATATTGGCTATTTCAGTCATTATTGTGCTGTAGTTCTTTATCTCATATTTCCCTCAGCATGTTCCCCCTCCCGATATTACCTGTCTAGCTTTTCATTTATGTTACTTGTATATACACTGTTAAATTGTACTGGTTGATTTGTAGGTGCCTTGTTAGGCTCGACACTTACCAGTACATGGGGTCAGTTGTGCTGATACTGCACTCTGCACTTTCTGTGCAGATTTTGGTACCGGCTCGGGTTGATCGAGATTTAGCTGTTGGACCGCTATCCGGAGACTCAAGTAGATCTGTCGGCGTTCACAGACCTTAAGTCCCTGTCTATCTTTTCTGTTATATTGTTTCTCTCATTCAAACAATTGTATTTCTCTTAGACTATTATTTGTAGTAAATTTTAGAATGCTCGTGAATTATGACTCCAGATCCGGGTGGTAGTAATTAATACAGTTTTTATATTATTCTCCACTCACTATATTTCATCTTACCTAATTTTTGTTATTTACTGAATGGAATAAGGATTGGTTTAATAATTATCTAATGTTGTCTTGCCTAGAAAGTGAAATATTAGGCTCCATCACAGTCCCGACGGTGGGAATTCCAGGTCGTGACAAGTTGGTATCAGAGCACTAGGTTGCCTAGGTCTCACGATTCAAGAGCATGCTTAGTAGAGCCTGGAGGATCAATACGGAGACGTCTGTGCTTATCTTCCAGAGACTATGAAGTTTAGGAACAAATTTCACTTCTATTCTTCCCTGTCGTGCGATTTTTTTTTCTTAATACTGATTGAACTCTTCCACTCTTATTCTCTCGCAGATGGAGAGAACACATACCTCTTCCTCAGCTGAGGAGCAACCAGAGCCTCCAGTGACAGCTCCTACGCGGGGCAGAGGCCGAGGTAGGGGCAGGGCTTAGCCCAGAGCTCGAGCATCAGCCCCAAAAGTGGAGCCTCAGATAGAGCTTGACGAGGAGGTTCCAGCCCAAACTATTCCTGCCGGGCCAGCTCAGGTTCCGGAGGGGTTCATTGCCACCCCAGTACTTTAGGATGCTTTGGTCTGTTTGGTGGGCCTTATGGAGAGTGGCCCAGACTGGTGCATTTCCCATGGCACCAGCCGTCTCTCAAGCTGAAAGAGGAGCCCAGACTCCCACTACTCCCGCTCCAGAGTAGATAGCTCCCTAGTATCAGGCTCCTACAGCTCATCCAGCCGGAGTAGTTCAGCCAATTGTTGTGCCACAGACTGGTAATGGGTCAGCTATGTCTTCAGAGGCTTTATAGAGGTTGGACAGGTTTACAAGCTCTTCCCAGTTCACTTCAGTGGCGCTACTTTAGAGGATCCCCAGGAGTATCTTGAAAAGTGCCATGAGGTGCTACAGAACATGGGTATAGTGGAGACCAATGGGGTCGATTTCGCTTCATTTTAGATGACTGGTTCCGCCAAGAAATTGTGGAGAGATTATTTATTGACCAGACCAGCTGGGTCGCCTGCTCTTACTTAGGACCAGTTCTCTCAGCTCTTCCTAGAGAAGTTTCTGCCTATCACATTGAGAGAGGAGCGTCGTCGTTAGTTCGAGCGTCTCCAAGAGGGCAGTATGACTGTTACTCAGTATGAGACCCATTTTGTGGATATTTCCCGTCATGCTATTATTCTGCTTCCCACCGATAGAGAGAGGGTGGGGAGGTTTATTGACGGACTTGCTCAGCCTATCAAATTGCAGATGGCTAAGGAGACTGGGAGTGAGATTTCTTTTCAGGTGGCTGCTAATGTCGCCAGACGAGTCGAGATGGTTCTTGCTCAGAAAGGTCAGGGGTCTAACAAGAGATCTCATCATTCCGGTGAGTTCAGCGGTGCCTCATCTAGAGGTATGGTACTTTTGGTAGAGGCCATTCTCCCAGGCTGTTTCATTCAGCACTTCAGGCATGCCACGGTGCCTCAGGTGGTCGTGGTCCTCATATGCCTTATTTCGACCAGCTAGCCTATAGTGCACCACCAACTCCTATTAGTCCACCTCCACTTCAGAGTTAACAGGGTGGTTACTCAGGTCGACAAGGTCAGTTTCAGGGTCAGCAGTCACAGTAGCCAAGGTCATGTTATACTTGTGGTGATCTGAGGCACATTGCAAGATTTTTCCCCCGGACATCGGGCAGCTCATAGCATCAGGGTTCTCGTGCCATAGTTCCGACACCACCTGCTCAGCTAGCCAGAGGCAGGGGTCAGGCAGCTAGAGGTAGAGGCTACACTGTTAGAGGTGGAGGTCAGGCCATTAGAGGTAGAGACCAGTCAGCTAGAGGCCGTCCCAGAGACGTGGTTTAGGGTGGTGGGGCCCAGCCCCGGTGTTATGCTTTCCCAGCCAGGCCTGAGGCTGCGTCATCTGACACTGTTATCACAGGTACTGTTTCAGTTTACAGTAGAGATGCTTCAGTTCTATTTGATCCGGGATCTACTTACTCCTATGTGTCATCCTATTTTGCTTCATATTTGGTTGTGCCCCGTGATTCTTTGAGTGCTCATGTGTATGTGTCTACACCAGTAGGAGATGCTATTTTTTTAGATCATGTTTATTGTTTGTGTGTGGTCACCATTGGGAGTCTTGAGACTCGTGTAGACCTTCTACTTCTCGATATGGTTGATTTTGATGTCATACTAGGTATGGATTGGCTGTCACCTTATCATGCTATATTAGATTGTCACGCCAAGATGGTGACCTTAGCCTTGCAGGGGTTGCCTCGATTAGGGTGGAGAGGGACTCTTGGCCATTCTACCAGCAGGGTTATCTCTTATGTGAAGGCTCGGCATATGGTTGAGAAAGGGTGTCTAGCTTACTTGGCTTATGTCCGCGATTCTAGTGCGGAGGTTCCTTCCTTGGATTTAGTGCCGGTTGTTAGTGAGTTTCCAGAGGTGTTTCCTGCAGACCTCCCGGGGATGCCACCCGACAGGGATATTGATTTCTGCATTAATTTGGCTCCAGCCACTCAGCCCATTTCCATTCTGCCATACCGCATGGCCCCGCCAGAGTTGAAAGAATTGAAGGAACAGTTGCAAGATTTTCTTGATAAGGGCTTCATTAGACCTAGTGTCTCGCCCTGGGGTGCACCTATGTTGTTTGGAAAGAAGAAAGATGGATTGATGAGGATGTGTATAGATTATCGGCAGTTGAACAAAGTCACCATCAAGAACAAGTACCCATTTCCAAGGATTGATGATTTATTTGATCAGCTTCAGGTTGCCCAGGTATTTTCGAAGATTGATTTGAGATCTAGCTACCATCAGTTGAGGATTAGGTCATCTGATGTCCCTAAGATAGCTTTTCGGACTCGGTATGGGCATTATGAGTTTCTAGTGATATCATTTGGGCTGACAAATACCCCAGCAGCATTCATGGATTTGATGAAACGGGTGTTCAAGCCCTACTTGGATTCCTTTGTGATTGTGTTTATTGATGATATCTTGATCTACTCCCACAACCGAGAGGAGCATGAGCAGCGCCTTCGTATCGTTCTTCAAACTCTGAAAGAAAACCAGTTATATGCTAAGTTCTCAAAATGCGAGTTTTTGTTGAGTTCAATTGCTTTCTTAGGTCACGTTGTATCAGCAGAGGGTATTCAGGTGGATCCTAAGAAGATTGAGGTAGTCCAAAACTGGCCTAGACCGACATCAGCTATAGAGATTCGTAGTTTCTTGGGTTTGGCGGGCTACTACCATCGATTTGTGGAGGGGTTTTCATCCATTGTAGCCTCGTTGACCAGGTTTACCCAGAAAGGTGCCCCGTTCAGGTGGTCAGACGAGTGTGACACAAGTTTCTAGAAGCTCAAGACAGCTTTGACTACCGCACCGGTATTGGTGTTACCCTCAGGTTCAGGATCTTATACAGTATATTGTGACGTATCCCGTATTGGTCCGGGTGCGGTATTGATGTAGGGTAGCAAGGTTATTGCATATGCTTCACGGCAATTGAAGGTTCACGAGAAGAATTACCTTGTTTATGTTCTAGAGCTGGCAGCCATTGTTCACGCGCTGAAGATTTGGAGGCACTATCTTTATGTCGTGTCATGTGAGGTATTCACGGATCATCAGAGCTTGCAATATTTGTTCAAGCAGAAGGAGCTCAATTTGAGGCAGAGGAGGTGGTTAGAGCTATTGAAATATTATGATATCACTGTAACGACCCGGTCGGTCGTTTCGAGAGTTATAGCCCCGTTTTCCCCATTTCTACTTCTTTTTGTGTTATTCAGCTATATTATGTTATATCGGGTTAGTTGGTTCGGGACCGGAGTGGTTTCAGAGTGAATTGAGACACTTAGTCTCTTAAGTAGAAACTTAAGTCTGAAAAGTCAACTGGATGTTGATCTATGTGTAAACGATCTTGGATTGAAATTTTAATGATTCCATTAGCTCCGTTAGGTGATTTTACACTTAGGAGTGTGTCTGGAATGTGATTTGGAGGTCTGTGGTAGAATTAGGCTTGAATTGGCGAAATTGGAAATTTGGCGATTTCGGTCGGTAGTGGAAAATTTGATATCGGGGTCAGAATGGAATTCCGAAAGTTGGAGTAGGTTCATAGTGTCATTTGTGATGTGTGTGCAAAATTTGAGGTCATTCGGACTTGGTTTGGTGGGTTTCGGCATCGGTTGCCGAATTTGGAAATTTAGAAGTTCTTAGGCTTGAATCCGAGGGTAATTTGATGTTGTTTTGAGTGATTCGAAGGTTCGACTAAGTTGGTATGTTGATATATGACTTGTTGGCATTTTTGGTTGAGGTCCCGAGGGCCTCAGGGTGATTCCGGGTGGTTAACGGATTTGTCGAAGTTGGAAAATGCAGCTAAAGCTGCTGCTACTGCTATTTTTGCACCTGCAGAAGAAATCCTCGTAGGTGCAAGGCCGCTTGTGCGCGTGGGGAGTGCGCAGGTGTGGGCAACGCTGGGCTAGGCAAGATGCGCATGTGCGAGTTGGAGATCGCATCTGCGAGCCCGCAGGTACGAAACCTGGGGCGCAGATGCTGAGAAGGGAAATGCTGGGCAGGCTTCGCAGAAGCGGAAGAAATGCGCAGGTGCGATGGGTTTGCCGCAGATGCGGAGTCTGGGCACGTAAGTGAGTTGCGCAGGTGCGGCTCCTTGGACAGCAGGTGCGGTCGTGCGGGTGCGAGAAAATGGCCGCAGGTGCGATGATCCTCGGCAGAGGGTACATATTGCACACTTCGCGAATTTTGGTGCATTCTTCACCATTTCTATTCGGTTTTTGGAGCTTTTGGGAGATATTTGAAGAGGAATCAAGGGGATTTCGTTGAGGTAAGTTACCTGAGCCCTAATACTTGTATATATGATGATTTTCTGCTGTTTAATTATTGTAATTAGTGAAAATGAGGGGTTAGGGCTTGGAAAATTTGGAGAGTAATTTAAGGATTTAAAGGACCAAACGATGTCGGATTTTGATGAATTTGGTATGGTTAGACTCATGAGTGAATGAGCTTTCCAGTTTTGTAAATTTTGTCAGATTTCGAGACGTGGGCCCGGGGGCCGGGTTTGAGCCAATTTCGGGTTTTGGTCTAATTTTGTAGCTTTTCTTGTGGAATTTATTCCATTAGCGCATATTGATGGTATTGTACTGATTGTGAATAGATTCGGAGCATTTGGAGGCCGCGTCCAGAGGCAAGAGCATTGCGGGGCAGAGATTTGACCGGTTTGAGTTAAGTAACGATTGTAAATCTAGTCCTGAGGGTATGAAACCCCGGATTTTGTATCATTCTACTATTTTTAGTGACGCACATGCTAGGAGAAGAGCGTGCACTATTGGGGATTGTGACTTGGTCCGTCCCGTAGCAAATGTAAAGTTGCATATTTTGTTGAAACTATATGATACTTATATGTTTTAGAAAGAGTTTTTGTAAATTGGGCTGAATTCCATATTCGGGCCTTGCACCAGTGCTGTTTGGACCCTAAGGGGCTTTTTCTTACCATCCTCTCATTGTTTTCGATTGAAAATCCATACTCAGTCATGTTTATACTTGTTTACTGCGTACTCAGTTTTATGACTCTCTTTTGATGCATATAAATGTTTTGAGCCGAATGCCCTATTTTACTGAAATGCCCGAATTGCTTGAGAGGTTTATGACTGAGTATTTGTGAGGATGAGTGTGGATCGGGGCTGCCTGTCTGCAGCATACTTTATTATTATAGCACATGAGTTGTCCGTGCATCACGTTAGTTGTCCTTGCAGATTATAGCGCTTAGGCTGAAGGAGCCCCTCCGGAGTCTGTACACACCCCCAGTAAGTGCAGGTATCTACTGAGTGCGAGTGCCGAGTGCCGAGTGCTGAGTGACTGGGAGGCATGAGTGATTTTGAGGTATGCCTGAGTGGAATTAGTGATTGTGAGGTATGCCTGAGTGGCACGAGTGACTGTGAGGTTTGCCCGAGGGGCTGTATATGAGTGATGTTTTGCCCGAGGGGCTGTTTATGATTTCACCATTTTGCTCACCCTTGCATTTTTCCTCTGTTTGAAAACTGTCGAAAAAGAACTTTAAATGATTTTTACTGGAACTAGGTTTAAACAAGATGTTTTGATTCAAATCCTGATTTTAAAAGCATGTGGTATTTTACTGAGTTTTCCTGATATGAATGTTGTATGCTTTATTGCTCGTCACTACTGCTCAGTCTTTAATTGTTATTGTTACTTACTGATTTGGCGTACTCACGTTACTCCCTACACCTTGTGTGCAGATTCAGGAGTAGCTGGACACGGTAGCGGTTATTGATTGTTCTGGTTGCAGATTTTCTTGGAGATATGAAGATAGCTATTTGGCGATCGCAGCCCCTGCTCTTCTCCCTCTTATCTTCCTCTAGTTGTATTTAGCTATTTTCCAGGCTGAGTTATCCTTGATATTGTTAGACAGATTGTAGTAGATGCTCATTATTAGTGACACCCCAATGTCGGGCTTTTCCTTCCGCACTTTTATTTTAATTTGAACTCCTTTACGAAGGTTTTTATGTTAAATAACATTTAAATTATCTTTGAAATGAAAATATCGGTTTGTTTTGGAAATGAGTTCCACGATAGGCGCCATCATGACAGGGGTTATCTTGGGTCATGACAATCACCATCTTGTATCATCCCGGGAAGGCCAATATGGTGGCCGAAGCTTTGAGTAGAAAGTCATCTAGTATGGGTAGCCTTGCATTTATTCCAATTGGTGAGAGACCGCTTGCATTGGATGTTCAGGCCTTGGCTAATCAGTTCGTGAGGTTGGATGTTTCTGAGTCCAGCCGTGTTCTAGCTTGTACAGTTGCTCGGTCTTCTTTGTTTGAGCGCGTCATAGATCGGTAGTGTGACGATCCTCATTTGCTTGTCCTTAGAGACACAGTGCGACACGGTGGAGCCAAGCAGGTTACTGTTGGAGATGATGGAGTTTTGAGGATGCAAGGTTGTATTTGTGTGCCTAACGTGTATGGACTTCGTGAGTTGATTCTTGAGGAGGCCTACAGTTCCCGGTATTCTGTTCATCCGGGCGTCGCCAAGATGTATCAGAACTTGCGGCATCATTATTGGTGGAGGCAAATGAATAAAGGCATAGTTGCATATGTAGCTCAGTGTCTAAATTGCCAGCAGGTAAAGTGTGAGCATCAGAGAGCTGGTGGTTTACTTCAGAGGTTAGAGATCCTAAGTGTAAATGGGAGCGTATCACTATGGACTTAGTTGTTGGACTCCCACAGACTTAGAGGAAGTTCGACGCCGTTTTGGGTCATTATGGACAGGCTAACTAAGTCAGTGCATTTTATTCCTGTGGTAGTTACCTATTCCTCGGAGCGGTTGGCAGAGATTTATATCGGCGAGATCGTTCGTCTTCACGGTGTGCCCGTGTCTATCATTTTTGATCGAGGTATGTAGTTCACCTCGCACTTCTGGAGGGCAGTACAGTGTGAGTTGGGCACGCGGGTTGAGTTGAGCACATCATTTCATCCTCAAACGGACGGACAATCCGAGCGCACTATTCAGATCTTGGAGGTATGCTCTGCGCATGTGTCATAGACTTCGGAGGATCGTGGGATCAGTTCTTGCCCCTTGCAGAGTTCGCCTACAATAACAACTACCAGTTGAGCATTCAGATGGCTCCATATGAGGCACTATATGGTAGACTGTGTCGATCGCCGGTCGGATGGTTTGAGCTGGGGGAGGCTTGGTTATTGGGCACAAACTTAGTACAGGATGCCTTGGATAAGGTCAAGATTATTCAGGATCGACTTCGCACAGCTCAGTCCAGGCAGAAGAGTTATGCCAATCGCAGAGTTCGTGATGTTGCATTCATGGTCGGGGAGAGAGTGTTGCTTCGGGTATCACCCATAAAGGGTGTAATATGGTTCGGAAAGAAAGGCAAGTTGAGACCTAGGTATATCGGACCTTTTGAGATTCTGGAGAGAGTGGGAGAGGTGGATAACAGGCTTGCGTTGCCACCGGGGTTATCATCAGTTCATCCGGTATTCCATGTATCTATGCTTCGAAAGTATCACGGTGATCCGTCCCATGGGAATTCCGGGTCGTGATATATATATATATA
Organism: Nicotiana tomentosiformis; assembly: GCF_000390325.3. Classification (NCBI taxonomy): domain Eukaryota; kingdom Viridiplantae; phylum Streptophyta; class Magnoliopsida; order Solanales; family Solanaceae; genus Nicotiana; species Nicotiana tomentosiformis. The sequence goes on from NC_090818.1 coordinate 18,419,416, forward strand.
TATATATATGTGTGTGTGTGTGTGTGTGTGTGTGTGTGTGTGTGTATGTGTGTGTGTCTATATATATGTGTGTATGTGTTTTTTTTAATTACTTTTATATGTGTGTATGTGTTTTTTTAATTACTTTAGTCGGTCGGTAACTTATTTAAAAACAAAATGTGATTATATATTCTCCAATCGTGTGATTGTATGTGTGTGTATGTGTGTGTGTGTCTATATATATGTGTGTATGTGTTTTTTATAATTACTTTAGTCGGTCGGTAACTTATTTAAAAACAAAATTTGATTTTATATATATATATATATATATATATATATATATATATATATATATATTCTCCAATCGTGTGATTTGACCGTGTATATGTTGTTGTATATATATATATATATGTGTGTGTGTGTGTGTTTGACCATTTTGACCAACAATACCGACCGATTTCGGTCGGTAACTTGTTTAAAAACAAAATGTGATTTATTTAATTGATATATATATATATGTGTGTGTGTGTGTGTATGTGTATGTGTGTGTGTGTGTGTGTTTTTGTGTGTGTGCGCGCGCGCGTATATATGTGTGTGTTGGTGTGTTTGACCATTTTGACCAATAATATCGACCGATTTCGGTCGGACACTTATTTAAAAACAAAATGTGATTTGTTTTATATATATATATATATATATATATATATATATATATATATATATATATATATATATATATATATATATTTATTTATTTATTTTCAACTGTTCATTACATCGCTCGAATGCTTGATCGGTGAATAAATAAGAAAACAAATCTTGAAGTTTAAGTGAACATTTTAAACATTTTAAGTGACAAGATGCTCCAGTATAATGAGTGACAAGATGCTCCAAGATGTGTACAATTGACATAGTCTTGAATATTTTATTCTCGATCACCTTATTAGTACTTTGCTCGGATACTTCATCAATCGATGAATTGAAAATTCAATTGTATTCGATTAAAACATACTATAACACATATAAAAAAGTGTATAGTTCTATAAGATGTAGTGTTATATATATATATACACTTAAGTTGTAGATAGCACTACATCTTATAGAACTATACACTTTGTTTTTAGATGTGTTATAGTAAGTTTTAATCGAATATAATTGAATTTCCAATTGATCCACTGATGAAGTATCCAAGCACAGTACTAATAAGGTGATCAAGAATAAAACATTCAAGATTATGTGTGTGTGTGCATATATATATATATATATATATATATATATATATATATATATATATATATATATATATATATTTGTGTGTGTGTGTATTAATACAAAATTAATTAAATATTGAATATTACAATTTAGGTTATTCAATCAATTAAATATTATGTACATATGTGTATATATACATACACAGATAGGATATAGTGTCCATATAAAAGTAATTTAAACACACACACACACACACACACACACACACACACACACACACACATATATATATATATCAATTAAATATTAAATATTATTTATTTAAATGTTATTTATATAAATTGACTAAAACCGACCGACTTCGGTCGGTATTTTCATTAAATTAATATTTTAAAATTTTTAAAATTAAATTTCCGACCGAATTCGGTTGAAAAAATTTAATTAAAAATTATTTCTCTTAGGTAATATATATATATATATATATATATATATATATATATATATATATATATATAATTATTGTTATATTAAAAAAGCAATTGCCTTGGGCGGGAATGTCACTACCCAATTTTTTCTCCGTTGGGTATCGTGATGGCACCTAGTCTTAGGGATTAGGTAAGCCTAACATTTCCTAAATAACAACAATAACTTTTGAAATGGAAATCTCTATAAAATTTATAATTCCCATAACCGGTAGTACAAGTCATAAGCTCTACAAAGTTTGTTACAATTTTCTAAATACAACTGTTTGGAATAAAGTAAACAGTGTGAATACAAATTAGAAGGTGACTCTGAAGCCTGCGAATGCAGCAACAGGTTTACCTTGAGTCTCCACAGCAAGATCTGTACTGCTAGCAATCGATCGACTGACTCCACATTACCTGGCTCTGCACAAAAATGTGTAGAAGTGTAGTATGAGCACACCACAATCGGTACCCAGTAAGTATCAAGACTAACTTCAGTGGAGTAGGGACGAGGTACGGTCCAGATACTCACTAGTCAAATAACCTGTACCATACTGAAATAATCGAAAATAACTAGCAGTGATAACAACAAAATTAACCAGTGATATAATATCAAGGCAACGGGAACATCATAATTATTGCTCAAACGAGTAAGGAACACAAGTATAACTAATTAATCAAGTCCTTCAAATATAAATCATTCACATATTCTTCTTCACATATTTTTCTTTAAGATAAATATCTTCGAATATACTTCTTTTGAATAAATATCTTTCGAATATACTTCTTTTGAATAAATATCTTTTCAAGTAAAAGTCACCATGTGACACCTCCTTTCACGATCCTAAAAAAAATTACGGGTCTCAGCCCAGTTTCATATTTTTCACGGCACCTCGTGCCCATATTTCTATCACAACCACACAGACAACTCACGTGTCAAAAATATCAATGTGTATAAGATCCGCAGGATCAATTTATTTTCAATAAATTAAGTTTACAATTTATAAATCAAGTAAGAAATCATCAAAGAAATGAGTTTATTTTTGAATTCGTTTGGTCGAAGAAAATGATATTTCAATTAAAATGAAGCATCCGATGATTACTAATTTGGACGTAAAAATTTATTAAATTAAAACATAATAGCAATTTCTTTATTCGAAACAAGTCAAATCTAGAAAACCAGTAAAAACCATAAAACACAAATCCTCAAAGTCTTGTACAAAGAGCCAAAACCAACACAATACAACAAGGAATTCAAAGACACGTAATAAACTCAAATAATACATCACAGAAGAACACAAGAATTTACATATCACGGAAAAATAAAATAACCAAAGGCAAGTACAAACATAGAAAAATATCAACAAAGGACACTCCCGAGGTACCGCCTCGTAGTCCCAAAAGTAAATATGCAACAACAACAATGCCCTGTAACGATCCGGCCGATCATTTTGAGTATTATAACCCCTATCCCCCATTTACTGCTCAATTTATGCCTTACAGTTGATTTATGACTTATCGTGTTAATTGGTTCGGGTCCGGAAAGATTTCGGAGTGAAATGAGACACTTAATCTCATAATTTAAAACTTAAGTTAAAATAGTGACTGGATGTCGAATTATATGTAAACGACCCCGGAATGGAGTTTTGATGATTCCAATAGCTCCGTATGGTAATTTTGGATTTAGGAGCATGTCCGAAAAATTATTTGGAGGTCCGTAGTGGAATTAGGCTTGAAATACCGAAAGTTGAATTTTTGGGAAGTTTGACCGGAGGGTTGACTTTTTGATATCGAGGTCAGAATCCAATTATGGAAATTGGAATAGATTCATTATGTCATTTATGACTTGTGTGCAAAATTTGAGGTCAATCGGACTTGATTCGATAGGTTTCGGCATCAAAGGTAGAAGTTGGAAATTTCATAAGACTAAAGTTTCATGTGAGTTCGCACAAGACCTAATTTCAAATGCATATAACTCTCATGATACAAAGTTTTATATGGTTTATTACCTATCAAATGAAAGATCTTTGAGTCTAACTTCTAACGCTTCAAACAGTTCGTCATTTGGACATTCCTACAAGAAGTTATGACCAAATTACCAAAGGCTGGAAAAATGCAATTCTGCGACCAATTATGCGATCGCAAAATAGTTATGCGATTGCAAAACTGCTTCTACGACTGCAAACTGGTCGCTGAATGGACCAGAAGAGCCCAGTTCTAGGCACCGATTTTGCGATCAATTTTGCGGCCCGCATACCCATTCTACGGTCCATTATGCGACCGCAGACCTATTTTTGAAGGGTTAATTTTTCTATTTTCATAACCCGACCCCATTTTGATAAATAGGCTTTAGGACTCATTTTGGAGCAAAAATCTGACATTTTTAGAGAGAAGGGAGAGTGTTCTAGAGAGAGGAAGAAGCTCAAGTGCTTTGTTCATCAAGAGCTTGTTCAAGCTTTGAAATCCAACAAGGAAATATCACAAGATCTTCACCCAAGAGGTAAGGTTCTAACCCCTAGTCTTCAATTTCGAGTTTGGGTAAAGATGGGTGATTAAGTGTATGATTCTTGTGTGTAATAGTACTATTTATACATATCAATAAGGTTTATGGAAAGATTATTGAGTTTAAATGAGTAAAGATTGGGTTGAAAATAGTAAAATCTTCAATGACTTTAATTGAAGATTTGAGGGTTGAGTTAATGTCAGAATTTGGTGAAATTTTTATGGTTGGACTCGTGGTTTGATGGGTGTTCATATTTTATAACTTTTGTCGGGTTCCGAAATATGGGCCCCACAAGCGAGTTTTGGGTTAATTTCAGATTTTATTGGAAAAATGAGTATTTCCTTATAGAATTAATTACAATAATTGGTACTGATTGAATCGAATTAATTGTGGCTAGATACTAGGCTTTCGGAGACCAATTCTCGTGGCAAGGGCATAGCAGAATAAATAATTTACATGAGTTGAGGTAAGTAACTCTTTTAATCTTGGAGTTGAGAGTGTGAACCCTGAATATATGCATTTCGTGAATTGTTGGGAGGTGACACACATTCTAGGTGACGGGCGTGTGGGCGTGCACTATAGAAATTGTGACATAATTATTTCTGTGAAATTTTGTACTTAAATGATCTTGGCATTTCCATTCGATTTTATGAGTTAAAGAAATTGAGCTGAAAAGCATATTAAAAATCATGTTGAGGCTATGTGCCAGTATTATTGGGACCCACATAGGTCATATTGTTGTAAACTTATTTATTTTAAATTGAAAATTTATACTCAGTCATATTCATGTCATTACATATCATATCTCAGTCTCTGTTATTATTTATTGATACATCATATCATTATTTTGGGTTGTTCTCATGACATTGTGAGCCCATGAGAGAGAGAATGGAGAGATTGATGACTGAGGGAGGCCGAGGGCCTGATTGTGAGGATATCTTTGGGATCGGGCTGCACGCCGCAGTAGGCCATGTTGGCTTTATATATATTATACTATTGCATGTGAGTTGGCCGAGCAGTATGTGAGTTGGCCATGCGGATCCATATATTATTCTATTGAATGTGAGTTGGCCATGCATCACGTGAGTTGTCCGTGCGGATCCAGATATTATTATGGCACGTGAGTTGTCTGTGCAACACGTGAGTTATCCGTGCAGCATGTGAGTTGATCATGCGGATTCAGATATGATATTATAGCATGTGAGTTGTCGTGCAGCACGTGAGTTGTCCGTGCTTATAGCGCTTGGGCTGTAGGAGCCCCTCGTGAGTCTGTACACACCCCCAGTGAGCGCAATCGACTATAAACAGGGATCGGGCTGCACGCCGCAGCTGGTATTGTATAGCGCTGAGTGATTGAGTATGCTAAGCATAGTGAGAGAGAATGTGAGACAGTGAGATTGACTACTCTGAGAGTATGAGTACATGAGTACAATCTCTGAGATACATTGCATTCGCATGCACACATGACATATACACATATAGATGTGTTTTTCTCATGCTGTACGGTATCACATTATTCATGATTTCTCACACATGTTGACAGATGAGCATAGTGATGCAATTGTTTTATACGGGTTAGTTGGAAAGAAAATGAAACATCCCATTTATTATTGAAAGGATTTTGGAAAAATCTCAGTTTTCAGACTTACTCATATTTTGGTAATTTTAGTGAAAATAATTGAGTTTTACTATTATATTTGAAAAGAAAAATGTTTAGTTTTCCGGAACTGTGAACGAACTGAGCACTTAATTATTGAGTTATTCATTGTGCTGCCTCAATTCTGTTGTTATGAGATTTGTTTTCTGGATATTGTTGTGGACTATTAGTTTTGGACCCGACCTTGGTAAAAGCTCGTCACTGCTTTCAACCTAAGGTTAGGTTTGTTACTTACTCAGTACATGGGGTCGGTTGTACTGATACTACACTCCTACACCTTGCGTGCAGATGTTGGCTGCCGATGTTGCTGTGTTCGATGGAAGCTGGTTTTGAAGATGTATCTGCGTTCCGGTTGTAGGTGCCTCTTGGTCATGGTAGCCTTAGATTCATAAAATACTGTTTATGTACTTCTCAAACAGATGATGTATTTATTTCATACCAGCTTTGTATACTCTATTCTTAGAAGCTCATGATTTGTACTACCAGTTCTTGGAGAAAAGTATTGGTTTTAGATATTTTCTTTTAATTAATTGCCTCGTTAATTTCATTAAAATCAGATAGTTTGTAATTGGCTTACCTAACGGGTAGGGTTAGGTGCCATCAAGACTAATTGGATTTTGGGTCGTGGCACGGTGGTATCAGAGCTCTAGGTTCATAGGTTCTACAAGTCATGAGCAAGTGTCTAGTAGAGTCTTGCGGATCAGTATAATGACGTCCAACAGGGCATTTAGGATAATTTCCCATCTTGCTTTCTTTAGCGTGCGGAATGGATTCAGCTTGAAGTATAACTCTTTGAATTCCTCCCACGCATTCGTATGCGCACATGAGCACTCGATATCAGTTGTGCATCGCTGGATTGTTATTCCATGTATGAGGTTTGAAATGTGTATTCTGTGTTTTGGTGATGGGCCAGTCTGGAGGACTTGAGGCCAGGATTTGACCGAAGCTTAGGCTCGGTAGTTTCAGTTGTGTGAACTTATATAATTGGACTCATATGTCCGATAATGTCCCTGTGAGTGGAATTTCTAGCTCGATCTGGGTGACCATATGATGATTTTATTGTGACCGCGTGATGTATTCAGATGGTTTGAAAGTGATGGGAAAAAGGGATGTAAAGAGGGACTATTGGGTATTTGACTTCTGTCTCGATTTGACATAGAGTCTCGAGTTATGAATGTGTTGAAGGATCTTTTACGTGGTGTAATTATGGAACAAATTAAATTTTCATGTCTTGTGGATGAGTTCAAACTTGTGAAGATTAAGTGATTACGTAGGAGTTGTGGCAATAAAAAGGGTATAGAAAGATGCCAGTTTGAGGCTAAACATGCGGGTTATCACCTGGGAAATAAACTACAGAGGTGTAATCTTTATAATGTTGTGTGGAGAATCTTCTTTTCTACCAGTAGGGCAGATGTATTGGGATTTGAATTTGAATTGGTCAAGAAAGTTGACCTGACCATCACGAGAATGAAGGCGAGCTTAGTAGATGATTTGAGGTACCATGTAGGTTGTGATGCAGGAGCTTGGGATGAAATTAGTTATCTCACTACGATGTTATGGCAGTAATTGAATATGGGTATTGTGAATTACTGAATGTCTTGATCTATGGCTTTGAGCCAAGTGGGGGAGCCTACTATTGACAATTCAATTTCATGGTTATAGGTTAAATTAAGTTTTGGTCTGAGACATACTTGTGGAGCAGTTATGACTGCAGAGGATGAGATCGAGGATGACTCGAGTAAGGAAATTTCCTGAATACGGGATATAATGCACTTACGAAAATATGAAAAATCATGGAACGATTAAGTTGTAAATTACGAAGAATGTAGTGCGCATGGAATATGAATTTGGCCAGTGGTGTTAAGGCATGGTTATTTCTTTAAGTGATATTGTGCTAATAGAGCATGTGTCTTTTGGCCCGTTTGGGTAGTGCAATTCAATTTTGAGCCGAGTGGGTGACTCTTGAAAAGGTTCTAATGGGTCAGAGATTTATATATAGCAATTGAAAATTTTTTCGGACTCGTGTATGGATAGACTCTGAGATTTGCGTTTGATGGTATCGGGACTCGCAGTAATTCTGTATGACTATGGATTCTACATTCCAGTATAAGAAAGGTAAAAGAACAATTTTAAGTTCACATGAGGTCTCTTCAGAATGGGTATCTCAGTGGTGGTACTTATATGGTGCTTAAGAAGGAATACAACGACTTATGAGCCTTAGGGCGGTGTGGTTCTAAGTGAGGATGTCTTATAATGAGGCCTTACGAGTGTTTTGGTGGCAATATTCTTGGGTTTTGGTGACCTACGTTGTTTGATCGAGTTAGAGGAATTTAGTTCTAATAACTTGGTTATGTGCAGAAGGATTTCAAAGTGTTCTTGATGGTTTCTACCATGGTTTGAATCGGATACTTTTCTACCGGTGTGGAGAACGTGTTGTGTGTTGTGATTTCCTCCTGGAAAGAAGCAAGAGAATAGTTTCTAACTAATAGGTTATGTAAATTGTTGGTGACTCAATGTTGATAATAAGATTCTTGTGCTTTTCACATGATGGCATAATAGATATGATGTGTTGTGCAGGATCAGGATTTACATGTACAGGGTGACAATTTAGTCTTGAAGAGAAGGTAGCGAATGTTGGACAACATGGTCAGTTTCAAATATTTCGATGAATGTTATAACTGCTTGATAATTCCTGAGAAAGGTGCGCATTTCAGAAGGCGCCTTGTGTTTTGACTTACAGATGTTCATCGGTATTGCAGTACTCACCTAGTTGATAGACTGCTGATATTCAAATTATTGCTATGTGCCACGAAAGAATTATGAAAATATTCCTCATGGTATTATCGTGAATGGAATATGTGTTAGTCATTTTAGTGTTAAAGTTAGGATCAGTTACGGTGATTCATGTGTTCGATGAATTTGGAGACTGGGAGTTCTCAGAAGTATATTGTTTCGGGGTTACGACCTATTTGAGGTGACTATTTTATTTAAAACTCGGTGGAGGCACTAGTTGCGTTAATTATTTGTGATAGCTATACGCTATGAGTGCGTATATATGTGAGGTTTGATCCCATTTGCGGTCATTAGAGAAAGTATTCATACTCGGAAGAATGCTTAGGCTATTATATGCCTAAAGTTGACTGTTAAGCATAAAGTCATAACATTTCCCGTATTCGTACTTTTGTTGAGAACTATCTAGGCTATAATTGAGGTTATAAAGAAGATGATTCCCTAAATAAACGGGATAGTTACTGATTCTGCATTATTTCCGATTTGAAGTGTGATAGCAAACTTTGCATGTGCTTACACTATGGCGTGCTATTTCTACCAGTCTAGGAGCATGAGAATATTATTTCATTATCATATACAAGTGTACTTGTTTAATTGCTCATGTATGATATGCTGGGACTGGAAGCCTGTGACCATGCCGGGTGATTCATATTATTGGCACGTGTGTTGTCTGTGCCGTGTGTGGGAATTTTATTTCTATGATAATTTATCTGGTTCATTAATTTCCTTCCTCTACAATTGTGCACATGCGCCTACGGTTATCCTCTTCACGAAATTTGAGGAGTTGGTTGTAATATTGTGGTTGTGGTGGTGCTTGTTGAACTTGCAATATGGTTCTCTTCCTTGAGACATCTCCCATATTTGGGTACACGGATTGCGCAGTGGTGGCTGGAGCTATATTGATGTGGCGTGTATGTGGGATAGTTGTGTTTAATAATATAAGGTCATTGGACCTAGAATGAGTACTATCAGGTTTGAAACGGTATGTTCGGGAAGATAATATTGAAATTCGGCTTAGGAAGTGATTATGGTTCTGGTTGGAGCGAGAGAGCTCCATTACTTTATGATCTGATAAGGGGTCTTGAGATTTTTGCGTATTTCTTTCATTATCAACAGTGTGCAAAAGTTTTAGAATGAGGTTTTGTTTGATATGGGGTTTAATACTATTACCGGGTTATTTTGGAGTAGTTAATGTGATAGAAAATGGTGCTGCGAGCATGCGAGTTGTGTAGTATGTTAAGTGATTATATCTGGGGTTATGGTTATGGCTCAATATAGCTTGTTCAGACTCATACAGCGTGTTGATGCGAGATTCAGGTCTTAAAAAGAAATTCTAAATGTTGGAAATTGAATTCCAAGGTTTATAGGCTAAGGTTGAAGTAATGATTTTTAATTATGTTGTGTTGTCAGGTCTATACAATTTACAGGAAAAGGGTGGCGTGGGATCACCCCTAGTACGTGGTAAGATGGAACAGTGATCTGGTGGCTTGGAAACAACTCATGGCACGTTCAAGGACGAATGCATGTTTAAGTGGGGGAGAATGTAACGACTCGGCCGGTTGTTTTGAGTATTATAACCCCGTTCCCCCATTTACTGCTCAATTTATGACTTACAATTGATTTATGACTTATCGGGTTAGTTTGTTCGGGTCCGAAAGGATTTAGGAGTGAAATGAGACACTTAGTCTCATAATAGAAAACTTAAGTTAAAATAGTGACCGGATATCGACTTATGTGTAAACGACCCCCGGAATGGAATTTTGATGATTCCAATAGCTCCGTATGGTGAATTTTGACTTAGGAGCGTGTCCGAAAAATTATTTGGAAGTCTGTAGTGGAATTAGGCTTGAAATGCCGAAAGTTGAATTTTTGGGAGGTTTGACCGGAGGGTTGACTTTTTGACCAAATTACTAAAGGTTGGAAAAATGCAATTCTGCGACCAATTATGCGATCGCAAAAAAGTTATGCAATTGCAAAACTGCTTCTACGACTGCAAACTGGTCGCTGAATGGACCAGAAGAGCCCAGTTCTAGGCACCGATTTTGCGATCAATTTTGCGGCCCGCATACCCATTCTACGGTCCATTATGCGACCGCAGACCTATTTTCGAAGGGTTAATTTTTCTATTTTCATAACCCGACCCCATTTTGATAAATAGGCTTTAGGACTCATTTTGGAGCAAAAATCTGACATTTTTAGAGAGAAGGGAGAGTGTTCTAGAGAGAGGAAGAAGCTCAAGTGCTTTGTTCATCAAGATCTTGTTCAAGCTTTGAAATCCAACAAGGAAATATCACAAGATATTCACCCAAGAGGTAAGGTTCTAACCCCTAGTCTTCAATTTTGAGTTTGGGTAAAGATGGGTGATTAAGAGTATGATTCTTGGGTGTAATAGTATTATTTATACATATCAATAAGGTTTATGGAAAGATTATTGAGTTCAAATGGGTAAAGATTGGGTTGAAAATAGTAAAATCTTCTATGACTTTAATTGAAGATTTAAGGGTCGAGTTGATGTCGGAATTTGGTGAAATTTATATGGTTGGACTCGTGGTTTGATGGGTGTTCATATTTTGTAACTTTTTTCGTGTTCCGATATGTGGGCCCCGCAGGCAATTTTTGAGTTAATTTCGGATTTTATTGAAAAAATTAGTATTTTCTTATGAAATTAATTACAATAATTGGTATTGATTAAATCGAATTAATTTTGGCTAGATACGAGGCTTTAGGAGACCAATTCTCGTGGCAAGGGCATAGTAGAATAAAGAATTTACACGGGGTGAGGTAAGCAACTCTTCTAATCTTGGAGTTGAGGGTATGAACCTTGAATATATGCATTTCGTGAATTGTTGGGAGGTGACGCACATGCTAGGTGACGGGCGTGTGGGCGTGCACTATAGAAATTGTGACATAATTATTTCTGTGGAATTTTGTAGTTAAATGATCTTGGCATTTTCTATGCGGTTTTATGAGTTAAAGAAATTGAGCTGAAAAGCATATTAAAATCATGTTAAGGCTATGTGCCAGTATTATTGGGACACACAGAGGTCATATTGTTGTGAACTTATTTATTTTAAATTGAAAATTTATACTCAGTCATATTCATGTCATTACATATCATATCCCAGTCTCTGTTATTATTTATTGATATATCATATCATCATTTTGGGCTGTTCTCATGATATTGTGAGCCCATGAGAGAGAGACTGGAGAGATTGATAACTGAGGGAGGCCGGAGGCTTGATTGTGAGGATAATTTTGGGATCGGGCTGCATGCCGCAGCAGGCCATGTTGGCTTTATATATATTATACTATTGCACGTGAGTTGGCCGAGCAGTACGTGAGTTGGCCGTGCGGATCCATATATTATACTATTGCACGTGAGTTGGCCGTACAGCACGTGAGTTGGCCGTGCGGATCCAGATATTATTATAGCACGTGAGTAGTCCGTGTAGCACGTGAGTTGTCTGTGCGGATCCAGATATGATATTATAGCATATGAGTTGTCCGTGCAGCACGTGAGTTGTCCGTGCTTATCGCGCTTGGGCTGTAGGAGCCCCTGATGAGTCTATACACACCCCCAGTGAGTGCAGTCGACTATAAATAGGGATCGGGCTGCATGCCGCAACGAATATTGTATAGCGCTGAGTGATTGAGTGTGCTGAGCATAGTGAGAGAGAATGCGAGACAGTGAGATTGAGTACTCTGAGAGTGTGAGTATATGAGTACAATCTCTAAGATACATTGCATTGGCATGCATACATGACATATATGCATAGAGATCTGTTTTCCTCATGCTGTACGGTATCACATCATTCATGATTTCTCACATATGTTGGCAGATGGGCATAGTGATGCAATTGTTTTATACGAGTTATTTGGAAAGAAAATGAAACATCCCATTTATTTTCGAAAGGATTTTGGGAAAATCACAGTTTTCAGACTTACTCATATTTTGGTAATTTTAGTGAAAATAATTGAGTTTTACTATTATATTTGAAAATAAAAATGTTTAGTATTCCGGAACTGTGAACGAACTGAGCACTTAATTATTGAGTTATTCATTGTGCTGCCTCAATTCTGTTGTTATGAGATTTGTTTTCTGGATATTGTTGTGGACTATTAGTTTTGGACCCGACCTTGGTAAAAGCTCGTCACTGCTTTCAACCTAAGGTTAGGTTTATTACTTACTCAGTACATGGGGCCGGTTGTACTGATGCTACACTTCTACACCTTGCATGCAGATGTTGGCTGCCGATGTTGCTGTGTTCGATGGAAGCTAGATTTGAAGATGTATTTGCATTCCGGTTGTAGCTGCCTCTTGTTCATGGTAGCCTTAGATTCATAAAACTATGTTATGTACTTCTCAAACAGATGATGTATTTATTTCATACCAGCTTTGCATACTCTATTGTTAGAAGCTCATGATTTGTACTACCAGTTCTTGGGAAAAAGTATTGGTTTTAGATATTTTATTTTAATTAATTGCCTCGTTAATTTCATTGGTAATTGGCTTACCTAACGGGTTGGGTTAGGTGCCATCACGACTAGTTGGATTTTGGGTCATGACATGCCCCCCAGGCCATCACAAATCAATCCCCGACATAACCCACCTTGTCTCGCCACGTGTGCAATAGTAAAGTGAATGCCCGCCCTGTCTCGCCACACGCGCACAATAGTGTTCCCACCTTATCTCACCGCATGCGTAACCCCCCTCACCCCAACACACATGCATATATATATAGCCCGCCTTTTCACGCCGTATGTGCATAAATCAATAGTAATAATAGCACGGCAGAAACCTCGTGCAAACACCCGAACAAAACTTCCCAACAATATAACGAGCCAATATCACATCTCATAAATTGCACCTCAAGTGCTAAAATATTACAATTTATCACAGATTGCACATCAAGTGCTCAAATATTACAATTTATCAAAGATTGCACATCAAGTGCTCAAATATTTCAACTCTTCACAGAATTCAACAATACATTATTTTCCACAATAAGGAGCCCATGGCTTGACCATAATGTGCACAAAATCTTAACAAATATATCCGAGAGTGAACAACTAAACAAAATAATATTTTACATAAAAATCAAGGTGGTAATCACACCAAAAATCATCATATAAAAACAAATCCAACAAAACAAGGATTTAGGCAAGAAAATTAAAAGATTTAATAAGTGCCAATAATTTCCAATTTAATACATAAGGGCGTCTAAGGATTTTAGCCAATGAAATTAACACATATAAACCAAGTACGTACTCATCACTTCGCGTACATGGTTTTCAATTACACAATTTGCACATAAGACTCAATGCCTAAGGGGTATTTCTCCCACTCAAGGTTAGGCAAAATACTTACCTTTTTGAAGTTATGCCGATATTCCAAAATCTCCTTCTTTCTTGAATTGACCTCCAAACGCCTCGAATCTAGCCACAAATAATTCGATTCAGTCAATAAAATTTATTAGAATTAATTCCATAAGAAAATATTAATTTTCCATGAAAATCCGAAATTTAGCTAAAAATCACGTCTCGGAACCCGACAAAAGTTACAAAATCCGAAATCCCATTTAACCACGAGTCTAGCCATATTAATTTTACCTAATTCCGACATCAACTCGGCCCTCAAATCTTCAAATTAAACCAAGAGGGCTTTCTACTCTTTCCAACTTAATTTACCCATTAAATATTAAAAACAACCATGTATTCAGGTAATTTAACCAATATTGAGTTAAGAACACTTACCCCGTTGTTTTCCTTGAAAATCTCTCAAACGTTGCCTATATCCGAGCTCCAAATCGGTAAAAATAAAAAATGGAACGAAGTCCCATTTTCAGAACTTAAAATTTTTTCCAGTGGTTTCTTCTTCGCGAATGCGGCCATTGCCTCGCATTCACGAAGCACAAAAATGCTACTACGCCAAAACATGCTTCGCGTTCGCGTCCAACTCATCGCGTTCGCAATGGGTCGTTGCCCCAACCCTCCGAGTTCGCGATTTCACTATCGCGTTCGCGTAGACCAAATGTCTTCTGCCCCATTTCCTCTATTTTCCTCTTCGCGTTCGCGGTTGGGCCTCCACGTTTGCGAAGCACTGCCAGGTTCACCTACGCATTCGCGAGCCTCTCTTCGAGTTCGCGTAGAGCAACCAGCTGGCCCCTCAACTTCCTTCTTCGCGAACGCGTAACGCTTCTCGTGTTCGCGATGCACACACGGTCCACCCTTCACGAATGCGTCCCTATCTTCGCGGACGCGAAGAACAAATATTGACAGCCTCTCAGTTCCTCTTCGCGAACGCGAGGCTCCACTCGCGAACGTGATGAAGGAAACTAGATGGTGCATCAGAAAAATTCCAGCAGAGTTCCAAATCCATAATCCAACCCGTTAACCATCCGAAACTTACCCGAGGCCCCTGGGACCTCAACCAAATATACCAACAGGTCCTAAAACATCATACAAACTTAGTCGAATTCTCAAATCACATCAAACAACATCAAAATGACGAATCTCACCTCAAATCAAAATCTATGAACTTTGAACTTTCAAATTCTATATCTTGTGCCGAAACACATCAAATCAATCCGGAATGACTTCAAATTTTGCACATAAGTCATAATTGACATAACGAAGCTATTCCAAATTTCCATAATCGGATTCAGCCCCGATATAAAAAAGTCAACTCCCGGTCAAACTTTCCAAAAATTCATCTTTCGCCATTTCAAGCCTAATTCCACTACATACCTCCAAATAATTTTCCGGACACGCTCCTAAGTCCATAATCACCATACGGAGCTATTGACATCATCAAAATTCCATTCCGAAGTCGTTTGCTCAAAAGTCAACTCTCCGGTCAACTCTTTCTATTTAGGCTTCTAAATAAAGATTGTTCTTTTAATTTAATTCAGAATCTTTAGTAAATCAAACTCGACCACACCCGCGGGTCATAATACATATTGTGAAGCTGCTCGGGACCTTAAGTCACTGAACGGGGCGTTAATTCTTAAAACGATAAGTCGGGTTGTTACATTCTCCACCTCTTAAACAAACATTCGTCCTCGAACGTGCTAAGAATTATTCTGAGGTTAACAACTTGATGATTTTACTTTTACGCATATACTCACGGTTGATCCCACGTTACCGCATTTGAGATAAGCCCGAAAACACCATCTCAATTGAGATTATTTCTTTTATCCATATTTGTAAATTTTAAGACCAATTTCTTACACTCCAAACATTTTCAAAAGGCCTTATTTTCACAACAACGCACGGTATTAGTCTCAACTGGATATAGCAACTCGTGCCTACGCACACATCAACTTTCTTGATAGTGTTGAAGTACTTCAAAATTTTTCTGGGGTGTTACATTCTCCCCCTCTTAGGGTCATTCGCCCTCAAACACATAACATAACTTATCTCATCTTTTGCACGTCTCAATCCCCCAAATTTTACTAACTCCCAAATTTTTCAGAATTTTTGGCAGAGTCTCCCCTGTAATTGGCCTATCCACCTACATAGTAACACCAAAACAACTCCTAACAACTCATCCACAACCCAACAAGGTACCACAATGTATATATCAATAATACTAATCTCAGCATTACAAGCACCTTATTATCATAAATGCCAGGACATGAAGAACATCATATGTATGCCCATCACCACATCTCTGGTCTTAATAGTTGATCATAATCGATTACAACATCGTCAATTAACCTTATATTAACCAAAACCTCGTTTCGAATTTTCACAACACTGACAGCAAAATGTGAGGCATAAAGACCTCATAACTATTTACCCGACTTAACGAGTCACATTTAACGCCACCTGGGCACTCACCTCGTAGGCAAAAATTCAATAATTATAGCACAATTATGGCACAGAAACACATAAAAGAATTATCACATAAGCCTATCAGGCATAACTCCCTATTAGTACTATAATACAAATTAATCTTCACAAGGGAGAATTTAAAGTCATAAATATTTTACCACAATGACCTCGTCCTTATATAACTTCCACTGCGGCTTGTAGCCCGGTTTAAATATTTCACATCATATAAAAATGCGAGGATCTCGTCCTCAACTCTGAATCACAAGTATTTTGCACATTGTGCTAACTGAAATTTCAATTTCCTTTCTTTCTTCTTTTCAATAAATTTCGTAAATATTTTTCATAACACATAATGAACCCTCATACCGATAGGGAATATAATTCATAAAATTGGAATCAATTACTCCGAAACACATCAATACCACTGTAATGAATAATAAAAATTACTTTTGCGCTTATAGCCCTCAATGGTGCCCAAAAATAAAAATGACAGACACGGGCTCACAGCTTCAAATCTCCCAATAGGGATAAACATATAAGTGGGTCACAAAATTACGAAGTTCACCTATAAGTGGAGCATAATAGGAGGACTCGCCTCAATATTCAGATCCGAATCGAATTAAGGAAAATTATTCTTTTATAGCAAATCGTGATTATACCTATAACGACACCACCTGGCGTATCGGCCTCAGCCAAATCATAGCGATTATATCAACGGGTCGGGCCTCCACCTCTTAGGTGCCCTCTACCCGTCTGTCCTCCACCCCTAACTGGTTGTGCACGTGGGGTAGTAGCTGCACTGAGGCCCATAGTCTGAGTGTTCTGATAAAATCCACCCCTTACAAGTCTGGAACAATCTCTCGTAGTGTGCCTAGTGTCACCACACTTATAATAGCCCCTCCGAGGTTGCAGTTGCTCATACTGAGTCTGTACCGGATAACTGGAATAACCATTATAGGAATCCCGTGCCGGTGGTGCATTGCAAGAACTTACTGGAGCACTCCGAGTAATCTGATGTGCGGACTGAGCTGGCCAACTGCTCGAGCCTCTGCTATAATGGGTCCTAGCTGAAAAGTAAAATTCGCTGAACCCTCCAGAGCTTCGAGACCTTTTGGCCTCCTTAGACTCCCTTTCCTCGCCTAGAACACCCTCAATATTTGTCGCAATCTCCACTACTTGTTGAAATGGAGTATCAGTTTGCAACTCTCGAGCCATGAATATTTTAATATCATAATCGAGCCTCTCAATGAATCTGCGGACCCGCTCTCTGATTGTAGGAACCAAGATAGGTGCATGACGGGCTACCTCATCGAACCTGATAGCATATTCTGACACTGCCATAGTGCCCTGACGCAACCATTCAAACTCTGTGTGCCACGCATCTCGGAGAGTGATCTGGGGAACAAACTCTTTCAAGAACATTTCCGAAAATTGAGCCCAAGTTGGTGGTGTTGCATCGGCTGGTCTACCTTCTTCATAGATTTTCCACCACTGATACGCTGCGCCTGACATTTGAAATGTAGTAAAGGCAACTCCGCTCACTTCCACAATACCCATGGTGCGGAGAATACAGTGACAATTTTCTAGAAATCTTTGGGCATCCTCTGTAGTTGTGCCACTGAAAGTAGGTGGACTATACCTCTTAAACCTCTCAAGTCTCTTTTGTTCTACTTCTGATGCCCTTGGCATGACCTAAGGCTGAACCGGAATAACAGGTTGTACCGGTACTACACCAAGAAACTGACCAACGTGAACCTGCTGCTCAGGAGTTGTGGTAAGAGTCGGAGCTACTCCTCCAATCCGCAAAATATTTGGTGCAACAGAGATCAATCCCGCCTGAGTTAATGTACCAAACATACTCAGGAACTGTGCCAAGGTCTCCTGAAGTCCGGGGGTAACAGCAGGCGCCTCCGGTACTGTCCCCCCTCCAACTGGAACTACTTGCGGCTCCTCGTCGTCCTCTGCCTCTTCCCCTAGCGACATCTGCCCCGGAGGTAACGTTATTAGCAAGTGCAGCTCGTGTCCTCACCATCTGTGAGAGAATTGAATGATAAAAGTTAAAACTTTGAGATCAATGAAATCGCACGATAGGAATGAAAGAAGTGAGATTGTCCTAATAGTTTCATAGCCTCTCGAAGATAAGTACTGACGTCTCCGTACCGATCCGCAAGACTCTACTAAACTAGCTTATGACTCGTAGCAAGTATGAATCTAGAGCTCTAACACCAACTTGTCACAACCCAATTTTCCCTCCGTTGGGTATCATGATGGCACTTAGTCTTAGGGACTAGGTAAGCCTAACATTTTCTAAATAACAACAATAATTTTTGAAATAGAAATCTCTATAAAATTTATAATTTCCAAAATTGGTAGTACAAGTCATAAGCTCTATAGAGTTTGTTACAATTTTCTAAATACACCTCTTTGGAATAAAGTAAACAGTGTGAATACAAATTAGAAGGTGACTTCGAAGCCTGCGAACGCATCAACAGGTTTACCTTGAGTCTCCACAGCAAGATCCGTACTGCTAGTGATCGATCGACTAACTCCACATTACCCGGCTCTGCACAAAAATGTGTAAAAGTATAGTATGAGTACGCCACAGTCCGTACCCAGTAAGTATCAAGACTAACCTCAGTGGAGTAGTGACGAGGTACGGTCAAGACACTCACTAGTCAAATAACCTGTACCATACTGAAATAATCGAAAATAACTAGCAGTGATAACAACAAAATCAACCAGTGATATAACATCAAGGCAACTGGAACATCATAATTACTGCTCAAACGAGTAAGGAACACAAGTACAACCAATTAATCAAGTCCTTCAAATGTAAATCATTCACAAATGTAAATCATTCACATATTTTTCTTTAAGATAAATATCTTCGAATATACTTCTTTTGAATAAATATATTTCGATATACTTCTTTTGAATAAATATCTTTTCAAGTAAAAGTCACCATGTGACACCTCCTTTCACGATCCTAAAAAGAATTATGGGTCTCAACCCACTTTCATATTTTTCACGGCACCTCGTGCCCATATTTCTATCACAACCACACGGATAACTCACGTGTCAAAAATATCAATGTATATAAGATCTGCATGATCAATTTATTTTCAATAAAGTAAGTTTACAATTTATAAATCAAGTAAGAAATCATCAAAGAAATGAGTTTATTTTTGAATTCATTTGGGCGAAGAAAATGATATTTCAATTAAAATGAAGCATCCGATGATTACTAATTTGGACATAAAAATTTATTAAATTAAAATATAATAGCAATTTCTTTATTCGAAACAAGTCAAATCTAGAAAACCAGTAAAAACCATAAAACACAAATCCTCAGAGTCTTGTACAAAGAGCCAAAACCAACACAATACAACAAGGAATTCAAAGACACGTAATAAACTCAAATAATACATCACAGAAGAATACAAGAATTTACATATCACGGAAAAATAAAATAACCAAAGGCAAGTGCAAACATAGAAAAATATGAACAAAGGACACTCCCGAGGTACCGTCTCGTAGTCCCAAAAGTAAATATGCAACAACAACAATGCCCCCAGGCTATCACAAATCAATCCCCGACATAGCCCACCTTGTCTCGCCACGTGTGCAATAGCAATGTCAATGCCCGCCCTGTCTCGCCACACGCGCACAATAATATTTCTACCTTGTCTCACCACATGCGCAACACACACACACACACACACACACACACACACACACACACATATATATATATATATATATATATATATATATATATATATATATATATATATATATATATATATATATATATGCATGCCTCGTCACTCCGCATGTGCATAAATCAATAGTAATAATAGCACGGGAGAAACCTCGTGCAAACACCCGAATAAAACTTCCCAACAATATAACGTGCCAATATCACATCTCATAAATTGCACCTCAAGTGCTCAAATATTATAATTTATCACAGATTGCACGTCAAGTGCTCAAATATTACAATTTATCACATATTGCATATCAAATGCTCAAATATTTCAACTCGCCACAAAATTCAACAATATATTATTTTCCACAATAAGGAGCCCATGGCTCGACCATAATGTGCACAAAATCTTAACAAATATATCCGAGAGTGAACAATTCAACAAAATAATATTTCACATAAAAATCAAGGTGGCAATCACACCAAAAATCATCATATAAAAACAAATCCAACAAAACAAGGATTTAGGCAAGACAGCTAAAGGATTTTATAAGTGCCAATAATTTGCAATTTAATACATAAGGGTGTCTAAGGATTTTAGCAAATAAAATTAGCACATATAAACCAAGTACGTACTCGTCAATTCGCGTACATGGTTTTTAATTACATAATTTGCAAATAAGACTCAATGCCTAAGGGGTATTTCCCCCACTCAAGGTTAGGCAAAATACTTACCTTTTTGAAATTATGCCGATATTCCAAAATTGCCTTCTTGCTTGAATTGACCTCCAAACGCCTTGAATCTAGCCACAAATAATTCGATTCAGTCAATAAAATTTCTTGGAATTAATTCCATAAGAAAATATTAATTTTCCATCAAAATCCGAAATTTAGCTCAAAAATTGCCCGTGGAGCCCGCATCTCGGAACCCGACAAAAGTTATAAGATCCGAAAGCCCATTCAACCACGTTTCTAGCCATACCAATTTTACATAATTCCAACATCAACTCGGCCCTCAAATCTTCAAATTAAACCAAGAGGGCTTTCTAAGCTTTCCAACTTAATTTACCCATTAAATGTTAAAAACAACCATGGATTTTGGTAATTTAACCAATATTGAGTTAAGAACACTTACATCGTTGTTCTCCTTGAAAATCTCTCAAAATCGCCTATATCCGAGCTCCAAATCGGTAAAAATAAAAAATGGGACGAAGTCCCATTTTCAGAACTTAAAGTTTCTGTCCAGTGGTTTCTTCTTCGCGAACGCGGCCATTGCCTCGCGTTCGTGAAGCACAAAAATGCTACTACCCCAAAACATGCTTCGCGTTCGCGTCCAACTCGTCGCGTTCATGATTTTCCTATCGCGTTCGTGTAGACCAAAGGTCTTCTGCCCTATTTTCTCTATTTTTCTCTTCGAGTTCGCGGTTGGGCCTCCACGTTCGCGAAGCACTGCCAGGTTCACCTACGCGTTCGCGAGCCTCTCTTCGCATTCGCGTCGAGCAATCAGTTGCCCCCTGAACTTCCTTTTTTGCGAACGCGTAACGCTTCTCGCATTTGCGATGCACACCCTGTCCACCCTTTGCGAACGCGTCCCTATCTTCGCGGACGCGAAAATCAAATTTTTCCAGCCTCTCAGTTCCTCTTCGCAAACGCGATGAAGGAAACTAGATGCTGCATCAGAAAAATTCCAGCAGAGTTCAAAGTCCAAAATCCAACCCGTTAACCATCTGAAACTTACCCGAGGCCCCCGAGACCTCAACCAAATATACCAACAGGTCCTAAAACATCATACGAACTTAGTCGAATTCTCAAATCACATCAAACAACATCAAAACGATGAATCGCACCTCAAATAAAAATCTATGAACTTTGAACTTCCAAATTCTATATCTTGTGCCGAAACACATCAAATCAATCCGGAATGACTTTAAATATTGCACACAAGTCATAATTGACATAACGAAGCTATTGCAAATTTCCAGAATTGGATTCCGGCCCCGATATCAAAAAGTCAACCCCCCGGTCAAACTTCCCAAAAATTCATCTTTCGCCATTTCAAGCCTAATTCCACTACAGACCTCCAAATAATTTTTCGGACATGCTCCTAAGTCCATAATCACCATACAGAGCTTGGACATCATCAAAATTCTATTCTGTAGTCGTTTGTTCAAAAGTCAACTCTTCGGTCAACTCTTTCTATTTAAGCTTCTAAATAAAGATCGTTCTTTTTATTTAATTTTGAATCTTCAGTAAATCAAACTCGACCACACCCGTGGGTCATAATACATATTGCAAAGCTGCTCGGGACCTTAAGTCACTGAACGGGATATTAATTCTTAAAATGACAAGTCGGGTCGTTATAGAGAAAGAATAATTTCAAATATACCGACCGATTTTGGTCGGTATATTTGAAAAGTTTTAATTAAAAATTATTTTGGTAGATAACACAGAAGTATGACCATGTCTTGGTCAAAGATTGACCAATTTCCGACCGCAATCAGTCGGAATATGGTCATCTTTGTTGTGGGTCCTCTATTTCCGTTGTCAGAAATATTTTCTTTGACTTTTGCGACCAAATTACTTATTTTTCGACCGATTTCAGTCAGGTTTTTTTCGGCCGATTTCGGTTGGTAATCTTGGACGGATATTTCCAGTTTTTTAGTAGTGATAATTCGCATCCCGCTACAATCTCATAAATTATTATTCTTTGAGTTTACTAATTACTTTGAAACTTATTCCTATTATCACACTATAACAAGTAAATTCCAGAACAAAACCATACATTGAAATGAAAAAGAAAATAACAAATTGGCTGTAGAAATATCTTTTTCATTTCTACTAAATTTTGTTATTCAAAACCCTAAATTAGTGTATAAACAATGTGTAATCAATGTATAAACATTATACATCCAATATCCAGTGATTATTTATACTATATTAAAAGCACGAAGGCTCTTAGTGAAATGTCATTCGCCTTTTTTACCCTTAAAAATCGACTTTACACTAGATAAAATTGTAATTTAAGTTGCCTTCCTAATATTTAGGAATAAACATTCAATTTCCATATATGATAATTATCCTTAAGTTAGAACTTTAAAATCAACTAGACGTTTATTTGTTAATCTTTCCTTATTAGATTGTATTACAATTTTATTTGCAACAGGAAGACATGAATTTAATACAATAAAGACTTGTGTTTCAAAATGAAAAACAAGACTAGCTTTTTACCACGTCTAATATCTATATCATTTGTAGGATTTCAAATTAAAATGCTAAAAAAGAGAGAGAAGATTAATCAAGTGCACTACTAAATTGATTAATTTCTATAATATAAAATAACTTATATATCTATTGTAACGACCCGACCGATCGTTTTGAGTATTACCAACTCGTTTCCTCATTTACTGCTCAATTTATGCTTTATAATTTTTTTATGACTTATCGGGTCAGTTGGTTCGGGTCCGGGGAGGATTTTGGAGTGAAATGAGACACTTAGTCTCATAATTAAAAACTTAAGTTAGAAAAGTTGACCGGATATGATCTGTATGTAAACAACCTCGGATTCGAATTCTGATGATTTCACTAGCTCCGTATGGTGATTTTGGACTTAGGAACGTATCCGAAAAATTATTTGGAAGCCCGTAGCTAAATTAGGCTTGAAATGGCTAAAATAGAAATTTAAGTTTGGAAGTTTGACCGGGGAGTTGAATTTTTGATATCGGAGCTGGAATCCGATTCTGAAAATTTGAATATGTCATTTATGACTTGTGTGCAAAATTTGAGGTCAATCAGACTTGATTTAATAGGTTTCGGCATTGAAGGTAGAAGATGGAAATTGCTAGCTTTTCATTAGGCTTGAATTGGGGTGTGATTTATGTTTTTAGCGTTGTTTTATGTGATTTGAGGCTTCTACTAAATTCGTACGATGTTTTAGGACCTGTTGGTGTATTTGGTTAAAGTCCTGGGGGTCGCGGGTTGGTTTTTGATGGTTAACGAGTTGGATTTTGGACTTGGAACTCTGCTGGAAATTTTCTGATATATGCATCTAGTTTTCTTCAACGCGATCGTGTGAGAAGGTCTGCGATCGCGTAGGGTTAATTGGGGAAGCTAAGTTTTGTTCTATGTGATCGCGTGGGGAGAATCGCGATCGCGTAGCTGGGAAGAGAGAACGCATCATGAACGCGTGGGCAACGCCGCGTTCGCGAAGAGGAAGTAAGGCACCAGGGGGTCACGCAAAGTTGCACTTCACGATCGCGTGGATTAGTCCACGATCGCGTAGGTTTGTGCATCAGTGATCCGCATTTGCATGGATTCAACTGCGTTCGCGAAGGCCAAATTTGGGGGCAGTTTCGTTTGTGCTTTGCGATCGCGTGAACTATTCCGTGATCGCGTAGGGTCTTTTCTGGGCAGTGAAAGTTTGTGCTTCGCGATCACGTGTGGATGTCCACGATCGCGTAGAGCAAATTACTGGGCAGAGAGTTTAAGTTTTGAAAATGGGACTTCGTCCCACTTTCCATTTTTACCGATTTGGAGCTCGGGAAGAGGCGATTTTCGGGAGATTTTCAAGGAAAATAACGGGGTAAGTATTCTTAACTCAATATTGGTCAAATTACTCGAATCCATGGTTATTTTTAACATTTAATTGGTGAATTAAGTTGGAAAATTGTAAAAACCCTTTTGGTTTAATTTGAAGATTTGAGGGTCGAGTTGATGTCGGACTTGAGTAAAATTTGTATGGTTAGACTAGCGGTTGAACGGGCGTTCATATTTTGTAATTTTTGTCGGGGTTCTGAGACGTGGGGCCCACAGGCAATTTTTAAAGTGTAATTTCGGATTTTGTTTAAAATATTAGTATTTTTATATGAAATTAATTCCTATAATTTTGTGGACTAAATCAAATTTATTGTGACTAGATTCAAGCTGTTTAGAAGTTGATATGCGCAGAATGGAATTTTTGGAGCATTGTTTAGCTTGCTCGACATTGGATTCGTCTTGTTCGAGGTAAGTAACTCTTCTAATCTTGGAGCTGAGGGTATGAAACCTGAATATATATATTATATGAATTGTTGGAAGGTGACACATATGCTAGGTGATGGTGTGTGGGTGTGCACCATAGAAATTGTGACGTAATTGGTTCCGTGGAATTTTGTAGTCAAATAATCTTGGCATTCTCTGTGTAATTTGATGTGTTATAGAAATTGAGCTGAGAATCATATTAAAAATCATGTTGATGCTATGTGCCAGTATTATTGGGACCCACACAAGTCATATTATTGTGAATTATTTGTTTTAAATTGAAAATTTATACTCAGTCATATTCATTTTATTGCATATCATATCTCAGTCTCTCTTATTATTTATTGATACATCATATCATCATTTTCGGGCTATTTTCATGGCACTGTGAGCCTATGAGAGAGAGACTGGAGAGATTGATGACTGAGGGAGGCCGAGGGTTTGACTGTGAGGATATTTTTGGGATCGGGCTATACGCCGCAGCAAGCCATGTTAGCTTTATATATATTATTATTATTATTATTATTATTATTATGTGGATCGGGACTGCCCACCCGCAGTAGGCCTTATAGGCTTTATATAGAACGTGAGTTGTCCGTGCGGATCCAGATATTTGTACTATAGCACGTGAGTTGTCCGTGCAGCACGTGAGTTGGCCGTGCGGTTTATAGCGCTTAGACTGAAGGAGCCCCTCCGGAGTCTGTACACCCCTAGTGAGGGTCGTTGATTATATTGAGGGATGTATCTTTCCTGTACATGGATCTTGTCCGAAACATTTATATACTTGGAGATAGGTCTTCTCCATGGGGCGGGATTGGCCTTCCTCGGTACTGAGTGACTGATGGTCAGTGATGTATATATTCCGGGATGAATCTTCCCTCGGCCGTATGGGCCATATACAATACCGAGTGGTTGAGCATGATAAGTGGAAAGAGTGAGATAGTGAGATTGAGTACTCTGAGAGAGTGAGTACATAATTCATCTCTGAGATACATTGCATTGACATGCACACATGACATACATGCATAGAGATGTATTTTCCTCATGCTGTACGGTATCACATCATTCATGATTTCTCACACATGTTGGCCGATAGGCATAGTGATGCATTTGTTTTACACTAGTTATCTAGAAAGAAAAATAAACATCTTATTTATTATTGAATGGATTTTGGAAAAAATTATTGTGTTCAAACTTAGTCATATTCTTGGAAACTCCGGTAAACGATTTGGGTTTTTACCGATATACTTGAAAGACAGAACTATTTTCAGAAATCATGTTTTTGTTGAGAATTTGATTGTTGAGTTACTTCTGGTATTACTTGTTTTATGTTGTTATGACTTATTGTTGGTTATTGGAGTTGGTCTCTACCTTGGTACAAGCTCCTCACTACTTTCAGCCTAAGGTTAGGTTTGTTACTTATTGAGTACATGGGGTCGGTTGTACACATACTACACTTCTGCACCTTGCGTGCAGATGTTGGTTGTTGATGTTGATGTGTTCATTGGGAGATGGATCTGAAGATGTACCTGCATTCCTGTTGTAGCTGCCTCTTGTTCATGGTAGCCTTAGATTTATAAAAATCTGTTCATGTATATTTTCGAACAGATGATGTATTTACTTCATACCAGTTTTTAAACTCTATTCTTAGAAGCTCGTGATTTGCACTACCAGTTCTTGGGGAATGTATAAGATTAAGATAATTCTTTACTTAAATTGCTTTATTAATATTTATTGGAATTGGTTAGTGGATAATTGGCTTACCTAGTGGGTGGGTTAGGTGCCATCACGACTAGTTGGATTTTGGGTTGTGTAATGACCCGACCAGTTGTTTCGAGAGGTATAGCCACGTTTTCCCCATTCCTACTTCTTTTTGTGTTATTCAGCTATATTCGGGTTAGTTGGTTTGAGTCCGGAAGGAACTTGGAGTGAAATGAGACACTTAGTCTCATAATTAAAAATTTTAAGTTAGAAAAGTGGACCGGATATGGACCTATGGGTAAACGACCTCGAATTTAAATTTTGAAGATTTCAATAGCTCCGTATGGTAATTTTGGGCTTAGGAGCATGTCCGGAATATTATTTTGATGATTCCAATAGCTTCGTATTCTTGAAATACCGAAAGTTTTATTTTTGAGAAGTTTGACCGGGGGGTTGACTTTTTCATATCGGGGTCGGAATCTGATTCTGAAAATTGGAATAACTCTGTTATGTCATTTAGGACTTGTGTGAAATATTTGAGGTCAATCGGACGTGATTTGATAGGTTCCGGAGTTGTTTGTAGAAATTAGAAATTTCAAAGTTCATTAGGTTTTAATTGGGGCGTAATTCATGGTTTTAGCATTGTTTGAGGTGATTGAGGATTCGACTAAGTTCGTATGATGTTTTAGGACTTGTTGGTATATTTGGTTGAGGTCCCGAGGGCCTCGGGTGAGTTTCGGATGGTTAACGGATCAAAAATTGAACTACAACAGCTGCTGCAATTTTCTTCTGTTGGAAATTTCTTCTCTAAGATTCGAGCCCAGAAATCGAGCCCAGATCGAGCCCAGGGTCGAGGGCCACGATCGAAGCCATGATCAAGCCAGAGTCAAGGGCCACGATCGAAGCCATGATCGAGCCCAGAGTCGAGGGACACGATCGAAGCCATGATCGAGCCCAGAGTTGAGGGCCACGATCGAAGCTATGATCGAGCCCAGAGTCGAGGGCCATGATCGAAGTCATGATCGAGCCCAGGGCCGAGGGTCACGGTCGAAGGCCGGGTCGAAGACATGATCAGAGGCCTAGGATCGAGAACCACGATCGAGGGCCAGGATCAAGGACCTCGATCGAAGGCCAAGATCGAGGCAGAACCGAGGTTGTCTGGGCAGAATTATAAAAACAGGGACTTCGTCCCATTCGTTATTTTTGACAAATTGGAGCTTGAGGAGAGGCGAATTTTGATATATTTTCAAGGATAACCTGAGGTAAGTCCCTTGTGATCATTTGTACTCCATAATATTGAATTATCATCGAATAATCCGACTAGATTACATGATTTTTAGGTGTAAATCAGAGATTGGAACTTAGAAATTTGGAAATAAGATTTGTAGATTTAAGGGTCGAGTTGAGGTCCTATTTTAGTAAAATTGGTATGGGTAGACTCGTGGTTAAATGGGCTTTCGGATTTTGTAACTTTTGTCGGGGTTCCGAGGTGTGGGCCCCACAGGCAATTTTTGAGCTAAATTTCGGATTTTTATGAAACAAATTAGTATTTTCTTATGGAATTAATTCCAATAAATTTTATTGACTGAAACAAATTATTTGTGACTAGATTCGAGGCATTCTGAGGCCGATTTGCGAGGCAAAGGCATAGCAGAGTAAAAAGTTTCACGTTTTGAGGTAAGTAACGATTGTAAATCTAGTCCTGAGGGTATGAAACCCTGGATTTCGTATCATTCTACTATTTTGAAGTGACGCACATGCTAGGTGATGGGCGTGTGGGCATGCACTGTTGGGATTGTGACTTGGTCCGTCCCGTAGCAACTGTAAAGTTGCATACTTTGTTGAAACCATATGATACTTATATGTTTTAGAAAGAATTTCTGTAAATTGGGCTGAATGCCATGTTTGTACCTTCCGCCAAAGCTGTTTGGACCCTTAGGGTCTGTTTCTTACCATCATCTCATTATTTTCGATTGAAAATCTATACCCAGTCATGTTTATACTTGTTTACCACATAACTCAGTTTTATGACTCTATTTTGATACATATAAATGTTTTGCGCCGAATGCCCTATTTTATTGAAATGCCCGAGAGGCTTGAGGGGTTAATGACTAAGTGAGGCCGAGGGCCTGATTTTTGAGGATGAGTGTGGATCGGGGCTGCCCGCCTGCAGCATATTTATGATTGAGTGAGGCCGAGGGCCTGAATTGTGAGGATGAGTGTGGATCGGGGCTGCTCGCCTGCTGCATACTTTATTATTTTGGCACGTGAGTTGTCCGTACAGATTATAGTGCTTGGGCTGAAGGAGCCCCTCCGGAGTCTGTACACACCCCCAGTGAGCGCAGGTACCTACTGAGTGCGAGTGCCGAGTTCTGAGTGACTGGGAGGCATGAGCGATTGTGAAGTATGCCCGAGTGGCAAGAGTGATTGTGAGGTATGCCCGAGTGGCACGAGTG
Source organism: Nicotiana tomentosiformis (assembly GCF_000390325.3). NCBI lineage: Eukaryota > Viridiplantae > Streptophyta > Magnoliopsida > Solanales > Solanaceae > Nicotiana > Nicotiana tomentosiformis. The sequence continues at coordinate 18,448,736 of NC_090818.1, forward strand.
ACTATGATGTTTGCCCGAGAGGTTGTTTATGATTTCATCATTTTTGCTCGCCTTTGCATTGAGCCTTTGTTTGAAAAACTGTTGGAAGAATGTCTTTAAATGATTTTTATTGGAACTGGGTTTAAACTAGAAAATTTGATTCAAATACCGATTTTTACAAGTATGTGGTATTTTACTGAGATTTCCTGATATGAACGTTATATGCTTTATTGCTCGTCACTACTGCTCAGTCTTTATTTATTATTGTTACTTACTGAGTTGGTGTACTCACGTTACTCCCCGCACTTTGTGTGCAGATTTAGGTTTAGCTGGACACTGTGCAGATTTAGGTGTAGCTGGACACGGTAGCGGTTATTGAGTGTTCTGGTTGCAGATTTTCTTGGAGATAGCAAGGTAGCTATTTGGTGATCGCAGCCCCTGATCTTCTCCCTCTTATCTTCCTCTAGTTGCATTTAGCTATTTTCCAGGCTGAGTTAACCTTGATATTGTTAGATAGATTGCAGTATATGCTCATGACTAGTGACACCCCGATGTCGGGCTTTTCTTTTCCGCACTTCTATTTTTCTTTGATTTGAACTCTTTTAATGGAGGTTTTATGTCAAATAACCTTGAAATTATCTTTAAAATGAAAATATTGGTTTGTTTTGGAAATGAGTCGGCTTGCCTAGTTCCATGATAGGCGTCATCACGACAGGGGTTAGTTTTGGGTCGTGACAGATTGGTATCAGAGCCTAGGTTACATAGGTCTCACGAGTCATGAGCGGGTTTAGTAGAGACTTACGGATTGGTACGGAGATGTCTGTACTTATCTTCAGAAGGCTGCAGAACCTTTAGGAAACTCTACATTCTTGAATTCTTGTCATGCGAATTTGTTGATTCTAGTAACTAAACATCTGTTGTTTCATTCTCTCACAGATGGTAAGGACTCGTGCTACCAGTCCGGAGGGCCAGCTACAAGTACCACCAGCCAGGACCGTGGTAGGGGCAGAGGTGCAGCCCGTACAACAGTTGGGGCAGTACCTACAGATCCACCGGTTGTCCCAGATCAGGACCAAGTTCCAGTTGTTGATGCACCAGCTCAGGCACCACTTGTGCCTATTGTGATTCCAGGCCTTCAGGAGGCCCTAGCTTAGATTCTGACAGCGTATACTGGCCTTGCTCAGGTGGTCTCTATTTCGACGGCCACAACCACTTCTCAGGCCAGGGGAGGCACCCATACTCCCGTCGCTCGCACACCCGAGCAGGTTATTCAGGGACTTTAGACCCAGAGCTACCACCAGCCCAGCTGGTTGTTGTTGCTCAGGATTATATGGTTCCTGCTATGCCTGAGGATGATCAGCACAGGTTGGAAAGGTTTGGGAGACTTTAACCACCACCTTTCGGTGGCATAGAGAGAAAGAGGATGCTCAGGACTTTTTGGACAGGTGTCAGAGGATACTCCGTACTGCTAGTATTTTGGAGACTTGTGGGGTCTCATTCACTACCTTTCAGTTTTCTGGGGCTGCACTCAGATGGTGGGAGACTTACGAGAGGCGTAGGCCTGTTGGCGCAGCACCCCTTACATGGAAGCAGTTCTCCGTGGTCTTTTTGGAGAAGTTCGTGCCTCGATCCCACAGAGAGGAGCTGCATAGACAGTTTGAGCAGCTCCGCCAGGGTGATATGTCTGTGACACAGTATGAGATGCGGTTCTCCGAGTTGGCCCGTCATGCTATCTGGTTGGTTCCCACGGACAGAGAGAGGATCATGAGGTTTATTGATGGCCTCACTAATCAGCTACATTTGCTCATGACCAGGGAGCGGGTTTCGGGTGCTACTTTTGATGAGGTTGTCGACATTGCTCAGTAGATTGAGATGGTTCACGGTCAGGAGAGGGTTGAGCGGGAGGCCAAGAGGCCTCATGGTCAGGGTGGATTCAGCGGTGCTCCTTTTGGGGGTCAGTCCCAGCACAATAGAGGTCGTCATTTCAGACAGGCTCAGTCAGCTCAGCCATTTCATCGGGGTGCATCATCTGGCCATGGTTCGCACAGTTCTCATCAGGGCCACTCATCACTTAGTGCCCTTCCAGTTTAGAGTTCATCCCGTGCTCCACTTATTCAGGGCTCTTCCATGCCAGGTTTTTCTACCAGTCATCCCGGTGCTAGGGGTTCCCTTCAATTTTCGCCGCCAGTACCAGGAAGCTGTTTTGAGTGTGGGGAGCTTGGGCATATATGGAGGCAGTGTCCTCGTCGTCATGGAGGTCTATCTCAGCAGAGGAGTCAGCCTCTAACTACAGCACCAGCTACCTCACCACCAGCCCAGTCAGCTCGGGGTGGAGGTTAGTCAACTAGGTGTTGCCCTAGAGGGGGAGGCAGATCAGGGGGTGGCCAGGCCCGTTTCTATGCTCTCCCTGCCTGCCAGACCCGAGTAGATATATTATTGCTCAGTATGGTTGGCTTTGATGTGATATTGGGTATGGATTGATTATCTCCATGTCATGCTATTCTAGATTGTCATGCTAAGACGGTGACGTTGGTTATGCCGGGAATTCCGAGGGTTGAGTGGAGCGGTTCTGTAGATTATGTACCAAGTAGGGTGATTTCATATTTGAAGGCTCAGCGCATGGTTGAGAAGGGTTGCCTATATTATCTGGCTTTTGTAAGGGATGTTAGTGCAGAGACCCATGTCATTTATTCTGTTCCGGTGGTACGTGATTTTTCGGATGTATTTCCTGCAGACCTACCGGGCATGCCTCCGGACAGGGATATTGACTTTGGTATTTATTTGGTGCCGGGCACTCAGCCCATTTCTATTCCACCTTATCGTATGGCACTGACGGAGTTGTAGGAATTGAAAGAACAGCTTCAGGAACTCCTTGATAAGGGGTTTATTCGGCCTAGTATGCCATCTTGGGGTGCACCGGTTCTATTTGTGAAGAAGAAGGATGGTTCCATAAGAATGTGCATTGATTACAAGCAGTTGAACAAGGTTACAGTCAAGAATAAGTATCCTTTGCCTCGCATTGATGATTTATTCGACCAGCTTCAGGGAGCGAGGGTGTTCTCCAAGATTGATTTGAGGTCCGGTTATCACCAGCTGAAGATTCGAGATTCAGATATTCTTAAAACAACTTTCAGAACCCGATATGTCCATTATGAGTTCTTGGTGATGTCTTTTGGGCTGACCAATGCCCCAGCAACGTTCATGCATTTGATCGGGGCTGTCCGCCTGCAGCATATTTATGACTGAGTGAGGGCGAGGGCCTGATTTGTGAGGATGAGTGTGGATCGGGGCTGCCCGCCTATAACATATTTATGATTGAGTGAGGCTGAGGGCCTGATTTGTGAGGATGAATATGGATCGGGGCTGCCCGCCTACAACATACTTTATTATTTTGGCACGTGAGTTGTCCGTGCAGATTATAGCGCTTGGGCTAAAGGAGCCCCTCCGGAGTCAGTAGACACCCACAGTGAGCGCAGGTACCTACTGAGTGCGAGTGTCGAGTGCCGAGTGCCGAGTGCTGAGTGACTGGGAGGCATGAGCAATTGTGAGGTATGCCCGAGTGGAACGAGTGACTGTGAGGTTTGCCTAAGGGGCTGTATATGAGTGATGTTTTGCCCGAGGGGCTGTTTATGATTTCATCATTTTTTCTCACCTTTGCATTGAGCCTTTGTTTGAAAAACTATTGGAAAAATGTCTTTAAATGATTTTTACTAGAACTGGGTTTAAACTAGATAATTTGATTCAAATCCTGATTTTTAAAAGTATGTGATATTTTGCTGAGATTTCCTGATATGAACATTATATGCTTTATTGCTCGTCACTACTTCTTAGTCTTTATTTATTATTGTTACTTACTGAGTTGGCGTACTCACGTTACTCCCTGCACCTTGTGTGAAGATTCAAGTGTAGCTGGACACGGTAGTGGTTATTGAGTGTTCTGGTTGCAGATTTTCTTGGAGATAGCAAGGTAGCTATTTGGCGATCGTATCCCCTGCTCTTCTCCCACTTATCTTCCTCTAGTTGTATTTAGCTTTTTTTCGGGCTTAGTTAGCCTTGATATTGTTAGACAGATTGTAGTATATGCTCATGACTAGTGACACCCCGATGTCGGGCTTTTCTTTTCCGCACTTCTGTTATTCTTTGATTTGAACTCTTTTAATGGAAGTTTTATGTCAAATAAACTTGAAATTATCTTTAAAATGCAAATATCGGGTTGTTTTGGAAATGAGTCATCTTGCCTAGTTCCACGATAGGTGCCATCATGACAGGGGTTAGTTTTAGGTCGTGACAGATCGTGACAAGGTGGTATCAGAGCTCTAGGTTCATAGGTTCTACAAGTCATGAGCAAGTATCTAGTAGAGTCTTGCGGATCGGTATGATGACGTCCATACTTATCTTCGAGAGGCTACAGGGTATTTAGGATAATTTCCCATCTATATTTCCTTATCGTGCGGAATTGATTAAGATTGAAGTATAACTCTTTAAATTCCTTCCACGCATTTGTATGCGCATGTGAGCGCTCGGTATCAGCTATGCATCGCCGGTTTGTAAGTCTATGAATGAGGTTCGAGATGTGATTTTGGTGTGCTGATGATGGGCCAGTTTGGAGAACTGGTGGCCAGGTTTTGACTGTATCTTGAGCACAGAGATTTGATTGTGTGAGCACGTGCTTTTGGACTTATACATACGGTAGTGTTCCTATGAGTGGAATTTATGGCTCGATGAGCGGTAGAATGGATTTATGATGAGTATGATGTAACTGCGGGATATGTTAAGATGATTGGTATGTGACGAGAAGTGTTTCCTTGAAATTAAAAGGAAGGCCATTGAGTGCTTGATCTCCGTTTTGATGTGACTTACAATCTCGAGTGTGAATGTTTTGAAGGGTCCTTTACGTTATTAAATTTTGGGACAAATTAAATTCTCAGGTTTGGTTAATGAGTTTGGACTCGAAAAGATTAAGTGATTTCACAGTAATTGTAAATGCAAAAGGGTATAACAAGATACCAATTTGAGGCCAAGCAGGTGGGTCATCCCCTGCGGAGTAATCTACATAGGTGTGTTCCTTATTATGTGATGGGGGATATTTTTTTCTGCCAGCGGGGCGTATGTGTTGAGATTTAAATTTGAATCTGGCTAAGAAAGGCGACTTAAGTGTCAAGAAAATGAATGCGAGCTTAGCGGATGTTTGGGGTATTTTTATGATTGGCGTTGTATGAGCTTGAGAAGAATTTTCATTGAACTGACTGCAGTATTATGGCAGTAATAGAGTATGGATATTGTGAGTTATCAAGTATTTAAATTTATGGCTTTGAGCCAAGTGGGGGAGTCTGCTATGGACAAATCAATTCATGGGTATGTGTCAAATTTTTGTTTTGGTCTAAATATACTTGGGAATCAGTGATGACTTGCAGAGGTGGAGTTCAAGAATGACTCGAGTAAGGAAATTTCTAGATACAGGTTATATTGCGCTTTACGAGTATATGAAAATCATGGGATGAGTGAGTTGTTATTTGTGAATGATATAGTGCGCACGGAGTATGAATTTGATCGGTGGTCTTAAGGCAGGATTACCTCTTTGAGTGATGCTGGGCTAATGGGGCACGTGTCTTTCAACCCATTTGGGCGGTGTAATTTGGATTTGAACAAAGTGGGTAACTCTCGAGAAAGTTCCAATAGGTTCGAGGTTTATGTATATCAATTGAGAATTTCTCCGGACTTGCGTAAGGATAAAATCTGAGATTTGCATTTGATGGCGCCTGGACTTGCGGAAATTCTGTATGACTATGGATTCTACATTTTGGTATAAGGAAGGTAAAATGAACAATTTCAAATTCACATAAGATTTTTTCAGAGTGGGTGTTTCAGTTGTGGTATTTATAGGGGTAATTATGATGTAGTGAGACTTTACATATGTTTTGGTTGCAATATTCTTGGGTTTTGGAGACCTACGTGGTTTGGTCGAGTTAGAGGAATTTAGTTCTAATAGCTTGGTTATGTGCATGTCACGACCCAATTCTCCCTCCGTAAGACGTCGTGATGGCACCTAGTCTCTACGACTAGGTAAGCCTAAAAAAATGAGGAAATAACAAAAATGGAAGGAAAATTTAACAACTAACTACAAAAGATAACTAAATAACTAATAACAATGCCACTCAGCATGTACAATAACCAACATTCTAGTAATACACGGTATTCCCAAAACCCGGAACATCATAAGTCACAAGCTATAGAAGAAAACTAGTATCTCTATACACCAGAATCTAATATAAGAAGTGCGGAAGGTAAATGACATAGGAGAGAATATAGGGGGACTCCGAGGTCTGCATACGCGGCAGATATACCTTGAAGTCTCCATACAACAGCAAGCACTCTCAGCTAATAGCGAGGCTGATAAGAAGTACCTGGATCTGCACACAAAACATGTGCAAAAGAGTAGCATGAGTACACCATAATGGTACCCTCGTAGTCTCAAAAGTAAATATGCAGGGAGAACTCCCGAGGCACCGCCTCGTAGTCTCAAAAGTAAATATGTAGGGAGAACTCCCAAGGAACCGTCTCGTAGTCTTAAAAGTAAACACACAGCTCAAACCGATAAATACCACAGCTAACAACAAGAATTCTACAGTTAAGACTGATAAAGAATAAGGAAAAGCAGGAAATCAACTAGGCATGTTGCACAGAGTTCAAATAAGCAGTTAAAGCACGTAGACATGCGATATTAGACTAAATAGGATAACTACACATATAGGTATAACTCAATTAAGAATGAAAACAGGTTACTACTCTGTAAAAAATTGGGTTTTACAACAAATAGCTTGTGTACGCACTCGTTACCTCACGTACACGGCGCCCACATATCACATCAGTACCAAATCCTAAGGGGATTCCCCCTCCACCCCACAAGGTTAGGCAAGCCATGTACCTCGAACCAAGCTCAATCAATCAGTAAGAATACCCTTTCCTCGATTATCCGACTCCGAATAGCCCAAATCGAGGAAAAAACAATTACATACCATAAATACAATTATAATAGACTAGTCTAATTAATGAAATCAAGACTTTAACAAAATTTTTGAAAATTGTCCAAACAATTCGACCCGGGCCCACATCTCAGAATCGGGTAAAAGTCACAAAATATGAACACTCATTCACTCACGAGTTCACTCGTACCAAAATTATCTAAATCCGATATCAAAATCCGAACCAAAACTCAAAAACTTAGTTGAAGAACTTCCATCCTTTTTCCCCAAATTTCTCACCCAAATTCCTTAATTTAATGATGAAATCAGCTATAGATTAATGGAATACAACCTTAAATGAGTAATGAATCATTACCCCAAAGTTCTCTCTAAAAAATCCTTGAATTATTGCCTCAATCCGAGCTCTCGAAGACCCAAAATGAAAATAAGATCAAACACTCGAAATTTCCCCTTTTTTGCTCAGCGATCTCGCACCTGCGGACCTCTAGTCACACCTGCGATGCCACACCTACTTAAATTCTATTGCAGGTGTGGAAATGATTTAAGGTGACTGGGACCGCTTATGTTTTAGGGGCTAATACACTCAAAAGGATCTAAAACCTCACCCTTTTTTCTGCATTCATCCATTGCATGTACAACATCAAAGGTGGAAAGCATATGTTCAATGGAAACTACTGTTCAAGACTCCGAAGATAATTGCTAGATGTTAGTTGTGTGCAACTTCCCAGTGGTATTAGCATGTTACCATGCTCAGCCTGGGGGTTATTCAACAACTTTCATCGACAACTCTTCAACATTACAGTGAAATCAACAAAGGCTTCTTCGAAATATATGGCAGTGAACAAGGGACTGCCGTTGAAAACAGGAACATGGAAACTGAAATTCCATTTCTTCTTTCTCTTTCTGGAGATGATCTGTATCAACAATGATGCTGGAATCTCCAGCCCCAATTTCACAATGTCCAAGCTGATTCGCTTTACAACTACTGGATATAAACATACCTACTCCTTTGGATTGCAACAAATAGCGCCCGGTGAGAGCTTTGTAAGTGCTACAACAAATTGTTAGCAACTGATGTGTGAATTCATGGTCGTCGACAATAATTGGACATTTCAAATTTATAGCTTTTCACTTTTAATTTTCATTACGCTATTGCTACATTGTATTTGGTAGTGATAGCCAGTGGATTTCTTAGCAGTATTATTTTATTGTAGTTCACTTGAACATCTTGTAACGTTTACCCAATTTGGGGTTTATTATATATAACAACTACTAGGTGAGTAACCTTGTAGTTTATTTGCTAAAGAAATAGGGGATCAGGGCTAATACACTCAAAACGACCGGCTGGGTCGTTACATCGTCCCCCTATTGAAACAATCGTTCATCCTCGAACGAGCATAGAGACATATCTGAAGTGGTGAAGATCAGGATAGCGGCTACGCATATCATGCTCGGTCTCCCAAGTCGCCTCCTCGACTGGCTGACTCCTCCACCGAACCTTCACGGAAGCAATGTTCTTTGACCTCAGCTTTCGAACCTGCCTTTCCAAAATAGCCACCGGCTCCTCAACATAAGATAAACCCTTGTCCAACTGGACTGAACTGAAATCCAACACATAGGACGGATCGCCGTGATACTTCCGGAGCATAGAAATATGGAATATTGGGTGAAGCCCTGCTAGACTGGGAGGCAAGGCAAGCTCATAAGCAACCTCCCCAATACGCCGCAACACGTCGAACGGGCCAATAAATCTTGGGCTCAGCTTTTCCTTCTTTCCAAACCTCATAACACCCTTTATGGGTGACACCGGGAGTAGGACCCGCTCTCCAACCATGAATGTAACATCGCGAACCTTCCGATCTGCATAACTCTTCTGCCTGGACAGGGCTGTTCGAAGTCGATCCTAAATCACCTTAACCTTCTCCAGAGCATCATGAACCAAGTCTTTGCCCAATAATCTAGTCTCGTCCGGTTCGAACCAACCCACTGGAGATCGGCACCGCCTCCCATATAAAGCCTCATCTGGATGCTCGACTGATAACTATTATTGTAAGCAAACTCCGCAAGTGGAAAGAACTGGTCCCAAGCACCCCCAAAATCTATCACACAAGCACAGAGAATATCCTCCAGTATCTGAATAGTGCACTCGGACTGTCCGTTCGTCTAAGGGTAAAATGTTGTGCTCAACTCAACCCGAGTACCCAACTTCTGATGTACAACCCTCTAGAACTGTAATGTAAACTACGTACCCCGGTCAGAGATGATAGATACTGGTATGCCATGAAGCCAGATAATCTTGCGGATGTAAATTCGAGCCAACTGCTTGGAAGAATAGGTAGTCATCACAGGAATGAAATGAGCTGACTTGGTCAGCCTATCCACAATCACCCAAACTGCATCAAACTTCCGCTGAGTCCATGGGAGCCCAACAACGAAATCTATAGTGATCTGCTCTCATTTCCACTAAAGAATCTATAACTTCTGAAGCAATCCACTTGGCCGATGATGCTCATACTTTACCTGCTGGCAATTCAGACACCTAGCTATATATTCCACTATGTCCTTCTTCATTCTCCTCTACCAGTAATGCTGCCTCAAGTCCTGATACATCTTTGTGGCACCCGGGTGAATGGAGTACCATAAACTGTGAGCCTCCTGGAGAATCAACTCATGAAGACCATATACATTGGGCACACATAGCCTACCCTGCATCCTTAGTGTACCATCATCTCCAATAGTGACCTCCTTTGCATCACTGTGTTAAACCGTGTCCTTAAGGACAAGCAGATGGGGGTCATCATACTAGCGCTCCTGATACGATCATAAAGAGAAGACCAAGAGACCACACAATCCATACTCTACTCGGCTAAGAAATATTCAATCTAACAAACTGGGCCTGAACATCCAACGCCAATGGCCTCTCTACTACTGGTAGATATGCTAAGCTCCCCAAACTCTCCGTCTGGTGACTCAAAGCATCGGCCACCACATTGGCCTTCCCGGAATGGTATAAAATGGTGATATCATAATCTTTAAGCAACTCCAACCACCTCCGCTGACGCAAGTTAAGATTCTTCTGTTTGAATAGATGCTGCAAACTCCGGTGATCGGTGTTGATCTCACAAAGGACACTGTATAAATAGTGTCACCAAATCTTCAAGGCATGAACAATAGCTGCTAACTCAAGTTCGTGGACATGGTAGTTCTTTTCATGAGCCTTCAGTTGTCTGGACGTGTAGGCAATCACCCTACCGTCAAGCATCAACACCGCACTGAGACCAATCCACGATGCATCATAATATACAGTATAAGACCCTGAACCTGTAGGCAATACCAATACTAGGGCTGTAGTCAAAGCCATCTTGAGCTTCTAAAAGCTCTCCTCACACTCCTCTGTCCACCTGAACAGAGCACCCTTCTGGGTCAGCCTAGTCATAGGTGTTGCAATAGATGAGAAACCCTCTACAAATCGGCGGCAATACCCCACCAAACCAAGAAAACTCCAGATCTCTGTAACTGAGGACTGTCTGGGCCAACTCTGCACTCCTTCAATCTTCTTAGGATCCACCTAGATCCCGTCACTCAATACTACATGACCCAAGAATTCCACTGAGTCTAGCCAAAACTCACACTTTGAAAACTTCGCATATCTTTTCTCTTAAGGTCTGAAGTGCAGTCCTCAGGTGTTGCTCATGATCCTCCCGAGTCCGGGAGTACACCAGAATGTCATCAATAAACACAATGACGAATGAGTCAAGATAGGGTCAGAACACACTGTGCATCAAGTGCATAAATGTTGCTGGGGCGTTGATTAGCCCAAATGACATCATAAGAAACTCATAGTGACCATACCGAGTCCTGAAAGCAGTCTTTGGGATATCTGGCTCCCGAATCTTTAACTGATGATAGCCTGAACGTAAGTCAATCTTGGAAAACACTCTGGCACCCTGTAACTGATCAAATAACTCATCAATACGAGGCAATGGATACCTATTCTTCACTGTGACTTTGTTCAACTAGCGGTAATTAATACATATCCGCATAGAACCATCCTTATTCTTCACAAATAATATAGGATCACCCCAAGGTGACACACTGGGCCAAATGAAGCCCTTATCAAGCAACTCCTGTAACTGCTCCATCAACTCCTTCAACTTAGGAGGGGCCATACGATATGGAGGAATGAAGATGGGCTGAGTGCCCAACATCAAATCAATGCCAAAGTCAATATCTCTATCGGGCGGCATGCCCGGAAGATCCGCTGGAAATACATTTGGAAAATCCCTCACTATTGGGACTGACTCAACTGTAGGGATATCACTACTGACATCTCTCACATAAGCTAGATACGCGTCACACCCCTTCTCAGCCATTCGTTGAGCTTTAAGAAATGAAATAACTCTGCTGGGAATATACTCTAAGGTACCTCTTCACTCTAATCGCGATAATCCTAGCATAGCCAGCGTCACGATTTTGGCGTGAAAATCAAGAATAGCATAATGGGGCAACAACCAGTCCATGCCCAAAATAATATCAAAGTCTACCATGCTGAGCAATAATAAATCGGTTATGGTCTCCAAACCACTAAGAATAACCATACACGACCGATACACACGGTTAACAATAATAGAATCTCCCACATATGTAGACACATAAACAGGAGAACTCAAAGAATCACGGACTACGCCCAAATACGGAGCAAAATAAGATGACACATAGGAATAAGTGGAGCCTGGGTCAAATAAAATGACGCATCTCCATGACAGACTGGAACAATACCTGTAATGACAGAGTCGGAAGCAACTTCCTCTATACGATCAGGAAGAGCATAATATCTGGCCTGACCTCCCCCTCTAAGGTGACTTCGACCTCCCTAACATCCACCTCGAGTTAGCTGAGTAGGTGGGGCGGTAGTTGGTGCAGTAATCATAACCTAAGGACCCAGTGGAGCATGTTGTGCCTGAGAAGTCTGTGGAGGTTCACCCCTCCTAAGTATCTGGCAATCCCTCACCATTTGGCGAGTGTCGCCACACTCAAAACAAGCTCTCGTAGAGCGTGACTGGCTCCGGCCAGGTCTGCTGGACTGACCGCTAAAAGCACCCCGTGCAGGAGGTGCACTAGATACTGGTGGTGCATAATAAGGCTACTAGGGCCTAGAAGGGGCCGAAATACCACTGGCAGCTGGAAGAACTGAATGAACGGGGCGACTCACATAACCCCTACCATGGTGATCTGCAGTTGGGGCACGAGTACCACTATAAGTGCCAGACTCTAGAGACCTCTTGGCCTCCCTCTCCTCTCTCTCCCGAGCAAGCATACCCTCCAATCCCCTAGCAATACTCACAACCTGCTGGTAAGAAATATCCATCTCTAACTCAAGGGCCATGCTAAGCCTGATACTGGGGTGGAGTCCCTCAATAAACCGACGAACCCTCTCTCGAACGGTGGCAACCAAGGCTAGTGCATGTCGGGACAAATCACTGAAGCGAACTGCATACTCTGACACAGTCATAGCACCCTGTCGCAACTGTTCAAACTCCACGTGACATGTGTCTCTGAGACTCTGAGGAACATACTTCCTTAAGAACATGTCTGAGAACTGAGTTCATGTAAGTTAAGCTGCCTCAGCTGGACTACCCAACTCATAAGCATGCCACCACTGATAGGCTTCTCTTCTAAGCTGGAATGTAGTAAAAGAAACCCCACTCGACTCCGCTACGCCCATAGTACGAAGAATACAGGGACAATCCTCCAGAAAACCCTGTGCATCCTCCGACGCCAATCCATTGAAGGTTGGAGGGTGGTACTTCTTATACCTCTCAGGTCTGAGCTGCTCCGCCTCAGAAACTACTGCCCTAACCTCTGGCTGAGCTGGAGCTATCGGCAGCATCAGTATAATCTCTGGAACCTGGTCGACCTGAATGCACTGCTCTGGAGTACCAGCAATGGGAGTCTGTGCTCCTCCCCCGGCCTGAGATGTGGCAGGAGCAAGTGGAATCAATCCAGCTTGAGCCAAGGTGCTGAACTTGCTCAGAAACTTGGCTAGAGTCTCTTGGATGGCTGGTGCACTAACAGGTACCTCAGGTGTCTAACCTCCAGTTGGAGCTATCGGGGCTCCTCTGTAGCAACTCGTGCGGGTGCTCTAGCAGCACCGCCTGGATGTCCTCGGCTTCTACCCCGGCCCCATCCCCGACCTCTCGCGGCTCTAGTAGGTGGCGCGAGTGCCTGGTTATTAGATCCGCATGTACGTGTCATCACCATCTGTGAGAGAATAGAATACAAAAGTTTAGAATTTTGAAGTCAACAATTTCGCACGACAAGAAATCAAAGAAGTGAAATTTTCCCTAACAGTTTTATAGCCTCCCGAAGATAAATACAGACGTCTCTTTACCGATCCGCGAGACTCTACTAAACTTGCTTGTAACTCACGACACCTATGAACCTAGAGCTCTAATACCAACTTGTCACGACCCAATTCTCCCTCCGTAAGACATCGTGACGGCACCTAGTCTCTACGACTAGGTAAGCCTAAAAAAATGCAAAAATATCAAAAATGGAAGGAAAACTTAACAACTAACTACAAAAGATAACTAAATAACTGATAACAATACCGCTCGGCATGTACAATAACCAACACTCTAGTAATACACGGTATTCCCAAAACTCGGAACATCATAAGTGACAAGATACAGAAGGAAACTAGTATCTCTATACACCAGAGTCTAATAAAAGAAGTACGAAGGGTAAATGACATAGGAGAGAATAGAGGGGGACTCTAAGGTCTGCAGACACGACAGATGTACCTTGAAGTCTCCGTAAAACAGCAAGCGCTCTTAGCTAATAGCGAGGCTAATAAGAAGTACCTTGATATGCACACAAAACATGTGCAAAAGAGTAGCATGAGTACACCACAACGGTACCTAGTAAATGCCAAGCCTAACCTCGGTTGAGTAGTGACGAGGTCAGGTCAGGCCCACTGGTATATAATAAATAAAGCAGGAGAATATAATAGTATAATAAGAGAGTAGAATCTAACAAAAGGAATACACAGCGAAATAACAGTACAACACACAGGGATACATAGTAGGGAATCTCCCGAGATACCATCTCGTAGTCCCAAAATTAATATGCAGGGAGAACTCCCGAGGTACCGCCTCGTAGTCTCAAAAGTAAGTAAACATGGAGAAATCTCGAGGTACCGCCTCGTAGTCTCAAAAGTAAATGTGCAGGGAGAACTCCCGAGGTACCGCCTCGTAGTCTCAAAAGTAAATATGCAGGGAGAACTCCCGAGGTACCGCCTCATAGTCTCAAAAGTAAATGTGCAGGGAGAACTCCCAAGGAGAGGCTCGTAGTCTCAAAAGTAAACACATAGCTCAAACCGATAAATACCACAGTTAAGAGCAAGAATTCTATAGTTAAGACTGTTAAAGAACAAGGAAAAGCAGGAAATCAACTAGGCATGTTGCACAGAGTTCAAATATGCAGTTAAAGCTCGTAGACATGTGATATTAGACTAAACAGTTGTGTTAAGGCATAATTACTTCATTGGGGTGTTGTTGTACTACTTGAGCATGGGTAGTTCGGCCCGTTTGGGCAGTGCAATTGAGATTTGATCAGAGTGGATGACTCTCGAGAAAGTTCTAATAGATTCACTATTAATATGTAGCAACTAAGAATTTTGGCGGATTTGTATATGGCTAGAATTTGAAATTTAAGTTCGATGGTGTCAAGACTTATGGAATTGTTTTTTTATATCATTATGGATTTAATATATCGATATCAGGAAGGTGAAAGAAATGACTTTTGAGTCAAATAAGGTATTTTCAGAGTGGGTGTTTCGGTTGTGGTATTTATGGGGGGTAATTATGATGTGGTGAGACTTTACAGATATTTTGATAGCAATATTCTTGGGTTTGGTGACTTGCGTGGCTTGGTAGAGCTAGGGAGATTCAGCTCTAATAGCTTGGTTATGTGCAAATGGATTTCAAAGTGTTCTTGATGGTTTTTACCATGGTTTGAACCGGATATTTTCTACTGGTGTGGGAAACGTGTTGTGTATTGTGATTTCCTCCTGGAAGAAAGCAAGAGGAAGGTTTCTAACTAACCGAGTATGTAATTTGCTGGTGAATCAGAGTTGATAATGAGATTCTTATGCTTGTCACCTGATGGCATAATAGATATGGTGTGTTGTACGGGATTAGGATTTACATGTACAAGGTGACAGTTCAGTCTTGAAGAGAAGGTAACGAATGTTGGACATCATGGTCAGTTTTAGATATTTCGATAAATGTTATAACTGTTCGGTAATTCCTGAGAAGGGTGCGCATTTCAGAAGGCGCATTGTGTTTTGACTTACGGATGCTCATCGGTATTGTAGTACTCATCTAGTTGATAGACTGCTGATATTCAAATTATTGTTATGTGGCACGGAAGAATTATGAAAGTATTCCTCATGGGATTATCGTAAATGGAAGATGTGTTGGTCATTCTAGTGCTGGAGTTGGGATCAGTTACAGTGATTCATGTGTTCGATGAAATTGGAGACCGGGAGTTCTTAGAAATATATAATTTTGGGTTGCGGCCTATTTGAGGTGAGTATTTTATTTTAACTCAGTGGAGGCACTAGTTGCATTAATTATTTGTAATAGCTACGCGCTATAAGTGTTCATATATGTGAGGTTTGAGCCAATGTGCGGGCATTGGGCAGGTATTTATACTCGACGGAATGCTTAGGCTATGATATGCCTAGAGTTGACTGTTAAGCGCAAAGTTATAATTCTTCTCGTGTTCTTACCTTTGTTAAGAACTATCTGGGCTACACTTGAGGTTACAAAGAGACTAATTCCCTGAATAAATGGGGTAGTTACTATTTCTGCGTTAAATTGCTGATTTGAAGTGTGATAGCAGACTTTGCACATGCTTACACTATGGCGTATTATTTATACCATTCCAGAAGCATAAGAATCTTATTTCATTATCATATACAAGTGTACTTATTAATTTTCTCCTGTATGATATGCTGGGAGTGGAGGCATGTGATCATGCTGGGCGATTCATATTATAGGCACGTGAGTTGTCCGTGCCGTGTGTGGGAATTCTATTTCTATGATAATTTATCTGATTCATTAATTTCCTTCCACTATAATTATGCACATGTGCCTACGGTTATCCTCTTCACGAAATTTGAGGAGTTGGTTGTAAAATTACGGTTGTGGTGGTACTTGTTGAACTTGCAATACGGTTCTCTCCCTTGAGACATCTCCCATATTTGGGTACACGGATTGAGCAGTTGTGACTTGAGTTATATTGATGTGGCATGTCTGTGGGATAGATGCGTTTAATAATATAAGGTGATTTGACCTAGAATGGGTACTATCAGGTTTGATTACTGTGTATTCGGAAGGATAATATTGAAAGTCAGCTTAAAAAGTGATTATGGCTCCGGTTGGGGCAAGAAAGCTCCATGACTAGTTGATCTGATAAGTGGTTATGAGATTCTGCGTGCTTCATTCATTATCAGCAGTGTACAAATGATTTGGGAATGAGGTTTTGTTTGATATGTGGTTAATACTAGTATCGGATTAGTTTGGAGTAGTTACTGTGATTGGGAATGGTGCTACGAGCATGCGAATTGTGTAGTATGTTACATGATTATATCTAAGGTCATGGTTATGGCTTGATACAGCTTGTTCAAACTTATATAATGTGTAGAAGTGAGGTTCAGGTCTTGAAAAGAAATTCCGGATGTTGGAAATTAGATTCTAAGGCTTATGGGCTAGGTTGAATTGAGAAATTTTAGTTATGTTGTGTGATCGGACCTATACAGGATAGGGTGATGTGGGATCACTCCTGGGTACGTGCGTGGTAAGATGGAATAGTGATTTGATGACTTGGAAACAACTCTTGGCACGTTCGAGGACGAACGTATGTTTAAGTGGGGGAGAATGTAACGACCCGGCCGGTCGTTTTGAGTATTACTACCCTGTTTCACTATTTACTGCTCAATTTATGCTTTAAAATTATTTTATGACTTACCCGGTCAGTTGGTTCGGGTCCGGAAGGAATTTGGAGTGAAATGAGACACTTAGTCTCATAATTGAAAACTTAAGTTAGAAAGTTGATCGGATGTGATCTATATGTAAACGACCTCAGATTCGAATTCTAATGATTTCACTAGCACCATATGGTGATTTTGGACTTAGAAGCATGTCCGGAAAATTATTTGGAAGCCCGTAGCTAAATTAACCTTAAAATGGCTAAAATAGAAATTTAAGTTTGGAAGTTTGACCGAGGAGTTGACTTTTTGATATCGGGGCCGGAATTCGATTTTGAAAATTTGAATACCTCCATTATGTCATTTATGACTTGTGTGCAAAATTTGAGGTCAATCGAACTTGATTTGATAGGTTTCGGCATTGAAGGTAGAAGTTGGAAATTGTTAGTTTTTCATTAGGCTTGAATTGGGGTGTGATTTGTGTTTTTAGCGTTGTTTTATGTGATTTGAGGCTTCGACTAAGTTCTTATGATGTTTTAGGACCTATTTGTATATTTGGTTGAAGTCCTGGGGGCCTCGGGTTGGTTTCGGATGGTTAACGGTTTGGATTTTGGACTTGGAACTCTGCTAGAAATTTTCTGATATCTGTATTTGGTTTCCTTCTACACGATCGCGTGAGAAGGTCTGCGATCGTGTAGGGTTAATTGGGGAAGCTGAGTTTTGTTCTATGTAATCGCGTGGGGAGAATCATGATCACGTCACTGGGAAGAGAGAACGCATCGCGAACGCGTGGGCAACGCCGCGTTTGCAAAGAGGAAGTAAGGCAGCAGGGGGGTCACACAAAGTTTCTCTTCGCGATCGCGTGGATCAGTCCACAATCGCGTAGGTTTCTGCATCAGTGATCCACGTTTGCATGGATTCAACTATGTTCGCGAAGGCCAAATTTGGGGGCAGTTTCATTTGTGCTTCGCGATCGCGTGAACTATTCCGCGATCGCGTAGGGTCTTTTCTGGGCAGTGGAAGTTTGTGCTTCGCGATCGCGTGTGGTTGTCCACGATCGCGTAGAGCAAATTACAGGGCAGAGAGTTTAAGTTTCCATTTTTACCGATTTGGAGCTCGGGAAGAGGCGATTTTCGGGAGATTTTCAAGGAAAATAACGGGGTAAGTGTTCTTAACTCAATATTGGTCAAATTACTCGAATCCATGGTCATTTTTAGCATTTAATTGGTGAATTAAGTTGGAAAATTGTAAAAACCCTTTTGGTTTAATTTGAAGATTTGAGGGTCGAGTTGATGTCGGACTTGAGTAAAATTTGTATGGTTGGACTAGTGGTTGAATGGGCGTTCATATTTTGTAATTTTTGTCGGGGTTCTGAGACGTGGGCCCCACGGGCAATTTTTGGAGTGTAATTTTGAAATTTGTGGAAAATATTACTATTTTGATATGGAATTAATTTCTATAATTTTGTGGACTGAATCAAATGTATTGTGACTAGATTCGAGTTGTTTAGAAGTTGATACGCGCAGAATGGAATTTCTGGAGCATTGTTTAGCTTGCTCGACATTGGATTCGTCTTATTCGAGGTAAGTAACTCTTCTAATCTGGGAGCTGAGGGTATGAAACCTGAATATATGTATTATATGAATTGTTGGGAGGTGACGCACATGCTAGGTGATGGGCATGTGGCGTGTGGGCGTGCACCATACAAGTTGTGATGTAATTGGTTCCGTGGAATTTTGTAGTTAAATAATATTGGCATTCTCTTTGTAGTTTTACGTGCTAAAGAAATTGAGCTGAGAATCATATTAAAAATCATGTTGAGGCTATGTGCCAGTATTATTGAGACCCACAGAGGTCATATTGCTGTGAAGTATTTGTTTTAAATTTAAAATTCATGCTCAATCATATTCATTTCATTGCATATCATATCTCAGTCTCTGTTATTATTTATTGATACATCATATCATCATTTTCGGGCTATTTTCATGGCATTGTGAGCCCATGAGAGAGAGACTGGAGAGATGGATGACTGAGGGAGGCCGAGGGCCTGACTGTGAGGATATTTTTGGGATCGGGCTGCACGCTGCAGCAGGCCATGTTGGCTTTATATATATTATTATTTTTATTATGTGGATCCGGGATGCACGCCTGCCAGCGGGCTTTATAGGCTTTATCTAGCACGTGAGTTGTCCGTGCGGATCCAGATATTTGTACTATAGCACATGAGTTGTCTGTGCAGTACGTGAGTTGTCCGTGCGGTTTATAGCGCTTGGGTTGAAGGAGCCCCCCCGGAGTCTATACACCCCCAGTGAGCGTGGTTGATTATATTGAGGGATGGATCTTCCCTGGACATGGATCTTGTCCGAAGCATTTATATACCTAGAGATGGATCTTCTCCGTGGGGTCGGATAGGCCTTCCTCGGTACTGAGTGACTGATGGTCAGTGATGTATATATTCCGGGATGGATCTTCCCTGGGCCGTATGGGCCATATACAGTACCGAGTAGTTGAGCATGATGAGTGTAAAGTGTGAGACAGTGAGATTGAGTACTCTGAGAGTGTCAGTACATGATTCATCTCTGCGATACATTGCATTGGCATGCACACATGACATACAGGCATAGAGATGTATTTTCCTCATAATGTACGGCATCACATCATTCATGATTTCTCACATAGGTTGGCCGATGGGCATAGTGACGCATTTTTTTTACACTGGTTATCTGGAAAGAAAAAGAAACATCTTATTTATTATTGAAAGGATTTTGGGAAAAATTATTGTTTTCAAACTTATTCATATTATTGGCAACTCCGGTAAACGATTTGGGTTTTCACCGATGTACTTGAAAGGCATAACTATTTTCATTGTTGAGTAACTTCTCGTATTACTTGTTTTATGTTGGTATGAACTACTGTTGTTTATTGGATTTGGACTCTAACCTTGGTACAAGCTTGTCACTACTTTCAACCTAAGGTTAGGTTTGTTACTTATTGAGTACATGGGGTCGGTTGTACTCATACTACACTTCTGCACCTTGCGTGCAGATGTTGGCTGCTGATGTTGATGTGTTCGTTGGGAGCTGGATCTGAAGATGTACCTGTGTTCCGGTTGTAGCTGCCTCTTGGTCATGGTAGCCTTAGATTTATAAAAATCTGTTCATGTATATTTCGAACAGATGATGTATTTATTTCATACCAGTTTTGTAAACTCTATTCTTAGAAGCTCGTGAATTGTACTACCAGTTCTTGGGGAATGTATAATATTAAGATAATTCTTTACTTAAATTTCCATCTATCTATCTATCTATCTATCTATCTAATCTATCTATCTATCTATCTATCTAATCTATCTAATCTATCTATCTATCTAATCTATCTATCTATCTATCTATCTATCTATCTATCTATCTATCTATCAATCTAATCTATCTAATCTATCTATCTATCTATCTATCTATCTATCTATCTATCTATCTATCTATCTATCTATCTATCTATCCATCTATCCATCTATCCATCCATCTATCTATCCATCCATCCATCCATCTATCTATCCATCTATCTATCCATCTATCCATCCATCTATCTATCCATCTATCCATCTATCAATCTAATCTATCTAATCTATCTATCTATTCAATCTATCTATCTATCTATCCATCTATCTATCCATCCATCTATCTATCCATCTATCTATCCATCCATCTATCCATCCATCCATTTAAAATTAAACGACAAAATCGTAATTTAGTTATTATCATAATATATAGTACTTTAAAATCAACTAATCTGGTTATAAAATCTTTCTTGTGTCGAATTATGTAGGAAGTCCTAATATTTAGGACTTTAATATAAATATTAAAGGAAGCTTGGTGCACTAAACTCTCCATATGTGCGGAGTCCGGGTAAGGGCCGGACCAAAAAGATCTATTATCTTTTACGTATATTGTTTTGGAGAAATAACAGTATTACTTGTCTTAACACAAATATTGTTTGTGAGAAATAACAATATTACATTATCTATTTCTTATATTTATTTACACCAATTTCTATATGAAATATGTTTGAACTTATAATTCTTAGGGGAGGATACTATATATTCTTACTATTAAATTAAGATGTATGTACTTAATTCACTATTTTTCTAATAATTAAATGTAATTTTTAAATATTATGCGAAAACATAGATGAAGAGAAAAAGATGATATCCGAGTAAGGAGTAGTTTAAAAAAATATCTCTATTTCCTATATCATTGTAAAGGCACAAATCCCGAATGAAAAAATAAATAAATTATTTTTAAATTTTTATTCAATAACTCAAATATATTATTTAATAATATTTACGTAATCTTTTAAATTTATATACTCATTGATATAGGTACACGCGTACCCTAAGACTAATACATCTTAAAAGTCTATCTATATGTTGTATAATCTGTGTACAATTAATATGTAATAAGTGTATAATATTATATACTGAGAATAAACTTATTATACATGGAGTATCTAATGATTATTGTTGGGCTATCTGCGTATTTGGCCTCACGCCCAAAGTCAAGAACATGAAAGCTTGGCCTCCGGCCCAATACATATTTATTTGTACCAGCATTATTTTTAATAGAATAGCCTTCCCTTTTCTTTTAGTTTGAGCCGTGGACTGATATTTTGTATATAGTAGTGGACCGGGTTACCAGGTATGTATATAAAGAAGAAGGCCCAACTCTGATGAGTTGACCGACTCGTTTCATTTTTCATTTCCTCTGTTGGTCTCAATTTTCTCTGATGAGAAGCTTCTCAAACCCTAACCTCCATTAATGAAATCTTCGATCTCGTCTAATTTTGCAAGTTAACATGGTATCAGAGCAGGGATTTCGTTGAGTGTCGTTCTCCTCCATCGTCCGGTATTACCCTCGTTTGGTTTTATTGTGTTTTCTGCCTTCGTTAGAGATGTGCACTTCCACTGATTTGAGAAACAATTTCGAGGTTTTGTAACTACCCGACTTGTCTTTTAGAGTAATTACTCTCCTTTATACTATCTGAAGTCTTGAATAGCTTCATATGATGTATTATGACATGTGTGAATCGTCGGTTTTGAATTTTAGGTGTTTCGGGATTAGTTCGGAAGAATGAATTTCATGTTGGAAGTTTAAATGAAAATAGAAGTTGACTGGAGTTTGACTTTTGTGAAAACAACTCCGGAATGGAGTTTTGATGGTTCCAATAGCTCCGTATGGTAATTTTGGACTTAGGAGTGTGCCCGAATAATTATTTGGCAGTTTGTAGTTAAATTTGGCTTGAAATAGCGAAAATAGGAAATTTAGGTTGGAAGTTTGACCGAAAAGTTGACCTTTTGATATCGGGGTCGGAAACTGATTTTGAAAATTTGGAATAGGTCTGTTATGTTATTTATGATTTGTGTGCAAAATTTGAGGTCAATCGTACTTGATTTGCTATGTTTCGGCATCGAACCTAAAATGTTTTGACATCGATTCTTCAAGAATATTGGTATCACATTAGACAAATGAACTCTAAATTCAGTTTTGATTGAAGCATTAGATCCGTATTGAAATTACGGATCCATAGCAAAAAGAATCATCGAATTCAGACATCGTATGAGAGTGTTATGCCCATTTCCGTGTCGGGAATGATTTTCCGTCGCTGCCAACGCCCAGGGTAGCGTGGGGCGCTAGCCCTGGCGCTGGGAATTTTTGGGATACTGGAAAATGCGCCACAGGCAGTGCCCCATGCTATCTGTGGCACCCGAAACAGCTTAGGCCCTATAAACGGGGGGTTTCTGCCATTTTTGTCAAAAATAAAGTTGGGGAGCTCGGTTTAGGCGATGTTTGGGCGATTTTCACGGGTAAATATTGGGGTAAGTGTTCCTTATCCTATATTGAGTATATTTCATGATTCCATATTCATTTAGATCATGAATACATGAATTTATGGAAGAAAAATTAGATTTTTATAAAATCTTTCAAAAATGTAAAATGGAGATTTGAAGGTAAATCCGATGTATCATTTTGGATGGTTAAACTCGTATCATAACGGGAGTTCGAATTTTGTGAGTTTCATCGAATTCCTAGATGTGGGCCCCACTGTCGATATTTCGAGAGGAGTTGAGAATTTTTGTAAATTATTAAATTGCAAGCATTAGAGTAATTTGTGATTAATTTGCACGTTATTTGAATAGATACGAGCCGTTTGGCTTGAATTAAGGAGATAGGAAGGCGTATGGAGGTTGATAAATGCGGAATGGAATTTTCGAGGATTGTACATCTCGCTCGGTATTGGATTTGGCTTTCTCGAGGTAAGTAACATCTTTAATCTTGGAGCGGAGGGTATGAACCTTGATTATACGTGTTATGTGAATTGTTTGGAGGTAACACACATGCTAGGTGACGGGCGTGTGGGCGTGCACTGTAGAAATTGAGACTTGGTTGATTCCATAGAGTTGTACAATCAATTAACTTGTATTTTTATGTGTTAGAAAAACTGAGTTGTGACTCATGTTAGAAAATCATGCTTTGGCAAATGTTGGTATTATTAGGGCCCATTGAGGTCGTTTCAGCCGTCGAATGAAATTGTAATTCATACTCAGTCATATTTATTTGTTGCATATCATATCTTAGTCTCTGTTGTTATTTATTGATACATCATGTCATCATTATGGGCTAGTTTCATGACATTGTGAGCACGAGAGACTGGAGAGATTGATGACTGAGTGAGGCCGAGGGCCTGATTTTGAGGTTATTGATACTATAGCACGTGAGTTGTCTGTGCGGATCCATATATTGATACTATAGCTCATGAGTTGTCCGTGTATCACGTGAGTTATTCGTGCAGATCTAGATATTGATACTATAGCACGTGAGTTGTCCGTGCGGATCTAGATATTGATACTATAGCACATGAGTTGTCCGTACAGATTATAGCGCTTGTGCTGAAGGAGCCCTCCGGAGTCTGTACACACCCCCCAGTGAGCGCAGGTACCTACTGAGTGCGAGTGTTGAGCGATTGGGAGGATTGAGTGACTGGGAGGACTCAATGACTAGGAGGACTAAGTGAAATGACACTATGAGAGTATGCATATGGTTTTATCATTGAGTTGCATCGCATTGACATGCACACTTGGCATACAGGCATAGAGATGCATTTTTCTTATGTTGTACGGTATCACATCATTCATGACTTCTCACACATATTGGCATATGGGCATAGTGATTCATTTTTCACTGGTTATGTGGAAAGAAAATGAAACATCTTATTTATTGATGAAAAGAATTTTGGGAAAATTATTGTTTTCAAGCATACTCATATTTTGGCAACTTCGGTAAAAGACTTAAGTTTTCACTGATACACTTGAAAGGCAGAGCTATTTTCAGAGATCATAATTAAGCTGATGTCACGACCCAAAATCTCACCTGTCGTGATGGCGCCTATCTCAATACTAGGCAGGCCGACAATCTTAATAAAATATCATATCTTTTAAATTTGAAAACATAATACTTAATTTCAGCGGAAGAGATCTCACAAGTACAATTATAAACACTCCCAAAATCCGATGTCACCGAGTACATGAGCAATTAAATGATAATAAAGTCTAACTGCTAAAAACGCTGTCTGAAAATATATAACAGTACAAAAACTAAAAGGAAAGAAAGTCAAGGTCTGCGGACGCCAAGTAGCTACCTTGATAATCTCTAACAGATAAAACTCACGTGCTATAGTATCAATATCTGGATCCGCACGGACAACTCACGTTCTATAATATAATATATGGCTCCACACGGACAACTCACGTGTTGCACGGACAACTCACATGCTATAATATAATATCTCACAATCAGGCCCTCGGCCTCACTCAGTCACAAATCTCTCTAGTCTCTCGGGCTCTCAATAATCATGAAAACTTTTAACCCAAACAACAATGATATGATGCATCAGTAAGGAACAATAGAGACTGAGATAAAATAAACAACTAAACTGTGACTGAGTACAAAATAACAATTAAGCAGATAGTTCAACAGGTGCACGACCTAGTTAAACATGATTTTTGGTTCAATTTCTCTACTACATGGAGAATGTACAGATAACACCAGATTATTCAACTACACAGTTCCATAAAATTTGACCAAGTCATAATTCCTACGGTGCACGCCCACACGCCCTTCACCTAGCATATGCGTCACCTCAAAACCAATCATATAACACATAATCCGGGGTTTCATACCCTCAGGACCAAATCTAGAACTGTTACTTACCTCAAGCCGTGTAATTCTTTAGTTTGCAATGTCTTTTCCTCGTGAATTGACCTCCAAACACCTCGAAACTAGCCCAAAATAATTCGATTCAGTCAATAAAATTTATTGGTATTAATTCCATAAGAAAATAATAATTTTCCAACAAAATCTGAAATTTAACTCAAAAATCGCCTGTGGGGCCCACGTCTCAGAACCTGATAAAAGTTACAAAATCCAAAAGCCCATTCAACCACGAGTCTAACCATACCAATTTTACCAAAATCGGACATCAATTCGACCCTCAAATCTTCAAATTAAACCAAGAGGGTTTTCTAATCTTTCCAACTTAATTCACCCATAAAATGTTTAAAACAATCATGGATTCGGGTAATTTAACCAATAATGAGTTAAGAACACTTACCCTCTGTTTTCCTTAAAAATTTCCCAAAAATGGCCTCTTCCCGAGCTCCAATCCATCAAAAATGGAAAATGGGACAAAGTCCCATTTTTAGAACTTAAACTTTCTGTCCAGACATCTCTTCTTCGCGAACGCGACAGGTCCCTCGCGTTCGCAAAGCACAAAATCGTGCTGCCCAATATTGCTCTTCGCGAACGCGAGACACTGCTCGTGAACACGAGATACTGCTCACGAACGTGATGCTTTACCAATATCTTCTTCGCGAAGGCGAGCTCCCCTTCGCGAACGCGAAGGCAAAAACCCATGCCCACTATTTTTCCCTTCATGAACGCGACGCACAACCCAGCTCCGCTTCACAAATGTGAGACCCCTTCGCGAACGCGATGGCCCACTCGCGAACGTGAAGAAGGAAATTAGAAAAATACAACAGCAGTCTTCAGCCAACATGCCACGTCCAAAATGATCTGTTAACCTCACGAAACTCACCCGAGCCCCCCGGTACCTCAACCAAACATACAATCGAGTCCCAAAATATCATATGAACTTAGTCGAACCCTCAAATCACCTCAAACAATGCTAAAACCATGAATCATGCCCCAATTCAAGCCTAATGAACTTTGACATTTCAAGTTTCTACAAACGACGCCGGAACCTACCAAATCAAGTCCGATTAACCTCAAATTTTGCACACAAGTCATAAATGACATAACAGACCTATTAAAATTTTCATAATCATATTTCGACCCCGATATCAAAAAGTCAACCCTCGGTCAAACTTCCCAAAAATTTGACTTTTGCCATTTCAAACCTTTTTCCACTACGGACCTCAAAATAATTTTTCGAATATGCTCCTAACTCCAAAATCACCATACGGAGCTATTGGCATCATCAGAACTCCATTCTGGGTCGTTTACACGTAAGTCATAAAATAACTATAAAGCTTAACTTGAGTAGTAAATGGGGGAACGAGGTTATAATACTTAAAATGACCGGCCGGGTCGTTACATTCTCCCCCTCTTAAACAAACATTCTTCCTCGAACGGGTTTAGAATCATACCTAGAGTCTCAAATATGTGTGGATATTTGCTCGGCATCTCCTTGTAACAACCCGGCCGATCATTTTGAGTATTATGACCCAGTTCCCTCATTTACTGCTCAAGTTATGCTTTACAGTTATTTTATG
The DNA here is from genome assembly GCF_000390325.3 of Nicotiana tomentosiformis. Lineage (NCBI taxonomy): Eukaryota > Viridiplantae > Streptophyta > Magnoliopsida > Solanales > Solanaceae > Nicotiana > Nicotiana tomentosiformis. The sequence goes on from NC_090818.1 coordinate 18,475,536, forward strand.
ACTTACTGGGTTAGTTGGTTTGGGTCCGGTGAGGTTTTGGAGTGAATTAGAACATTTAGTTCCAAGGTTTAAAGCTTAAGTTAAGATAGTGACCGGATGTCGACCTATGTGTAAACGACCCCGAAATGGAGTTTTGATGATTTCAATAGCTCCGTATGGTGATTTTGGACTTAGGAGCATGTCCGAAAAATATTTTGGAGGTCCGTAGTGGAATTAGGTTTGAAATGGCGAAAGTCGGATTTTTGGAAAGTTTGACCGGGAGGTAGACTTTTTGATATCGGGGTCGAGATTCGATTCTGAAAATTTTAATAGGTCCACTATGTTATTTAAGACTTGTGTGGAAAATTTGAGGTCAATCGGACTTGATTTGATAGGTTCCGGCATCGATTGTGGAAATTTGAAATTTCAAAGTTCATTAGGCTTGAATTGATGTATGATTTGTGGTTCTAGCATTGTTCGGCGTGATTTGAAGATTCAACTAAGTTCATATGATGTTTTAGGACTTTTTGGTATGATTTGACAGGTCCCGAGGTGCTTGGGTGTATTTTTTTTCTTTTGGATCATTAGTTGAGTGACTAGTAATGTTAAGAAATTTGAGAGTTTGACTATGGTCAATATCGGGTCAAGACGACCTCTTTTCAGTGTTTTGAGTGTGCGAGCAGGTTTGTAGCGTGTTTTATGATTGAAATTCATATATAGTTTGTGTCCGGGAGGTTTCGGGTGAGTTTCGGATGGTTAACAGATCAAAATTTGGACCTAAATAGCTACTGGAAATTTTTATTGCTGGAAAAATTGAGGTCATGAAAAATCGAGGTCATGAAAATCGAGGTCATGAAAATCGAGGCTGGAGAAAATTGAGGTCATAAAAATCAAGGCTGGAGAACATCGAGGTCATAAAAATCGAGGCTGGAGAAAAATCGAGGTCATAAAAATCGAGGCTGGAGAAAATCGATGTCATAAAAATCGAGGCTGGAGAAAATCAAGGTAATGAAAATCGAGATCATGAAAATCGAGGCCACGCCTGGACAGAAACTTTAAGTTATAAAACAGAGGGGTTTCGTCCCATTTTTCATTTTTGACGAGCTTGGGGAGTGGCGATTTTTGAGAGATTCTCAAAGAAAAACATCAGGGTAAGTGATTCTAACTCGGATTTGGTCAATATACATGAATATATCATTGTTTTCATCATTTAATTAGTGTTTTGAGATGAAACTTTGGGGAAAATGAGGAAGAGTTCTTAGACTAGAATTTTGAGGTTTTGAATGGGATTTTATTATCGGATTTGAGTAAAATTGGTATGGTTAGACTCCTAAGTGAATGGACTTTCGGGTTTTGTGACTTTTGTCGGATTTCGAGACGTGGGCCTATGGGCCGGGTTTGAGCCGATTTTGGATTTTTGGCTATAATTTTATATTTTCTTGTGGAATTGATTCCTTTAGACTATATTGATTGTATTGTACTGCTTGTGGTTAGATTCGGGACGTTTGGAGACCGATTTGAGGGGCAAAGGCATTTTGGAGTAGAGTTTTACTTGGATTGAGGTAAGTAACACTTCTAAACTTGGTTCTGGGGGTATGAATCCCCGAATTGGTGTTATATAAATTATTTGGAAGTGACGCACATGATAGTTTACGAGCATGTGGACGTGCACCATTGAAATTGTGACTTGAATAAATTCTGTAGAGTTGAAAAATTAAAGAATCGTGCTATTATCTGAACATTTTCCCACGTGTTAGAGAAATTGAGATAAGGCTCTTATTAAAGATCATGCTTAGTATATGTGCCTATATTTTGGGGACCCATGGGGTCGTGTTGCTGTTGAATTAATTATTTTAAAAATGTTCATTTCACACTCAGTCATATTCGTCCATTGTGAGGATATTTATGGGATCGAGCTGCGCGCCGCAGCAGGCCATATTGGCTCTAAATATGTTATTATTTAATGGATCGGGGTTGCCCGCCTGCAGCAGGACATAATGGTTTTATATATTATTATTGTTCTGGATCGGGGCTGCCCGCCTGCAGCAGGCCTTATTGGCTTTACTATTTTATGAATCGGGGTTGCCCGCCTGCAGCAGGCCTTATAGGCTTTATTATTATACGGATCGGGACTGCCCGCCTGCAGTAGGCCATAAAGGCTTTATATGACGCTTGGGCTGCAGGAGCCCCTCCGGAGTCTGTACACACCCCTAGTGAGAGTAGATGATTATACATATTCGGGATGGATTTCCCAGGGCATGGACTTGCCTTACTTATTTACGTTGTAATGAATTTACCTAGACATGGATCTTGTCCGTATCATTTACATTTGGGGATAAGTTACCCCAGGGCTGGATTGGCCTTATACGGTACTGAGTGACTGGCTGTCAGTTGATGTGTATTTATATACGGGTTGGAACACCCTTGGCTGGATTGGCCATAAACTCTACCGACTGACCGAATAACTTGTGACCAGTATTTATATGAGGTCTTTCTACTGAGATGTCATATTCCTCATATCATGCAGTATTGATCTATTTCACTTGTACTGAGTTTTACTGTAGAACTTGAAAGCATGCCTACATTTTTGTACCATTATTTATACTGGTCAGGAGGCTAACACATGTTCCATCAATAAATTCAATCTTATTTCTAAAAGACAATGATACAATCATACTACGTTTCCAAGCTCCAAACCCATTCCCCGAGAACAATACCGTAACAAGAGAGACTCAAGGTACATCATAAGAGAGAAGGAATAATGGGGAAGAGGGTTCAGGTGTGTTTGCAGATGATGAGGATGAGGAAGACATAGGGGGATCGAGACTACCCATATCAACCAAACAACAGTAATGACCAGATGTTCAAAAGAGATTAATTGAATACTATCACACAATTAAGAAAGCAATCAGCTAAGGAACGAGAATACCAGACTTCTTCGCAACCTGAAGAAGCAAACGCCTTTAGCAACATAAACCCTAGGTCCGACAGATAAACCCTAGGTTCTTCGATCAAATTCAAAACTTTGAGAGAAACATTGTGGAATCACCAAATCAAGGCAGTTCCGTTGAGAGAAGAGAAGAAACCATGCCGAAAACCTATCACGAACCAAAATCCAACTAGTCGTGATGGCACCTAACCTCACCCGTTAGGTAAGCCAAATAATAATAATCCGATTCAATTAATATTTAACTGACTTTAATACACTCCCCAAGTACTGGCAGTACAAATCATGAGCTTCTAAGATTAGAATTTATAAAGCTAGTATGAAATAAATACATCATCTATTTAAAATATACATAAATAGATTTTTTTATAAATCTAAGGATACCATGAACAAGAGGCAGCTACGACCAGAACACAGGTACATCTCCAAATTCAGCTCCTGTCGATCACGGCAACATCAACATCCAATATCTATACGCAAGGTGCAGAAGTATAGTATGAGTACAACCGACCCCATGTACTCAATAAGTAACAAATCTAACCTTAAGTTGAAAGTAGTGACGAGTTGGAACAAAGGTCGGGTCCAACACCAATAGCCAACAACAGTCCATAACAATATAAAGCAAGTAATAATAGAAGTAACTCAGAAATAAAATGCTCAGCTTAATTATGATTTCTGAAAATAGCTCTGCCTTTCAAGTGTATCACTGAAAACTCAAGTCTTTTACCGAAGTTGCCAAAAATATGAGTAAGTTTGAAATCAATAATTTTCCTAAAATTCCTTTCAACAATAAATAAGATGTTTCATTTTCTTTCCACATAACCAGTGGAAAACGCATCACTATTCCCATATGCCAATATGTGTTAGAAGTCATGAATGACGTGATACCATACAACATGAGAAAAATGCATCTCTATGCCTGTATGTCAAGTGTGCATGTCAATGCGATGCAACTTAGTGATAAAACTATATGCATACTCTCAGAGTATCATTTCACTTAGTCCTCCCAGTCACTCAGTCCTCCCAGTCACTCGATCCTCCCAATCGCTCGGCACTCGCACTAGACACTCGCACTCAGTAGGTATTTGCGCTCACTGGGGGTATGTACAGACTCTGGAAGGGCTCCTTCAGCCTAAGCACTATAATCTGCATGGATAACTCATGTGCTGCACGAACAACTTACGTGCTATAGTATCAATATCTGGATACGCACGGACAACTCACGGCTATAGTATCAATATCTGGATCCACACAGACAACTCTCGTGCTGCACGGATAACTCACGTGCTATTGTATCAATATCTGGATCCGCACGAACAACTCACATGCTGCATGGACAACTCACGTGATATAGTAATAATAACCTCAAAATCAGGCCCTCAGCCTTACTCAGTCATCAATCTCTCCAGTCTCTCATGCTCACAATGTCATGAAACTATCCCAAAATGATGATATGATGTATCAATAAATCACAACAGATACTGAGATATGATATGCAATAAATGAATATGAATGATTATGAATTACTGTTTAAACATATAACTCGATAGAATAAACGACCTCAATGGCCCCCATTAATACCAACATTGGCCTAGGCATGATTTTCTAACATAAGTCACAACTCACTTTCTCTAATACACAAAAATACATGGAAAAATACAAGTTAATTGACTACACAACTCTACGGAATCAACTGAGTCTCAATTTCTACGGTGCACGCCCATACGTCCATCACCTAGCATGTGCGTCACCTCCAAACAATTCACATAACACGTATAATCAGGGTTCATACCCTCAACTCCAAGATTAAATATGTTACTTATCTCGAGCAAGCCAAATCTAATACCGAGAAAGATGTACAATACTCTGGAAATTCCATTCCGTGCGTATCAATCTCCATACGCCTTCCTATCTCTTCAATTTAAGCCAAACGACTCGTATCTATTCAAATAACTTGCAAATTAATCACAATTTACCATAATGCTTACAATTTAATAATTTACAAAAATACCCAACTCCGCTCGAAATATCGACAATGGGGCCCATATCTCAAAATCCAATGAAACCCACAAAATCCGAATACCCGTTCCAATACGAGTCCAACCATACAAAAATTATCAAATTCTGACATTGGATTGACCTTCAAATCTACATTTTATATTTTTGGAAGATTTTATAAAACTCTTATTTTTCTTCCATAAATTCACGGATTCATGATGTAAATGAATATAGAATTATGAAATATAATCAATATAGGATAAGGAACACTTACCCTAATGTTTACCCATGAAAATCGCACAAAAATAGCCTAAACCGAGATCCCCAACTCTATTTTTGTCACAAATGGCAGAAAACCCGCGTTTATAGGGCCTCAGCTGTTTTGGGCGCCACATGTAGCGTGGGGCGCTGCCTGTGGTGTACTTTCCAGTACCTCACAAATTCCCAACGCCATGGCTAGCCCCCTACGCTACCCTGGGCGCTAGCATCCATGCAAAATCATTTCAGACACGGAAATGTGCATAACTCTCTCATACGATGTCTGAATTTGATGATTCTTTTTGCTGTGGCTCCTTAATTTCAATATGGATCTAATGCTTCAATCAAAACTGAATTTGGAGTTCATTTTCTTAATGTGATACCATGTATTCTTGAAGAATTGATGTCGAAACATTCTAGGTTCAATGCCGAAACATAGCAAATCAACTCCGATTGACCTCAAACGTTGCACACAAGTCATAAATGACATAACGGACCTATTCCAAATATCCAAAATCAGATTCCGACCCCTATATCAAAAGGTCAACTCCCCGGTCAAGCTTCCAACTTAAATTTTCAATTTTTTGCCATTTCAAGCCAAATTTAACTACGGACTTCCAAATAATTATTCGGACACACTTCTAAGTCCAAAATCACCATACGGAGCTATTGGAACCATCAAAACTCCATTCCGGGGTCGTTTGCACAAAAGTCAAACTCCGGTCAACCCTTTTCATTTAAGCTTCCAACATGAAATTCATTATTCCGAACTAATCTTGAAACACCTAAAAATCAAAATCGACGATTCACACACATCATAATACATCATATGAAGCTATTAAAGACTTCAAATAGTAGAAAGGAGAGTAATTACTCGAAACGACAAGTCGGGTCGTTACATTCTCCCCCACATAAACATACGTTTGTCCTCGATTGTGCCAAGAGTTGTTTCCAAGCCATCACATCACTATTTCATATTACCACGCACATACCCGGGGGTGATCCCACGTCACCCTATACCATATATGTCTGACAATACCACATAACTGAAAATCACTAATTTAGCCTTAGCCCATTAACCTTGGAATCCAATTTCCAATATCCAAAAATTTCTTTTCAAGGCCCGAATCTCACTTCTACACACTGTATGAGTCTTAATAAGCTGTATTAGGCCTTAACCATACCCCAGATATAATCACGTAACATACTATATAACTCGCATACTCGCAGCACCATTTTCGATCATAGTAACTACTTAAAACCAACCCGGTACTAGTATTAAACCCCATATCAAATAAAACCTCATTCTAAAACCTTCGTACACAGCTGATATTGAAATAAACACGCGAAAATCTCATGACCCCTCATCAGATCAACAAGTCATGGAGCTCTCTCACCCCAACCAGAACCATAATCACTTTCTAAGCCGACTTTCAATATTATCCTCCAGAATATACCGTAATCAAACCTGATAGTACCCATTCTAGGTCCAATGACCTTATATTATTAAACACAACTATCCCATAGACACGCCACATCAATATAACTCAAGCCACAACTGCGCAATCCGTGTACCCAAATATGGGAGCAGTGTTTTAAAAGGCATGGGCGTAAGGCGAGGCATTTTACATATGCCTCAGCGAGATGTAAGCCCCGAGGCATGGGGCGTAAGTCCCATAGGTACTTAATTTTTAATATTTTATAAAATAATATAATGACAGTAAATATTTATAAACGGATAAAATTGAATAAAAATTAAAGAAAACTATATATATGTGTGTGTGTGTGTGTGTGTGTGTGTGTGTGTGTGTGTGTGTGTGTGTGCTCTATCCCCACAAAATATTAGTCAAAATAATATATTATACACTACTTACAAACACAAGTAACTTGAGTCTAAAAGAATAAAATTTTCTACATGGAGGAACAAAAAGGATGATTAACTTGCAATTTGAACTTTGAACTTGCATTCTATGAAGGAGAATGAAGTTCTCTTTGTGTTTGTAAAAAAAATTAAATATTCGTTGCTTTTGGGAGATATTAGTAGACTAGCGGACAAGATAAAGAATTGAGAAAGACCTTGAATTAGGGCTTCAATCAATAAAAAAGGTCTTGACGTTTACATTTAATACTTTTGAGTTGCTTTTTAAACCTCTTGAGTAATTACCAAACTGACTTTTGAGAATTTGGGTATTATATGAAGGATTTATTCAACAAATTTTGTTTTAATTTGAAAAAGTCTCTGGGGCTTACTCCTCACTAAATAAACGCGCCTCAAACGCTCGAGCGTACGCCCAGGAGTACACCCCGAATTGCTAGGAGTACGCCTCTTAAGACTTTCTCCCCACATCTTCGCCCCGGGGCTCTCCCCGAAAGCGCCTTTTAAAACAATTTATGGGAGATGTCTCAAGGAAAAGAACCGTATTGCAAGTTCAACAAGCACCACCACAACTGCAATGTTACAACCAACTCCTCAAATTTAGTGAAGAGCATAACCGTAGGTGCATGTGCACAATTGTAGAGGAAGAAAAGTAATGAATCAGATAAATTATCATAGAAATAAAATTCCCACACACAGCACGTGAATCGCCTGGCATGGTCACAGGCCTCCAGTCCCAGTATATCATACAAGAGCAATTAAACAAGTACATATGTATATGATAGTGAAATAAGATTCTCATGCTCCTGGACTGGGATAAATAACACGCCATAATGTAAGCATGTGCAAAGTCTACTATCACATTCCAAATCGGCAAGTTAATGCAGAAATAGTAACTACCCCTTTTATTCAGGGAATTAGCCTCTTTGTAACCTCAAGTGTAGCCGAAATAGTTCTCAACAAAGATAAGAACATGAGAAACATTATAACTTTACGCTTAACAGTCAACTTTAGGCATATCATAGCCTAAGCGTTCTTTCGGGTATGAATACTTGCTTCGATGCCCGCACATTGGCCCAAACATCACATGTATGCACGCTTATAGCACGTAGCTATCACAAATAATTAACGCAACTAGTGTATTCACTGAGTTTAAATAAAATACTCACCTCAAACAGGTCGCAACCATGAAACCAGATACTTCTGAGAATTATCAGTCTCCAAATTCATAGAACACATAAATCATCATAACTGATCCCAACTCTAGCATTCAAATGACTAACACCTCTTTCATGCACGATCATCTCACTAGGAATAATTCCGTAATTATTTCATGCCACATAGAAATAATATGAATATCAACAGTCTATCAACCAGGTGAGTACCACAATACTAACGAAACATTTATAAGTCAAAACACAATGCGCCTTGTGAAATGCGCACCCTTCTCAGGAATTACTGAACAACTAAAACATTCATCTAAATATCTGAAATTGACCATGCTGTCCAAAATTCATGACCATCCCTTCAAGATTGAACTGACACCCTGTACATGTAAATCTTAATCCCGTACAACACACCATATCTATCATGCCATCATGTGAAAGCACAAGAATCTCATTTTGAACTCTGAGTCACCAGCAAATTACATACCCAGTTGGTTAGAAACCTTTTTCTTGCTTCCTTCCAAGAGGAAATCATAATAAACAACACGTTCTCCACATCGGTAGAAAATATTTAGTTATAACCATGGTAGAAACCATCAAGAACACTTTGAAATCCATTTGCACATAACCAAGTTATTAGAGTTGAATCTCCCTAACTCTACCAAGCCACGCATGTCACCAAACCCAAGAATATTGCCATTAAAACATATGTAAAGTCTCACCACATCATAATTACCCCCCGTAAATACCACAACCGAAACACCCACTCTGAAAATACCTTATTTGAGTCTAAAGTCATTTCTTTCACCTTCCTGATATCGAAATATTAAATCCATAATGATATAAAAAAAAATGCCACAAGTCTTGACACCATCAAACTTAAATCTCAAATTCTAGCCATATACAAATCCGCCAAAATTCTCAGTTGCTACATATAAATCTAGAATCCATTAGAACTTTCTCGAGAGTCATCCACTCTGATCAAATCTCAATTGCACCGCCCAAACGGGCCGAACTGCCTATGCTCAATTAGTACAAAAACACCCCAAAGAAGTAACCATGCCTTAACACAACCGAGCAAATTCATATACCGTGCACACTACATCCGTCACGAATAACAACTCAACTCATTTTGTGATTTTCATATGCTCATAAAGTGTAATATAACCCGTAGCCAGGAATTTCCTTAATCGACCCATCCTCCTTATCAACCTCTGCAAGTCATAACTAATCCACAAATATGCCTCAGACCAAAACCAATACAACACAGAACCGTGCAATCAAATCGGTGATAGCAGACTCCCCCACTTGGCTCAAAGCCAAAGAACAAAAAATTCCATAACTCACAATATCCATACTCTATTACTCTCATAATGCCGTAGTCAGTTCAAGCTACAACAACCATAAAATACCTCAATCATTCGTTAAGCTTGCATTTATTTTCTTGACAGTCAAGTCAACTTTCTCAACCAAATTCAAATTCAGATCTCAACGCATACACCCCACATGTAGAAAAGAAACTCTCCGCTCAACTTTATAAGGAGCACACCTCCATAGATTACTCCGCAAGAGATAACCAACATGCTTTGCCTAAAATTGGAATCTTGATATACCCTTTCGCAGCCACAATCACTACCGGATCACTTAATCTCCTTAAGTCCGAACTCATCAACAAGACATGAAAATCTACTTCGCTCCAGCATTAAACAACATGAAAGATCCTTCAACACATTCATACTTTACATCAAGCAATGGTCCTCCTTTTGTTTTTTTACATCTCAAGCAAACTATTCTAGTCACAATCAAACCATCTGAACACATTCCACAGTCACATCATGCTCATTATATAGCTATTCAACTGCTCATAGAGCCACCAATTTCACACATAGGGACACTACCAGATATATGAGTCCAAATGTACAACTTCACATAACTGAAGCTACCGAGCCTAAGCTACGGACTAAACCTGGACTCAAGTCCTACAGACTGGCCCATAACCAAAACACAGAATATACATCTCGAACCTAGTTCATGGAATCACAAGCTGACGATGCACATCTGATTCTGAGCACTCACATGCGCACACGAATGCGTGGAAGGAATTCAAAGAGTTATGTTTCAAGCTGAATCAATTTCGTATGATAAGAAAAGAAAGATGGAAAATTATCCTAAATTCCATGTAGCCCCTCGAAGATAAGTATGGACATCATCATATCGATCCGCAAGACTCTACTAGACACTTGCTCATGACTTGTAGAACCTATGAACCTAGAGCTCTGATACCAACTTGTCACGACCCAAATTTCAACTAGTCGTGATGGCACCTAACCTCACACTCTAGGTAATCCAAATAACAATAATCCGATTCAATTATTATTTAACTAACTTTAATACACTCCTCAAGAACTGGTAGTACAGATCATCAGCTTCTAAGATTAGAGTTTACAAAGATGGTATGAAATAAATACATCATTTGTTCGAAATGTACATAAACAGATTTTCCTTATGAATCTAAGGCCACCATGAACAAGAGGCATCTATGACAAGAACACATGTACGTCTCCAAATTCAGCTCTCGTCGATCACAGCGACATCAACATCCAATAGCTGCACGCAAGGTGTAGAAGTGTAGTATGAGTACAACCGATCCCATGTACTCAATAAGTAACAAACCTAACCTTAGGTTGAAAGTAGTGATGGGCTAGAACAAAGGTCGGGTCCAACGCCAATAGTCAACAATAGTCCATAACAACGTAAAGCAAGTAATAAAAAAAGTAACTCATAAATAAAATGCTCAGCTGTAACGACCCGGCCTGTTGTTTTAAGTATTATAACCTCGTTCTCCCATTTACTGATCATGTTAATCTTTACAATTGTTTTAGAACATATCGTGTTAGTTGGTTCGGGTCCGGAAGAGTTTCGGAGTGAAATGAGACACTTAATCTCTTAATTGAAAACTTAAGTTGGAAAAGTTGACCGGATATTGACTTATGCGTAAACGAACTCAGAATTTAATTATGGTGATTCCAATAGCTCCGTATGGTTATTTTAGACTTAGGAGGGTGTCCGAAAAATTATTTGGAGGTCCGTAGTGGAATTAGACTTGAAATGGCAAAAGTCAAATTTTGGGAAAGTTTGACCGGGGCTTGAATTTTTGATATCAGGGTCGAAATGCGAATCTGAAAATTTTAATAGGTCCGTTATATCATTTTTGACTTGTGTGCAAAATTTTTGGTTAATCGGACTTGATTTAATAGGTTCCGGCATTGTTTTTGGAAACTCAAAATTTCAAAGTTCATTAGGCTTGAATTGGGGTATGATTCGTGGTTTTAGCATTGTTTGAGGTGATTTGAGGGTTCGACAAAGTTTGTATGATGTTTTGGGACTTGATGGTATGTTTGATTGAGGTCCCAGGGGGCTCGGGTGAGTTTATGGAGGTTAAACAGATCATTTTTGGACTTGGCATGTTGGCTGAAGGCAACTGGTGTGTTTTTCCGATTTCCTTCTTCGCATTCGCGAAGGGGAATTTGAGGCAGGCAAGGTTTTCCCTTCGTGTTCGCGAGGGGGTCTCGCGTTCGTGAAGAGGAGCTGGATTGTGCTTCGCGTTCGGGTTTGGGTATCGTGTTCGCGAAGGGAAAAATAGTGGGCATGGGTTTTTGCTTCCGCATTCGCGAAGAAGAGCGCGGTAAAGCATCGCGTTCGCAAGCAGTGTCTCACATTCACGAAGAGAAATGTTGGGCAGCACGATTTTGTGCTTCACGAACGTGAGGGATCTGTCGCGTTCGCGAAGAAGAGAGGTCTGGACAGAAAGTTTAAGTTCTAAAAATGGGACAATTTCCATTTTTGACGGATTGGAGCTCTGGAAGAGGCGATGTTTGTGAGATTTTCAAGGAAAACAATAGGGTAAGTGTTCTTAACTTATTATTGGTCAAATTACCCGAATCCATGATTGTTTTTATTATTTAATAGGTGAATTAAATTGGAAAAATTAGAAAACCCTCTTGGTTTAATTTGAAGATTTGAGGGTTGAGTTGATGTCGGATTTTGGTAAAATTGGTATGGTTAGACTCGTGGTTGAATGGGCTTTCGGATTTTGTAACTTTTGTCAGGTTCCGAGATGTGGGCCCCACAGGCAAGTTTTGAGCTAAATTTCGGATTTTGTTGGAAAATTAGTATTTTTGTTTGGAATTAATTCCAATAAATTTTATTGACTGAATCGAATTATTTTTGTCTAGATTTGAGGCGTTTGGAGGCCAATTCACGAGGCAAAGACATTGCAAACTAAAGAATTACACGGCTTGAGGTAAGTAACAATTCTAAATTTGGTCCTGAGGGTATGAAACCCTGAATTATATGTTACATGATTGGTTTTGAGGTGACGCACATGCTAGGTGGCGGGCGTGCGGGCGTGCACCTTAGGAATTGTGACTTGGTCAAATTCCATGGAACTGTGTAGTTGAATAATCTGTTGTTATATGTACATTCTCCATGTAGTAGAGAAATTGAACCACAATCATGTTTAGATTATGTGTTGGCACTGTAGGGACCCACAGAGGTCGTGTACCTGTTAAACTATCTGCTTAATTGTTGTTTTGTACTCAGTCACAGTTTATTTATTTATTTTATCTCATTCTCTATTGTTCATTACCGATGCATCATATCATTATTGTTTGTGTTGATTTTTTTCATGATTATTGAGAGCCCGAGAGACTGGAGAGATTTATGACTGATTGAGGCCGATGGCCTAATCGAGAGATATTATATTATAGCACGTGAGATTTTCGTGTAGCACGTGAGTTGTCCGTGCGGATCCATATATTATATTATAGTACATGAGTTGTCCGTGCGGATCCATATATTATATTATAGCACGTGAGTTGTTCGTGCATCACGTGAGTTGTCCGTGCTGATCCAGATATTGATACTATAGCACGTGAGTTGTCCGTGCGGATTATAGCGCTTGGGGATACCAAGGAAGTTACTATTGGGGATGACGGTATATTACGGATGTAGGGCAGGCTATGTGTGCCTGATGTAGATTGTTTGCGTGAGTTGATTCTCCAGGAAGCTCATAGTTCATGGTACTCCATTCATCCATGTGCCGTGAAGATATATTAGGATTTGAGGCAGCATTATTGGTGGACCAACTCACTCTCACCAGATATAGATGAGAGTGTACAATATTTAGATACTGTTGAAAGTATATGGATACAACTTAATAATAGATATAGGATAGTAAATGAGACTAAAGTGTTTGAATTAAAAAGAGAACTAGTATCAACATACCAGGGATCTCTTGACATTGCTTCCTATTTTAACAAACTTAAGAAAATATGGGATGAGTTGGGGGTATTGTGTAGTAGTCATGCCAACTCTTGTTGTTGTGCTGCTAAAGAAGGTTTGCAAATGTCACACTCCAAAATCTCACCTGTGGTGATGGCACCTATATCAATACTAGGCAAGCCGACAACCTCAATGAACCACAATTTCACTTAAGTTTGAAAACATAATATTTAAATCCAGTGGAAAAGCTCAAAAATACACATATAAATACACTTCCAAAACCCGGTGTCACTGAGTACATGAGCATCTAAATGAATACAAAGACTAACTAATTAAAAACATTGTATGAAAATATAAAACAATACAATAACTGAAAGGAAGAGAGATAAGGTCAGCAGACGCCAAGCAGCTACCTTGATAGTCTCCAACTGGTAACAGACTGAGGTCTAACTATCGCCGTGTCTGGAAGTACATGGATCTACACACGAGGTGCAGAGTGTAGTATGAGTACAACCAACTCAATAAGTAACGATACTAACCTTGGGGTTGAAAGTAGTGATGAACTCAGCAGGTACTGTCTAGTATAGAAAAAATAGTACAGAAATATAGGCATGCTTTCAAGTTCAACAGTTAAACCCAGTAATGTCTATGGCCACTCCAGTCTAGGGAAATTCCATCCCGTATATATATACATCAACTGACAGTCAGTCACTCAATACCGTATAAAGCCAATCTAGCCCTGGGGTAATTTATCCCCAAATGTAAATGATTAGGACAAGGTCCATGTCCAGGGAAATTCATCACAAATATAAATAAGCAAGGCAAGTCAATGCCCTGGGAAGTCCATCCCGAATATAAATCATCTACGCTCACTGTGGCGGGTGCAGACTCCGGAGGGGCTCCTTCAGCCCAAGTATGATATAAAGCCGATATGGCCTGCTGCAGGCGGGCAACCCCCATCCATATAATGATAAAGCCTATAAGGCTGTTGCAGGCGGGCAACCACGTTCCATATAACAATAATTAATATATATATATATATATATATATATATATATATATATATATATATATATATATATATATAAAGCCGATATGGCATGCTGCAGACGGGCAGCCTCGATCCCGTAAATATTCTTACATTTATGAACACGACTGAGTATGAAATATACATTTTTAAAACAATTAAATTTAACAGCGACACGAACCTATGGGTCGCAAAATATCGGCACATAGCCTAATCATGATCTTTAATGCGAGTCTCAGCTCAATTTCCTAACACGTGAAGAATATGTGAATAATAACATGATTCTTAAATTTTACAACTTTACAGGATTTATTCAAGTCACAATTTCTATGGTGCACGTCCACACGCTCGTCACCTATCGTGTGCATCACCCCCAAACAATTTATATAACACCAAATTCTGGGATTCCATACCCTCAGAACCAAGTTTAGAAGTGTTACATACCTCAAACAGTGTAATTTCTTACTCCGTTGTACCCTTGCCTCGCGAATCTGCCTCAGAATGCCTCGAATCTAGTTACAATTAATTCGTTTCAGTCAATACAGATCATTGGAATTAATTCTATATGAAAATACTAATTTTCCAACAAAATCTGAAATTTAACTCAAAATAGCCAGTGGGGGCCACGTCTCGGAACCCGCCAAAAGTTACAAAATATGAACGATCATTCAACCACGAGTACAACCATACAAATTTTACCAAATTCTGACATCAACTCGACCCTCAAATCTTCAAATTAAACCAAGAGGGTTTTCTAAATTTTCCAACTCAAGCCACCAATTAAATGTTAAAAACAACCATGGATTCGGATAATTTAACCAATATTGAGTTAAGAACACTTATCCTATTGTTTTCCTTGAAAATAGCGACTCTTTCCGAGCTCCAATTTGTCAAAAATGAAAAATGGGACTTTGTCCCATTTTCAGAACATAAAATTTATGTCTAGACATTTCTTCTTCGCGAACGCGGAAGATTCCTCACGTTCGCGAAGCACAAAATTGTGTTGCCTGGATTTCCTCCTTCGGGAACGCAGGCCCGGTCTTGCGAACGCGAAGACCAAATTTCCCCCAGGCTGGCTTTCCCTTTCGCGAATGCGTGCCCCCGGTCATGAACGCGTAGAAAAAAATGGCCATACAAATTTCCTCTTCGCGAACGCGAGACTCCCCTCGCGAACGCGATGAAGGAAACCAGATACAGGCATTAGAAAATTCCAGCAGCTCTTTAAGTCCAAATTTCGATCCGTTAACCCTCTGAAACTCACCCGAGACCCCTCCCCCCCCCCCCCGGACCTCAACCAAATCCACCAACAAGTCTCAAAACATCATACGAACTTGTCGAAACCTCAAATCACATCAAACAACACTAAAATCACACCCCAATTCAAGCTTAACGAAACTAACGAATTCCATCTTCTACATTCGATGCCGAAACCTGCCAATTCAATTTCGATTGACCTCAAATGTTTCACACAATTAATAAATGACATAACAAAGCTATGAAGATTTTCAAAACTAGATTCTGACTCCGATATCAAAAAGTCAACTCCTCGGTCAAACATCCAAACTTAAATTTCTATTTTAGCCATTTCAAGCCTAATTTAACTACGGGCTTCCAAATATTTTTTCGGACACGCTCCTAAGTCCAAAATCACCATACGGAGCTATTGGAATCATCAAAAATTTATTTTGTGGTCTTTTACACATATGTCGACATCTATCCAACCTTTTCAACTTAAGTTTTAAACTTTGGAACTAAGTGTTCCCATTCATTCCAAGACCTCATTGGACCCGAACCAATTACTCCGACAAGTCACATAACCACTATAAAGCATAAATTGAGTAGTAAATATGGAAACAGAGTTGTAATACTCAAAATGACCGGCCGTGTCGTTACATTCTCCCCCTCTTAAACAAACGTTCGTCCTCAAACGAGTTTAAAATCATACCTGGAGCCTCAAATAGGTGTGGATATTTGCTCTGCATCTCCCGCTCAGTCTCCCAAGTAGCTTCTATAACTGGCTGCCCTCTCCACTGTACTTTCACTGAATCTATGTTCTTTGATATGGCCACCGGCTTCACATCATAAATCAATTTACCATCCAATAGCATTGTGCTGAAATCCAAAACATGAGACGGATCTCCGACATACTTCTGGGGCATAGATATACGAAACACTATATGAACACTGTCTCGCCCATTTTTTCTCTCGAAAAATGGGCCTCGACGTATGACAACTCTTTTAAAGAAGCTATTAAAAGAGGAGAGTTGCCACATAACAGTTTAAGGTGCGTTAGGGCACCTATTTGCATATGACTCGGGTTTGACTAGTTTACATCACCAGAGATCGGGTAAGGACTCGAAATTACCTCGAAGAGAAGGTGTTAGGCACTCTTTGAGATTCACAATTATGGGCCCCGGCCGAACATGAATTACATGAATTAGTCATACAAACAAAGACAGAGAAAACAAGGAGTTTGGGAAGTTTGATTATCAAAGTCTTTGAGTAAATACAAACACTTGATTCAAAGATAAAGGGGGGTCCTAAATTGTTTTAGCCTAAAGGATCACCCCGTGCAACATAAATAATACTTTGTAACTCCCTCAAGATGGGGTGTTACTCGTATTATTCAGCGGGCACAGACTATTATCTCCTGCTACCCGATTACTATCTTTAAGTTATTACCTAAAGCGCACTAGCTGATTTTAAATCGTGCCTTATGCGTGCACTACCCGTTCCATGTCTATGGTCCAGGAGGTTTTGGACCTCTATTTGGATGGTTCTAGACTTTACTTAGGTTGCTCAAAAAATGATAAATGTAAGCGACATTCAAAACATGTGGGACTACACATAAAGACAATAAATGGCTCAAGTCTGACTCCACATGTAAGCAACAAATACGTGCGAGCAAGTTGTACGTTAATCGGTTCAGAATTAAGAACTTAAATCCCTATAGACATGATTTCTATATGATCTTGGATTCAAACATGCTGGTAGGCTCAGATGCAAGGTGCCACTTTAAACTTATAGATATGATTTCCAAACAACTATACAGCTTAGGGGTATCTAGTATTGCAATTACATGTTATAAGTGGTTAAACCTATAGACATGATCTCTAGGTGATTTACGCAGTGGCTGGCAGTGATAACCATTGGAAATACTCAGAATTACTCAGTTTGATCCTATGGGTATGCTTTATAATAGAGGCACGACTAACCAATGAAACAATGTTTGGAAAGTTTAGCATTAACACTTTAAAGCGAGTAGTAATACCCTATAGGCAGGATTTCCAACGATTAACGATTGCAGCTGATATTTTTTATACTTAGCCCCTATAGGCATGTTTTCTAGGTGAACAGTATGATAACAATAGCAAATCAACCAATTAAAGTCCTATAGGCAGGATTTCTAGATGAAGATCAGTAGAACATAAGCTAGTATAATCATATAGGCATGGTATCTAATGAATATGATGCAGTTATGAAAATTGAAAGAATGGTTATCGACATTTTTAGTTCCTGTAGGCATGTTGTCTAGCAATAGACATAAGAATAAATAAAATTCTTATGCTTTGATAGTAGGCAAGTTGTGTGAGTGTGTGATTTTCCTAATGGCATGATTTCTACCAGTGCACATGGAAATTGAATGGCATATATATAGAAGGTTGGAAAACAAGTAGACCATACGGACCCTATAGGCATGTTTTCTACCCATTCATACAAAACATTAGAGTATACTTATTTCTCTGATTTCACTAACACCCCCAATTGTTTATTACAAAATTATTATAGACCCAATGATGAATGTAATTATAACATATTATACAAGCAATAGCAGTAGGCCACAGTGGGCCCAAAAGGAAAGACCCAGCATTGCCTGGGCCTTCAACAACTCTCACATAGCATACTCAGATTCCCAACAGGGAACTATATACATCAGCACAACCCAGAAACCATAGGAGAACTCAAGCCAAACCAAATAGCCGTAGATTGACCAATATTACCCGGACATCGAATCACTCAAACCAACCAGTTTACATATTTTCAGTGGACAATAGGAAGAAAGAGCTGAGTGTCAGAGATAGCCCAGGTCTCAAATAGTAAAGAGAGTGGCTAGAAGACCCAAATCCTAATGTGTCAGAGTTCACAAGGGTCTCAAATGGACCCCGAGCAGTGCTCACACTAGGGTGGTCAATAGAGAAGTCTTAGTGGCCTTGGCTTTCAGCCGGCCAAGAGTGATATATTCAGAATAGTGTAGGTAACAAATGAGAGTGAGGGAATAGTGATCAAGATGGCATAATTTGAAAAGTTGCATTTGTATTTTTTAGAAAACAGACATGACAAGGGTGACATACAAGCAAAGAGAATCAGAAAACTCAAAGAGCAGGTTGTTATCACAAATTCAAACACTTAGCATATTGGGCAGAAAATATTTTTTTTGCGAAAGACAAGGGCATCAAAGTTTCTAACATTACAAGATTGACATACAAAGGTGCATAGTACTAAACGAGTCTGAAGTAGAGCATTAACTTGAAGTATTAGAACCTAGGGAGCCCAAATCATGTTAAGTATCCATCACAATATCAAAAGCTAGACATGTTAACTTACATCATGAAGCTAAACAGTATCAAACATGGTAAGGAAACACAAGTTGAGATAGCTACTCTAAAGATTCAAATAATCACTAAAGGATATGAGATTCAGCAAACAAAGACATGATGAAGTGTCAAACTAGTAGGGGAGCGGATCATAGTTAACAGCGAACATATTACAAAATGTGAGTTAGGCATTATAGGAATGCAGAACAGAGTAGGAAAAACAAATTCATGTCAAACAGAAAATATAGACATTCAGGTATCAACACATTAAGCTTAAGATGATCTAAATTATTTAGGTGAAACATATACAAATAACCTATCTCATAACTGGTAGCTTTATTTAAAATCAAATGCTAAAGAGGTTCAAGACAAGTACAAAACTAACAAAGTTGCACACAAAAATAGCCCAGAACGCATTAGGTCACTAATTTCAGAGGTAAGAGTATGCAAATCGTGAACACAAAAGAACAAAATTATAAAAGCCAAAAGACTTACCCGTTATCAGTTGACAAAAATAGACAGCAGGAAAGAACTAACTCCACAATACTATGAATATCAATCAAAGAGCAAGAACCCAGAATCTTAGTGCGTCAGAGTTCCCAAGGGCTTCGAATGAACCCCTAGCAGTACTCGCACCAAGAAAAGTTGAAAAATCAAAATCCGATAGCCTTGGCTTTCAGTCGGCCAAGAATCAGAGTATAGAACAAGAGAATAAGAGAACAATAGAGTAATAACTCCATTTTTTAGTGAAAGTCTAGTGATTCCGGCCTGCCTCAAAGGGGGATGGGGAGGGGTTTATATAGCAGTCAAAAATCGAGCAAGCACATAAGGAAACGCAGTAAATTAAGCAACAAATAAGGGAAGACAGCATGCAAATTAATTTGAAATCGATTTAAGAGAGAAATCCGGTAAACTCTACTTTTCTAGGGAAAGTGTAAATAAGCAAAAATCCAAACAAAATCGGACTCACATAGTGTAGAATCAGACGTGTGTACACGAAATACAGTCCAGATTCAAGAAATAGGACTCATTCGGATAGAATCAAAGAGGTAGTACTTTCCATATTTAGGCAAGTACCAAGTAACACCATAATCTTGCAAGTAACAACGAGATAACGCGTAAAAGGCAAATAAATCATAGAGAGAATCCATGATTTACTCAGATTTGGAGAAGATTGGGGAGGAGACAGTTAGGGTTTGTGAGGAGAAGAGAAGCTTCGAGAGGATTTGGGGTCCGCGGAAGTGTAAAATGAAGTTAGGGTTTGGGGTTAAGGGGTTATAAGGAGAGGTAGGGGATTATTATGGGTCGTTGATCGTTTGAGATCAACGGCAAAGATCGAAAAGGGAGTGGGGCAGGTCGTTTAAAAGGGTCGCAACCAGGTTCATTAAAGGGTTGCGCTGGTTGTCACGACCCAAACTAACCCTATCGTGATGGCGCCTATCGTGGAACTAGGTAAGCCGTCTCATTTCCTAAACAACCCAATATTTTCCTTTCAAAGAAAAATTCAAGGCTATTTAACATAAAAACCTTCATGAAGGAGTTCAAATCAAAACAAAAGTGCGAAAAAGAAAAGCCCGACATCAGGGTGTCACTAGTCATGAGCATCTACTGCAATTTGTCTGACAATATCGAGATTAACATAGTCTAGAAAATAACTAAATACAACTAAAGGAAGATAAGAGGGAGAAGAGCAGGGCTGTGATCGCCAGGAAGCGACCTTGCTATCCCCGAGGAAATCTGCAACCGGACTAGTCAACAGCCGCTACCGTGTCCAGCTACACCTGGATCTGCACACAAGGTGCAGGGAGTAACGTCAGTACGCCAACTGAGTAAGTAACAACAATAAATAAAGACTGAGCAGTAGTGACGGGCAATAAAGCATATAAAGTTCATATCATGAAATCTCAATAAAATACCACTTGCTTTAAAAATCAGGGTTTGAATCAAAACATCTCGTTTAAATCCAGTTCCAGAAAAATCATTTAAAGATATTTTTCAACAGTTTTTCAAACAAAGGCTCAATGCAAAGGTGAGCAAAAATAATGAAATCATAATCAGCCCATCGGGCAACATCACTCGTATACAGCCCCTCGGGCAGACCTCACAATCACTCATGCCTCTCGGGTATACCTCACAATCACTCATGCCTCTCGGGTATACCTCACAATCACTCATGCCTCTCAGGCATACCTCACAATCACTCATGCCTCCCAGTCACTCAGCACTAGGAACTCGGTACTCGCACTCAGTAGGTACCTGCGCTCACTGGGGGTGTGTACAGACTCCGGAGGAGCTCCTTCAGCACAAGCGCTATATCAAGCCAAATCTTGGCATAAATCACTCAGGCCCTCGGCCTATATCAAACATGCTGCGTCGTACAGCCCGATCCCATAATTATCCTCACAAATCAGGCCCTTGGCCTCACTCAGTCATAAACCTCTCAAGCCACTCGGGCTCTCAGTAAAAACAGGGTACTCAGCCCAAAGCAACATTTATATACATCAAAACAGAGTAATAAAACCGAGTTATGTAGTAAACAAGTATAACTATGACTAAGCAGTGAGAGGATAGTAAGAAAAAGGCCCCTAAGGGTCCAAACAGCACTGGCACAAGGCCCAAATATGGCGTTCCGCCCAATTTACAGACAACAAAATATGCAACTTTACAGCTGATACGGGACGGACCAAGTCACAATCTCCAACGGTGCACGCCCACACGCCCATCACCTAGCATGTGTGTCACCTCAAAATAGTAAATAATACGAAATCTGGGGTTTCATACCCTTACGACTAGATTTACAATCGTTACTTACCTCAAACCGATCAAATCCCTACTCCACGATGCTCTTGTCCGTCGATTCGGCCTCCAGACGCTCCGAATCTATTCACAATCAGTACAATATCATCAATTTATGCTAAAGGAATTAATTCCACAAAAAAACTACAAATTTGGACCAAAAACCCGAAATTGGCTCAAACCCGGCCCCTGGTCCCACTTCTCAAAATTCAACAAAATTTACAAAACCAGAAATATCATTCACTCATGAGTCCATACATACAAAATTTATCAAAATCCAACATCATTTGGTCCTTCAAATCCTTAAATTACTCTCCAAAATCCCAAGCCATAACCCCTCATTTTTCACCCCTAATTTCCACTAATTATATGATTTAACAATAGGAAATCACTACATATACGAGTATTAGGGCTCAAGCAACTTACCTCACTTATATCCCCTTGAATCCCTCTTCAAAATCCCTCCAAAAGCTCCAAAACCCGACTTGAAAATGGTGGAAATGAACCAAAATTCGCGAAGTGTGCTATCTATACATTCTGCCCAGGTTTTTGCACTTGCGGGCTATTTCCCGCGCCTGCGGGACCGCACCTGTGTTCAAAACTATCGCACCTACAGAATTCACTTAAGAGCCCAGGTTTCGTATCTGCGGCTAAACTTTTGCATCTGCACTTGCGCACCTACGCGTAACACTCCGTATATGTGAAGCCAACCATTCTCCTCCCTTCTGCATCTGCGCCCCAGGTCTCGCACCTGCGAGCTCGCAGATGTGATAGCCTTCTCGCACCTGAACATCCTGCCTAGCCCAGCATTGTCCGCACCTGCGACCTCGCACCCGCTACTCCCCTTCCGTAGGTGCGGAAATATCAGTAGCAGCAGCTTCAGCTGCATTTTCCAACTTCAACAATCCGTTAACCACCTGGTATCACCCCGAGGCCCTCGGGACCTCAGCCAAAAATACCAACAAATTATATATCAACATACAAAATTAGTCTACCCTTCGAATCACTAAAAACAACATCAATTCACCAAATTACCCTCGGATTCAAGCCTAAGAACTTCTAACTTCCAAATTCGACAACTGATGCCGAAACCAACCAAACCAAGTCTGAACGACCTCAAATTTTGCACACACATCACAAATGACACTACGAATCTACTCCAACTACGGAATTCCATTCCGACCCCGATATCAAATTTTTCACTACCGGCCGAAATAGCCAAATTTTCAACTTCTGCCAATTCAAGCCTAATTCCACTACGGACCTCCAAATCACATTCCGGACGCACTCCTAAGTCCAAAATCACCTAACGGAGCTAACAGAACCATAAAAAATCTAATTCGAGATCATTTACACATAGGTCAACATTCGATTGACTTTTCCAACTTAAACTTCTAAATAGGAGACTAAGTATCTCAATCCACTCCGAAACCACTCCGGACCCAAACTAACCATCCTGATACAACACAATATAGCTAAATAATACATAAAGAAGCAGAAATGGGGGAAACGAGGCTATAACTATTGAAACGACCGGCCAGGTCGTTACACTAGTTTGGGCTGCTGAGAGGGGAGAGGGTGTGGGCTTAGGATTTGGGCCAAGATTGGTCCGAAAATTAGCCTAGAATTGGGCTAATTTTTAAATAGGAGATTAAAAGTGAAATAATTTAATAAAAAAAATTAAATAAATATATAAAAATTCTATTTATGCAAATTAATACTTTAAAATAATAGTAGGAAATTAAAAAAATGTAAAATATTATTTTAACCATGACCAAAATGACAAATGCAAAATATAGGCTATGCCTGCAAAATTGTGCAAATAGCTTAAAATACCACTGTAATTACAAAATAAAGTAAAAATATTTGAAATATGTATTATAGATGCAAAATAATAATTTTAGGTACTTAAGTAATCCCAAAATAATTTTAAAGGATAATTATTAGATATTTATATAATAAAAATGTAGAAAGAAATTAATTTTTGAGCTTTAAAAATTATGAAAAATTATAGAAAATGCTTGTAAACTAAGTAATGACACAAAGTGATATTTTGAAAACATATATACTGTTTGAGAAAATATGAGGACAAAATTGGGTATCAACAGCTGCCTCTCTTTACCCGGAAATGATGAAAGAGTTGTCGGGTAAAGAACTGATGACCGATTTTGACCGAATGGGGAGATTTAAAAATTGGGGGCCGAACCCTGGCTCTTGAGTTGCCTACATATCCCTGGTGTTACGGGAATCAGGCCGTGTATAGTTCTGGATCCAACGGTGAACTGAACCGATGGAGTTGTTATAAGACTAGTCATATGCTTCGGAAAGGGCTCGTTTAGGGTAAGACAATATCAGATGAATTTGCACGAAATCATGAATGTGAATCTTGAAATTTTATGGATGTATCTCAAAACGAGTATTTGAACGGTTATCAAGTAAAAGTGGGTAACTGATGGTGGTTGGTTGCGTTTGGAATAATTGCAGGATGTGAACATTGAACGGAAACCGGAGTAAAGATTACCCCCGTTAGGAGAATGATTACTTCCTGGATTACTTAAACACGATGCACGCAAGTATATATGGATTATTGCGAGAATTTAGACATTGATGCAAAATTTTCTTTGGACCACGAAAGTTGTCTTCGACGGTGAGGATGATGTCCTTAGACCATGACGTCCTGGGCCATGAAACATGTTATAAGGGATTTGCAGGCCATGAAATGATGTCCTCGGGCCATGAAAATGGTGCCTCTGAACCATGACGCCTTTGAATAATGATGTGCAATAATGAGAGATCATCAGGCCATGGAATGGTGTCTTCCGGCTCTGAGGATGATGCCTTCAAACTATGATGCCTTTGGACAAATATGGCTATGTTTCAGCCTATGAGATGCAAAGATATGATGCTAGGTCGTATGTAAAACGAAACAGAGCTTAGGCAATGCTTAGCCGCAGGTGAATAGAAGACAGTGCTAGGTCTTAAATAGCATAATAGAGATAGTATTTAATCTTGAGGAAAAGGCAGTGCTTAGCCGTATGAAAAATAGGAGACAATGCTTAGTCTCATGCAAGCAAGGGAAGCGGTGCTTAGCTTCATGCAAAATAGGAGACAATGCTTCGTCTCATGCAAAGAAAGGAGACAATACTCAGTCTCATGCAAGAAAGGTAGTGCTTAGCCTTATGCAATTAGGGAGGCAGGGCTGAGCCTCATGCAAAATAGGAGACAATGCTTAGTCTCAATGTAAGGAAAGGCAGTGATTAGCCTTTATGAAATTAGGGAGGCAGGGCTTAGCCTTATGCAGTTAAGGAGGCAATGCTTAGCCTCGTGCAAATAGGAGGCAATGCTTAGTCTCATGAAAAGAAAGGAGACAATGCTTAGTCTCATACAAGGAAAGGCATCGCTTAGCCTATGTAATTAGGGAGGCAAGGCTTAGCGTCATGCAAAATTGGAGACATCGCTTAGTATCGATGTAAGAAAAGGCAGTGCTTAGCCTTTATGCAATTATGGAGGCAGGGCTTAGCCTTATGCAGTTAAGGAGGTGATGCTTAGCCTCATGCAAATAGGAGACAATGCTTAGTCTCATGCAAAGAAAGGAGACAATGCTTAGTCTCATGCAAAGAAAGGCATCGCTTAGCCTTATGCAATTAAGGAGGCGATGCTTAGCCTCATGCAAAGATAGGAGACAATGCTTAGTCTAAATGTAAGGAAAATGATGAGTGATAGTAGAGTGTTTCTTAGCTGGAGATGCTTGGGATAGATAATCTGCTATCTTGAAGGTGGTGACCTGACGTGTCTGCAGATATTATTGTCTTGTTGTGCCTGCATCCAAAGAAAAATTGTGAGTTTTGCAGGGGAAGGTTGGTTCGCACTTTTGTCTTTTGCTTTGCCTGTGCTCCTGTCTTGAGATCCTATTTGAGTCACCCTGGGTAACATCTGGCTGTTTATAGAAATAAAGTTTTTCGAAAGAAATGCGTGCATTTGATGAATATAGTTATTTAAAATATAGTAGTATGCAATATCGACTGAGTTAGATGAATCAATGACTGTGACATATTTTAGAGACATTGCGACCTCCTTGCTTTAGAATTTTGAGGGTTCCCCTCAAAATTCTACCCGAGTTTAAGTGCAATACTTTGGTTGTTCTGTGTATGACGATGTTGGCTGGACTTGCTCCGGAATTTTGAGGATCCTTCTCAAAATTCTTCCCCAGTTTCTGACCATGGTAAAAATGAAGACTTTATTGAGTTGTGACCGAACCCACAGGGCTGCCTACGTATCCCCTCTTAAACGGGAATCAGGTCAAGCGTAGTTCAGTTATATCAAATGAAGAAATATAAACAATCTAAACATAGTATCTCTTGATTGCGTCTGAGTTGATAGGTTTTGGCCAAACTTCTCCGTCCATCTCTACGAGTATGAGCGCTCCTCCTGTTAGCACTCTATGAATCATATAGGGCCCTTGCCAATTGTGTGAAAATTTTCCTTTGGCTTCATCTTGATGCGGGAAGATCCGCTTTAGCACCAACTGCCCCGGTGTAAATTGTCTAGGCCTGACCCTTTTGGTGAAAGCTCTGGACATTCTGTAATGGTAAAGTTGACTGTAACATACTGTGTTCATTCTTTTTCCGTCAATGTGAGCCAGTTGCTCATAACGACTTTGTATCCATTCTGCATCACTGAGTTAAATCTCTTGTATGATTCTTAAAGAAGGAATTTCTACTTCGGCGGGAATGACAGCTTCAGTGCCATAGACCAGCAAGGAGTTGCCCCGGTTGATGTGCGAACCGTGGTACGATATCAAAGTAGGGCAAATGGTAACTTCTCGTGCCATTATTTGTGATTATCTACCATCTTCCTTAATATCTTCTTGATGTTCTTATTGGCGACTTCCGCATCTCAATTCATTTATGGCCTGTATGTTGTGGAATTATTATGCTTGATCCTAAAGGTTTCACACATGTATTTCATTAAATAACTGTTAAGGTTGGCGGTGTTGTCGGTGATGATTGATTCTGGTGCCCCGAATCGACAGACAATACGATCCCTAATGAAATCTGTGACAACCTTTTTAGTTACAGCTATGTAAGATGCGGCTTCAACCCATTTTGTGAAATAATCTATCCCCACTAGAATGAACCTGTGCCCATCTGAAGCGGCAGGTTCGATTGGACCGATGACATCCATCCCCCAAGCGGAGAAAGGCCAAGGTGCACTTGTTGCATTGAGTTCATTGGGTGGCACTCGTATCATATCTGCATGTATTTGGCACTGATGACATCTTTGAACATACCTGATGTAGTCCATTTCCATAGCCATCATAAAATATCTTGCTCTTAATATCTTCTTGGCTAAAACGAAACTGTTCATGTGTGGTCCGCAAGCTCCGGCATGTATCTCTTCGAGCAGTTTGGAAGCTTCCTTGGCATAAACACACCGTAATAATCCTAGGTCTGGAGTCCTTCTGTACAGAATTCCTCCACTTTGGAAGAAATGGTTGGACAATCTTCGGAGTGTGCGTTTCTAAGTATAATTTGCGGGCTCCGGGTACTCTCCTTTTGCCAAGTATTCTTTGATGTCATGAAACCATGGATTCCCATCAGTTTCTTCTTCAACATGAGCACAATAAGCTGGCTGATTATGGATTTCTACTGGAATAACATCGATGAAATTCTTGTCTAGGTGTTGTATAATAGAAGATAGAGTGGCCAACGTATCTGCAAACTCATTCTGGATTCTCGAAACATGTTTGTACTCTATTTTTGTGAACCTCTTCATCAACTTTTGTACGTAGTACAAATATGGCAATATTTTGGTATTCTTTGTAGCCCATTCTCCTAGAACCTGATGTACCAAAAGGTCTGAATCTCCAATTACCAGCAATTCCTGAACGTTCATGTCAATGGCCAACTTAAACCCCAAGATGCAGGTCTCATATTCTGCCATATTGTTTGTACATGGAAACCTGAGCTTTGCGGATACTGGATAGTGTTGACCTGTTTCTGACACTAAAACTGCTCCAATTCCTACTCCTTTGAAGTTTGCAGCTCCATCGAAGAACATTCTCCAACCGTCATAGGTTTCGGTGATATCTTCTCCTACGAATGATACTTCTTCATCGGGAAAATACGTTTTTAGTGGTTCATATTCTCCAACCACAGGATTTTCTGCCAGATGATCTGCCAACGCTTGCCGCTTGACCGCCTTTTGAGTTACATAAATGATGTCGAACTCACTCAGTAGTATCTGCCATTTTGCAAATATTTCCATAGGAATGGGTTTTTGGAAGATGTATTTTAACGGATCCATTCTTGATATGATATATGTAGTGTAGGCACAGAAGTAGTGCCTTAATTGCTGAGCTATCCACGTCAAAGCGTAGCAGGTGCACTCTAGCAAAGAATATCGTGCTTCATAGGGTGTGAAATTCTTACTTAGATAGTATATGGCCTGTTCCTTTCTTCCCGTCTTGTCATGTTGTCCCAAGACACAACTGAAAGCCCCATCCAGTACAAATAAATAGAGTAGCAGAGGTCTCCCAGGTTCTGGTGGGACCAGAACAGGTGGTTTGGATAAATATTCCTTGATCTTGTCAAAGGCGTTCTGGCATTCTTCAGTCCAACTTGTCGCGGCGTCTTTCTTTAACAATTTGAAAATTGGTTCACAAATCACAGTTGATTGTGCTATGAAACGGCTGATGTAATTGAGACGCCCCAAGAAACTCATCACATCTTTCTTGTTCTTTGGAGATGGCAAATCTTGGATAGCCTTGACCTTTGACGGGTCTAGCTCAATTCCTCGACGGCTGACGATGAACCCTAGCATCTTTCCAGCGGTGACCCCGAAGGCACACTTTGCGGGGTTCAGTTTCAGGTTGTATCTTCGGAGTCTATCAAAGAATTTCCTCAAATCTGCTATATGATATGTGCTTCTCTTGGATTTGATGATGATGTAATCCACGTACACCTCTATCTCCTTGTGTATCATGTCATGAAAAATGGTTGTCATGGCCTTCATATAAATGGCTCCAGCATTCTTTAGGCCAAACGGCATCATTTTGTAGAAATACACTCCCCATGGTGTAATAAAGACTGTCTTTTCGGCATCCTCTTCGTCCATCCAGATCTGATGATATCCCGCGAAGCAATCCACAAAGGATTGGAGTTCATGCTTGGCACAGTTGTTGATTAGTATTTATATATTGGGCAAAGGGAAATCATCTTTGGGACTTGCTCTCTTTAAATCCCGATAGTCGACACACACTCTGACTTCCCCTTCTTTCTTTGGAACTGGCACGATGCTAGCCAACCAGGTCGGATATTCAACCACTCTGAGAACCTTGGCTTTGATCTGCTTGGTGACTTCCTCCTTTATTTTCAGACTCATATTCTGCTTGAATTTTCTGAGCTTCTTCTTTACAGGAGGACACATAGGGTTGGTAGGTAGTTTATGAGCCACTATGGACGTGCTCAAACCGGTCATATAATCATAGGACCATGCAAAAACATCCTCAAACTCCTTCAAGAACCGGACGTACTCTGCCTTCTCTAAGGGTAATAGGTGAATGCTTACACGCGTTTCCTTGACTGTTTCGGAGTCTCCCAAATTAATTGTTTCAGTCTCATCCAAATTGTACTAAGGCTTGTTTTCAAAATTTTCCACTTCTCTGACAATTTCCTCGGGTATTATATCCTCTTCCAGATCCTCTCAATCATTATCCTTATGTTGCGTTGTCTCATTACATGTCACAGTCGTAAGTTCATCGGGATAGGTAATAATAATGCTATAGAGAAAAATGTAAAAAATAATAATAAATACTAAAAATTACAATGCATTAGATAAATCTTGAAAACGTCAAACAAGTACGGCTCGATGACTCGAGCAATTATTTCAAAACAAAACATGCTTAAAACAAATTACTGAAAATGTCTTAAATGCTCATAAAATAGCTTATAAAATAAATGATGCAAATTGCTAGGCTACCCAGGAACTCGACGGGCCCTTGATGGTGTAGCAGTCCAGTTCTTGAGAATAGCTCCCTTCTCCATGGCCTGAATAATAAGGCCTTCCTCCTCTTCCTCCTCAACTATCGCACCGCAATCCATGTCTTCATCATCCAGAAATAGATTCTTTATGCCAACTAGAACTTCATTTTCTTCGGACTCCTACATCATGTCGGCTTGATGAAATGACTAGCTCAAATGTGGTACTGGTTGCTTTAGAGGGTAATAAGGAGAACGCCATGGTGGCGACCAATTCTGATACTCGTGCCAGGTGTATTCGTACCCAAGCCCAAAGGTTGTGCCATGACGCTTTAGCTGTATCGGTTTGGTGATTCCCTGGAGATTCTTACCGAGACCCTTGCCAGGCTCATACCCCATCCATGCCAATATGCCTTCTATGTTACTGCTCCACCATTTGTCCTTTTCAATTAAGTTGACACGCTCGATGCGATGGTATGTTTCCCCACCCAACCTCCTTCTGTTTTCGATGACCGGAACAGTTTGACTAGTGTAAATAGGATTACTTCTGTCCACATGGATGATCACTTCCTGATGGTTCCACTCAAACTTCATGACCTGATGTAGAGTAGAAGCTACGGCCCCAGCGGCATGTATCCAAGGCCGTCCCAACCATAGGTTGTAGGTAGCAGATATGTCCAACACTTGAAACTCAACTTCAAACCAGGTTGGGCCCATCTGTAGGCTGAGGTTGGTTTCCCCAATTGTGGCCTTTTGAGACCCATCAATTTCACATTCATACTTCCTGCTCGTATCTCGTGCAGGCCTTTACCCAATCTTTTCAGAGTAATTAGTGGACATATGTTAAGACTCGAACCCCCATCTATCAGGACTCTGGCAACGAACTTGTCCTCAAAGTGCATTGTGATATGCAGTGCCTTGTTGTGACTTAGTCTTTCTGGTGGTAGTTCATCTTCATGAAAAGTGATCCCGTGGCTTTCTAACACTTGACCTACCATGTTGGCCATCTCCCCGCTGGTGATATTGTTGGCTACATAGGCTTTATTCAACACCTTCATCAGGGCATTCCTATGTGCCTCAGAGTTTTGCAGCAATGATAAAATGGATATTTGAGCAGGGGTTTTGATCAGATGATCAACCACAAAATACTCTCTTACCTGCATCTTTCTCCAAAGATCATCTAGGCCAGTCTCAATGACAGGCAATTTAGAGGTCGTTTCTTTGCTCGTTCCTCCCAAATGCTCGGGTGTATAAATTCTACCAGTTCTGGTCATGCCTTGCACTGCACCTGTTTCTTCCATTTTTGCCTTTCCTTTCCTTCTTGCTTCAGCAACATAATCCCATGGTATAGCATTAGGCTTATAAGATGATGTAGGTGATACCATTATGGTGAAGGGTGTTGTTACTTCAACCTCAAACGGAGTTGGTGCAACTATCTCAACTTCAATTGGTGCCTGAGTTTGTACCATGATAGGTGTGAGAGTGACTGGAGATGTTTCAAGATTATCCCCTTCTCGAATGAGTCCAATTGACCCCTATGAGTCCCATTCTTCATCGGTCTCTATCACGTTTACCACTTCGCCCTTGTGATCTGGGAGAAGATTGTTACGGACATTCGGTGCAGCCTCTTTTGCCTGTATGACTTTGGTGTCAATTAATGTCTGAATCTTATCCTTCAAAGTACGACACTCATCAATAGTATGACCCTTCATGCCTGAGTGATAGGCACATGTCTTATTTGGATTAATACACTAGGAAGAGTTTTCCATAGCAACAGCGGGAATGAGAGTGATATAACCGGCAGCCTTCAGTCTCTCGTACAGTTGGTCTACGGGTTCAGCAATTGGGGTGTACTGTCTGGGTGGTCTGCAGTAGAAATTTGGTCTAGGTTTTTGGTAGTTTTGGTGGGCTGGTGGTGAGTGGTAGTATGCTGGTTGGGTGTTATAGGTATGGTAAGTGGCAGCAGGTTGTTGGTACCTGGGAGGTGAAGGCTGATATGTGGGTGGGAGTGTTTGGTATGTAAGAGGAGACTTTGGACCTTGGGCTACCATCACCGCACCTACTTCATTCTTCTTGGAGATAACTCCTGACTGCAAAGCTTTATTTGTGGCTTGGAGTGCTTCAAAATTTGTCACCATTCCGCTTTTGATCCCTTCTTCTATTCTTTCTCCCAATTTGATTATGTCAGAAAATTTATGGTTTTCAATAACCATCAGTATTTTGTAGTATTGCGGATCCTGAGCTCTGACGAATAACTTATTCATCTGTTCTTCTTCCAGTGCTGGCCTTACTTTTGCAGCTTCCGACCTCCACCGAGTAGCATACTCGCGAAAAGTTTCCATTGGCTTCTTCTTGAGATTCTGAATGTAGAAAATGTCTGGTGTGTTTTCTATGTTAATCCTGAACCGATCCATGAAATTTGATGCCATGCTCACCCAATTAACCCATTTCTTTGGGTTCTGACTGATGTACCAAGACAGGGCGTCTCTACTGGGGCTTCTCATGAACAGCTTCATGCGGATTCTTTCATCCTTGCCAACCCCTACAAGCTTGTCACAATACGTTCTCAAATGCACCTTTGAATCACCAGTCCCGTCGAACATTTCAAACTTAGGAGGTTTGTAACCCTCTGGAAGTTCTACATCTGGCTGAATACACAAATCTTCATAAGTTAAATCTTCAATGCCTTTACCCCCTTCGACACTTTGAACTATGCCAGTAAGTTTCTTGAGTTCTTCCGCCATGTTTTTTATAAGCAGGTCCTTCTCAGCGAATTCGGGTATGTATAGGGTCTGTTGTGGGGTGTGGGGTACGGTTTCCACATATATGGGACTGCTTTGGTGAACTCCGGGAATCTGGGCGTAATGGTGGTCATTGGTTGAGTTTTGAGGAGTGTGGTAGGTGGTGGTTTGTGGATACTGGGTCGGATGATAATGATGTTATGGAGGGGTTGGTACTGGCGGAGGGCTGAAGTTTTGAGGAGGTGTGGCGTATTGATGTGGTGCCGGAGGATTTTGCAGATTTTGTGTGTTTTGGGGAGGTACCGTATTTTGGGAATTTGTGTTTTATTGGTTAAGGTCGGGAACGTTTAGGGTGAGGGAAAGGTTTGCCAAATTTGGGACCTGCTCAAGTTCCCCATGTAAATCCAGTATTTTCTGTTCTAACCGTAAGACCAA
Source organism: Nicotiana tomentosiformis (assembly GCF_000390325.3). Lineage (NCBI taxonomy): Eukaryota > Viridiplantae > Streptophyta > Magnoliopsida > Solanales > Solanaceae > Nicotiana > Nicotiana tomentosiformis. The sequence continues at coordinate 18,508,616 of NC_090818.1, forward strand.
GTCGTTCTATGCCGAAGTACTCCGGCCATCTGAAGTTTTGACATTCTCTGTATGTGTAGCGTTGTCTTTTCTGATACCGCTTATATCATCCATTTTAGCTTTTCTTTTGTTTTTGGGATCACTTGGAGGAGGAGGAGGTAGAGGACCTCTAGATCTGGTATGATATGTTGATGATGCCGGTATGCACGAACCAACCTTGGAGAATGGGAATAAACAAAAGAAAAGAAAAACAAAAAGGTAACCAAGTTAGTAAGGAGTATTAAAAGGATAATTACGATATTGAACACGTGTTGCAGAATTAGTAAATAAATTCACGTCCTAATTTTGGGGACCTCATTGTGCCCGAGGTAGGCCTAAGCAACATAGATTTGGAGAAAATTGATGCCAATAATTGCGTCATTTCATTAATGTGATAAATTAACCAAACCTCTACGAAAACAACAATAATTATAAAGAGTTACTAATGGCATTTGCCTTATTACAATCAAAGTCTAAAACGAGTCTAGAAAGCAAATAAAATATTATTCCTAATCTATTTGGTCCTAGAGGGACCTTCTCCATGCTTGGCCTTCTTGGATCCATCAATCAGGTTCCCCAGTTCGCGCATGTCCAACAACAGATAAGCCCTTGCTAGATGCCCTCCTTCGTTACCCTCTACATTCTGACAGTCTGAGATCCTTTTCCTCATCTTTTCCTCAAGCTCCATAAACCCCTGGTCCAAATATTCCAACCTCTCTGTTGATTTAGTAGCGATTCCTTTCCACTCGTTGATTGCTTCCATGTCCACTTTATTCTGTTCCAAATGCCTGGCTTCAGATTCGAAAACCTTTTTTCACAACATCTTGTATTTGACTTGTGCCTTAGCAGCGTCATCTATGACCCTATTCCTCAGATTAATCCCTGGCTTGACATCTCCCGCTATATCATCTTCCAACCATGATGGGTAGAAGTACACATGGACGGCGTGATACCGATCTGGCTTGATGGTATCTTTCTCCTCAATGATCTTTTGATGCCACATATGATGTGCCTCTAACTTGAATGGAATGGTGTTCCCCTTGAAGTCTGCTTTGTACTGGACCATGTTGGATACCTGAGGTATAACCTGCTTTCTCCCAGCTTGCCTTATAACCCTTATAGGAGCATAAGGGTAGATCCCTCTCAACCCGATTAGTACTAGATGAGGAGTCTCTCTTAACCTGATGATGAATTCACTGCTAGGGAACCATTCGAACATCCAATGCACTTTTTCATCTGTCAAATTGCTGAAGAAACGTACCCAGCTCACAGCATTTCCTAGTTGTGCAAACCTGTTTTGGATAAAAATCATTCTCTTCGGATGATGATAGGCTATGTGGTCATTCCATGGTCATCGCGGAAGTTCTTGACGGAATGCACCTCTCTGAAAGTGTTCTAACAACCAAACCTGTAGCAACAGATTGCAGCCCTCAAAGTCCCCATACCTTTTTTTTGCAATGGTCTAAAGCCCGGTACATCTCAGCTAAGATCATACGGACAATGGTATAAGTTTTCCCCTCAATTCCCTCCATAAAATTCCTAGCGACCATAGCTAGGCGAGTGTGGATCCTTTCTCCCTTCATCAGAAATATCAGCATTCCCAGAAAACAGATAATGAATACGAAAACCCGCGGTGTGTCCAACCCAAAGAGGTAATGGCAAGTTCATCATGGTAAAGGCGATATGACTTGTTGTGCCCATAACTCTCATAAAGGAACTCAAATGGTATATAAGACTTCTTCAGACACAGTAACTCATCATTTTTCTTGAAACCTATCATTTTCAAGAAACCTCGGGAAGTACGGTTTTCCGGTACCAACAAACCAGGGCTATCCCATGGGAGTCCAACGAAGCCTCCTATTTTCTCTAAAAGAGGAGTCATTTCTATGTCGCCAAAACGGAAGACGACTCTCTTCTCATCCCAAAACATGGTGGCGGCCTCAATTAATGCATTGTTTGGCTGAATGTCTAATAAAGAGGGTAGATTCCCGGGGACTCTTTTTACATGGTTTTTATCACTTGGTGAGAGGTTTTTCCACTAATCCAGCAGCAAAGGTGGGATATTTTGAACAATGCCGAACCTGGGGATTTCGTACCTCATTTCTGCAAAACAAATAAAGTTAGCCCTTTCCCCCTCCGAATTTGACTATTTATACATTAATGATCGGCATACGAGCATGTTTTCTCCAAATACTGCACATATCGTGATGGTATCCATTGGGATTACAGAAATCCCGGCGGACTTTGGACAAGGCTTGCCTTAGTGGGTTATCACGCGGACATCTTTCTAACCCATACTAGGTTTGGACATGATGCATGCACAGTTAATATTAGAGTAGAGTTTCTAGAAAAGTTTAGACTGGTACCCTCAAGCAGATAACTTGAGAGGGAAAGTCATGAAACCGTCGACTGCACCGCTGATCGACTAGTTTTACTGCAAATAAGCCTTTCCAAATTTAAAGGATGATTTCGGAAGAGCGCAGACACTCATCAAGCGTCGCTATGGTATTAATTGGGCACGAGTGGAATATGATGTGGAGCATGCCTTATGAAAAGATAAACAACACGTTGTCAAATATTTTGCATGATGAAGACAGTAAATGCAGCATTAAAACGAAACATAAATACATGAAAAGAAAGGAAAACAAGAAGAAGTGAGTTCGCGCAATATGGAAGTTGTAATAAAGTAAGAGAGGGAGTAAGGGTGGGGAGAGACATGGTGTAACAATTTAAAAGGCGACTTGGAGCAAATAAGTACGACTAAAAAAAAGAACATGCATGTTAGAGCCAATTTGAGCAATAGAAGGGAAAATAAGGGAAGGGATTTGCATATGAATTCAAATAGAGGGAGAATAAGGGAAAGGGTGTGCATGCAGCAATAAAAAAGGAAACAGGGGCGGGATATTCATGTAGCAAGAAAATAATAAAAGAACAAGGAAACACGTTTATCAGAGAAGACTAATTCACATGAGCCAAGTTTGTTATGGTAAGAGCCTAAGCATCCCCAGCAGAATCAACATGCTGTCGCGCCCCGTTTTTTCTCTCGAAAAGTGGGCCTCGACGTGTGACAACTTTTTTAAAGGAGCTATTAAAATAGGAGAGTCGTCACCTAACGGTTTAAGGTGCGTTAGGGCACCTATTTGCATATGGCTCGGGTTTGACTAGTTTGCATCACCAGAGATTGGGTAAGGGCTCGAAATTACCTCGAAGAAAAGATGTTAGGCACTCTTCGAGGTTCACAATTGTTGGTCCCGTTCGAACTTGAATTATATGAATTAGTCAGACAAACAAAGACAGAGAAAACAAGGAGTTTGGGAAGTTTGATTATCAAAGTCTTTGAGTAAATACAAACACTTGATTCAAAGATAAAGGGGGTCCTAAGTTTTTTTAGCCTAAAAGATCACCCCGTGCAACATAAATAATACTTCGTAACTCCCTCAAGATGGGGTGTTACTCGTATTATTCAGCGGGAATAGACTATCATCTCCTGCTACCCGATTACTATCTTTAAGTTATTACCTAAAGCACACTAGTTGATTCTAAATCGTGCCTTATGTGTGCACTACCCGTTCCCTGTCTATGGTCCATGAGGTTTTGGGCCTCTATTTGGATGGTTCTAGACTTTACTTAGGTTGCTCAAAAAATGATAAATCTAAACGATGTTCAAAACATGTAGGACTGCACATAAAGACAATAAATGGCTCAAGTCGGCCTCCACATGTAAGCAACATATGCACGCGAGCAAGTTTTACGTAAATCAGTTGAGAATTAAGAACTTAAATCCCTATAGACATGATTTCTATATGATCTTGGATTCAAACGTGCAGGCAGGCTCAGATGCAAGGTGCCACTTTAAACTTATAGATATGATTTCCAAACAACTATACAGTTTAGGGGTATCTAGTATTGCATTTACGTGTTATAAGTGATTAAACCTATAGACATGATCTCTAGGTGATTTACGCAGCGGTTGGCAGTGATAACCATTGGAAATACTCAGAATTACTTAGTTTGATCCTATGGGCATGCTTTCTAATAGTGGCACGACTAAGCAATGAAACAATGTTTGGAAAGTTCAGTATTAACACTTTAAAGCGAGTAGTAATACCCTATAGGAAGGATTTACAACGATTAACGATTGCAGCTGATATTTTTTATACTTAGCCCCTATAGGCATGTTTTCTAGGTGAGCAGTATGATAACAATAGCAAATCAACCAATTAAAGTCCTATAGGCAGGATTTCTAGATGAAGATCAGTAGAACATAAGCTAGTATAATCCTATAGGCATGGTATCTAATGAATATGCTGCAGTTTTGCAAATTGAAAGAATGGTCATCGACATTTTTAGTTCCTATAGGCATGTTGTCTAGCAGTAGACATAAGAATAAATAAAATACTTATGCTTTGATAGTAGGCAAGTTGTGTGTGTGTGTGATTTTCCTAATGGCATGATTTCTACCAGTGCACATGGAAATTGAATGGAATATATATATATATATAGCACGTTGGACAACAAGTAGACCATACGAACCCTATAGGCATGCTTTCTACCCTTTCATGCAAAACATTAGAGTATACCCATTTCGCCGATTTCACTAACACCCCCAATTGTTTATTACAAAATTATTACAGACCTAATGATGAATGTGATTACAACATATTATACAAGCAATAGCAGTAGGCCATAGTGGGCCCAAAAGGAAATACCCAACATTGCCTGGGCCTTCAACAACTCTCACATAACATACTCAGATTCCCAACAGGGAACTATATTCATCAGCACAACCCAAAAACCATAAGAGAACTCAAGCCAAACCAAACAGCCCTAGATTGATCAATATTGCCCGGACATCGAATCACTCAAACCAACCAGTTTACATATATTCAGTGGACAGTAGAAACAAAGACCTGAGTGTCAGAGATAGCCCAGGTCTCAAATAGTAAAGAGAGTGCCTAGAAGACCCCAAATCCTAGTGTGTGAGAGTTCACAAGGGTCTCAAATGGACCCCTAGCAGTGCTCACACTAGGGTGGTCAATAGAGAAGTCTTAGTGGCCTTGGCTTTCAGCCGGCCAAGAGTGATATATTTAAAATATTGTAGGTAACAAATGAGACTGGAGGGAATAGTGATCAAGAGTTCAAAATTTGAAGAGGTGCATTTGTATTTTTTAGAAAGCAGACATGACAAGGGTGACATACAAGCAAAGAGAATCACAAAACTCAAGAGCAGGTTGTTATCACAAATTAAAACACTTAGCATATTTGGCAGAAATCATTTTTTTTGCGAAAGACAAGGGCATCAAAGTTTTTGACATTACAAGATTGACATACAAAGATGCATAGTACAAAACGAGTCTGAAGTAGAGCATTAACTTGAAGTATTAGAACCTAGGGGGCCCAAATCATGTTAAGTATCCATCACAATATCAAAAGACAGACATGTTAACTTACATCATGAAGCTAAACAATATCAAACATGGTAAGGAAACACAAGTTAAGATAGCTACTATAAAGGTTCAAATAATTACTAAAGGATATGAGATTCAGCAAACAAAGACATGATGATGTGTCAAAACTAGCAGGGGAGTGGATCATAGTTAACAGCAAACATATTACAGATGCGAGTTAGGCATTACAGGAATGCATAACAGAGTAGGAAAAACAAACTCATGTCAAACTGCAAATATAGACATTCAGGTATCAACACATTAAGCTTAAGAGGGTCTAAATTATTTAGGTAAAACATATTTAAATAACCTATCTCATAACTGGTAGCTTTATTTAAAATCAAATGCTAAAGAGGTTCAAGACAAGTGCAAAACTAACATAGTTGCACACAAAAATAGCCCAGAACACATTAGGTCACTAATTTCAGAGGTAAGAGTATGCAAATCGTGAACACAAAAGAACAAAATTGTAAAAGCCAAAAGACTTACCCGTTATCAGTTGACAAAAATAGATAACAGGAAAGAACCAACTCCACAATACTTTGAATATCAATCAAAGAGCGAGAACCCAGAATCTTAGTGCGTCAGGGTTCCCAAGGGCTTCGAATGAACTCCGGGCAGTGCTCGCACCAAGAAAAGTTGAAAAGTCAAAATCCGGTAGCCTTGGCTTTCAGCCAGCCAAGAAGCATAGTATAGAACAAGAGAATAATAGAACAATAGAGTAATAACTCCAATTTTTAGTGAAAGTCTAGCGATTCCGGCCTGCCTCAAAGGGGGATGGGGAGGGGTTTATATAGCAGTCAAAAATCAAGCAAGCACATAAGGAAATAGAGTAAATTAAGCAACAAATAAGGGAAGACAACATGCAAATTAATTTGAAATTGATTTAAGAGAGAAATCCGGTAAACCCTAGCTTTTTAGGGAAAGTGTAAATCAGCAGAAATCCAAACAAAATCGGACTCACACAGTGTAGAATCAGACGTGTGTAGACAAAATACGGTCGAGATTCAAGAAATAGGACTCATTCGGACAGAATCAGAGAGGAAGTACTTGCCATGTTTAGGCAAGTACCAAGTAACACCATAATCTTGTAAGTAACAACGAGATAACGCATAAAAGGCAAATAAATCATAGAGGGAATCCATGATTTACTCGAATTTGGAGAAGATTGGGGAGGCAACAATTAGGGTTTGTGAGGAGAAGATGATAAGTAGGGATTTTAGCCTATTAATTGCTCTCTTTTACTTGTGTTTTGGGCCAAAAATGCGTGAAAGTATTCCCGAAAACTAACTTAATATGCTTTCTTGCAGGGATTGTTCAAAATAAGCCAAAGGAGACATAATCAACTCATAAAGGAGTCAAAACTTGAATAAAAACCAAGACTGGGCCAAGAGGTATGGAACGCGGACCGCGACAAAAAAGTGCGGCCGCAAAAGTATCAATGCGGACGCGGCCATTATTTCGAGGTCCGCGATTTGAAGAATCAGAAATGGTTTTTTGGGCACAAACATGAACGCGGACTGCGACAAAGAAGATGCGGCCGCGAAAGTACCAGCACGGCCGTGATGGGAATTCCGCGGACCGCGGTTGCTAAGGTTCAGAGAGTGCATAATTCAAGAAAAAATGAGAAGGGCGGTCCGCGTCAAAGTTACGCGGCCGTGGTGGAAATTACGCGGTCCGTGAAACAAGGTTCAACCCAGGTCCAGATGTGAAGAAACACGGACCGCGATTAGAATTGTGAGGCCGCAAAAGTAAGTGTGCGGTCGTGATCAGAATTATGCGGCCGCGAAACTTTCGAAGGGGTATTTTTGTCCGAAAATTTCAGCTTAGTATAAATAGATATTTTTGTCAATTTTAGTTTATGTTATTTTTTGCTGAGTACGTGAAACGTCTAGGTTTTCCCTTTTGGGCAATTTTGTACAAGATTTACCTTATAACATTAGATTTTCATCTTTTAATTTAGTATTATGGATTATATCTTCTCTTTATCTTTGATTTCTGCTATTATTATGAGTAGCTAGACCCATAGCTAGGGTTGTGACCCAACCCTAGTGTGGGTATTTAATGGGTCCTGAATTTTAGGGCTTGATTGTTTATGGGTTACTGATATTTAGCCTAGTTCATGCTAGAATTGTAGAATTAGTGGTTGCAAACACTGATTCATGCCTTTGCTTAGGCTCTTCTTGAGAAAGAGGGACTAAGTCTAGGAAAACTAGGCTAACAAGGAATTGGGGTGAACTCAAGAAATTAATAGCCCCAATAAAAGGGTTAAACCTAGAGCCCAAATCTCTCAAGTATCCTCTGCTCATCATTGGCCATAATGGGGATCACCTGGGCCTGAGCAGTTGCAACCAGCTGGACTGATGGTGCCCCCGATATCTGAAGTCCCTGCACTACCTTCTCTGGAGTACGGGAAACTGGGGTATGAGTACCTCCCCTATCCAGAGAAGTGGCAGGTGTGGCCTAAGCCGAAACCACCTGAGCAAGGCCAGTGCAAACTGTCAATATCTGGGCCAAATCCTCCTGAAGGTCTCGAATAACAATAGGCACAGCTGGTGCCTGAGCTAGTCCTGTCGGCTCAGCTATATTTGGAATCTGCTCCTGAGCTGGAGCAACTGGTGGTGCTACAGGTGCTGCTCCAACTGCTGTATGAGCTACACCTCGACCACTACCTCAGCCCCCGCCTCTACCACGGCCCCCGCCTCTCGCGGCCCTAACTGGTGGCACTGGTATGAGCTACACCTTGACCACTACCTCAGCCCCCGCCTCTACCATGGCCCCCGCCTCTCGCGGCCCTAACTGGTGGCACTAGTAGCTGACCGTCCGATCCGGTAGTATGTGTCCTAACCATATGTGAGAGAATAGAATAACATAACTTTAGTTCCCGGAATCAACAAATTCTCACGACAGAGTACAAGAAGGTTAAATTTTCCTAAGGGTTTGGCAGTCTCTCGAAGATAAGTACAGATGTCTCTGTACCGATCCGCAAGACTCTACTAAACCTGCTCATGACTCGTGAGACCTATGTACCCTAGGCTCTGATACCAACTTGTCACGACCCAAAATCTCACCTGTCGTGATGGCGCCTATATAAATACTAGGCAAGCCGACAACCTCAATGAACCACAATTTCTCTTAAGTTTGAAACATAATTTAAATCCAGTGGAAAAATCTCACAAATACATATATAAATACACTCCCAAAACCCGGTGTCACTGAGTACATGAGCATCTAAATGAATACAAAGTCTGACTGATTAAAAACATTGTCTGAAAATATAAAACAGTACAATAATTGAAAGGAAGAGAAACAAGTTTAGCGGACTCCAAGCAGCTACCTTGATATTCTCCAACTAGTAACACACTGAGGTCTAACAGTCGCCGTGTCCGGAAGCACCTGAACCTGCACACAAGGTACAGAGTGTAGTATGAGTACAACCAACACAATAAGTAACAAGACTAACCTTTAGGCTGAAAGTAGTGACGAGCTCAGCAGGTACAGTCCAGTATAAAAATAACAATACAGAAATATAGGCATGTTTTCAAGTTCAACAGTTAAACTCAGTACTGTATATGGCCACTCCAGCCCAGGGAAATTCCATATCGTATATATATACATCAACTGACGGTCAGTTACTCAGTACCGTATAAGGCACCCGGTACTGTATATGGCCACTCCAGCCCAAGAAAATTCCACATCATATATATATACATCAACTGACAGTCAGTCACTCAGTACCGTATAAGGTCAATCCATCCCTGGGGTAATTTATCCCCAAATGTAAATGATTTGGATAAGATCCATGTCCAAGGAAATTCATCACAAATATAAATAAGTAAGGCAAGTCTATGCCCTAGGAAGTCCATCCCGAATATAAATCATCTACACTCATTGTGGGGGGTGCAGACTCCAGAGAGGCTCTTTCAGCCCAAGCGTGATGTAAAGTCGATATGTCCTGCTACAGGCGGGCAGCCCCGATCCATATAATGATAAAAACCTATAAGGCCTGCTGCAGGCGGGCAGCCCCGTTCCATATAATAATAATATATATAAAGCTGATATGGCATGCTGTAGGCGGGCAGCCCTATTCCCATAAATATCCTTACATTTATGAACACGACTTAGTATGAAATATACATTTTTAAAATAATTAAATTTAACAGCGACCCGACCCTGTGGGTCCCAAAATATCGGCACTTAGCCTAATCATGATAAGTAATACAATTCTCAGCACAATTTCCTAACACATGGCGAATATGCTAATAATAACATGATTCTCAAATTTTACAACTTCACAAGATTTATTCAAGTCATAATTTCTATGGTGCACGTCCACACGCTTGTCACCTATCGTGTGTGTCTCCTCTAAACAATTTATATAACACCAAATTCGGGGATTTCAAACCCTCAAACCCAAGTTTAGAAGTGTTACTTACCTCAAACTGTGTAATTTCTTACTCCGCTATACATCTGCCTGCGAATCTGCCTCCGAACGCCTTGAATATAGTCACAATTAATTCGTTTCAGTCAGTACAGATCATTAGAATTAATTCCATATGAAAATACTAATTTTCCAACAAAATCTGAAATTTAACTCAAAATTAGCTCGTCGGGCCCACGTCTCGGAACCTGACAGAAGTTACAAAATATGAACGCCCATTCAACCACGAGTCTAACCATACAAATTTTACCAAATTCTGACATCAACTCGACCCTCAAATTTTCAAATTAAACCAAGAGGGTTTTCTAAATTTTCTAACTCAATTCACCAATTAAATGTTAAAAACAACTATAGATTCAGGTAATTTAACCAATATTGAGTTAATAACACTTACCACGTTGTTTTTCTTGAAAATCTGCCGAAAATCGCCTCTTCCCGAGCTCCAATTTGTCAAAAATGGAAAATGGGACGAAGTCTCATTTTCACAACTTAAAGTTTCTGTCCAGGCGTTTCTTCTTCGCAAACGCGGAAGCTTCCTCGCGTTCGCGAACCATAAAATTTTGCTGCCCTGATTTCCTCCTTCGCGAACACGAGCCCGATCTCGCAAATGCGAAGACCAAATTCCCCCCAGACCAGCTTTCCCTTCCACGAACGCATGCCCCCGGTCGCGAACGCATAACTTTTTCCCTCGACCCTTTATTGAACGCGTGCCCTCGGTCGCGAACGTGAAGCACAAAATGGCCAGTCCAAATTTCCTCTTCGCGAACGCGAGACTCCCCTCACGAACGTGATGAAGGGAACCAGATACAGGGATCAGAAAATGGCAGCAACTATTTAAGTCTAAATTTCGATCCGTTAACTATCTGAAACTCACCCGAGGCCCCCAAGACCTTAACTAAATACACCAACAAGTCCCAAACATCATACGAACTTAGTCAAAACCTTAAATCACATCAAACAATACTAAAATTGCAAATCACACCCCAATTTAAGCTTAACAAAACTAACGAATTCCAACTTCTACATTCGATGCCGAAACCTATCAATTCAATTCCGATTGAGCTCAAATTTTGCACACAAGTCATAAATGACATAATGGAAATAGAATATTTTTAGAACTGGATTCCGACTCCGATATTAAAAAGTCAACTCCCCAGTCAAACTTCCAAACTTAAATATCTATTTTAGCCATTTCAAACCTAATTTAGCTATGGGCTTCCAAATAATTTTTCGGACATGATCCTAATTCTAAAATCACAATACGGAGCTATTGGAATTATAAAAACTTTATTCCGGGATCGTTTACACATAGGTCGACATCCAGCCAACCTTTTCAACTTAAGTTTTAAACTTTAGAACTAAGTGTTCCTATTCATTTCAAGACCTCATCGGACCTGGCTCTATTACTCAGGCAAGTCACATAACCACTGTAAAGCATAAACTGAGCAGTAAATAGGGAAACAAGGTTGTAATACTCAAAACAGTCGGTCGGATCGTTACAGCGAAAGGAGAAAGAAGAGGACAAAGTCCATCAGGTTCTCATGGGTTTAAATGAGGTCTATGTGGGTGTTAGAAGCAATTTGTTGTTGATGCGTCCTTTACCATATCTGACTGTGTTTATAATATGCTTCTACAAGATGAAAAATAAAGGCAAGTCAGTATAAATCCTCAGTTTCACCCTCAATCTTCTTCCTTCAATGTCAATTCTAATAATGTCAAGATTACTCAACCTCAGTCACAACAAAGACAGTATAATCAAAGGGTGGTATTTGATCAACCTAAATCTGGTCTCTTCTATAAATATTGTAAGAAGTCAGGGCACTTGATTGATAATTGCTACAAACTCAATGGATTTCCTTCAAACTTTAAATTCACTAAAGGCAAAAAGACAACTGCAAATGTAGCTGTAGAATCTGACTTCTCTTCTTCTCAGAATGTTTCTACCAATTCTATGTCAAATCCCACTCCAAATCAGGTTGATCGAGGATCCGTGGTACATGGATTGGCACAGCAGCAATATGCTCAATTGATATCCTTGCTTCAACAGACTCATGTTTCTGATTCTGGACCTCAACTCAACACTTTAAGTTCTGCTAATTTTGTTGGTACTTTACTGTCTAAGAATGTTGTTTATAGTTTTAATTCTTCTTTGCTGAGTAAATCAGATTCTTTAACCTGGATAGTTAACTCTGGTGCATCTGACCATATATGACATCTAATAAAGACTATCTCATTAACATCACACCTTGGCATAATAGACTTGTTCATGTTCCTTTTGTTAAAATGAAGAGCATTTCTGAAATTTCCTCCAATATTTCTTCCACACAATCATTTCCTTGTACAATTTTTCCTATGGCTAGGGAAACTAGACTGTTATTTCCTGAAAGTTCCATTCACACTTCCAAACATTTCCAACTTATTCATGTTGACACTTGGGGACCATACCATACTCCTACTTATTCTGGTTTTAGATATTTTCTCACCATTGGTGATGATTTCTTTAGAAGCACTTGGACTCATCTCATGTGGTCTAAAAGTAATGCATTTTCCTTGCTTAAAGATTTTGTTGTTATGGTAAAGACTCAATTTTGTGTTACAATACAGAACATTAGATCTGATAATGCATTAGAATTAGGCTCTAGTCTTGTTGTTATTTCTTTTTTCTCTGAAAATGGGATTATTCATCAGACTAGTTGTCCCAACACCCCTCAACAAAATGGTGTAGTAGAAATAAAACATAGAACATTACTTGAAGCCTCTAGGGCTTTACTGTTTCAGTCCAAAGTTCCTATAAGGTTTTGGGGGGATTGTCTATTAATATCTACCTATATTATCAACACACTTCCTTCCAGATTACTCAACAATAAATCTCTTTATGAGTGGTTGTATGGTAAAGCACCAAGTTACTCTCACCTTAGAACTTTTCGGTGCCTTTGCTATGTGTCACGACCCAAAATCACAACTGTCGTGATGGCGCCTATCTCAATACTAGGCAAGCCGACAATCTCAATAAACCACCATATTTTTGAAGTTTGAAAACATAACATTGAATTTCATAGAAAATCTCACAATTTCTGACATAAAAATACATTCTCAAAACCAGGTGTCACTGAGTATATGAGCATCTAATATGAATAAAAAGTCTGACTGATAAAACATTTTCTGAAATATATAGAACAGTATAATAACTTAAGAAAAGAGAGATAAGGTCAGCGGACACCGAGCAGCTACCTTGATAGTCTCTAACAGATAAATCCTCAAATCTGGCAACCGACGTTTCTGGAAGTACCTGGATCTGCACACGAGGTGCAGAGTGTAGTATGAGTACAACCAACTCAATAAGTAACAAAACTAACCTCTGGGCTGAAAGTAGTGACGAGCTCTGTAGGTACAGTCCAGTATAAATAATAACAATACATAAATGTAGGCATGCTTTCAAGTTTAACAGTTGCTTTCAGTACAAATAAAACAGATCAATTATGAAAAATACGAGGAATATGACATCTCTGTATCTACATGCCAATGTACATACTGTATGTGATGCACCTTAATGAAAACTCTGTGTACTCACAATCTAAAATACTCAATCATTCAGTTCTGTATATGGCCAATCCAGCCCAGGGAAGATCCATCCCAAAATATATATGTATATCCATCAACTGACAGTCAGTCACTCAGTACTGTATAAGGCCAATCCAGTCGAGGGGAATATCCATCCCCAAAATATCAATAATTTGGACAAGATCCATGTCCAGGGAAAATCCATCCCTCAATATAAATATTCCGGGAAAGATCTATGCTCATGGAAGATCCATCCCTCAATATATATATCGATGGCAAGATCCATGCCCAGGGAAGATCCATCCCAGATATATATATATATATATATATATATATATATATATATATATATATATATATATATATATATATATATATATATATATATATATCACAACTATGCTCACTGTGGGGGTGCAGACTCCGGAGGGGCTCCTTCAGCCCAAGCGCTATAATAGCCCGATCCATACATAAATAAATAAACATAACTATCAATCAGAATCTCCAGTTTCTCGGGCTCTCAATAACATGAAGAATCAACCCGACAAGATGATATGAAGTATAATTGAATGACAATAGAGACTGTGATATGATATGCAAGTGATAGATGTGAGTGAGTACAAAATTATAAATTTAACAAATATTTCAACAAAAATACGACCCATGTGGGTCCCAAAATATATCGGCGTGTAGCCAAATCGTGATCTTTAATATGAGTCTCAGCTCAATTTCTCTAACACGAAGAGGATGTGCGGATAATGACATTTATTTAATTATGCAACTCCACGGAATCAATTAGGTCATAATTCCTATGAAGCACGCTCACACGCCCATCACCTAGTGTGCGAGTCATCTCCAAACAATTCATACAACATGTAATTTAGGGATTCATACCCTCAAAATCAAGTTTAGAAGTGTTACTTACCTCAAACCGCGTAATTTTTTACTCTGCTATGCCCTTTCCTCACAAATTGGTCACCGAAAGTCTCGTATCTAGCCATAATTAATTCGATTCAGTCAATGCAAATTATAGAAAATTAATTTCATATGAAAATATAAATTTTTCAATAAAATCCGAAATTGCACTCAAAAATTGCTCGTGGGGCCCACGTCTTGGAACCCGACAAAATTTACAAAATATGAACGCCCATCCAACCACGAGTCCAACCATATAAATTTCACCAAATTCCGACATCAACTCGATCCTCAAATCTTCAATTAAAGTCTATGAAGATTTCTACCATTTTCAACCCAATCTTTACCCATTTGAACTCAACAATCTTTCCACAACCTTATTGTTATGTGTATGTATAATTGATACTCTTACACCCAAGAATCATACTCTTAATCTCCCATCTTTTACCCCAAAAATTGAAATTGAAGAATTGGGGGAAGAGATTCTTACCTCTTTAAAGTCCTAGCATGATCCTTGTGAAATCTTCAAGCCTTGAACAAGAATTGATGAACAATTAACTAAGTCTTCACTTTCTCTATCTAAGCACTCTCTAAAATATCATATAAAACCCTTCAAAATGATCCCCAATAGTATTTTATAAGAATGGGGTCGGGTTTATAAAACCAAAAAAATAAAGCTCTGAAACACACTCTGCAGTCACATATGCGATCGCAGAATTGATATACGGTCCGCATATCGGCTGCAAAAATTGGTGCCCAAAATTGGGGGTCACCTGCCTGGGTCTGCAGTAGTTATGCGGCCTGCAGACCCGTTATGTGATCGTAAATTGTACCGTAGACTTGTTCTGCGGTCGCATAATGTACCGCATAACTTCCATCCGAAAATTCCAAGTTGATTCTGCGATAGGTTTTGCGGTCCGCGAAACAATTATGCGGTCACATAATTGACCACACAATGGTCCTCAAACTTGGCTCATTTCTGCTTCACTCTACAACCATTATACGGTCCACAGAGTGATTCTGCGACCGCATAGTGGACCGCAAAAATGTCCTCTTCTGCCAAAATTTTTTCTTTACTCCTCAGTGCATTGTTCAATCCAAAAAATCTTAGCCGCGACGAGCTTGCAAGCCGTGAGAAATTTATATAACCTTTGTACTAATTAATCTACCTCGGCACCACAAAACCTTAATGTCCTTAGCAAAATTTCTCAGGGGTCGTTATACATAAGTCAACATCCGGTCAACCTTTTCAACTTAAATTCTAAACCTTGGAGCTAAGTATTCCAAATCATTCCAAAACCTCACCGGACCCGAACCAATTACCCTCAGCAAGTCACATAATAACTGTAAATCATAATTTGAGCAGTAAATGGGGAACGGGATTATAATAGTCAAAATGATTGGTCGGGTCCTTACACTATGCCACTGTTCTAATTCCCCAAAGATATAAATTCAACCCTAGAGTTTTTCCTTGTATGTTTCTTGGTTACCCTTTTGCTAAAAAGGGATACAAATTGTATAATTTGCAGACTAAACAATGTTTCATTTCTAAAGATGTGGTATTTCATGAACACCATTTTCCTTTTTCCTCTAATTTATCTTTCCTTGATTCCTCTAAGTATTCTTTACCACCTGCATCACAATCTCCACCTCCTGCTACTAATTCTGATCCTATTTCTGATGTTCCTGGTGTTGCATCACAATCCCTACCTTTTGATACTACTTCTGATCCTATTCCTGTTACTGGTCCTGGTCCTGCCTCTAATCCCGGTACTAGTCCTGCTCATTCTCCTGCTCCTGTCCTACCTGCGTTTGTTCCTGAGGTTCCTCTTTCTCCTATTTCTTTCAATCCTGATATCAATCCTTCTATTGTACCTGCTGCCTCTCCTGATATAACCTCTTCTTCCTTACATCCTTTAAGAAAATTCAATAGAGTTCATTCTCATCCCTCATATCTGAAGGATTATGTTTACCAACTTCCCTCTTCTCTCTCTTATTCTGTTACTCAGCATGGACACTTTGAACCTTACACATATTCCCAGGCAGCTCATATCTCAGCCTGACAAGATGCCATGAGGAAAGAATTTGATGCTCTAGAAGCAAACCACACTTGGGATATTGTTGAGCTACCACAGGGTAAGAATCCCATTGGGTGGAATGGGTCTATAAAATTAAGTATAAGGATGATGGTAGTGTAGAAAGATTCAAAGCTAGGCTTGTTATTCGAGGGGATACACAAGTTGAGGGGGTGGACTTTAATGAAACTCTTTCTCCTGTGATGAAATTATCTATTGTTAAATGACTTATTGTTGTTGTTGTTGTTAAGAAAAAGTGGTATTTATTTTAACTTGATGTTAATAATGCATTCGTTCATGGTGATTTAGATGAAGAGGTCTAAATGAAGCTGCCTCAGGGCCTTTCTCTTTCATCTGCTCCTTCTACTTCTACTTCTGCTCCCTTGGTTACAAATCAAGGAAGTCTCTTTATGGGTTGAGGCAAGCTTCAAGATAATAGTATGCTAAATTGTCTCATGCTCTTTGCTATATAGGGTACACTCATTCCCTTAATGACTATTCTTTATTCATTAAAGGGTCCCATGGTCATCTAGTCATTCTAGCAGTGTATGTTGATGACATAATCCTCACAGGTGATGATTTGCATGAGATTGCTTCTTTGAAATATTTTCTGGACAATGAATTTAAGATTAACGATTTGGGGTCCTTACACTATTTTTTGGGTATTGAAGTCAATGTTTTACCTGGGGGTGTTGTCCTTAATCAAAAGAAGTTTGTTATTGATTTGTTAAAAGATTTTAATTGTTCTAAAGTGAGTCATGTGGTTAGCCCTTTGGAATTTAATAACAAATTACATGCTGATGTTGGTGATGTTCTGCCTAATCTAGAAAAGTATAGGAGTCTTGTTGGCAAGCTACTTTTTCTAACACACACAAGACCCGATATTTCTTTTGGGGTTCAATACTTAAGTCAATTTTTGAAGACCCCTAGACTTCCTCATATAGTTGTTGCCCTTCACTAGCTTCGATACCTCAAGGGTAATACTGATGTTGGTTTGTTTTATTCTGATTCTTCTGATCTTTCCATGAATGCCTACTCAGACAGTGATTGGGCTGCCACTGATTTATGTATTTTTTTGGGTGAAAGTCTAAGAAGCAACCAGTGGTTTCTTTGTCTTCCGCTGAAGCTGAATATCGTGCTGTGTGCAAAGTAGTTGCTAAATTAACATGGTTATCCAGGTTGTTGCATGATATTGTTATTCCTGTTTCATATCTTATTTATATTTTTGTGAAAATTTGGCAGCCATTCACATAGCCAGGAATCTGATATTTCACGAGCGCACCAAACACATAGAGGTGGATTGTCACTTCATTCGGACTAAGTTGCTTGAAGGGATGATTCAGTTACATCATGTACCTACTACTCAAAAACATGCTGATGTATTCACCAAACCATTGCCTGGTGCACTCCATCATTCATTCCTGGGCAAGTTGAAGGTGTTATTCAGCTTGAAGGGGGTGTTGGACTATCTGCGTATTTGGCCTCAGGCCCAAAGTCAAGAACATGAAAGCTTGGCCTCCGGGCCAATACATATTTATTTGTGCCAGAATATTTTCTTAATAGAATAGCCTTTCCTTTTCTTTTAGTTTGAGTTATGGAGTGATATTTTGTATATGGTATTGGACCGGATTACCGGGTATGTATATAAAGAAAAAGGCTCAAATCTAATGAGTTGACCGACTCATTTCATTTTTTATTTCCTCTGTTGGTGTCAATCTTCTCTGATGAGAAGCTTCTCGAACCCTAACCTCCATTAATGAATTCTTCAATCTCATCTAATTTTGCAAGTTAACAATTATACACTAATATTGTATAGACTCTCATCAACTGCAGATTTGGGAAAAAAGAAGAAGAGGAAATCTCGAAAACAAAAAAAGAGAAGAAGATAGATCAGATCTTCAACCACCCACATACCCCAACTCCTCGTCTCTCAATTGCGTAAAGACCCAATTATACTGGCAAAAAAAGGCTCTTCGTAGTCTCTTATACTTCCTCCATTAAGCTTCTTCGTCCTCTTAGCAATGGCTATAAATCTTCGTAAACCCTAGATTTGGTGTAGTTTCTAGCGAAAGGACCTTGCGGCAGTTGGAAGGAGATGGGTGGCGGTTGTGTACCAGGGGAGAAAGAGGAATATTAAGTGTAAGAATGAGATATAAGAAGATTAGAGTATTTTGATAGTTAGCTACAAAAAGTAAAGTCTGAGACTAAATGTTTAAATCAGGTTAGTTAAAAGAGAATAGGGCTATTTTTAGTTTAGTATTAATATGGGTTGTTAATCTAGTTAATTGTTCTATAAAAAAAGTGGGATAGCTAATCAGACGGGATATCCATGTTGATCTCATCCTGATAATCACACGAACCCTTAGAACCAGTTATTTAACAACAACAACAACAACAACAACAACAACAACAACAACAACAACAACAACAACAACAACAACAACAACAATAACAACAACAACAACAACAAACCCAGTATATTCTCATAAGTGCGGGTCCGAGCAGGATAGTGTGTACGCAGGTCTTACCCTTACCTAATGAAGGTAGAAGTTATTTCCAATGGACTCTCGACTCATAAAAGGTGAGAAAGAAAGAAGACTAGAGGAGAAGAAAAAGAAAGAATATGAAGAGAGAAGAAAAAGAGGAATAAAAGAATAAATAGTTCCAAATAGTAACAAGAGGGGACGATAACTGAAGTGAACTAAACAACATGATGTAATATAGATCTAAGAATATGAAAGTACATGAGCTACTAATACTACTGAGTACTGAATAGAAAAGGAAAAACTTTCAACAATCTACTGACTTTCTACCATAACCTGGTGTATTTGAGCATTTTACTCGTATATTTGTTTTTTTTAGATAATTTGTTAAATCATTGTTGACCCTAATATTACTTAAATTGAAATTTGGAAAAATTGGCTTATGTTTCGTTCATTAAACATCAAATTATAAAGTGTAAAAGACAAAAATTACTATAAATTTAACAAGATTTTAAAAAAAATGTCACCCCTTCCCTCACAAGTCACATGGACTACACTATGTGTTTTTAGGTAAACTTGAGTGATTCTCTTATTACAAGAATATTTAGTAACTTTAGTGCGATGAGTTGAATTATTATCCATTAAATTAACCGCTAATATTATACAATCATGAATTTACATTACTCTAGAATTAATCCAAGACCGAAATTAAAGCAAAAGAGAAGAAAAGCAACTTGATGCATATATCATGTAGTAGTCCGAAGTTCTTTGCTAGCTATTCATTTGGAATAATTGGAACCATGGAAAAAAAAACTTAACACATCAAAGAAACAAGAAAGGCTCTTTTCTGGAGTCAGTTGATTCAGAATCAGCATCTCTCCTTCTACTTCTCTGTCCCAAAGTAAAAACCGTAGGCAAAATCACCTCCGACGAAGTTCCGACCAGAAACCGTCGCGTCAAGCTCCGGCAAACACCGCAAAGAAGGCACCTTACATGTCTCTGAGCCAAGAAATTAGCCCCATGAACCCATTTATCGCATTTCCAGCAAAGATAAGCATCGTCGGCTTGACAATAAACAGAAGCTTCTGAACTACACAGCTCACAATAAATTTTAGAGCCAATATTTGCCTTTCCCTCTTTCAGGCAATAAGTTTTTAGTGTACTATCCTCTTCACCTTCGTTTCTTCCTTGACACATTTTTAAGTCTTGTAATTTGAAGAAAATAGAGATGCCACAAATTGTGGTTGAGAGTGGCCATTTATAGGAGTTTGTGAATGCAGGGGGTATCTTGTTTCTAAGCATGATTTTCGTGGGGAAAATTGGAATGTGGTTAGAAAGACAATATTGCCACTATAGGACAAAATGGTCATTGTTTAACAATTTTAGACTACTTTTTCATGCACCTTCTTTTTTGGGTTATTTTGTTAGACTTAATTAAGTAATAAATTAAATATATAAGAGTTTTCATTTCAGGAAGAGTATATACTATAGTTAACTCAGACTATTCTACCATATTTTCTGATTTTGTAAAATCAATTTTTTTTTTTTGTTTTTCGTTCGAATCTGATATTCACATTGATGTCAGACTAATTCGAATTCATGCAGGTAGTGGCGGATCCAAGATTAAACTTTATGGATTCAACCTATAAGGGTTTTTAGTATTGAATTCTTTATTTTTTTTAAAGCTATGAGTTCGGAGCTACTATTTATTACAATTTTATTAGATTTTTATATATAAATTTATACTCAACATCAAAAATACTGGGTTCAATTGAACCCGGTATTAATATGTTGCAACCCATTAAAGAAAACACTTTTTGGAGGAATTTATCCATTTCACTATACGTTGATGGTATAAAATCAATTATGTTATTTCTTAAGGGTTAATTAAGTAAATTGGCTTAAAATGATCGGGTTTCTCTTAAGAAAAATTAAGGCAAGAAACTTCAAAAGAGGATCTTGGGTATTGCCAGGAAGGGGGGGGGGGGTAGGGGAAGTAGAATGTTATATGAAATTATGAACCATGATATTTGGTTGATGAGTGGCTACCAAGTCAAATTTTAGATCACTAAAGAAAGAAGAAGAAGAATTGTATGGCCAAGAATTAAAGTCATTAACAGTGGAACCCCACCATCTACTGAGTTTATGGAAATCCTTACCCCTACATCTACAGAAATGATAAAATCTTTTCTTTCTTTTTTTTGGTGATCAAGAATTACTGATTTGACACCTCTTTCTCTGAATTTTGATTCTTTTTCAATTAAGTAGGGCCATTTGTAAAAAAACACAAACGTGCATGGAGCAGAGTGGCGACAGATTGATAGGTCTGTAATCTGAAACTACAAAACCTTTGGCTTGTGAAACAAGTATCTTATTCTGTGGTTGAGACTTGGAATTGCCACATAACAAGTACATCTGGAGAAGTGATTTGGCTCCACTCATGTCTTTCCATAGGCTTTTCTTACTCTGTCTAAAATCTTGAAGTGGTATGAGTTCAATTACCGTATATAATAAATTTTTTATTTTATCAGATTAAAATAATTTACAAAAACAGATATGACACTCTCTAAAATAAACTTAA
Organism: Nicotiana tomentosiformis; assembly: GCF_000390325.3. NCBI lineage: Eukaryota > Viridiplantae > Streptophyta > Magnoliopsida > Solanales > Solanaceae > Nicotiana > Nicotiana tomentosiformis. Next base: position 18,530,137 of record NC_090818.1, read on the forward strand.
CTTGATAATATAAATTAAAGTAACTGACTTGTTATAATAAAGTAAAATATATTAATAATGATAAGATTAATTATATCGTAGGAGTGTATACAAGTTAAATCATTTTGATGAGGCTCGCGAACGAGGCTATATCATCAAAAAATTACAGTGTATATATATGTAAATTATTAGATTTTAGAGATATCTAATATATATTGAACACCCTTCGTTGTAGAATTATTTTTACTCTTTTTAAAATATTTTTGGAAAAATTTCTTACTTCGTCTGATGATCATAATTCAGACTTAACTCACGGCTGTCGGACCAAAACCACAGGTGGCTATGAATTCAAGGTTTGGAGTGAACCAAGTGGGCGGTTTATAAAATTTGTGGTTTTGTGAGGCCAGTAAAAGATGAGCTTTTGTTGTTGGACGTGGATTGTGGACGGCATTTTCCTTGACCCAGCTTTTGTTGGGAAAATAATACTTCCGTAATGATTTTAATATCTTTTCACAACCAACATCTGGTTACCATCAGCTCCTCTATTTTTATTCAGTTACTTTAAAAAAGGTCTGGAAAAGACATTGGTTTTGGAAGTTATAGAGAGGATCGTTTGCTTGGAGGTTATGCAGGCATTTTTGTAAGCGGTGTTAATATTTAAAAAAGTAAACAAATGAATAAATTACTGTAATGACAACAGTATTATTTTTTATATTTATATCCAATATTTTAATTTTATTTATTATTTATACATATTAGATTACAAAAAAAAGTTCGATGAAGTGGTGGTGTTCGTGAAATTAAGGTGCCTACGCTACTGTTTGCAAAATCAATCCTTTACGTGCACTAAATTTTAAATTAATTGTGGATGGTTACATAAATCTTTTATATCCATTCATGTTCATTTCACTCGATACTATAGTAATTTTTCTTTTAAGACAAAGTAAAGGTTCTAGAAATCATATACTTATTCCGAATGGGTAAAATACAATAAAAGAAAGAAAAACTCAATATATTACTATTTAAATGGTAAAATGTTGAAAATTTACGTAATACATCAAAATGCATCATTAATCTTTCAGAGTACAATAACGCTAGTAAAAAAAATGAAAATAGAAGATATGAATTGTAGGGTTTTGGCTTAGTTCCCCACTACAACTCTGTGTTACTGATTTAGTTTAATAAACTTCTACCATCTTGAGGGGGTTAATTTTTAGTTTGTGTTCTAAAAAAACATATGAGATGAAAAGAGGAGATTACTAACTAATGATCCCCAAAGGAAGTTGCTAGAGTTACAAATGATAACAACTAATATATCCTAAATCAATCCTCCATCGTAATCATTAATCGCTGCCAAAAACAACCCATAACATTTGATTTGGTATTTGAGAGAGGAATGAGAGTGAGATCGCGATAAGGAGATGAGAGAGAGGAGTAAACACTACGGAGTATAATTTTTTTTCAACTATACGCTTAAACATCTTTATTATTAAGTTTAACAGTAAAATAGTAACTTATAATAAGTTGTAATAGCATTATGAGCAATTTCGGATTTGATGAGTATAAGAAACAAAATTCTCAAGGATCAAATCTAAAACAAAAGTAACAAAAATTAAATCATAAAAAGGATCAAATTTATCCACAAATATAAAAGGCTTGAATGTTACACAAAATTTTAAAGAAGGTAGGTTGGCGCAATATTTGAAACTTTAGAGGGCATGTATTATAAATCAAAACTTCAAGGGAGATATGTGAAAGTACCTTAAATAAATGAAATAGTAGCAACTTTTAAAGCTCTTTTGGTTAGTTCATTCACTAAGAATACAGTACATATCAGTGTCCTATTGTGGTGTTAAACATATTTATCATGATCGAATCAAGTTGGGGATAACCTTACCAAAATGCGACTACGTATTAGAATCTATAAGGGGATAAATTTTAATAGAAATATTATTGTTTACCCGTAAAACGGTACAATTGAATTTGTTGTGTGGTTTATAGATAAGCGTTTGATCCCAAAATGATAAATAAATTAAATAAAAATGTAAGACTTAGCGTTGAAATCGAAGTAAATAGCAGACAGCCTGGTTTCAGGAACAAGGCTTCTGAAGACAACGATAAGAACAATATTACACAGAAAATAAAGTATTATTTAGCTTGAGAACAATGTATAGCATAAGTTTTGTCAGAGATCTCCTCTCTACAATGGCTGTTGAAGCTCTTATTTATAGATATACCTTTGGAACAAGATCCTAGGATCAAGCTGCTCTTAAATGACAATAATGGGACCATTGATGAATATGTAACGGCAGGGCATGAATGCCAAAATTCTCTGCAACGGCTATGCATTTAATACTGAAAAATATTCTTCATTAAATGTCATCCGATGACAAACATTCATTCTCCTCCGTTGACTGCGTTCCCTTTGGGATCTACCCGATACCAACCGAAGTTGTTATCCTCGGTTTTGTCTCCCACTCGCTTCATCTTCCGTCTTTCTCCGGCTACATGTGTCATGTAATCATTCGAGCATTTAATATAAATTAATTTTACCCAATAAAAATAGTCCCCCTACTATTCGGTGGCACAACTTTGTGTCATCCGAAAGTTGGTGAAGATTTCTTTATTGGCGGGACATTTTCTGAACCCTTCTGAAAAGTTTCTGACATTTGATAAGACGCACGTCTCTTCACATTTAATACTCCGAACACGTGTTACCCCACGATTTAGCAATATTTTCGCCGGTTTTCGAGATAATCATGGCCACGATTTTAGTCGCCTAGACTTTTACTTATATGCATCATTCTTCTTCTTTCACTTCTAACAACTTCATAAGCTTTCTTAACTTCTTTGCACTTAACTTCCTTTTGCTTTCATCTCTCTTTGATCTTCTTAAAAAATCTCTACCATCTTTTTATCATTATGGCTTCTTCTACTAATTCTTCCAAGAACTCTGGTCTTCTCTTCGGTAGGGCCCGAAGAGGAGCAAAGATAAAGAAGTTGATGTTGATGTTGATCCTCCTACGGTGAGCACCATCATACCTAAACATCTGAACACTGCCAAAGATTTCGAAGAGAAGTTCCTTTCTTAAAACCCTCGAACTTGGGTTGTTGATAAATAACTCTCTTCTATTCGTCCTTCCAGTATTCCTGCTGTGAAGGAGAATTGTGACTGCCATGCCTTAAATATCATTGCTCCCGATCTGGTGGAGCGAGTAACCTTCACTAAGAAGGGTTTCACGTACGTTTATATGTACCCTTTCACTTTGGCCCTATTCTCATTGAGCGGGGGACTTGACCTCGTGATTTTGGAGTTCTGCCACCGATATCAAGTCTGATTGGCATAAGTAGGCCCCTCCGTGTGGCGAACGGTTCATAGTCTACAATAAATGTGCTTGGAAACGAAGGAGCCCCTCACCTTGGCTCATATAATGAACCTCTACTCCCCCAAAATCTTTCGTGGGGGAGTAATAAACTTTAGCAAGCGTGGCCACCATGCTTTTCTTACCAGCATGGATGACGACAATGACCGTGGATGGATGGAGTGATTTGTCGTCATTGCTAGCAGGGACATCATCCCGGCTACAACTCCATCTTTCTCCAAATCCTGGAATCGTTCACATAAGTTCAAAATCTACCTCTTTCTTCGAAAACGATTGTCCCATGGCATTGTTAACCTTTTTTCTTTCGTTATCTCAACTACTCGGTGGACACCACCAAGAGTTCACGGCCTGAACCGATAGGTTCAGAAGATTCTGGATATCACTATGCCATAGACCCGCCGGTGGAAGTAGTTTCCCCCCAAGTACGGGTAGAGGGCCAAGAACCACGGTAAACTAACTCTTCCTTCGTTCCACCTTTGTACGTAAGAAAATCTGCTAATCCTACCTTTTTATTTAATTCAGGTCTTCCACAGGGTTCTGTTTTCTGCCCTGAGGAGGATGTTTTGGACGATCCCGCAGAGGTTGCGAGGTTGTTACATGAGGCTCACCCGGACTGGTGCCCTCAGGACTGCTTCCGGTGCAGGTGCTTCTTCTTGGAGTCCCCTGCTAGAAAACAAGCAACCAAAAAGGTGGCATTATTCCTCAACCGGGGGTAAAAATAAGAAAATAAAGAAGGCCACACCTGAGCCAGCTACAGCCACTGTGGTCATTGATGATGATGGAGAAGCCAGTGATGAAGAGGCTTCCCTTCAAAGAAGACAATGATCTTTATCATCTCAACAAAATGCTCAATGTGGGGAGCATAGAACCCCAACCGAGGGCGGTGTCCGAGCACTCTAGGGAGAATTTGACTTAGTGGAGAATGTTAATTCTCCCTTTTCGGTCCCAGTTGCTACTTCCGGTTCTATGAAGTCGAGTACTGGGCCTCTTCTGCTTTCGGGTGGTGAGAAACTAACAAACATCATTGCCTCTGCCGCAGCTGTTTCTCAACCTACAACACCATCAACTTCATCTCCCTCCACACCGACCATGCCTTCATCACCAGTAGTTTCTACATCTCTTCCGCTGGCTGCTGATGCCCGAGAGAAGGATGCTAGTCCCCCGACCACAAGAATTTGGGTCATAACTATTCACCCGCTCCTGCAGATCCCCAAGGGAGGAGTAGTATCTCTCTCTCGATTTTAAAGGAGTGTCATCTGTTGTCCAGACCAGTGGACCTCGCCAATTACCTGAAGTTGCTGGCTTTAGAGAAAGATAAGAAGAAAATACACTCTCTTTTAGGGAAGTGTATGTAAAATAACACTATGCACAATACAGAAGCGGTATTGTACTTGTTCTTTTTACTACTTATTTCTATTCGTTTGTTACAACATGGTTTCTGACTTCGATATTTATTTTATAGGCCAACTTCCTCGCTTCCGAGGGCCTTCAAAGATTGATCCTTGACAAAGAAGGACTTATGTCAGAGCGGGATCAACTATTGGCCGAGATGAACCAACTCGTCATGCGCCTCCCGGTATTAGAAGCGAAGGCTGCTGAAGCGGTAGAGCATGAGGCCCAATTGCAATAGATTGAGCAGGATGTGATGACTCACAGCCAAGAAGCCACTCAGTTGCATGCACAACTTTATGATGCAAAGGCTAAGTGGGATGAATCTGAAGATACTTCTCTTGCTACTACCGAGCACGAGTCTGCCTCCATCGAACGTGCAAATAATTTAGAGGCAGCTTTGAACTCCAAATCTGAAGAGGCTACTGTTTCCGAGGAGAAGCGGGCCTAGATGGAGTATAGGTATAAGAAGATCATGGATTAAAATAAGGTTCACATAACCATAATCTGTGATCTTGATCTTAGCCTTAGTGCCATGAGATCCGAGCGGGATGACCTTTTGACCGAGGTTTATAGGCTTAAAGCAAATTTTCAGCACCAAGGGGATTCCCTCATTATTGAAAAAACATACTATATGTATCATATGAGGAGGAAAACCTTGGAAGAGGCCAAAGAGGGCGTTATTGATATCGATGATGAGATTGCCAAGGCCCGAATGCTGGAGTTAACTGCTCGAGAATGCCTCCCAGCTCAGCCTGATGCAACTGACTCTTCTAGTCCCGGTTTTGAGTTTTCGGGAACCGAGGAGGAACTTGAAGAGAATGATGATGATGGTCAAGATCCTATCCCGACGGCGGATCCTCCTACCTCTCCCGAAGGGTGTAGATGCCTCTCTTCCTCCGAGTTCCGGTGGCGACGAAGTTTAGCCTTTTTGCTTACTTTTCTTTTGTTGTCTTCTTTTGTATCTTTGTATTCATACCGCTTGGCATGTTTAATAAATAATAAGGATCTTTTGTTTAAGTATTGCGCAAAGTTCATTCCTTTTGTGTCGAATTAAGTAAGGCTTTAGGTGTATTTTCTTTGGGTTCCGGGCATAAACTCTTCCAGAACCAACCCTTTACTATAAGGGTTTCAGAAGAGAGGGCCCTCTTATGTATACGGTGCTCTTGAAGAGGACGTCTGCTATTCATTCTAGCACTAGCATTTGATGTTTTTAGTTAAGTTTCAAACGATAAAATCAATTCATCATGCGGACAAGAAACAAGATAAAAATAAAAGAACTTCATTTTATTCCTTCTATCTTCAAAAGTGCATAAGCATTCATTTGCTGAAAGAAAAGAAATTGTCAATATATGTGGCTAATTTGTACAACTTATTTCTACGGGGCTAGCTGAGTAGTCCCTAGTACCGATGAGACATTATTATTCCCAGGTCTCGTAGTCCCGGTTCTCGTGGCAATCAAGTTGCCGTATTCTCATATTATTTCCCCCAGTGTTCGAATGCGAAGAATGAGAACTGGAGCACTGGAAGTCTTGCTCCTTTGAGGAAAAACACTTATGAATGGTTGGATAATATTTGATTTGATGGAAAGCTTCGTTTCTCGTTAAGAACTTTACCATCTAGCCAAAGATTATCTAACCATCCCCTAGTGGCTTGTTATTTCAGTGCCTTGTCATTTAAAGGTCTTAACTTTGCTGACGATGCTTCTTTCGTAGTATGCTTTCCGTTGCTGCCAAGTTGAAAACCTTTCTAGAAAAAACCAATTTGGGACAAAAACTGGGCGAACGGAAAATGAGTGCAGCACATACTTTCAGTATAAGCAGGATCCATCAGTAGCAATACCTTTTGAGGTGAGTCACATTCCAGTTGCTTGGAAATTTGACTCTGTCTTGTTCTCTAGTTCGTATAACCCTTTTCCGGTGACAGTTGAAACCCGATAGGGGTCTTCCTACGTCAGACCTAGCTTTCCTGCATTGAGCTCCCGGGTATTCTGAGTCACTTTTCTCAAAACCAAGTCTCCCACTTTAAAAAAATGGAGATTGACCCTCCGGTTATAGTATCTTTCTATCCTTTATTTCTGAGCCACCATTCTTATATACGGCAAGTCCCTGCATTCGCCAAGTAGCTCTAGTTTGAACAGAAATGCCTCATTATTTGCTTTTTCGTCCGCCTGGAAGTACCGCAAATTAGGTTCTCCTACTTCCATCGGGATTAGAGCTTCTCACCGTATACAAGAGAGAAGGGTGTCTCTCCCGTGCTTGACTTGGCCATTGTTCGGTATGCCCAAAGTACTCCCGGTAACTCTTCGGGCCACTTGCCTTTGTCTTCTTCCAACCTTTTTGAGGTTTTGAATGATCACCTTATTGGTTGACTCTACCTACCCATTTTCACTCGGGTGGTATGGTAAAGATGTGACTCTTTTAATTTTCGGGTCTTCAAGAAATTTTGTAACCTTGGAGCCTATGAATTATGGTCTATTGTCGCAGGCAATCTCCTTCGATATTCTGAACAGACAAATTATATTTTCCCACTGGAAATCAACTATTTCATGTTCACCGATCTTTTGGTAGGGACCTGCCTCAACCCATTTAGTGAAGTAATCAGTCAAAATTAAAAGAAATCTTACCTTCCCAGGACCCGGTGGCAGCGACCCAACTATATCTATCCCCCATTTTATGAATGGCCATGGGGACAGTACCGAATGCAATAGTTCTGACGGTTGATGAACCAACAGCGCATGGCGTTGACACTTGTCGCATTTCTGAATGAATGCCTTCGTGTCATATTCCATCCGTAGCGAGCTGCTTTTGTGCAGAGTGCCCGGGATGCCTTCGGGTCCTCGGCCAGCTTGTCGTGTTTAAGGTAATCGATAAACTCATTCCTTCAGTCCCAGACTAGGTTGGTTGTATTTACTTCACAATAGCCGTCCACATCCAATACCGAATGCATGAGCTGCACGGCAGTACCAGAATCTGATCCCTTCATCTCTGTGTACGACCCAAAATTAGCCAATGCATCTACTTCTACATTTTCTTCTCTCGGGATATGGGTGATCGACCACTCCCTGAACCATGTGAGCAAAGTTTAAACCTTAATCACATATTGTTGCATGTGTTCCTCCTTTGTGTCAAAGATGCCATAAACTTAGTTTACCACCAGTTGCGAATCACATTTCATTTCTATGACCTCGGAACCAAGTCCCCGGCCCAATTCGAGTCCTGCAATTAATGCTTTATACTCGGCTTCATTGTTAGTCAAGGGAATAATTTTTAGGGCTTGCCTAAGGGTTTCTCCCGAGTGCGTGATTAGGACCACCCCGAGCCCGGACCCTTTCACATTCGAAGCTCCATCCGGGAACAAGGTCAAAACTCCTGATGTCGTTTCCGACACCATCACCACTTCTTTTGAGACCAAAGGTAGTAGCCCAAGACTGAAATGGGCCACGAAGTCGGCCAAAAATTGTGATTTGATTACAGTCCTGGGCTTATGCTCAATATCAAATTTTCTAATTTTAACTGCCCATTTGGCCAGCCGACTTGAAAACTCAGGTTTGTGAAGCACATTCCGCAGGGAAAGAATTGTCACAACGACTATTGGGTGGTACTGAAAATAAGGCCTAAGCTTTCGAGAGGCGACTACAAGAGCTAAGGCCAGTTTTTGAAGGTGCGGATAACGAGTTTACGCTCCCGACAAAATTTTGCTAACATAATAGACAATAGATTGCGTACCTTCATCCTCCCGGACTAGAACGACACTTACTACTACCTCCGAGACCACTAAGTATACCAGCAACTGTTCGCCTTCTTACGGTTTTGATAGTAGCGGAGGGCTTGATAGAAAACATTTTACGTCTTTTAAGGCATGTTGGCATTCTGGAGTCCATTCGAAGTTGTTCTTCTTTTTCAAAAGAGAGAAAAAATGATGACAAATTTTCAAAGACCGAGAAATGAACCTGCTTAGAGCGACGAATCTTCTAGTTAGCCTTTGGACTTCTTTCACACTTGTTAGCTGATCTAGGATGTCCTCTATGGCTTTGATCTTATCGGGATTGACTTCGATCCCTCTTTGTGACACCAGGAAACCCAAGAATTTGCCGGAGCTAACTCGAAACGCGCATTTCTTGGGATTGAGCTTCATGTTGTGCTTCCTTAGGATATCGAAGGTTTCTTGGAGGTGTTTTAAATGGTCACCTAAATTCAAAGACTTGACCAGCATATCATCTATGTATACTTCCATTGTTTTACATATTTTGTTTTCGAACATTTTATTCACAATCCTCTGATAAGTGGCTCCGGCATTTTTAAGCCCGAAGGGCATCACATTATAACAATATGTGCTGAAATTTGTTATGGACAAAGTTTTTTCTCGATCCGCCGAGTTAATCTTAATTTGATTGTACCCGGAGTAGACATCGAGGAAACTCATTAACTCATGCCCGGCTGTGGCATCAATCATTTGATCGATGTTCGGCAGCGGGAACGAGTCTTTCGGGTACGCCTTATTCAAGTCTTTATAATCTACGCACATATGAATTTTATTTTTTGGAACTACGACTACATTAGTTAGCCAGGAGGTAATACCGCCCGGATTGAACTGATGTCAAGTAAACGAGTTACCACTTCTTTGACAAATCTATTTCTGACCTCGGCTACTGGGCGCTTCTTCTTCCTTATCAGTGGGACGCATGGGTCCAGGCTTAGTTTGTGCATGACCACCTCTAGTAGAATACCTATCATATCTGCATGTGACCATGCGAAACAATCAACGTTAATTTTAAGGAAATTAATAAATCCTGTCCTGAGTTTGGGGTTCAGTCTTGTCCCCAAGTGACATTTTCTCTCCAGGAATTTCTTGAACAAAGCCACTTGTTCGAGTTATTTTGCTCTTGCTGTCGGTTGATCTCCTTTTATTTTTTTGATTCACTCTGGAGTCGAGAATTTCAGCAATTGGTGATATGTTGATAGCACGACTTTTAACTCATGTAACCATGGTCTGCCAAGAATTATGTTGTAGCCCATGTCGCTATCCACAACTTCAAATAAGGTGGTATTCGTGACCCCGTCGGCATTCATGGGCAGCAAGATCTCGCCCCGGGTTGTCACACTCACTAAGTTGAACCCAGTGAGGAGATTTATTGTCGGAATTATGCTTCCGGTAAGTTTGGCTTGCTCCAGTACCCTCCATTGAATGATGTTGGCTGAACTTTTTGGGTCAACCAAAATACGTTTAATTTTGAAATCTAGAACGTTAAGAGAAATTACGAGGGCATCATTGTATAGTAGAAGAAGTCCATCTGCATCTTCTTCCGTGAAAGTGATATCGTCTTCGGCGACCTCCCGAAGTCTCTTCCTATGAGTCACTGATACCTTTGTCTTCTTGGCTGCCGTGAAAGTCATATCGTTAATCTCGTTCCCCATGAAAATCATGTTGATAGATAGTCTAGGAGGATCTTCCCTATCTTCGAGGGTTCTATGTTGTCTTGGTTGAGACCGTAATTGTTCTTGGCCCGGTCGCTTAAGAATTCCCTGAGATGGTCGTTCTTTAACAGTGTTTCTACCTCGTGCAGATATCGGCAGTCCTTAGTTTGGTGGCCACGAGTCCCGTGATATTTGCACCATAAATTAGGATGCCTCTAGCCGGGATCGGATCTCATCGACCTTGGAAATCGTGCTTTCTTGATATTTCTCATTGCCAATACCAGCTCCACTACGCTAACATAGAAATTATACTCTGACAGTCTAGGATAAGTGGAATCCCGGTAATCCAATACCTCTTTGTCCTGCAACGACCTGTTATTTCGGTCGCGGTCAGTTCTTCTATCGGGGGTGAATGTAACGACCCAGCCGGTCATTTTAAGTATTACAACCCTGTCTCCCCATTTACTGCTCAAGTTATTATTTTTAGTTATTTTATGATTTATCGGGTTAATTGGTTCAGGTCCGGTGTGGTTTGGAATAATTTAGAGCACTTAGTTCGAAGGTTTAAAACTTAAGTTAAAAAGGTTTTGTGGTGCTGAGGTAAGTTAATTAGTAAAAGGTTTTGAACAATGCACCAATGTGTAAGAGAAATTTTTTGTCGGAAAAAGGGTCATTTCTGCGACCACTATGCGGTCGCAGAATCACTCTGCGGACCGCATAATGGTCGCAAAGTGGATCAGGAGAGGGGCAAGTGTGGAGGAAAATATGCGGCGCATTATGCGGCCGCAGATCAGTTATGCGGTGCATTATGCGACCGCAGAACAGGTCTTCGGACTGCATAACGACCGCATGCTGAGGCGGCCTTGCCCAGTTCCGGAGGCCACATTTCGCGGCCATTCCGCGAGCCGCAGAAGCATTATGCAGTCGCATATGCGACCACAGAATGTGTTTCGAGGTTTAATTTTTCTGGTTTTATAAACCCGACCCCATTCTTATAAAACACTATTGTGGGTCATTTTGTAGGGTTTTATCTGATATTTTAGAGAGAGGTGAGAGCATTTTAGAGAGAGAAAGTGAAGACTTAGTCAATTGTTCATCAATTCTTGTTCAAGACGTGAAGATTTCACAAGGATCTTGCTACGGCTTCAGAGAGGTAAGAATATCTTTTCCCCAATTCTTCAATTTTGATTTTTTGGATAAAAGATGGGAGATTAAGAGTATGATTCTTGTGTGTAAGAGTACCATTTATACATACACATACCAATAAGGGTTGTGGAAAGATTGTTGAGTTCAAATGGGTAAAGATTGAGTTAAACATGGTAGAAATCTTCAAAGACTTTAACTTAAGATTTGAGGGTCGAGTTGATGTCGGAAATTGGTGAAATTTATATGGTTGGACTCGTGGTTGGATGGGCGTTCATATTTTATAACTTTTATCGGGTTCCGAGATGTGGGCCTCATAGGCAATTTTTGAGTTAATTTTGGATTTTTATTGGAAAATTAGTATTTCCTTATGGAATTATTACAATAATTGGTATTGACTGAATCAAATTGATTGTGGCTAGATACGAGGCATTTGGAGACCAATTCTCGTGGCAAGGGCATAGCGGAATAAAGAATTTCACGGTTTGAGATAAGTAATACTTCTAAACTTGGTTCTGAGGGTATGAATCCCTAAATTACATGTTGTATGAATTGTTTGGTGATGATGCACACACTAGGTGACGGACGTGCATCATAGGAATTGTGACCTAATTGATTCCGTGGAAGTTGCATAATTAAATAAATGATATTATTCGCACATCCTCCACGTGTTAGAGAAATTGAGCTGAAACTCATGTTAAAGATCATGATTTGGCTACGCGCCAATATATTTTGGGACCCACATGGGTCGTATTATTGTTGAACTATTTGTTTAAATTTACAATGGTGTATTCAGTCATATCTATCACTTACATATCATATCTTAGTCTCTGTTGTCATTCATTGATACTTCATATCATCATGTCGAGTTGATTTGTTTTCATGTCAATGAGATCCCGAGAGACTGGAGATTCTGAGTGATAGTTATGTTTTTATTATGCCTGGATCTGGCTATTATAGCGCTTGGGCTGAAGGAGCCCCTCCGGAGTCTGCACCCTCACAATGAGCGTAGTTGATATATATATATATATATGGGTTGGATCTTCCCTGGGCATGGATCTTGCCATAGATATATATATTGAGAGATGGATCTTCTCTGGGCATAGATCTTGCCCGAAGTATTTATATTCAGGGATGGATCTTCCCTGGGCATGGATCTTGCCCGAAGCATTTATATTGAGGGATGGATCTTCCCTGGGCATGGATCTTGCTCGAAGCATTTATATTGAGGGATGGATTTTTTCTGGACATGGATCTTGTCTGAATCAGTTATATTTGGGGATGGATCTTTCCCTGGGCTAGATTGGTCTTATACAGTACTGAGTGACTAACTGTCAGTTGATGGATATACATGTATATTCGGGATGGATCTTCCTTGGGTTGGATTAGCCATATACAATACTGAGTGATTTAGTATTTTACATCGTGAGTACACAGAGTTTTCACTAAGGTGCATCACACAGTATGTACATTGGCATGTAGATACATAGATGTCATATTCCCTACATTGTTCAGAATTGATCTATTTTATTTGTACAGAGAGTAACTCTTGAACTTGAAAGCATGCCTACATTTTTGTATTGTTATTTCTATACTGGACTGTACATGCTGAGTTCGTCACTACTTTCAGCCCAAAAGTTAGTTTTGTTACTTATTGAGTTGGTTGTACTCATACTACATTCTGCACCTCGTGTGCAGATCCAGGTGCTCCCAGATACGGCGGTTGCTAGATTTCGGAATTTATTCTGTGGAGATTATCAAGGTAGCTGCTTGGCGTCCGCAGACTTTGACTCCCTTCCTTTTTAGTTATTGTACTGTTTTATATTTTCAGACAATGATTTTATCAGTCAGACCTTGTATTCATTTAGATGCTCATGTACTCAGTGACACCGAATTTTGGGAGTGTTTATATATGTATTTGTGAGTTTTCTTTCGCTGAATTTAGATATTATGTTTTCAAACTTAAAAGATTTGGTGGTTTATTGAGATTGTCGGCTTTCCTAGTATTGAGATAGGCGCCATCACGACAGGTGAGATTTCAGGTCGTGACAGTGAACCTATCCACTGACCAGAATGCTTTGTTGTTTTGTCCTTTGGCCCTCTCGTATGGGATCAATCGGCCCTTAGAAGATGCCAATCTACGTCAAAATTATCTTTCGATTTATCCCTGTTCTTTTCTCTATCCCAACCCTTGGTCGATGTCGGGAACCCGAGCATTTGTTATCCTTATCTTTGATTCATAACGGTTATGGACATCTGCCCATGTAGTTGTGTGGAAGTCGAGCAGGCTTTCCTTCAACTTTTGGGAGGCGTCAGAGCTCCTCGGTTTCAACCCCTTAGTAAATACCTCAGTTGCCCATTCATCTGGCACGGCTGGTAACAACATCCCTTATTTCTGGAATCCCATCATGAATTAGCGCAGCAATTCAGACTCTACTTGCAAAATTCTGAATATGTCCGCCTTCCGGGCCTGGACCTTCCTGGCCCGGGCATGTGCCTTGATGAAAATATTTGCAAGCATCTCAAAGGAATTTATTGAGTGTTCGGGTAAGAGTGAATACCATGTTAAGGCCCTTTCGTGAGGGTTTCCCCGAATTTCTTCAGCAGGACCGACTCAATCTCATGTTGGGCCAAGTCGTTTCCTTTTACCGTCATTGTATAAGTTGTGATGTGCTCCTGAGGGTTCTGAAGTCCCATCATACTTCGGTATGTCCAGTATTTTGAACCTTTTCGGAATCAATTATGGTGTTGCGCTCGGTTTGAACAACAATTGGGTGTACTTCTTCGTGTCTGGATCCTTCAACACTGGTGGTGCGCCGGGATTTTGGTCCATTCGAGCGTGGAACTCTTTCGCGTTCTGATCCATCCGCTCATTCATTTCCCTCATAAACCTCATGAGTTCAATTTTGAAGGAATCATTGTTATTGTCATTACCAGCTCCATCGAATCCAACCTCACCCCTCGGGGTGTTGTTATCGACTCTTTGAGTTGTTTGATTTACGGGAGCGCCGGGAGGAATAGGGCCTCTTCCATTCGCATTGTTGGAAGCGCCTGAAAATGCCTGCTTTAGTTCCGTCAAGGCCTGGTCTTGCCTTGAGAGATGACCCATGTTGGCCTTTTGCTGCTCTCTCAAGATCATTACTGTTTCCGCAACGTACTCGTCCTCAACGTCATCAGGAGTTGTCTCCCGCACATATCGGAGATTTCGCCCGCCATGAACCGAAGTTGCTACATCCCCTCGTTGCGGGTGTAACTGATCGAATCCTCATGTTAAGGCAGATTTTCTTGTGCCTCAATATTGTGTGTGATGTTGACATCGTTAGCTGCCATTTTCCACAATTTTTGCTATGAAACCAAGAATCAAACAAGTTAGTAATAGATGAAAGGATCAACTCAATTAAGCAGCTGTCTAGGCCCCACGGTGGGCGCCAAACTGTTTACCCATAAAATGGTATAGTTGAATTTGTTATGTGGTTTACAGACAAGGGAACTGATTTGATCCCAAAATGATAAATAAATTAAATGAAAATACAAGACTTAGCATTGAAATAGAGATAAATAGCAGACAGCTTGTTCCAGGAGCAAGGCTTCCGAAGACAGCGATAAGAACAATATTAGACAGAAAATAAAGTATTATTTAGCTTGAGAATAATGTATAGCATAAGTTTTGTCAGAGATGTCCTCTCTACAATAGTTGTTGAAGCTCATATTTATTAGTTATACCTTGGGAACAAGATCCTAGGATCAAGCCCCTCTTAAATGACAATAGATGAATATGTAACAGTAGGGCATGAATGCCAAAATTCTCTACAACGTTGCGTATTTAATACTGAGGAATATTCTTGATTAAATGTCATCCGATGACAAACATTCATTTGCCTCAGTTGACTGCGTTCCCTTTGGAATCTACCCGATACCAACCGAAACAGTTATCCTCGATCTTGGTTCCCACTCGCTTCATCTTCCGTCTACCTCCGGCTCCACGTGTCATGTAATCATTCGAGCATTTAATATAAATTAATTTTATCCTATGCAATTTCTTTATATAAAAATTTAGGAACTATGTGACTTTGGTCTTTGGGTTGTGTTATTATATCTTTTGCAGAAAAACAAATAAAATAAAGAAAGTGTCTTACTATGCCACAACTCAATTCCATTTTAATCCACAAATTGTTGACTTGTTTTTTTTCTTCACATTTAAATTGCAATGAGAACAATACATATACTTATAACTTACGGCCAATTTTATTTGACTTTTTTTTATTTTGAACTGAAATATAAACATTTCCGTTTGTTCGCGTAAGATTGATCGATTAATTTTTATGTATTAAACAAAATAGTAACTTTACGTGTGTGCTTAGTAACTTTACAGCATAAAATGCGAAGTAAACTGAGCTAGATACAGAACATTACATTGAATTTTGAAAGTTAGGCCAGTGTAGATATTTGGATCTTTAGAAGTGTTCTTATATTATATATGAGGTTAATAACATTTACTGTTGTGGCATGTAGCCATGGATTGCATTTAAAAGGTGTCCATATAAAACAAGAATAACATCTCTTTACATGTTGACTAATCAAACAAAGCTTGTTGTAAGTCTGTTTTTGTTAGTAAAGTATACTAATAGAGTAAATATTAGTATTAATTTTCAAATGCTTTCATTTCTTCTCACAAAATCCAGTCTATGATTCACCAGGTCTCCAATATATTGAAATACATTTTCACACATCAAAAATCTGTCAAAAATACATTTTAACTTGAACAAAGTCATTTCGATTCACTAAACCTCTCTAATCAAATAAAAATGTTTTCCAAAACCCCATTTTGCTTCAAAGACATTTGCTTAATACTCACCTTTTTCTCATTCTTTTTTCTTTCTCTCAATTACCATCGTTCTACCTCCATTTTCCAAAAATTAACCTCATTCTCCTCCACAATCACAGCCGCCACCAACAAAAACTCTCCGACCACCGTTAACCACCTTGTTTTCTCAATTGCTTCTTCCTCTAAAACCTTTTCCAAACGCAAAGAACTCCTCCCTCTATGGTACAAGCCTAACTCAACGAAAGCTTATGTATTTTTAGACCACACTCCATCGGATAATTCTCCAAAAAACATCGATCTTCCACAAATTTTAATTTACGAAAACACTTCTCGTTTCCCGTATACCCATCGTAAAGGGGCTCGTTATGCCATTGGCATAACGTGCATGATAAAACAAGTGGTCGCACGTGACGATCCTAACGTGCGATGGTACATTTTTGGAGATGACGATACAGTATTTTTCGTGGATAATTTGGTGAAGACGCTAGAAAAATATGATCATAATGAATGGTATTATATAGGGTCTAATTCAGAGAGCTATGCTCAAAATGCTTATTTTTCATTTGATATGGCATTTGGTGGTGGCGGATATGCGATAAGTCGACCTTTGGCTAAAGCTTTAGCTGGGGTTTTGGATTCTTGTTTGATGAGGTACCCAAATCTCTATGGTAGTGATGCTAGAATTTTCTCTTGCTTGGCAGAACTTGGCGTAAGTTTAACACATGAACCTGGTTTTCACCAAGTAAGTAAAATTTTAATAATGTTACTCTCTTGTAGTTACTGTATTAGTTATCAACTTTGGAATTTGATTATAACCACCCCTCCCCCCCCCCCCCCCCCCAATTTCTCCATATACAGGAGCGGACATAGGAAGGGGTTGGTAGAACCCAATAATTTTGGTTCTAACTATATTTTGTTTCAAATTCATTTAATATGTGCAAATTATTAAATTAGAACTCAGTAACTCAAATGATTAAGATATAAAATTCATAAATTTCAATTCTTGATTCCGCCTCTATTTAGATAATCCTGTTATTTCGAAGTGTTTAAAAGTTAAAGAGACAGTGATATTGAAATTCGGTACATCTTGTTTCATTAACAATATCTCGGTAATAGAGCGGAATATAGGTGTGAATGATTCATATAACTAATCCCAACTAATTTGGGATTGAGTTGTTATTATTGTTTCTTCGTCAATATTCATCTGCTTCTCAGCTATACGCTTGAAAGAGGACAAATAGTTAAATGCATTAAATGTATAGACAAAGTCGATATTAATATGGACAGACTTCAAGATGTGACTTAAACCACCTCTCCTTTAATTAATAATGATTTGATCTAGGGGAGGAAATGAAATTGGAAAAATACGTGTATGGACCCGCACGACTTTAAGAATTGTTTCCTTCACTAATCAAAAGAAAAGGCTAGATGTCCAGCTTAGCGATGACATGATTCTTGATATGAAGGTGTGGAGGGCCAAAATTAAGGTAGATGTCTAGTAGGTAGACGAGCGTTTTTTTTTACCATACTAGTAGCTTAAGTATAATTCTCGCATTTTCTTACCCTTAGATTTCTATTATTGTTACGTGTTGTTTCTTTGCTTATGTTATCTTATTATCTAGCTGTTGGCACTGCTTCTCTTTCATGGTTTTTTACTACTGTATTTCTTTTTTAAATTGCTATGACTGTGCTTTGCTTGGGCTGGGGTCTATCGAAAACAGTCTCTCTACCTTCGGAAGGTAAGAGTGAGGCTGCGTACACACTACCCTCCTTAAACCCACTTGTGGGATTACGTTGGGTTGTTGTTGTTGTTGTTGTAGATTTCGATATTAGCTAATTATACGCATTTACGGCAGTGAGACGAAAATCTACATCTAGTTTGCTTTTATCATCCCCTAATTAATATAATACCCTAAAATCCCCCTAAACTATTATGTTTTTTATGAGTTTCCTACTCAAATTATCCGGTGTCTCCAAAGCCTCCTCCCCCTCACCCCCACCCTCCCCCGAAACTATATTGTCCTTCGTATTAAAAACCCTCTTTGCATTCTTAGAGGTACGTCTAGTACACACTCCTAATTATCTAAAAACATGCCATGTAACACTACATGTGGCTATTTAACTCAGCCTAAAACCCACCAAATATAAACTATCATTTTTTTGTCACTTACCTACTTAAATTATTTGGTGTCCCCAAAACCCTCCTGAACAATATTTCTTTTTATATTAAAACCCCAAGTTGGACTTTTAAAGGTGCGTCTGTCTAACTATATTAACTTGTCGTTTGTACAAAAAAAATTATATAGTTTACTCATGATGTATTACTCTCAGATGATTGATTAATTTTAGGAGTTTTGGCCAAAATAATATTTAATGTAATGTGTTAATTTTAGGATTAATTCAGATTGTGCTTTATGCTAAATTTCAGTTGAATAAGTTCTTATTTATATTAACTTTATAGCACATAAAATATAAATAAAGAAATATGGTGTTGCATATCTTAAAAATCATCTTATATTACATATAAAAGATTACACAAGGTAAAATTTCATAAATTAAAAATCAATTGGCCAACAATTACATTCTCTAATTCCAGATTACATAAAGAAGGTTCAAGAGATTCAACTTTATTCTCTACAAGGTGTTGAGTTTAATAAGAAGATTTAAATTGGTATCCTTTCAACAATATGTGTAAGACATGAAAAAACATTAAAACAAGAAAGAGAATAACTCATTTCAGGGAAAACAAGAGAGGGAGAATTTGTTTTAGAGGAAACCCATATGGAGACCTGAAGAACAAAGGTTAAAAATGAAGAAGAAGGTACAAAAATAAGGAAGAATGGTGAAAAACTAAGGAAGAAAGGTAGATATAATTGAAATAAGAAGAATATTTATTAAAAAAATAAATTGAAAGAGGTTAGGCTAATTAGCCATTATTTTCTGTTATGTGAATCATTTTGATAGTTTTTTTCAGCTGTCACGTGCTCCCAAGTGAGTGTTTAAACACGTTATGCCATGTCAGCAACGAAGGGGTTTTAATATGAAGGACAATATAGATCAGGGGGATTTTGGAGACACCGAATAGTTTAAGCAGGAAACTAACAAAAATGTGATAGTTTAAGGGAGGTTTTAGGGTATTAACTCTTATAACTAATATAATCATTCGTTTTGTTTTCTCTGAGCAGGATGATTTATGGGGAAATCTATTTGGATTGCTTTCATCGCATCCATTATCACCATTACTATCTCTTCATCATGTAGAAAGAATGCACTCAATTTTCCCCAACATGACAAAAATTCAAGCTCTGAAACATTTATTCAAAGCTGCTAATGCTGATCCTACAAGAATATCACAACAAACTATATGCTACGATCGAAAAAATTCACTATCTGTTTCAATAGCTTGGGGTTATGCTATACAAGTTTACGAGGGCAACATTAAACTTCCTGATCTTATTACAGTGCTAAGGACATTTGAACCATGGGATAAAGACAAGAAACGACCACATTTTATGTTTAGGACAAGGGTTGAGTCTAATGATCCATGCAAGAAAATGGTTGCCTTCTTAAAAAGTGTTGATTCTTATGGAAATAATGTTTGGACCAATTATACGAGGTATAGAGTTGGGAAAACTTGTGCAAAAGATGGCAATAAAATCAAGAATTTGGAAGAGATAAGAGTCTTCTCTCGCAAGTTGGATGCTGATACTAGACAGGTACTAATCTACGTAAATTGCATCTTCTTTTATTTCTTTTTACTACTATGTTCTCCACCCTTTTGAATCACTTTGATAGTGAATAATGTAGTTAATTTCTGTCAATTAGAGTCCATTTGGCTTAAGTGACTAAAATTGGTTAAAATGCGTAAGTGTTGAACTCATTTATAAACACGTACAGTAGTTGAGTATTTAGATAAAAGTATCGCTTTGATAATAAACGGTCAATATATTTGGTAAATTATTGGTAATAAGATAGTAGATATAAGGGAGAAGGCAGAGCGGTGAAAACGCAATGGAAAGGGATTGATTTTGGACAAAGCCAAAAATTGTTTATCAAAACTAAAAAATAAAAAGATTTGTTGTTCAAGAAATCAAACCTCCCAAAAAATAAACGTTTATAAAAATTGGAGATGTACCTAAAGATTATTAAATTTTTTTTATCCGTGTCAGCACTTTCAAGTTGAATATATCTACTGAGATGATGAAGAGTCTCCCTGGGATATTATTTCTTTCTTAGCTTTATTGAGTTAGTTAAAATAGGATCAACAATTATTATTTTCTAGAACTTATATTTTAATTTTTAATTTAGATATAATTCAAATATAACGTTTAATATAATAGTATGTGATTTTTTAAAGTTTTATATTCATGGAGATTAAGTATATGCGCAACGCGTGCAACAAGAGACTAATAAACTAAGAAATGGGTATAAATTAGTTTGACTAGTATTTTTGTTTTTCTAAATTTGAGGAAGTTTTTGATTTCTTAAAAAAAAATCTAACACGTTTCAGGTTAGGGCGCCACGTCGTCAGTGCTGTGACGTGTCATTATCGTCCAATAAATCCATGGATATTCAAATTAGACCATGCGGGATTGATGAGTTCATTACAATGTCTCCTTAGTAGTATTTGTTTATAAACTGTTAATTTCGTTGAGAAACGTTTGATTATTCAAGCATGTGAACTTTTGAGTTCGTTGTAATTTAGACTTACCCAATGTTTTGATTTATTCCGAACAAAAATCTATATCTATATATATATATATATATATATATATATATATATATATATATATATATATATATATAAAGATATAAAGGAGGGGAGTGATATGGTATATCTCTTTGTTCAAGAATCATATTTATCTTTTTTCTCAAATTTTTGACATTTCTCCAAATATTTGCCATTTATGTGCTATTTTAAAACATCAAAAGTCACTTCTTAAAAGGTGCTTCATCCAAATAACTCACAAGTCGCCTTACGTTACTAAATTTCTTTTATCCTTGGACGTTACTGAATTAAAGGAGACATTCGAGCAAAATATATTGAAAGACGGGACCTTATTTGACAAAAACGGTTCATCCTCCATTCCTCCTATCTTTCCATTTCTTTTGCGTTTCTTAAAATCCAGACATTTCGTTTTGCACTTGCATAGTACACCGCAAAGAAATGATGGACGAAGATGACACAACCAACTGTATCAAAAAATTTTGCAGTGCAAGCAAACTAGGTAAGAGACCGATGGTGAAGAAAATGTCTTCTGATGCTTGTGCTACAAAGTACAACCCCAATACATGAAATCCTCGCTCAATCTTCTTCCTTTTTCTAAAAATATCTCTTTGTATAGTATTTTTCATATGTTTTTTTTTATTTTTTATTTTACCTTATTAATTTAGAAGCCCAAAAGTCAATCTTTGGAACTTATATACCTTTTTATATCCCAAATTAAATTGATGAAATGTTTAAATTGATGCCATATTGTTACTCTTTCTGGTACCTTTCAGTATTCCACTATTAGGGTGTGTGTGGCCAGTTTCTAAATAAATTTGGAAGACGCTATTGTAATTGAGAAGGTTTCCAAGCTTCAAAATGAGATAGCAAGCTTAACCCGACATCTATTTGGTACGTAGTATTTTTTAAATTCAATGTTACGAGTTTTTCTTCTCTATGTTGAATTATTATATGGTTTGAGTTTACATGAAGCTTACTTGTAATAAGAAATGACAATGATTTACAAAAGAAAAGAAAAAGAAAGTTTATTGAGAGTTAATAGTATTTTCTTGAACAGTTGGGAGGGAGGAGGTCATGGAACTTGAAAGCAATATAATATGTGCGAGGAGGAATGTATTACGTACCGCTATACGCCTTTTTAGCATAAGCTTCTCTAATTTTTTTTCTTTTACCTTTTTAGACAAGGTGTAAATTAGATGATAGTTATTATTGTATATTAAATATTTTAACGAAATTAGTTTTGGTTCTTTTGCCCAGTTTTTTGTTTATCAGCTTCATTTGTCCTTAGGTAGGCAACGGTATTGGATACTCTAAATGTTGCTCTTTTTGTCTTCCCACTCCCCATTACTGCACATACTCTGAGTTCGTAAATTTTGATAATTGTTTTTGATACGTTATAAAGACAGCTATTATGTGATTAATCTCATATTCAGTAAGTTCTTTTGAAACGTTGAAAGAAGAATAACATCAATTTGAGTATTTGACCCTATTTTATTCTGGATAATGTCTAAATTTTAATCACAACTATTTTAAGCCTAATTATTTAATGTCTATCAACCCATAATCTTACTATAACTTCACATATCGGGTTTGGGAATTAGTGAAAAGTGCATGATAACTATCAAATAGGAGTAATAATCATTTCCTACTTTTAGTATTTAAACGAAATTAATTTAGGTTAATGGTTATATGGAGACTTGGAGTTAATTGGAGAAAATATTTATATTTGTATGTATATACATAAAAATTTTATTTCTTATATCTCGATTAAATGTATAACAAGATCAAACCGCAAATTCATTATTTTTTTAATGCGCGGACAAATTAACTAGTATATATATATATATATATATATATATATATATATATATATATATATATATATATATATTGAGGGACATTGGCCAGGTGATATAGCAGTTCTCGTTGACGGGAATTACATTTATCTAATTTCTCATTTTTTTAAAGTTTTCCCCTCTCATTTTAATAGGATACTCAATTATTAAATCTAAACAGTTAAGCTATTAAAAATGAAAGGCACCGTTTCAGAATTTTCGGCAAACCAGCCGTTACAAAGCAAAACTTTCACGTTTAAGTTCATCCAAACTATTAAGGTTTAATTTAATTGCACCTCTTTAATACTCCAAATAAAGAGGGATATACCACTGTTTTAGAATCCTCCGGAAACACTCAAACAAAAATTTACAAGTTCTCAATTTCCATGACGACAAGCAGGCCAGTGAAGATTAGAATCAATATTTACTATTAACAAATAAATTTGGTCCAAAAAATTAATCAATCAATCGATCATTTGACCGAATCCGAATCCGAATCCGGAAGCCGAAGCCGTAGCCGTAGCCGTAGCCGAGCCGAGCGAGCGACGACGACGACGGCGCGAGGCTTGCTTTCTTCTTAACTCTTTAAGAGCTACAAGAAGAGCAATTATATATATACCCACCAAAAATCTTTTCCTCTTCCAATATGGGACAATGTCTCATTGTCAAGAGGGGAAACTTAAAATTTTACTCAAAAATTTTATTTTTCCTCCATTTCCCATTCACCCTCATTTTAAGACTATTTCATGTTAAAAACAAAAAACCTCAACAATCCCCCACATGAATGGGGAATGGCTATATCACGGAAGTATGCATGGAAAAACTGTGTGATTTACAAGCAAGAATTAATCGCATCTGGATAAGTAAGTTTCCCTTTGAACTTTCCGTAGTAAACTTATGTCGGATATACTCGATCAATCGGTAGATTTGATATCTTTGAACCGTCGATCTTTGGTGTATACCTAGACAACCATAAGTCACACAATCAACCCTTAACCGTCTTTGGTTCTCATTGTTGTGTTCGTTTCAGCCATGAACACCGCCTGGTTTCATAAGTGTGTAGAGAACTGGCCTTACAAAGTTCTCCTTGAAGCGGCTAACACTTCACAGTTACATAGGTGATTCCTAAACGTGTTATCCTGTAGATACACTTTTTGATATACCCCATATCAAATTTAGAAATCATTAAAAAGCCTTAATGCTTTATCCTTGGTACTGAACATTGTCTCATCACGAGAACGGACTAAAATTTTATTTGACAATGTTGAACCGTCATTAATGACTTTGTTTGATCTCCTTGAACCTAGATCTTGGGATCTCCAGTCTTCTAGGTAGAGTTACCGCCACAATGACTTGTTCTCGGCCATAGCCCCATTCCCCTTGATGATTTCTCAACTACCTCTCTAGTTAGGCCTTTTGTAAGTGGATCCGACACATTATCACTTGACTTTACATAGTCAATCGTGATAATTCCTCTAGAGAGTAATTGCCTAACGGTTTTATGTCTTCGTCGTATATGACGAGATTTACCGTTATACATAACGCTCCCAGCCCTTCCAATTGCCGCTTGACTATCACAATGTATGCATATTGGTGCCAACGGTTTGGGCCAAAATGGAATGTCTTCCAAGAAATTCCGGAGCCATTCAGCTTCTTCACCGGCTTTATCTAAGGCTATGAATTCAGCCTCCATTGTAGAGCGGGCAATACATGTTTGTTTGGACGACTTCCAAGATACCGCTCCTCCACCAATAGTGAATACATATCCACTCGTGGACTTAGAATCAGTTGAACCGGTGATCCAATTTGCATCACAGTATCCCTCAATCACCGCAGGAAATTTACTATAGTGCAAGTCAAAGTTCTGGGTATGTTCTAAATATCCAAAAACTCGTTTCATTGCCATCCAATGAGATTGGCCTGGATTGCTCGTATATCGACTCAGTTTACTTATAGCACAAGCTATATCTGGTCGTGTACAATTCATGATATACATTAAGTATCCCAACACACGAGCATAATCCAATTATGATATGCTTTGGCCTTTATTCTTTGCTAATGCAAGATTCACGTCAATTGGACTCTTTGCAATTTTAAAGCCCAAGTGCTTGAATTTTTCAAGTACTGTCTTAATATAATGAGATTGTGACAATGCCAGACCTAGAGGAGTCTTATGGATCTTAATTCCCAGAATTAAATCAGCAACTCCCAAGTCTTTCATATCAAACTTGCGATTGAGCATACGCTTAGTAGCATTTATGTTGGCAATGTCATTACTCATTATCAGCATATCATCCACATATAGGCAAACAATGACTATGTGATTTGGAACATTTTTAATGTACACACATTTATCACATTCATTTATTTTAAAACCATTTGACAACATTGTTTGGTCAAATTTCGCATGCCATTGTTTGGGTGCTTGTTTTAGTCCGTAAAGAGACTTAACAAGTCTACATACCTTCTTTTCTTTACCTGGAACCACAAACCCTTCAGGTTGTTCAATGTAAATTTCTTCCTCCAACTCTCCATTTAAGAAGGCTGTCTTAACATCCATTTGATGAATTTCAAGACCATACACTGCAGCTAATGCTACTAACATCCGTATGGATGTAATTCTTGTAACTGGAGAGTATGTATCAAAGTAGTCTATACATTCTCGTTGTCTATACCCTTTGACTACGAGTCTTGCCTTGAATTTATCAATAGTGCCATCATCTTTGATTTTTCTCTTAAAAATCCATTTAGAACCCAAAGGTTTATTTCCAGGAGGAAGATCAACCAATTCTCATTTATGGTTGTTCAATATGGATTCTATTTCACTATTGACTGCCTCTTTCCAAAACAATGATTCCGAAGAAGTCATAGCTTCTTTAAATGTTTGAGGCTCATTCTCCAATAAGAAAGTCACAAAATCTGGTCCAAATGAAGTAGAAGTTCTTTGACGTTTACTACGTCTTGGATCCTCCTGATTATATGTACTTTCTTTTGTTTCTTCCCAAGGTCGTTTAGATCCTTCACCAAACGACTCATATTCCTTTTTATACGGATATATATTTTCAAAAAACTCAGCATTATTTGATTCTATAACCGTATTATTATGAATGTCGGGATTTTCTGATTTATGAACCAGAAATCGATATGCTTTACTATTTGCCGCATATCCTATGAAAACACAATCAATGGTTTTCGGTCCTATCTTTACCCTTTTGGGTTTAGAAACTTGCACTTTTGTCAAACACCCCCACACTTTAAAATAATTCAAGTTGGGCTTCCTTCCTTTCCATTTTTCATATGGAATAGATTGTGTTTTGCTATGGGGAACTCGATTTAATATTCGATTAGCCGTAAGAATGGCTTCCCCCCCACAAGTTTTGTGGCAACCCAGAACTTATCAACAACGCGTTCATCATCTCCTTTAAGGTGCGATTCTTTCTTTCCGCAATCCCATTAGATTGGGGCGTGTAAGGAGCTAATGTTTGATGAATAATTTCATATTCTAAACATATTTCTTCAAAAGGAGATTCATATTCACCACCCATATCACTTCTTATCATTTTTTACTTTCTTGTTAAGTTGCGTTTCAACTTCATTTTTGTATTATCTGAATGCGTCTATTGCTTCATCTTTACTATTCAGTAAGTAAACATAGCAATATCGAGTACCATCGTCAATAAAAGTTATGAAATACTTCTTTCCACCGCGAGATGGTATTGACTTCATGTCACAAATATCTGTGTGAATTAAGTCTAAAGGATTTGAATTCCTTTCAACTGACTTATAAGGATGTTTAACATACTTAGATTCCACACATGTTTGACATTTTGATTTTTCGCATTCAAACTTAGGCAGTACTTCCAAGTTAATCATTTTTCGCAAGGTTTTATAATTGACATGACCCAAACGTACATGCCATAAATCATTTGACTCAAGTAAGTAAGAAGAAGCTGAAATATTATTATTGTTTTCCACAACCATTACATTCAGATTGAAAAGGCCCTCGGTGAGGTAACTTTTTCCTACAAATATTTCATCTTACTTATGACAACCTTGTCAAACACAAAAATGCACTTAAAACCGTGCTTAACAAGAAGTCCAGTAGAGACTAAATTCTTTCTCATTTCGGGAACATGAAGGACATTGTTCAAAGTACCTTGCCAGAAGTCATTTTTAAAAATATCTTCCCATATCCTTCAACTTTTGCTGTTGAAGCATTTCTCATATAAACTGTCTCTCCGGGTCCAGCAGGAGCATAAGTAGCAAAAGCTTCTCTAACTGCACAAACATGACGAGTGGCTCCTGAATCAAACCACCACAGTTTAGGATTTCCCACCAAGTTACATTCAGAAAGCATGGCACACAAGTTATCAACATCATCATGATTTACTACCATGTTTGCTTGACTCCTTTTCTTGTCTTTCTTCGGAGCACGACACTCCGTAGATTTGTGTCCGTTTTTCCCACAGTTGTAGCAGTTTCCACTGAACCGCTTCTTGCTTGGGTTGTATTTCGGACCAGAAGCCTTCTTCCTCTTTTTGTTATCTTCAACAATATTTGCTCCCATTATTGTTGAATTTCCACGGCCTCTCCTTTCAGCAGCTTTATTGTCCTCTTCGATTCTCAACCGAACAATGAGATCTTCAAGGGACATTTCCTTTCGTTTGTGTTTCAAATAATTTTTGAAGTCCTTCCACAATGGAGGCAACTTCTCAATCATTGCTGCTACTTGGAATGCTTCGTTGATTACAAGACCTTCAGCAAGTAGATCATGAATAATCACTTGCAATTCCTGGACTTGGGTAATAACAGACTTGCTATCTACCATTTTGTAGTCCAAAAATTTTGCGGCAACGAATTTCTTCATCCCGGCATCTTCAGTTTTATATTTCTTTTCAAGCGCATTCCACAATTCTTTTGACGTCTCCACGCCACTGTATACATTATACAGATTATCATCCAGTCCGCTAAGAATATAATTCTTGCATAAAAAATCAGAATGCTTCCACGCTTCTATCACGATAAAGCATTCATTCTCTGGAGTTTTATCTGGTAGATCAGAACATCTTCCTTGATGAACTTCTGTAGACATAACGTAGTTAAGTAGAAGAACATCTTCTGCTGCCAGCGCTTGAAATCAATCTCGAAAAATTTTCCGGGTTTTTTTGCCGGTGCCAACGCCGGTGTTTGGCTTGTCGATGCGTTGGCAGTCACCATCGAAACAGCTTGGTTTTCGCTTTCAGTCGTCATTTTTTCTGTAAAAGAATGACACAAACAAACGTTTAATACACGTTTTCAAACTGGAGTAAAAATCACGTAGATTTTAATCTCCAACAATACGCCACGAAGGCTTTACTCTCCAAAACGGGAGTACACAAAACCACAAAGGTTTTAGTTTGCAGAATAATAAGAATAACACAAATACAGAAATAAATATTAAATTCCTTAAGATTATTAGTCCCGCCAATATTGCTGTATTTGTAAATAATAATTCTGCAAAATATAAGTTATCGTAATGAAACAGTAATTAATTCGAGCCCACTGAATTCACAGTGTTTCCTTAAGGAATTTAATCTCCTCCTAGTACCCAAGGTAATTGATTATTTCCTCCCAGGATAGAACGAATCACACACTGGTGTAGTTTGTTTGAAGTTAAAACAATGCAGAACGAAGGAGTAGAACGAAAGATGATGGCACTATTGATAAATTCAAGGCAAGACTCGTAGTCAAAGGGTATAGACAACGAGAAGGTCTAGACTATTTTGATACATACTCTCCAGTTACAAGAATTACGTCCATACGGATGTTAGTAGCATTAGCTGCAGTGTATGGTCTTGAAATTCATCAAATGGATATTAAGACGGCCTTCTTAAATGGAGAGTTGGAGGAAGAAATTTACATGGAACAACCTGAAGGGTTTGTGGTTCCAGGTAAGGCTTGCTTTCTTCTTAACTCTTTAAGAGCTATAAGAAGAGCAATTATATATATACCCACCAAAAATCTTTTCCTCTTCCAATATGGGACAATGTCTCATTGTCAAGAGGGGGAAACTTAAAATTTTACTCAAAAATTTCATTTTCCC
This sequence comes from Nicotiana tomentosiformis, assembly GCF_000390325.3. Classification (NCBI taxonomy): domain Eukaryota; kingdom Viridiplantae; phylum Streptophyta; class Magnoliopsida; order Solanales; family Solanaceae; genus Nicotiana; species Nicotiana tomentosiformis. Next base: position 18,558,919 of record NC_090818.1, read on the forward strand.
TCCATTTTCCATTCACCCTCATTTTAAGACTATTTCATCTTAAAAACAAAAAACCTCAACACCATCAATATGGCCAAAGAGATCATACATCTCCAACACATGTTGAAGTAAGTTAGTCCCTTTCAAATATATAGTTTGGTGCAATGTTTCAGGGACCAAATCCTTTATATGAACAGAGAAAGGGATTGCAGATGCCATCATGTAAAAGCAGAATAATGCTAATCCAAGAAGAATCATGTTGCAACAAAGTAATGGAAGCACCAAAGCAAATTGAATATAATTTCAATAAAAAGATTACCCAACTAATCACACCGAATCAATAACAAGAAAATAGTGGCAGTACCTAAATGCAATTGATATAATCGCTAGAGTTTGTCCACTGTCAATGGGGACACAAAGAATAAATGTAGATAGAGGAAACCTCACTTCAAAGTCAACGTGAAGAAGCAAATATGATGAAGAATTAGAAGGAATTGTTAACAACCGAAGCCAACCGAAACCGACGAAGTGCCCGTAGCAGCAGAGAACGTAGAAGAAGAAGAACAGCAACGGAGAAAACGGAAGACGAAGTCGCCGGAGAGAGAAACACCGGACGATGACGGGATTAATACTCAGGATCGCCGCTTGTATCTGATACCATGATAGAATTGGTATAAATGTTGTGCTTACCGTAAACTGGGTAAGGCTTTTGTATTTATAAGTTGTCCTCTGTACAAGAATACAAGCATATATGTACAACTCTCTAATGCAGTGTAAATAAATACCAGCGTAAGTATAATACTAATCCTATTCTAACAAGAGTAAGGACAATTAGCCAGAGTATGGAGATTTCGGGGAAACATTTTCCTCCTCTTCTATTCTTGCTTTCTATTTGGCTTATACGTAGTGTTTGTCCTGAGTGCATTTTTTTTAGAAAAAATAGAATAGTGAAAAAGGAAAAATTGTGTAAATCGCATTAGTCAAGAAAAGCAAAAACCAAGTAGAGATGCTTGCTCAAACTTTATGTAGAAACTTTATATTGTATCATCACTGCACAAAGGAATAAGCAGAGTAGTTGAAAATAAAGAAAGATAGTTGTTTTAAACTAGCAATCAAAAACTATCACCATTTTTCCCTGATCTTTTTCTGAGACAAAAATCCAAAGAGCGACTAATTATAGAGAAGTTGGAAGAATGGAAAGGGGTGGGTGGAATAGGATCCAAAGAAGCTTTATAGACAACAAATCATATAAATAAAGTAGGAAAACACATATGTTTTATATATTCTGGTCCTCAGTGGAAGTATTGTTGCTTGATATAAATCATCCAATAACCAACCGTTTTATTTATTTATTCTCTCTTTTGTTTTTTTTCCTCTGTACAATATTTTGTTCTCATCTATGTTGTATTTTCGTCGCTTTGTTTCAATTCATATTCTAGCTCCGTAAGCTAGAATTGCAAGCTAGAGAACACTCGTATAATGCTAAAGCATATCACATTTCACATAAATTCTTTTACTATATATCTCTTTAATGCTTCACTTTTTATAGATGATCGTGCTAAAGGGAGACAAAGGAACGTAATGTCCCACCGTCACATAAAATCTCAGAGGCCCAAGCAATCTACCGCTGATTTGATCCTCTATTTTTTATTTTTTTTTGTTGTCGTTAAATGTGTTAAGAATTAGCTCATTTTTTTCCACATTTTTGTTTCGTGAAGTACATGATTTGCTGCAAGTTGAATAGCTAATTTGCTATCACCGAAGATTGTAACTGGTTGAGCTATACTTACACCCAGCTCCTTGAATAAACCAAGTAACCAGGTTACTTCAGCAATGCTGGCTGCCATACTTCTGTACTCTGTCTCAGCTGAACTCCTTGAAACAGTTTGTTATTTCTTCAACTTCCAAGAGATCATTGAATTTCCAAACTTGATGACATAACCAGTGACTCATCTCCTAGTATTCAGACATGCAGCCCAGTCAGAGTCACACCAACAAGTGAGTGTCTCTGCATTATCAGACCTCATTAAAATCCCTTGTCCCGGAGCATTTTTCAAGTATCTTACAACCCTTAAGGCAGTATCCCAATGAGACCTTTTTGGCGCTTGCATAAACTGACTCAATGCCTGCACTGCATCATTGATGTCTGGCCTAGTGATGGTGACATATAAAAGCCTTCCCACTACTCTCTGATAGGCACTAGCATTCTGCAGATGTGGATCTCATGTAACTTCATTTGCCTGATCATACTCCATTGAGGTCAACTTTGAATTTACTTCCAATGGTGTACTTGCAGGCTTAGCTCCACTTAACCCCATTTCTGATATTAATTCCAATATACACTTCATTTGATTCAGCAACACTCCATTCTTAGATCTCATAACTTTAATGCCTAGAAAGTATTTGAGCTCTCCTAGATCCTTCACTTTAAAATTTTGATGTAGTATGTCTTTAGCTTTCTTGATTAGGACTGAGCTACTTCCTGTACTGAGCAGATCATCTACATATACCAAAATGATCACTATTCCCTCATGGCTTCTCAATGTAAATAGTGAGTAGTCATGATGACTCTGCTTAAAACCTGCTCTCAATAGAGCTTTAGTCAGCTTGATATTCCACTGTCGAGAGGCTGCTTAAGTCCATATAGAGACTTGAGTAATTTGCATACCTTCTGCTCTCCTTGCCTTCTGAAACCCTCAGGCAACTCCATGTACACTTCCTCATTTAGATCTCCTTGTAAGAATACATTATAAACATCCATTTGAAATAGATTCCAACCTTTTGATGCAGCTAATGAAATGACAGATCTCACAGTGACCATTTTTGCCATTGGTGAGAATGTATCATGATAGTCCAAACCTTCCCTTTGGCTGAATCCTTTTGCAACTAACCTTATCTTAAATCTCTCCACTTCTCCATTTGCCTTGAACTTGATCTTGTACACCCATTTGGATCCAACAGTGTTCTTGCCTTCTGGTAAGTTCACTATTTCCCATGTGTTGTTGTCTTCTAATGCCTTTACTTCTTGCTTCATAGCTTCTATCCACCTGTTGTCCTTCACTGCTTTCTTGAATGTCTGGGGTTCTATTAGCTGAGAGAACTTAGCCAAGTAGCATTGATAACCTGTACTAGTATGATCATAGGTCAGGTTGTTTGAAATGGGATAGGTGCAGCCAGTTGTCTTCTTTGTTATGACATAATTCTTCATCCATATTGTCTCCTTAACTTGTCTTGTAGATTTTCTATCAGGTTTTAAGTTCTTGTCACCTTCATCTTTGTCACACCTCCTTTTCCCCGAGGTGGATAGGGTGTTTTTCCAATTAAAATGATATTATTCGAAATGTGATTAGTAAATTGATTTCAGAGTCGCCACTTGGGATAATTTTTGGTGTCCCAAGTCACCGGTTTATTTTAAATTCTAAATCGAGGAAATTTGACTCTGTTTAAAGTCTGCAAAACCAAAAAGACCGAGTAGGGAATTCTGTTAACACGGAAGAACGTGTTAGGCACTCCCGAATTCTGTAGTTTTAGCATGGTCGCTTTAATCACACTTGGCTTAATTAAATTGTTTAATTACGTGTTTTAAAAGCTATATGCATTTTTACCTTTTACCGCTTTTAGATATGGCGCTTATGGATTTATCTTTGAAACGGATCACATGAGTGTGAATTCGTTTTATTCGATGTGCTAAAATCATGTCACGCGTATGTGTACACAATTAGTCCCGCTTTATTAATATTAAGATTGCTGGCCAAAGTTGCGCGAACGCGTACTTTGATTTATTTTGGGGATCGTAATCATATTACGCGAACATATACACAATTACGATAGTAGATTAAATGCACGCCTAAATAAAACTAAAATATTCGAAGATTGTTTGTCCGAAAACCAGTTTAAGATTATCGCAAGGCCAAGAGTTTACAAATGTGAAAATTAACAAAATATGAAGCAAAACAGTCTTGGCATAAGCTTCTAATATGATAAAGTTCATCTCATAGATTCCTATATGATTTTTCCTTTCATTAAGTGATGGGGTTGACTAGCGTATGATTGGTTATTCTATTAGATTAATTTGATATTATTTCAGTCACTGAATGGTTGTACGCAGGTTGGTTATGAGCAAAACATGGGCTAAACGTGAAAATCAATAGCATTAAGCTTTATATATAACAAGGTTTGTCACTTAACCAGTAAGCAAAATACTGCAAAGATGAATGATGTCCAGATGGGCTTTCATGTGAAGCCCAGTCATATTAGGCCTTCCACTTTCTGGCTTCCTCTTGAAGCCTGGACCTTGTAGCCATAGAGTCCAATTAATTACAACCTTAGACAAAGGCTAGTTATGCCCATAACTAGTCACACAGACGAAAAGTATTTCAAACCAATTTAACACCAGCTCCAATTGAATCACTTATACAATGTCATTCTCAAACTAGCATTCATGTCTCCTATTGTTAATAAACTACGAATGATGAAGCTATTTCGAGCAAGAGGGACTCGTGCTAAACTGCTATACGATGGCATTCCATAATCTGTGTTTCTTGAACATTTACTATCAATCTACTGAATCTATATAACTACATTCACTGATAATGGACATGAGTTATTACAACTTTGTATCAAGAACCATATTAGTAACTATACTAACTGGGATTCAATAATTACAATAGATAAAACTTTTAAAATCAGGCCAAGCACTGGTCAGATTTTCAAGCTCATCTCCCACACTTCTGACGTCTCACTTCTTAAGCAAGCATCTAACAGAAAATTTCCAGAACTTCACATGATATGAATCCAACAACAGCAAACCAAACCTCAGCAGTCATAAATCAGAGTACAGAACTGATAATTGTTTTATCACTAATGTTACCAACATGTATGAAGATTTATCCAACCATTTTTTCTTCAATGTAAACTCAAATTTGCAATCAGACATAGAGGAACATCCAACATGCACATAACTAACAAACAACAAAAATTTCAAAACAATGTGATATTCAAATAACAATTACATTATTTGAAACTTTCAAGCACATACCTTAACAGTAGCAAAGAAAGAGAAGAAAGAAAATAAGTTTCTGAAAACTGGAAGAAAGCAGCAGCAAGAAGACAGCAGCAGAAAACAATGGACAATAGCCTTAAACCTCAAAACCAAAAATCCAGGAAATCTCAGTAATATAGAAAAGCAACCAGAGATTCAGGTGGATCCTAGACCTTTATTTTATATTAAAATGAAGTCCCGGACTGCCTTTTGAAAGAGAAATCCGTATGAAATGAGGGCAGAAATTGAAAATAAAGAGTGAATTCTGTGTGTGTCCTTTCTTTTTGTCCAATCCTCCCCAAAAATGTGTGAGTGAGGTCCTTTATATAGAGTAAAAAATCGGTCATGTGCTCCTAAAGATAAGGGAATAATTTTCAGAATGCCATCCCTAAATTTCAGGGAAAAGAGCATCTTTTACAACTGAATTGGACAACTGTCCCTTTTCAGATATTTTCTTTTGACAGCTGTCCCCCTTTCTATTTTTTTAGCATCTTTTAATTCTGAAACTATCCCTAGTTTTTTTATTTTATTGCACTTAAGTCCCTTATAGAAACTTCTTGCCCAAACACCTAAGATTCTCTGATTTTAGTATACCTTTTAGTCCCCCAATTCTTGCAAATTACTAATTGTTATGAAACCTAACACATAATTAAATGAATTTAAATCCTGCCTAATCTAAACATGCTAAACATATGAAAAGATATGCCAATAGTCCATTACTGATGCATCATTAAGCAGGCATTTCAAATGATAATTTTAGCAAAATCGGCTAAGTACAAATGAAACTAAGCTAAAATATGCTATAATTAACCTAAAACTAAGCTATATCATGTGAAACAACCAAAACACCAGTCTATGAGTAAACCATACACTTAAGCCAAATGACCATGAAAGAACAGAAGGAAGTATTACCCATTAACGGCATCACTGCTAGCTTCAAACAATCCGAGCAGGGGTCGATATCGTCACACGAGCACTGGTTCATGCTCGAAAGATAGAAACAATGGCTTCCTGTAACGATAACGACCATAGCTTGGCCGAAGAGTCGAATACCAAGCGATACCTCAAAGCTATGGGGCTACTACCCTGAGCCATTGAGGTTTTGAAGGGAGAAGAAAGGGTCTGAGGCCAATCAAGCGGAGGTGACCAATCAGCAGCATGAAATCACCCTTCGACTCTGAAGGTAGTCGATTTGGGCAGGTAATAACGAAAGACAAACCCGAGTTTGGAAAGAATCGAAAAAGAAAAACAACTAGGTTTTCTTGACTTCTTAGATTTGGAATTCGGGGAGTTTGGATGATTATTTGGGGAAACTGGTAAGGGATTTAGGATTAGGGAAGTGTGGGGATTATAGGGTGAAGATTTGGGGCTGTTTGGACGGTGACCGCCGGCCAGTGGGGGGTGAGGGATTTAAGGGCGGCTAGGGTTTCATTGAGTGAGAGAGATGGAAAAGTGAGAGGGGTCTGAGGGGTTTGTAGGGGGGTCTCTGACAGATATAAGGGATTAGAGAGGGGAGTTGTCAACCGTTGGATGAGATGGGTTGAACGGCTGGGATTAGCGTTACTAAAACGACGTCGTTTTGGGTTAAGTGACGGCTGGAATGGACTGGGATTGGGGCGAGTTAGGTTTAAAGGGAAATTGGGCCAACGCTAAGGTTTTGGCCCAATTAGGAAACAAACACAGCCTTTCACATTTTTTTCTTTTTCTTGAATTTTTTAAATCCTAATAAAATTGATTAAAAACCTAAGTTAAGTTCTAAAACAATCTAATTTATATAATTGAATTGATTATCTATTTCTAACGTTAAAATAATCAATTAACTTAGAACTAATGAAAGAAGAAAAAAAATACTAATTTTAAAACTAAAGGCTAAATATGTAAAAACGATCATTTTTGTGATTTTTGTTTAATAATACAATTAACTCATGTAATTATATCCTAATATGCTATGCAATGAATATTTTATACATTTTTGGTATTTTTCATAATTTTAAATATTAAATAAGCAACTAAATGCAAACAAAATTAACCAAAAAATCCTAAAATTCTATAAAAAATGAAAAATAATTTAGAAAGATCTATTTTTGAACTTTGTAGGAGTAATGTAGGGCAAAAATCACGTGCTCACAGCTGCCCCTCTTTGCTCGGAAATACGAAGAGTTTCCGGGCAAAGATAAAGTGAGCAAATACGAATAATTTTTGCCCGTTTGGATACTCCATGGGAAGCGTTTTGACAAAGTCTGACCGAACCTTGCTTCGGAGGTTGCCTACATATACTTGGCTATAGAGGAATCAGGTCAGTGTAGTTCTAGAAGTTTTGGTAGCTGGGACTACCGAGAAGCTGTGATTTCACTGTTGTTACTGCTGTTAATGCTTGCTGAACTCCTTATTACACCAAAATCAAAATGAAAAGAAACTAAGCAAGTCTATCAGCTATGAGTTACAAGATTCCTATCTATAGGTTTTCAGAAACTTGATCTTGAATCTTCTACAGTTTTGTTGTGCATCTCGAACTGTCGACTAGAATTTTTTAAGGCGAGCTTCGGCTACCTCTAACTTGAATTGACCCTATTCTTCAGGAGGGCTCCTGCTACTGTCTTGAAGCTTGAAGTTAATTCTGAGGTGACTTCCCTCGTTTTCAAGGTGGGCGCCTGATGCTGACTTAAAACTTGAAATAATTTCCCTCATTCTCCAGGTAGGCGCCTGATGCAGACTTGAAACTTGAAATGAATTCCCTGATTCTCCAGGTGGGCGCCTGATGCTGACTTAAAACCTTGTTCTCCAGGTGGGCGCCTGATAATTATTTGCACTTAAAATAAGTTCCCTCATTCTCCAGGTGGGCATCTGATGCTAACTTGAAACTTGAAACGAATTCCCTCGTTCTCCAGGTAGGTGCCTGATGCTGACTTACAATTTGAAATAAATTTCATCGTTCTCCAGGTGGGCTCCTGCTACTGACTTAAAATTAAAAATAAATTCCCTCGTTCTCCAGGTGGGTGCTTGATGCTGACTTAAAACTAAAAATAAATTCCCTTGTTCTCTAGGTGGGCGCCTGATGCTGGCTTAAAACTTAAAATAAATTCCCTCGTTCTCCAGGTGGGTGCCTGATGCTGATTTAAAACTTGAAATAAATTCCCTTGTTCTCCTGGTGGGCGCCTGCTGCTGACTTAAAACTGAAAATAAATTCCCTAGTTCTCTAGGTGGGCGCCTGATGCTGGATTAAAACTTGAAATAAATTCCCTCGTTCTCCAGGTGGGTGCCTGATGCTGACTTAAAACTTAAAATAAATTCCCTCGTTATCCAGGTGGGTGCCTGCTACTGACTTAAAACTAAAAATAAATTCCCTCGTTCTCCAGGTGAGCGCCTGATGCTGACTTAAAACTGAAAATAAATTCCCTCGTTCTCCAAGTGGGCTCCTGATGCTGGCTTAAAACTTGAAATAAATTTTCTCGTTCTCTAGGTGGGCGCCTGCTGCTGACTTAAAACTGAAAATAAATTCCCTCGTTCTCCAGGTGGGCGCCTGCTGCTGACTTAAAATTGAAAATAAATTCCCTCGTTCTCCAGGTGTGCGCCTGATGCTAACTTAAAAGTGAAAATAAATTCCCTCGTTCTCCAGGTGGGCACCTTATGCTGGCTTAAAACTTGAAATGAATTCCCTCATTTTCTAGGTGGGCACTTGCCAATGACTTGAAAATTGCAATAAATTTCCTCATTCCCCAGGTGGGTGCCTGATGCTGACTTAACATGGAAATGAATTCCCTCGTTCTCCAGGTGGGCGCCTGCATTCATGACAACACAGACAAAATAGAGAAAATTTTCTGCCCCAGTTTGTACCAGGAACATTCATGAGTGTTAATTGAATCCCATTATCCAGGAGTGTCCTGAAAACCTGAAATTAAATTCCATTATCTAGGAGGGTCCTGAAAACTTTAAACTGAACTTATCTGGAACATGCTTTCCTTATGGAGGATTCCTGGCAAAGCAAACAAAATTTGTTGCCTCTGCTTAAAACAAAGAAAATTTCGTCAGTTTGAAAATGTGGCGGTTAGTTTGTGGCATCCTTGCTGAAGGTGTGTGCTTCTGCCACTACCCCGCTTCACTATGATTAGCTGCTTCGGGCTACAAAGAATTGTTTGACCCTTTGATCGGACCTCGACCACAAAAACCTCTGAATGACTTGAATCCCTTACACTCAACTCGTCGTATGGCACTTTTATTCTGACAATTGTTGAACCTTTGCATTTCCTACAGATTCACGGATCACTTGACCACCTGAACTTCAATTACCACCACATTGCTTATTCTAAATCATGCCACTCGTGATGTGCCTGGCCGAATTTCGCTTGGTGCAATTAAAAGGCTAGTAATGGGCTTTGAAGTCCTTTCTTGCTTGCTTAACAAAGACTAATTTAACAGAGACTTAGAAAAAGACCCAAAAGAAATGAAGCGAAGTGACTTCGAGAATTAGGAATAAAAAGGAAATTTTGAACAGAGATGACTATTTGAAGAAAAGTGAAAAAAAAACTTATCTGAATGAAGCAACTAGCTCCAATGATCATGACATGTATTTCGGATTGATCAGCCTAATCCATCCAACTAATCACATTTCAGTTCATGCCATGTCTTCATACTTAAAAATCGGGTTTCCATAATTCAATTTGTCTGTAAAGTCATGAATCTCATTTGGCTTGTAATGCCCTGAGGGGTTTTCACCAGCGAACCTCTCTCATTTTCTTCTCTCTCAACTTGCAGTTGCCTTACAGTGCCCGTGAGGGTTTTTACCAATAAGACTCTCTCATTTTATATTTTTTCTCGACTCGCCATCGTCCTACGGTGCCCGTGAGGGTTTTCACCAATAAGACTCTCTCATTTTGAATTTTCTCTCGATTCACCATCGCCCTACGGTGCCCGTGAGGGTTTTCACCAATAAGACTCTCTCATTTTAAATTTTCTCTCGATTCACCATCGCCCTATGGTGCCCGTGAGGGTTTTCACCAATAACACTCTCTCATTTATTCATTTTTCCATGTGCCCATGAACAAAGGTGCTACTCATGATATAAATCATACCTCTATCTCACTTTACTTGGCATCCTCAAAGTTGATCAGAAGGTCTTTCTTTGGACTGTAATGTAGATTTTGGACAGGGTTAGAAAGAAAGGGTGGCATGAAGGCTCAAAATAATTTAAAATGAAAGGGTTCAAAATTACAACTTTTGGAATCAGATCTTTTTACAAAACTAAAACTTTTGCCCCAGTTTGTTCGAATCTGGGGAATTTTGGATTTTTATTTTGATGGGACCGAACCGTGTAAGGTTGCCTACGTATCCTTAAAGGAATCAGGTCGAACGTAGTTCAAACTAGTAAAAGTTGTTTTATTTTTGTTACTTTGCTTTTCTTTTTCTTTTTCTCCTTTCTTTTCTCTTTTCTTTCTTTTGCTTTTCTCTTTTTCTTCTTTTTTTTTCTTTTCTTTTTTGTCTTTTTTTTTCTTTTTTATTTCTAACTCTACTTCTGATTCCAAAAGAGGGTATGAAAGAAACTAAATAAGGCTCAAAAAGGGGTAGCAAATGATAAAAGTGTTTGGGGTATCAAAATAAAATGCCTTCGCCATTCCAACTTTGAACATACGTAGTACAAAATGCGATTGAAGATAAGCAAAGAAGTCATACATAATATCTCTTGACTGCATCAGAATTGATAGCCATATCCACACATTTCCCTTCTATGTCTGTTAAATACAAAGCATCATTGGGCAACACCTTTGTCACAATGAACGACCCCTGCCAGTTTGGGGCGAACTTGCCTTTAGCTTCGGCCTGATGTGGAAGGATGCGTTTCAGTACAAACTGGCCTACTTCAAATTTTCGGGGACGCACCTTCTTGTTGTATGCTCTTGCCATTCTTTTCTGATACAATTGACCATGACATACTGCTGCCAATCTTTTTTCGTCAATCAAACTAAACTGCTCCATCTGGGTTTTGACCCACTCATCATCATCAATTTCAGCTTCAGCAATGATCCGAAGAGATGGAATCTCAACTTCTGCAGGTATAACTGCCTCAGTTCCATATACCAGCAAATAAGGAGTTGCACCTACTGAAGTGTGAACAGTAATGTGATAACCTAGTAAAGCAAAAGGTAACTTTTCATGCCATTGCCTGGAACCTTGCACCATCTTACGAAGTATCTTCTTTACGTTCTTGTTAGCAGCCTCAACAGCTCCGTTTGCCTTAGGATGATACGGAGTGAAGTTTCAATGCATAATCTTGAACTGTTGACCTACCTCTTTCATCAAATGACTGTTGAGGTTAGCATCATTGTCTGTGATGATTACCTTGGGAATTCCGAACCGGGAGATGATATTTGAATGAACAAAATCTACCACCGCCTTCTTGGTCACGGACTTGAAAGTTACAGCTTCGACCCACTTGGTAAAGTAATCAATGGCCACCAGAATAAACCTATGCCCATTTGATGCTGCCGGCTCAATTGGTCCAATGACATCCATACCCCAAGCGACAAAGGGCCAAGGTGCAGACATTGTGTGCAACTCAGATGGCGGGGAATGAATCAAATCACCGTGCACCTAGCATTGATGACATTTGCGAACAAAGATGATACAATCTCGTTCCATGGTGAGCCAATAATAACCTGTTCGAAGAATCTTCTTTGCCAAGACATAACCACTCATATGTGGCCCGCAAACTCCGGCATGCACTTAGTCCATGATAGTCAAAGCTTGTTTAGCATCTATGCACCTTAGTAGTCCCAGATCTGGAGTCCTCTTGTACAAGATTCCTCTGCTCAAGAAAAATCTACTAGCTAGATGTCGAATGGTTCTCTTTTGATCACCTGTGGCATGTACCGGATATACCCCCGACTTGATGAATTCTTTGACATCATGGAACCAAGGTTCACCATCAATTTCCTCTTCAACCACATTACAATAAGCGTGCTGATCACGGACTTAGATATGCAGAGGGTCGACATAAGACTTATCCGGATGGTGTAACATTGACACTAGAGTAGCCAAGGCATCGACAATCTCATTATGAATCCTGTGAATACGCTTGAATTCTACTGACCTGAATCGTTGACAAAGATCATGCAGACATTGTCGATACGGTATGAGCTTCAAATCCCGAGTCTCCCATTCTCCCTGAATCTAGTGAACCAACAAATCTGAATCTCCCAAAACCAATATTTCCTGAACTCTCATGTCTATAGCTAGTCTCAAACCCAGAATGCATGCCTCGTACTCAGCCATGTTGTTGGTGCAATAAAATCGAAGCTGAGCTGTTACGGGGTAGTGATGCCTTGTTTCAGAAATGAGTACAGCCCCTATTCCGACGCCTTTCATGTTAGCAGCTCCATCAAAGAAGAGTTTCTAACCGGGCTTTTCCTCATGGTCATCCTCATCAACATACATTACCTCTTCATCAGGAAAATAAGTCTTCAATGGTTCATACTCTTCATCCACCGGATTCTCGGCCAAGTGGTCGGCCAAGGCTTGGGCTTTCATCGCGGTCCGGGTCACATAGATGATGTCAAATTCTATGAGTAAAATCTACCACTTTGCAAGTCTTCATGTGGGCATAGGCTTCTGAAAGATATACTTTAGAGGATCCATGCGAGAAATGAGGTAAGTAGTGTAGGACGACAGATAATGCTTCAACTTTTGTGCTACCCAGGTCAGGGCGCAACACGTCCTTTCAAGAAGAGTATACTTAACCTCATAAGGAGTGAACTTTTTGTTGAGATAATAAATGGCTTGCTCTTTCTTTCCTGTGATGTCGTGTTGACCCAGTACACAACTAAAAGAATTATCCAAGACTGTCAGATAGAGAATCAAAGGTCTCCCAGGCTCTGGCGGGACCAACACAGGTGGGTTTGACAGGTACCTCTTGATCTTATCAAATACTTCCTGACACTCGTCAGTCCACTTAACCGCAACATTCTTCTTCAACAACCTAAAAATGGGCTTACAAGTCGTTGTGAGTTGAGCAATAAACCTGCTGATGTAGTTTAACCTCCCGAAAAGGCTCATCACCTCAGTTTTATTCTTTGGCGGTGGTAATTCTTGGATGGACTTGATCTTTGACAGGTCCAACTCAATAATGTGTCGACTGACTATGAATCCCAACAGTTTCCCGGACGGGACACCAAATGCACATTTCGTCGGATTGATCTTGATGTTGTACCTACAGAGCCTTTGGAAAAAATTCATCAAATCCCCAACATGGTTGGACTGCTTCTTTGACTTTATGATCACATCATCTACATAAACCTCAATTTCCTTGTGTATCATGTTATGAAATATGGTAGTCATTGCCCTCATGTAAGTTGCCCCAGCATTCTTCAAACCGAATGGCATTCCCCGGTAGCAATATGTCCCCCATGGAATGATGAATGCTGTCTTTTCTGCGTCTTCTTCATCCATCAGGATCTAGTGATATTCCGCATAGCAATCCACAAAAGACCCGATCTCGTGCTTGGCACAATTATCAATCAGAATGTGGATGTTCGGAAATGGAAAGTTATCCTTTGGATTTGCTTTGTTGAGATCACGATAATCAACACATACCCTGGTCTTACCATCCTTCTTTGGTACTGGCACAACATTAGCTAACCAAGTGGGATATCGAGTGACCCGAATGACCTTTGCGTCAAGTTGCTTTGTGATTTCTTCTTTGATCTTCACACTCATATAAGTCTTGAACTTCCTTAACTTTTGCTTGACTGGAGGGAATGCCGGATCAATTGGCAATTTATGAACTACCAAATCAGTGCTCAAACCCGGCATGTCATCCTACGACCATGCAAAAATATCTTTATATTCAAACAGTGCTTTGATTATTTCTTCCTTGATTTGCAAATTCAGATGCACACTTATCTTGGTTTCCCTGATATTACCTTGATCTCCTAAATTAATTGCTTCAGTTTTATTCAGATTAGGCTTGGGTTTTTCTTCAAAGTGATTTAGTTCTCTACTGATTTCCTGAAATGATGCTTCTTCATCATATTCTGTTTCATCAGCACACTCTACTTCTTGGATTGTTATTTCAGAATTAGATTGGCTTTTAAGATTTGGCTGAAAATTCCTCATGCATGCCATGTCATTGAAACCAGCATAAAAAGAACTGTACAGAAAAAAAGAAACAAAAACAAAAATGAAACGCTATCAGGAATAATGGAAAACGGGAAATTGTATTTCATTGAAAAAAAATAAAAGGATAGAAGGGTGTGTACAACAAAACAAGCAAAAATAAAAATCTGGATTACAACCCTGGAATAACCCAGATGACAAAAAGGATAACAAAGCAAACTACCAAAACTCCTTCCGGGTGGGGAGAGGAGTAGCTTTGCAATTGCTAAGCTTCACATTTGGCCCAACAAGCTGCACATCGGTGTTACTGGAACCTTCCCCGATTTCTACCATATTGATCAACTCTTCATCAAAGTCGACCACAGGTTTTGGGACCGCTAATATTGGGCGTTTTGCGACCCCTGGCTCGACAAAAGACTTGGAGATATGTGGAACAGGCTTAGGAAGTGACCATGACTTCCTTATTAAATTTTTAGCCCTTTTCATGTCCTTCCCTATGAGTGTGAATCCCAAACCAAATGTACTGAAACTTTCACATGGACACACCGATTTCGCAATACCCTACAGAGACGAACCCAGATCTTTGCCCGGCACAAAACCATTCTTCAACATTTCATTTGCTACCATGACAGATGCGGAGGGTAGCTTCGGACCTGGAATGCATTCTCCCTCAGGAATCTTCTCGACAGACAATGTTTTGAATGTTTGGTAAACCCAAGGCCCTTTATCATCTTCAACTTCAATAAATGGAACAGTTGTGTCATTGTAAGCAGATAAGTTCTCATCACCGTGCACAACTATTTCCTGCCTGTCCCATTCGAACTTTACCATTTGATGCAGAGAAGACGGGATTGCCTTGGCAGCATGTATCCAGGGCCTGCCCAACAACAAGTTGTAGGAGACAGCCACATCTATCACTTGGAACTCCATAGTGAACTCAACTGGCCCTATTGACATTTCAAGCATTATATCACCGACAGAATCTTTCCCTCCTCCATCAAAGCCTCGAACACATACATTGTTCATGTGGATCCTTTCAGTGCCGATCTTCAACTTTTGCAAAGTGGACAGAGGGCAAATATTTGCACTAGAACTGTTATCAACCAGTATCTTTGAGACAACAGAATCCTCGCACTTCACTGTGAGATAAAGAGCTCGGTTGTGTTCTATACCCTCCAAAGAAAGTTCATCATCTGAGAAAGTGATCCTATTTGCTTCTAAAATCTTGTTAGCAATCTTTTCCAAGTAGTTCACCGTGATCTTATCAGGAACATGGGCCTCATTCAAAATCTTCATCAGGGCTTTGCGGTGTTCATCTGAATGTATCAGCAAAGACAAAAGAGAGATCTGAGCTGGTGTTTTCCTTAACTGCTCTACAAGGGAATAGTCTTGCATTTTCATCTTTTTTAGGAACTCTTCAGCCTCTTCTTCGATGACCGGCTTCTTTACTGGGATGTGGCCATCCTTGAATGGCTTAGCTTTCCTTAGTTCTTCTGGGGTAAAACATCTCCTAGAGTTAGTCAGTCCTCCAATTTCATTGACTTCTTCCTCTACTTCTTTCCCTTTATATGTTACTATCACCTGTTTGTAATTCCACAGGACGGCCTTTGTGTCAACCATTGGTAACTGGGTCATTGGCTTAATAATAACGGGGGTAATATGAGCCCCTTCCACGATTATGACAGGCTTGCCCGGGATCCCTGGCACGACCACGTTTTGCTTTTCCTGGTTCGCTTCAACATCAATCGGAGGCCCTTTCACAACCAATACATATGGCTTCACGTTGAGCGTGCTTAGCTTCTCCGACACCCCTTCAACTATCAAGGGCATTGCTTTTGCAGAATCTGGAGCTTTAACTGGATTACTTTCACTAGCCCAGATCATCATGACAGACTTGGAAGAATTCTTGGGCTCCCTATCCTTATGAACTATCTAAATCATATATGTCTCTGTATGGGCCGGAAAAGGATTTTGGTTTATGTTTGGCGCCTCCTGGCTCTGGATCACAATTTTATTTGTATCAATAAGCTCTTGGATCGCCCTCTTCAAATGCCAACACTTCTCTGTGTCGTGCCTTGGGGCATCAAAATAATATGCACATCTGAGGGAATAATCAAGGTTCCTTGGAGGTGGATTTAGTATCTTTGTCTCAATCGGCCTCAAAACATCCAACTGTCTCAACCTTTGAAACAAACTGGTATACGACTCTCCAAGATGGGTGAAGGTTTCTTTCCGCTGCTGCCTCTCTTTTCTATAATCTGGCCTTGGTCAAAAGCTTGGACCAGTAAGTTTTCAGTATGGTTGTGGGGGTGGATAAGGATTTTGTGGAGTTGGAGCATGCCATTACGGGTAAGGAGGGGGTTACGCATATGACTGTGCATGGTGAACATGGTATTGGGGTGGTCTGACTGAATATTGAGGGTCTTGTGGTGGAAAATAATGTTGGGATGGATTATATGGAGCTTGGGTGTAGGCTTGAGGTTGGGGTCGAGGTTGGGTGTACTGGTGAGGAGAACCCTTGGGCCACGCCATGATCCAGAGACAAACATAGCGACATCATGTTTCTTCTTTTTGCCTAACAGGCTTCCGATGCCACTTTAAATTGTCTGTGTGGTTTCTTTTATGGCAGAGTAGCTCATGATCTTGCTTGACTTGAGTCCCTCTTCCACCATTCCTCCCATCTTTACCACATCGTTGAAGGACTTACCTATGGCTGAGATCAAATGGCCAAAGTAAGTAGGCTCTAGGGCTTGAAGAAAGTACTCGACCATCTCATCTTCTTCCATTGGAGGATTGACCCGTGCAGCTTGTACTCTCCATCTGAAACCATATTCCCTAAAGCTCTCACTGGACTTCTTCTCTACCTTGGTCAAAGATAGGCGATCCGGGACAATGTCTATATTGTACTGAAAGTGCCGAGCAAAGGCCTGAGCCAAGTCATCCCATGTGTATCACCTGCTAGCGTCTTGGCGGGTTTACCATTCCAAAGCCTCCCAACTCAGACTCTGACTGAAATACGCCATTAATAATTTGTCTTTCCCATCAGCGCCTCTCATCTTGCTGAAAAAGCCTCTCAAATGGTCCACGGGATCTCCATGTCCATCGTACAGGTCAAACTTGGGCATCTTGAACCCAGCGGGCAGTTGGACATCAGGGAATAAGCATAAATCCTTGTAAGCCACACTTACTTGGCTTCCTATCCCTTGCATGTTCTTCAAAGATTGCTCTAACTCTTCACTTTCCTGATTATCTCATCCTGCTCCATGTTCCGGAATAGTTTCTCAGTTTCAACATGAGGTTCAAAGTGAGGGGTGTAGGAATAAGGATCCGTGACTTTGAAAGTTGGTTCTGGAGCATAATATTGGGTATCTGGAGCTTAGAATGCAGGTTCACTAGAAGATCGGTAGAGGGTAGCTCGCGGAGGGGCTACAAAAACATGAGCAGATGTCGGAGCAGGGTATGCGGTTGTTTTGGCTGGTGGAGCATGGAAAGTTTGGGACGAGGTACCGGGGTAGGGGCGGTAAGGGGTAAAACCTGGTGCATGCTGAGAGGAAAGATCAACAGTTGTGGGATCCTGGGCTTGTGTCAGTGGTGGGATGAAAGCGGGATTTTCTGTGTAGTTAGCGGGGAATGAAGGTGAAGGATGCCCCCTGATCCAGGCTTGATACATTTTTGTCATTTGATGCTTCAACCTGTGGACCTCCTCTTTCAATTCAGACTCTGATTCTACAATCTCCCTCGGCGGGTCAACAACTCCTGTGTCTGTTTCTTTGCTGGCCATGACTTCCTTGCGCTTTGATCTGGTGTTATAGTGGTGACTTGCCAGGATGCCAACAAACTTACCACCTAAACAGAACCTTAACTTAACAGGCACACATAATAACTTGGTCAGTTTTGAAGCATTTAACAGATAGGGAATCGCATATTGGGGATGCAATGCACCTGAGCAGTTAAACGTTTCTAAATGCTTTGTGACGGCTTGTGTGTTTCATCCCAGCTTTTTCCAAATTTCAAATCCTGATTTTCTTTCCCTCTCTCCTTTTCCTGTTTTTCGCTCTTTAATTTTCATTCTCTTTTCTTCCTTCTGCTTGGCCCCTCTTTTCTTTTCTTTTTGTTCCAACTTTTTTTTTCTCTTTTTTTCTTTTTTTTTCTCTTTTTTTTTAATTTTAAGACTATGATCGAATCCTATAGGGATTGCCTACGTATTATGACGCCGCATGAATCAGATCATTACGTAGTTCAAGGATATAAATACGAAATGAAAGAAAATAAAATCTTTTGGGTTTTCAATATTTCATTGATAAAGTCACATCTTTGTTTTTTTATTGTTTTCTATTACAAGGACTTAAAAGTACTGACGACTACAAAAGAAAACATACAGACTCGAAATAAACAGCTTTGAACAAAACTCTAGAAAGCAGTAAAGTACAGACTCAAAAAACTAGAAAGTCAAAAGTACATGAGAGCCTCCACTGGTACTCTGGGAGCCTGCGAGACATCAGCTGGTCTTTGCGCGGGCCTTCGTGCAATGTCTTCTTGAAGACGGTCTAAGTCATCCATTACCCGGTGGACGAAGGTCATCATAGAAGTGAAAAACATGGACCTAGTCATGTCTTCACACTCATGACATTTCATCATGACATAGTCAGCTATCTCCTTAATCCTGGTTCTGATAACTCCTTTTTCTTGAAGCAGACGCCCAATTTGCTAGGCCCGGGCTTCCAACACTTGTGTGCTCGTATTGTTTTGGTCCTGTAGCTGTTGCACGCTTTCTTCTAGTTGGCCAATTAGTACGTAGCAGTGCTCCTTTTCTGTCTTAAAATCTTTGGTTTGCTGGACCATTTCATTCCCAAGGGCAAACAGATTTTCCTTTAGAACTGTTATTTCTTTGCCATATTTTTGTCTCAAATGGTGGGCATGTTCTTCTGCTCCTTTGGCCAACTTTGTTTGAGCATTTAGCAAATCGTTTTCGGCCTTTATCAAGTCAGTTGCATAGTCGTGTACCTTCATTCTCAAGTTACTGATGATTTTTTCATCTCTTTCGTTCCTTATAGGCATTTCGGTGGCTATCCTCATGTCCCGGAGTTGGGCTCGGAGCGCCTCATTCTCTCGGGTCAATTTTCTCTTTTCACCTTCGGTTACCTGTGCCTGTAAGTCATTCTCAAATGCGAGGCTCCTCAACTTTTCCTCTAAGGCATGGATGGTGGCTTGATATTTCTTTTCCTTTTCTCCCCAGGCCAAACGCTCTAGGACTTTGTCATCAAAAGCCTGAATATGAGGCCTTTTGGCGGGCCTTTCAGGCTCGGTCTCTGGCTCATCATTAACACAGTCATATCCCAGATCTACTTCTCCTCTTGCAAGATTGGGCACTTGGGTTTCCTCTTTTAAGTATCGTCAACCATTCCAGATTTTTTGGATTAAAGCCTCGGGAACTAGGGCTTCGGGGTGTAGCTCAATAACTTGGACACTCAAATCTTCATCCTCAGGCACCACTTGATATCCTTCCAATTGTCTTAGAACCCTTTGCGGTGCATATGGTTGGACACTTCTCAAGTCCATCAATAGCAAATAGTTCTTTGTGATTGTCATGTGTATGATTTCCCTCACTGGGAGCCATCCTAAAGTCCATTCAATCTGATTCGCCTTTAAAGTTCTCAAGTGGGCGATCCAAGCTTCAACTCCTTCTGAAGAGTTGTAATCTTTTACCCTCTCCTCATAACTCTCAATGAAGTTGCTCTTTCTTGGGCCGTAGCTTATAAATTTCGGATGATGGCGAAGATGTTCAATTAACCACATTTGTAGAAGGATATTGCAACCTTCAAAGAATGTCGCCCTAGAATTACACCGTGTTAATGCCCGATAGATATCCGACAATATAAGTGGAGCAAGTGTGTGATCTTCTTTTGCAGTTAGGACTTGTGCAATTCTAGCCATGCGGATATCAATCATCCCTTTTTCATTTAGGAAGACCATGATGCCTAGGAATGCCACTATGAAAGCAAAACGATGATGCATTTTCCAAGTATCTTTGCTTTGCTTGTTGTTCAACTCCTTTAAATGCGTTTCAAACCTATTTGGATGTCCATACCTGGAGTACAGGAAATAGAAATAGCAACATCCATCGTTTACATTGTTCTTCCTTATTTGTTTACTGATGTTCAAGATATCAAAGAACCGGCGCACAGAGGGAGGACTTGGGAATATATGGTGCTATTTTCTCAAGTCCCGTCCGAAACCAGTATATCCGGCTATTTCCTCCAGGGTAGGAGTGAGCTCAAAGTCTGAGAAGCGGAAGACATTGTGAACGGGATCCCAGAAGGGCACTAAAGCCTTGATCAGATCATTCCGGGGCTTGACCTTCATAATATCCGTGAGAGCACCCAAATGTTCTACTACCCAGTCTTGACCATCTTTATCCAAGTCATACCACCACATTTGAAGCTACAGTGGAGCCTGCTCTACAATATTTAATGGCGGATTCTGGACAGTGTTCATTTTGTACCTGTGAATGGTCAGGGTTAGGGTTGACTCTAGTTCAAAAGACAGACCAGCAGACTCTTTTGCAAAAATCAATTTTCAATTTTTCAAAGGGAAATCACCTGAAGGTGGCTATTTGTGCAGCGTTGGCCAAAATAGTCATCTTTGCAATAATGGCCCCTTCCCACTTTCAAATAAAGTTTTGAGGCCGGGTAAGGCACTTTATGGGAAAAGTGATGCCTTATTGACAGACATGTCCGTTCTTAGCGAGACTAGCCCTTCAACAATTTAAAGGTATTCTAAGGCTATTCCGGCAAAAACGGCGCAGGACTTAATCGAAGCTGGGCTGGTTTTATTTTCTGACCAATGGACATACTTTATTTATTTGGTTGGAAAAATTGGGTTCGGTACCGATGAGGTTTGCCTACGTATCTCGCGTCCGGTGAGAATCAAACCCGCGTAGTTCGATCAGTTTTGACATAATTGGAAAAGCATGATATTGATTTACTTTCATTTTTTGAAATGCATTTTCTCTATCTTTTTTTCAAAAATTTTGGCAGAGTTTTGAGGAATTTTCAAATATCAGAGTTTTTCGAACCGGGTGAATTTTCTATCCTACCTCACTCTTGGTTTTTATTTTATTTTCTAAACCGGTCAACAAATAAGCCGAAATAAATAAATGCACACATAGCAGGTAAGATACATTAGGATGGTCGTTATTTCGGGTACACCTGTCCTAGACGGACCCAACCCATGTGTTGAGTCCCCGAAGTCAAATGCACGTGATGAAAATAAACATTCCTACTAGGGATCCGACATAAGGCTATGTTATTCTAGGTTTAAACCTGGGGGTGTGTTCTAGATATAGCTTACCCAAGCGGACGACTTGAGCCGAGGTGAGAGCGACGTACCGGGAGCACGAAAGTCTACCCGGCCTAGTGGCTGATCCATCCTCGTTTTATTTGGTATGACCTCTAACAAAAAAGTGGGCCACGCGTACGTGTGCACCATATTTTTAGAAGGCTCGGAAGGGAGGCGTAAGAAGACAGTTTAATACAGTTCAAACAATATCAAAGTGGTAAATGAGCGATAACTAGCACATTAGGCCCACAATCACAGTAATATCAACAAACAATAAAGCCAAATACATATTACATTACAAGCTCGAATTCTGAACCATGAACCAGAAGTTCTGGGTTCTTGTCCCCAGTAGAGTCGCCAGAGCTGTCATACCTCCTTTTTCCTGAGGGGGATAGGGAGTTTTTTCAATTAAAGTGATATTATTCAAAATGGGATAGGTAAATTAATTTAGAGTCACCACTTGGGATAATTTTTGGTGTCCCAAGTCACCGGTTTATTTTAAATTCCAAATCAAGAAAATTTGACTCTGTTTAAAGTCTGCAAAAACCAGAAGACCGAGTAAGGAATTCTGTTAACCCGGGAGAAGATGTTAGGCACTCCCGTATTTCATAGTTTTAGCATGGTCGCTTTAATCACACCTGGCTTAATTAAATTATTTAATTACGTGTTTTAAAACCTATATTCATTTTTACCTTTTACCACTTTTAGATATGGCGCTTATGAATTTATCTTTGAAATGGATCACATGAGTGTGAATCCGTTTTATTTGGTGCGCTAAAATCAGGTCACGCGTACGTGTACACAATTAGTCCCGCTTTATTAATATTAAGATTGTTGGCCAAAGTTGCGCGAACGTGTACACAATTACGATAGTAGATTAAATGCGCGCCTAAAGCAAACTAAAATATTTGAAGATTGTTTGTCCGAAAACCAGTCTAAGATTATCGCAAGGCCAAGAGTTTACAAATGTGGAAATTAAGGAAATATGAAGCAAAACAGTCTTGGCATAAGCTTCTAATATTATAAAGTTCATCTCATGGATTCCTATATGATTTTTCCTTTCATTAAGTGATGGGGTTGACTAGCGTATGATTGGTTATTCTATTAGATTAATTTGATATTATTTCAGTCACTGAATGGCTGTACGCAGGTTGGTTATGAGCAAAACATGGGCTAAACGTGAAAATCAATAGCACTAAGCTTTATATATAACAAGGTTTGTCACTTAACCACTAAGCAAAATACTGCAAAGATGAATGATGTCCAGATGGGCTTTCATGTGAAGCCCAGTCATATTAGGCCTTCCACTTTCTGGCTTCCTCTTGAAGCCTTGACCTTGTAGCCATAGAGTCCAATTAATTACAACCTTAGACAAAGGCCAGTTATGCCCATAACTAGTCACACAGACGAAAAGTATTTCAAACGAGTTTAACACCAGCTCCAATTGAATCACTTATACAATATCATTCTCAAACTAGCATTCATGTCTCCTATTGTTAATAAACTACAAATGATGAAGCTATTTCGAGCAAGAGGGACTCGTGCTAAACTACTATGCGATGGCATTCCATAATCTGTGTTTCTTGAACATTTACTATCAATCTACTGAATCTATATAACTACATTCACTGATAATAGACATGAGTTATTAAAACTTTGTATCAAGAACAATATTAGTAACTATACTAACTGGGATTCAATAATTACAATAGATGACCACTTTCACTTGATAAAACTTTTAAAATCAGGCCAAGCACTGGTCAGATTTCCAAGCTCATCCCCAACACTTCTGACATCTCACTTCTTAAGCCAGCATCTAACAGAAAATTTCCAGAACTTCACATGATATGAATCCAACAACAGCAAACCAAACCTCACCAGTCATAAATCAGAGTACAGAACTGATAATTATTTTATCACTAAGGCTACCAACATGTATGAAGATTTATCCAACCATTTTTTCTTCAATGTAAGCTCAAATTTACAATCAGACACAGAGGAACATCCAACATACACATAACTAACAAACAATAGAAATTTCAAAACAATGTGATATTCAAATAAAAATTACATTATTTGAAACTATCAAGCACATACCTTAATAGTAGTAAAGAAAGAGAAGAAAGAAAATAAGTCTCTGAAAACTGGGAAGAAAGCAGCAGCAGAAAACAATGGACAACAGCCTTAAACCTCAAAACCAGAAATCCAGGAAATCCCAATAATATAGAAAAGAAACCAGAGATTCAGGTGGATCCTAGATCTTCATTTTATATTAAAATGAAGTCACAGACTGCCTTTTGGAAGAGAAATCCGTATGAAATTAGGGCAGAAATTGAAAATAAAGAGTGAATTCTGTGTGTGTCCTTTCTTTTTGTCCAATTCCCCCCAAAAATGTGTGAGTGAGATCCTTTATATAGAGTGAAAAATCTGTCATGTGCTCCTAAAGATAAGGGAATAATTCTCAGAATGCAATCCCTAAATTTTAGGGAAAAGAGCATCTTTTACAACTGAATTGGACAGTTGTCCCTTTTCAGATATTTTCTTTTGACAACTGTCCCCCTTTCTATTTTTTTAGCATCTTTTAATTTTGAAACTATCCCTAGTTCTTTTATTTTATTGCACTTAAGTCCCTTATAGAAACTTCTTGCCCAAATACCTAAGATTCTCTGATTTTAGTATACCTTTTAGTCCCCCAATTCTTGCAAATTACTAATTGTTATGCAACCTAACACAGAATTAAATGAATTTAAATCCTGCCTAATCTAAACATGCTAAACATATGAAAAGATATGCTAATAGTCCATTACTTATGCATCATTAAGCAGGCATTTCAAATGATAATTTTAGCAAAATCAGCTAAGTACAAATGAAACTAAGCTAAAATATGCGATAATTAACCTAAAACTAAGCTATATCATGTGAAACAACCAAAACACCAGTCTGTGAGTAAATCATACACTTAAGCCAAATGACCATGAAAGAACGGAAGGAATTATTACCCATTAATGACATCACTGCTAGCTTCAAACAATCCGAGCAGGGGGCGATATCGTCACATGAGCACTGGTTCATGCTCGAAAGACAGAAACAATGGCTGCCTGTAACGATAACGACCATAGCTTGGCCGAAGAGTCGAATACCAAGCGATACCTCAAAGCTATGGGGCTACTATCCTGAGCCATTAAGGTTTTGAACGGAGAAGAAAGGGTCTGAGGCCAATCAAGCAGAGGTGACCAATCAACGACATGAAATCACCCTTCGACTCTGAAGGTAGTTGATTGGGGTAGGTAATAACGAAAGACAAACCCGAGTTTGGAAAGAATCAAAAAAGAAAAATAACTAGGTTTTCTTGACTTCTTAGATTTGGAATTCGGGGAGTTTGGATGATTATTTGGGAAAACTGGTAAGGGATTTGGGATTAGGGAAGTGTGGGGATTATAGGGTGAAGATTTGGGGCTGTTTGGACGGTGACCGCCAGTCGGTGGGGGGTGAGGGATTTGGGGGAGGCTAGGGTTTCATTGAGTGAGAGAGATGGAGAAGTGAGAGGGGTCTGAGGGGTTTGGGGGGGTGTCTCCGACAGATATAAGGGATTAGAGAGGGGAGTTATGAACCGTTGGATGAGATGAGTTGAATGGCTGGGATTAGCATTACTAAAACGATGCCGTTTTGGGTTAAATGAGGGCTGGAACGGACTGGGCTTGGGGCGAGTTGGGTTTAAAGGAAAATTGGGCCAACGCTAAGGTTTTGGCCCAATTCGGAAACAAACACAGCCTTTCACATTTTTTTCTTTTTCTTGAATTTTTTAAATCCTAATAAAATTGATTAAAAACCTAAGTTAAGTTCTAAAACAATCTAATTTGTAGAATTGAATTGATTATCTATTTCTAACGTTAAAATAATCAATTAACTTAAAACTAATGAAAGAAGAAAAAATAATAATAATCTTCCTGCTTGCTGATTGAAACTTCTACACCTTCTTGATGTCCATCACTTTGTGTACCTGCATGAACAATGCACATATCCTCCACATTTTGAGAAACTTCCTGCATACCATCAGTATTTGTCTCCTGTAGGGCTGGTAGGTTTTCCTGCAGATCATTATGTCTATTGTCTTGCACACCCATATCTTCTGCTGTTGAGGTTGATACATTTCTATCATATATGCTGCTGCCTGGCTGTGTGTGCAGAGGTGAGAACTGTAGTGCTCCTTGCTCTATATATTCCTGTGCATCCAATGAAGTGCTTCCATCTTTCTTAGCAAATAGAAACTCTGATTCTTTGAATATAATATCTCTACTTATAAAGAACTACTTTGTGGCTAAATCAAGCAGAATATAACCCTTTTGTGTTTCAAAATATCCCATGAGAATGGCTGCTTTGGCCCTCTCTGCAAACTTGTCCGTCTTGACCAAATTTGTTGCATAACATAAACAACCCATAACTCTCAAATGTGCAATATTAGCCTTCTTGTGATATAACAACTCATATGGAGTTTTGCCCCCTAGAACACTTGATGGTAACCTATTAATCAGGTATACGGTTGTTTTAACACACATTCCCCAGTATCTGATTGGAATTACTCCTTGAAATTTCAAGGCTTTTGCAGTGTCAAGTATATATCTGTTCCTTCTTTCCACTATACCATTCTGCTGTGGAGTATAAGGGCAGCTGCTTTGGTGAATTATACCAAGACCTGTTAATAGCTCTGAACATTGTGCATTAAAGAATTCAGATCCATTATCTGATCTTATCGTTTTAATTACAATACCAAACTGGTTTTGAACCATGGTAATGAACTATTTTATTGCCACTACTACTTTAGATTTTAGCTGCAAAAAAAAACACCCATATATATCTAGAATAATCATCCACAATTGTTAAGAAGTATTATTTCTTATCAAATGTAGCAATTTTATAGGGTCCGTATAGGTCCATATGTACAAGATGAAATACTACTTTTGCTCTGGAATTGCTCAATGGAAACTTCAATATAGTCTGTGTTGCTAGTGGACATATCAAACAATTCTCCTGTGACATCTTATTGTCCTTATTATGCAAACCTACTACATGTTTCATTACTGATGAGGATGGGTGACCTAGCATGTTGTGCCATACTTTACCTGAATCTTTGCTTGCCCTGCTTATAGAATTAAGTGCCTTTATTCTGCTAGCCGGTCCTCTAAGCACATATAATCCTCCTCTTTCTTTACCAATCCCCTTCACCTTGCCATTCCAAAGATCCTGAAACACACACAAATCAAGAAAGAAATTGGCATTAAATTTCAGCTCCTTTGTTAGCTTTGCTACTGAGAGAAAATTAAACTTGAAATTGGGAACATAAAGCACATCTTTAATCTTTCTCTTATCTAATAAGGTTGTACTACCAATATGAGTAATATCAACCTGTTCTCCAGTTGGAAGATGCACCCTATATCTATCAGTTTTCCTTTTACACTTAATATATGTTAGTAATTCTAAATCAGAAGTGATGTGATGGGTAGCACCTAAATCTACAACCCATTCCTTCTCCTGTGATTTTTGTGTAAAGCTGCTCATCAAACACTTAACCTCACCTGTACCTACCATATTTGACTGATTCTCCCCAGATTCCTTGTTCAAGAGACTCAAAATTTGATTGTATTGGTCTTTGGTGAAGTAATGATATCCCTTGTGCTCAGCAGCTCCAGATGAATTATCTCCCATATCCTGCACAGAAGATGTACTTACATCTGCATTGTTGATCATAGCCATAGGTTCTCTTCTCCAACCACCCGGTTTACCAACACCATTGCCACCATGCTTGCCAGCATTAGGATTATTCCATCCAGGTTTACCAGTATTGGTGCCATTCCAACCATTCTGATTCCCAGTGTCAGGACTCTGCTGTCAATCACCTTGAGTCCTTACTCCTTCACCATATCTCCTTTTTGGAACAAAATCAACAGGGTAGTCGATGATCTTGTAATAATTTTTCTTAGTATGTCCCTTTAGATGACAGAATTCACACTGAAGATATTGTCTCCTTCCTCTTCGTCTTCCTGCTTGCATAGCTAATGGCTCTATTTTATCAGTAGTTACAGCATTCACTTCTATTTTATGTTGGCTTTCATCTTGAATAATCATGGCATAAGCTTGATTTAGGCTAGGTGCATTTATTTTCATAAGGATTTACCTTCTAGCTTGATCATATGACTCATTCAAACCAGACAAGAATTGCATAACTCTTTGTTGATGCAAATTTTCTGCATGATCTTTTGATTTCTCACAGCAATTAGGAAATGGAACCAAAACATCATACTCATGCCATAACTCCTTTAATTTTGAAAAATACACTGAAACAATGCTAGTTCCTTGAGATAATGTGGCAATTTCACTATGTAATTGAAAGATCCTAACACGATTTACCTTATTGAACCTTTCTCGTAAATATTCCCACACGAGGTGTGCATCAGATGCATACATGACTCCACCTAGAAGTTTTGGTGCCACATTGTTCATAATCCATAAGAGAACAATGGTGTTGCAAGTCTCCCACTACTCTAGCAGTTCTCCTTCATACGCACTCCTGCTGCAACTACCAGTGACAAAACCTAATTTCTTCTTCTCCATAAGTGCAATCCTCATCAACCTACTCCATAGCCCGTAATTCTCCGAGCCTGTGAGCTTCACAGGTACCACGACTAAGCTAGGAGTATCAGAAAGTCTAATATATAGCGGATGATTGTGGTCAATTGCTGCCATCTCCGACATTGACGAATCAGTCTCTGACATTGATAAATTTTGACGATCTTCAACAAATTTCGATTAATCGGTGATAGAAATGTGGGAGGAGAAATCAAAGATCTAGCACGATGCAATCCAGGCACGCTGCTCTGATACCATGCTAAAATGCAAGGATTAACCAAGGGCTTCAATTGAGGACGGTTTTAGAAGTAATTTTGAGAGAGAGTCGGTGAATTGAGAGAATGATCAAGCCTCCGTTCTATTGATCTTCAGCATCGTTATATACAAAGAACTAAAGAAGAAGAAGATTAATGAATGCAAAATGACTAATCTACCCTTAACTTATATTAACAACTTCAACTACTCCTAACAGCCTAACTAACTGATCACATGCATGACACATGCTATATTACAATAGCCTTGATATCGATTGAACTGTTAATGCAATTTTACCAGTTGTAGTAGGTTGTTTATCCATTATAATAGTTCATGGTAAGATTATGAATAAATAATTGGTTAGTAAAGATTTACTATCTTTTACATGATACTATTATTTAATCTTATTTTAAATTTCTTTAAGATCGCGCAAAGCGCAAGCTAATTTACTAGTTGAATATAGTTGTTTCCCCTTTATCTTAATTGTTATGATCTTATAAATTGGTATAACTGTACATAGGGGTGGCAAGTTGGATATGGGCAGGTAGAAAATGGGTAATGTAAAAATGGATAAACTATTCAACCCGATCCATATTTAATACGGATAAAAAATAAGTTAACGGGCTGATAATATGGAATTATGGATATCCATATTATCCATGGCTTCTTGAATATGATCACTTTTGGGAGAATTCCTCGTCTCCCAAATTTGAGCAACCCCAATTGAGGTTTTATAAATATAAAAGTTAATCCATTAGTTATACATTTTATAAGTGGATAATATAATTCTTATTCATATTTGATCCATTTTTAAAAAGTTCATTAATTATGCAATCCATTTTTTAATAGATAATATGAGTGGATAACTGTTATCTTTTAGTCATCTTGCCACCACCACTAACTGTACAGCTTTTTACCCACATTTTACTTTTTACTTACTTATATATAAATGAAAAGACAAAGACGAACAATGCACTAGATAGTTGTACCAAGAGCAAAGTAAATTGTACAATATTGATGAGCCTCTTTTATCACACGTGGACCTAATTTATTGCTTATTCATTTTCTTTTTCTTCTCATATGAACACGTGCATTGCACAGTCACTTTATGGACATCTGGCTTCCACTTCGATTCTTTTTCCGTTCACCTTTTTTCTTCAGTGCAAATTTCCTCTTCTTTCTATAGTAGATATTCTCTCTCCAACATTTCATAACATTTTTATTCTTCTCTGTTGTAATTCTTGAATCACAGGTCATACGAAGTAGTGATAGTTTTAAGTACCTTAGGTCGGTTATTCATAGGGGAGGAAAAATTGACGAGGATATCATACATCGTATTGGGGTGGAGTGGATGAAGTGGAGGTTAGCATCTGGAGTCTTGTGTGATAAGAGAGTGCCACCGATACTCAAAGGTAGGTTTTACAAAGCGATAGTTAGACCGGCCATGATGTATGGGGTTGAGTGTTGGCCTGTTAAGAACTCACATATCCAGAAGATGAAAGTAGCAGAAATGAGGATGCTGAGGTGGATGTGCGGTCACGCTAGGATGGATAAGATTATGAATGAAGATATTCGGGAGAAGGTGGGCGTGGCTCCCATTGATGACAAGATGCGGGAAGCGAGACTCAGATAGTTCAGACATATACAAAGGAGAAGCCCGGATGCTCCGGTAAGGAAGCATGAGCAGCTGGCTTTGGAGGGCATGAGAAGAGGTAGAGGACGGCCTAAGAAGTATTGCGGAGAGGTGATCAGGCAGGACATGACGAGGCTTCAGATTTCCGAGGACATGACTCTTGATAGAAAGTTCTGGAGGTCGAGTATTAGGGTTGTAGGTTAGGAGGTAGTTGAGTCTCCCTTACTTCGTACCTTTGTGAGGCTAGTCTGGTATGGTTTTGTCGATGTCGGCTAGTGGTAATGTTGTGTCTTACTACTCCTTTGTTTACTATAGTGTCGGGTCTATGTACTGTCTATCGCATTTGCTTTGCATCTAGTTTCTCATTTCCATGATGTTATTTTTTTTATGGTTTCTATTGGTGATACTGATACTGTCTCTTTTCGTCTTCTTGAGCCGAGGGTCTTTCGGAAACAGCCTCTCTACTCCCTCGGGGTAGGGGTAAGGTGTGCGTACACACTACCCTCCCCAGACCCCACTAATAAAATTTTACTGGGTCGTTGTTGTTGTTGTTGTTGTAATTCTTAAATACTAAGTATGAATTTTTAAGCAGAACACTGAGACTTCCTCTTGACGAGCGCAAAACACAACTCGAAATTGATGCTCGCTAGCCAAAGATAATATAATTTAATTATCGTCACCACAGAGATTGGATTTAAACAATGCTCAAGTGATTTCTGGTTTAACTGCTATTTAGGATGACCAAAACTTGATTTGGATTGATTACGAACTATGATTAACTACTAATGTAAAGAAATTGACAATTGACTGCAAAGAACTAGAGATTAGCAGAGTTGGTTTTTTATCAATGTGAGGAATAAGGGTTTTGACATGATAGGTGCAAGTTGTTATTCTGGATATGATACTGTTATATTTCACTCTTGAGGTTTTATCGATTCTCACGAATTCAATAGATGATTAGCTTATGCTTCCGATTCAGAATCCTCTCTCGATTAAATCTAAATCTTTCAAATAAACTAATGTGAAGTGGGGTGAAACTTGCAAGAATCTATTGGTAAGAATGGTCTAAGAGAAACTTCTCTCGAATATTTCTCAATCTTAATTTAAGAGGTAGATTACAAAGCTCCTTCGATTACTTTAAAGAAGTACCAAAATAAATTAAGATATGCGTTGCAACAATATTCAATATTATGCTCCTCTTCTGATTAAACAAGATAATGAATAAAATCACAACTAGAGTTAAAACTCTTCCAATAAATTCAAGCAATTAAGTAGCAATCAAATCCATAAACAATAACCAAGTCACCACATCACGTCAAACCCTAAGGTAAACTACTCCATAATTACGAAGGAAGTCATCACAAAAAGAGTTAAAGAATAAGAAAGCATTAATCTAACATTACAATCCAAGCTCCCGTATTGAATTGATGGAAAGAAGATGAAATCTTGTGTCTTGTAACCTTCAATACTCTCCCAAAGCTTCCAAGGTCAAAAGTCCTCTAAAATTCGTGTTTTTGATGTATTTATACCATGTAGGAACGGAGACGAAACTACCCTTTCCGAGCCGAAGTTGAACAATTGGACCGCGAAAATACACTGGCGCGCCGCCCCATGCACCACATTAGTGAGGATTTTCAGAGAGTTGATTTTTTTTCACTCTGCAGGAATTTTGCACTAGCGCCCTGAGCCCCGCGGCGCGGTAGTGCAATTTTCTTAGAGTAATTTTTGTTTTCTCACTCTTTGACATCCATACTTGGTCCTCGATCCCCGAACGTAATTCCAACTTAATTTCTTAAACATTTACTTAGACTTCAAACCTCTAACTTGTTCAAATTAACTTCAAATTATCTTAATAGCTCGGAATCACTTCCTGCAAGGCATAAAATACATAATAAGCGCAATATACTAACATTTAAACTCAAACACACATAAAATACAGTAATTGAAGCGCAAACTACGACTAAAATACGGGATTCTAGCATACTATCACCTCTACAAATTTTGCATGCGTTAGCTGCCTGCGCTTGTGGATCTGTTCTTGCTAAAGATTAAAGATGCTACGGTGAGGCTCAACTATTTCCAGTACACCTGATCATCTTTCTTCATGTTGTTTTCCTATTCGATACAATGTTATTTGAAATTATTTATTTTTAGTTTTCTGAGTAATATTTTCAACATCTTTCTATGAGATTTCTCTGTTTGTTCATTCATCCACCTCTCTTCCCAAAAGGTTAGTTTTTTCTTTAGTTTCTCCAGTTGGGTGTCTCTCTATTTCATTTTATTTTACTTTTTTGTTTCTTATGAGTTAATTCTTAATTGATTACATGTGTATTTTTTGTTTCTATTTGCTTGTCGTATCTAGGTATTCTTTTTCTATAAACCCGGCAAGAGATAATTTGATGGGCATTGATAAATTTGATTCATCTTCGTTAATTTTGAATAGAAATCGAGCTTTCTATTTTGGGTATCCTCAAAGTCTACCAAAGGAGAGAAGAATTTTGCATTGTAGGTAGGGCTGGCAGAATTGGCCCAAGCCCAATTAACCCGCCCAACATTTAATGGGTTGGGAATGAAAGATTTTCCTGATGGGCTGTTTTGGGCAGAACCCATACTGACCCGTAAAATTAAATTAGCTCAAATGCAACCCGTTAAGTGCCCAAACTCAACCCGTGCCAGACTCAAAACTTCAATTTGCAATCAGCCTTCTCTGAACCCATGAGTATACTTCTATTTAGGCCTTACCCATTCTAGAATTGTGCTTAGTTTTACAAATTGACCACCGGAAAATAAAATGAAATAAAATATGTTTCCAACTTTTTTATACTTTATGGGCATAATATTCAATCAAATTATATAACTGAATATTGTGGTATAGTCTTTACAATTGATCAATTATGTGTTCAGCAAATTAAACTTCTAAGGATATCGTTCTGGTCCAGTAAATTTTGATCTTGGTTTCTTAATATTAATTTTTTTTCCACCAATTAAATTATTTTTAATTTAGTACTCCATATGTGCAACTTATATGACACTTTATTTATTTTGGAATTTTCAATGCTCGATATATTTCAAGTTTTCAACATTCATACCTGATAAACAAAATAAAACATTTTAACATTCATATGGATTGTCATATCTTCAGTACTCTATATATAGTATTTAAGTATCAATTAGCGAATTTCTAACTCTTTATATTTCAGCTTTGTTTGTTGTTTGATATTGCTTATAATTATTGCAAAAGTAGGGTCAAGTTGGACGGATTAGGTTATGATCCATTGTTTAGCTCATTTTGACCCAACTCATCTTAGCCCAAGTAATATTTGGGCTGGATTGGGCAATGATTCATTTATTGATTTAGCCCACTTTAACCCGCCCAAATTCAACCCAAACTGCCCATTTGTCATCCCTAATTGTAGGGTCCAAATAGAGATTCTAACATTGAATTTCCTCATAGGATAAGTAAGTTCACAGTTTTCGATTCAGAATTCCTTCTTCTTCGCTGCTGCTGGTGAAGCCGGTGTCTATGAGGAAGTTAATGTGGCCAACATGAGTAAAGGTAAAAGTGGTAGTATTTCTGTATTGATTCGACATTATTGCTCTATTCTTGGTTAATGGTAATGAAGTTACTCTGATTGATTTGTATTGAGATGGACTCGTACAGTTTAATATTGCCTTTCTGTTTTCTTTTATCTAAACCTGTGGAGTTCTCAATTTTCTTTTTTACTTGATTCTTATGAATCACCTTTATCATGGAAATTGCCCTGCTGCTTTCCTTCTATTTCTCTATCTAAGCGTATTCATTTAGAAGCTTATGCTTTATAAGCTTATGCTTTTTTGATGTTAGAGGTGTACAAAGAAAACCGATAAATCGCACCAAACCTATAATTCAAGTCAAACCGGGAAAAAAAAAATCCGATGTGGTTTGATTTGATTTGGTATTGAAAAATAAAACCCGACCATAATTGGTTTGGTTTGGTTTTAACTTAAAAAAGTCAAACTGATATCAAACCAACCAGATAGTATATTTATATAATTTTAAAAAATATTTTATTCATATAACTATTAATTGTAATGTAATTTATAAATATTTCTTATACTTTTTCACAGTTTTATCTTTTAACGTATTATTTCAAGATTAGACTGACCATTCTTGAATGGTAAATAAATTTTATAGCCCATAAATGTAGTAACTCAAGCAAAGTTCAAATCAATATTAATGTTAACAAAAGAAATTCAATTCAATATTTGGAATGATGATAGTGTTGGATAATTATTTTAGTTTTACATTGGTTTATAATGAAAATGCATAATTTAGTTTATCTTTTTCTTTAGTGCTTAGTTATGTAATTAATATTAGTACTTATCAGCTATACTTATTTTAGCATGACCTATATAGTATTTTTAGATTATGTCAATTTTTATTATGGCTTATTAATTAGCAATATTTATTTTATGTAATTTAATTATTTTATCTTTGTTATTGAATTTTTAGAATAATGCTATGACTTATCTCATATTATTATGTTAGTTTCTTGGAAAATACATTATATGGTTGTATTTTACTAGGACTTAAGAAATATTTGGAGCACAAGTTACATATTTTATGCTATGAAGACTTTACCGAAAAAAAATCCGAAAACCCGAAAAAAATCGAGATTGAAAAATCCGACTTTGTTGGTTTAGTTTATAAATTTAAAAATCCGACATCATTAATTTGATTTGATAATTGAAAAATTTGAACCAACCCGATCTATATATACCCCTAATTGATGTAATGAAATTATTGATCTCTGACTCACTTGAGAATGTCAGTGATCAAATGGTTTCCAATTGCTATCAGTGTACAAGAAAATAAAAACTACCCAAGAGCTTAGTTCTTAAATGATATGATATGAACATGTGCCTCTTAATTTATAAAAAAACAAATAAAGTGAACTAGATGTCCTGTTTTTTTTTTTTTTTTTTTTTGTGGTTTGCAGTAAAAGAATAGGTGATGTGTTTGAAAGTGGGGTGAATTGTATTTTTTCTTTTCTTTTTCGAGATAGTCGACTAATTTGCATTCTAGTTGACTGGACTATCCAGAAACATAATGTAAAAGATAAATTGTAAAAAGTAAATGACACAGTATGTTTTTATACTGGTTTAGATTCAGAGTGAATCCTACGTCCAATTCTCTTGGGTTGAAAGGGTGATCTCTTTCAAGTAGGAAGTAGCTTAGTACAGATGGATTGATGTTGTTATACACCATCATCTTTTGTAACTTTGTTCGTCTCTCTATAATTGATACAATGCCTCACCAGTGTTCTTTTCTCTCTTTCTTCTCTTCTTTGTTATATAAAAAATCTAAAGCAGACTATAATATTTTGTTTCAAGTAGAACAAAGAGATTGAAGTTGATTTGATCAAAGTATATTTTTTCAAGACTGGTGCAGTAGGTATTTATACTTATCGAGGCCTTCAAGTCTTGTACGTCTTTTTGAGAAATTACGAACCCAAGGAGTTGTATTAAGAAGACATCGTAAATTGATTCTTCTGCTGACTTGCCTTGACTCGCGGACTTGAATTATTTCTTCCTTGATGAAAGAATATTCCCATTGCCAAATCCCTTGATTGATACTTCGATTGACGTCTTTATATGGGAGAATATTTAGCGGATAATTTCATGCCCTTAATCTCCTTTGATTGAGATCCTTCCTATAATATCTCTTTTAATTGATTTTGCCATTTTCCTTGATTGATTTTTCTGCTTCTCTTTTCTTTTTTTCGTTTAATTCATTTTTGCATCCATATGCCTTCATTTTATTGCTCAAAATCTATTCCTGCACATACGAAGTAATTGATTATTTTGCATCATTGAAATTAACTGAGATCTAACAATCTCCCAATTTTTGATGATGACAAAATAACAATGAAAATACTTCCCTGTTGATCAGCTGCCTTGAGTGTGTTGTAGTCAATTCTCCTTTAATCTGCGTTTCTTGGTAGATGTGTCTAGTCGACTCCCCCTCAGTTGGACATTATGTTGTGCCTTAATTGTAGTCGACTCCCCCTCAGTTGTATACCGTATGATGTACTTGCAAGTTGAAAACAGAGAACAAAACACAGAACACAAAAGCAGGGAATACATAGAAACGTATGCCTTAAGCTTGCTTACTATTTCTCCCCTTTTATCATCAACAAAAACAAAAAAAAGCAGGAAAATTAAAAGTATTTGTCCTAAGAGTACAACCCATGACTGAATCATCAGTCACAAAAGCTAAGCAAAAAGAAATTATCTTAAACAACCAAACATCAGCGACGCAGAAAGTAGGTAAGGGTATTGCAAACTGCTTCTTTGAGGCGGTCAAAGCTAGCATTCACTATGATAGAGACCCCATTAATTCTGTCGTGTATCTCTTTGAAGGCCCTTACTGCTTTTTCTACAGTCTTGAGAATTTGCACTCGAATCTTGGATACATCGGACCCTGTCTCATTTGCCATTCCATGGATATCTTCAATCTTGCTTTGCATAGAGGTTAAGGAGTTCTTGATGACAGACAATATTTCATTGATGGAGACAAACTTTTCTAAGAGGTCAAAATCACTTGTACTTGGGTGAGACACAAGAGCTTTTGCCTTGGAATTGGAGGGGACATTCTTGGTTTCACCTTCTTATTTCTTGACCCAGGCTCCCTTTACAATAAATATAACCCATGATAGCAAATCCCCTAGAATTGTAAGACTTGGTGACAGTGATGAAGGGATGGTTAACAAGGGATATGATGTTGGCTTCTAGCAGATGGGTGATAACCATATCACAAGGAAGATTTGTGGGATCATCAGCACTTTCTATCATGAAATTGATGACCCAAGAAGAAAACTTGACCTTGTGTTTAGTTAGAAGGCAGTAAACTAGGAAGGTATCACGCTGGGAGAAGGTAGAGAATGATCCTGTTCTTGAAAGAAGTGTGGTTACTATAATATGTGCTAAGACATGAGTTCCGAACCAGACATCACTAGGTCCTAGTTGACTAGGAAGAGAGTCAGAGGATGATTCATTTATACACCTTTTAGCTTGATCAAAAGAGATTTCAAAGTCCTTAGGCCAGATATTCTTAAAGAGTATAGAAAAACCAGAACAACTACATTAAAAAATAGTATCAAACAGAGCACAGTCCAAAATAATACGTTTGCCAAGAACCAAGATTTCTAACTTATCAGGTTTTCTAGAGCGAAGATTAGCATAGAACATTCTAACAAAGGGTTCATATTCCTCTGGAGGAGGCAAGGAGAGAAAATATTTCCAACCCTGGAAGTCAAAGAGTTCCTTCACTTTTCAATTGAGACTGTCCATTACATCCAAATCAATATCTCTTCCATGAGCGATAGGCTTGTCTTTGAAGGCAATAAAAGCATCCCATGGGTCATTTTCCTAGGGCCTTTTCATTGAGACTGTGAGCATCATCTGAGAGATCTTGAGAGAAGGCAAAATCCTTAGAGTGGTCTGATCCTTGATTGATTGGTTCAGGAGGTTGAGAAGAGGGTTTTGCCCTAGAGTAAGTGCTTTTGCGGGTTGAAGCAGAGGGTTTTTTGGAGTGCATTTCCATGGTAGGGTTTGGAACATGGTGATGGAGATACAAACAATGTGAGAAGGACAAAAAAAAATTTGAACTTAAAAGGATGATAAACGACGGTTGGGTACTGACGAAAAGGTGTCAGAGATTTGACGCAATGATTGATCGGTCTCTGAAAAGATGTGAAAAAGGAAAAGTGACAGACACACAATTTGTCACAACCTAATTTCTCTTATAGGCCGTGATGGCGCCCAACGTCACTGATAGGAAAGCCAACGGTGAACTAGCCATGTATTTATTCTTTTTAATAATTTCAGAGTAGTTGATTTATATTTATTAAGTAAATGAGAAGTGAAAATTTTAATAAAGTAAGCGTAAGCTCATAAAGGAGAGAGTACAGTGATATAAATACGCACTAACCATCAAATGTCTACTAGCATGCTTCCAAGACCCAGTGTCACAAGTGAATGAGCAACTAGTAGAATATACAAAATACTAAGCTACTGTCTGAAATAGAGTAGACAGAAAGTAAATACAAAAGAGAGACTCCGGGCGCTACAGAACGGACTCAAAAAGCAGCTCATCACTAAGCCTCGGGGTAACGGGGGTGCGCGCCTGACTGACTGCTAGATGCACCTGCCTCAGATCCTGCACGATTAGTGCAAACGTATAGCGTGAGTACATAAACAACATGTACCCAGTAAGTATTCAGTCTAACCTCGAAGAAGTAGTGACGAGGGGCCTACATCGACACTCACTATGGGGCAACAATAAAATACAGAAATTCTAAATAGGCATGAGATATGTGAATAATAATAATAACACGATAGCAAGCAATGAATAAATGATTCTTTAGCGGATAGTAAATTCCAAAAAACTTCAACTAACACATACTAACTCTAGATAAAATTCGGGCCAATAAATGAATTATAACCCCTCATTTCATAAAAATAATAATATCAAGTGTATTTGGGGCCCAAGCATCAACACGCACGATTTATGCCGAGGTCGTACGGCCCGATACAGAATAATGTGTACACTGCCGAGGGTCGAGCAGCACGATCCATAGATGCATCTATTATACTGCCAAGGCGTTTGGCCCGCTCCACAAGAAGAGAGAATACTCTATGAACATCCGATTTAAAAGCTATTACAAAAATAATACACAAGGAAACACAATTTCCATTAACGGTCAAGTAACCCGCCAAAACTCAAAGTAAGTGAAATTCGGTCTTTATGAATCCTTTATCAAGTTTCAATATAATTCAGGCACTTAAATTAACAAGTAGAGTGCAAACAATACAAGTATTTCATGATTTGGGTACTAAAACTACCCAGACTTAAGCATAATTAGTAGCTACACACGGCCTCTCGTCATCTCGTGCGTGCGTAGCCCCCAAAATTAGAGGCAAATAGAAATTCAAAACACCTATGGCGTAAATTCTCTCTTATAAGGTTAGGCAAGAAACTTACCTCATCTTAAAGCTCACTTTCCGGCCCATGAACTCACTCTAAATTCTCAACTTGGTGCCGAACAATCCGAAACTAGTCAAATATTATATAAATTAATCAATATACACTCACAAGTTTGTAATTTAGCTTTTAGAGTAATTAACCAACCCAAGTTGGAAGATTCTTAAAATTTACCCCGGGGCCACGTGCCCGGATTCCGGAAATTTTCGAAGATAAATGTTACCCATAACCTCACAAACTCAAATATATAATTTTTACCCAATTCCATAATCATTTTCTTGGTTAGATCCCATTTTTATCAAAACCTAGATTTTTCAACTAAACCCACAATTTCTACAATTCATGCATTAAGAATCTACCCAAAAATGCATGTATTAAACTCATCTTGCATAGAAATTACTTACCTCAAAGTACTAGGTGAAAACCCCTCTTCAAAAGCTCCAAAATTGTCCAAGAAATGAAAGAAATAAACCAAAATAGCCTAAGTCCTGACCTTAAATGAACCTCACTGCACCAGTGATTTTCGCTTCTTCGGGTCAAGGGGCACACCTGCGAGCTGCAGAAAATTCATCACAGGTGCGGTCCTATCCCAAGCTGTCTCCCTTCGTTTCTATGGATGGGCTCCTGCTTCTGCGAAAGATCTGTCGCACCTGCGACCTAGGCCTGGTCGGCCTCCATTCACATCTGCAGTCATGTCATCGCAGAAGTGAGGTCGCTTCTTCGGAACTCCCTTCACTTCTCAGGGCCACTGACCACCAATCCAAGGCCGCTTCTATGATCAAATCTCGCACCTGCATCCAAAATCTCGCAAGTGCGAACGCACCGGAACTGGTGCACCAGTAGTCCTTCATGTAAATTTCCTAGTCTGATTCCAATATGTTTCGCATCCGGGGCCCCCATGACCCCATACAATAACACTCACACATCCAACAACATATTACGGACACGCACGCGCGATCGAAACACCAAAATTAAATCTATAAATACGAATCATACGTCAAAACACATGAATCGCATTATGAAACTCAAAAACTTCTAAAAATACTTCCGCTTGTCCGATTCATATCAAATCAACTCGGAATGACGCCAAATTTTACGTGCAAGTCAAAAATAATCATACGGAGCTATTCGCAGGCTCGAAATCCCAAAAGGACCTCGATAACACCAAAACCTACTTCAAACCAAATTTAAAGACCTTGAAAACTTCCAATGCGCCAACTTTCAATATTAAGCGTTGAAACGCTCCTGGGTCATTCGAAACCCGATTTGAACATACGCTTAAGTCCAAAATCATCATACAAACGTATTGGGACCGTCAAATCCTGGTTCCGAGGTCGTTTACTAAAAATATTGACCCAAGTTAAACTTACCCCTTTTAAGCCAATACTAAGGAATTAAGTGTTCCGATTTCAACCCGAACCCTTCCAAACCTAAACTAATCGACCCCGCAAGTCATAAAATAGTAAACTCACATACAAGGAGTCTTATTTAAGGGAATGTGGATCTAGAAAGCAAAATGACCGGTCGGGTTGTTATATTCTCCACTTCTGAAACAAACGTTCGTCCTCGAACGGATCTAGAATTGTACCTAGAGTGTCGAATAAATGTGGATATCTTCTCTGTATGTCCTCCTCGGTCTCCCAAGTCGCCTCCTTAACTGGTTGTCCCCTCCACTCAACGTTTACTGCATAAATCTTCTTGGACCTCAATTGGCGAACCTGCTTGTCAACAATGGCAACTGGATCCTCCTCATAACTCAGGCTCTCAACTAGCTGAACTGTGCTGTAGTCTAACATATGTGACCTGTCGGCATGATACCTCCGAAGCATAGACATATAGAAAATCGATGAATCTCCTACCAGGCAGACTCCTATGTTCATCTTTCCGCACCTAGGGCATGGGGGCCTCTAGTGCTGCTGGAATATCCCACCAGGCCGACCCTGCTGGTAAGATCTCCCGTTTGCCCTGACCGGACCTAAAATAACTCCATTGCTGCTGACTGGGCCCTGATGGCG
This sequence comes from Nicotiana tomentosiformis, assembly GCF_000390325.3. Taxonomy (NCBI): domain Eukaryota; kingdom Viridiplantae; phylum Streptophyta; class Magnoliopsida; order Solanales; family Solanaceae; genus Nicotiana; species Nicotiana tomentosiformis. The sequence goes on from NC_090818.1 coordinate 18,599,934, forward strand.
GTGCACTGACTGAAGACTGAGCAAAATCCTGGGATGGCCCTGATGACCCTCCCCTGAATGCCGACCTACCACCACCACCACCAAGTGAACCACCAAAGTTTCATGCGGACCAGGCCTTACTGCTACCCTCTCGCTCCATTCTATTCTTCAATTTGCAGTTCTCTGTAGCTTGAGAAAATGCCACCATCTTCCCATAGTTTATATCAGAATTCAAGGCAACAATAATGGCCTCATTAATAACCAAGGCGCTAAGGCCCTACACAAACCGACGCACTCTAGCCTTCATAGTGGGCAACATGTAGATTGCACAGTTGGACAGGCACGCAAACCTCATATGATACTCCCACACACTCATGCTACCTTGTTTCAGACTTTTAAACTCGGCGGAACGGGCTGCCTTAGTCTCGGCAGGCAAGAAATGGTCAATAAAGGCATCGGCAAACTCACTCCACCTCGCCGGAGGGCTCCCCTTCTTAGGAGACTCAAACCAAGAATAAGCCACATCTTTCAGGCGGTAGGAGTCCAACTACACTCCCTCCGTCTTAGTAGCACGCATAACTCGAAGAATCTTGTGAATCTCATCAATAATGTCCTGGGGGTCCTCCTTGGGATTAGTACCCGTGAACACTGGTGGATCTAACTAAAGAAACTTGTTCACCCTGGAACTAGTAGATTCCCTGGCTGACATGAAGAAGTAGGTTCAATATTAGATCTCTAGGCCTGGGAAGCCACGATCTGAGCCAATATCTGTATGGCTCCCCTAAGATCCCCATCACAAACACCGGGATCGGAAGATGGGGCTGGAGGTGGAACAGTTTCACCCTCAGTAGGTGTAGGAACTGGTGCAGTCTGATCAGGAGTAGTAGAATCAGGCACTGTAGTAGCTGGGGGAATATCCTCACCCCTCGGGCACTCACCCACATCGTCAAGTATAGAATCAACTGCCACTCCTGGGGTGGCATTGGCTCCTTGGCTAGTTCTTGACTTCTTCCTAGGCGCCATATACTAAATATTAGAGCAATGCATGAGTTAGAGGAGGGACAGTCTTACAATCAGCTCTATCGCACAATCTAGAACATCAAAGAAGGGTATTATTCCTAAATGCCCAAGTAGCCTCCTAATTAAAGATATGGTCGACAACACACTGATAAGAAGGACTCTACTAGACACGGCTCTGAGATATCCTAGGATACTTTAAAACCTTAGGCTCTGATACCAAGCTTGTCACGCCCCGTCCTTGGAGAGCGCGACCGACGCTCAACAAGGATACCCCAGTCGAGCAAGCCTGCACAATGTCGTCTACCCAACTCGTCCATGAATAAAGAGAATAATACATTTCATAAAGAGGTAAGAGGTCATGTGAACAACGCCAGTTCATTTCCATAAGTTACATCATTAATAAGACTCCAAAATAGTACACTATACAATCATAGTTAAAGTGGAACAAGTGATACGATTACAACATTTTTAGTTTAACCTTCCCAAAAGAAGGTACAACCCACGCTACGTCTATGGAGCCTCTAACAGAAATAAAAGAGTGTCACGGCAGTGCCGGCAACAAGGCTCCGGCTATACCTCAAAATGCTATGTACAAAGGACAAGAGATACAGGACCCCGAAATGAAGTGGGGCTCACCAAATCTGCTGGGAAGAGGGTGTGTTGCTATCAATGATCAATGCCATCTGCTGCGGAACCACCTGCATCTATTAAAGATGCAGCGCCCCTGGTAAAAGGGACATTAGTATATATGGAATAGTACTAGTATGTATGACTAAACACCCTCTCATTAGAACAAGTAGCAATACAAGAAAGAATAATCACAGAATCAATGAAAGCCTCAAACAATACTAAACATCAAGTTAGGAGCAACATAAGTTTTCAATTAGATTTCCATTATTTTAGGTTGGGAGATCTTAGCACCGATATAGATATACCGCCGTGTATTTTTCACGAAGTCCGATCACGGCCCGATCGGCTAGGTTGCCTCATCCGAAGACATTAACCACAATCACAATTACTATCACAAACTTCAATCATTATCTCAATCACAATCTCAAGCACAATCACCACCATGTGTGCGGCATGGCGTCCGATCACGACTCGACCGGCTAGGCCGTCTCACCACAATGTTGTGTGGATCGACATCACCCTTTTCTAGCAATCATCTCATTCCAATAAATAGGAATAATTTCATGACATCAATCTTATCCCAAATGAGGGAAATAATTACAATTCACTCCTACACCGGTATGTGTAGTTTCGGGGTTAGGCTATTTCAACCTACCCTTCCTCGGTGACTAACGATACCCCCGAAGTGTTTATTATTAAAAGGATTTACAACTCATTTCAACATATTTTATACGCCTCTTTGTTTCATTGGCACTAATGGCCCCAAATGTAATATCATTCTTGGCACGTTGGCCGTATTTCATATTTCATGCTCACCTCTTTCACTTTCAAACATCATCACAGATCATCAACAACAAAGAATTTCTATTCAAGATTTTAAGTACACATCTGAGCAAGTAAGAGTCTTAAGCACATTGAGATTTCTTACATAATTTGGCATAATAGCTTTCATTAGAATCACGACTTGAAGTTAGAACATTTAGATATGCAACCCATACCTTGAACTCATTCTCAAATAGTAACACAACATAACAAGAACATTTGGAATACGTATTGAACACATATATATTGTGACACAAGGCTTATTCAGAACAATCAATTTATAATGAGCAACTCGGGACTTACAAGGACATTGTGTGGTTTAATTCTAAAAGAGGAATTTAGCCAACATACCTTCCTTGAGCTTTCTTTTATTTTACTACAACATTCCGAAACTCCTAGCGACTTCAATCTAATTAAAGACATGACAAAATTTAACTATAATTAGGAAGATTCTCAGGGGTTCAGCTCATTTGAGCATTTAATCAAGCACTAGGTGTGCATTAAGGTCTCAAGGTCCTCCTATGGCGGATTCCTTTACCCCACAATCAACCCCTACTACCTCCCTACCACCTATATTAGTACATGCATGCATAAACAACAACCCTCATTCTCAAAACCTTCCTCCTCATTACCTATTCCCAAACAAAATTTGGAAATTGAAGGTCAGGGCTAGAATCTTACCTCTTGGTTGAAGACCTTGTGAGCTTTCTTGTTGAATTTCAAGGCTTGAACAAGATTTTCGATGAACAATTAGCTTAGAGATTTCTCCTCTCACTCCAGGGCACTTACTCTCTCTCTAAAAATATCAGATATTCCCTTCAAAAATAGTCCCTTACATATATTTATCGAGGTAGGGTCGGGTTATAAAAATAGAAGAATGGACCCTCTAAAATCCGGATCGCACTACAGACCAGGCTAGGCGAGCTCTGCAGCGAGCTACAGACTAAGATTCACGAAGGATATAGCATGGTCTAGTGCGCTACAGACCAGTCTTCGCAAGGGATATAACACTGTCTAATGCGCTATAGACCAAGATTCACGAGGGATATATCACGGTCTTGCGCGCTAGGAGCTGGGTGACGCAAGGTCGAAATGATTTAACTCCCCAACGCACTGTGCAACTCAAAAAGTTCAAAATTACAATATATTAGCCTACCTAGGCACCACAGAACCTTAAATTAGTTGCCGAAAATTTACGGGGTCTTACATCTTCCCTCATTTATGATCATTCGTCCTCGAATGAGGGACAAAATCTGCCATTAGCATCCAATGTAATTTAGCTATTACTTCACACACCAATAGTTCCCAATTTTTTTGATTAACTCCCTAAATTTCCAAAACTTTTGCCTGAGTTTCCCCTGTAATTGGACCTATACACCTGTCAGAGAATTCTAGAAACCAAACCTAACAACATATACATAAATCAACGACGCAACATAACATGAAAACAATGCCAACCGTGGCCTCATGAGCAATATATTACCAAAAGGAACACACTTAAACATCAATTGTACAAGCGAAACATAATTCATAAAAGGTAAACTCTTAGCATTTTCATAGAACACAACTTCATAAATACATAGCTATTCAAACAAATGAGGGTACTTTATCTTTATTTTTTCCTCAGCCTCCCAGATGGCCTCTTCGACTTGTTGGTTTTGCCATAGCATTTTCACGGAGGCAATTTCTTTATTTCTCATCTTACGGACTTGCCTATCAAGAATGGAAACTAGAATATCTTCATAAGTCAATTCCTCATTAACCTCAGTAGTCTCAACTAGAACAATAAGAGACGGATCTCCAATCACTTTCTTCAACATGGATACATGAAACACCGGGTGCACTAAAGACATTTCTGGAGGTAGTTCTAGCCTGTAAGCCACCTGACCAATCCTCTGAATGATTATGTACGGTCCGACATACCTCATACTCAATTTCCCTTTCTTGCCAAATTGCATTATACCCTTCATAGGGGAAACCTTCAAGAATACCCAATCATCTTATTTGAACTCCAAATCCCTATAACGAACATCCGAATAGGACTTCTGACGACTCTGAGCAGTTTTTAACCGCTTCTTAATGATCTTAATCTTCTCCATAGCCTGATACACGAGGTCTGGTCCTATCAACTTTGCTTCCCCAATCTTGAACCATTGAATGGGAGATCTACATATCCTAACATATAAAGTCTTAAACGGTGTCATCTGAATGCTAGCGTGATAACTGCTATTGTAGGAAAATTCTATGAGTGGAAAATGATCATCCCAGCTACCTTTGAAGTCAAGAACACAAGCGCACAACATATCCTCAAGTGTATGAATATTCCGCTCAGCCTGCCCGTCAGTCTACGAGTGAAAAGTTGTACTAAGATTCACCCGAGTACCCAAACCTTACTGAAATTTCTTCCAAAAATTAGCTGTGAATTGTGCCCCTCGATATGAGATAATAGTAACTGGAGTGCCGTGCAACCTGACTATTTCCTTGATATACAACTGAGCATATTGTTCTGTTGTGTCGGTAGCCTTAACAGGTAGGAAGTGTGTTGATTTTGTGAGTCGATCCACAATCACCCAAATCGAGTCGAACTTACGAGGAGTGTGAGGTAGCCCTACCACAAAGTCCATGTTGATTATATCCCACTTCCACATTGGAATTTCTATATTCTGTGCCAACCCACTGGACCTTTGATGTTCGGCCTTCACTTGTTGACAATTTGGACATCTTGCCACAAAGTCTGCTACATTTCTCTTCATATCATTCCACCAGTAAACTTCCTTAAGATCATGATACATCTTCGTAGAGCCCGGAATATCTAGAAGTGTGAGCCTCAATCGTGATTCTTTCCCCAAGACCATCCACATTTGGAACACATAGTCGCCCTTAGTACCTTAGCGTACCATCATCCATGCTAAGAGAAAAAACCATAGTCTTATGTTTATGAATCCCCTCCTTCAACTATACCAATAATAGATCATCGTACTACTTCTCCTTAACTTCCACAACAAGCGATGATTCAGCCCTATTTTGCACAACTACCTCTTCTTCACTAGAGTCTGTAAAACGAACTCCCAAACTAGCTAACCGATGAACTTCCTTGGCCAATAACCTTTGATATGCCTCTAAGTGAGCCAAACTACCATAGATTTCCGGCTAAGAGTATCCGTCAGAACATTCGCCTTCCCCAGATGATATAGAATATCGATGTCGTAGTCCTTGAGTAACTCAAGCCATCTTCTCTACCTCAGATTCAATTCCTTTTGCTTGAAAATATATTGAAGGCTCTTATGGTCCGTGAATATATCCACATGGACCCCATACAAATAATGATGCCAAATCTTCAATGCAAATACCACCGCTGTAAGCTCTAAGTCATGTGTTGGATAATTCTTCTCATGATTCTTGATTTGCCTAGAAGCATAAGCGATCACCCTTCCATGTTGCATCAACACACACCCTAGTCCGATTCTCGAAGCATCACAATATATTACAAACCCATCCGTACCCTCTGGTAGGGTCAACACTGGTGCCGTAGTTAATCTTGATTTCAACTCTTGGAAGCTCCTTTCATAAGCATCTAACCATTGGAACTTAACTGCATTCTGTGTCCATTTAGTCAATGGAGAGGCAAGAGTAGAGAACATCTCCAAAAATCTTCTGTAATACCCAGCTAAGCCCAAGAAACTGCGAATCTCTGTTGGAGTTGTAGGCCTCGGCCAATTCTTCACAATGGCACTCTTCTGCGGATCAACCTTAATTCCTTCTCTAGAGACAACATGATCCAAGAACGTGACAGATTTAAGCCAAAATTCACACTTTGAAAACTTCGCATAGCCAAAATTCACACTTCAAAAACTTCGCATACAACTTGTGCTGATATAGAGTCTGCAAAACCGCCCCGAGATGATCGGCATGGTCCTCTCAAATTCGTGAATATACCATAATATAGTCAATGAACACTATCACAAAGGAGTCGAGGAAAGGCTTGAAGACTCCATTCATAAGATCAATGAAAGTTGCCGGGGCATTTGTTAACCCAAAAGACAAGAAAACTACCCAAACTTAAGCATAATTAGTAGCTACGCATGGACTCTCGTCACCTCGTACGTGCGTATCCCCCACAATTAGAAGCAAAAGAAATTCAAAACACATATGGGGTAAATTCCCTCTTACAAGGTTATGCAAGAGACTTACCTCATCTCAAAGCTCACTTTTCGGCCCACGAACTCACTCTAAAGTCTCAACTTAGTGCCGAACAATCAGAAGCTAGTCAAATATTATATAAATTAATCAATATACACTCATAAGTTTGTAATTTAGATATTAGAGTAATTACCCAACCCAAGTTGGAAGATGCATTCTTAGGTAGATTCGTGGTTAAATCCCATTTTTATCAAAACCTAGATTTTTCAACTAAACCCACAATTTCTACAATATATGTGTTAAGAATCTACCTAAGAATGAATGTATTAAACTCATCTTGTATAGAAATTACTTACCTCAAAGTACTAGGTGAAAACCCCTCTTCAAGAGCTCCAAAAGCGTCCAAGAAGTGAAAGAAATGAACCAAAATAGCCTAAGTCCCGACCTTAAATGAACCTCACTGCCCCAGCAATTTTCGCTTCTGCGGGTCCATGGTCGCACCTGCAGAAAATTCATCGCTGGTGCGGTCCTAGCCCAGGCTACCTCCCTTCGCTTCTGCGGATAGGCTCCCGCATCTGTGGAAGATCTGTCGCACCTGTGACCTAGGCCTGGCCGACATCCATTTGCATTTGTGGCCCTATCATCGCAGAAGTGAGGCCGCTTCTACGGAACTCCCTTCTTTTCTGCGGGCCACTGACCACCAATCCAAGGCCGCTTCTGCGATCAAAGCTTGTACCTGCGAGCTCGCAATCTCGCGGGTGCGGACGCACCAGAACTGGTGCACCAGCAGTCTTTCATGAAAATTTCCGAGTCCGATTCAAATCCTTTTCGCTTCCGAGACCCCATCCAATAACACTCACACATCCAACAACATAATATGGACCCTCTCGCACGATCAAAACACCAAAGTAACATCTATATATACAAATCGGATGCTAAAACACATAATCGAATTATGAAACTCAAAAACTTCTAGAAACACTTTCGCGCATCCGATTCCTATCAAATCAACTCGGAATGACACCAAATTTTGCATGCAAGTCACAAATCACCATGCGGAGCTTCGTCCAACTCCACAAGAAGAGAGAATACTCTATGAACATCCGATTTAAAAGCTATTACAAGACTAATACACAAGGAAACACAATTTTCATTAACGGTCAAGTAACCCGCCCAAACTCAAAGTAAGTGAAATTCGGTCTTTACGAATTTTTTATCAAGTTTCAATATAATTTAGGCACTTAGATTAACAAGTAGAGTGCAAACAATACAAGTATTGTATGATTTGGGTCCTAAAACTAACTGAACTTAAGCATAATTAGTAGCTATACACGGAATCTCGTCACCTCGTGCGTGTGTAGCCCCCACAATTAGAACAAAATAGAAATTCAAAATACCTATGGGGTAAATTTCCTCTTACAAGGTTAGGCAATAGACTTACCTCATCTCAAAGCTCACTTTCCGGCCCACAAACTCACTCTGAAGTCTCAACATGGTGCCGGGCAATCCAAAGCTAGTCAAATATTATATAAATTAATCAATATACACTCACAAGTTTGTAATTTAGCTATTAGAGTAATTATCTAACCCAAGTTGGAAGATTCTTAAAAATCAACCCCGGGCCCACGTGCACGAATTTCGGAAATTTTTGAAGATAAATATTATCCATAACTCACGAACTCAAAAATATATTTTTCACCCAATTCCATAATCATTTTTGTAGTTAAATCCCTTTTTTTAATCAAAACTTAGGTTTTTATACTAAACCCACAATTCTACAATTTATGTGTTAAGAATCTACCCAAAAATGCATGTATTAAACTCATATTGTATATAAATTACTTACCTCAAAGTACTAGGTGAAAACCCCTCTTCAAAAGCTCTAAAATCGTCCTAGAAGTGAAAGAAATGAACCAAAATTGACTTAGTCCCGACCTTAATTGAACCTCACTGCCCCAGCGATTTTTGCTTCTGCGGGTCCAGGGGCGCACCTGCGGAACATCCATCACAGGTGAAGTCCTAAATCAGGATGCCTCCCTTCGCTTCTATGGACGGGTTCCTGCTTCTGCGGAAGATCTGTCGCACCTGCAACCTAGGCCCGATCGGCCTCCATTTGCATTTGCGGCCGCTTCTGCGGAACTTCCTTCACTTCTGCAGGCCACTGACTACCAATCCAAGTCAGCTTCTGTGATCAAATCTCGTACCTATGAGCTCGCACCTGCGGCCAAAATCTCGCAGGTGCGGACGCACCAGAACTGGTGCACCAGCAGTCCTTCATGCAAATTTCCGAGTCCGATTCCAATTCGTTTCGCATCCGGGGGCCCCCCAGGACCCCATCCAATAACACTCACACATCCAACAGCATAATACGGACCCGCTCCATGATCAAAACACCAAAATAACATCTAGAAATATGAATCGGATGCCAAAACACATAATCAAATTATGAAACTCAAAAACTTCTAGAAACACTTCCGCACATTCGATTCCTATCAAATCAACCCGGAATGATGCCAAATTTTCCGTGCAAGTCACAAATCACCATACAGATCTATTCCCAGCTCAGAATCCCAAACGTACCTCGATAACACCAAAACCTACTTCAAACCAAATTTAAAGAACTTGTAAACCTCCAATGCGCCAACTTTCAATATTAAGCACCGAAATGCTTCCGGGTCATCCGAAACCCAATCCGAACATATGCCAAGTCCAAAATTATCATACGAACCTATTGGGACCGTCAAAACCTAGTTCCGAGGTCGTTTACTAAAAATATTGACCCAAGTCAAACTTACCCCTTTTAAGCCAATATTAAGGAACTAAGCGTTCTAATTTCAACCCGAACCCTTTCAAACCCGAACTAACCATCCTTGAAAGTCATAAAATAGTAAAAGCACATACGAGGAGTTTTATTTAAGGGAATAGAGATCTAGAAAGCAAAACGACCATTCGGATCGTTACACAATTAATGCACCTTACACACTTAAGGAAATATTTAGACTAAGATACAATAATAATTAAAATTACCAAAAAGGCCCTAAAATTATGAGTTTATGAAAATAATTCCAATAGAATCTCGTAATGCATAAAATCTATCTTCTAGCAAGGGATTCGTAAATATGTCTGCTAATTTATCGGTGGAACTTAAAAACAATAATTCTATGTTGCCTTTAAGAACATGATCTCTAATAAAATGGTGCTTAATATCTATATGCTTAGCTCTAGAATGATGCACATGATTCTTTAATAGACAAATACTACTAGAATTATCACACAATATTTGAACAGGCTTAATAAATAATTCATAGTCACCCAATTGATGAGACATCCATATTAATTGAGCACAATATTGTCCAATTGCAATGTACTCTGCTTCAGTTGTGGAAAGAGCTATTGATCCACGTTTCTTACTGTTCTAGGAGATTAGTGCTTTTCCCAATAATTGACAAGTCCCATATGTACTTTTTTCTATCTTTCTTGTCACCTGGAAGATCAACATATGAAAATCTCTCAAGTTAAAAATTGTTAGAGCGAGGATACCAAAGTCCGTAAGAGGTGGTTCCAATGATATAGCGAATAATTTGATATACTGTTGTTAAATGAGACTCTTTAGAAGCTGACTGAAACCTAGAACATTAACAAACACTGAACATGATATCTGGTCGACTAGCCGTTAGATATAATAGAGATCCAATCATTCCATGATACTTGGTTTCGTCTACTGATTTTCCCTGTTCATCCATGTCTAAACTTGTAGAAGAACTCATAGGAGTTCCAATTGATTTGGTTTTGCTCATTCCAAATTTTTGAATCAATTCCTTCGTATACTTGGTTTGGCAGATGAATATTCCACTTTCTGATTGATGGATTTGTAGTCCAAGAAAAAATATCAGCTCTCCCATCATACTCATTTCGAACTTACTTTGTATGAGATTTGAGAAATTCTTGCACAAAAGAAGATTAGCACTACCAAATATGATATCATCTACATAGATTTGAATAATGAGATTACCTTCAGTAGATCTCTTGATAAATAAAGTAGTATCCATCTTACCTCTGGTGAACCCATGATTAGTTAAAAAGGAACTCAATCTTTCATACCAAGCTTGAGGAGCTTGTTTGAGTCCATAGAGAGCTTTAGCTAGCTTATACACATGATAAGGAAATTGTGAGTTTTCAAAGCCATGAGGTTGTTTTATATATACCTCCTCATCAATGAAACCATTTAGAAAATCAATTTTAGTATCCATTTGAAATAGCTTAAAACCTTTGCAAGATGCATAGGCAAGAAATATATGAATTGATTATAACCGTGATACTGGTGCAAAGGTTTCATCATAGTCGACCCCTTCCTACTGTGAGTAGCCTTGAGCTACTAGTCTGGCTTTGTTTCTTACTACCTTTCTTTCTTCATTTAGCTTATTTCGGAATACCCACTTTGTTCCGACTACAGTAGCATTTGCTGGCTTAGGTACTAATTCCCAAACTTGGTTTTTGTTAAATTGATCAAGTTCATCATGCATGGCTTGTATCCAACTGGAGTTCTTTAGGGCTTCATCAACTTTCTTTGGTTCTACTTGAGAGATGAGTGTAATATTTTCTTTCTTTTTGAGAGACCCTCTGGTTTACATCCCTTCGTTTGGATCCCCTATGATGAAATTTTGAGGATATCCAGGTTCGCTTCTCCATTCATTCGGCCGGGTTCCAACTGTAGAAGTAGTCGACTCCTTTTGTGGTTCGGCAAGATTGATCAGAGGTTCATTAGTCAACTCTGTGACTATGACTGGTGTATCAGTCGACTTCTGTAGCTTATTTGTCTGTGATACTTCTTGGCAGGTATCTTCATCACCTTCAATGATTCCTTTCTCGGCCATAGAGTTATTTTTATCGAATATAACATACATTGATTCTTCTACAGATAATGTATGTTTGTTATAAACTATAAATGATCTACTATTTGTTGAATAACCAAGAAAAATACCTTCATCACTCCTTGGATCAAATTTTCCAAGGTTATCCTTACCATTGTTGTGAATAAAGCACTTACTTCTGAATGAGTGAAAGTAGCCAATATTTAGACTCTTACCTTCCATAATTCATATGGAGTCTTCTTCAAAATAGGTCTTATGAGGCACCTGTTGAGAATATGACGTGTTGTAGTAACTGTTTCTGCGCAAAAGTAATTTGGCAATGAATGTTCTAATATCATTGTTCTTGCCATATCTTGTAGAGTTCTATTCTTGCGCTCAACTACCCCATCCTGTTGGGGTGACCTTGGGAATGATAAGTTATGGGTATACCCATGATCATTACAAAATTCTTCAAAGGATCTGCTTTCAAACTCTCCTCCATGGCCGCTTTGGATGGTTGTGATAAGATACCTTTTTTCTCTTTTAATTTTTTTGCAGAAAATCTCAAAAAATTTCAAAGCTTCATCTTTATGAGATAATAAAATTACCCATGTAAAACGTGAGTAGTCATCAACAATAACAAAAGTATAATATTTACCTCTAATGTTGGCAGTTCTAGTGGGTCCAAACAAGTCCATACGAAGCAATTACAAGGGCTTGGTAGCGGACACAATGTCCTTGGTTTAGAAGAGTTTCTAGTTTGTTTACCAATCTGACATACATCACATACATGATTTCTAGAAAAGTTGAGTTTGGGAAGACCAATAACTAAATCATGCTTGGATGGTTTTTCAATAAGATGCATGCTTGCATGACCAAGTTTTTTATGTCAAAGCCATGGATCGTCAGAAATGGATGCTAGACAAATATGACTATCTAGATTTTTAATGACATTAAGAATATAAACATTTTCATACCTTTTTCTTGGTAGAATGATTTTACTTGTTTCATCTTCAATGGCATCCTGTTTTCTTGAATTTTACTTCATATCCCGAATCACATAGCTGACTTGTGTTCAAAAGATTGTAGTCGAGTCCATCTACAAGATATACCTCTGTAATATCACAATTATTTCTGAATGGAACTGTACCAGTACCAACTATCTTTTCTTTTGAATCGTCACCAAATTTGACATTCTCACCATTTATTTTTGTGACTTCTTTGAACATATTTTTGTCACCCGTCATGTGATCGGAACACACACTATCTAAATACCATTTTTCTTTGCAGCTCTTTCTGTGGTGTTCCTGCAAAATAGAATTGTCACCTTCTTTTAGGTACCCAAGCTTACTTGGATCCTTGTTGGTTAGTTCTACTGGAATCAGGATTGTTTTTGGGTTTTCAAATCCATCCTGAAATATTAGGTTTACGAAATCGACAAAAAGAATATTTATGTCCAACTTTGTTACAGTAATGACACATAGGGATTGATCCAGTTTTCGATCTACCACTTGTGTTAGTACTTGTGGACTCAGTTCTAACCAGTCCTTTTCTTGTTGACTTGTAAGTCGCCTGGTTAAACTTGACTGAACTGCGACTGGTGGATTTGATCATGCCATTAAGTTGCATTTGCAATTCTTGAACTTCATCTTGAAGTACGTATCTTTCAATTTCACAGAATTCAAGCTTAAGTTCCCAGTCTTTCTTTTCCCTATTGAGTCTCCTTAGTTCATTCAATATTTTTTTAGACTCTTTTAGAGTAAGGTCAAGAATATCCTGTAATTTATTACATCTATCACAATTATAGAATCTTACATCACTTGTTTCACCTCATGCCATGAAACAATTTTTAGTATCTTCCTTGCATTCATCGCCTGATGTATCTTCATCAGTCCAGCAACCAGAGTATTTGTTTATGTCATTTTCTAGGATGGTCATGAAGCACAGATTTGCTATTTCTTCGTGTTCTGAATTATCTTCATCACTAGAACTTTCGAAGGATTTGTTTTTGCTGAATCCTCTGGAGACTTTTCTTTTAAGATCTGGACATTCAGCTTGAACATGACTATACCTACCACACTCATAACACTTCCTGTCATTCTTGTCTTGTTCATTGTATTGCATGGTTTTCCTAGATGGCATCCTTTCCCTTCTTGTGTTTCTATACCTTCTCATTAAACCATTCACATTTCTTGATACCATGGCAATTTCTTCTTCAAGAGCTTCTAGATTGTCATCAATATCATTTTCAGGTCCTTCAGTTGTAGATTTTACGACAACTATTTTATTCTTTTCTTCCTGACTTGTTTTCTAGAGATGGGTTTTCTCGAATGCTATAAGATCTCCTCTTAGTTCATCATATGAAAGTTTGTTTAGATCTTGACATTCGAGTGAAACTACTTTCGTCTGCCAAGTGGTAGGTAAACTCTTTAGGATTTTTCGAACTTGATCACCACTGGAATAGGGTTTACCAAAAGCTTTCAGATCGCTATGATTTTGCTGAATCTTGCGAACATTTCCTCAATGGATTCTCCTTCTTTCATCTGGAAAAGTTCATAATTGTCACGACGACCCCAATTTCCCCCGTAGGAAGTCGTGAAAGCACTTAGTTTCTAAAACTAAGTAAGCCTATCAACATGCAGAATAATTGAAATAATAACTTAAAATCTCGAAACCTCAACAACTGCATAAATAAAATCTGTAACTCAAAATGTACAACTCCCAAAACCTGATGAAGTATAATTCACAAGCTCTAGTAACAATTCTGAACAAATCTTATACATCACTGTCTAAAATAGTGTAATGAAATAAGGAAAACAAGATAAAAGGGGACTCTGAGGTCTGCAGACGTGGGCAGGTGAACCTTGAAGTCTCCAAAGCAACCTCAACTCACTAATGATGGAACTGATAGGAAGTACCTAGATCTGCACAAAATGATGTGCAGAAGTGTTGTATGAGTATACCACAACGGTACCCAGTAAGTGCCAAGCCTAACCTTGATAGAGTAGTGACGAGGTCAGGTCAAGGCCCTACTGGATATAATAAAAAACAAGGCGAAATATATAATGATATACTAATAAGGACAAAGGGAATGAAACAATAAGGAATTTACCAAAGTTAACAACATAGAATCAAGGCAGTAATACAACACGGAAGGAAAACAAGAATTTACATGTTAAGGATACAAGCAACCAAGACAAATACAACAAATAGAGAAAAGATCAACAAGGGCCACTCCCGAGGTACCACCTCGTAGTCCCAAATCATAAAAAAACACTCACAATCTTTCCTTATATTACCGCAGGAGCCTTTACATTTAATTTTGAAAATTATTTTTTCCGAAATAACAACCCCCGTTTTAGCCCACCTTATCACACCGCATGATTTCTAGTAGTTCCCCTACTAGCCACGCGTATCAAGCCCATCTTATCTCACTGCATGCATTTCAACACCCAGATCTTATACCACCACATGCATATCAATATCACAACGTATCACAATTCGCACCTCAAGTGCCCAAATATCACAACTTGTCAGAAAACCAAACAATAATAAAATTTCACAATAAGGAGCCCACGACTCAACCACAATGTACACAAGTCTCAGCAATAACAATCGGAGAGTAACTCAATAAAAACGATGTCTCACAACTTATACTTTGCCTCAATAAGAACCACGGTCTTTTCAACTCAATACCAAATTCAACAACAAGATATTCCAAGAATAGCAATTTCAAGTAAGGAATGCATAGTTAAATAATGAGTACAAAATAAAAAGGAAGCAAGTAATTCAACCAGACATGTAGCACAATTTGCAAATAAGAGATAAAGTAAGTAGACAGGTGAAATTAGTCTAAATATGATGACTACAACATGTTAAGTAACTCAATTAAAGCATGAAAGGAAACTACATAGCTAAAAATAGGAAATTTCACATTTGGCCCATGTACGCACTCGTCATCTTGCATACACGACTTTCACATATCACAATTATCACAACAATAATAAATCCTAAGGAACCTTTCCCCCACGCAAGGTTAAACAAGTCACTTACCTCGAATCTAGTCAAAACAATTTCATACTATAAATATAACTATAGGAAACTAATTTAAACAATGAAACTACGATCTTTGCAAAGAATTGAAAATTTGACCCAAAAGGTCAACACGGGCCCGCTTCTCGGAACCCAACCAAAAATATAAAATTCGAACACCCATTCGATATCGAGTCCAACCATAAAAGAATTATCCAAATCCGACCTCATTTTGCCTTTCAAAACCCAAAAGGTTAGTCTAAGAAGTTCTACCACTTTTCCCCAAATATTTCCAACTCCAATTCTTAATTACATGATAATATCAATGATAGATTAGTGTAATTTAACCAAAATCAAGTTAAGAATCCTTACCTCAACAATCCCTATGAAAATACCTCGAAATTTCGTCTCCCACCGAGCTCCCAAAATCCCAAAATAAAATATGAATCAAAACCCTCGAAAATTCTCTTTTCTGACCACTTAAATCGCACCTACGACCTTACTGCCGCATCTGCGGCTCCGCACCTATAGAAAAACCATTGCAGGTGCGGAATTCACTTAAGTCCAAAGAAATCGCTTATGTGGAAAAGGGCTCGTATATGCGCATGCGCACCTGCGGCTCAAGCGTCGCACCTACAAAACACTGACGCTCTTGGGCTCCTCTCCACCGCAGAAGCGAAGCCGCATCTGCAGAATGTTTTCTGCTCCTGCGCCCCCAGCTGGGCATGCCCAGTTCCTCATATGTGACCAAGTGATCGCTTTTTCGAGAAGGCTCCTGCGGCCATTCCCTCAGCAGGTGCGAAAACACCTGAAGCTGCAAAGCTTCAGCAGTCCAACAAGTCCACAAACGATCTGATTTCCATCAGACTCACACCCGAGGGCCCCAGGATCCCGTCCGAATATACCAACAAGTTCCAAAATACATAACGGACCTACTTGTGACAACAAATCACATCAAACAACACAAATTCTATGAATCGCAACACAAATTCAAGCCTAAGCAATTAAGAACTTACGAATTCTGAAGCCAATGCCGATCATACCAAAACAACTCCGATTGACCTCAAATTTTGCACACAAGTCATAATTGACATTACTGACCTATTCCAACTTTTGGAATCATGATCTGACCCTGATATCAATAAATTCCACTCTCGGTCAAACTTTTCAAAATCTTCTAACTTTCCAACTTTCAACAATTCACGCCGAAACGATCGACGGACCTCCAAATCAACATCCAGACATGTTCCTACGACCAAAATCACCATACGGAGCTGTTGGAACCGTCAAACTCCATTCCGGAGTCATCTTCATAAAAGTCAAACTACGGTCAACTCCTACGACTTAAACTTTCAGCTTAGGGATTATGTGTCCCATATCACTCTGAAACTCTCCCGAACCCGACACCAAGCACCCCGGCAAGTCACGTAACCACAATATAACTTAGATGGAGAATAAATTAGAGGATCAGGGCTAAAATACTCAAAATGACCGGTCGGGTCATTACATCCTCCCCTCATAAAACAAACGTTCGTCCTCGAATGAATATAGATACATACCTGAAGTGGTGAAAAAATGAGGATAACGCCTTCACATATCATGCTCGGTCTCCCAAATCGCCCCATTAACTGTTTGACCCCTCCATTAAACCTTCACTGAAGCAATGTTCTATGACCTCAACTTTCAACCTGCTTGTCCAAAATGGCCATCGGCTCCTCAACATAAGATAAATCCTTGTCCAACTGGACCGAGCTGAAATCTAACATATGAGACGGATCGTCGTGATACTTTCGGAGCATAGAAATATGGAATGCTGGATGAACTGCAACTAGGGGTGTTCATAAAAACCCCAAAAAGCTTAACCAAACCGACCAAAAAAAAACCGATACTTTTTAGGTTTGGTTTGGTTTTGGTTTGAATTTTAAAAACCGATCAAATTTGGTTTGGTTTTGGTTTTGATTTTAACCAAAAAATAACCAAAAAAAAATCGAACCAAACCGACTATAGAAGTAGCTATTTAAATTTATTATTACAACTATATAAAGTTTTTAAAATTTTATGGTACATATTAGTCGTTTGTATTTGAAGTCTAGTTCATTGCTATTACAATAATCTAATCTTTTGCCTTTATATTCTAGTTTGATTGGTAGTTTGCTTTTGCTAAGTACAAGAATTATTTCATGTTAAAAATAATCGATTTTTAATTGAGAATTTAAATTATTCATCACTATTTGAATCAATTATCACCAATATATTATGGTAAATGATAGATTTCTCAAAGAGCAATTGGTTTGATAGTGTTATATTGAAAATGTAGTTTTCGGAATATGTGTTTGGTAGTGTATGTCTCATATTTAAGAACAAAACTGATAAATAACCGAAAAATCGATAAAAACCGAATTGCTAAAAAACCGACTTAATTGGTTTGTTTTGGTTCCAACATTTTAAAAACCGACTTACTTGGTTTGGTTTCTTTTTAGGGAAAAACCGTTCCAAACCGAACCATGAACACTCCTAACTGCAGCTAGACTGGGTGATAGCGCAAGTCTGTAAGCCAGCTATCCAACCCTCTCAAGAATCTCAAAAGATCTGATGTACCTAGGGCTCAATTTGCCTTTCTTCCCGAACCTCATGATACCCTTCTTGGGCGAAACCCGGAGCAAGACCCGCTCCCTAACCATGAATGCAACGTCGCGAACCTAGCCTCACCCGGCTCAAACCAACCCACTGGAGACTGAAACCATCTACTATACAAAGCCACATACGGAGCCATCTGAATGTTCGGTTGGTAACTGTTATTGTAGGCAAACTCTGCAAGCGGTAAGAACTTATCCCAAGAACCCCCAAACTCCATCACACACGCACGGAGCATCCCTTTGAGGGTGAAAGGTTGTACTCAAATCCACCCGCGTGCCTAACTCATGTTGAACGGCTCTCTAGAACCGCGATGTAAACTGCGTACCCCAGTCAGAGATGATAGATACCAGCACACCATGAACCCTGACAATCTCGCGAATATAAACCTGAGCTAGCTACTCTGAAGAATAACTAGTAACTATTGGAATGAAATGAGCTGACTTAGTCAATCTATCCACAATCACCTATACTATATCAAACTTCCTCCGAGTCTGTGGGAGCACAACAACACAATCCATAGTGATCCGCTCCCATTTCCACTCTGAAATTTCTAACCTCTGAAGCAATCCACTAGGCCGTTGATACTCATACTTCACTTGCTGACAGTTTAGCCACCGAGCTACATATTCCACTATGTCCTTCTTCATCCGCCTCCACCAATAGTTCTGCCTCAAGTCCTGATACATCTTGGTGGCACCCGGATGAATGGAGTACCGAGAACTGTGAGCCTCCTAGAGAATCAACTTACGCAAGCCATCTACATTGGGCACACATAGCCTGCCCTGCATCCGTAACACACTGTCATCCCCAATAGTGACCTCCTTCGCATTGCCGTGTTGAACCATATCCTTGAGGACAAGCAGATGGGGGTCATCATACTGAAGCTCTCTAATATGATCATAAAGAGAAGACCGAGAAACCACACAAACCAAAACTTGACTCGGCTAAGAAACATCCAGTCTAACAAACTGGTTGGCCAAGGCCTGTACATCCAAGGCTAATGGCCTCTCTACTACCAGTAGATATGCTAAACAGCCCAAACTCTCTGCCTTGCGACTCAAGGCATCGGCCACCACATTGGCCTTCTCGGGATGATATAAAATGATGATATCATAGTCCTTAAGCAACTCTAACTACCTTCGCCGCTACAAGTTAAAATCCTTTGGTTTGAACAGATGCTGCATACTCCGGTGGTCGGTGTAGACCTCACAAGGGACACCATACAAATAGTGTCGCCAAAGCTTCAAGGCATGAACAATAGTTTCTAACTCGAGGTCATGGACATGATAGTTCTTCTCATGCACCTTCAGCTGTCTAGACGCATTGGCAATCACCCTACCATCTTGCATCAACACCGCGCCGAGACCAATACGCGACGCATCACAGTTCACGGTATAAGACCCCAAACCCGAAGGCAACACCAACATTGGGCTATAGTCAAGGCTGTCTTGAGCTTTTGAAAGCTATCCTCACACTCCTCCGTCCACCTGAATGGAGCACCCTTCTGGGTCAATCTGGTCATAGGTGCTGCCATCACCGAGAAACCCTCTACACTATGACAGTAATACCCTGCCAAACCAAGAAAACTCCAGATCTTCGTAGCTAAAGACGGTCTGTGACAACTTTGCACTGCTTCAATCTTCTTCAGATCCATCTTGATCCCCTCACTCGACACTACATCACCCAAAAATGCCACCGAATCAAGCCAGATGCTCATCCTCAGGTGCTGCTCATGGTCCTTCCAGCTTCGGGAGTACACTAGAATGTCGTCGATAAACACAATGATAAATAAGTCAAGATAGGGCCAAAATACACTGTTCACAAGTGCATGAATGTTGCTGGGGCGTTGGTCACCCCAAAAGACATCACAAGGAACTCGTAATGACTATACCGAGTCCTAAAGGCAGTCTTTGGGGATATCTAGCTCCTGAATCTTCAACTGATAATATCCTGAACGCAAGTCAATCTTGGAGAACCCCCTGGAACTCTGTAGCTGATCAAATAGGTCATCAATACGTGGTAATGGATACATGTTCTTCAATGTAACCTTGTTCAACTGGCGATAATCAATGCACATGCGCATAAAACCATCATTCTTCTTTACAAACAAGATCGGAGCACCCCAAGGTGATATACTGGGCCGAATGAAACCCTTATCCAGCAACTCCTGCAACTACTCCTTTAACTCCTTCAACTCTGGTAGAGCCATATGATAGGGAGAAATAAAGATAGGTTGAGTGCCTGGTAACAAATAAATACCAAAGTCAATATCCCTATCGGGCGGCATGCCCGGAAGATCCGCCAGGAATACATCTGGATAATCTCTCACAACCGGAACTGACTCAACAATAGGAGTATCAACACTAACATCTCTCACATATGCTAGATACGCATCACACCCCTTCTCAACTATCCGCTGAGCCTTTTGAAATGAGATAATCCTGCTAGTAACATAATCTAAAGTACCTTTCCACTATAGCCGTGGTAAACTTGGCATAGCCAATGTCACCTTCTTGGCGTGACAATCAAGAATAACATGATAGGGTGACAACCAGTCCATACCCAAAATAATATCAAAATCTACCATACTGAGCAACAATAAATCGGCTCTGGTCTCAAAACCACTAAGAACAACCAAACACGACCGATACATATGGTCAACAATAAGGGAATCTCCCATAGGTGTGGACACATAGACGAGAGAACTCAAAGAATCAAGGGATATACCCAAATATGGAGAAAGTGAGATGACACATAGGAATAAGTAGAACCTAGATCAAATAAGACTGATGCATCTCCATGACAAACCAGAAAAATACCTGTGATGACTGAGTTGGATACAACCGCCTCCGTCCTAGCAGGACGAGCATAATATCTAGCTTGGCCTCCCCCTCTAGGGCAACCTCTACCTGCCCGACCCCTACCTCTAGATGGTTGTGCAGGTGGAGTTGTAACTGGTGCATTGACCATGGACTGAGAAGCCTAAGGACTCGGTGGAATACGCGAAGCCTGAGTAGTCTATAGAGGTGCACCCCTCCTGAGTCTAGGGTAATCCCTCACCATATGACGAGTGTTACCACACTCAAAACAAGATCTCGGAGGACGTGGCTGTTGTGGCTGGCTCGGGCCTGATAGGCTGGACTGACCACTGAAAGCCTCCCGTGCATGAGGTGCACTAGACAATGGCGGTGCATAATAGGGAGCTTAGGGCCTAGGAGTGGCTAGAATACCACTGGAAGCTGGAAATGATGAATGAACAAGGTGGCTCACATAGACACTACCATGACGAACTGTAACTGGGGCATGGGCACCACTATATGTGCCAGAATCCTGAGGCCTCTTGGCCTCCCTCCCCTCTCTCTCCCGGGCCCCCATACCCTCCAATCTTCTAGCGATCTCCACTACCAGCTGGTATACGATGTCCATCTCCAACCCTCGAGCCATGCTAGTTTTGATACCAGGGTTTAGCCCCTCGATAAATCGACGGACTCTCTCTCTAACAGTAGCAACCAAGGCTGGTGCATGCCTGGAAAAACCACTGAACCGGACCGTATACTCCGATACGGTCATAAAACCCTGGCGCAACTGCTTAAACTCTGCACGCCATGCATCTCTGAGACTCTGGTGAACAAACTCCCTCAAGAGCATTTCTGAGAACTGAGCCCAAGTGAGTGAAACTGCCTTAGCCGGACTACCCAACTCATATACTCGCCACCACTGAAAAGCCTCTCCCTTAAGCTAGAACGTAGTGAAAGAAACCCTACTAGACTCCATAATACCCATAGTACGAAGGATACAGTGGCACTCCTCAAGAACACGATGGGCATCCTCTGAAGCCAAGCCGCTGAAAGTAGGAGGGTGGTACTTCTTGTACCTCTCGAGCATGAGCTGCTCCCCCTCAGAAGTTGCTGCCCTAGCCTCGGGCTGAACTGGGGCAACCGACTACACTGGTATGACCTCTGGGACCAGGTAAATCTTGGCCCGCTACTCAGGGGTACGAGCGGTGGGAGTATGTGCTCCTCATCCGGCCTGAGATGTGGCAGGAGCAAGTGGGATCAACCCTGCCTGAGCTAAAGTGCCGAACATGCTTAGAAACTGGGCGAGGGTCTCCTAAAGTGCTGGGACAGTAACAGGCATCTCAGGTGCCTTCTCTTCAAGCTGGAGCTACTGGTGGCTCCTCTATAGTAGCTCGTACGTGTGCTCTAGCTGCACCACGTGGACGTCTTCGCCCTCTACCCCTACCCCGACCTCTCGCAGCTCTAGCAAGGGGTGCGGGTGTCTGGTCATTTGATCCGGCTGTGCATGTACTCACCATCTGTGAGAGAATAGAAACACAGAAGTTTAGAATCCCAAAGGCAAAAATTTTGCATGATAAGAAATCAAAGAAGTGAAGCTTTTCCTAATAGTTCCATAGCCTCCCGAAGATAAGTACAGACGTCTTTGTACCGATCCGGGAGAGTCTACTAAACCTGCTTGTGACTCATAACACCTATGAACCTAGAGCTCTAATACCAACTTATCACAATCCCAATTCCCTTTGTAGGAAGTTGTGACGACACCAAGTTTTTAAAACTAGGTAAGCCTATCAACATGCGGAATAATTAAAATAATAACTTAAAATCTCAAAACCTCAACAACTGCATATATAAAATCTGTAACTCAAAATGTACAACTCTCAAAACCTGGTGAAGTATAAGTCAAGAGCTCTAGTAACAATTCTGAACAAATCATATACATCACTATCTAAGATAGTGTAATGCTTTCTTCTTTTCCACCAGCCTTGAACCCTTGACCTAGTGGTGTTTCGAGAAACTCTCTCAAACAATCCTTGATTTATTTATTGTTTTTTGTTTGTTTTATCTCTCTCTCTCTTAAGTAAGATCAGCTTTTCTCTCTTCGCTACTGCTTCTCTCTAGGTGCTAGTTAGTCTAACGTGCGCCCATGAGTCCCATGGGAAGGGGACAAGGTCGGGGAAGAAGAAGACCTAAGAAAGAGATACAAATTGCTTTTAGGAGTGTTGTGCATGGTCAATCCAAAGTAAATGCTTAAACATCCAAACAAACAGCTACCATAAATCCAATGGAACATTTACCCTTATCGGAACCATCCTCGAGCTCAACAGCCAAGAAGCAGCAGATGGTGGAGCTGGTGAAAGAGGATAAAACACCAATACAATTGAGATCTCAGGTGGAGGGTGTAACGTAAGTGAAGATAGTTGAGGCTCCGGTGGTTAATTTACCTATTCAAACACAGGGTGATAAAGTCCCAATACAGAGCAACCCTGAAGTTAAGGAGGGAAATCAGGAGATTCCTACTGAGCAAGAGGCAATTGTGAATAAACCTAAATGGAACTCGTTATTTGTTGGAAATAGAGCTGCGGAAAATGGTATGACCTTAACCTATTTCCCCCCTCAGATTGTTAATGGAGAAACTATAGTACAACTAGAAAAAGCTGAGATAGACAAGGAAGCGGAAAAGTGAAAGAATGCCCTTATTGTCTATGTGATGGGAGAAACACCAGGGTACTCCCTCATACATAGGTACATATCCCAGATGTGGAATTTCACAGCTACACCAGATTTATATCTTCATGAGGAAGGTTATTATGTGGTTCGATTTCACGATGTTAAAGATATAAATGAGATTCTATTCTCTGGCCCCTACATTATTCGAAATCGCCCAATTATTCTGAAACCATGGACTCCTGCTTTTGATTTTAGCCAGGAGTTTATGATTGAGATACCACTGTGGGTTAAGTTCCTAAAATTACCTATGAGTTGCTGGGAATGTGGTTCCTTGGGAAGAATTGCTAGTGCATTAGGGAAACCTTTATTTGCTAATGAGTGTACAACTAAGCAAACAAGGATATCATATGCTAGAATGCTAATTGAAGTGAATGTGTCTAAACCACTGCCTGAAAAAATTACAGTTAGGGATCCAAATGGACAAATATTTCAGCAGGAGGTGGAATTTGAATGGAAGCCCCAATTCTGTCCTCAATGCTTAACTATAGGACATATATTCTCTAAGAAGAAACCTGAACAACACTTGATGAAGAGGCAAATACAGAACAAGAGGAGAGGAGAACAAAAGAAGGTGGTTCAGGAATGGAAGCCTAAAGAGGTACCATCAACTAGCCAAACTATTGACAAACAACAGCTGGATCATCTTGAAGTAGTTCAGCCTAGAGTAACTATTAATGAAGGCAAACTTCAACAACAAGAAGCTGACTCACAAATTCAAGTAGTAACTCCATATGGAACAGTGCGGAATGCCTCTAAAGGCAAGGAGAAAGTGCCAAGTCCGGAATTGAACTTGATCAACTTTCCACAGTCGAGTACTGCTATGGCTAGCAAATCTAAGACTGGGAAGAGTTTGTATATGCAAAGAGAGGATCAGAGAACCAGACAAGCAAAACCTCCTGATTTAAGAGGTAATACAACTTCTCAATGACTTGTCTTATATGGAATATTAGAGGTGTAAATAAAGTGTATAAACAGAGAGAGTTAAAGAAGTATATGAGATCAAAAAATATCAAATTACTGGGGCTGCTAAAAACCAGAGTTAAGAAACATAAATGTCTCAAAATTGCTAAGATTATTGCTCCCAATTGGAGTATTCTTAATAACTACTCCTTTGCTGCTAATGGAAGAATCTGGCTGATGTGGGATCAAGGAACATACAATATAACAGTGCTAAAAATGGAATCTCAACTAATACATTGTGAAGTTAGAGATTTCTCCTATAACTTTCAGTGTATTCTAACTGTTGTTTATGGATTCAATACTGTGGAGGAAGGAGATCTCTATAGGACACTCTTCAAAATATCTCATGTAATACTAACTGCCTATGGCTAGTGTGTGAGGATTTTAATGCAATATTGTCGACTACTGATAAAATGAGCTGTCACCCAGTGAGTTTCAGTGAAGTAAAAGATTTCTCAGACTGTATTAATGCCACTCTACTAAATGAATTACAATGGAAGGATGAATACTTCACATGGTCAAACAAGCAGCAAGGATCAAATAGGGTTAGTAGCAAAATTGATAGAGCATTTGGTAACTGTGACTGGATGATGATGTGGGGCCATATAGTCTTAGAATATGACCTCCCTAACATTTCAAAACATGCCCCAATGCTATTGACATTGCAAAGTGTGAACCATAGCATCAAAGCTCCATTTAGATTCTTCAACATATGGAGTGAGCATGCAAAATTCTTGGAGCTAATTGATGTCAACTGGAAGAAACAGCTTGATAGAGATCCTATGCAGAATGTATGGAACAAGCTAAAGGATCTGAGGCTAGTCTTCAGACAGCTGAATCAAAGAGAGTTTCAATCTATATCATTGAAGACTGAGAAGGCAAGAAAAGAATTACAATGCATTCTAGCTGAACTAGTAGCCAGATATGATGATAGTCTTGTGATTAAGGAGAAAGAAGCTTTGATGAATCTTCAAAAATGGAACCTGCTTGGGGAGAGTATACTAAGGCAAAAGTCTAGAGCCCAATGGATACAGTTGGGGGACTCAAATTCTAAGTACTTTGCTGCAGTCATGAAGGAAAGGAGCCAAAGGAAGCAAATCATGGAACTCAATTCCCTTTCAGGTGCTAAGCTAACTGATCTTAAGGAGCTCAGAGATGAGATTGTATCATTCTATAAAGGGTGAATGGGGACTTATAGTCCCTCACTAAATGTTGTCAACAAAGTTACAATGAGCAAGGGGCCCAAGCTAAGTCACGAGTAGCAACTCTCCTTGTGTGCTTCAGTTACTGACCAAGAAATAGCTTAAGGACTTAGTTCAATTGGAAATGATAAATCTCCAGGATTGGATGGGTATAATGCCTATTTTCTTAAGAGAGCATGGAGTATAGTGGGGCCAGAGATTACCTGGGAAGTAAGAAGATTCTTTGAGAGTGGCAAGATGAATAGAGCTATTAACTGTACTTCTCTCACCCCGATCCCTAAAACTGATCATCGTGTTACTATGAAAGAGTACAGACCAATTGCTTGTTGTATTATTCTGTACAAAATCATTTCCAAAGTACTTGCCTCAAGACTCCAGAAAGTTGTTGCATCAGTAGTATGTGAAGCACAGGCTCAATTTATTCCATACAGGAAGATATTAGATAACATATTCCTTGCTCAAGAACTGGTGAAGTCCTATACAAGGAAGAATATCTCCCCTAGATGTATGATAAAAATAGACATTCAAAAGGCCTATGACTCAGTGGAATAGATATTTCTGGAGCAGGTCTTAGATGAGCTTGGTTTTCCTAGACAATTCACTATGTGGCCTTAGAATGTGTGAAGACAGTCAACTATTCTATATTGATTAATGGTGAACCCACAACACCATTTGATGTAGCTAAAGGACTAAGACAGGGAGACCCAATTTCTCCATTTCTCTTTGCCTTAGCCATGGAATATTTAAGCAGAAAGCTTAATGAGTTGAAAGGAAATAAAAAGTTCAAGTATCATCCAAAGTGCTCTAAACAAGCAATGACTCATTTATCATTTGCAGATGATCTACTATTATTCTCCAGAGGTGATGTTGAATCTGTTTCCATATTAAATAGGTGTTTCTTGGACTTCTCTTCTGCTTCAGGACTTTATTGGAGGAGTCACTCAAATCATTCAAGATCAAATCCTACATAAGTTAGGATTTCCAAAAGGAGAACTCCCCTTCAAATATCAGGGAATCCCCCTGCCCACAAAAAAATCTCATTACTATAGTGGCAACCATTGATCAACAAAATGGTATCCAAAATCTCATCTTGGACTGCATAGAAACTCTCATATGTAGGGAGATCTCAATTCATCCAAATAGTACTCTTTGGTATTCAAGCATATTGGTCTCAATTGTTTGCTATTCCTTCAAAAGTACTAAGTACAATTGAGGCCTATTGCAGAAGCTACTTATGGTCTGGTACAATCACAATCACATGGAAAGATCTAATTGCTTGGAATAAGGTTTGCATTCCAAAATCAATTGGTGGTCTAGGCTTGCTAAATATACGACTATGGAATAAAGTTGCAATAGCGAAGGCAAGTTGGGATATTGAGGATAAGGCAGATAGGTTGTGGATCAGGTGGTTACATGCCTACTACACCAAGAACCAACAATTTAGCCAAATGCTTATTCCTCAACAGGCAGGATGGATGGTGAGGAAAATATTTGAAGCAAGAGATACAATGGCACTGATACAAGATACCAAATCAGGCAGTTTAATCAAACAGATTTACCTTAAGCTTATTGGTGATAATGAGAGAATAACTTGGAAGATTTTGAGATTTAGAAATGATGCTAGACCAAAAGCTCAGTTCACAGTTTGGCTACAGATGCATGGGAAGCTACTGACTATTGATATACTTGCCCCATGGGAGATAAATGTAGATCCTATATGCAATCTATGCAATAGTCACGATGAAACAAGAAACCACTTATTCATGGAGTGTCCTTTCTCTAACAAAGTCTGGGAAGGAGTGTTGAAATGGATGTAGGTCCCTCTCTTCAGAACATCACGATGGGAGCTACTAGAGAAATGGATCATTAAAGCATCAAAGGGAAAATCACAAAGATCTCAAATCTTTAAATTGGCTTATACTGAATGGGTGCATACTATATGGATTGAGAGAAATCAGAGAAGATTTGCGAAGAGTCACAGTCAATTGAGGGAGATAACATATGTTTGTAATGTTCCGGCGTCTACTAGAATTAAAACTCTGGTTCAACAACTTAATATTTAGATTAGCTCTAGTAGTTACGTAGTTCTCTATGTTCCAATAGTGGTAGTAATAAACTAGATAGCAGACTGTGATATAGTCTAGCTATGGATCCTCATTGTAATCATTCTGGTAATTAATAAAATCTTTAGTTACCAAAAAAAAGATAGTGTAATGAAATAAGAAAAAAATAATAGAAGTGGACTCTGAGGCCTGCGGACGCGGGCAGGTATACCTTGAAATCTCCCAAACAACTTGAGCTCACTAATGTCGGGACTGATAGGAAGTACCTGAATCTGCACAAAACGATGTGCAGAAGCGTAGTATGAGTACACCACAATAGTACCCAGTAAGTGTCAAGCCTAACCTCGGTAGAGTAGTGATGAGGTCAGGTCAAGGCCATACTGGTGATAATAAAAAACAAGGCAAAATATATAATGATATACTAATAAGGACAATAGGAATGAAACAATAAGAAATTTTCAAAAGTTAACAACACAGAATCAAGGCAGTAATACAACACGGAAGGAAAATAAGAATTTGCACGTTAAGGAAACAAACAACCAAGACAAATACAACAAGTAGAGAAAAGATCAACAAGGGCCACTCCCAAAGTACCACCTCGTAGTCCCAAATCATAAAAATAACTCACAATCTTTTCTTATATCACCGCGGGAGCCTTTACATTTAGTTTTGAATTTTTTTTTTCCGAAATAGCACCCCGCATTTTAGTCCACCTTATCACACCGCATGGCTTCTAGTAGTTTCCCTACTAGCCACGCGTATCAAGCCCACCTTATCTCACCGCATGCGTTTCAACACCCAAACCTTATATCAAAACATATGTATCAATATCACAACGTATCACAATTCGAACCTTTAGTGCCCAAATATCACAACTTGCCAAAAAATCAAACAATAATATTTTTTCACAATAAGGAGCCCACAGCTCAACCACAATGTACATAAGTCTCAACAATAATAACCGAAGAGTAACTCAATAAAAACTATATCTCACAACTTATACTTTGCCTCACTAAGAACCACGGCCTTTGCAACTCAATACCAAATTCAACAACAAGATATTTCAAGAATAGCAATTTCAAATAAGGAATTCACAGCTAAATAATGAGTACGGAATAAAAAGGAAGCAAGTAATTCAACTAGACATGTAGGACAATTTGCAAATAAGAGATAAAGCAAGTAGACATGTGAAATTAGACTAAATATGATGACTACAACATGTTAAGTAACTCAATTAAAGCATGAAAGGAAATTACATAGCTAAAAATCGTAAACTTTACATTTGGCCCGTGTACGCACTCGTCACCTTGCGTACACGATTTTCACATATCACAATTATTACAACAATACCAAATCCTAAGGAAAATTTCCCCCACACAAAGTTAGACAAGTCACTTACCTCAAACCATGCTAAATCAATCAACTAGAAGGCCTTTCCCTCGATTTTTCAACTCTGAACGGCTCGAATCTAGCCAAAATAATTTCACACTATAAATATAACTATAGAAAATTAATTTAAATAATGAAATTACGATCTTTGCAAAGAATTGAATAATCGACCAAAAAGGTCAACCTGGGCCCGCGTCTCGGAAACCGACCAAAATTATAAAATCTGAATACTCATTTGATATTGAGTCTAACCATAAAAGAATTATCCAAATCCAACATTATTTTGCCTTTCAAAACCCAAAAACTTAATCTAAAAAGTTCTACCACTTTTTTTAAATTTTTTTCCAACTCCAATCCTTTATTACATGATAATAACAATGATAGATTAGTGTAATTTAATCAAAATCGAGTTAAGAATCCGTACCCCCAACAATCCCTTTAAAAATCCCTCGAAATTTCGTCTCCCATCGAGCTCCCAAAATCCCAAAATGAAATATGAATCAAAACCCTCAAAAATTCCCTTTTCTGCCCAGTTAAATCGCACTGGCAACCTTACTGCCTCACCTGCGGAAAAACCATCGCAGGTGCGGACTTCACTTAAGTCCAAAGAATCCGCTTCTGCGGAAAATGGCTTGCATCTGCGTATGCTTACCTGTGGAACATCGTCGCTCATGCGCTCCTCTCTACCGCAGAAGCGAAGCCGCTTCTACGGAATGTTTTCGCTCCTGCACCCCAAGCTGGGCATGCCCAGTTTTGAATCTGCGACCAAGTGCTCACTTTTGCAATCCCGCACCTGCGGCCATTCCCTCTGTAGGTGCGAAAACACCAGAAGTTGCAAAGCTACAGCAGTCCAACAAGTCCACAAACGATTTGATTTCCACCTGACTCACATTCGGGGCCCTCGGGACCCCGTCCGAATATACCAACAAGTTCCAAAATACATAACAGACCTACTTAAGGCCATAAATCATATCAAACAACACAAATTCTACGAATTGCAACCCAAATTCAAGCCTAAGCAATTATGAACTTTCTAATTCCGAAACCAACATCGATTCATACCAAAACAACTCCTATTGACCTCAAATATTGTACACAAGTCATAATTGATATTAAAGACCTATTTCTAACTATTGAAATTGGAATTCGACCCCGATATCAATAAAGTCCACTCCCAGTCAAACTTTTCAAAATCTTCCAATTTTTTAACTTTCGCCAATTCACGCCGAAATAATCTACGGATGTCCAAATCAATATTCAGACACGCTCATACGACCAAAATCATCATACGGAACTATTTGAACCATCAAAACTCCATTCCGGCGTCATCTTCACACAAGTCAAACTATGGTCAACTCCTACGATTTAAACTTTCAACTTTGGGACTATGTGTGTCATATCACTCTGAAACTCTCCCGAACCCGACACCAAGCACCCCGACAAGTCACATAACCACAATATAACTGAGAAGAAGCATAAATTAGGCTATAGGGGCTAAAATACTCAAAACGATCGTCCGGGTTGTTATAATAATCATGAACCAACATGTTTATCCGAGTTTCTTTCACTTTGCTGGTTCCTTCATTGGTGACTTCCAGTTTGTCCCACATTTTTTTAGTTATATCACAACTTGAAATCTCCTCATACTCTTCTCCACTTATAGCGTTATACAACAGGTTTTGTGCCTTAGCATTAACCTGAACGACCGTGATTTGTTCGTCTGTGTATTCATCTATATCTTCAGGATCAGTGGGTGGTTGAGCTGCTGCTGGTACTGGATAATTTTTTTTTTTGATAACGCATCATACTTTCACATCATAAGATTTTGTATAAATTTCTATTCGCACTTTCCAGTGAGAAAAGTGTTGTCCATTGAAATATGGTGGCCTGGTTTGTGACGTTCCTCTTTGAAAGAGTGCTCCAACAGTTATTTGATTTGCCACGATCTTTTCTCACAAGTTGTTAAGCAAAAAGTGTGAGACCCGCTCTGATACCAATTGAAAGTGCAGAGGGGGAGGGGGGTGAATTATAATTTCTTTTTCTTTTTTGAGCTAATCGACTAATTTGCATTCTAGTCGACTGGACTTTTTGGGAACAGAATGTTAAAGATAAATTGCAGAAAGTAAATGACATAGTATATTTTTATACTGGTTCGGATTCAGAGTGAATCTTACGTCCAGTCCCCTTGGGTTGCAAGGGTGATCTCTTTCAAGTATGAAGTAGCTTAGTATAGATGAATTGATGTTGTTATACACCAACAGCTTTTGTCATTTTGTTCTTCTCTCTATAATTGATACAATGCCTCATCAGTGTTCTTCTCTCTCTCTCTCTCTCCTCTCTTCTTTGTTATACAAGAAATCTAAAGCAGACTACAGTATTTTGTTTAAAGTAGAACAAAGAGATTGAAGTTGGTTTCATCAAAGTATATCTTTCCAAGGTTGGTGCATCGAGTATTTATACTTCCCAAGCCCTTCAAGTCTTGTACGTCTTTTTGAGAAATTGTGAATCCAAGGCGGTTGTATTCAGAAGGAATCGTAGATTGATTCTTTTCAAGATTGATTCTTCTACTAATTTACCTTGACTCGCAGACTTGAATTATTTCTTCCTTAAATGAGAGAATATTCTCGTTGCCAAATCCCTTGATTGATGCTTCGATTGACGTCTTTATGTGGGAGAATCTTTAGTGGATGATTTCATGCCCTTAATTTTCTTTGATTGAGATCCTTCCTATAATATCTCTTTTAATTGATTTTGTCATCTTCCTTAATTGATTTTTTCGCTTTTCTTTCTTTTTGTCGTTTGATTTATTTTTGCCTCTATATGCCTTTTTTTTATTGCTCAGAATCTGTTCCTATACATAAGATCTAACAGTGTTAACTAATATATTATGACCAACTGTACTATAATGGTCCATTAAACTGATTATGGAGTTTTGAAAGACTTTCTGATAGTCGCTGCTCCAACGTCAATTTGCATTGTGTTTTAGGCGCATCTCTTGTATATGTTGGTGTTAGAATGACTTTTAAGTATGAATGAAGAGTGTACTATGAAATAAGGTGTGAATGAAGAGTGTTTTCCAGTGTTTTAAAAGGCGTTTTCGGGTGAGGCGTACCAAAAACGCCCCGAGGCCATGGTGTGGGGCGAAAGTCTCAAGAGGCGTACTCCCAGTAATTCGGGGCGTATGCTCGGGCGTTTGAGGCGCGTGTTTTTAGTGAAGCGTAAGTCCCGGAGACTTTTCAAATTAATACAAAATTTATTGAATAAGTCCTTCATATAATACCCAAATTCTCAAAAGTCAACTTGGTAATTACTCAAAAGTTTTAAAAAGGAACTGAAATGTATTAAATTTAAAAGTCAAAACCTTTTTTATTGATTGAAGCCATAATTCATGGTCTTTCCCAATTCTTTATCTTGTCCGCTAGTCTGCTAATATCTCCCAAAAGCAACGAATATTTTTTTTTTTTTTACAAATACAAAGAGAACTCCGTTCTTTTTCATAGCAGCAAGTTCAAAGTTCAAATTGTAGGTTAGTCATCCTTTTTGTTCCTCCATGTAGAAAACCTTATTCTTTTAGACTCAAGTTACTTGTGCTTATATGTAGCATAAAATAGATTGTTTTGACTAATTTTTTATGGGGATGGAATATATATATATATATATATATATATATATATATATATATATATATATATATATATATATATATATATAATTATATTTCATCACATATTTATAATTTTCTTCAATTTTTATGTTATTTTACCTGTTAATAAATATTTACTGTAATTATATTATTTTATAAAATATTAAAATTAAATACATATGGACTTACGCCCCATACCTCGGGACTTACGCCACGCCTTTTAAAACACTCGTGTATTCTATTTTAAAGTTAAACTTTTGAAGAAATCTATTAGTTCACTGGTTTCTATATAAATAATATGTCAAAAGCAAAGCATCATTGCTTGCTAAATGATTTGAATTATCCCCTGATATAGGAATATTGCTTCAGATACATTGCAGTGAGTTGCTTCTCAATTATCCCTTGATAGAGGAATATTGCTTCAAATTACTCTTTGTTGATTAATAAGTAATCGTGGATAAGCTGCAATTAATTTTGCTATTCATGTAATGCCTATTAGATCACAAAGTTTTATTTGTGACACGATCCAAAATCTAACCATGGTCGTGATGGCGCCTATCATGTTACAAGGCAAGCCTACTTCCCAAAATATTACTACTAAACCGATTATAAGAATTTAATAAAATATTTCAACATCTAAATTTTTCATAAACTAAATCAACTCTAAATATATTTAAAAAAATACGGAAACGAGTCCCAAACATCGGGGTGTTACTAAGTCATTAGCGTCTAAAACTATAAACTAAGATATATAAATTGTCGAACTGTCCAAAAGAAGAAATGACAAAAGGAGTAACAAGGTCCTGCGGACGCTAGCAACTACTTTGCAATCTCCACAGATAGCCGGCCTGAACTCATTGATCGTCGTGCTCTAACTTACCTGGATCTGCACATAAAGTGTAGGGCGTAGTATGAGTACAACCGACTCAGTAGTAACAGTAATAACTAAGGAACTGAGCAGTAGTGACGAGGTAAGAAGAATAATCCAATTATTATTTCCACAATTAAGTACAAACAGGAGTAGACGGGTAATTTCATAAATCAGTAAGACTACAAGGAAAATTAATAGGTAAATGTAGCAACATCCAAAATAAATGCAACCTCACAGCAATGTCACTCCATCACTCAACACTCGCACTCAGCATTCAACGTTCAACACTCTGCGCTCACTGGGGGTGTGTACAGACTCTGGAGGAGCTCCCAAAGCCCAAGCGCTAAGCACGGATAACTCACGTGCTACGCGGACAACTCACGGTCTATGGTATCAATACCTGGGCCCGCACGATCAACTCACGTGTTACGCGAACAACTCACGCACTATAGTATTAATATCCTCACAACCAGGTCCTCGACCTCACTCAATCATGTACCTCACTAGCCTCACCATCATCAACAAATAAGGGAACCCAACCCACATAAAGTATCACAGCATATTAGCAAATAATAGAGACTAAGGTAAATATGTACAATAATTTTTATGACTGAGTACAAATAATGTGAGCATGAATAAAGCCTAAGTATGATCTCTAAGATGAAGGCAGACAAGTTCAACAACAAGTAACTATGTAAACATAGATGATGACCATGAGGCCTCACGGGATAGACCAAGTCTCAATACCTCGAGGTATACACCCACATGAGCGTCACCTAGCGTGGGTATCACCTCCAAACAGTCACATGATATCAAATTCTCTGGGTTTATACCTTCAAAGCCAGAGTTAAAAATGTTACTTACCTTAACAGCGTAAAATCCTACTCCGGGATGCCCTCGTCTCTAGACTCGATCTCCAAAAGCTCTGAATCTAACCAAAAATCAGAATACTACTATCAACATAGTCTAAAGAATCGAATTCCAAAATAAAAACTACATAAATATGCTAAAAATCCGAAATCGGCCAAAACCCGCCCCCGGGCCCACGTCTCGAAATCAGTCAAAAATAGCAGAATAATAAATCCCGTCCTCTCCCGAGTCTAACCATATAAACTTTATCAAAATCGGACTCCGTTTGGTCCCTCAAATCCTCACTTAAACTCTACAAAACTCAAACCCTAGCTCCCTCAACTTCACTTTAAAATCATCAATCATAATCCCAAAAGCGAAGATAGATTCATGAAATATAACCAAAACTGAGTAGAGAAAACTTACCCCAATCCTTATGGTGAAAATCTCCCCCAAAATCGCCCAAATCCGAGCTCCCCAACTCAAAATATGACCAAATGAACAAATCCTCATTTTATATATTTTTTTGCCAGCTATTCTGCCTCGTTTCTCGTGCTAAACGATCCCGAAACTTACGTATATGCCTCTAATGGATTCCTTGTGAAATTTTAGTCAAGTTAGGCTTTTGAATCACTCAATTTGACCTTATAATGAATGAGATATGTTAGTTTCAATATTTGCAAATAGTGCAGATTTTTAATTACGAATGCAGTGGCAATTTCGTAATCATTCTGAAAAATCTGGCAACCCAATATTTTAGTAAAATGACCATAAATTTCTCATACGATGCCCACATTCGACGATTCTTTTTTCTATGGCTTCGTAATTACGATACGGATCTAATTCTTCAATTGAAACAGAAATCGGAGCTCTTTTGCTTAATGTGGTACCATTTATGCTTGAAGAAACGACGTCAAAACATAAGAAAAACGAGCGCAACGCAGCCCAAACCTATCTGAAACTCACCCGAGCTCCTCGGGACCCCGTACGAACATACTAACAAGTCCCATAACATAACACAGACCAACTCAAGGACTCAAATCATGCATAACAATATTTAAACGACGAAACGCGCCTCAAATCAAACTAAATGAACTTTCGAACTTTCGACTTCCAAAAACTCGCGCCGAAACATATCAAAATCAACTCGGAATTGAGTCAAATTTATCACACACGTCACAAATGACACTACGAACCTACTCCAGCTTCCAAAATTCCATTCCGACCCCGATACCTAATTTTCCACTACCGACCAAAATCGCCAAATTTCTAACTTTCGCAAATTCAAGCCTAATTCTACCACGGACCTCCAAATTATATTTCGAACACACTCCTAAGTCTAAAATCACCCAACGAATCTAACTGAATCATAAAAATCTCAATCCAAATTCATTTACTCATAGGTCAACTTCCGATTGACGTTTTCTAACTTAGCTTTCTAAGTAAGAGACTAAGCGTTCATTTTACTCCAAAAACTACTCTGAACCCAAACCTACCAACTCGATATAACTCAATACAGCTGAACAACACAATAAGAAGCAGAAATGAGGAAAACGGGGCTATAACTCTCAGATCGAACGACCGGGTCGTTACATCCTCCCCCTCTTAAACAGACGTTCATCCTCGAACGAGTCTGAAAACAAAACTTACCCGGAGTCTGAACTCATATCACGACATGAAATCTACTTCACTCCCCAACTAAATAACACGAACAGATCCTTCAACATACCCATAACTTATACATCAAATCAAGATGGAAATCAAGCACCAAATAGTTTCTTTCTACACCTCAAGCAAATCTTTCTCGTCACATTCAAATTATATGAACTCATCTCGTAGACACATCATACTTATCACGTAGCCATCCAGTAATCACTTCCACTAATAGAGACACCACCGAACATATAAATCCAAAAGTACGTGCTCACACAATCAACACCTCAGTGCTCAAGCTACAATCACACCCGGCCTCAAGTCATCCAGACTGGCCCAACATCAACACACAGAAATCACATCTCGCACCTCATCCAGGGAATCACAAGCCATCGATGCACAAATGATACCGAGCGCTCATATACGCATACGAATGTGTGGAAGGAATTCAAAGAGTTATACTTCAAGCTGAATCAATACCGCACAATAAGAATTCAAGAATGTGAAATTTTCCTAAAGGTTCTGCAGCCTCTCGAAGATAAGTACAGACGTCTCTGTACCGATCCGCAAGATACTACTAAACCCGCTCATGACTCGTGAGACCTATGTAACCTAGGCTATGATACCAACTTATCACGACCCAAAATCTAACCATGGTCATGATGGCGCCTATCATGTTACAAGGCAAGCCTACTTCCCAAAATATTACTACTAGACCGATTATAGGAATTTAATAAAACATTTCAACATTAAAATTTTTCATAAACTAAATCAACTCTAAATATAATATAGAAAAATACGGAAACGAGCCCCAAATATCGGGGTGTCACTAAGTCATGAGTGTCTAAAACTATAAACTAAGATATATAAATTGTCTAACAGTCCAAAGAAGAAATGACAAAAGGAGTAACAAGGTCATGCGGACGCTAGCAGCTACCTTGCAATCTCCATATATAGCCTGCCTGAACTCAATGATCGCCGCGCTCTAACTCACCTGGATATGCATATAAAGTGCAGGGTGTAGTATGAGTACAACCGACTCAGTAGTAACAGTAATAACTAAGGAACTGAGCAGTAGTGATGAGCTAAACAGAATAATCCAATTATTATTTCCACAATTAAGTACAAACAGGAGTAGACAGATAATTTCATAAATCAGTAAGACTACAAGGAAATTTAACAGGTAAATGCAGCAACATCAAAAGTAAATGCAACCTCACAGCAATGTCATTCCATCACTCAGCACTCAGCACTCGCACCCAGCACTCAACGTTCAACACTCTGCGCTCACTAGGGGTGTGTACAGACTCCGGAGGTGCTCCCAAAGCCCAAGAGCTAAGCACGGACAACTCATGTGTCATCATATCAATACCTGGATCTTCACGTTCAACTCACGTGCTACGCGGACAACTCACGCTCTATGGTATCAATACATGGACCCGCACAGTCAACTCACGTGCAACGCGGACAACTCATGTGCTATGGTATTAATATCCTCACAACCAGGCCCTCGGCCTCACTCAATCATGTACCTCACTAGCCTCATCATTATCAACAAATAAGGGAATACAGCCCACATCAAGTATCACAACATATTAGCAAATAATAAAGATTGAGGTAAATATGTACAATAATTTCTATGACTGAGTACAAATAATGTGAGCATGAATAAAGCCTAAGCATGATCTCTAACATGAAGGCAGACAAGTTCAACAACAAGAAACTATCTAAACACAGATGATGGCCATGAGGCCTCACGGGATGGATCAAGTCTCAATCCCTCAAGGTATACACCCACACGTCATCTAGCGTGGGTATCACCTCCAAATAGTCACATGATATCAAATTCTCCGAGTTTATACCCTCAAAGCCGGAGTTAAAACTGTTACTTACCTTAACAGCATAAAATTCTACTCCGGGATGTCCTCGTCTCTGGACTCAGTCTCCAAAAGCTCTGAATCTAACCAAAAATCAGAATACTACTATCAACATTGTCTAAAGAATCAAATTCCAAAATAAAAACGACATAAATATGCTAAAAATCTGAAATCGGCCAAAACCCGCCCCCCGGGCCCACATCTCAAAATTAGTCAAAAATAGCAGAATAATAAACCTCGTCCTCTCCCGAGTCTAACCATATAAAATTTATCAAAATCGGACTCCATTTGGTCCCTTAAATCCTCACTTAAACTCTCCAAAACTCAAACCCTAACTCCCTCAACTTCACTTTGAAATCATCAACCAAATCCCAAAAACGAAGATGAATTCATGAAATATAACCAAAACTGAGTAGAAAAAACCTACCCCAATACTTATGGTGAAAATCACATCCAAAATCGCCCAAATCCAAGCTCCCCAACTCAAAATATGACCGAATGAACAAACCCTCATTTTATATATTTTTCTGCCAGCTATTCTGCCTTGTTTCTCGTGCCAAATGATCCCGAAACTTACTTTTATGCCTCCAATGGATTCCTTGTGAAATTTTAGTCAAGTTAGGCTTTTGAATAACTCAATTTGACCTTATAATAAATGAGATATATTGATTTCAATATTTGCAAATAGTGCAGATTTTTAATTATGAATGCAGTGGCAATTTCGTAATCATTCTGAAAAATCCGGCAACCCAATATTTTAGTAAAATGACCATAAATTCCTCATACGATGCCCACATTCGACGATTCATTTTTGCTATAGCTCCATAATTACGATACGGATCTAATTATTCAATTAAAACAGAAATCGGAGCTCATTTGCTTAATGTGGTACCATTTATGCTTAAAGAAACGACGTCGAAACATAAGAAAAACGAGCACAACGCAGCCCAAACCTATACGAAACTCACCCGAGCTCCTCGGGACCCCGTACGAACATACTAACAAGTCCCATAACATAACACAGACCAACTCAAGGCCTCAAATCATGCCTAACAACATTTAAACGACGAAACACGCCTCAAATCAATCTAAATGAACTTTCGAACTTTCGACTTCCAAAAACTCGTGCCGAAACATATCAAATCAACTCGGAATTGAGTCAAATTTTTCACACACATCACAAATGACACTACGAACCTACTCCAGCTTTCGAAATTCCATTCCGACCCCGATACCTAATTTTCCACTACCGACCAAAATCGCCAAATTTCTAACTTTCGCCAATTCAAGCCTAATTCTACCACGGACCTCCAAATTATATTTCGGACACACTTCTAAGTCTATAATCACCCAACGAATCTAACTGAATCATAAAAATCTCAATCCAAATTTATTTAGTCATAGGTCAACTTTCGGTTGACTTTTTCTAACTTAGCTATGGTATTAATATCCTCACAACCATGCCCTCGGCCTCACTCAATCATGTACCTCACTAGCCTCATCATTATCAACAAATAAAGAAATACAGCCCACATCAAGTATCACAGCATATTAGCAAATTATAGAGACTGAGGTAAATATGTATAATAATTTCTATGACTGAGTACAAATAATGTGAGCATGAATAAAGCCTAAGCATGATCTCTAACATGAAGGCAGACAAGTTCAATAACAAGTAACTATGTAAACACAGATGATGGCCATGAGGCCTCACGGGATGGACCAAGTCTCAATCCCTCGAGGTATACATCCACACGCCCGTCACCTAGCATGGGTATCACCTTCAAACAGTCACATGATATCAAATTCTCCCGGGTTATACCCTCAAAGCCATAGTTAAAACTGTTACTTACCTTAGCAGCATAAAAACCTACTCCGGGATGCCCTCGTCTCTGGATTCGGTCTCCAAAAGCTCTGAATCTAACCAAAAATCAGAATACTACTATCAACATAGTCTAAAGAATCGAATTCCAAAATAAAAACTACATAAATATGCTAAAAATCCGAAATCGGCCAAAACCCGCCCCCCGAGCCCACATCTCGAAATCAGGCAAAAATAGCAGAATAATAAACCTCGTCCTCTCCTGAGTCTAACCATATAAAATTCATCAAAATCGGACTCCGTTTGATTTCTCAAATCCTCACTTAAACTCTCCAAAACTCAAACCCTAACTCCCTCAACTTCACTTTGAAAT
Source organism: Nicotiana tomentosiformis (assembly GCF_000390325.3). Lineage (NCBI taxonomy): Eukaryota > Viridiplantae > Streptophyta > Magnoliopsida > Solanales > Solanaceae > Nicotiana > Nicotiana tomentosiformis. The sequence goes on from NC_090818.1 coordinate 18,640,271, forward strand.
CATCAATCAAATTCCAAAAGCGAAGATGGATTCATGAAATATAACCAAAACTGAGTAGAGAACACTTACCCCAATCCTTATGGTGAAAATCGCCCCCAAAATCGCCCAAATCCGAGCTCCCCAACTCTCCCCAACTCAAAATATGACCGAATGAACAAACCCTCGTTTTATATATTTCCTGTCAGCTATTCTGCCTCATTTCTCGTGCCAAGAAAAACGAGTGCAACGCAGCTCAAACCTATCCGAAACTCACCCGATCTCCTCGGGACCCCGTACGAACATATTAACAAGTCCCATAACATAACACAGACCAACTCAAGGCCTCAAATCATGCATAACAACATTTAAACGACAAAACGCGCCTCAAATCAAACTAAATGAACTTTCGACTTCTAAAAACTCGCGCCGAAACATATCAAATCAACTCGGAATTGACTCAAATTTTGCACATACGTCACAAATGATAGTATGAACCTACTCCAACTTCCGGAATTCCATTCCGACCCCGATACCTAATTTTCCACTACCGACCAAAATCGCCAAATTTCTAACTTTCGCCAATTCAAGCCTAATTCTACCATGGACCTCCAAATTACATTTCGGACACACTGCTAAGTCTCAAATCACCCAACGAATCTAACCGAATCATAAAAATCTCAATCCAAATTCATTTACTCATAGGTCAACTTCCAGTTGACTTTTTCTAACTTAGCTTTCTAACTAAAAAACTAAGTGTTCATTTCACTCCAAAAACTACTCCGAACCCAAACCTACCAACTCGATATAACTCAACACAGCTGAACAACACAATAAGAAATAAAAATGGGAGAAACGGGACTATAACTGTCAGAACGAACGACCGGGTCGTTACAATTTGGCTAAAATTCACTGCCTTCAAAAAATAATAAGTTGTACTGCCTTGCCCTCATTAGGTACTTCAAAGTCTAATAACTATTGAAGCAGGAATTCGAATATTGTTAACTTTATATTGAAGTTAAATACACATCCTCTCCAACCATTTTGATTTTAGAATTCATATTCTGCTTATTTATTATGAGAAATTTTTGTAGAACAAAATTTATATATGAGCTAATCTTTGACTCTTGAAAATAAATTTTATAAACTCATTGACTAATGAAAGATAAGTTTTGCGAACAAAGTGTTTAACACTTTCATATAGTTATCATATCTATCTAAGTTAATGGTAACATATATATGCTTTTAGTACCACTGTGTAAGATGATATTATATATTCTTTTACCGTCTTACTATTGTTAGCATTTTTTCCTTATAGAATACATTACTTGGCAAGAAGGAATGGTTCTTTGCAACAAGGGAACACAAGAGTTTAACAATTGTCTTTGTTCTAAAATACTCATTCTATTATAAATCACTAGGCATATATCTTCGCAATGTATTCAGAGAAAATGATCCTCTACGTCCCCTCAAAATTTTAATAGCCCATCTTTTTTTCCATTGACACGAAATATCCCTTCGGCCCAAATATATTATATTTAATATCCCGAAATATTTATTTTGTATATTTTTTATATAGTGACAGTCTATTTTGTATATTTTTTATATGGTGACAATCTATTTTGTATAGTGACAGACTATGTGACAGTTTATTGTATATAAATTGTATAATGACAGTCTATTTGTATATAAATTGTATAGCGACAGTCTATTTTGTATATATTTTGTATAGTGACAGTCTATTGTATATATTTTGTATAGTGACAGTCTATTATATATTTTTTGTATAGTGACAGTCTATTTTGTATATATTTTGTATAGTGACAGTCTATTTTGTATCCCGAGCACTTTTATCTATCCAACATGTATAGACTGTTGTGATGTATAAAATTGTATATATATATTATTCTTTTACCTTAATCTTATCTATCCAATGTGTATAGACTATTTTATATAAAAATTTATAATTAAGAAGCTGCTGGCATTTTTATTAAAATAAAAATCAAAGAACAATAATGAACAAAAACAATAGGTCCACCTCACAAAAAGATTAAAGTAATTCTATTGAATCACAACTCACAAGACTCATGTTACTCTAATTATTTTTTTTATTTAAATATTTTGCTATTTTTTAGTTTCTATTAAACAAGCATAAATTTCTTTCTGCTAATTGTAAGTATTATTAAATTTAAGGAACTCATTATTCGTAATATGAAAAATTGGGTATCTCTCTGGCGAATATTTAAAGGGTATTTTACTTCTTTTAATTTTTATCCATAAAACAGGAGACTGATTCAAAATGGTCCAACTTGACCTTAAAAAGTAAAATGTGACACTTATTCAGATTAGAGGAATATAAAGACGAAGCCTTTAGAAGAAAAGAGAAGAGAGAGAGAGAGAGAGAGAGAGAGAGAGAGAGAGAGAGAGAGAGAGAGAGAGAGAGAGAGATTAAAACTTGCTTATTTCACCGTAAGTTGGTACTTTTGGTTTTAGTTATATGAAATTTTCATTTCATTTATCCATTTCTTCAGTTATTAAAAAAGAAGTGATATCGACTTTGAAATAGTTTGCAGTTGTCTATTAAATCCTGCAAATAAAATGGAGTTAAATAAGAAAATTAATTAATTTTTAAAAATTTAACAATTTATGGTGGAGAAATAATGAAGAGTAGTAGATCAGAATAGATTAAAAACTCTATTTTACAACTTGAAGAGTTGATCAAATGGGCCAGCGCATTTTTTTGTGTGTAGCCAATATAATAAGTTTTTGGCTATAACTTTGTGATGATCAAAAGGTCATCTTTAAATTTAATAATTATTTATGTATCCTAAGACCTCGAAAAGTACTATTCATTATTCCTCGACTTGCGAGCGCAGTCCGTAAAATTTTTCGGAAAGTTTTTACATTAAAAAAATCTATTAAAATATGAAATAGAGCTTTAAAACTCAATTGGGTTGACTTTGGTCAATATTTTGATCAAACGGACCCAAATCAATATTTTAACAGTTCCGGCAGGTCCGTATCGTGATTTGGGACTTTGACGTATGCCCGAAATCGAATTCGGAGGTCCCTAACTCAAGTTATCACATGTTGTCGAAATTTTTAAGTTTAAAAGTTTAATGACTTAAGAGATTTGACTAATGTTTGACTTTGTTGATACCGGGTCCGTATTTTGGTTTCGGTACCCAGTATAGTTCCATTACTATATTTATGACTTGTAATCCAAATTTGGTGAGAAACGGAGCTGGTTTGACGTGATTCGGACGTCCGATTGTTAAAATAGAAATTCTAAAGTTTTCTTAAAAATTTTATTTGATTTTGTGTCTGATTCGTAGTTCTAGGTGTTATTTTGGTGTTTTGATTGCGCGAGCGAGTTCGTATTAAGTTTTTGGGCTGGTGTGCATATATTGCTTGGAACCCCGAGGGGCTCGGGTGAGTTTCGAACGATTTTCAGACCATTTTTGTTCAAGAATAGATGACTGGAAATCTGTATTTCCCAGTTCTGATTTCCTTCTATGCGATCGCGTGGCTTTATCAGCGATCGCGAAGGCTTAATGTCACTGATGAAAATTTAAACTATGCGACTGCATAGTCACGTCCGCGATCGCACAGTATCCGCAGTCAAAGCACCGCGAACGCGAGGGCCAAGCCACATTCGCGTAGAAGGAATGAAGGCAGAAGCTGGGCACGCCATTTGTGCTACGCGATCACACAAGGTAGTACGCGATCGCGTAAGGCTGAGAAAATATTCTCCGCGATCGCATGACCATTTACGCGATCGTGTAGAGTTAAAAATCTGGACAGCCAAAATAAGCTTCGCGATCGCAAAGAGTAAAATGGACCTGGGAAGAAATAGTTCTACGCGATCGCGAGCGAATTCTCGCGATCGCGATGAGAAAAAATCTGGACAACATAACTTAAGTTTTGAAAATGGGATTTCGTCCCATTTTCTACCATTTTCGATTTTGAGCTCGGGTAAGATGATTTTTGGGCGATTTTCACGGAAAAACATTGGGGTAAGTGTTCCTTATCCTATATTGATTATATTCCGTGATTCCATACTCATTTACATCATGAATCCGTGAATTTATGGAAGAAAAATCAGATTTTTATAAAATCTTTCAAAAATGTAAAATGAAGATTTGAAAGCCAATCCAATGTCGGAATTTGATAATTTTTATATGGCTGAACTCGTATTGGAACGGGTGTTCGGATTTTGTGAGTTTTTCTAGGATTCGAGATGTGGGTTCCACTATTGATTTTTAAAATAAATTTTAAATTTTAATCTGAAAAAATTAGTAAATTCATATGGAATTAATTCCTACGATTTGTATTGAATATATTGAATTGTTTATGACTAGATTTGAGGATTTCGGACACTAATTCGCGAGGCAAGGGTGTATTTAAAACTTGAATTTAGTTGCAAAGCGAGGTAAGTGTCATGATTAATCTTGACTTGAGGGAATAGAACCCTTAAATTATTTGCTATGTGAATTTCATGTACAACGATATATAGGCAAGGTGACGAGTGCCTATACTTTGTCAATTTAATTATTTGCTTAATTATTTAAATATCTTAAATTATTTTAAGACATGAATTAATTATTATAATAATTGTTTCTCTCCTATTCCTTATCAAATATTAATTCTTGAATTCCTGTAATAATTATCACATGCTTATTTGATTTATGTATCTTAATTGCTACTTAACATTTAGCATATTAAATATTATACTGCCTATTTTCTCCCTGATTTTCACAATTAATTGCTACCTGTCATTGTTTGTTTCATAAATGAATTATCATTATTGTATGTCTTGATGCTTAATAGTTTCTCATTGAACGTAGTATTTATTGGAGTATTTTTATTACATTTAAGAGTTGTTAAAATACATGGGGGGATCAGGTTGCATGCTGCAACGAAAATAAAAATAAATATATATTGGGGAATCGGGTTAGACGCCGCAACAGATTTATTTAAAGTTTTTATTGTTGGAGCGGGTTGCACGCCGCAACAGATATTTATTAAGGAATTATATTGTTGGGGCGAGTTGCACGCCGCAACGGAAGTTGATTGAAATAATAATTGGTTATGACTGCCGAGTTGATTTCAACTGTTAAAATGAGTTACCTAATTTATTTCTATTATTGTTGTTGTTATTATTATTGCATACAGGTTAATGTAAGTGATCTGCCTTAGCCCCGTCACTACTTCGTCGAGGTTAGGCTCTGCACTTACCAGTATATGGGGTCGGTTATACTAATACTACACTCTGCACTTCTTGTGCAGATTTCGGAGTTGGTCTCAGCGACGTACTGTTGATTTGCCCGGATACAGCTACAAGTGGAGACTTGAGGTATAACTGCACAGCGTTCGCAGTTCTGAAGTCCCCTTCTATCTTATCTCAGCTGTGTATTATATTTCAAACAGCTTGAATTTTATTCAGACCTGTATTTGTATTATTCTAGAAGCTCGTGCACTTGTGACTCCAAATTCTAGGATGGTATTTAGATATCGCGTCTATTATGGATTATTCACTTTATTTCAGACTTTATTCGCGCACTTATTTTCTTTGTTATTAATTAATTTAAAATTATGTTAAATTGGCTAATTATACTCTAACGTTGGCTTGCCTAACAAGTAAAATGTTAGGCGCCATAACGGTCCCGATGGTGGAAATTTCGGATCGTGACAAACTTGCAATCAAATTTAATAGGCTAGCGATTGTCATAATTTAGCGTTGAACGGCCACACATGAAGTTTGCTCATGTATTTATTACTCTGAAACCACTAAGTTATGGATTAATTATTTTGTAGCTAGCACAAAGTTTAGGAAAAGGCAACAACTTTTGAGAAAAGGTTTTACACCCAAAAGAAAAATTCAAGAAATTGTTGGAAAAGACTAACTAAATAAAAGTTATCAAAAATATTCAAAAAATTCTCTAGTCCAGACGACTTATTAGACGAACCTAGCGGAATAACCTTTAGGTTTTCGGAGTTAATACATGAGTACACTACTAAAAAAAAAGAAAAAAATATATTAAATAAGAATTGATCACTATTCCTCTCGGTAAATAATTCAATCTTCAATAAAGTGCACCATTTAACCTTCTTAAAGTATAGGTACCAACAATTAATATTATACCAATTTTAAAAAATATATACATAAAATATCTAATTTTGTACAAAGACCATGGATTCACGTGCCCCATTATTTTGCTTTTAAATACGCCCCTGGAGCATTACCCCTATTTTGTCTAAGGTAGAAATCTTCTTTCATGTCTCACAATCAACATCTTAGTTCAGTGCTTTGATAGTCTCACGAATCATGAATAATGTCATGCGGTGACAGTTTACTTGGATGAAGTAGGAAACACTCTATTTGTTATCTTCGTAAATACAAGATATAACTTGTTAGGTTTTTATTTTGCGCTCCGCATTGGAGGCCTTTTGGTTGGTGTTCTAGACGTCATGAGGTTGGGAAACTAGTCGCTAGCGAGATAAGTGAGACTTAAAGATTTGGTGCTTACTTTTTCAAAATCCGTTTTGAAAGTATATTTTTTTCTGTCTGGTCCATGTGTTGGGATGAGCGTGTTCTTAGCAGAATCGGTGATCTATGACCAGCCGAAAATATATACTCCCTTCATGCCAGTTTATGTGAACCTATTTCCTTTTTGGTCCGTTCCAAAAAGAATGATCTCTTTCTAAATTTAAAAATAATTTAGCTTAAACTTACAATTCTACCCTTAATGAGAAGCTTATTATAGCCACACAAATACTGTAGGCCTTTTTTGATTTGTTTAGAACCACAAATTTCAAAAGTCTTCATTTTTTCTTAAACTCTGTGCCTAGTCAAACAGATTCACACAAATTGGAACGGAGGGAGTATTATTTTGTAAAAAAATTGAAATTATTTATTAAATGATTTGTGGTGTGGCGTTGGGGCGTTAAAAATTATTTATTTGTTGCCGTAATATATTTGGGGCATTGTGTATGCCGTCGTAGACTCGTCAGGGTGTTTGATTACTTTTCTTCACTGCCGCTTATGACAAGTCCTTAGTGTGAATTGTGTTAAAGATATAAGTGTGTGATTTTAAATATTAGTTTGGACAATTATATTGTGAAATAATTATCGTGCATATTATTTTTGTGCTCGTTGTGTGTTTGTATTTTCTAACACTTGTTCCAGAGGTATTCAGAGTGGCGGGTCGAGAATCTTACTGGGTTATATTTACGTATAACTCACTCCTTACCTGTATGTTCATGCAGTTACTATTGATGAAGACGGAGCTAGTAGTTGATAAATTCGCTAAAGTTGATCCAGTTACTTACTAAGGTGAGCCACCCCATTGTTCGAGGAGGCTTCCAAAAAAAGTCGTTATCATTTGTTCATATGATGTCTTTTGTAATCCTCTTGGATGCTCCATAGTCTAGTGCGGGATTTGGGCTAGAGTGTTGTTTTTTTGTTTATTTATGAAACAATTTGGATCACTAATTATTCACATTTAATTATCGAAATATTGGAACTTACATTTATTTTTATTGAGTTTTGAATAAATGCTAAATATATGATATAAGTTGGTTTTTCCGACGGATAGTGTTAGTTGGGTGCCAGTCACGTGCAGGAGTATACCACGAGATGTTTACAAGATGCGCTGAAACCTGGGCACCAATATACTCCATCAAAACCGCGCCAATACAATTGTTGTCCTCAATTCTAATGAACTTGTCAAGGAAGTAATCAAAATAGCTACTCTCGCCTCATTATCGATGTTTCGAACGATGTGAAAGAAGAATTATATGCCCTCTTAATCTCTACTTTTAAGTAGAAAAAAGAATCAATGTGGCATTTTAAGTTTTCCTAGATACAAGATAATATAGGAGATATGGCCATGATTAGTAAAACTTTAGTTAACATGGTAAGCATAAACACAACAGTAGATAGTACTTATGAGCAGCAGATGATAAACCACCGAGAGGTTGGTTGGATGATTAATTCACTTTGCAGTTTGACCATAACAACAAATGTCGTGTTCTCGTTTTAGTCCTCCTGCCATTTTAACTTACGTGAACTTATTATTTGATATGGGTGCAAATTTTACTGTTTTAAACATGTTAGCATATTATTTATATTGCTAAAATAATTTTAAAACTTGTAAATTTTAACATATCAATATATTTATGACTATAAAAACTTCTCAATTAAAAATAAAATAATAAATTTAAATTATATATTTTTCAAATATAAACCACATAAATTAAATAAGGATGGTTTACGTGACACAACAAATATATACATTTATTTACCATTTGTAGCTATACAAACATATACAACTGTATTCGTTGCACGAATAAATACATTCGATACAAGTTATATCCTTTGTATACATCTCTATTGTTTGCCTTGGTTGTATTCGTTGCGTGAGCGAATGCAGTCGATACAAGTTATATTCATTGCGCGAACGATACAGTTGACACGGACTGTATTTGTTGCATGTCTGAATAAAAGTGATACAAGCTGATAACAATTGAACAGTATCTACGAATGATAATTAGGCAAATTATAATTGCATATGATAATTAGGCTCTAAACTATAATGTTTTATAAAAGTACCATTAAATAACGAACACTTCATGTCATTAATAATAAATAGCATAATGTCAATTGTTATAAGAAAAATCAAATTATGGTGGATGTCTACTCTTCCTCCATGATCTTCTCAAATGCTTAATGACATATTCAATGACATATTTTTCTTCACTTTTTATGCCTATATAAAGGCCTTGTAATAGATAGGAGAATACACACAATTGAAGAAGAAATAAGAATCTCTTATCTCTTTTTCTCTATATCTCTTAGCTTGTTTATCCTTGTTCTATATTGTTATTTTGAGCTATATTTCATAAAGTGTTATCAGCACGAAGTCTCTAACCTCAAGGTTGAATTCCACTTCTGCGTTACAGGCACGTCTTTCTGCTACAGGAACAAGTCCGAGCTTTAAACCAGATAAGTTTATACCAATATTTGGAATAAGCAATGGTATGGTTATTAGAAAATTAGTATTTATGTAGCTGCTAAGGACGTCACCCTGTTAAATTTTCATGAACTAAATAATAGGTGGCATGCGGTATACTAAATAATCTACAAAATTAAATTATACTTTATTATGTATGCTTATGATTTACCTTATAATACGATTTTAGTACGCCTAGTATAATGATTATACATTAGCTTACGGTCAAATATAATATAATAATAATATTACTCATAACTATTTTATTTTAATAAGATAAAATATTAGAACAAGAAGTATGTACTACACCAAATTTTTTATTGATGATAGTTCTTATCAAATTAACATGTTGAATCATTTCTATATGGAAAGCATATAGTAGTAGATAGTAGACAGAGATTTGTCCCCTATTTTTTTTTTTTGATTCCCTGATTAACCTAAAGGTTCTGCTATATCTCTTTGTTTCTCTAGAGAGCATAATACTTAGTTTCCACAAAAGTGCATGGTAACTAATAGTACTATATTATTCTATTTGATACATAATTTTTCTTTAATGTTCTGGCCATATTAATTTCATCTTGAAGTAAGCTTATTGCAGCAAATACTACATGTGAATTTTCAATATTATTTTGTATTTTTATATATATGTTTGACACTAATTACTTAGCTGATTTGAGTAAATGAAAGTCTATTGTTGAGAATTATATCCAAATGACATTATGAAGAGTTTAACTCAAGAGGTAAGCATTTCCTTCGTATTTAAAATTGATTTTGTCCTTTGCTATTAATGATATTGTCATGACCCAAAATTCCACCACAGGAGTCGTGATGGCACTTAGTCTCTAAGATTAAGTAAGCCGATTATAATTTTAATTCAAGCTAATTTTCTTTTTAACGTATAATTAAATACTAGTGTCAAAATCAATAACGGAAATAATTACAACAATCTCCCAAGGCTGGTAATACTGAGTCACGAACTCTAACTGAACACATGAAATGATCTCAAGGATCGAATACCCAATATTGTTTTACCCAATATTGTTTGATTAATAATTAACAGTACAATAAAATGGAAAGACTCCAAGGGACTGCGACGACCAAGCAACTCTACCTTGAATCCTTGAGATCACACTCTAACTCTGCCCGAGTCCGATATCTCCAATACCTGGTTTTGCACAAAAATGTATAGAAATATAGTATCAGTACATCACAGTCGGTACCCAGTAAGTATCAAGACTAATCTAAGTAGAGTAGTGACGAGGTACAGTCAAGACACTCACTAGTCTAATAACATGTGCAATATAGTATACAAAAATAATATGAAACAAATAACAATGATGACAATAATAATTAATCAGTGATATACACAGTAGGGCAACAAGAATACCATTAATATTGCTCAACAAATAATAAATACAAATACACTCAATTAAATCAAGTCCTTCAAATAAATATCTTTCACATATAATATTTCCAAATAACTCTCTTTCAAATTTAATTTCCTCAAATAAATATCTTTCAAATATAATTCTTTCAATAAATCTCTTTCAATTATAATTTTCTCAAATAAATTTCTTTCAAATGCAATTCTTTCAAATAATACTTTTTTGAATAAAACTCCTTCCAAATAAATATTTTGAATATAATTCTTTGAATTAAAAGTCACCATATGACACCCCATTTCATAATCATAAAAATACTGGTCTCAGTCCATTTTCATATTTTTCGTAAACACAGGTCTCAACCCACTTTTATATTTCCACGGCACTTTGTGCCCATAATTATATCATCATATTTTCCGGCACCTCGTGCCCACTTTTCATATCACAACTGCACGGACAGTTCACGTGCTAATAATAAAACCATCATATTTTTTTCCCGGCATCTCGTGCCCACGCTTCATATCCGTTGTGGCGTGCAACCCGATCCCATATAACATTACCTGCCCAGCAATAGCCACAGACTCACAATTTCAACATAAATCAGGCTATTATCAAGTATACCGAAACAACAAGACAAGTTGCACACGATATAAAAATAAACACAAGGAATACTCCAATATTAAATGAAGATTACCAATACAATAACTTCACATCATCACATAACATCCCTGACAATAGCCATTCATATCTCTCTTATAGCCACCCTTATCACTCCCATAATAGCCTCCCTTATCCCTCCGCCCTAACAATATCAATAGCCACCCATATCGCCCATATTGCCACCCTTATCTCTCCTATAGCCACCCTTATCACTCCGCCCAGACAATATCCCAACACACATAACAACAGTGAAATGCCACCTTTATACTCACATAATATCAACAGTAGAATGCCATCCTTATATCCTCAAATTAATAACTCAACAATTTATACGGAATATTATCACAGCAACATAACAAAAAGCAATTCATATCACAATTTGCCCAATGGCCACAACCAAATCCAAAGATATAACAAATCAATTAATTTCACAACAAATAGCCCAAGACTCCACACAATGTATATAAAACCTCAAAACAACAATAAAGATGGAAAAATAACTTAGCATAGAATAACACCTTTTTTAATCTAAATTGTTCGATAATTATATAACCCCTCGGGTTAAAGTTATTTCATTAATTATTTGCATATGGAAAATTCATAATAAAATTAAATTCCAAAAAAATCAAATCATCAACCTCACGGAATTCACATAAATATACAAGTAATAATCACATCAAATTGTCATATAAAAACAAATTCAACAAACATGAATTGAGGCACGGCAAATAGATGATTGATTTAATAAATGCCAATGGTTATCCAATTTACTACACATACAATCCAAGGGTTGGTAAGAAAATATGAAAATACTTTGAACAATATATATCAGGTACCCAATCACCAGATCAATAATTTTAAGCTATACATACATGCCAAGGTTACAACGCAACCTGGTTAGTTAGAAAAATAAAATGGTTGAGAGCAATAATGTCGATGAAATTGTGGCACATGTCATGAAGAAGGAATTCTAAATACATTTGGACTTTGGTATAGATAAATATGTTTATGACATTAAGAGATTCCAAATTCAGTGTCAACTTCTCAATTCAACTCACAGAAATTATAACTACTGCAGGTTGTATGATTTAGCAACTACTTGTTATCACTCCCTTTATCTTCCTTTTCGCTATGTACCTTTTCTGGTTAATAACTACGCTATGAAACTGTCTCCAAATTAAACTAAGTAATACATATTGATAAATAAATTATTATATGAAGAAAACTACTGCTCAATTGATTCTATGGAACTTCTGCTAATCAAACCAGCTATTGCTCCTGTTAATTGTTAAACAAACTCTTCTCCAACTCAAAATCAAGATGGAATTTCATGTACTCTACAGAAAAATTTATGCTGGAAATGCAAGCTGATGGCAAACAACCAAAAAAGCAAAAAGCAAGTATTTATTTAACAAACTAACAAACAAACGAGGGAACACTTCAAGAAAAAAATTATAAATTCACTTAAAAGGTCTACACACACTTATGAGCAAACAAATATTTACTTCACTTAGATGACTAGGTCAAGAATAGCAAATAACAATCAATTAGCATTCTACCAAAATAAGTTGTGATAGATTTAGAAACTAAAATTTCAACGAGTTGGATTAAGTCATAGTGGCACACGAGTATATATGAGATTCGTGGATTTAAGCCTTCTTTTCTTTTTCTCGAACTTTCAAGTCTTCTATTTAACTTAATTTTGCAACCATCAACTCAACTTTGACATTGGTGTCCTTCCCCAGTAACATTCACAGTTCAAATTTTCTTTTCGACTCTTAATTATTTTTAATCTTTCTCTTGCTCCCCCTAATACAGTTTCTAAACAATGTGTGAGAAAATGTTAGAATTGCATAAAATTAATTAAAAAGTTTTCTTAAAACAAATAAACATGAAATTTAATTAAGGTTATATCAAATTCAATGTACGTCTTAAAGAGGAAAATAAAAGCAAAGAGGGGAAATAGATCAGATGTTATGGCATAAATAGATACCTTTGAATTGAGATAAAGTATGAATAGGACAATGCCAAATAGAAATTAGGGCTCGAGGAAACCTTTGAAAATAAATAACCAACAACAGAAGAGTAAAATAAAACGAAAGAACTGTTAGATTGCCATATATCGCAGGAACTTCCATTACAATACTCAAAAGCTGATTACTAAACCATCGCAGTTTCTGTAAAAGATAATAAATACGATCAAACAAACAAATAATTAGAAACTGCAAAAGAATACCCAATATCACACTCCATTGTTGCTACCACAGGTTTAGTGATTTGGCAAAGACTTACCTTGAACAGAGAGAGAAGAAAATTGTAGATCGAAATTGAGCATCAATTTCAGCCGCATAATTTTACTCTTCAAAAACAGAGAGAATGGCTTAGGGTTCTTTTTTTTCTCTTTCTTTATTCATTTATCTTTGGGCAGCGGGGGGATGGTCGGGGGAGTGGAGGAGGGGGTTGGGAAAAAAAAAAAAAAGAGGGAAAAAGTAGCGCCTTAATGTTTGTTGAGTAGTTTTACGGCTGGATATTATACTCTTAAAGGACCAAATATTTTTCCCGCATTATTGTTGAACTAAAAATCGGCTCTAACGACTAGAAAAAAAATTAGTCTGTGATTAGTACACTTATAATGACCGGATTCATGTCCTTTCGTTAAGAAGTGGTCGCTAAAGACCAAGTTTCTTGTAGTGTATTATTCTGATGACATTAAATTACTCAATGCATTATTTCACACATACTCACGGGTGATTCTACGTTACCGTAAATTTAACAGGGGTCCGACAACATAATCTCAATGGAGATTATTTTTTTTATTCACACTTATAAGCCTTTAAGCCAATTTCTTACACTCCAAATAAATTTCGAATTCCCGACATCAAAACACTGTATTAGTTTCAACGGATATAGAAATTCGTGCCTACGCACACATTATATGTATGTCCATAACCACATCTCTGGTCAATATAACTGTTTATAATTAATTTTCAGCATCCTCAATTAATCTCATATTCACCAAAATCTCATTTCAACTTTTCGTAACACTGACATCAACACGCAAGGCATGAAGACCTCATAATTATTTATCTGAATTAACGAGTCATATTTAACGCCACCTGGGCACTCACCTCGTAGTCTAATACTCAATAATTATAGCACAATTATGGCACAGAAATACATAAATGAATTATCACATAAGTCTATCATGCATGACTCCCTATTAGTACCATAGTACATATTAAATTTCACAAAGGGAGAATTTAACTCATAAATATTTCACCACAAGGACCTTGTTCTTATATAAGTTCCATCGCGGCTTGTAGCCCAGTTTAAATATTTTACATCATATAAAAATGCGAGGATCTCGTCCTCAACTCCGAATCACAAGTATTTTGCACATTGTGCCAACTGAAATTTTTAATTTCCTTTCTTTCTTCTTTTTAATATATTCCGTAAACAGTTTTCACAACACATAATGAACCCTCATCTCGGTAGGGCATATAATTCATAAAATTAAAATCAATTATTCCGAAATCATATCAAAACGCATTGTAGTGAGTAATAGAAAGTCATTTTTGGATTTATAGCCCTCAATAGTGAACAAAAATAAAAATGATAGACACGGGCTAACATCATCAAATCTCCCAATGGGGATAAACACATGAGTGGTGTACAAAATCAGTAACTCACTATACATGGAGCATGATAGGAGGTCTTACCCCGATAATTGAAATTGAATCAAATAAGAACAGTGCTCCTCTATTACAAATTAAATCATACCTGTAACGACACAATCTGATGTAGCGGCCTCAACCATACCATATCAATTATATCAATGGGTCGGGCCTCCCCCTCTAGGGCGCCCCCTTACCCGTCTGTCCTCCACCCCTAACTTACTGTGCATATGGGGTAGTAACTGGAATAGAGCCTGTAGCCTGAGTATTATGATGAAATCCGCCTCTCCCAAATCTAGGACAATCTCTCATGATGTGCCTTGTATCACCACACTGATAACAACACCTCTGCGGGTTCGACTGCTCATACTGAGTCTGTGCCGGATAACTGTAATAACCATTATAGGAATGGTGGTGCATTAAAAGAACTTACTGAAGCACCCTGAGTATTCTGAAATTATTTCCATAACCCCGCTGATACTGAAATGTAGAATTATTAAGGACGTGGGAATACTGCAAGTCCCAACATCGTCCCATACAAATCTCAGCTTTTAATCATATACAAGCTTCGGAGAACCTTTCAATACCACATAAATACATCTCAGACCAAAACTGATATAACATATGGCCCCGCAATCTAAGCCATATGGCACTTTTTGATGATCCGCAATACTAACCTTCATCGCTCGTACGACACCGGTTATAAGACACCTCAAGCCATTTATTTGGCACATGTCATCCTTGTGACAGTTAAACTCGCTTCCTCCAGTGTCTTGGCTGCTAGTATGTACCCTTCGCTAAATAGAAATCCCATACGAACCACATAGTCTCTAATACAACCAATTATCTTCAGATCTACTTCCACCTCATGACCCTACCACGATTGTGACGATTAGGCAACTAATTAAACCTTCTTAAGATTGTACTTATCAACCAGATGTTAGAACCTGTTGCACCCCAATGTGCACAACTGAATGATCTCTCAATACTTCCACCTCCTCGATCTGGACGACACGTGGTAACAATGGTTGAGCAACCCTGGCTCCCTTATAACCCCTCTGTAGTATCACGAACCGTTGAAGCATAGTTGATACCGAGTGCACAATTTCATACACGAGTGGATGCAAAAAAGAACATAAGATATATGCTTCAAGCTGAATAAATGCAGCACGATAAGGAATGAAAGAAGTGGAACTAGCTCTGTAACCTCTCGAAGATAAGTACAGACGTCTCTGTACCGATCCGCAAGACTCTACTAAACTCGTTCGTGACTCGTAGAACCTATGAACCTAGAGCTCTGATACCAACTTGTCAGACCCAAATTCCCACCACATGAGTCGTGATGGCACTTAGTTTATAAGACTAAGTAAGCCAATTATAATTTCAATTCAAGCCAAAAATATTTTTAACATATAATTAAATACTAGTGTCAAAATCAATAGCGAAAATAATTACAACAAGCTCCCAAGACTCGTAATACTGAGTCACGAACTCTAACTGAATACATAAAATGATCTCAAGGATCTAATACCAAATACTGTTTGATTAATAATTAAAAGTAGAATAAAATGGAAAGACTCCAAGGGACAGCGACGACCAAGCAACTCTACCTTGAATCCTTGCGATCATACTCTAACTCTGCCCGAGTCCGATATCTCCAATACATGGTTCTGCACAAAAATGTGTAAAAGTGTAGTATGAGTACACCACAGTCGGTACCCAGTAAATATCAAGACTAACCTCAGTGGAGTAGTGACGAGGTACAGCCAAGACATTCACTAGTCTAATAACTTGTGCAATATAGTATACAAAAATAATATGAAATAAATAACAATGATGGCAACAATAATCAACCAGTGATATACACAGTAGGGCAACAAGAACACCATTATTATTGCTCAAAAAATAATAAATACAAGTACACCCAATTAAATCAAGTCCTTCAAATAAATATCTTTCACATATAATTCTTCCAAATAACTCTCTTTCAAATATAATTTCCTCAAATAAATATCTTTCAAATATAATTCTTTCAATAAATCTCTTTCAATTATAATTTTCACAAATAAATATCTTTCAAATGCAATTATTTCAAATAATACTTTTTTGAATAAAACTCCTTCCAAATAAATATTTTGAATATAATTCTTTCAATTAAAAGTCACCATATGACACCCCCATTTCATAATCATAAAAATGCAGGTCTCAACATATTTTCATATTTTTCGTAAACACGGGTCTCAACCCACTTTCATATTTCTACGGCACTTCATACCCATAATTAAATTCTCATATTTTTCCGGCACCTCGTACCCACTTTTCATATCACAACTACACAGACAATTCACGTGCCAATAATAAAACCATCATATATTTTTCCCGGCACCTTGTGCCCAAGCTTCCTATCCGTTGCGGCGTGCAACCCGATCCCATATAACATTACCTGCCCGGCAATAGCCACAGGCTCACAATTTCAACATAAATTAAGCTATTATCAAGTTTACTGTAACAACAAGATAAGTTGCACAAGATATAAAAATAAACACAAGGACTACCCCAACATCACATGAAAATTACCAACACAATAACTCCACATCATCGCATATCATCCCTGACAATAGCCGCCCTTATCTATCCTATAGCCACCCTTATCGCTCATATTGCCACCCTTATCTCTCCTATAGCCACCCTTATCACTCCGCCCAGACAATATCCCAACACACATAACAACAGTGAAATGCCACTCTTATACCCACATAATATCAACAGTAGAGTGCCACCCTTATATCCTCAAAATAATAAATCAACAATTTACACGAAATATTATCACGACAACATAACAAAAATCAATTCATATCACAATTTGCCCAATGGCCACAACCAAATCCAACGATATAACAAATCAATCAATTTCACAACAAATAGCCCAAGGCTCCACATAATGTATATAAAACCTCAAAACAACAACAAAGATGGAAAAATAACTCAGCATAGAACAACACCTTCTTTAATCTCAATTTTTCGATAATTATAAAATGCCTCGGTTTAAAGTTATTTCATTAATTATTTGCAGATGAAAAATCCATAATAAAATTAAATTTCAAGAAATATCAAATGACCAAACTCACGGAATTCACATAAATATACGAGTAATAATCACAATAAATTGTCATATAAAAACAAATTCAACAAACACGAATTGAGGCACGTCAAATAGATGATTGATTTAATAAATGTCAATGGTTATCCAATTTACTACATAATATACCTGAGACTTTAACCAATATATTCTGCACATATAAACCTAAGTACGTACTCGTCACCTCACATACACGGCTTTTCACATTTCACAAATGACGCATAAGACTCGATGCCAAAGGGAAAATTCCCCCACTCGAGGTTAGGCAAGATACTTACCTTTTTGAAGTTAGGCTAATATTTCAAAATAGTCTTCTTGCTTGAATTGACCTCCGGATGGCTCAAATCTATCAAAATTAATTGTATAACTTCAATAAAATTTATCGGAAACAACTCCGGATAATAAAATACCAACTTAAAATTTTATTCGAAAATGACAACGCGGGGCCCACCCCTCGGAACCCAACAAAGTTTTTACAAAATTCGAATACCCATTTCGATATGAGTTCAACCATACCAAAATTATCTAATTTCGATAACGGATCGCCCTTCAAATCTTAAATTAAAATCTAGAGAATTTCTACCATTTTCAACCCAATTCACTAATTTAGTGATAAAAACAACAATAGATTCAGGTAATTTAACCAAAATCAAGTTAGTAATTCTTACCCCCAATGTTTTCCTTGAAACATTCTCGAACAATTGCCTCACCCGAGATTCCTTGGTCCAAAAATATAAGAATGAGATGAATTTGGACTTTATTCTGCTGCCGAGGGGTTTGTTCTTCACGTTCGTGACACTCCCCTCACGTTCGCGATGAACAAATTCTTCAAAAGCCATTTTCAAACGCTTCTCAGACAGTCTCTAGTATAATGGTCATAACGTTTTGTACAAAATTCCAAATGATGAATGGTTTGACTTTCTAAAAACTAGACTCCAAGGGATATAACTTTATTTGTTGCACATCTCCCAATTCCTTATAGATTTCGAGATATAAGCTTCCAAAGTCAGCCCTGTGCAACAGAGATTTCCAAACTCTTCCCGGACTGTCTATAGCGTATCTACCATAACATTTTGTACACAACTCCAAATGACAAATGGTTAACCTTTGTAAAAAATAGACACAAAGGGCTACAAATTTCAATTTTGGATCATCCCCAAATTTCTTATAGATTGCGAGATATGAGCCTCCAAATTGAGACAACGAATATCAAAATTTCCTTCTTCGGGAACGCGAGAACCTCTTTGCGAACGCGAATAACAAAGTCCTAACAGCAAAATCCTTCTTCGTGAACACGAGAGGCTCCATGTGAATGTGAAGAACAACACGTGAACCAGCAACAAGCAACATCAAAACACCCAAACTTGGTCCGGAACCTCCCCGAATCAAACCCGAGGCCCCCGGGATCCCGTCCAATCATACCAACCAGTCCCAATACATAACACGAACCTGCTCGAGACCTCTAATCACATAAAACAATATCAAAATTATGAATCGCATCCCAATTCAAGCTTTATGAACTTTAGAACTTCAAAATTCTACATTCGACGCCGAAACCTATCAAATCAAATTCGTTTGACCTCAAAATTTGCACACAAGTCATAATTGACATTACGGACTTACTTCCACTTCCGGAATCGGAATCTGACCCTGATATAAAAAAGTTCACTCTCGGTCAAACTTCCCAAAAACCTTCAAATTTCTAACTTCCGCCAAATGACCCCGAAATGATCTATAGACTTTCAAATCCACATACGGACGCTCCCCTAATACAAGAATCACCATGCGAAACTATTCCAGGCTCGAAATCCCAAACAGACATCGATAACATAAAAATCTACTTCAACCCAAACATAGGAAATTCTTAAACTTTAAAAATGCCAACCTTTAGCAATAGGCGCTGAAATACTCCCAGGCCACCTGATACTCGACCCGAATATACGCCCAAGTCTGAAATCATCATACGAACTTATTGGAATTATCAAATTTCCATTCCTGAGTGGTTTGCTCAAAAGTCAAACTTCGGTCAACTCTTTTCATTTAAGCTTCAAAAATAAGAATTATTCTTTCAATTTAAATTATGAATCTTCCGAAAATCAAACGACCACACATGCAAGTCATAATACGTACTACGAAGTTGCTCGGGACCTTATGTAGCTGAATGGGCCATAGATTCTTAAAATGACAAGTCGGGTCATTACAGATATCAACTTCAATGAGTTCAAGTCACAATGCACCATGAGGGTAAGACATCAGGATCAAGTCCTGATGCCCCATGATGATAAGAGATGGTTTTGAGTCCCAATTCATTATGGCCTAACATGCCTTTATATTGGTAAGACATTGGGTTGAGTCCCACTATACCATACTGATGATATAATGATGACTAAAAAATATATATTTTTCATGAAAAGGCATGAATATTGCCCCACTTGATTTGCTCCATTCTTGAAAAGAATGTGGTAGCGGCGCATAATAAGTCTAAATGAAGACAAGTGGTTGAATAATAAACGTGGGCATTTCAAAGATCAAAATAATAATAATCATCACTATGATTATAAAAGGAGAACAATAAGGGTTCTCAAGATAGTCCTTCAAAATGTGGAGGCAATGTTTACCATCAAATTGGTATGAAAAATAATAAAGCATACCGATGATTATGATCCATTCCTTGAAGAGGATGTGACATGTGATAAGCATTGAGAATGCAGACCTATTCCTAAAGGTGAATGTAGAAATATGTTATAAAAGTAATAAATAAGACATGCAATGCATGATTAGATGAATACCACACAACTCACATCTACGGGAGGTTTGAGTGAAATAAAGAGAATAAATATCATTGTGTGGTTACATGAATATGTCATTGGTCGCGTACATGTAATACGCCAAAACAAAAATATTTTGTTGTGCCTTATAAAAAGTTATTAAAGGCAAAATTAAAGCAAGAAATAATTTTGCTTATGATTATTTTGACCATGACAATCTATTATGATATAATTTTCTCCGTGAATGAGACATTTACCATATGAATGGTGTGACAAAAGATTTTGTAGTACAAAAGTTGTTAAGAGCTCCGGAAAAATTAATTTGTTACTATCCAAATGAATAAAATTATTCACGGCATTGATATTGTAAAGTCTCAAAAGAAACTTTTTGAGTTTCAAATGTATAAGTCAAAGTGGTTGGAATATTGAGACTATAAATGAAAGAAATATTGAATATCTTCATATTTCTATAATCATAATGGGTAAATATGAAAGGTTGCCCGATTTTATTTCTATTTGTACTACACAAATATAAACATGATGATGGAATCATATGTCACAAGTAAACTAGAGGTTTACTGAAATAAATATTAGTTGGCATGACCGGTTGACCATCCTGGTTCAATTATGATGCGAAAAATTAATTGAGAATTACATTGTCATATATTGAAGAAATAGAAGATTTTTCAAGAATTCTCTTGTGCTGCTTATACTCATGATATACCAGTTAATGTTGGGATTGAATCCCTTGATTTCTGGAACAAATAAAAGGTGATAAATATATGGGTCCAGTCACCTGCCATGTGGACCGTTTACTATTATATGATTTTAATGGATGCATCTATTCTATGGTCACATGTGCATTTGTTATCAACTTGCAGTTTGGCTTTTGCAAGATAGATTACTCAAATTATTAGAGCACAGTTCAAAAATATAAATTATGATAATATATCTTGATAATATTGGTTTAAATCCAAGTTGGTTTAGCAGAAATTGTATGCCTCAAATTATATCATAACCATTGGTTATGAGAACAAAACTGCCAAAATAAAATTTGGTATGTGATGTATTATTTAATATACCACAACACTTGTACGCATCAAGCCAAGTTATGATAAGTTCTCCCTATCACAATCAGTTCAGGGTCAGGAACCAAATAATTTCCATCTAGAAATATGAATGTGCTATATGATTTAATTATTCCACCATGCACAAAGATAGATTCCCAAATAAGGCTAGGGATATGTGTTGGTGATCCCAACAATAGGGAGAGAAAATGGGCAGCTGAAAAAGTAATGCATGTAATGAATTATTATGAGTACATCTACATCCTCGTACGAAAAATTGTGAACTTGAAAATCAAGTGATAATTCATTTGCAAAATATTGCCAGGCGTATTTGCTGACCCAAAGCTGTCACGACACAAAATCCAACTAGTCGTGATGGCACCTTACCCAACCCACTAGGTAAGCCAATTAGTAACTATCCAATTCCAATGAAACTACTAAGACAATTTAAGTAAATAAAGATCTTAATCTTATACATTCCCTAAGAACTGGTAGTACAAATCATGAGCTTCTAAGAATAGAATTTACAAAACTGGTATGAAATAATACATCATCTGTTCGAAATATACATGAACAGATTGTTATAAATATAAGGCTACCATGAACAAGAGGCAGCTACAACCGGAACGCAAGTACATCTTCAGATCCAGCTCCCAACGAACGCAGCAACATCAACAACCAACATTTGCACGCAAAGTGCCGAAGTATAGTATGAGTACAACCGATCCCATGTACTCAATAATTAACAAACCTAACCTTATGTTGAAAGTAGTGACGAGCTTTTACCAAGGTCGGGTCCAAAACTAATAGTTCACAACAATATCCAGAAAAAATTTCATAACAATAAAATTGAGGCAACCCAAAGAATAACTCAATAATAAAATGCTCAGTTCGTTCACAGTTCCGAAAAAATAAATATTTTATTTTCAAGTATAATAGTAAAAACTCAATTCTTTTCATTGAAATCACCAAAATATAAGTAAGTCTGAAAACTGTGATTTTCCCAAAATCCTTTCGACAATAAATGAGATGTTTCATTTTCTTCCAGATAACCCGTATAAAATAAATGAATCGCTATGCCCATCTATCAACATGTGTGAGAAATCATGAATGATGTGATATTATACATCATGAGGAAAATCCATCTCTATGCATGTATGTCATGTGTGCATGTCAATGCGATGCAACTCAGTGATAAACTCATATACATACTCTCAGAGTATCATTTCACTCAGTCCTCCCATCACTCATTCCTCCCAATCACTCAGTCCTCATAATCACTCAATCCTCCCAAATCACTAGGCACTCGCACTCGGCACTCACACTCAGTAGGTACCTCCGCTCACTAGGGGTAAAATTATTAGTTTTAGAGACTAGGTAAGCCTAACAATGCGGAATAATAATAAATATCTGAAACAAATAAACTACCATTCAAACAATTTCAACTCCCAAAACCCGGTAGAAATAAAAAATCACAAGCTTCTAAGAATTTATTCTCAATGTCTCTATATATCAAGGTCTAAATAAAATATAAGGAAGCAACATAAAATGATAGAAGGGGACTTCGGAGTCTGCGGACGCTGGCAGATATACCTCGAAGTCTCCGTACGCAGGTAACTCACTGACGTCTAGGCTGGTAAGATGTACCTGAATCTGCACAAAAATATATGCAGAAGCGTAGTATGAGTACACCACAGCGGTACCCAGTAAGTGCCAAGCCTAACTTCGGTAGAGTAGTGACGAGGTCAGGTGAGGCCCTACTGGAATATAGTAATGGAATGGTAAAATGTTTAACAATATAGTAAAATAAAATGATACTAGAAATGAGTCAAATAGTATGTCACATTTAATGACACCAAATAATTGCAAATAATATCTCGTGGAATTAAAACAGAATTTCCTTCAACTTTATAAAAATCACAACAATTAATCGAAGGCAACTATGGCCATAAATCAATATTTAAAAAGGGCACTGCCGAGGTACCGCCTCGTAGTCCCAAATTATAAATAATTTCACAATATCTCATTTTCTTATATCATCGCGGGAGCCTTCACAATTTATTTAAAGAAAACATTCGAGAATAAATAATTCAGGAAAATAATATTTCAAATTTTTAATGCGTTGCTTCAATATCAAAATTAAAAATGTCAAATACTTTATATTAATAATATTTAATTTAAAGAAAATCAACCTTCAAATAATGCACAGTATGAAAGAAACCAAGTTTAAATTAAACAGGTAAAACAATTAGCAGGAAAAAGGCAAACAAATTTAAAATATATATCACAGATCAATGATGAAGAATATAACAAGATAAAATAATTTAATAAATGCGCAACATTGATCTACACAATTTAAAAATATAATCTTTCACATTTAGCCCGTGTACACACTCGTCACCTCATGTACATGACTTACAACACATTTCAATAATCATATTAATATCAATTCTAGGGAAAACTTCCCCCACACAAGGTTAGACAAATCACTTACCTCGACATGCTCCAATTTAACCAAGTATTATGCTTTTTCCTCGATTTTTCGACTCCGATCGACTCGTATCTAGTCATAATTAATTCGATACAATCAACAAAAATTATAGTAATCAATTTCATAAGAAAATATTACATTTTCATTAAAATCCAAAATTAGCTCAAAATTTGCCCGTGGGGCCCACATCTCGGAATCCGGCGAAACTTACAAAATCCGACAACCCATTCAATTACGAGTCCACCCATACCAATTTTACCAAAATCCGATAACAACTCGACCTCCAAATCTTAAATTTTTGTTTTTGGAAGATTTTGCAAAAAACTTGATTTTTCTTCCATAAATTTACGGATTCATGATGTAAATGAGTATGAAATCATGAAATATAATCAATATAGGATAAGGAACACTTACCCCAATGTTTTCCCGTGAAAATCGCCCAAAAATCGCCCAAGAATCGTGCTCCAAAAATCTAAAACGAAATGAATGAAATGACCATTTTTGGTCCTTAAGTTTCTATCAATCCGTCACTAAAAGTCCATTTTCTGTCACTAAAAGTCCATTTTCCGTCACTAAAAGTCTATTTTTCGTCACTAAAAGTCCACCAGAAACTGCTCTACTAGTCTTCCTTCAATTAATCATAACTTTATGTACAAATGTCCAAATGATAAATGGTTTAACTTTTTGGAAACTAGAATCAACCGACTACAACTTTCATGTTTTTCAACTTTTCTAATTCCTTATGAATTACGAGATATAAGTTTCCAAAGTCGGCTCCATGCATCAGAATTTCTGCCGAAACTGCTCTACCAGCCTTCATTCAATCTATCATAACTTTCTGTACAAATGTCCAACTAATGAATGGTTTAATTTTTTGGAAACTAGAAACAAACGACTACAACTTTCATGTTTTGACAATTTTCTGATTCCTTATGAATTACGAGATATAAGCTTCCAAAATTGGCTCCACACACCAGCAACCTTCTTTGTTCGAAATCCATTCTGTTTACCTTCCGAATTCTACCCGAGACCTTCGGGACATGCTCCAATTTAACCAAGTATTATACTTTTTCCTCGATTTTTCGACTCCGATCGACTCGTATCTAGTCATAATTAATTCGATACAATCAACAAAATTTATAGTAATCAATTTCATAAGAAAATATTACATTTTCATTAAAATCCAAAATTAGCTCAAAATTTTCCCGTGGGGCCCACATCTCGGAATCCGGCAAAACTTACAAAATCCGACAACCCATTCAATTACGAGTCCACCCATACCAATTTTACCAAAATCCGATAACAACTCGACCTCCAAATCTTAAATTTTCGTTTTTGGAAGATTTTGTAAAAACTTGATTTTTCTTCCATAAATTTACGGATTCATAATGTAAATGAGTATAGAATCATGAAATATAATCAATATAGGATAAGGAACACTTACCCCAATGTTTTCCTGTGAAAATCGCCCAAAAATCGCCCAAGAATCGTGCTCCAAAAATCCAACACGAAATGAATGAAATGACTATTTTTGGTCCTTAAGTTTCTATCAATCCGTCACTAAAAGTCCATTTTCCGTCACTAAAAGTCCATTTTTCGTCACTATAAGTCTATTTTTCGTCACTAAAAGTCTACCAGAAACTGCTCTACTAGTCTTCCTTCAATTAATCATAACTTTATGTACAAATGTCCAAATAATAAATGGTTTAACTTTTTGGAAACTAGAATCAACCGACTACAACTTTCATGTTTTTCAACTTTTCTAATTCCTTATGAATTACGAGATATAAGCTTCCAAAGTCGGCTCCATGCATCAGAATTTCTGCCGAAACTGCTCTACCAGCCTTCATTCAATCTATCATAACTTTCTGTACAAATGTCCAACTAATGAATGGTTTAATTTTTTGGAAACTAGAAACAAACGACTACAACTTTTATGTTTTGACAATTTTCCGATTCCTTATGAATTACGAGATATAAGCTTCCAAAATTGGCTCCACACACCAGCAACCTTCTTTGTTCGAAATCCATTCCGTTTACCTTCCGAATTCTACCCGAGACCTTCGGGACATGCTCCAATTATTCCAACATGTCCAAAAATACAATACGAACTTAGTCGAGGCTTCAAACCACATCAAATAACATCAAAACGACTAATCACACCTCAAATCAAAATCTATGAACTTTGAACTTTCAATTTCTACAAACAACACTGGAACCTATCAAATCCAGTCCAATTGACCTCAAATTTTTCACGCAAGTCATAAATGATATAACATAGCTATGAAAAATTTCAGAATCGGATTTCGACCCCGATATCAAAAAGTCAACCCCTCGGTCAAACTTCCCAAAAATTTAACTTTCGGCATTTCAAGCCTAATTCCACTACGGACTTCCAAATAAAATTTCGATCACGCTTCTAAGTCCAAAATCACCATACGGAGCTGTTGGAATCATCAAAATTCTATTCCGGGGTCATTTGCACATAATTCGACATCCGATCACTGTTTGAACTTAAACTTTAAATTTTTATCAAAATTCCATATCTCGGGCTAGGGACTTCGGAATTTGATTTCGGGCATACGCCCAAGTCCCAATTCACGATACGGACCTACCGGAACTGTCAAAACACTGATCCGAGTCTGTTTGCTCAAAATGTTGACCAAAGTCAACTTAGTTGTGTTTTAAACATCTAATTCACATTTTAATCCATATTTCACTTGAAAACTTTCCGGAAAAATTTTTACGGACTGTACACGCAAGTCGAGTAATGGTAAATAGTGCTTAGATCATATAATTAATTATTAAATTTAAAGATAATATTTTGGGTCATCACAGCATCATTATGCCCATCTGTCAATATGTGTGAGAAATCATGAATGATGTGATATTGTACAACATGATAAAAATCCATCTCTATACATGTATCTCATGTGTGCATGTCAATGCAATGCAACTCAGTGATAAAATCATATGCATACTCTCAGAGTATCATTTCATTCAGTCCTCCCTATCACTCATTCCTCCCAGTCACTCAGTCCTCACAGTCACTCATGCCTCACAGTCACTCAATCCTCCCAAATCACTCGGCACTCGCACTCAGTAGGTACCTGCGCTCACTGGGGGTGTGTACAGACTCTGGAGGGGCTCCTTCAACCCAAGCGTTATAATCTACATGGACAACTCACGTGCTATAGTATCAATATCTGGATCCACATGGACAACTCACGTGCTATAGTATCAATATCTTGATCCGCACGGATAACTCACGTGCTATAATAAGCCAATCTGGCATGCTACGACGTGCAGCCCGATCCAATAATTATCCTCACAATCAGACCCTCGGCCTCACTCAGCCATCAATCTCTCAAGTCTCTCGGGCTCACAATATCATGAAAATAGCCCAAAAATGATGATATGATGTATCAATAAATAACAACAGAGACTAAGATATGATATGTAATGACATGAACATGACTGAATATGAATTTTCAATTTAGAACAAATAATTCACAGCAATATGACCTATGTGGATCCCAATAATACTGGCACATAGCCTCAACATGATTTTTAATATGATTCTCAGCTCAATTTCTTTAGCACATAAAACTAAATAGAAAATGCCAAGATTATTTGACTACAAAATTTTACGAAAACAATTATGTCACAATTTTTATGGTGCATGCCCACACGCTCGTCACCTAACATGTGCATCACCTCCCAACAATTCACATAATACATATATTAAGGGTTCATACCCTCAACTCCAAGATTAGAAGAGTTACTTACCTCAACCCCTGTAATTTTTTATTCTGCTATGCCCTTGCCACGAGAATTGGTCTCTGAAAGCCTCATATCTAGCCACAATTAATTCGATTCAATCAATACCAATTATTGTAATTAATTCCATAAGGAAATACTATTTTTTACCAATAAAATCTGAAATTAACTCAAACATCGCGTCTCGGAACCCAACAAAAGTTACAAAATGTGAACGCCCATCCAACCATGAGTCCAACCATACAAAGTTCACCAAATTCCGACATCAACTCGACCCTCAAATCTTCAATTAAAGTCATTGAAGATTTTTACCATTTTCAACCCAATCTTTACCCATCTGAACTCAACAATCTTTCCATAAACCTTATTGATATGTATAAATAATACTATTACACCTAAGAATCATACTCTTAATCACTCATCTTTACCCAAACTCGAAATTGAAGACTAGGGTTTAAAACCTTACCTCTTGGGTGAAGATCTTGTGATATTTCCTTGTTGGATTTCAAAGCTTGAACAAGATCTTTATGAACAAAGCACTTGATCTTCTTCCTTTCTCTAGAACACTCTCCCTTCTCTCTAAAAATGTCAGATTTTTGCTCCAAAATGAGTCTCAAAGCCAATTTATCAAAATGGGATTGGGTTATGAAACAAGAAAAATTAACCCTCCGAAAGCAGGTCTGTGGTCGCATAATGGACCGTAGAATAGGTATGCGGGTCGCAAAATGCACCGCAAAATAGATGCTTAGATATGGGATTCACTGGACAGGTATGCGACCATTTTGCGGTCGCATAACTACTTTTGCGATCGCATAATGGTTCTGCGATCGCAAAATTGGTTGCAGAATTGTATTTTTCCAGCCTTTGGTAATTTGGTCATAATGTCTTGTAGGAATGTCCAAATGATAAACGGTGTGAAGCGTTAGAAACTAGACTCGAAGATCTTTCAATTGATAGGTAATACATCATATAACACTTCGTATCCTGAGAGTTATGTTCATTTGAAGTTTGGTCTTGTGCGAACTCACTTGAAACTTTAGTCTATTATGAAATTTCCAACTTCTACATTCGATGCCGAAACCTATCGAATCAAGTCCGATTGACCTCAAATTTTTCACACAAGTCATAAATGACATAACAGATCTATTCAAATTTCCAAAATCGGATTCTGACCTCGATATCAAAAAGTCAACTCCTCGGACAAATTTTCCAAAAATTCAACTTCCGGCATTTCAAGCCTAATTCTACTACGAACCTCTAAATAATTTTTTAGACACGCTCCTAAGTCCAAAATAACCATATGGAGCTATTGAAATCATCAAAATTCAATTTCGAGGTCGTTTACACATAAGTGAATATTCGATCAACTTTTCCAGCTTAAGTTTTCAATTATGAGACTAAGTGTCTCATTTCACTCCGAAATCCTTTCGGACCCGAACCAACTAACCCGATAGGTTATAAATTAACTGTAAGGCATAAATTGAGCAGTAAATAGAGAAATGAGGTTGTGATACTTAAAACGACCGGTCGGGTCGTTATATTCTCCGCCACTTAAACATACGTTCGTCCTCGAACGTGCCAAGAGTTGTTCTTAACCTTCAAATATCTATTCCACCTTATCACGCACATACCCCGGGGGTGATATCACAATACCCTATTCCATATAGGCCTGACCACACAACATAACTGAAAATCATTAATTTAACCTTATCCCAAAAACCATGGAGCCAAATTTCTAACATCCCGAATTATTTTCAAGACCTGAATCTCACATCTACACACTGTATAAGCCTGAACAAGTTATATCCAGCCATAACCATAATCCCAGATATAATCACATAACATACTACACAGCTCGCATACTCGTAGCACCATTTCTGATCACAGTAACTACTCAAAACCAACTAAGTACTAGTATAAACCCCGCATTCAACAGAACCTCATTCTGAAACCTTCTTACATTGCCAATGATGAAAGAAACAATCAAAAACTCATAACCACTCATCAGATCAACTATCCATGGAGCTCTCTCGCCCCAACCAGAACCGTAATCCTCTCCTAAGCCGACTTTCAATATTATCCTCTCGAATATACCATAATCAAGCCTGATAGTACCCATTCTAGGTCCAATGACCTTATATTATTAAACACAACTATCCCACAGACACGCCTCATCAATATAACTCAAGCCACAACTGCACAATCTATGTACCTAAATATGGGAGATGTCTCAAGGAAGAGAACCGTATTGCAAGTTCAACAAGCACCGCCACAACCGCAATGTTACAACCAACTCCTCAAATTTCGTGAAGAGGATTAACATAGGTGCATGTGCACAATTGTAGAGGAAGGAAATTAATAGATTTGATAAATTATTATAGAAATAAAATTCCCACACACGGCACGGACAACTCACGTGCCAATAATATGAATCGCTCGGCATGGTCACAGGCCTCCAGTCCCAGCATATCATACAAGAGCAATTAAACAAGTACACTTGTATATGATAATGAAATAAGATTCTCATGCTCCTGGACTGGTATAAATAACACGCCATAGTGTAATCATGTGCAAAGTCTGCTATCACACTTCAAATTGGCAATTTGTTTTTAACGTAGAATTAGTAACTACCCTGTTTATTTAGGGAATCATCTTCTTTCTAACCTCAAGTATAGCCCAGATAGTTCTCAACAAAGGTACGAGTACGGGAAACGTAATAATTTTACGCTTAACAGTCAACTCTAGGCATATAATAGCCTAAGCATTCTTTCAAGTATGAATACTTGCTCTAATGACCGCACAAGGGCTCAAACCTCACATATATGCGCACTCATAGCGCATAGCTATCACAAATAATTAACGCAACTAGTGCCTCCACCGAGTTTTAAATAAAATAGTCACCTCAAATAGGTCGCAACCCCGAAATAATATACTTCTGAGAACTCTCAGTCTCCAAATTTATCGAACATATGAATCACCGTAACAGATCCCAACTCCAGCACTAAAATGACTAACACATCTTCCATTCACGATAATCCCATGAGGAATACTTTCATAATTCTTCCGTTCCACATAGCAATAATTTGAATATCAGCAGTCTATCAACCAGGTGAGTACTGCAATACCGATGAACATCCATAAGTCAAAACACAACGTGCCTTCTGAAATGCGCACCCTTATCAGGAATTACCAAGCAGTTATAACATTCATCAAAATATTTGAAACTGACCATGTTGTCCAACATTCGTTACCTTCTCTTCAAGACTGAATTGTCACCTTGTACATGTAAATCCTAATCCCGCACAACACACCATATCTATTATGCCATCATGTGACAAGCACAAGAATCCTATTATCAACTCTGAGTCACCAGCAAATTACATACCTGGTTAGTTAGAAACCTTCCCCTTGCTTCCTTCTAGGAGGAAATCACAATACACAACACATTTTCCATACCAGTAGAAAATATCCGGTTCAAACCATGGTAGAAACCATCAAGAACACTTTGAAATCCATCTGCCCATAACCAAGCTATTAGAACTAAATTCCTCTAACTCGACCAAACCACGTAGGTCACCAAACCCAAGAATATTGCCACCAAAATATCTGTAGAGTCTCACCACATCATAATTACCTCTATAAATACCACAACCGAAACACTCACTCTGAAAATACCTCATGTGAACTTAAAACTATTATTTTACCTTTCTTATACTAGAATATAGAATCCATAGTCATACAGAATTACCGCGAGCCTTGACGCTATCAAACGCAAATCTCATATTCTATCCATACACAAGTTCGGAAATTTTTTTCAATTGCTATATATAAATCTCTGACCCATTAGAACCTTCTCAGAAGTTACCCACTCGGATCAAAATTGAATTGCACAGCCTAAACGGGCCAAAAGACACACGCCACATTAGCACAACAACACTCAAAGAAATAACCATGCCTTAACACCACTGGCCAAATTCATATTCCATGCGCACTACATTCTTCGCAATTAACAACTTAATAATTTCATGATTTTTCATATTTTCGTAAGTGCAATATATCCCGTATTCAGGAAATTTTCTTATTCGAGTCATCCTCGATCTCAACCTCTGCAGTCATAACTGCTCCACAAGTATGTCTCAGACCAAAACTTAATTTAACCTATAACCATGAAATCGAATTGTCAATAGTAGGCTCCCCCACTTGGCTCAAAGCCATAGATCAAGACATTCAATAATTCACAATACCCATATTCAATTACTACCATAACACCGTAGTGAAATTTAACTAAATTCTTCCCAAGCTCCTACATCACAACCTATATGGTACCTCAAATCGTCTACTAAGCTCGCCTTCATTCTCGTGACGGTCATGTCAACTTTCTTGACCAGTTCAAATTCAAATCCCAATACATCTGCCCTACTGGTAGAAAAGAAGATTCTCCACACAATATTATAAAGATCACACCTCTGTAGTTTATTCCGCAGGTGATAACCGGCATGTTTAGCCTCAAACTGGCATCTTTCTATACCCTTTTTATTGCCACAACTCCTATGTAATCACTTAACCTTCATGAGTTTGAACTCATCAACAAGACATGAAAATGTAATTTGTTCCATAATTATACCACGTAAAAGATCCTTCAACACATTCATAACTCGAGACTCTATGTCAAATACCCAATAGTCCCTTTTTACATCCTTTTTATTCCGTCACTTTCAAACCATCTGAATACATCCCGCGGTCACAATAAAATCATTATATGGCCACCCAGTCATTCCACCGCTCATCAAGCCACAAATTCCACTCGTAGGGTCATTACCAAACATATGAGTTAAATTGTACAAGTTACAACTGAATCTACCGAGCTTAAACTGCGGTCTAACCATGGCCTCAAGTCCTCCAGACTGGCCCATCACCAAAACACAGAATACACATCTTGAACCTCGTTCATAGAATCACAAGTCGGCGATGCATAGCTGATACAGAGCGCTCATATACGCATACGAATTCGTGGAAGGAATTCAAAGAGTTATGTCTCAAGCTAAATCAATTTCGCACGATAAGGAAAGAAATATGGGAAGTATATATCCTAAATAACCTGTAGCCTCTCGAAGATAAGTATGGACGTCATCATACCGATCCGCAAGACTCTACTAAACACTTGCTCATGACTTGTAGAACCTATGAACCTAGAGCTCTAATACCAACTTGTCACGATCCAAAATTCAACTAGTCATCATGACACCTAACCCAACCCGCTAGGTAAGCCAATTACCAACTATCCAATTCCAATGAAATTAATAAGGCAATTTAAGTAAATAAAGATCTTAATCTTATACATTCCCCAAGAACTGGTAGTACAAATCATGAGCTTCTAAGAATAGAATTTACAAAGTTGGTATGAAATAATATATCATTTGTTCGAAATGTACATGAATAGATTGTTATAAATCTAAGGCTACCATGAACAAGAGGCAGCTACAACTGGAACGCAAGTACATCTTCAGATCCAACTCCCAACGAACGCAACAACATCAACAACCAACATATGCACACAAAGTGCCGAAGTGTAGTATGAGTACAACTGACCCTATGTACTCAATAAGTAACAAACCTAACCTTAGGTTGAAAGTAGTGACGAGCTTTTACTAAGGTCGGGTCAAAAACCAATAGTCCACAACAATATCCAGAAAAAATCTCATAATAATAAAATTGAGGCAACACATAGAATAACTCAATAATAAAATGCTCAGTTCGCTCACAGTTCCGAAAAAATAAACATTTTATTTTCAAGTATAATAGTAAAAACTCAATTCTTTTCATTGAAATCACCAAAATACGAGTAAGTCTGAAAACTGTGATTTTCCCAAAATCCTTTCGACAATAAATGAGATGTTTCATTTTCTTTCCAGATAACCCATATAAAATAAATGAATCGATATGCACATCTATCAACATGTGTGAGAAATCATGAATGATGTGATATTGTACATCATGAGGAAAATCCATCTCTATGCATGTATGTCATGTGTGCATGTCAATGCGATGCAACTCAGTGATAAACTCATATGCATACTCTCAGAGTATCATTTCACTCAGTCCTCCCATCACTCATTCCTCTTAATCACTCAGTCCTCACAGTCACTCAATCCTCCCAAATCACTAGGCACTCGCGCTCGGCACTCGCGCTCAGTAGGTACCTCCGCTCACTAGGGGTGTGTACAGACTCCGGAGGGGCTCCTTCAGCCCAAGCGCTATAATTTGCACAAACAACTCACGTGCTATAGTATCAATATCTGGATCCGCACTGACAACTCACATGCTATAGTATCAATATCTGGATCCGCACGGACAACTCACGTGCTATAATAAGCCAATATGGCATGCTGCGACGTGTAGCCCGATCCCATAATTATCCTCACAATCAGGCCCTCGACCTCACTCAGTCATCAATGTCATGAAAATAGCCCGAAAATGATGATATGATGTATCAATAAATAATAACAGAGACTGAGATATGATATGTAATGACATGAATATGACTGAGTATGAATTTTCAATTTAGAACAAATAATTCACAGCAATATGACCTTTGTGGGTCCCAATAATACTAGCACATAGCCTCAACATGATTTTTAATATGATTCTCACCTCAATTTCTTTAGCACATAAAACTATATAGAAAATGCCAAGATTATTTGAATACAAAATTCCACGGAAACAATTATATCACAATTTCTATGGTGCACGCCCACACGCCTGTCACCTAGCATGTGCGTCACCTCCCAACAATTCACATAATACATATATTCAGGTTTCATACCCTCAGCTCCAAGATTAGAAGAGTTACTTACCTCAACCCGTGTAATTCTTTATTCCGCTATGCCCTTGCCACGAGAATTTGTCTCCGAAAGCCTCGCATCTAGCCACAATTGATTCGATTCAATCAATACCAATTATTGTAATTAATTCCATAAGGAAACACTAATTTTTTCCAATAAAATCCGAAATTAACTCAAAAATCGCCTGTGGGTCCCACATCTCGGAACTCGACAAAAGTTATAAAATATGAATGCCCATCCAACCACGAGTCCAACCATATAAATTTTACCAAATTCCGACATCAACTCGACCCTCAAATCTTCAATTAAAGTCATTGAAGATTTTTACCATTTTCAACCCAATCTTTATCCATTTGAACACAACAATCTTTCCATAAACCTTATTAATATGTATAAATAATACTATTACACCCAAGAATCATACTCTTAATCACCCATCTTTACCCAAACTCGAAATTGAAGACTAGGGGTTAAAACCTTACCTCTTGGGTGAAGATCTTGTGATATTTCCTTGTTGGATTTCAAAGCTTGAACAAGATCTTGATGAACAAAGCACTTGAGCTTCTTCCTCTCTTAGAACACTCTCACTTCTCTCTAAAAATGTCAGATTTTTGCTCCAAAATGAATCCCAAAGCCTATTTATCAAAATGGGGTCGGGTTATGAAACAAGAAAAATTAACTCTCCGAAAGCAGGTCTGCGGTCGCATAATGGACCGCAGAATAGGTATGCGGGTCGCAAAATGCACCGCAAAATAGATGCTTAGAAATGGGATTCACTGGATAGGTATGCGACCATTTTGCGGTCGCATAACTACTTTTGCGATCGCATAATGGTTCTGCGATCGCAGAATTGGTTGCAGAATCGCATTTTTCCAGCCTTTGGTAATTTGGTCATAACTTCTTGTAGGAATGTCCAAATGATGAACGGTTTGAAGAGTTAGAAACTAGACTCGAAGATCTTTCATTTGATATATTATAAACCATATAATACTTCGTATCCTGAGAGTTATGCTTATTTGAAGTTAGATCTTGTGCGAACTCACTTGAAACTTTAGTCTATTATGAAATTTCCAACTTCTACATTCGATGCCGAAACCTATAGAATCAAGTACGATTGACTTCAAATTTTTCACACAAGTCATAAATGACATAACTGACCTATACAAATTTCTAAAATCGGATTCCGACCTCGATATCAAAAAGTCAACCCTTCGGTCAAACTTTCCAAAAATTTAATTTTCGCCATTTCAAGCCTAATTCTATTATGGACCTCCAAATAATTTTTCGGACACGCTCCTAAGTCCAAAATAGCCATACATAGCTATTGGAATCGTCAGAATTCAATTCCGAGGTCGTTTACATATAAGTAAATATCCTATCAACTTTTTCAACTTAAGTTTTCAATTATGAGACTAAGTGTCTCATTTCACTCTGAAATCCTTCCGAACCCAAACCAATTAACCCGATAGGTTATAAATCAATTGTAAGGCATTAATTGATCAGTAAATGGGGGAACGGGGTTGTGATACTCAAAACGACTGGTCGGGTCGTTACAAAAGCTAAATGTCATATTCAGCTGCTAATGCTCCAAATAAAATAAAGTTCATAATGAGTAGAGTCTATGGCATGCATGAAGCATAATAGACTAATAGGTTCCAAAGATAAAACTCCTTGAATAAGGATAGGACTAAATGTTCAAGATAGTCATAATAAAGAGGCAAATGCTCTAGAAGAGCACCACGACATAACACTTCATAAGACCTCATGGGAGAGGCTCAGGTACCTGAAAATAATAAGATAAAGAGATCTCAATAAGTTATGTCTTTATTGGGTAATATTACAACTGATATAAAATGATCGTCAACGATATTGTTAATATAATGTAGCGCTCAATGTTATTAATATTGACGAGGATCTTGAGCTCAAATCTGTCATGAAATTTGGATAGATAAATGATTGGCCAAATGAAAAATACGCAATGAAAATTGATTTTACCTGAAAAATATGAAGTTGGACGGATAGTCCCAACACCTGAAAGTATAAAGTCAGTGGAGGTATAAATGTGTTCTTGTGCGGAAAAAAAGGTCAAGTCGATAGACATAAAGACGACTTATGTCACAAAAAATTTTGTATATATCACGACATTGATTATATAGAGACATATTCTCCTGTGGTCGATGTCGTCATTTCAGGTTTTAATCTGGCAATATAAGAAAAACGTGATATACGTATAATGGAAATCATTGAAGGATTTAAATTGTTCTGAAGCATATTAAGGTTTCCGAGAAATTTATTAAATAAAGTTTCAAAAATCCTTATACAGGTTGAAACAATCAGGGCGTATGTGGTATAATCGCCTGAGTGAGTACCTGTTGAAAAAAGTGTACAAGAATGATTCAATTTGTCCTTGTGTCTTTATAAAAAGATCTGTATCTAAATTTGTTATAATCGACGTGTATGTTGATGATTTAAATATCATTGGAAATTCTATGGAGCTTCCTAAAGCAGTGGACCATTTAAAGAAAGAATTTGAAATGAAAGATCTTGGAAAGACAAAATTTTATCTTGGTCTACAAAATGAGTATATGAAAGATGGAATTTTTGTCCATCAATCAGCATACACTAAAAAGATTTTAAAGTGATTCTATATGGATAAAGCACATCCATTGAGTACCCCGATGGTTGTGAGATCACTCGATATAAATAAATATCTATTCCGATCTCATGAAAATAATGAAGAGCTTCTTGGTCCCGAAGTACCATATCTTAGTGCAATTAGTGCGCTAATGTATCTTTCTAACATTACAAGGTCTGATATAACTTTTTCAGTTAATGTCTTAACAAGATATAACTCTACTCCTACAGGGAGACATTGGAATGGAATCAAATACATATTGTTGTATCTAAAAGGTACTACCGATATGGGATTATTTTATGGCAATGATTTCAGTCCCGATCTTGTTGGTTATGCCGATGCTGGGTATTTATCTGACCCATACAAGACTCGATCTCAAACACGCTATGTGTTTACATATGGAGGCACTGTCATATCTTGGCGATCGACTAAGCAATCAATCGTGGCTACTTCATCTAATCATGCTGAGATAATTGCTATTCATGAAGCAAGTCGAGAATGTGTATGGTTGAGGTTTATAATACACCTTATTCGAGACAAATGTGGTTGAAATGTGACAAACTACCCACAATTTTGTATGAAGACAATGTAGCATGCATAGCCAATTGAAGGGAGGATTCATAAAAGGGGTAGGACAAAACACATTTCACCAAAGTTATTTTTCACACATGATCTTCAAAAGAATGGTGATATCAATGTGCAACAGATTCGTTCAAGTGATAATATGGCTGATTTGTTCACCAAATCTCTACCGACGTCAACCTTCAAGAAACTAGTGTACAAGATTGGGATGTGAAGGCTCAAGGATGTGAATTGATGCTCTCATTAGGGGGAGTTAATACGCGTTGTACTCTTTTTCCCTTACAAGACTTTGTCCCACTAAGTTTTTCTTGTAAGGTTTTTAACGAGGCAACCAAAAGGCGTGTTTCTAAACATGTGTACTCTTTTTCCTTCACTAAGATTTTTTTCAATTGGATTTTTTCCTAATAAGGTTTTAACGAGGCATATTATCTATGGATATCCAAGGGGGAGTACTATAAGAAAAATCAAATTATGGTGGATGTCTACTTTTCCTCCATGATCTTCTCAAATACTTAATGACATATTTAATAACATATTTTTCTTCACTTTTTATGCCTATATAAATGTCGTTTAATAGATAGGAGAATACACACAATTGAAGAAGAAATAAGAATCTTTCATCTCTTTTCCTCTATATCCCTTAGCTTGTTTTTTCTTGTTTTATATCGTTACTTTCTCTATATCTTTTAGCTTGTTTTTTCTTATTTTATATCGTTACTTTGAGTTATATTTCATAACATATACTCTCTCCGTTTCAATTTATGTGAACTTATTTCCTTTTTAGTCCGTGCAAAAAAGAATAACCTCTTTCCTTATTTGAAAACAATTTACTTTTATGCAATGATTTATAACTACACAAAATATATGTGCCTCATTTTATACCAGAAGGTCAAAAGTTTTCTCTCTTTTCTTAAACTCTTTGCCCGTCAAATGAGTTCACGGAGTGAGTATGAAGTTTTACAATAAATCCCAATAGTTAAACCAAAAGAAACAGAAAAAAGTTTTAGGTGACAAAGTTTCACGTGACATTATTTGGTCAACTTTCAGTCCTCACCATTCTTAACAATGTACGAGAAACACAGCCGATCAAAACAAGAACCAAAAACAGAAACAAAAATCTGAGATCTAGTCATTAACACAGTTACACAGTTTAGTCCCTAAATCACTATCTAATTCCATGGTCAGTTGTTCAAACTCTGTAGAAAACATGCCCATGGTTCCAAGATTTCTCCATAGCCAAAACCGCCTCAAAGATCTTCTCTTACTCTTCTCCACACTCATCATTTTCTACTTAATCTTCCTTCTTCACCATCTCCACACCCCTAAAACCACCTTCATCCCTAACCCCGACTATACCCCCACCACCCCACCACCCTCCACTAATCTCTCTCTTTCACATCTCTTTTTCTCTATAGCCGCTGCTTCTTCTTCTTTCTCTCTCCGTCTTCCTTATATTAACCTTTGGTACAAACCCAATTCAACAAACGCTGTAATTTTCCTTGACACCCCAATTTCCAGTACTCCTTCTGTTTCTTCACCTCCAATTCTTGTTTCCTCTGATACTTCGAATTTTCCTTATTCTTTCCCTTCTGGTCGCCGTTCAGCAATTCGGATTGCTCGTATTGTTAAAGATACTTTTGACTTAGCTAAAAATGTAAACTTTTCGAACACCCGTTGGTTTATTTTTGGTGATGATGATACTGTTTTCTTCACGGAGAATTTGGTTAGTGTTTTGTCTAAGTATGATTATGAGAAGTGGTATTATGTTGGGTATAATTCGGAAAGCTATGAGCAGAATGAGAAGTATTCTTTTGATATGGCATTTGGGGGTGGTGGGTTTGCTCTTAGTGCTCCATTGGCTAAGGTTTTAGCTGGAGTTTTAGATTCTTGTTTGATGAGGTATCCTCATTTGTATGGAAGTGATTCTAGGGTTTTTTCTTGCTTAGCTGAGCTTGGAGTACATTTGACCCATGAACCTGGATTCCATCAGGTTAATTCTTTATAACTTTTATTACTCAATTTTGTTTCTGGGGTTTATTTTTCATTAGCTACTGCTTCGTTTCATTTGTCCTTGAGCCCATGGGTCTTCAGAAACAATCGCTCTACCTTCACAGGATAGGGTTTAAGGTGTGCATACACACTACCCTCCCCAGACCCCACTTGTGTAATTATACTGGGTATGTTGTTGTTGTTGGTGGTGGTTTATATTTCATTAATAAAACTTGAGGTACAAAGTTTAAAATAGACCAAGATGGAATTTTGGAGCTGGCTTTAATGAGATGGACTTATGGGATGATCTTAAGATTCATTTATTAGATGTATGTATTCCTAATTTGGTAAAAGCATGAGGGAATTTATAAAGCGTGTTAGTGCGATGTTAAATAGTTAAATGATTTGTGAATAAATCCTTTTTGTCAAGTTGATGTATGTGTTATCATAGTATCACAAGGAAATATTTGATATTTTGATATCTTTTGGTTGATTTGATTGGCAGCCCATTGAAATTATGTACACTCAGTTTAGCATGTTTTCAAATAAATTTTTTCTCTTATTTTCCTTCAATAAAGTTGTACTTCTGCATTTGCAATGATAGTTGAAGTAAGGCTTGCTCCCATAGAAATAGCGTTTTAGGTTCTCTGTTATATGTATATGTTTTTCGTGTGCAGCCATTTTGCAAGCTTATGAGTCTAGCCTTGTGCAGCCTCAAAGTTTGTTTCTTGGCTTATGGAAGTTAAGCAGATGGCCTTTTGATGGTGCACATCAAACTATGGACACTCTGTTTAGCATGTTTTTCAAAGTGTTAAATTTGTTCTCTTTTCTTTTTCTTCAATTAAATTTGAATTCAAACTTTAGGGCTTAACAACCCCTTTAGCAAAGAAATTGTGCACCGCCCTGACCAAGTTGGCAAATTTAATAGCAATGGCAGTTCAAGTGAGGCTTGATTTGATACAAATACGGAATTTATGTTGTTTAAATTTTTGTGTTTTTGGTATGCTCCCTTTTTGTGAGCTTATGACTAAACCTAACCGCAAAATATGTTTCTTTCCTTATGGAAGTTATATGGACCAGCCTTTTTGAGGGTGCACATGAGAGTATATAAGCCACCTACAATGTTCCTGATTTTAGTTTTTGTATTTTAAGTTGAAGTTGCTTTCATTAATAGGTTGATGTTCGAGGAGATCTATTTGGTATCCTTTCTGCACATCCATTATCACCTCTGTTATCACTTCATCACTTGGACGCTGTGGAGCCACTTTTCCCTGGCATGACCAGGATTGCAGCCACGGAGCATCTTTTCCAAGCTGTCCATGCTGATCCTGCTA
This sequence comes from Nicotiana tomentosiformis, assembly GCF_000390325.3. Lineage (NCBI taxonomy): Eukaryota > Viridiplantae > Streptophyta > Magnoliopsida > Solanales > Solanaceae > Nicotiana > Nicotiana tomentosiformis. The sequence goes on from NC_090818.1 coordinate 18,681,604, forward strand.
GGATTTTGCAACAAACAGTGTGCTACGACAAGTCCAACTTACTGACAGTTTCAGTTGCATGGGGTTACGCAGTTCAGGTGTTTGAAGGGAATGAACTTCTTCCAGATCTCCTCTCACGACAGCCAACATTTAGACCATGGAAAAGGGGTAAAAATGTTGCTGCAAAATATATGTTTAACTCTAGAGTCTTCCCCAGTGATCCATGCAAAAGACCTGCGGTCTTCTTCTTGCAAAATGTTCTTTCTAGTAGAGATGGCATATGGACTGAATATATAAGACATGATCTTGGGAACTGCGTAAGAAGTAATCTGTCAAAAAAATTGGTAAAGATAAGAGTCTTCTCGCAGAAGCTAGCTTTTGATGCTGAACAGGTTCTCTGCTTGCATGTAGACCCTGAAATTTGTTTCTATTGTTTTGTTGTTGTTGCTGTTCCTTCCTTTGTGGTGTATAATTACTTTGCGCTTCCTCTGCTGAACTTGTAAGTTTCCTGAATCAGTTGAAGCCACTTCGTCGACCATGCTGTGACATTTCATCACCTATCAATGAGACGATGATAATTGGTATTAGACAATGTGGGCATGGCGAGTTGATCTCAATGCAGACTTAGAAAGATCCTCGAAATTGCTCTAGACGAATGACCTGTCAATCCATGGCTGGACGGACGAGCAGGGATCATGCAGTCTCTTGACAGGAACTCTCTCGTCCGATTTCTCATTTTATAAGGTACAATTTCTGTTTACAAAGACATCATCTGCCTTGTCTTTTCCACCCGTTATTGCGTTCATTTGATTAACTGAAGACTATTTCTCCCAATGTTATTCTGATTTCTGATCTCTAATTTCTGAATCATATAAGGTCCTATGTCTCTAGTTATGACAATATTTTTGCCTTTTCTGATGACTTGTTAGTTGTTGTTGTGTCTATTTCTGTCATTTGTTTATGACTGAATCATTTCCTTTCTTTCAATTTAAGGTGTAACAGCTTGGTGAATCTGTTTATAAACCAAAATGGCTTTGCCTATCACTGTGATGTTTGGTCCTAGAATGTTCTGCTTCTTGCCTTAACAATCTTCATGATGTCAGCATCATCATTTTGTGCAACAATTTGAGATTATAGCTTTATGGAACCTTTGAACTAACTGTACCTCCCCTATCCCTGCACGTGTCCTAAGTGAGATCAGTTGTGTTCGCGAGTAGTTCAAATATTATTCCAACCCCTACAAATAAATTTGGTAGAAGGAAATATGAGGAAGGAAAAATATTGTAATACCTATATAAGTAAAATGGTCACGGCATACTTAATGGTGAAACATACTGTCATAACTGCATGTGACTTTTAAATCCATACCGCATTAACATGTATATAACATAAAGGTAATTATGCAAAATAATAATAAGTAATTAATTAATTTGCTGATATTCAAAGATGATCATTCCCCTTGGACTAAGAAACTCAAGGCAGTTTCTCGACCTTTTACTTATGAAGTACAACGACAACTATTCCTTAATTTCAAAACCTGTTGTGATCGGCTATTTTGGCTATGTGAATCTTCTACATCCATTACGCTCCATTTGGACATATTTCACTAAATACTACTTCTTAGCCATGTCCACTTACCCCGAGAAACACTAATTTTTTGAGTGTATGCCAATCTCACACTTACTCCTGAATAACCTATAGCTGACACATCCCTAGTCAGTGTAACATGGATGAAGAATAGTGGGAACTGGTGTGTAAATGATTTTGTTGGCATTCTGTTTGTGAAATCAGAATCATATTGTTGTAATGTCACTGATAAAAATAAAAAAAATCTCTGGGTAAGCTGTAATGTCAGAAAACATATATGCGCACTAAAAAAAGGGAGATTTGAAATTAAAATGCGTAGAACAACTGATTTAATTTTCAATTATTCATGTATTTTGCTGGCTAGCAGTGTTTTGTCGGCACTTCGCTGTCTTATCTGTTAAAGCTCATCTTTTTTTAATTAGTATTTTGCTAATTGAATGCTTTATAACTTTTTTCATATGGTTTGAAATTCTGTTAATTAAATAGTTGGTAGAGAGTGTCACTAAAATGTCAATAGAGATTTTGTAGTTTGCATTGAAATGTAAAGTAAAGGGTCCTTACTAGTGATATTTACAATTGTTTGAATCAGATTGCTAAATTGATACGCTGGAAATTAGCTGGGGGGCATATCAGAGAAGTCCTGAATCGTGTATGCATTGTTAAAGGAAAACTGCAGAACTACGCGTTCCTAAATTTCTTGTCCTTCTGGCTCTTCCTTTTCGGCATTTGTCCAAGTATTGAATGGATTAATTTGCAGCAGTTTGATCTTATCACAGCCAAGATTTTAAGTTTCTTGCAACAAGTTTTTCATTTCCTTTGAGACTGAAAGGATTGTAGAGTTAAGCTTGTTCTCTTACTCATGGTTTGGAATAGTGAACATCATTTCCTTCTCCTTGTCATTGCAGATTTTTGCGATTGTTACTCTACCTCTTCTAATATCAAGGCACCCTAGTATGAGGGGGTAATGTGTCTTGCATCTCTTCTGGAATGAGTACTAATCACTCCTCAGACACCTTGGTCGCCTGTCAATTCCAGCAGATTGAAGTTGTTCTATTCTTATAGGAACTATGATTTGATTTTAGGCATTTGTAACTGGGGAAAGATGAGTTGTATAAATAATAACTTCAGCTGGAGCTTGTATCATGTATCATTTAATGTTCAATAAGAAATTACTGTGGATATCAAGTTTTATTGAATCCTTAACTGTAGGTCTAATTCTTACAATCAGTAAATGTGATATCTAAAAGAAGCAGACTTAATTGTGAATCACACGTTGAATAAGCTGATCAAGCTGATTGTCTTTCACTTTACTTGGTCCGAAAATTGAGGCAAATTTGTTTTTAAATGTTATTATTAGTAATACTATGTGGGGTTGGTAAACTTCTGCTTCCAAAGAGAGAAGGTCTCCAAATTCGGCAACCGAACCCTTAATATCACAATCCTTAAGTAACACACGTCACATATTCATTTCATACATTGACTTTTATTAATTGCTTTTCTCTTTAATGTGCAAAAACGCCTTCTTTTTTCTTCATTTTCAGTCAATTTTCACATCACATTGTTGACTCAGTTCCACCAAATGGACACCTCTGATTGGAGTTCCTCAAAAGATAGATAAAGAAATATGGCGTTACATATTCAAAGTAACCTAACTTTCCCAAAAGTAACCTAATATATTCATCAGTGTCTTAATTCCAAGTACTCTTTTGTTGTAATTAATAAACACATGTGAAGATGTAACCGATTTTCCAGGGCAATAAGATTGTCAAATTTCTCCTGCTTTTCTTGGGCTAAGGACTCCGGGTCTAAAGGGGTGATAGCTTCTATCAATTACAGTAAATTCCTTTAAACCCCTTGTTCCATTGTCTTTCATTCCATCCTCAGAAATGCAGTTTTTTCAGGTTCCCAACAAGACACAACATTCCACCAACCCTTTCAAAAATCTCATAATAATATCCTGTTTTGGTTGCATGATTTATCTTGTTTGTACCATCTTTCTTGCTCCTAACAACAACAAGCATTTCCATACCTCAGTTTCATTACAGGATGATGAATTATCATCTCAAACTAATCTTGATCATATTGTTTTTGGAATTGCATCCAATGAGCAATCTTGCTCCAAAAGAAAGGAATATGTTAAGCTCTGGTGGGAACCCCATATAATGAGGGGATGTGTGTTTCTTGAAAAGATGCCACCTTTTTCATCAAATCGAACATATAATGAGTCTCTGCCTCCCATTTGCATTTCTGAGGATACTTCTCGGTTTAGATATACGCATAGAGGTGGGACACCTTCAGCAATTCGCGTGGCACGTGTGGTCTCAGAGACGGTGGCACTTAATCATTCTAATGTAAGATGGTTTGTGTTTGGAGATGATGACACTATTTTCTTCCCTGAAAATTTGGTGAAGACACTTTCTAAATATGATCATGGACTTTGGTACTATATTGGAACAAATTCAGAAAGCTTTATGCAGAACAAGTTTTTCTCTTATGATATGGCTTTTGGTGGAGCTGGTTTTGCTATAAGTTATCCTTTGGCAAAAGCTTTAGCCAAAGTCTTTGATTCATGCATTGCAAGATATCCCCACTTATATGGAAGTGATGGTAGAGTTCATGCCTGTTTAGCAGAGCTTGGTGTTAGCTTAACACGTGAGCCCGGTTTTCATCAGGTGCCATTTTCACTTACCTCTGAATTTCTTATAAACTACTTTTAGGCTATTGAGAATTTTGCATTTCTGACTTTTTTGTTCTGTTTGTGTGAAATTGAAATGCTAGATGGATTTTCATGGAAATGTGTTTGGAATGTTGGCTGCACATCCCATTAGGCCATTGGTATCTATGCATCATATGGAGGCAATTGATCCTATATTTCCGAATATGACAACAGTAAAGGCTGTGGAGCATTTGTACAAGGCAGCAAGCTTCGATCCACATCGGATTTTACAGCAAACAGTATGCTATGATCATTGGTTTTCTTGGACAGTTTCAGTGTCTTGGGGATATGCTGTTCAAGTGTTTGATAGGAATGTGCTTTTGTCAGATGTTCAGTGCGTGCAAGAGAGCTATGCTCCCTGGAAAAGGAGTCATTTAGGTGGATTATATGACTTCGATACGAGGAAATATGAATTTGATCTGTGCAGAAGGCAGCTTGTTTATTTCTTGGACAAAGTGTCTTCTGGAAGCAATGGAACTGAGACTACTTACAAAAAGAAGACATCTGAGGAATGCAAATTTGACATGACTTCGCCTAGAAGACTAGAAGAAATCAGAGTGTTATCGAGCAAGTTAGTCCTCGACAAACAACAGGTGCCTTTCTTGAGCTTATTAGTACTGTTCTTTCTGTAAATTCTGTGCATTCTAAAATTTCCTTATTGTCTAATTTTTGAAACTTTTGGTCTAATGTCATATGCAGTTGCTAGCTCCAAGAAGGCATTGCTGTGATGTATTACATTCTACATCGGGTAACGTCATGGAAATAGGGATAAGAGAATGCAAGGAAGATGAACTAATTTACATGCACCATTAGTTGCAATACATTATCGAGACAAATCAGCATTACTACCACCATTTGATGGTTCTCCCAATTGCCTGTCCAATCGCGCAATCACGAAATTTTGAATTTTAAGAAGCCAATCCTGTTGTCTTTTTTGGTGACTCATTGCTCCTGAGAAGAAAGATCTTGAGCATAAGGAAGTCTAATACGAAGCCTAACAAGATGCTAGCAGTTTTTGAGTTTTTTCAAGGCAGACTCGTTTGCTTTCTGAGCATTGGAGTTCAATAATCGAAGAGAATTTTGAGCCAGACATAATTTGGGGGAAGCTTTTTTTCTTTCGGAATTCGGAAATCAGTTTTGTACGTGTTTACTTGGATTAGATGTATACGTCAGGAAATTAGGCACATAAACAAATTAGCAACATACATAGAATCTTTGTGACTTGCGAGTTGACCAGAAAAATAGAAAGTCTCAATTTTGACTGAAACTAGTTCAAGATTTCTTGATGTATTATATGATTTCTTGACCTTTTCTCATGCATACCATACGCCTATTTAGCCGTAAATGAAGCAACAAGCTGAGACTTATTTTGTACTTGTTTCAACTATGACCCTTGTCCCTTTGCTAGCTTTCTGCAGTTTTGCACGTATAGATTTCTGCATTAATTAAACGCTTATAATCATTCATAATTTTTATGCACTGACATTGCATGTGTTTCTTTTACATCATGGGGTGAAATCAACCTATACAACAATATGTAATTCTGATATGCAAAATAGCCTAATTGAAACTCGTAGTTGAACCTTTTGATGATATCCCGGTCCTCCTACTTGATCAAAACAAATTCTTTAACGCGTTAGACCGAGCTTGTGTGTCGTTGATACGATTGAGGTGAAAAAAATGTGTGTATTTCACGTGTATAACGTGATTCAACCAAAAAAAAAAAAACAGGATGAGTTTCTTGCTTAAGTAGTAAAATGCTGATCAAGGTTTGGTGGAGGTCATAATACCCTTTCTATCTGTTTGTGGGGAAGAACGATATGCTATTGAGGATGTCTTAGAGTTGATAGGGGGATTAAAAATACTTTGAACTTTATTTAGACCTTTCTATTTACACAAAATAGATGAACCTCTGCTCTATTATGAAATATCTAAAATAGTAAATTCCACTTAATCCATACACACGTTTTAGGTCTAAAAACAAGCAGGTACCCTCTTCACTTTTTTAATGAATAAGATTTTCCCGTTACTCCAAAATGAATTACTCCTCTATTTATCGCTCGAATTTTCAAAATATAAAATTTACTTTTAATTAGTATGGCTTATAATAAATAACTCCATTATTTATTTATAACAGGCGAAATTATTTCTCCCTTCAACCTTAATTAGGCGAAAATTACTTCCACCCTTTAATCCTTTATTAATCCAATCGTTAACAAAAATGGAATCACTTTGACAGAGCAGTATGGGTCGGCGGTCGGCAGGGAACAAAAGGCGAAGATTTGGCGGCGGCGGCGAAAAGCCTGTTCTCCAACTCCAAAACCCTAATCCCAATCCCAAACCCACTGAAGAAGAAGTAACTCCTCCGAGTAAAAAGCCGAAGATAATCGACAGCAGTGAGCAACAATTGCCACTCCTTGAATCGGAGCCTTCGTCATTAACTGATGCAATTAGTGATAATGATGTGAATAATGGGCCGAGGTTTAAGGATTTAGGAGGAATGGATGCTGTATTAGAGGAATTAAAAATGGAGGTAATTGTTCCATTGTACCATCCACAATTAACTAAGCATCTAGGAGTTAAACCAATGTCAGGAATACTCTTTCATGGCCCACCTGGTTGTGGAAAAACAAAGCTGGCCCATGCAATTGCAAACGAGACTGGTGTTCCATTTTACAAAATTTCTGCTACTGAATTGGTCTCTGGAATTTCAGGTGCATCAGAAGAAAACATAAGGGAAATGTTCTCGAAAGCATACAGGACAGCACCTTCTATTGTGTTTATTGATGAAATTGATTCAATTGCTTCTAAACGAGAGAATTTACAGAGAGAAATGGAACGGCGCATTGTAACGCAGCTGATGACATGCATGGATGAATCGCATAGGCTTGTAAAACCTGATGATGAAAAAGATGGTGATGGATTTAATGGCGGTAATGCTGGTTATGTGCTGGTAATTGGAGCCACGAATAGACCTGATGCTATTGACCCGGCACTAAGGAGGCCTGGACGATTTGACCGTGAAATCGCATTAGGTATGCCAGATGAAAATGGGAGGGCACAGATTCTGTCTGTGGAGGGCGCGTTTGATCTAATGAAGATAGCTAGGTCGACCCCAGGATTTGTTGGAGCAGACTTGGCTGCTCTAACTAACAAGGCGGGTAATTTGGCGATGAGGAGGATAATAGACTTGAGGAAGGTTGAGCTAACAAGTGAAGTGTTGGTAGATGGGAAAGAGGCTGAAGAATGGTGGAAAAAGCCGTGGTCACCTGAAGAGATGGCAAAACTCAGCATTACTATGGCTGATTTTGAGGAAGCAGTTAAATTGGTTCAACCCTCTTCTAGAAGAGAAGGTTTTTCCGCCATACCAAATGTTAAGTGGGAAGATGTTGGAGGACTTGATTTGTTGAGGCATGAATTTGTTCGTTCCGTTGTTAATCCTATAAAGCGTCCTGAAGATTATACGGGTTATGGAGTGCATTTCGACACAGGATTTTTGCTTTATGGTCCACCAGGATGTGGTAAAACGTTAATCGCCAAGGCTGTTGCTAATGAAGCTGGAGCAAACTTTATACACATTAAGGGTCCTGAAATTCTGAACAAGTATGTTGGTGAAAATGAGTTAGCTATTCGGACATTGTTTACTCGTGCAAGAACGTGCGCCCCCTGTATACTGTTCTTTGATGAAGTGGATGCATTGACAACTAAGCGTGGTAAAGAAGGAGGTTGGGTTGTCGAAAGGCTTTTGAATCAGCTACTAATAGAACTAGATGGTGCAGATGAGAGAAAGGGTGTTTATGTTATTGGTGCTACAAATAGGCCTGAAGTTATGGACCCTGCTATTCATCGACCTGGAAGATTAGGGAAAAAACTATATGTCCCTCTACCTAGTCCAGAGGAGCGTGGACTAATTTTAAAAGCGCTTTCCAAGAGAAAACCTATAGATGCTAGTGTCGATTTGATGAAAATTGGAAGAGATGATGGTTGTAATAATTTAAGTGGAGCTGATCTATCAGCTTTGATGAATGAAGCTGCAATGCTTGCACTTGAAGATAAACTGAAAGCATCAGATACAAGTGATGAAAAGTTGTGGACTATCAAAGAGTCACATTTCAATCGGGCTATGGAGAAAATTTCTCCATCTGTCTCCGATAAGCAAATAGAATATTACCAGCTTTTATCAGAAACCTTATGAGTGGCATGAAGCTAAAGCACAAAACTAAGGGTGTTTATTTATATCTCCAGCTCCAATATGTATTCTTGTTGGAGTTATAACACTTTTCTCGATCTTGTATCATAAGTAGGTTTTGATTTGGTAGTAAATGTTGCAAAGTATTTTGTGAGAAATAAGTTATACTAGTAGCACTGACAATATATATGTGAATCAGGGCAATGCCAAAGATTCATGTTCAGCTCTTTTTCTTTTCTTCTTTTTTAAAATTACTTTTTTTTCTTGGGAAAGTGAACGGCTAGGTTGGAAGAAATAATATACTGTAAATGTTTAACAGATAGGGTCAAGCATCCAAATACAGAAACTCAAGAATGCAGCATACTTGTGTGTGAAACTAACATTTTTGTTGTCTTTAACTAAGAGTGGATAATAAATAAAGAATAGTGGAAAGAATTAGACATTCCATGTGGAGACGTTTTTAATCTTTGTCAAGTTGTTAAAAGGGTTGCAAAGGGGAAAAGTGGCCTGTAATTATTTTCGTACATGTATTTGAACAAATGAGACAATGTATTGGAAGTTTTACTCATGTAATAATTTTTAATCCTTGGAATAGTTCTGTCTACAAAAAGTACAATCAAACTATATTTCATATTTTAGTAAAAGACATATCTGATTTGGTCTTCGACAAGTTGCAGCTGCAAATTTATACAGTAAGTTGCACTATGCAAATAATGCAACCATTTGAACATGTAAAGTAGTTCCAAATTTATATTACCCACTAATATTATTTGTTAGTATCATTTGTAACTTGTAACCATAGATTTTGATCGTGATTCTTAATCAAGAAAAGTAATACACTAGCGGATTCAGAATTTAGACATCGTGGTCTTGAGTAGAGTAAGTAAATTTTGAAATAATGTATATCTAAATCTATCTAAGAATTCAACCCTGAAATATTGGTTCTGTCAAATTAGTGAACGTATGGTTGGCATTGCGAATTGGTACGACCAAATTTATTTGGAAAAAGTTGGCAAGTAAAAGTAAGAAAATATTCATTCAAATGGGAGAGACCAAAGTTATGTGCTCTCTAATTGTTCTCCTCATGAAATGAATTAGAATTTGCTCTGTCTAATTATAATTATCTTAAGAATTGATTAGCTAGGTAACCATTGTGATTTGACTTGTATGTTCAACATCAAGCTATCTCTCACGTTTTAGAGAGAGATTCTATATGAAATTAAGACTTTGAGCATCTCCATTATCTAGTGGCAATTATAAATAGCAAGAAACTAGTAAGAAGGTGCATACAGTTACATGACAGGCTCCAAAATTATTCTCTTTTTAATTTTTTAATCATTCATTTCGAAATAAGATTGTGATAGTGGGGGCTTGTAAGTAGTAATGATTAGATAATCTCCTCTAGGATTAGGAATAAGTCTTCTCTTTAGGCATGGCTTCCATGTTTCCTAGTTTCTTCGTCAACAAATATGAACTATAGAAAACGACCATATAAAACTCAATATTTAAAACAATTGATTTCCTTAATTTTTATTAATAATTCTTAATTTTCACGAAATTTTCTGAATGAATCATTGTCAAGATTTTACATAATGCTCCACCATTTAGCTTGTTCTTGTGTTATTTGCACTAAAAAAGAAGTCAACTACCTCAGAGTAGGATTCAAGCAAAACCAAAAAGAAAAATGTAAAACTGAGAAATGGCATTTTTTTCAGGAACAAGCTGTCAGTGGCTCTTGAGATTAAAATAAAGATCTTCTCCTTATTCAACGGGCTTTGTCCTCACTCTAATTAGAGTTGCATTAAATAGCTAAATCTTGCAAGAGCCAAGATACTACTCTTAAGATATCCAAATTAGCTAATTTGGCAGCAGTTTTATGCCCAAATTAGCTAGTTTTCTGCTGATTGAAATGGCAATGCTAAGACTTTTGAGTAGTTTGGCTGTCATAGCTATGGTGCTTGGTTCAGCCATGGCTACAGATTACACAGTGGGAAGTCCTAATGGTGGATGGGACCAAACTAGTGATCTTCAGTCATGGGCTGCATCTCAAAAGTTCTTCGTCGGAGATAAAATAAGTAAGATATCTCAATATTTACATAATGTTTCCTAGTAAACAATCTTTTTTGCACTTCGTAAATGGATTATAGTGATCCTCTCTTTCGTAAGATCACATTTGTAAAAAGAATAATGTATCTCATATTGTTAAGTTGGCATAAAAGAATGAGAAGCCTTTGCCAAGTCTTAAACTCTGAATCCTGCACTCAAACTGGCTGAAAATGTCAATTTTGAGCTTGATCAGGCAGATTTTTCCGATGATCTTGACTTACAAATTGTCAGTTTTTATCTTAGACGGCTAGTGGTTAATGTTGTGTTCACACTATCTTTCCGTTTTTCATAGCACCGGGCCTTATTTACTGGTTATTGTTATTGCATTTCATCTATTTTCTGGTTCTTATGATGCTGTTATTATTTCTATGGTTTCTGTTGATGGTACTAATATATTGTTTCTTCTCGTCTTTTCCGTCTTCTTGAGCCGAGGATCTATCGGAAACAGCCTCTCTACTCCATCGGGGTAGGGGTAAGGTCTGCATGCACACTACCCTCCCCAACCCCCACTTGTGGGGTTTTACTGGGTCGTCGTCGTCGTTGTTGTCGTCGTCTTTACAGACGGAGTCTTGCGCTTTTCTTGTTGTAGACACAATTAGATGTTAAATCTAATGTTGTGTTTTCTTGACAGCTTTTTCATATGCTCCAAGCCATACTGTGCTTGAAGTAACAAAGGCTCAATATGACTCCTGTGACAATACAAATCCTATTGCAATTTATAGTGGAGGCATGACAGTCATCACTCTAGCTTCTGTAGGCAAGAGATACTTTATATGTGGAACTGGTGGCCATTGTAGCTCAGGAATGAAACTCGAAGTCAACATTCTTGTCAAGGCTTCTCCACCCCCACCAGCCAAGCCAGCTACTCCACCAACAGCAACCCCTACAGCTCCACCACCATCAACCCCCGCAACTCCACCGCCGTCAACTCCTACAACTCCACCAGCATCAGCCCCTTCCACCACCCCAGTTGCTTCCCCTCCCTCTTCATCACCATCTCCCAAGTCTTCATCAGCACCCTCACCAAAACATGCACCTAAAATTTCCCCTGCATTGTCACCTTCCAAGTCCTTCCCTCCTCACAGCCCAGCAATGCCTCCTGCTGGCAGTCCAACATCCCCTACTGTTGAGGACGCTGGATTGCCCCCTTCGGGCGCTTCTGCACCTACACCATCTGCCCCATCATCAGCTGATAAAATCCGTGTCACTGCTGGTTCTACAGTGAGATTTGGCTTTGCTGTTATGCTGATGTTCTTTCTTTAAGCCTTCAAACAATATTTGAGGTGGTTGTCACTTTTTGTTATATTGTTGATTCAGTACCTACTTTTCCTCAGTCCTGGTTGTTTGTTCAACACATTCTATATTATGAATGTTGCAAATTATTGATGGAGATATAATGGACTTTAGCATTGAAATTTTATATCTAAAGCATTGCTATAGATTTCTTTTAGCTTTGGATACTTTCTTGATTTGGTATAATCAGTAGAGGCAATAAATATGGAGTCTTACACGAACTATGCTGATGTCTAACAAAGGTTTAAAGAAAATTCACTGTCAGATTTCCTCAATATATTGTTTGTAACAGTGCAAATAGTCTGAAAAATACGTGCTTCAGTGAGTTTAGAAGCCGTAGTTGTGAATTATCGGAAGGAACCACATGAATCGAACACAGATTGACCTCTTCCCCAATAAGCATAACAGAGCAAACAAGCAGAAGGGTATCGAGAAAACACAAATGGTAAATCCTAGAGTAAGGAACGGAATTCTGGTAGTGAGGACAGGAAGCAGAAGATACCAAAATGGCCAATCAAGCAAATCTTTTCAGTCTCAGTTGAAAAGAAAATATACTACGCAGAGCAAAAGCAAGCTTAGGTAAAACAGCTTATAATATACATATAACCAAGTTTAATTATTTCAGAAGGAATCCCATTTAGGAATTACAATACACAAACTGTTTTTCGGGTGAGTACCCGGCATGTACACAGTATAGCAAAACATCAAGACGGACTCATACATCAAAGACCAATAAATACAACCAGCAAATTGTCTCAGTTGTCTGTCACCTTTAACATGCATAGGAGCAACAAAAAGAATAAAGCTCCAGTAGCAAGTCACCTGGCAAGTCCAGCTTAAGCAACTGGAGGACGGAGCACATGATCTTGTGATGTGTCAACAACAGCAGGTTGCATGAATTGCCACATCGCAACACTAGGATAGCCAATGAAAGGCATCAGTTTGTTGCCAGCGACTTGTCCTTGTGCAGTAAATGCAGCTCCCATGGCAGAAGGATGGGAGAGAAAGCCTGGTTTAGAAGATAAGTTTTTAACCTGCTGCTCCAAATTCTCCTTTTCTTCCTTTAGACTTTGCTTTTCATCACGGAGCTCATTCTTCTCTGCCTGAACGGACAAAGTATTTTTCTTTTGTAAGTGCCTGAACAGAGAGCTAAAGAAAAGAATAGCGTCCGCTCACTAATGTTCCAGAATCAAGACAACTGAAAATTAGCATGGATATTCTAGTAGATATTCAGTACCACTAGAATTAAAACTACACCTTAAGTTCTTTAATCTTCTCTTGCAGTTCCTCGTTTGACTCCTTCAGCTTCTGCGTTTCAGCTCGCAGCTCAATCAGCATCTTTTGAGCATCACTCAGAATTGCAACTTTCTCAGTTTTAGGTGGTCTTCCTGGATCAAGGACAGAGCTCAATTCAAGGAACCTAGATGATGACAGATTTAGATGTGAGAATTCATAAGGCAGTGAATAATATATATCACGAGAGAAAAATCTAGAGGGAGAGATCATGCCTCTCATTAAGTCTGTCCCTCCGCAATTTCTCTCGACTTGCCTTAGATCTCGGGGAGTTGCAACATTCAATTCTCGACCTGTACATAAAGTTAAAACACATGGACATGCAAAGAAATAAATAACACCAATTCAAATGGAACTGGTCTTTGCATAGAAAATAATATCTAAAACAACTTGCTTTAACACATCAAAACTTCCCTGTTCTATTTCATTTTCTTGTTTCTTGGGGATGAGAGGGACGGTTATTGGCAACTCATTTTAATGGTGAACCTTTTAAAAGATTATTCACCTTGAAACTGGACAAGGATATCAAAGAAAGATGATTATGAAGAGCACAGCCATGACCTGTAGGCATCCTATCAGAAATCTTTTGTGCTACACAACTCCAAAATTAAGACAAATTTGTTCAGGTCAACCAACAGGTTATTAGAAGGCGTGTGGTCAGCCATGTATTTCAGTTAGCTTGATACAGCTTCATACAAGCTGGGAAAGTAGTTCACCAGCTTGAAACTTTGATATAGCTGCAACTTTGTGTCCTTTCAAGCTCTTCCTGTTGCTACTCCTAGTCTACTAATCTACTTTTAGTACCTTTTTCTTCTAAGTTTACCCAAATACCACACGCAAACTCTATGTATAAAAGTTGAACCAAATACTGATTTTCTTTACAACCGAGAAATCCCCGAGGGGCAGTGGCTCAGTCTACCCTTCTCCATTTAAATACCAGGCTTCGAACCTGTGACATGTGCCTAACCCACACATCATATGATGCGCTCTTATCACTAGACCAAAGCCCTGAGCCACCAAAGTACTGATTTCTTATGTGAGTTTTCCCTCTCTATCTTGTTATCTTTTGCCCACATGCAATTTTAAAAAAAAATCGTTAGTACACACATATCTTTGTGTTTACTCAAATGATGTTAAAGCCACTTTCTCTTAATCATCTGCATCCATCTTTAAAAAGCACCAACACGATGAGACAATTGAATAGGTATGATGTGAGAATCCTAAAATCTAGGATGAACAGCTCAGTGAAGCTATATTTTCATAACTAACTATTGAAAGGATGCAGATTAATATATAAAGCTCTGCCTAAAATTTTGGTTTCTGTAATAGCAATTAGATAGACCGGACGGTGAAGCTTGAAACATAGAGCTCCACATAACCAGTTCAAATTCGAGATGATATTCCTTCAAATGGAAATTAGAAATTATAATACTACAACCCATATACAGCCTTGAAACAGAAAAACACCAACTCACGCCACATCGGTACTCTTAAACTGAATGTAAAATTCATGCCTGAGTTCGGTGGTGGAGATTAGCAAGAGCAATGGTGGAGAACCTGGACGAAAGGTATATATGGCCAACCTTCAGTATAGATGTTGGTTATTACTTGACTATAGAAAGACTATTTTAAATATATTGAGATCACCAATAAAATTTTCTACTCTGAGCAACAAAAGTTTTTTTTTAATAAAACAAACAATGAAAAAGAAAATAAAGAAACTAGCCAGCTGTGTTTGTCTAACATATTATAGGATATCATTATGCTGATAAAGTTACTAATCTACAACCAAGAACCTCACAATGAAAATAGGCTTCTTGACTAATCAGCAAAGTCTCTCAGAGAAATGCAACCATAAAATTTAATAAGTGATTCGGAAGAAGAGCCTTTGTCATGTGTGACTTCTAGCATCACAAGCTCCTTTTTTATTTAGTTGGCTGCTATATTCCAATCACATCACATAAGAAACCGCAAAAATGCATGCATATAAATGGCATTGGGTCCTTCATTTAGAACATAGGATATAAACAGATCCAGATTTCTAAAAGAAGAAGAAAGTAATAATCAAGAGTCTACCCAAACCTCACAAACAGTGCTAAAAGAGAAAGGGATAATGTATTTACCGCTTTCGCGAGCTTGCCTCCTTACTGACTTCAGAATCATCAAATGTGTAATCTGTTTCTGCACTGAAAGAGATAAGTGACCATCAGAACACGGGGATGGTAAAAACAAAAGAACTGTTCCAGTAAAATACTCATCTCACCACTATGTCATCCTATTAAGACATCAGACAGGTATGTTACTGTGCCCATAAGATTAGAAATTCATCTTTCATAGTTGTAACAATATCCTTGGTGGAAATTGAAAAGCTGATGGTTTTGAGTCCTAATAAATATATTTACAGAACATAATTTAAGTCTTTCTATAACTTTAAGTAATGTAATCTAGAGAGGAAATCTATAACCTCAACAAAGTGATAGACAATTTCTTCGTCTTCGAAAGTGGAGTAACAACTTTTCAAGCTACAGACTGACCAAAGTGACAATTCCTTGTTGGAGTTACCTGCTACCAGAGGCAGGATCCAAAACTTTAAGCTCTATGATTTCATCCTTCAAGGTTCTTATTATTAAACGCATTGTATTTTAAAATTGTGGGTTAATATCTAATATTTGTTGCAACTTCAGCAGATCTTTACACATAAATTTATGTTCCTCGTTAGAAGTACTGGGTTACTCAATACTGCAACGCTAGACCCGCCTCTGCCTGCTACCCTATAATAAGACTATTTTGACACTAATTGTCAACTTAGCACAACCCTCCTCCTTTATCTCGATTACAAAAAGTTATTAGTAGTTTACAACGCTCACATGCTTGGAGTTATAAATTAGCATAGGCAGGAATGTGTAAATATCATCTACTCTCATTTAATTCTCCAGTACCCTAGTTCTCTTCTACTCGAGCTAGTGATACAGTAACAATTGGAGTACATAATATAGAGCAATAGAATAAAGAAATAAACTTTTCTTCTAAGTGCTTCAAGAAAAAAAAAGGAAAAGATGGAAGAGCAGACCCACATGAGATTAGAGGAGGCATAGATTGTTTGAGCAGGCCAGCTGAAGTCAATAGTGGCCGGAGACTGGAAATCAGCGACGGCGACGGAGGCGGCGGAAGTGATATCAGTGATCAACTCATAATCAAATAGCCAATTGGGATTCCCACTTGAATCAATCTCCATCGGGTAAACTTGTGTTCTTCAGTTCCTCAATTTGCTCTGAACACTAGTATTATTGAACTACAACTATAAGGAATAATTGAGTAGAGTAGTAATAGTAGCAGTAGTTGAAACGATAGCATCAGAAATATATAAAAACAGAAAGGTCGTTTTCTTTGGTTGCACAAATGGATGAGGACGGCGGAGAATTGACGGCAGCAACGAGAATGACAAAGTGAGCTTCGTCATCAAATGGATTTTCTAACTCCTCAAAAGTAAACGCTCTTTTGTATGGAAAACTAAAATTGGCATGATTTTTGC
Source organism: Nicotiana tomentosiformis (assembly GCF_000390325.3). Classification (NCBI taxonomy): domain Eukaryota; kingdom Viridiplantae; phylum Streptophyta; class Magnoliopsida; order Solanales; family Solanaceae; genus Nicotiana; species Nicotiana tomentosiformis. The sequence continues at coordinate 18,698,299 of NC_090818.1, forward strand.
TGCTTCACTACATCAGTAGCTTTCATTCATCTGTCACATTCATCAATCATCATTTTGAAATTGCAACTTGACTGCAACAACTACTGGTAAGCTTCTATTTGGAGTTATCTCAGATGTCTTAGTTATAAACCTAAACTGTAACTACCTTTCATATATTTAATAACCGGCGCATAATAAATTTTGCTCATAATTAGCGAGAGATAAGTACTCTAACTTATAAAATGTTGGCTGAAAAGGTTCGACTTCCCCTTCGCCGAACTATGGACAGAAAAAATTAGCACCCATGACAACTGACCATATTTCATGTTTTTACGCTTAGATTCAGGATTTAAATTTTGATGGTTCAACTTTTAACATTTTTAGAATTTATTGTATTGTCAAAAGGCTTGTCTAGATTTTAGTAAATTATTATATATTAGTTTTTCCTCATATATTTTTTTGGAAGGAATAATAACCCAAATATTGGGGTCCATACAAATTATTTTATTATTTCAACTTCAACTTATAATATTATTTGCAAAAAATTATTATTCTTTGATCTTCAATTGTTATTTCAATCAAATATTATCTAAACGTCAATCTTTATTGTACATATATAAAATAAAATAAAAATTAGTCCTTAACATAGTAATAAATTTTGATTTATATTTCAACAATGTGTAAAATAGAATTTAAGTTCTATTTGTAGCACGAAAGGGCTTTGGTCCTAAATGCTTCCGAAATGTAAAACTGGGTTTTGATTCCTGAAAATTAACTTTTTCTATTTCATTTTATACGACAGTATTTGATTAAATACAAATTTCAAGAAGAAAATTATTTTGTCGTATAAGCTCTCTCTCTCTTGAAATCACATTTTATTATTATATTTTCTTTTAGAGTCTTAAATTTCTTTTCTGAATTAATTCTAAGATCTAGGTATTCTAGTTTCTTTAAATTCTCTTTGTTATTAATATAGTTGTTACATTTCCTCCTCCTTATTAAAGATATATTATATATGCCCTAGATCCAATCTCATATTTGATGATTTGAACATACTTTTGTGAATGTTATTTATAAAAATATATGGCATTTGATATTCGTTTATCATATTTATTATTAATTGCTTGATTAATTTAATAAGGTCCTCGATTAAATTTTGAGACTTGTCATCATGATGGAGATCATGATAATGAGAGTAAAGTCTCTTACAATTTAATCTAAATATTGTTCTTGATCGTAGGATTATTAATTTGGACATTAGTAATCCGGTTAGATCTATATATATGTGATCGTCTTTATGGGATAAAGATTAGTTGATCTCATTAACTAAATAACATAAATAGATGATACATATAGAGATATGATCATTGAACCGATTCATTGAATAATTCCTAATGATTAGAATTACCATAAACTGTCAATATGATATTCTCTTGAAGAATGTGATGTAAGAGTCCTTTGACCTGATATCATCATAGTAATTGACAAGTTATTTATTGTGCTTTGATACTAGACACCTATGGCCCTAGGGCGATAGTTGAAAGGATATTGGGTACGATTAAATACTTGTAGAATTAATGATTGATCAAGAAGGAATTTGTCAACTCTTGGTAATGAGTTTAAGCTCCATGTTGTCATAAATTATAACCGACTAAATTAAGACCTTGGCCAGGGCGATTGAATAAAAGAAGAAAAGAGTTTCTTAGGTCATTCAATGGTCGATTATTTTTTACATGAACACATTGCCGGCCGCCTATTAGGATTTGACAGTTGAACCATATCCTAGGGTGACCCAGAGGTATAAGGACAGAAGGAATTAATACATTATTCTTCTACAGGTTCTTGAGAGTAAATTGTATACTTCATGCTATCCGGTCGTTAAGGAGTATTGCTAGACGCCACCCTTGATTAGTATATTGACGTGATCAATTTACTACCGGTTTAGTATTGAACCTATGGGGTCGCACACTAACGAGTGTTCTGATCTTTGCTAAAGGACTAATTACTTTATTATTTGATAATTAAATTAAAGAATTTAATTAGTCAAATAAATTTAATTATTAGTCCAAATAAAATATTATTATATTCTTTGCTAGCACAGAGGATAGAATTAATATTGTGGATAAGTTGAAGTTTTATATTTTAAATAAGAAAATTAATTACATCTCTTGGTTTATATATATATATATATATATATATATATATATATATATATATATTCACTTGGTAATTATAATTAATATTTGTAGAATTCAATTTAGAATTGAATTCAATAAATGAGTTACATATTTTTTATTTTAAAAGTATGACTAAGTTGTAGAATTCAATTTAGAATTGAATTCCATAAATGAGTTACATGTTTTTATTTTAAAATGTTGACTAATTTGTAGAATTCAATTTAGAATTGAATTCCATAAATGAGTTACATGTTTTTATTTTAAAATACTGACTAAGTTATAGAATTCAATTTAGAATTGAATTCCATAAATGAGTTATGTATTTTTATTTTAAAATATTGACTAAGTTATAGAATTCAATTTAGAATTGAATTCCATATTTTTATTTTAAAAGGTATGACTAAGTTGTAGAATTCAATTTAGAATTGAATTCCATAAATTAGTTACATATTTTTTAAATATTTACCATAAAGCATGTGATTTGTATTTTCCAATGGAAATTATGTGTATATATATGTGTGAGTCCTAATTAAGAATTAGGGTGATATAGATCTTATACATATTGTAAAAACTAAGGGAGTTATTTTTGAGAAGAAAATTACTTTGAGAAAGTAATAGTGTAATACAAAGCCAAGATAAAAAATACTAGTACAAGAAAATTATTTCTTGTTCTTTTACCTTTGAGTTGAGATTTTTGAGAAAAATTTCAACACAATATTTTCATTCAATTTGTTCGCGGGATTTCATTGATCAAAGAGTTGATAGCAAGGATCAGTCTCGGTGTGGATACGTATAGAGTCTTCGCACTATCGAAAAAATTTAAAACGAGACTCTCTTCACCAGGTACGTCTTAGATCCGATCTTTGACATATAAATAAATTTTAAACACGAAAAGTTCTGCCTAGGATTGTTATTGTCTTCCGCTGCGTGTTATGAACACCTATATGCAATCATGTACTCATTTTCTAACCTTCTTCCTAATGTAAAAGCTTGTCAATAAAGGCAAATGAAATATATTAAATTAAAAGTTTTTGAAATATGAAAGATTCTTAATTTTTAACAACTTAAAAGACAATATCATATAAAATGGATAGGAGTCTAAAATATAAGAACGGGATATTATGCCAATAAATGTATAATATAGGTCATGTGTGGCACGTAAACCTCCTTTATCCGCAAATTTGTGGAAAGTTACAAGGTCTCAATTCTCATTTTGCGTAATTTAGTAAGTTATGTGCATAAAATTTAGGGATTTTTTCTTTTATATACACTGTATGAAACTTTATTATTCAAATTGTCCCGGTTTTGAAATTTATCCGACATAAACACGTTTTAGCTACAAAAAAATATATATTTGTTTAAAATAGACCCCTTTCTTTGGTAGACTTCCTTTTTTAGACGCACGATTTTTGGACAGCGTATATTTCAGTTACAAAATTTAGACGGTAAAAATCTACAACAAACATTAAACGCAATCATCGCCCCGAATTCTGCAGAATCCTTCTCTAAAATAGATTTCCTTGGTTTTCCATAAACAAGGCAACAAATTCAAAAAAAAAAGCTTCTCAAGAAAACAATTGCAGATTATTGTTTTCTCTACAATTGACAATCAGTTCTGAACATATAGCTACATTCTAAAGTTTTTATAGGATTGCGTAATTATTTTCTCTACAATTGAATTGAATTTGGCGATATAATGTCAAAATTGGCGATAATGCTTCAGCTCAATTGTCGGTGGGATAGCTTTGGGAGATACGTAGATTTTGATGTTGATAGAATTGTAGTCATTGAAGATTCAAAATATAATCAATTGAATGCCACAATTCTAGAGCACCTAATGATCGATACTTCTGTAAAAATCATCGAGATCAAATATACAGTGAGCTAACGTTATCCTCCAATGTAAATTCGGGACGATATGGGAGTTCGAGTGAATATGGAGATGAAAAAGGAAAATAAAAATCTAAGAATGTATCCGCTGTGTATAACAGTAAGGGATTTCAATTTGGAATGCAATATGTCGAATGCGAGCACAATTGCAGGTTTGCTATGTTTTTATAGTCCTGAAGTTTTTCAATTTTCAAGTCTTCTACAATTTTACTACAAATTATCTGCAACTATACTACAGAACAAATGTAGTTCAATGGTTATGTCTCTAAAAAAAATTGAAGTGTAACTGTTACAAAGTAATTAATGTGATAAAAATGCAAATAATGATCACAGAACAAAGTATCTACAAGTATAATACAAAGTTAATTTCTGTCAAATACTGAACAACTGAATATGCAGAGATCTGAATTACTTTACTTTTAAATGAGTGGAAGTACTTCTGATTATCGTAATACTAACGTGGTACAATTGTCAAGCAATTATAACACATTTGGAGAAGTATCAGGAATAGTTGATTGATATGCCAACATCCACGACAATTGTGGAATATGAAAGTATAATCATAACAGAACATACGCCAAAAGTAATTGAACTAGGCCAAGTTTACCAAGACAAGCAAATAATTGTCAGTGCAATAAAGCACTATGCTGTCATGAATAAGTTTTAATATAGGGTGAAAAGGTCTAGTGCAAGAAGGTAAGAATATTTTATTTGTCAAAATCATATTGTGTATAAAAAATGTGTTGGTGACAATTGTACGTGGCACTTTAAGTCCACAAGCATAAATTAATCATCATTATTCAAGGTTCGAAAATTCAACAGCTTGCACATATGCTCGTTGATGGACAACACATATATATAACGTAAAGCTACTTCCATGGTAGTTGGCAGCATGGTCATGCCAAAATATGTGGATCCTAAGATAATATACACACCAAAAGACATACAAACTGACATGTTGTCGGAACATGGTATCAACTTAACATACAATGTAAGCTTGGAGAGCAAAGGAAAGGGCTTTGAAATTTTTGAGAGGTCATCCTGTTGATTCCTACAGTCGCCTGCCGAGTTATTTGTATATTTTGGAGAAAACTTATCCGGGGTCGGTAGTGAAATTGCAGAAGACTGAAGATGAATATTTCTTGTATGTATTTGTTGCTCTTAATACGTTCATCAAGGGTTGGGAGCATTATAGGCCAGTTGTAGCTGACGATGGCACCTTCTTGAAATCGGCATTTAGGGGAATCATGCTAACAGCTAACACAATGGATGCAACAGGTATTGTAGATTAATTGTAAGAATATTGTATTCAAGTTGTTTCTAAAAATATATTTTTGATATTTTCGAGTTTTATTACTGAAATTGAATTTCTTTTGGCTACCTATGTGATAGGTAGCATATTACCACTAGCATACGCCGTTGTTAATTCAGAAAATGACGCATCGTGGAGGGGGTCTTTTGAGCAATTCAAACATGCATATGGTGAAAAACTAAATATGTGTATTGTTTCGGACCGGAATGAGAGTATATTGAAGGCATCATCTACGGTTTATACCGGCATGCCGCATTATGCTTGCATGTGGCATATTTGGACAAATGTAAGGTCAAAGTTCAAGAAAGGTCATTTAAAGTTAAGCGAATTATACTTTGCCATGGAACGATCATACACGCCTGATGAAATTAATGAAAGAATGTCAACGATTGAAGAGATCGACACACGTGTTAAAGCATACCTATACGATATTGATTATCATAAATGGTCTCGGGTACATGATACGGTGAACATAACATGGGCGGTGACATCAAATATTGCAGAGTCCTTGAATGTGGTAACAAAAGATGCAAGAGAGCTGCCCTTAGTTCAACTATTATAGTACATGAGGACTCTTCTTGAACGTTGGACTAATGAAAAGTTATTGAATGCAAAGGGTACGTTCACATACCTTAGGAAAAAATACAACAAAGAGTTGGAGGATAACAGGACATTATCGCAGAAGCTGAGAGTAAGTTATGGTCCATAACATCAGATTAATGATTTCATCAAACTAAATATATACTGATAATTGTAGATATGTTGTTGTACAATTATAGTTATTTTATTTTTTATCAAGTACTGACAACTTGTTGTATGTTTGTAATAAAATTATAGGTGAGGGTTTCAACAGATTACATCCATACTGTGATAGATGGTGTGAAGCGCTTTATTGTTTGCCTTCAAAACAAGAGATGTAGTTGTAGATAATTTCTGCTTGATGAACTTCTTTGTCCACATGCTTTGGCGGCTTTGAGGCACAGGAACAAGTCTTATGAAAACTATTATTCTCCTTATTACACGAGGGAGAGCCTTCTGCAGACTTATGAAATACCAGTAGACCCTCTACCTGATGAAAGAAAATGGGATGTGCCACAACATATAGCAGAAGAAGTTGTACTGCCACCTACTAGGAAAAGGCAGCCAGGGAGACCTCAAAAAATAAAGATACAAACTATATGATGAAATAAATGTAAAGAAGTACAAAGTTTCATGTGGCAACTACGGACAAGAATGGCATAACAAATGATCTTGTAGGAATGCTCCCAAAAGGAAATAAGAATTGATGTAGTATAAATAAATTTTTTTTACTGAGTATTATTGATGATAACTTGTCCTTTAAGATACATTTATTTGTATTTGTTCTCTTCTGGACAATTATAATTGTGGTATAATTGTGTTGCTAATTTGAATAAAGATTGTCTCCTATAATGAATATTTGATAAAAATATTTTAACTCTTAATGCCATTGGGTTGTAGTTATTTTATTGAATAACTGGGTTTATCTATTAATTTTAAGCTTTTTCTAACAATACTGCTAAATTTGAATAGATTCCGTATTCTTGTATAATAGTTGTAGACATAATTGTAGTTATGGTGTAAAAAAATTATTTTCTAAGAGTAACATATGTTCACATAATATGTTAAGTATAAACTATTATGCTAAAAGAAGACAACAGATAACATATATTATAGAGTACCAATATGAAGATCAAGTACTAACAACTTTCAACTAAAAAATATGCTACATATGTTTTCATTTGTAAGTAGTAGAATTCTGGATAAAATAACAAACAAAAGCTAAAATAATTTTAGCACAAATCTGCTACAAATAAACTGTAGCTGAATTGTTCTTAGTAAACAATTTTCCTAAAACTTTAATACAATCTTGCTACAACTAAACACTTTCACTACAATTTAGCTACTGAAAAGGGCAACTAATTCTTTTTGGTTCATACTCTTGTTCTCTCCCTCACAGTTGGTGCACTTTTTCTTCTTGCTAATCTCGTAGTAACCTCACTTTCACTAATTGCACCAAGCTCTTGCTTTTTCCTAGCATAATTCCAAAGAAGCGCTCCATAGTGTCTACGGTATTGAGCAATATCAGAAAAGTCTTTCTTTGAAATCGGGAGTTGTCCAATGCTGACATATTCTATAAATGCCTCCACGTATGCACCTCAATCACTGCAATAAATATTAGGAAAAAAGCTTTAGCATTCAATATAAAATTCAATTGGCTAAATTGAAGGAAAAGTAGCACATACAATGATCCCTCTTTTTGCTGGGGTATCTCACCGACCAACCACTGAATGTCAAGAGGATGAGTAACGCTTTTTTTAATTATGTTTTTGTGTTCTTGTAGTTGATGTCTGGACGCTTGCCATAGAAGCCGGTGGATGACAAGTAGAAGGGGATCATAATAGCAAACTTGTCGACAACAGATTTCACAAGTTTGTGATTACATGAAGAGACCATAGAATCATAAACATATAGAACCCTATCGGTAATGTCAAACACGGCCAATAACCAATGAAATTTCTCAACAATGTTTATGGGCATAATCACAAAATCAACTTTGTCTCATGCAACATTTGCAAGTAATCGGTACCCCAATATGTATTCTGATACGACGTCCTGAGGTTTGACAACAGCAATCTTCCTATCGGCAGGGGCATTAATGTACTTCTCATAAATTTGTTCTATTCTAGTTTTGAACATACAGTCAGTGGTTGTAAAGCGTATTGTATTTTCAGGACCATACTTTCCTCTCTTCCTCAAATAGTATAAAATAACATCAATGTGCTACAAAAAAAATTACATAATTTCTCACTGCAACAGACAATTTAACTATAATTTTTAAACAAAAAATCTACAGATATCTAAAGTAATAGAATACTTCAGCTTATCATTAAATTCTGCATGGGTATGAGAGTACCGTATTATTCAGGATTTGTTCAAAATGTGCCAAAGTATAAAATCAGTCCTTTTTATCAACTTTGTCCACTCCAAAATCAAACCACAGGTTGAGCTGGTTATCTTTTACAGTATAATGCGCCTTCTTACTATTTAAAAATATAGCAAGTACAATTAAAATATAGTTGCAATTGAAAATCAATAAATTCTATACCCTCGATAATATGAAAAAATTGTAGAATCTAACCTCTTTGAAACCGTGTCAGTACCTAAATATAACTACTTATTGAATTTTTCCAACAAAGTAGGATCAACATTTTCGCCAATAACCCTAGTAAATGGATGCTTGATGTTGAAAATTGAAGGAGGGCCAACAGAAGTGCTTCCACCAGAACTGAAATAAGGGAGAAAGGGGGATCTAGCATGGTTTCCAGGAACCCTTGTTCTTCCTTGCTGTACACAGGTTGTTTTATCTTCATTAATCTTGCCGAACTTAACTATCTGCGAGAAGTTCTCGGGCAAATCAAAATCATCAAGTGTTATTGCCCTTTTTTCCAGACTTGGAATCATTGTCCGAGTCAGCTACATTGATGAAGTCGACTGGTTCACCTACAAAGTTAAAAATAAAAGAATAATATTGTATGTTGCTTGCATCAGATATGTTGGAAACTTGTAAAATCATATGAAAGCTGTTGTTTTTTTCTACAATTATCTTGTAATAATTAATACCACTGAAATCTTCGTTGCAATCCTTTTCTTGATGGGAAACATTTGCTTCCTGAATTGGAGATTGCAAATGCATAGTCTCCTTCTCCTCATTGAAATGCTCTCTTTGTATGGCAACATTTGCATTCTGATTTGGAGAGTGCACATGCATAGTTTCCTTCTCTATCACAACAAATGTATACAATGAAAGAATATTTTAGATAAGATGTAACAAGCAGAACCAAAATATAGATAAATTGTAATTAAGTTGTAGTTAATTTATTGAAATACTGTCCTGTAGCTGAAATATAATATGTTGTGAAATATGTAGAAAAACTACATTATATCATACCTGTAGTTTCTTTCTTAAATGCCTCTTGAAATTGGGAATATAAGTCAACACCTACCGGACATGATAGAGGAACATTCTCCTCTTTTTGAATGTCAGACATATGTCATGTATCTAAAACAACAATTGAAAATATAATGTATATTATTTGTTGATAATTTAGAAATATGTACAACCTATGTAAGACATGTCATAAAATTGTGTTAACATTATTCAAATACTTGTTTTAGTTCTGCTGCCCAACACTTGTTTAGCACTACTGCCATGATATTGTTGTGTGTTCTTTGTTTTGTAATGCTCATCATTTTTTCCAGAACTGCCACTAAACTGCAAGATAAATTTCTGAGGCTATATACTTTATGAATGCTAATATAATTATAAACATGGTAAAAATAGTATTATATTTTGAATGAAACCTTAGCATCGATGTTAGTATCCTTTTAACTATTAATTGCCTCCAACACAGTCTTGATAGAATCATTGAATAGCTCTCGAATGCTACCTAGTTCTTCAAAAACCTAGAGAATCAAAAAGGCTTAAAATGTATCTGACAATAAGAGGATTACATATATATAAAGAAGCCTAAAAATCAAGAATTAGGTTTACCTCTTTCTTGAACAATCCAAGGTCTGAACTGACCTAAGGATAAAAATAAAAAGAGTTAAAGAAATATTTGGCATAACATAAATTACAGAAACCGGCTAGGAATATCATAAGTTGTTACCTTATCAACATCTTTTCTTAATTTTTTTAGTTGTTGCAGAATTGCTTTCTTGTCATATTCCCATTGACTGCTTAGTGCCAGATGAAGATTGAGCATTTGTCGGATGCTCGGCCTGTATTTCAGCTTCTTCAAGCATATATTCAACTTTGTCTGGCAAAGTCATTCTAGAAAGCTCTTCTGGGGTTCAATCATGTTGGTAAACTGAGTGAAAGAAAAATATGAGGGAGTTATTCATCATATGTATATAATTTGTATATAAATTATAGTTATATTGCTTGTACCATAAACATGTAGAATTATTATGTTAAGCATGTCAATATTTTGTGTTACCTTATACAAATATAAAAAATTTACCTTGATCCAGGATGGTTTGATCATCCTCTCTTCCAATGCAGAAATTCATATTTTGTCCTTTGTTGCTGTCCAGTTAAGGATACGGGTGGATCGAATAACCAACTCTTGTAGCAATATCTGTGTTGACTGTAGAGCAACACTTATACAACCAGATTTGCATAGCGAGTGAAAAATCTCGACGGAGATAAAAATGCACAGATGGGTTCAACTTATGCCTAATAGACTAAAACAAATGTGTATAAGCTTCTATACCCCATACGAAATTCGCATACTGCCCCGAGTCAACCAAATAGAACCTAAAGTGGTCTATCAAACCATTATCTTTCTCGGAAGGACAGAGGAAGAACTCTATAAGATACATAATACATAGCTTGAATGCATCCTCGTCATTCACCCAACTACGGCTGGTTACAATTTGTTACAGGTACGACTTCTCAACTTTTTCCTTGTTCGAAAAATAACTTCTCATTGTTTTACTATTATATTTAGGTGTGTAACCAAAGTCGATTACTTCTGTAAATATTTGAGGCCAGTAATCAGAGCAAACTCCCTCAACCCAAAGTTCAGCCTCTCACCATTTATCTCTACTGGAAAAAAAAATCAAATCCGAATGTGTTCAATTCATACTTCATCAGAAGGTGAATTGCCTGATTTTGGATATATATTTTGGGCATGCGAAGAAAGTGCCCAAAATATGTCTTTCTAAATAATTTTATCCCATTTTCAGATAATAATACCTTGATTTGGGCAGGAACAACATGGATGGATAATGTTTGAAATCTAGTGATGCCATAATTAACATCATGTGGTGCAAAAAATATTCGATTTTGCACCAAAAGAAAAAATAAGTTAACAAAACATGTTTAAAGACCGAAAAATAAAATATTAACAATTTTGCTATACTTTATCTACAGCTAGAAAGACAATAATACATTGCAGACAAATAAATTATAAAATTAATAAACAAATACAATTTAACTATAGTGAAGCTACAAATGAACTGACAATTCTATGTTTAGACCAAGAAACTAGAAAGTAACCTGAATTTAAAAAATGGGGGGGAGGAACTAACAACTGGATATAATATATATAATTTATTTAACTGATTTAGCAAATGTCAAAGCTTCAGCAGCATCCCTGTCATGCTTGAGTTTTGTTTGCGCCTCTACCCTAGTTTCACGAGGGGAAAGCTTGGACTTTCTCTATGGAGTTGCATGTCAGGATTTTACCATTTTTTTTTGGGTGAATCCTGTGAGAAAGCACCCAAATCAAAAGTAGGAATATCACCATCAATAGCTTTTATAGGGCTTTTCCTCGGAGTTCCTTTCTTCTTCATCGTAAGGAAAGGAAAATTTGAAGCACTAAGGATTTCGCAGGGATTTTGAGAGAAAAATCAGAAAATTTGAGAGAGAAATTGTAAAAGCTTTTGGAAAAAATGGAAAATAGCGTTAATGGAGGGAGAGAGGATCAGAATCGTGGAGTGGGGGGGGCAGAGAAATGTGAGTGGCGTGGGATATGTACATTAGATACTGAATAGCATGATTAAAGGAGTTAATTGATATCTCATTTAATTCCTAAAATGTATATAATTGGTAAATTGTATATGTCTATGTAATTAAATTGAAACTTGAGTAGGGAGGGGATAATAAGGTTTCATATAGTGTATAGGAAGGTAAAAATTAATTTATAGGGTAAAAATAGAAGGGGATAGTGATGAAACTAGCTCTTCGAGATGCAAAAGAAATCTTGTGACAAGAAAACATTTATTGTAAAAATGACACGAGGTCACTCTAAAGGGCTGCTAGTTAAGAATTAGTCAATATGTGTTGAATTTTATTTTTTCGGTTTAATTTTTCATGACATAAATATTTTAAATTATTTTAAAATTAAAATTTTTTAAGATAAAATAAGTACAAACTAATCGCTAAACGATAATAGTAAGAATGACTGTTTGTGTACTCCCCAAATTTGCTCGGCCAAATAGAAGACATTTTCATTGGATTCTCAACTTTGGGTTTCAACTGTTTGCACTTGAATCCAATTGAAGGACCATCAACCAACGCATCCCATTTTCTCCCCGTCTTTTTCCTAAATCCTTTCTGTGGGAAATACATCCTCCTCATCTTCAGTTCTTCACACTTTTTTTTTTTTTTTTCATTTCTTATATTTCCATGATCAATGAAGGCATGAAACATCTCACCCTTTTCAGTTTGCTTATTACGACCCTTTCCTCCTCTAATTAATATGATGACTAATGAAAATGACTTCTTCTTATTCTCTTATTGTTGTTGTGATGTTTTTATTTTACTAGTCCATATAAAGATCATCCACCCAAAACTAATAGTAGGAGTATATTAAACAGAAAGTTCTGCGGAAATTGTACTATCATCTTTTGTCAAGTCATAGAATGAAAAAGAACAAATGGTAACCCCAAATTCAATATATTATAAAAAGAATAAATTTTTGTCATCCCCTTGTTGTCCTGTGTGAGTATGACTGTGTCCGCAAATTCTCTCATCTCTTCCCAATTGGAATAAAGAAAATGATAGTCTTTGTTTTCAACACAGAAAAAAGTAGGGAAATTGTTGAACATTCTTCAGAAAGTTTTATTCAAGTCCATTACTCCATTATTTCTTCTTCTTTTTTTATGTACCAAAAACAATTACTATTTCTTTTCTTTTATTTTCCGCTAGTGAGAATCGAAATTGGATTAGCAGAAAAATCAATAATCAGATTCACAAGACTAAAATTGCAATGGGATTACATCATCGGACAAAATTGTCTAAAGAAAAAGTCTGCTACCAAAATCCAGTAGCGGCGACATTGCCAATTTTTCTATACAAACACTTAAAACTAATCGAAATTATCTGCAAGGAGTAAAAGATCAGAAAAACACTAAGAATGCACTGGACCTGGACTCACGGTCACGGGGCTCGGAGGGCTCAATGCTGGAGGCGGAGGTAATGAAACCGCAGGCGGCGGTGGCGGTGAGGAGATCACTGTAGCTGCAGGCGGTGGCGCTAAATTAGGAGTTTCAGGGGAAGGATTATCTGTAGGTGGGGGTGGGGGTGGTGAGGGTAAGCTAGGATTTGGATTATTATTAGGCTGTGAAGGAGTAGAAATTGGCAATGGTGAGATTGGGTTATTGCTGTTACCATTGGTGGAGGTGGGTGGTGTTGTTGGGGTAGGGGGGGAAACAATGGGGCTCTGGTACTGATTTTGGTCACAAGAATCACCGGAACATCTGTTACCTTTCTGAATGTGATGCTTAAGTAATCCAAATCCCAAGATAAGACCAGTAACAACTAGAACAGTGAAAATGAAGATGAAGATCTTAGTTGCTTTACCCACATAACACATCTTTTTTTTCCTCACTTTTTCTGGGTTGGAAAATTGGCTCAAGGAAATGATGAGTGACTGAGTAGTTGTATATATGGGCTAGCTAGGCTGTTAGTATTATTTCTTGTTTCTGCTTTTTGTATCTGTTTGGCAGGTGAAACAGAGGGGGTCTGTTCCTTTGGCTTTTTTCACTTTTTGTATGTTGTTATACTACTCTTCTCTTTCTTTTCTTTCTTGTCATGGTTTTTTGGAAGTTGGGACTGAGGTGGAATATGTTTGAGTGAGCATTTGGGGTGCAGCAAAAGGGTAGGGATGGAGGAGAGGATGGGGATTTTGAGGTTAGTTTCTTTGTGATTGGGTTGGTGGAAAATGTGCCAGTTTGGCATGTGATACCAATTAGGGGAGAAGCCATTATTTGCCCTTATTTTATTGTTGTCGCGGAAGAAATTCTCGGAATAACGGTAAAGTTGTCTCCGTATGATTTATAGGTTACAAGTGTGACATATAGATTACAGGTTCGAGCCATTAAATCGGTCACTGATACTTCCATTAGGATAGGCTGCCCCTCGGGATGCGGCCCTTCCCAAATCATACGTAAATACAGAATATTTCGTGCACCGAACTATCCGCTGTGGTTTTGTTTTGGCTGCTATCTTTCGTTTGATTAATTGTTAGCACAAGGAAGTGGAAGTTAGTTGGTAAGAGAATAATCGTATACCGATGGGAAAAGGTTGGGCTGGTCATTGCATGGTCAATTTGAGAACATCTTGTCTTCATTAACTGGCTGTAGGACAATTTAATCTTGTATTATGATGGTTACTGACGTTTCGTACATACTTTTATACAATAACTCACTGTCAAATATTGTAGTTTGTTCCAAATCTTGTTCAGGAAGAAAAGGGGATGTCTAATTTGATTTAAAAGAGAGATACAAATGGTTTAATTTACAATTTGAATTAAAGATAGTTGACCTACTTTCTTTTGCAGCTGGTCGCACCAGTATGTTTCTTTCTACAATTTACTTCTTTTCTTTCGATGACAGAAAAAGAGAAGAAAGAGGTCAAGTGAGAATTAAATATTTCACCTTTATGTTTGGTAGTTTTACTACGAAGGGCTTCTCAATTCTCTAAAATTAGATGGTTAGCACGTATTTCCTTAGTTCTTTAATGGCAGAATATATCGGCAAATCATTAAACTTGTCCTCCCTTTTCACTATGACACTTAATCTTGAGTCTGTTTTATTTGAACCCTATAACAAGATTATTACTGTGTCACTTAGACACAAAAAACACATGAGTCACCTTGCGTGGGAATCACAGATGTTCAAATAATTATGTTTTGTTTCCTGAAGGATGAAATTTTTTGATAAATATTAATCCGTTCCCTGAGGTGAATGTGACAATATTAATAAAGCTCGTAAATATGAACGCACTTGATGTAAATACATTACAATTCACCTCCAGAAGAAGTAATATGATTGAGAGAATATATACTCAACATTTTGTATTTTAAATTTGCTCCTAAAGTAGTAAAGCAATTGAAATTTTCTCCTGAAGTAAGAAAATATTTTGAAGCAGTGTCTTTATGTGCTTAAACAAAATAATGAGCTATTCAAAGTTATTTTTGAAGCACATTTTCATTCCCTGGAGTGAATGAAGAAATATCACAACTCACTTCCTAAAAAGGTAGAATAATAAAGGATATAAATATTATTTTTGTGGCATAAAGATTATTACCGCACGTACCTGTTGTACGTGAAACATCTTTCAAAAATTTTCATTCTAAGGCAAAAGGATTCTTGTAGAATACTTTCTATTATAACCACATTGATATCTTATGGTTAGTAGTTATTAACTACCTCGAAGAAAATAACAACTCGTGTATCTTTCCCTTAAGGATGTAATGACTATTTGGTTGCAGCTTTGATATAAAATATTCAGATGTTAATGGCGTTTCTCGGGGGTTCTCCCTGCATATTTATTTTTGAGACTACGAGGCGGTACCTCGGGAGATCTCCCTGTACTTTTATTTTGGGACTACGAGACGGTATCTCGGGAGATCCCCTACTGTTTATCCATGTGTTCTGCGTTGCTACTTTGCTATGTTCTCTTCGTTTAAATTTCAGCCTCTTATTATATTGCTATACTCTCCTGCTTATTTACTATATACTAGTAGGGCCTTGACCTGACCTCGTCACTACTCGACCGAGGTTAGGCTTGGCACTTACTAGTATCGCTGTGGTGTACTCACGCCTTTTCCTGCACATATTTTTCGTGTGCAGATCCAGGTTCCTTTTACCAGCCTCGTCCTTAGTTGCAGTCGCTGCTATTTTTGGAGAATTTTGAGGTACATCTGCCCGCACCCGCAGATCCTCGGAGTCTCCCTCTATCCCCATATGTTGATTCTTCTCTTATTTCTATAGACACTGATGTATAGAACAGTTAGAATTTCGTAGAAGCTTGTGACTTACGGTGTTCCGTGTCTTGGGAGTGTCATGTATATTTCGAGAGTTGATTATTGTATATGCTGAGCGGTATCTCAGTTGCTTATTAAAATATCCGTTACTGTTAGTTGTTAATTTTCATGTTTTCATTTCATTTTATTTTATTTCCGCAAGTGTTAGGCTTACCTAGTCGTAGAGACTAGGTGCCGTCACGACGATTCACGGAGGGAGAATTTGGGTCGTGACACCTCACAATTGATTTAGAATCAGAAACCAATTTTTTTTACTATCTAATAACTTTTGATGCGTGGTATATGATTAATTTCTCTACCACAAAATACAAAGATAGGTTTCCTAAAGAAGATTTGGGATATATGTTAGTTTTTCTAACATTAGGGGGATGGAATGAGCAGTTGAAAAATATATTATATGAATCGAATTATCATTGGTGTGATCCTCATTCAGAAGATAATTCAAGTCAAGTGCCAGAAGCATTGGTTGATCCAAAATAAAATATCATATTTCAGCTGCAAATGCTTCAATTAAAATTAAAGTCCATGAAGGATAGAGTTTACTGTACGCATGAAGCGTGGTAGACCAATCGATTCCAAAAGGTAACAATCCTTGAAAAAGATAGGAGCAAATGGTCAAAATAATCATAATAAGGAGGAAATAAGTTCTAGAAGAGCTCACGACATAACATTTCATGAAACTCCAAAAGAAGTTCATGTACCTGGAAAATAAAGAAAGTAATGAAATCTCAACAAGTTATATCGCTTGCAAACCGATACGAAATGATCGTCGACGATATATTTGATACAATATAGTACACAATATTATAAAAGATTGTGAGGATCGGACCTGCAGTCCAGACACCTGAAGATGTTATGCCATTTAAATGCAAGTCATAACCTATATGACTCATTTGATTAAATCTCTATAAAGATCCCTGAAGGATTTAAAATGCCTGAAGCATATAGTTCAAAGTCTCGAGAAATGTACTCGATCAAATTACAAAAGGTCTTTGTACGGTTTAAAGAATTCTGAGCGCATGTGGTATAATCGCCTCAATGAATATTTGCTGAAAGAAGGTTACGTAAGTGATGTTATTTGTCTATGTATTTTAATAATAAAAATGCCATCAGAATTGGTTATACTTGTTGTTTATGTTGATGACATAAATCTTGTTGGAACTCCATAAGAGCTCCAAAAGGCAATTGAATATCTTAAGAAAGAATTTGAGATGAAAGATCTTGGAAAGACAAAACTTTGTCTTGGTATGCAAATTGAACATTTAGTAGACGAAATCTTTATCCATCCAATTGCATATACAGAAAGGGTCTTAAAATACTTTATATGGACAAAGCACACCCATTGAGTACACCAATGGTTGTTTGATCAATTGAAGTGAATAAAGACCCGTTCCGACTTCAGAAGAGGATAAGGAACTCCTTGGTCTTGAAATATCTTATTGTAGTGCAACTGGTGCACTTATGTATCTTGCTAATGCTATAGGGTCCGACATAACATTTTTTATTTATTTACTAGCAAGATATAACTCTTCTCCTACACAGAGACATTAGAACTGGATTAAGCATATATTGCGATATTTAAAGGGAACTCATAATATGAGCTTGTTTTATGCAAACACAGCTAATGCAGATCTTGTTGGTTATGCAGATGCAGGTTATATATTTGATCCTTCTAAAGCTCGATCCCAAACCGGCTACATATTTATATGTGGAGCAAGTAGGGAATGCGTATGGTTGAGAAAAGTGATTCATTTCATTTGAAAAAATTGTGATTTGGAATGTGATAGAAGACCCATAATTTTATACGAAGACAATGCTGCATGCATAGCCCAATTGAAGGGAGGATTTATAAAAGGAGATAGAACGAAGCACATTTTATCAAAATTATTCTACACACATGATCTTCAGAAAAATGGTGACCTTGATGTGCAACAAATCCGTTCAACTGAAAATTAGGCAGATTTGTTCACCAAGTCTTTGCCAACTGCAACCTTCAAAAAGATATTGTATAAGATTGAAATGCAGAGATTTAGGTATTTGAAATAACGTCTTTATAAAGTATGCGCTGTACTCTTTTTTTCTTGCCCGGATTTTTTCCCATTGGGTTTTCCTGGTAAGGTTTTTAATGAGGCAACTTGCAATGTATATTATTAGTGTACTCTTTTTCCTTGACTAGGGTTTTTTCCCACGGGGTTTTTTCTAGTAAGGTTTTAACGAGGCACTTAATAATGAACATCCAAGAGGGAGTATTATGAAAATATTATTATGGATGTCCATTTATTACTCTGATGTAGATAATCTTCCTGAAGAAGATTATCCATTTAGTAGTCAATTGAAATTTATCTGCAAGCAGCTCTTGTAGGCAGGTTGCAAGCAACTCAATGAAATGACTTGCAACAGCTTCTTATTAAACATGCAAGTTACGAGCAGCTCATACAGACAGCTTACAAGCAACTCAAGAAAAGCCTCGCAGCTACTTCCTGAAAAGTCTCGCAGCTGCTTCCTTTCTTCTATAAATAAAGGAGATTTTATTTCATTATATACATCAGTTTGAAGTTGAATAATATATCAATCTTTCTATACTTGTTTTCAGTTTATTTAATTTATAGTTTTTATTTTATAATAGTTATGAATTTTTTATTTATTTATCATATTACAGTTGAAATGCAAGTTATAACCAACTAATGTTAATGTTACATAGTAGAAATTAAGGGGTGAATAAATGTTGAGCTGTTGAAGGGGATTTTTGGAAAAGCGAGCCTGACAGTATTGTCTGCCATATCACCCTTAAATGAAGCTGGCAATGTCAGTTTTTTTTGGTCCTTTCTTCATTAACCTCTTGGCTTAGAACGTTCTTGATATTACAAAAGTACCCTTCCACCCCTTCTCTTTTGACTTTTAAGTTTTCACCTTGTGATTTCCGTCTTCGAGCTGATTCTCACGGGATGCTGCTGCAGTTTGCCACATTACAGTTGCGAACGTGGCACCAACTGGTTTTACCAGAAAGGTGCAACCACTTGTTTTTGAGTTGTTATGACTTGGACCTCGTTCGCTTCTATCAAGATTAAAATATTTATTTGAATTTACATTCATTTATAAATTTAAGCTATTAAGATGCTGTATTTAAATTTGAGGATAGATACTTAATTACTCTATTCGTTCACTTTTACTCGTCAATAATTGACTTCTCTTCAGAAATAATAATTATAGTATATATTTTACCGTATAATTTTTAATAATAATAAATTATCTCAATAATTGACATAGTGTCCCATGTATGGTTGTTGAAAAATGAGTAATTAATGAAAATAATAAAACAAAAAATAAATTATCTTTATCTTGATTTGTTAAAATTGACAAGTAAAAATGAATGAAGAAAGTAGTACACTATTTTCAGCCTCGAAATGTGAATAATTTATCTTTATTTAAGATATAATAAATATAATGTACTACTCTCTCCATTCAGTTTTAGTTGCATGAGTGCTTAGCGGGTCGTGGTTGATGATGGTGGCTAGTAGTAGTAGAGGTGGTGATTGTGTGGGTAGTATGGTTATTATGACTAGTGATAGTGATGGGTGAGGTTTTGACCAATATTGTCCCTTATCTTTGAGGGTAGGTCTATTTTGGTCCCTCAAATATAACCCTGAGCATATTTAGTCCTTAAGTATACTAAAGTGGAGCATCTTTAGTCTCACTGACAGAAGTTTTGACCAATAATGTCCCTTATCTTTGATGGTAGGTCCATTTTGGTCCCTCAAATATAACTTTGAGCATATTTAGTCTCTTAAGTATGCTAAAGTAGAGCATCTTTAGTCTCACTGACACAATATATTCAAAAACTAACACTGTTACCCAATTCTGATTCATGAAGCAAATCTTCTGCTCTGAAGCAAAATATTTCCTCTCATTTTATTGGATAACGCAAATTATCACTTTAATTCCTCATTTTTAGATAATGTCTTCTAAAATTTTGATCTTGAAAATATCCCATTCTGTGCCAATTTTCAATGAGAAAATGACATTGTATAACCGCTCTTAAAATAATAGCCGAAAAAATGTATAAAATTTATAAATTATTTTGTGTATATATATATATTTAAAAATTTCGGTTGATTTTTCCAAAAAGAAAAGTTAAAATTTAAAAAAAATAGAGCTGCCATGATCACTTCTAGGCATATTATTGAAGCATATTATTGAAGCAAATGAATAACCAGGATGTATTATCATTTTTAGCCCGTGCCAAAAACTATTTACATCTGGTAGCGGAAAAAGTATATAAAGTTGGTATATTTTTTGTATATTAACATACAAAAAAAATTAAAAAGAAATATATATATATATATATATATATATATATATATATATATATATGTATATATATACAAATTTTATACATTTTTTCGGCTATTATTTTTGCAGCGGCTATACAGTGTCATTTTCTCATTGAAAACTGGCACAAAAGAAGATATTTTTAAGGTCCAAATTTTAGAAGACATTATCTAAAAATGAGAAATTAAAGTGATAATTTGCGTTATCCAATAAAATGAGAGGAAATATTTTGCTTCAGAGCAGAAGATTTGCTTCATGAATCAGAGTTGGGTAACACCATTAATTTTTGAATATATTGTGTCAGTGAGACTAAAGAGGCTCCACTTTAGCATACTTAATAGACTAAATATACTCAGAGTTATATTTGAGGGACCAAAATGGACCTACCCTAAAAGATAAGGGACAATATTGGTCAAAACGTCTGTCAGTGAGACTAAAGATGCTCCACTTTAGCATACTTAAGGGACTAAATATGCTCAGGGTTATATTTGAGGGACCAAAATAGACCTACCTAGTTGCCTCTTCTTCGGCATTTATCCCCTTACGACCGCGGCTAGGCCTGCTCGCTCCTCCGTTTACGTTCCCTCCTCAAACGCGGCTAGGTCTGCTCGGTCTTCGGCCCCATCTACCGCTACCTATGCATTGGTTTCTTATCCGCCTGCAAATGTTTCGACAATGGAGCTTCCGACTTCACCTTTATTTTATCTTGTTGACGAGGAGGAGGAATCGTCTCTGAGCAACGGGAATTTGGTACCCCGCAAGAGAAGGTCAGTTTATGTTGGTGATGGGGTTTACGGGCCTGTAGACTCTGTGATGGATGATTTAATCGTCCGCGAGACGGCGACCATAGTACTTGACGACGACGCCAGGCTGGTGTATGAGGTCCCGATATCGGCTATGGCCGTAAAGAGCATATCCCTTCCTTCTGCGATGACAGAAGCCGAAGGGCCGTCTGCAAGGGTCTCTGATATTTCAAGGCAAGAGGGGCCATTGACTTCGCGACCGACTGACGGTGCTTCTTCGTCGGCTAATGGGAGAGACAAAGGCATGGTCGAGGATGGCTATGAGACGATTTTAGACCTTGACATTGCAGAGCTGAGGATGGTGGAAGAGGGATTTACTCAGCTCGAAGTGGGACTGGGGGGGTCTATGCGGACCATCGTGATTCCCATGGATTTGCCGGTCTCGCTCTCAGGGTAAATTTTCCAAGGCTTCTTTTTCTTGTGTGCTTTGTTCAGATTTTTGGTCTTTGTTTTAGTGTTTTGTTCTCGTTTGCATAGGCGTTCTCATATTTGGCTTTCTTTCTTTTTGTGATTGCAGACCGTGATCTTGGAAATCGAAAGAGCTCGAAGGGAGGAGAGGCGTAAGGCTATCTTTAGAAAACTTCGGCGCAAATACTTTGAGTATCGGGGCAAGTATCGAGAAATTCGCAGGCATTTTGGCGAAGACGAAAATTTGCGAACCCTTCGGGATGAGCTAAAGCAAAATGATGATGAGCTGGTGAAGGTCATTGAGAAATAAAGTATCCTTGAGGGGACGCTGAGAAATAAAGAAGAAGAGCTCGAGTCAGTAGGGCCGTGGAGGTTCAGTGCGGCGACCTCCAGACGCAGGTGATCGAGTCACGCAGGCAATTGGACGAGTGTCGCCTGCAGATGGAGGTTCTTCATGGTGAGATAACCGAGAAGTAGAGCGAGCTGGATATGGTGGAGTTAGTGCGGTCGGGGGCTTTAAGGAAGATGGAGGCCCTTGAGGTGGTGATTCAGACCCTCCGTTTTGAGCGGGAGGACGACTTGGAAACGTCAAGGTTAAAAGACGAGCGGCTTGATGAGAGGATCGGAGAGTTAGAGAAAGAGAATTCTGACCTCTACGACCGAGTTGCTGCCCTTGAGGCCGAGAAGGCCCAATTACTGGTGCGACCATCCTCTTCTCATACTTTGAACTTTCCTTATATTCCTTGAGAATTATACGAGGAGTGGATTCATGTCAAGGCCCAGTTGGATGTGTTTCGAGATTTGCAAGCGGCGGGATCTGCCTCTGAGGCCGCCCTTAAAGATGCTCGTGTCAAGGCTCGTGACGCTCGAGTCGCTTGTTGGTATGATCCTGCTACGCCAGAGGCCAGTGAGGGATAGGAGGACAAAGATGTAGACCAGCTTAAGCAAAAAAGTCTGGTATGATATTGAATATCTTGAGGGTGAAGGCAGCGATGGTGAAGGCACTGAAGGTCGAGAGGGTGACGTAGCTGAAGGACAGGTCGGCGAGGATGTTGCAGGTGATGAAAGCGGTGGCTAGTAGTTTTCTTTTTTGTCTTTTCTGTATATCTTTATGTGTAGTTGGTGGCGTCTTCATGAGCTTTTGTAATGATGTTCTGAGTATGAAATGCCAACTTTGTAATTTGCCTATGATTTTCTTCCTATGGTTCGTACTTGTATTTTTTGGATGTAGTCACTTAATTCGAATAAGGTTAAACATATCCTTGGTTTAGTCATCGCCGAGGATCTATAGGTGTTAGTTTAAACAAGGTCGAACATAACACATGTTTAACTATGGTCGAGGGCCAATAGGTATTAGTTCGAACACGGTCAAATATAACCTATGTTTGATTATGGCCGAGGGCTAGTGGGTGTTAGTTCGAGCAAGGTCGAACATAACCTACGTTTAATTATGGCCGAAGGCCAGTAGGTATTAGTTCGAGCAAGGTCAAACATAACCTATGTTTAATTATGGCCGAGGACCAGTAGGCGTTAGTTCGAGCAAGGTCGAACATAAACTACGTTTAGAAAGATATGCTTCTAGGTGCGGAGTTTGTCGACATCGTAAACTTTAAGCAATGTTGCCTTGGTTGTGCATTTGGAGAAATAGGAATAAATTTCATGCATTGTTGCTTTGTTCATACACTTGGAGAAGTTTACAAATTTTCGGGCGTTTGTTGGTGTTTCAGCCCCAGTCCCAATATATCTAGTCCCTTCATTGGTCGACCTGGAGAAGGCTTGAGAGGTCAGACAATGAACAGACCATCCTGTGCATCAGTCTTTGCGTCCTTCGACTTGAAGTATCCCCTTCGTTGCCTCGTTAAAAACCTCCTTGAGAAGACCTAGTTGGAACAAAACTCAAGTGAGGGGAAAAAGAGTACGACTTGGGGGATGCTTTATCTCTTAGAAGTTGAAGTACTTGAGATTGGTAATATTCCAGTTGTTTGGTAGTAGCTTTCCTTCCATTTTTTCTAGTTGGAATGACCCTTTTTTCGTTGTTGCTGTGATTTTGTATGGGCCGTCCTAATTTATACCTAGATTTCCTTCCCGTGGGTCTTTTCTTGATTCTGTTTTAGCTTTAAGCACGTAGTCCACGACTTTGAGCGGCATGACCTTTGCCTTCTTGTTGTAGTAGTGTTCTGCTTGTTGTTTTTGGGCAATCATTCTTATGTAGGACATGTCTCTTCGTTATTCGACTTCGTCGAGTTCATGCCTTCTGCTTTCATCGTTCTTTGGTCCGCTCTCGTGGGAGTATCTCAGACTGGGCTCCCATACCTCGACCGGTATTACTGCATCAATCCCATAAACTAAAGAGTAGGGCGTCTCTCTTGTGCTTGTCTTTGGCATTGTTAGGTAGGCCCACAATACCTCTGGTAATATTTCCGGCCATAGTTCCTTGGCGTCTTCGAATTTCTTCTTCATGATATCACGACCCAAACCGATGGGCCGCAACAGGCACCCGATGCCTTACTTAGCCGAGCACCAACGTAATGTACCTTTCTTATCATACCATTATGGGTAAATGGGCTAGAAGGCCCGTCATGATATAACCAGAATAAAACATAAAGTAATACTCGATATAGGATGACCCAACATGGAATACAAACTTATACATGTGACATACAGGCCTATAAGAACGACATGATCATTTGTACACTCAAAACATAGGCCGACAAGGCCATACAAGTATCCATATATATGAGATATGTCTACAAGACTCTAAGAGTACATAAAAGCCATAATGATCGGGACAAGGGCCTGCCATACCAATCAATACATGTTCTAATCATACTGACCAAATAGGCAACTCCGGAGCAAGTGGAGTGCACCAATACCTTTCGCTGATCTGATAGCCTACTAGGAGGACTCTCAACCTGTCTATCGGGACCTGCGGGTATGAAACACAGCATCCCCAGGCAAAGGGATATCAGTACAAATAAAGTACCGAGTATGTAAGGCATGAAAGAAATATATAAAAGACATAAGATAAACATGGAGTAAAGAACTCAACTTGTAAGTCTGAATAGCTCTGTGAATCATGAAACATTTATAATGTCATGCATATGCATATAAATGTCACATCATGCATAGGTATATGCGTACATAACATCATCAAGCCTCTGAGGGCATCCCATCATATCATCTCGGCCTCTGTGGGCGAAATCATCAACGTAGACCAGCTGATCAGGTGGTGGTGCATATATAACTCCATAACCTTTTTTCATATCCCATATACATATAATATACGCGTATATAACACCATTTGGTCATGGGTCAATGTACATGTATAAATAAATGCAATACATAATGAAATAAGTCAATAAGATCTCTTGGATAAACTTTATCAACTTACGTATTTTTATTTAGACCCATGAACAGAAGATATAATAATAAGACACATAGAGAATCAACAACATAGGCACTCCTAGTGCTTCTATGAATAGAGGCATTTATGAAAGTTGCGCGTTTGCTCGTTTTATTTGTATCGTATGGATCATGCCAAAATAAAAGAAGGGATAACCTTAACATACCTTAACTCCATTGAGTCCTTAATACCTTAAAAGCAATTATTCAAATAACTCAACTCAATATACCATAGCATAAGGAGATTCAAAATCAGTGTTGAGTAAAGGCCAAGTCCGTAACTTAAACTAGTAGCTTGTTTATGTAAATTTGGGCAGCATCTCCCCTGTAACAAGAGCCTTCTCCAATACAATTAACCAACAACAATGAAAATAGTAATACAACAATATATAATTATCAATAACAAGACACCATTTAACAACAACAAGTCACAACTATTTCACGACGAGCGGCAAGCTTCAATTGGAATCTGTATACCCCATATCACCCCTTGTAAACTTCTTACTTTAACTTAATAGTATCATTAACATGATGATGAAGTTATTCATCAATGATTATATCCTTATACCATATATTTATAACAAAGAAAATAATCCACAACTCCAATTATCCTCAATTAGTAACTTTATTCGCTAGTTCATGTTTAGTCCATCCATTTAACTTAATCAATGTCAAGATAACCTTAAGCACATACAAGAACACAATATACATACCTCCTAAAGTAGCTTCAAGTCGAAATCCAAGTTACATTTAGCTTATAACATCCCTCAATGTCAATACAATACCATAGAAGTGACTTAAGCTAATCTTCACTTGCAATCTCAAGTTTCATATGTTTCTTTAATCAATTAACTTGATCAACATATATATACATGCATAACAACAGAAACAATATCATAATAAAGTTATTTTCACCATTTTTTATTCATATATATATATATATATATATATATATATAGCCTTAAAATAACCCAACAAAAGATAACAACATCTCTTTCCCTTTCAAGTGTTATCTTATAATCTTCATCCAAATAACTTAACTAATATATAGATAAGATTAATCCCAAGAAATAAGGTGTTATACATACTTTAAAGAATCTGGAAAACCTCGAACCACAGCTTCCCTTAGCTTACAAGCACCCTTTATCACATCACAATACCATAGAGACTCTCTTCTTCACTTAGGCTAACTTTGATGTTTGATTATGGTGTATTTCTTTGGAATTTGTTTGGAGCCTTTGGGGAACTGTTTGGGAGGGTTTGGAGAGTGTGAGGCTTGAAAGAGGATGAAAAATGAGCAAAGCTCATCCCAAAAATGAGATAAGAATAAGTGAAGGTCGGCCCCCAACCAAGTGGGTCCCATAGGGGCTTCTTACGCAGTCTCGCAAAAATATATATCTCTGTCTACACTAATGTCGTATTGATGAACGGCTTGTTAGAGTTAGAAACTAGATACATGGGGATTTAATTTCATATAAAGATCGCCCTGTAACTCTCAATCTATTGGGAGAAAACTGCCTCGCAACCTGGCCTATAAACCTGCCAGTTTCTCCGAAGTGCGGCGACGTGACTTGGCGACGCTATTTTAAAAATCCATATTTCTCTACCCCCGATATCATATGAATAAATGATTTGGACCGTTGAAAACTAGGTTCAAATACCTTCATTAGGGTGTGATATATGTCCCAAAATGACATCAAAAAGCTTACGAATTTATTTTCTCAATACGGCTCATTACAAGGCAAATCTTAGCTCGATTTTTCCGCAACTTAAATCCGATTTTTTTCAAACTTTATATTTTATATACAAACATCATATATAGTAATATCATGACTTTAAACTCATTTAAATCATTATTAAAAAGTCTCTTATTTATTTTAACTTACTTAAGACTTCGGTAAACCTTTCTTATTCTTGGAAAATGATTTCGTCCTTTTTGAGCTTACATTAGATAATCCTATAATGACAGTGACGTCTGAAGTACGGGGTGTAACAATATTAAATCACTTCATATACTTTCAAAGAGGATCTCATTTCCGAGCTTAAATCAATTTGCTTACGACGTACTTTCACGTACAAAAATATGGCGTGTAATACATGATGTTCAATATCTACTTGTTGGAGGATTCCGCTTGCCCATTGCCCGTGGGGTGGTATGGTGTCGAAATTATTCTTTTGATATGCCACTTCTCAAAAAATTTAGCGACCTTCTTCCCTATGAATTGGGGTCCGTTATCGTAGCTAATCTCTTTTGGGAGGCTGAATCGGCATATGATGTTCTTCCATATAAAGGTGATCACTTCTTGTTCACGTATTTGGGAGAACGCTCTTTATTCCACCCACTTAGAAAAATAGTTAGTTAAAACCAGAAGGAATCATACGTTACCTCGCCCTCCTGAGAGAGGCCCCACGATATCCATCCCTCATTTGACGAACGACCAAGGTGAGGTGACCGAGTGGAGGTGATCACCTGCTTGGTGAATCATTGGGGATTACTTTTGGCATTGCTCGCATTTTCTCACGAAGTCTGCGACCTCTTTTTTCGTGGTGGGCCAGTAGTACCCTACTCGTATAAGGCATCTGACCAAATCCTGATTGCCGGAATGAGCTCCAAAATGGCCTTCGTAGACCTCTTCGAGGACGCGCCGTGTCTGATTTGGGCCCAAGCATTTCGCTAGAGAGCCGCCATACATTCTCTTATATAGGTCGTTGTGGATGATGTTGTACATGGCTGCTTGCATTCTCAGTTTCTTGGCCTCTTTTTTAATCATCTAGGAGTACGCTATCCTGCAAGTATATAACAATACGATTGCGCCAGTCCCAAGTCAGGTTTATGTTTCTTACCTCGATTTTTTCTATCGACGAGTTGAGAAGGTGGACTGTACTTCTGTCTCCAGTTGCAATGTTTTGGGTGGTTGCAGCTAGTTTGGCGAGGCCGTCTGCCTTAGCGTTCTGTGCTCGTGGGATTTGGTCGAGATGGCATTCAACGAACTCGAGCAGCAACTTGCAGATTCCGGTCTGATATTTCTGTAACCTTTGTTCCTTGATTTGGAAAGTCCCTATGACTTGGTTGACTATGAGTTGGGAATCGCAGCGTACTCTTGACCATTTTGCTCAATATTTGAGTGTCAGCCTTAACCCTGCAATTACGGCCTCATACTCATCCTCGTTGTTAGTCATATCTAGGCACCTTATGGACTAGCGAATCACTTTGCCAGTTGGGACTTCAAGTACGAGTCCCAGTCCAGAACCTGACGCGTTAGACGCATCGTCGGTGTATAGGACCCATAGGTCTTGTGTTTGGGGAGAAGTGTGGGCGGCTTCTCTTTCAACTTCGGGCATTACTTTTGCGCTGAATTCGACGACAAAGTCAGCGAGAACTTGCGACTTTATCGCCGTTCGCAGTTGATATGTGATATCATGCTCGCTCAGTTCGATGGCCCATTTGGCCAACCTTCCGGACAACTCGGGTTTATGCAAATTCTCCTTAGGGGGAAAGTCGTGACGACCGAGAATGGGTGGCATTGGAAATATTTTCTAAGCTTTCGTGAAGCTACGATTAAGGCCAGGTCTAATTTTTCTAAGTGAGGGTACCTTGTCTCGGCATCGGCTAGTGTTTTGCTAATGTAATAGATGAGAGACTACGTAACTTTATTTTCTCGAACCATGACTATGCTTACAACTACTTTGGATACAGCAAGGTAAATGAGGAGACATCCCCCTGGCTCCGGCTTTGAAAGTAGTGGTGGTGATGACAAGTATTCTTTCAACTCCTTCAGGGCCTGGACATACTCAAAAGTCCATTGGAGGCTGTTATCCTTTTTGAGTACGCCGAAGAATCTTTGACATCTGTCTGATGACCGTGAGATGAATCTCGAAGGGGCGGCGATACGGCTTGTCAAGCTCTAAACATGTTTTTTGGTGGTCAAGTGTTCTGGTATCCCCTCTATGGCTTTGATTTGATCAGGATTGACCTCGATTACTCGTTGTGATACCAGGAAACCCAGAAATTTTCTCGAGGCCACACCGTATCATCTGAGTATGTCGAAGGCTTCTCCCAGATGGTCGATGTGATCTTCTTTACTTTTGGACTTGACTAGCATGTTATCTATGTAGACTTCCATTGTTTTGCCGAGCTGGTCTTTAAAGATCCTCGTCACCAACCTTTGGTAAGTTGCTCCTGCATTTTTTAGCCCAAAGGGCATGACCTTGTAGCAATACGTCCCCTGGTAAGTGATGAATGTGGTTTTCTCCTCATCTTCTTCTTCCATGAGGATTTGATTGTAGCCTGAATAGGCTTTCAAGAAGCTCAATAATTCATGCCCGACCGTTGAGTCGATGAGTTGGTCGATATGGAGTAATGTCACCGAATCCTTGGGGCATGCTTTGTTCAAATCTATAAAATCCACCCACATCCTCCATTTCCCATTCTTCCTTTTCACCATCACCATGTTGGCAACCTATTGGGGATACTTTGACTCCCTGATGGAGCCATTTTCCAATAGTTTCTCCACCTTTTCTCGTACTGCGTCATTAATCACGGAGTTGAACTTACGCTTAACCTACCTCACCGGGGGGTGGAATAGGTCGACGTTCAGTTTATGCATGGTGATTTCCTTCGGGATATCCGGCATATTTGCATGGTTGAAAGCAAACAAATCTGCGTTAGTAGTTAAGAACTGACGGAATTTACCTGGTTCCTGAAGTTTGCAGCCGATGTAAGCTTTCTTGTTGTGATCGTTGGTGTCCATTTGAACGGGGTCGAGGTCTTCTATGGTCGATTCCACAGCTTCGACCATATCAGGGTCTCTGATGATGTCTGCTATCATCACATATTGACCTCGACCCTGCTGATTGCTATGCCTCTTCTCCTTGGTCTTTCGCTTGTTGAGTGGCCATGCAGTCTAGGGCAATGCAATATCATTCTTGGGATGCGCGTCATTCCCTTTGTGTTCTGAATATCCCTAGGGAGTCGGGAATTTGATGACTTGGTATAAGCTGGAGGGGATGGCCCTTATGGTGTGTATCCATGGCCGCCCTATTATGGCGTTGTACGATATGTCTTGGTCTATGATGTGGAATGTGGTTTCCAAAGTGACGCCACCGGCCAGAACTAAGAGCGTGATTTTGCCTAAAGTCCGCTCAACTGCATTGTTATAACCAGTTAGCGTGATGCAATGCGGTATTATCTTATCTTCGAGTTTCATTTGTGCAATAACTCGACAATAGATAATACATGCGCCACTCCCGTCGTCTACCATAATCCGTCCCATATCGGTATCTAAAATTCATAAAGTAATAACAAGGGCATCATAGTGAGGGAAAACCAAACTATTGGTATCTGACTTATCGAAGATGATACTTTCTTCGATTTCGTCGTACTGTTCGCGGGTGATCGATCATTTGAGCTTGTGGGTAGTGATGAACTTTACGCTATTGATGGAAGCATGTTCACCGTCGCTGATGATCATGTGGACAGTGCGGGTTGGCGAGGGCGGTTTTGGCGATACTTCATCAGTTGACTCAATAGCTTTCTAGTCGCCCTCAAACCGTCCCTGCTCAGCCCGTTCTAGAAGGTTACGATTGACATCCCCTCCAACACGTTCGGTAGGGTCATCCTTACTCGCCTATCCATCCGTTAGATTTACATCCAACCGGGTGAGCGATAGCGGCTCATGTTTACTTGTGCGTCGGTAAACAAAACATGCTTTTTGGGGGGAGAGAAAACGGGCGAGGAAGTCCCTTAGTCCCTCTCCTGGAGATTTCTTAATAGAAAATATGTCGTTCACTCTTGCCTCGGCTTTCTAGGCCCCAGCATGGGCCGTTACGAACTTATCGACTATCTCTTCGAAAGTTTCAATTGAGCGTGCAGGTAGTTGTGAATACCATGTCAACGCTCCTCCTGTGAGGGTTTTACCGAATTTCTTCAACAAAATGGAGGATACTTGTTCTTTGGCGAGATCGTTGCCTTTCATGGCGGTGACATAGTGGGTCACATGATCTTCAGGGTCGGTCGTGCCATCATATATTTTTAGGTAGGGCAATATTTTGAAGGTTTTCGGTATGGCATGCGGGGATGCATCGTCGTTGTATGGCTGCTCGACAAATTGGCCGGCGTCTCTCTTCGGCAATAATTTGGGGGCGCCCGGTATTTTATCGAGCCTTTCCTGGTGTTCTTTCATTAGATTTCGGAGTTCCTAGTTCCCGTTCTCCATCCTTTTCAAAATAGTTGCAAGAGTGTTATCACCTATATTGTCATTGTGAGTAATACCTGTTGTTGGAGGTGGAGGGAGTTGGTCACATTGTTCGTTCACCCATTGCGTAGTGCAAATCCTTGCATTTTCCACAGTCGCATCTCGGAAAGACTTGTTGAGGACGCCAGCTAGCATGTCGGTGAGCCATGCTTCGAGGAGCTTTTTTACAACTAGGGGCGTCTCTTCCCCCACAGATGTAGAGGACCCCTTACCAAGAGATTTTTTGATGCTGCAGTGAGGAGGGGGTGACCCATCTCGCCTAGGGGTGGCGTTGGGCGTTGCGTCGTCGTCCGCTATTTCATAGCTCTCATTGATGACGTTCACGAGGTTGGTTGGGAGGTTACTTATTATTCTCGTCCTTTCTTCTCCGTTACATGCCAAATTGGATTTGTGCATACAAAGAAAAGAGATCTTGTTCTTGCTCTTTTTTTTAACGTTAGCGATCCGTGTTAGTTATAGATCTAGAAGAAACTACAAATTTAACTAGACAGTCCCTACAAACGGTGTCAAATTGTTTGACCAAAAAGTATGATTTTCAGCTAAAAGAGTAGAGTTTGTATAATAATGGGTTAAACCTAGTTAAAAATAATATTCCTAGATGTGAGTTCAGAAAACGTGAGTAACATTAGACATATCTAGAAATGTGTTGACTATAACATACGTTGATTGTTCTGAAAAGTATGAGCAATAATGGGGGAGAACTAACAATAAATAACATTAAATGACATTTAAGTAAATAGGAAAAGTGGTTAACCCAATAAAGGATGAACTAGATGATTGTCACTCTTGACAATGATGAATGATAAATAAATCATTGAATGTTCGAATTATCTTCGGATATGATGGAAAAGTGTGGAATAATATGAACAAGGATGTTGATGAAAATGTGGTGTTTGTATCTTTATAGAAGAGAGAGAATCTTTTCTCAAAAGTCTGTTCTTATCAAATGAATGTCGCATGCCCTACGTCACTGTCTCTTTTTCTATAAATATATGAGACATACCCCTAACACACCCTAATAGTGCAGGTGTTTAATATCCCATTTTGAAAACTAGGCGTTACAACTCCTCCGCAAATGATGTTCGATCTCGCCCGTTGTTGACATCTCGATCACAATCCTCAATGTTTCCTGGTCGACCTCGACTGACCTATTCCTTAGTGCTATATTGCCCTAATTATTTTAGCATAAATTTCGACCCATACAATAATGTTAGTATGTGTCGTTAAAAGATGACAGCAATGGTCTAATGGAGCACAACAATGCCCAACGCATATCAGGGTGAAATTGGAAATCTCCTTTCGATATTTTCTTTTCAAGTAAACAATTTAATAGAAAAAATTATTAATACTCTCACTCGTTAGGGCATGAAATTTGTTCACTTGCATTCATGTGAACATGATTGGTGCAAAAGCTGAAAAAGGGTGCCCGGGAAAACGACAGAAACCAAAGAGAACATGACTTGATGCAAGAGATGCACGTACATGAAACTCTACGCGACCACCGTTGGTTCGTTTTCGATATTCTCGTCTTCGACTACAAGTACTAGTGATATTATCTAGAAGACTTCATTTCCTCCAAAATCAAATTTTAGGATCCACATATAAAAAATCATTGCACGCCACAAAAATTTGTAATTTTATTGAAGGGTTTGATGAATATCTTTACTCTAGATATTTTTAACGTTTCCTTTTGCAATGCTATAAATCCATTTTTTTTAGCCAGAAAGAGGAGGAAATTAGTTACGTTGATATTAGATAAAAATCAACATGGCAAGCATTGGAACTTCAAAATTAGGTGTTATGCCGGAGGTAATGGGATTTTCACACCAAGAACTGTCACTTGTCATGTTTAAGAAATTCAAGCTGGCTAGAAAACAACTTCTCCACCAAAATCTCACATTTACTAATCGCCGGAAAAATGGAATTACTCGAGCCATAGCACCAGAAGCAACCAAGGTAAATAAATTCCCTCTGTTCTTTCCTCCTTCAATAAAGGAAGGCGAGCAGCTTCAATTTTGAGTCTCTTTGTCTACGTGTTTAGTGGACCGTGAATTAGAGGTGATAGTGCACTTTGGATGTTTTTTTGGCACTAGTAGTCTGTCCAGTGGCGACATCAAGATTTTCGCTAAAGTATTCAAGATTTAATATATATGTGTAAAAAAGTAATTTTTGAGCTATATACGCAACATAATTTTCTATATACACAGACACGGTATTACTTTTTCGATGAAGAGTGTTCCACTGACCACCCTTCAGTCTAGTGGCTTTGCCATGGAGTCTGTCTACCCCTATGATATGTGTCTCTGGTAGTTTTGTAAGAAAATGATACTCTTGCATGGAAGATACAGTAGCAGTATTTTGGGAGTAACATTTATCGGTAGTAATGGAGAATGAATGGTGGCTCAGCAGGTTAAAGTGAAAGTCAGTCCAATTATAAATTTCTGTTTCTGTCATTGTCATGGAGTCTGTAGTTATACTTTTCTTATCTAATCTTTACCAGAAGAAAATCCTGAATGATAGCAATTCCTTGATATCCATAATGAGCAATTAGATATTTTGATTTTCGACTAGGCTATATCTTCTGCTAGTCTAAGATTGTGCAACTTCTGAAAGATATCTAATGAAGTAGAGAGAAAAAAAGTGGATACAACAACAATTATGTCTCAGTCCAAACAATAAGCTTGGATCGGCTAGATGAATTTTGATTGACCATGCTCCCCATTAAGTTCATTAGGCAGGAATACTCATCGCTATATACTACGACTAGGTTAAGAGAAACAAAATATCCATGAAGTTGGAAAATGGAATGGAGATAGAATACCAAGCTGCAGCCTCTATATTGTCTTTTCCTAAGAATTTAACTGAAAAACTTCTCTTGGTTTCTTTTATGATGCAGGCAACTGGTCCAACATCTAGCAGTGTCCCTTCAGCCAATTATGTGCCTGTTTATGTAATGCTTCCAGTAAGTCATAGACCTTGTCATTGGGCTTGAAACTACATTGATGGCAAATGCTAGTTTTAACATCTTCTATTTTCTTTTTTACGGCTGGTGATGAACAGTTAGATGTTATTTCACTAGACAATGTTTTTCGGAACCAAGATAAGTGTGAGAAGCAGTTCAAGGAGCTGAGAGCAGCCGGAGTTGATGGGATCATGGTGGATGTCTGGTGGGGGATCGTTGAGGCAAATGGCCCCAGGCAATATGATTGGTCTGCCTACAGGAGCTTGTTCCAACTTGTTCAAAAGACTGGCCTCAAAATTCAAGCTATTATGTCATTCCATCAATGTGGTGGAAATATCGGAGATGATGTTTTCATTCCTATACCCAAATGGGTGCTCGCAATTGGAGAAAACAACCCTGATGTTTTCTATACTAATCGGGCTGGTACCAGGAACAAGGAATGCCTCTCACTTGCTGTTGATAACCAACCTCTGTTTGAAAGTCGGACTGCTGTCCAGGTACTTCTCAGGAGGATCAATCCAACTCTTTGCCTCAGATCCTAACAGACGTGTATAGTTTTGAGTTTAGACTCTTCTTAAAATTCCTGATGCATTTAGATGTACAGTGACTACATGAGGAGCTTCAGAGAGAATATGTCTGATTTCTTGGAAGCTGGAAGCATAGTAGACATAGAGGTAGGACTTGGCCCTGCTGGTGAGCTAAGATATCCGTCATATACTCAGTCTCAGGGATGGAAGTTCCCTGGCATTGGAGAATTTCAGGTCAGACTTGGTTCAAGCTGATTCCACTTTTGTAACTCAAGACTCTAAATTCTTTATTCATTTTGATAATCAAATGCTGCAGTGCTACGACAAGTATATGAGAACAGATTTCAAGGAGGCAGCGACAAATGCAGGCTACCCGCAGTGGGATCTTCCCGATGATGCAGGAACATATAATGATATACCTGTCAAAACAGGATTCTTTGGACCAAACGGAACGTACCTTACAGAGAAAGGGAAGTTCTTCTTGACTTGGTACTCTAGCAAGCTACTGCTTCATGGAGATCAGATCCTTGATGAAGCAAACAAAGCTTTCCTGGGATGCAAAGTGAAGCTATCAGCTAAAGCAAGTCTTAGTCCATCAAGAAATTCTTTAATCTTGATGTAACTGATCCATTTTGACCGCGCAAGCTAAGAGAATTTTCCCTTCTGTCGATTTTGCTCATGCAGGTAGCTGGAATTCACTGGTGGTACAAAGATGCCAGCCATGCTGCAGAGCTAACATCAGGATATTATAATTTGGACAATCGGGATGGATATCGACCAATAGCGAGGATGATGTCAAGGCACCATGGTACCTTGAATTTCACTTGCCTTGAGATGAGGAATTCAGAACAGCCAGCTTATGCTAAGTCTGGTCCTCAAGAGTTAGTTCAACAGGTTAGATTAGAAACTCAAGGCTTTTCTAACACGAACGTCGTTGTTTGCCAACTCTCTGTCCAGTGTAGATCTTGGACAAACTATGACTTGACCTTTACACTTTACCTGATTATGTACAGGTTTTGAGTGTTGGCTGGAAAGAGAACATTGATGTAGCAGGTGAGAATGCACTTTCAAGATATGATGGCTACGCCTACAACCAAATCCTTCTCAATGCTAGGCCAAATGGTATCAACAAAAGTGGTCCACCAAAACTAAAGATGGCTGGGCTGACTTACCTTCGATTATCAGACAAACTCCTTCAAAAGAGGAACTTCAATACCTTTAAAACATTTGTCAAGAAAATGCATGCCGATCTGGTAAGTAGCCTCCTAACTAATTTTTTGTCAGAAAAATGGTATGAGGGGTGGGAGTTGGTGCTTTAGAAAAGTTTGAGTTTCTAATTCTTGTGATTGCTGTCTTTTACAGGATTACTGTCCAGAATATGAAAAACCAGCTCCACTGAGCAGATCAAAAAGGGAGATTTCAATGGATGAACTTGTAACAGCAACCCAACGAACAAAACCATTCCCATGGGATGAACAGACAGATGCAAGAATTGGCGGTATATTGGCTGAATACTGGGATAGGCTGCTTAACAAGTTCTTTCTCTCTAACTGACACCTATTTTGCCATGAAAAGACTCATTATTCTTGAGTTGCCGAAATTCACATGCGGGGAAAATCACATTTTGGATCTATATGTATATGTAAATTTGAATGTAAAGATATGTAGGACACTTTTATGTCTATATGTACTTCACATTAAATCTCAGAAAGAAAAAATCTCATACATGCTAGTATGAAAATCTATACGTCTGTCTTATATTTATATAAGGATGAAATTATCATTTATCTCATGTCAGATATGTGTAGTAATGTTGAAACAACAACAACAATAATAAATCAAGTGTAATCCCGCAAGTGGTACGCAAACCTTACCCCTATCTAGAGAAAGTAGAGAGGTGGTTCTCGATAGAACCTTGGTTCAAAGAAAGATGAAGAAAAGCAGTAGCACCAGGCAAAAACACCAGCAAAATAACAAGAAAACTGAAGTGAAAGAAACATCAGGTGATAACTTAAGGAAATCATTATTCTGATCCTAATTCCTGATATATAGACTTTGGCTGAAAATATGACCAAAATTTGACTTGGGAATCTTGGTATGTTTAGTGAAATAATGTAAAGCTCGAAATGCTCGAAAGCTATACTTGTAACTTGTAAGTTAGTTCTGGTACTGTGTAAATGAAGAACAACTGAATATGACAAAAGAGAGGGAATTATGTCCTTAGATCCATTCCATGTATGATAGAAATCACCTCACATCCCTTCTAATAAAGGCCATTCCTACAAGTCTGCTACACAGCACTCCTAGAAACCAAACTTTCTCTAGCACGTCATGGAAAGGACAATGTGCACGAAATTCTGATTGGTACATGGAAGAAATTGGCTAATTCAACCGCTTTTTATTCAATTCTAGTTGAGTTAATATCTCGTCAGTACAAGTCAAGCAAATGAACCCCTGGCCTTAAAGTATACCTCATAACAATTTATCTCCAGAGCATATAACGATCCTTTCACAATTGAGGTTTTAATTTACCTACTAAAATATCACATGTCTCTATCCAAGATTCTGATTGCTTTCTTCGAACTAATTCATATGCATTTTTTCATTAGACTTCTTTTAGTTTCTTAGTAAGAATGAGTAAGGATTTCATGTCTACATGGTAGACATTATAAGACATACAACAACAACAAACCCAGCGAATTCCTACAAGTGAGGTCTGAGAGGGTAGTGTGTACGCAGATCTTACTCCCTACCTTCAACCTACACGGTAGACATAAGTAATAAATAAAAGAATACTAAAGATTCGACTTATTGAATAACTTATGATTGGCTCACCATTAAGGTAGCATTTAGCCCTATCTTGACAATATTGTTATACTGATCAACTGAACTTGCAAGGTTGGGATTTGAGTTTGATCAGGAGACAGGCCTTGTAAAGTTAACAAGTTATTGTGTACTTTCCCCATTGAGACTCCATTCTCTCTACATTACTAGCTAGATATGCAATAACACTAGTAGGTAATAACTGAGCTAAACCATTCATCTCTTGAGGTATTATTTTATTTTATTTTTTGAAAGAGAGTCGGACTTTATGGTCCCTAGACCCTACTTGTAGGACTGCACTGGGTTTGTCATTGTTGCCGTAGAATCGGACTACACGGCAGAAAAAAAGATGGAAATGTTTGTTCTGTTTTGACATGAACCGCATGTGGTTAGTTGTTAGGGGCCTAACTCTTTGAATCGGGCGTGGCGCTGTTATGGCAAGGATTGGGGCGTGATGCCATTGCCATTGGCCCATGCGGGAGCAAAACGATCATGCGGGACAATGGACGAGAAACATTGTCAGGAGAATAAGTATTGGCCAAGGTCTTGGGACAGGCAAGACAAGCTTGGCAAAGGCTTGATGAGGCAGTGTGGGCAAGTTGAGGCGGCATGGCACGGCATGAGCGCCAAAATCAGAGGTAAGGGCGATTAGGATTGTTGGAGCGCCAAGTACAAGTTAAGCTAAATCAAAATGGTGCGAAATGTTGGCAAAGGGTTTCAATATCTAAGGCAAAGCTATGTGAAACAAAATTCAAGCAATGGCCCGGGTGATACAAATGTTGACAAAGACAAGGCAGAAATGCGGCTAAGGCAATGTGCGGGCGACAAGAGTGTCGGGCGTGTGCGGCAAAATCATGGGCAGCAAGTTGCGGACAAGGCATTGGCGCAGAGCAATGTCAAAATCAGCCAAGGATGGGTGTAATGCTAGTCTTGGACATGCAATAGCGGGCCAAGAAAAGGGGCACATGCAGTACACTTGCCAAAAGCAGTGGGCCCTTGTATTTTTGTAATGACTTGTATCCATGTCTATTTAATGCTCGTATGTAATATCATTTCGTGTGGAAAATGGCCTAAGTAGTTGGGGATGTCAACTATAAATTAGGACAGATTTAGCAAAGCTGTGTACAAGGCAGGTTTCAGTGGAAGGTGGGACTAGTGCTCCACCAAAGAGCAAAGTGCTCCACAAAACAGGGCCAAGTGCTCCACAATACATGCTTATGAGGGCCATTTCGTGGGTAATACCCCATTAAGTGGTTAAGTGCTGATTTAGTACTTGAAGTGGGACAAGCACTAGAATGAATTGTCCCTTTGTAAGTTACCCCTTCAAATCTGCCAGTGGCAGCACCTATACTTATAAATAGGTGGGAATTTCTTGTGAAATTCAACAAGAGAGAAGTAAGAAGAGGGTCTTCATAGAAGAAGAGTGTCTTCAAAGAAGAAGAGTGTCTTCAAAAGGAAGTTCAGTTGTGAGACTTCCAAGTGAGAAACAAGAGAGAAACGTGAGGGTTTCTAAGTATTTCAAAAGGGAGCTAAGGCTGGGTATTGGGTAGGTCTTAGTGTGCAAGATCGACTTATGATCTTTGCTAGACGAAATGGGCTGTGAACGACTTGTGTTCATAGTAAAGTGGGAAACAAGAAAGAAACGTGAGGGTTTCTGAGTGTTTCAAAAGCGGGCTAAGGCTAGTCATTGGGTAGGTCTTAGTGTGACAAGATCGACTTGTGATCTTAGCTGGTCGAAGTGGGCTATGAACGACTTGTATTCATAGCAAAGTGAGGGTTCCTTTGTATATTTTCATATTAATACAAAGGTAGGGATTTTTCCGTACTTGATTGTGTTCTCTTTTATGTTGTTGCCGAATTTTGTTTAAGGCCGGACTTGTTAAAAAGTTAGCTAAGTGTTGGAAAATACTGAGTAATTTGAGTGTCAGGTTGCTGCCGCCCAGTGTCATCTTGCGAAAAATTTGGCCCTGTGACATTAGCCCACCATCAAATTTTGAATAATTAACTGGATTAGCATCCCATATTAGCTATAAACTTAAAATAAATCTCTTTAATTTTTATAACTCATTTTAATCGTTGTCCACATATGTATTACTGGTTTTAGCCAATTACGTAGGTAAAATTGTAGGGATTATTTAAAATTCCCTAATATAAGATATTGTAGGAGATACGGTACCCGTTCTGAAGTTATTTGGGGAAGAAGAAGATAGAAATGAAAGAGAAAAGAAGAATTCTCATTAATTGTGTAGTGTGCTAGATCTGGATTACATATATATAGAGATTAGCTTAACTAACTCCTAACTACCTACTTAACAACTTAACTACTTAACTAACTTATGGACAATGACATTTATGCCCTTATATTATTTAACAATCCCCCTCGAGTTAGGTGGTGTAAAAATGTCAAACACACCTAACTTGGAGCTCAAATATAAATGTTGAACCTTACTTAAACCTTTTGTTAGCAAGTTTGCTGGTTGACCATTTGTGGAGATATATTTTGTGTTGACTAGTCCTTGTTGGATAGCTGCTTTGCTGTCAGTAAATATGTCAACTGGTAGGTTGACTTCAGCATCAATCTCTTTCAGCATTCCTAGTAACCATGTTAATTCTGCCACAGTTGCAGTTAAACTTCTGTATTCTGCCTCGCCTGAGCTTCAAGAAATAGTAGTTTATTTCTTGGATTTCCAGGAAACTAAGGAGTTGCCCACCTTGATTAGAAAATCAGTAACTGGACTAGCTGCCCAGTCTGCATCACAATATGCAGTGACAATGTTGTTGTGATGACTAGATAGTAGAATACCTTGACCTGGACTATTTTTAACATACTTCACAATTCTTAATATTGCTTCCATTAGAGACTTTTTTGGTTGTTGAAAAAATTGGCTTAGAGTCTGGACTCCAAATGATATATCTGGTCTTGTTACAGTCAAGTATAGAAGTTTTCCTATTAACCTCTGATAGGCAGCCTGATCAACAGTGGGATCTGCTTCTGATTTTTCATCATACTGCTTAGTTGTAAGCTTCTCATTTGTATCAATTGGTGTAGCTGTTGGTTTAGATGTTGTTAATCCTACTTCTGCAATAAGTTCCGATGCATATGTCCTCTGATGCATAACAATACCCTCACCGGATCTAGCAAATTTTAAGCCCCGAAAATACCTTAACTCCCCCCCAGATTTTTCATTTTGAAAATGTTCTGCAGGGAATTATCGGTGTCTTGAATAAATTTCAAATTGTCACCAGTAAGTAACATGTCATCAACATATATTAAAACCAGTACCATACCTTCAGTTGTCCTTTTTATATATAATGAATGATCATACTGACTTTGCTTGAACTGTAATTTTATAAGAGCTTCAAATAGTTTTACATTTCATTGTCTTGGGGCTTGCTTTAATCCATACAAGGATTTGGTAAGTCTGCATACCATCTTCTCCCCCTGGCTTCCAAATCCATGAGGTAAATCCATATATATTTCATCAAGTAAATCACCTTGAAGAAAGGCATTATATACATCCATTTGATGTATATGCCATTGTCTAGCAGTTGCCGGTGCCAGTATTGTTCTAACAGTTACCATTTTTATCATAGGTGAAAATATTTCTTGATAGTCAATCCCTTCTTGTTGGCTATAACCTTTGGCTACAAACCTAGCCTTAAATCTTTCTATCTCTCCTGAAGCTTGATATTTTATTTTGTATATCTATTTACAGCCTATAGGTTTCTTTCCTTCGGGTAGTTTGATTAATGTCCAGGTGTTATTGCTTTCTAATGCCTTTATTTCTTCTTGCATTGCTGCTATCTATCTAGGATCTTTACTAGCTTCAACATATGTAGTAGGCTCAGTGGTAGAAGAGAAAGCTGCAATAAAGGCTTGGCATTTTGGAGATAGGTGATCATATCCTATGTATTTGTTCAAAGCATAGGGCACCTCTTGATGAATATTTAATGACACAAAATCTTTCATCCAAGCTGGTGGTTGTTTATCTCTGTTAGACTTTCTTACTGGAAGTTGTTGTGTATTGGATTGACCTCTAGTCAGTGTTCTAGTTGATACATTTTGAGTATTCTGATGTACCTGAATTTCTCCTTCAATAGACATCTGATGATCAATAAAAGCATTGTGTTACTGAATATCATGGTGTCCTTCTGTGTTATCAACTGGTGATGTTTGAGTTATTGTTGGTGCTTCAGAGTTACCTACATTAATGTGATTGTTAGTCTGTTGACCTGCGCTAGTTTCAAATACAATGTTAGTATCATCTATATAAGAGCCTGTAGATGGTGTAATATCTACAAATAGAGGTGTCACAGATGGAAGTGTTCCTTTGAATGGGAAGATGTCTTCTCTGAATATGACATCTCTGTTGACAAAAGATGATATGTTGTCTAGATCATATAGTATATAGCCTTTGTGCACTTCTGAATATCTCATATGAACAGACTTCTTTGATCTAGGCATCAACTTATCCTGTTCTTGTATAATTTTTGCAAAGCACAGACACCCTAACACTCTTAAATGTTTCAGTGAAGGTTTTCTTTTGTGTAGCCTTTCATAGGGAGATAAGTTTTCAATTACTGAACTAGGTAATCTGTAAATCAAATATACTGAAGCAAGGATGCAATGACCCCAAAATCTGATAGGGATATGTGCTTGCAGTCTTATATCTCTTGTTACTTCTAAAATGTGTCTGTGTTTTCTTTCAGCTACCCCATTCTGTTGAGGGTGTAAGCACAAGTTCTTTGATGTATCATTCCCAGATTTTTAAATAAGCATGCACAAATTGAATTCACAAACTCTGCGTCATTATCTATTCTGATAACCTTGATAGTTTTATTGAACTGAGTCTTTACAAATCTGAAGATATGATACAATATAGGAAAATATCTGACTTTTGCTTAAGCAAGAAAACCCAAGTCATTCTATTGTAATCATCCACTATAATGAGAAAGTACTTGTTACCATCAAAAGTAGCTACTCTGTATGGACCCCATAGGTCTACATGAATCATATCAAAACAACAAATACTTCTTATACTACTAGTTGGAAATTGAATTCTAGTTTGCTTAGCATAAGGGCAGATTGTACATTTATCTACTTTGTGCTTAATACTTTGTAGACTAACAGAAAGTATTCTCTTGAGTACTAGTATAGACACATGTCCAAATCTTTGATGCCACAGCTCCACATTGATTTTATTAGCCTCACTTGTTGTCAGTTCCTTAGCAGCACACACATCCCTATTGTTGTTCCTTGCAAGTTTAGTTAACAAGATATATAATCCTCTTTCTTCTTTACCAATCTCCCTCACCTTCCCAGTGAAGAGATCCTGAAAAATACAAAAATCAGGAAAGAATGTTGTTGCACATTGTAGTTCTTTTGTCATTTTGGAAACTGAAAGGAAATTATACTTAAACTAAGGCACATGGAATACATTAGTTACAGTACTCTTAGCAGAAATTGAACTTGCTCCTGTGTGAGTAACTAGAGATACATCACCATTTGGCAGAAGAACTTTCTTAGGATTAGTAATATATACTATTGTAGATTTGTTGAGAAGGTTAGAATCAGATACCGTGTGATTTGTGGTACATGTATCTATAATCCATTCTTATGAGCCATTTGAAACCAAAAATGTTGTGTCAGCACTTGTTGCATTTGCAGCTGAATCTATACTAGCAGTAGGTGCTGGAG
Organism: Nicotiana tomentosiformis; assembly: GCF_000390325.3. Taxonomy (NCBI): domain Eukaryota; kingdom Viridiplantae; phylum Streptophyta; class Magnoliopsida; order Solanales; family Solanaceae; genus Nicotiana; species Nicotiana tomentosiformis. The sequence continues at coordinate 18,741,722 of NC_090818.1, forward strand.
TCCCTCCTTTGTTAAACAGATGAACAATCTGATCATATTGCTCCTTTGTAAAGGCATAATTTTCCAACTGATTTGTAAGAGCTTTCACTCTCTCACTATAGTTTCCCAACTGATCATACTGACTTTCATTAGCAGACATGTCCATTGTTTTTGAATTTTGACCATAGTTGAACATAGGTGCAACAAAATTACTGTTACTTTCAGCTAAAACATTGGCATTATGAGTTGCATTATATCCCTTCTTCTTCTGCCTAAAATCCTGAGGATATCTCACTAACTTGTAACCGTTTTCTTTGGTGTGACCCTTTATTTTGCAGTATTCACAAAATTGAACATGAACATTGATGTTCCTTTTGAGCCTATGATTCTTACCGCCCCCACAAGTTCTGGTATACAAGGCAATGTCAAAATTTCCAACTGGATTAACTCCTAAAATTCCAAAATTTGCTGATATGGATCTTTGACTTTCATCACTCACAATCAAAGGATATGCTTGGTTAATAGTAGGCATGGGTATTTTCATCAAGATTTGACTTCTTGCTTGAGAGTAGGACTCATTAAGTCCCATCAAAAATTGGTATAACATTAATTTTTGTAAGTTAGCAAACTCCCACAACTTAGGACAATCACAACCAGGAGAAGGAACCAAGGCTTCAAATTCTTCCCAAAGATCTTTGAGTTTAGAAAAATACAGAAAAACAGATGCAGAACCTTGAGATAGAGTGACTATTTCTTTATGCAAATTAAATGTTTTTGAGCCATCTATATTATTAAACCTTTCTCACAAATCTTCCTACACAGTTTGTGCACTCGAGGCATACATGATGCCTCCAAGAAGACCTTTAGCTACTGAGTTCATCAGCCAAGATAACACAATGACATTCACTCTTTTCTAGTGATTCCACATTGAATCTGAAAAATTTTCTTTGTTGCGTGTGCCATGTACCATTCCTAACTTGTTTCTTCCTAAAAGAGCAACACGTATAGATCGATTCCAAATAGAATAGTTTCAATACCCGTAAGCTAAAACGATATGATCTGAATTCCACTAACATCAGCAGGAGAAAAAAATAATGGGTGATTGTATTCGATCCCAGGCACCTGATTTTCAGTTGCAGTTTGGCTTTGATTCCCAGTATTCAGATTCACTTGTTCATCGATTGATTCCATTTTCTGTTGCTTCTTGCTTCAAGAATTTCGAGATTGTCAATTCACAGGTTATGAATTGTAGAATTTTTGACAGAATTGCAAACACAGAACATTTCAGAAGAAACCAGACTTTGAGAATTGAGAAGAGATAGAGTTACGGAAGAGATATCGAAAACTTCAACTTCTTGAGTCAAAGAAGCTCTGATACCATGAAGTTATTTGGGGAAGAAGAAGATAGAAATGAAAGAGAAAAGAAGAATTTCCATTAATTGTGTAGTGTGCTAGATCTGGATTATATATATATATATATATATATCATTTATATGTATATATATATATATCATTTATACACCTATTCTACCAATTCTATAAAGTTATACATATATTATACATTCATTATTCAATGATAGTGAATAATGAATAAGCTCGATTGAACTTTAATTTGTACACTATTATATACATGAATTAAACAGTAAAAGGCAGCTCGGTGCACTAAGCTCCCGCTATCCGTGGGGTCCGGGGAAGGGTCGAACCACAAGGGTCTATTGTACACAGCCTTACCCTGTATTTCTGCAAGAGGCTATTTCCACGGCTCGAACCCGTGACCTCCTGGTTACATGACAACAACTTTACTAATTACGCCAAGGCTCCCGTTCACATAAATTAAACAGTGTTATCTTTAAATTATCCATGCAAAAAAAAGAGAGGCAAATAATAGGGCTAGGTCCCACTCCCTATTTCCCTATTAATTGGTCTATCTTCAGTTCACTCTCCATATCGTGAGAGAATATTTCGCCTTATTTGTTGTTGTACAGGGATTTTATCGAGGATCTAATTGATGGCTATACCATTTTAGGGTTATTTTTTATAGACTAGTTTTAGGGCTAGGCGGAGTTGTAAATACTAGCGGGTTGTCTATTTCCGTTTTTTTTCCCTTAAATTTTTGAGGAATTTACACAGAATACAACTTATTTATAACTTATTTAAATAAGTTACAACACCTTTTAAAAAATTACATACATACAATTTTTTTAAAATCTACAACTTTTCATATCCCTAATATATCTCTATTGAGATTCTCTCACCTAAAAAGTATCCTAATATATCACTCTTGAGATTCTCTCTCACCTAAAACATGCCTTTTCAATTTTTAAATTTTACAAGATTTCTTTTTTCTCTTTTGATATGAACCCTATACACCATCCAAGCATAGCCAAGGCTCCCCTCCCCCCTAGCCTAAGGCTTCTTCCCAAGTTTGCTTCTTCATCAGCGAAAACCATGTATTATTAATAATTTATATATATATATATATATATATATATATATATATATATATATATATATATAATGTGTTCTCTTTTATATTTTAATAATAATAATAATAATATATATATATATATATTAATGGTTTCTTTTGTATTGTCTAAACGTGTGTGTGTATATATATATTACGTACATACCTTAAGTATCTCTTTCATGATAATTATGATAAATAAGCGTTAATATTATAGATCTTCAGTTATATTTTTATGCAGAGAAGTGTTTCAGAAAGTACCCTTCGAGAAATTTGAATTTCTTTGATGGCAGAGGTCAAAATGGTATAGAGAATGGAAGATTTTAAATCTGAAATTGAAGTTTTACTGTTAGAAAACATGGAGATGAAGCTGTCAATGGGAGAAGACGGAGTTTTTTTCGGTTGGGGGAGGGGAGTTGGATATATTAACTGCTAATATTCCTAATTACTTAAAGTATGCCAAAATTTTCGGGTCCTGTTAATTCAATTTATTAAGTTTCGCACAAATAAAGGTAGATGGAGATCTTCTTTGATATATCTGGTAACCGATAGTTATATGAAATGTAATATAAGAATTTGTATTTTCTATTATTTAGTTTTCTTAGTGTTGCAGTTCCGAAAACTTCTCTAAATTTTTTGGTTTAAGACCAAAAGTGACCCAAAATTACAAACTTTAAAAACCTTTCATGTTCAATGTGGAATTTTAAAGATTAAGATAGCGAAAATACAAAATTTAAGGAGCTTTCTGGATCATTCCATAAAAGTATTAAGCAACTCACTACCAGCAAATCTTTGTATGAGCATACCTTGCTTTCTCAATTTTCTTAAACAACAATTACATTAAGTAGAATGCTGGTATGATACTTTTTTTGTTGTTGTTGTTTTCGTTCCTTTTCTTTTAAATTTTTGGGATTAGGTGGATCTATCAACAGTAAAGAATAGAAGATAGAAGATCAGAATATAAATAACTTAAATTGAGAAATCTTGCACCAAAAATGGTGAGATTAAATCGTAATCATTGGTTGCGTCAATCTCCAAAATGATATAATCATTATGATATTAATCGTCGGAATACGTTTCTTTCGTGAATTTCAAAATTAAAATATGCACCCAATAGTATGGTCCACGAATCAAGCCTCGATAGATTAGAGTTACCTGATACTTGTTGCTGTTGGGAGGTAACATGTATCCCGTAGAATTAATTAGGTGCAAACTGGATCGGACAAAAAAAAAAGAAAAAATTGAAATGTAAATTCTTACAATTGCGACTACTTGAAACTTATAGCATGTTTGGTCATACTTCTCCAAAGATCAAAAGTATTTTTTTTTAAAAGTACTTTTTCTCTCAACTTACGGTGTTTGGCCAAACTTTGAGGGGGGTGCTTTTGAGAAGAAGCGGGAGCAGTTTCGGAGAAGTATAAAAAAATAGCTTCTCTCGAGAAGCACAAGCAGAAGCAGAAACAATTTTGACTTTTCTTCTTACCAAAAAATACTCTTAACAAAATACAGATATACCAAAATAACTTACTTATTTTAAACTTAATACTTACGATATTAATGTATAGGTATTTTTTCTTATTTTTAGGATAACTTTTTAATATATAGTAACTTCAAGAGCAAATATTTTTATATTATTGAATAATTTTTTAATATATTTAAATCATCTTAAAAGAATTAAAGTATTTTTAAATTTTATTTCAGATTTTACTTAAATAAAATAAAAATATTTAATTATTATTTTTAATAATAAATTTTTGAGATTATTTATTTACTTATAATATTAACTATTAAGTAAATCTATTCATGTCTTTATTTGTAATTTGATACTTAAAAGCATTTTTTGAAAAGCTTGACCAAATATAAATTATTGCTCAAAAATACTTTTCAGATTTGTTAGCCAAACACAAAAAAAAATACTTTTCAAAATAAATTGATTTTTTAGCTTGGCCATTTGTAACGTATAATAACTAAGAAAAATTAAATATTATAGTTATTCTTTGAAAAAAGAATTACTATATCCCACACTTAAAACTGTGACTCAGCAGTCCTCAGTTAGTCAGATTAGAAGATACAGGATTAGCTGTCTTTTTCAGAAGCTCCCTGTGGGGCACACGTGCAGTGCGACAGATGAAGAATGACAAACTCTGCCTCTTTGGTTTTGATGAGTCTGATCGATCTAAGATGTCACAACTTCCTCCCAAGTTGGCCTTTCCTAATTTGTTTCTGATTTTATAGGTTACATTCATCGCCATTGTTAATCAGAAGCAGTTATCAACTGATTTTCCTGGTATATATGCTTTTCTACTTACCCTCCTTCTTCGTTTTATTGCTATTTGCATAGTTCATTACTAATTTATTGCTTCAATTTTGTTTCCCCTTTCGTCCCCATGCAAGAAGGAAAATTTATGGTTGAAATTTGAAAATCATTATTATCAGTGTTACCTCAAATACATTATAAATGTGTTTTCTCGTTTAGTCAAGAACTCAGAAGGGTGTTTTTCTATATGCTGCAGATAAGTGAGGTTTTTGATTAATGTACTTGGTCATGTTGGTGAATACTAGCCATGAAATGTTTTTGGTCCTGTTTATTGTCGTTCTCATTCATTATACTTCCTTCGTTTTAATTTATGTGAACCTATTTCCTTTTTAGTCCGTGCCCAAAAGAATCACCCCTTTCCATATTTGAAAATAATTTACCTTTATTCAATGATTTATAGCCACACAAAATATCTGTGTATGGTGGGTGAAAATTAATCTTGTCAAGGGAATGGATGCATTGCATCTATGTTTGATGGGGTCTTGCGATCAAATTTGTGTATGTGTGTCTAACAAGAAACTTCTTGATAATAATGGGAAGTGATGGGAGCTCCTTGAACTCTTGTTGGAGAATCCGGGGGAATTTAATATGTCGAGTAAGATGAATGCAGAAAAGAGAGAAAAAATAAAAAGAAAGAATCAAAACAAACAAGAAACTTGTGATGATAATGTAAGGTGATGGGAGCTCTTTGTAACATTGGGAGTATCCGGGGCAATTTAATGCTGGAGTATGACGGATGCAGAAAAGAGAAAATCAAAACAAACGAGATACTTATTGATGACAATGAAAAGTGGTGGGAGATCTTTGAAATGTTGGGAAGTACCCAGGACAATTCGTGGAGTAAGGCGAATGTGGAAAAGAGAGAATAAAAACGACAAAAAAACTTTTTCATGATATAATGGAAAGTGATGGGAGCTATTTGAAGCTTTGGGAAAGTATCGGGGAAATTTAATAAGAAGAATACGGTAAAGAGAGATCAAAACAAACAAGTTGATGATAATGGAAGGACAGGAGAGCCTTGGGAAGTATCTGGGGCAATTTAATGCATGGAATGAGACGAATGGGGAAACGAGAGAATCAAAACAAAAGGAGAGATGTATTAATTTAAGCACGCAATTGTTCTTAAGATACTGAAAGAGTCTCAATTTTTTCTTGTTGTCTTATAAAAAAGAAACGTGCTAAACATATAAACTGTCATAGAGGTTGAGATTGTTTCAGGCGGATCAGCTGTTATATTACCAAAAAACTGGAATTGCGCTGTCTAAACATTAATGTCACATGGAAAGGATGGAGAGGAAAGACATGCAGCCAACTGGCTTGATTGCAGGGCAGAAATGCCTTAGAAGATGCTGGCTTTGGTAGCCAGTAATGGAGCTGGTTTCATGCAACAAAACGACAAATATCCTACGGTGGGTAGACAAATTTGAGTTATTGCAATTTTAATGATCATTGCTTTTTACATAACTATATTTGGACAAAGGTCCAAATATTTCTTTTAGGTGCTCGCCGCATTACTGTATGAAACTCTATGCTTGTCTTTTTCATATACGGCCAATTAAAAGTGAAGAATTCTTGGTTTTGAACATTCCATGTGGTATATGACCAATTATTTGCTTACCTCAAAAGCATGTGTTTGGTATATATCTGTGCTTCACGAACTTTCTCCATTAGTCAACGTCAGAAGGGTCACTTTTTATATGCTGCGGAAGGTGAAGCTCCCGATAAGTATCCTTGGTCATGATTGTAATACTAGCCATTAAAATATCTGGTCCTGATAAATGTTCTTCTTCTTCATAATCTAGATCTTTTCTTCCTGGTATACCCATCTAATTTCCTAGACACTAAAAATAGAAACCAGACACACAGATTGTCAAGGGTATGTATGTATATCACCTATGGTTGAGGATTTTGAAATCAATTTGGTGTGTGTCTAACAAGAAACCTGTGGTTGATACTGGAAAAAGAGGAGATGTTTGAAAACTTAGGAAGAATCTGGGGAAATTTAATGCATATAGTAATAAGAATGCGGAAAAGAGAGACAGTTTTAAAAAATAAAAATTAAAAGAAAATTTTACTAATTTTAACAGGCAATTGTGTTGAGATACTGACATTTGTTTATTTTAATTTTTTTTGGATAAAGGTAACAAAAGTTTAACAGAATTCTTATATGCTCTTTCCGTCTTATGAAAAAAGTAAGACAAACATGCGAGACAAATAATAACTTTTCTAGAGGTCGGGAAAGTGTTTCCGGTAGATCATGTGTTTAACTGTTGCCAAGTAAGTGGAATTACCATGTAGAAACATTTATCACCACATGGGAAGGAGTGAAAGGAAAGACATCCTCCGACAGTCAAATGGTTTGACAGCAGTGCAGGAAATGCCTGAGAAAATGCTAGGTTTGGCGGCCAGTAGTGGAACGGGTACCGTGCCAAACAACGTTAAATATGATACAGTGGAAAGACTTTTGTGTACTGCAATGCAAAAGACATTTGTGTTATTGCTTTTAAGAAGGGGTTTAATATAACTCTATTTGGGAAAGATGATGGATGCTTGCAACCTCAGGTAGTTGAGTAGTGCGTTTGTAAAGGTCGATGTTTGCTGACTTTTATGACTTTCTCAGTTCACATTCAATAATCTAAATCGCATAATGTCAACCTATGGACTCGATGAAACTATGGCTGTTCTTTTCACTTATGACTAATTAAACGAGAAGAATATGGGTTTCACCATTCAGTATGAGTTGATTGTAGGGTATCAGGATCAAAGGTGCCACGGCCCACGAGAAAGTTTGGAGCTATAATTTGAATAGGACTATGAAGGCCTGATTATATGGATATCAGATTCTTTCCCGGAAGCTGTGAACATAAATTTTATAGTTAGGTCAAGGGTAAAGCTGATAGACGAGAGGAAAGAAAGTCAATCAGCCAAGTGATATGACTTATTTTTTCTTCTAACTATGTCGTGTTTCATCATTAACTGTAAATCTTAATTTCTCTTATGGTTCAAGGCTATAGGCTTACTCTTTAGTGGGATTCGATAATTTGGTTCAGCGAGGTATTATTTTAGTTTTGTCTAGTTAATGATATCTTTCCATACACCGTTATACTTATCTTGAGATATCAAAATATAAATTCTCCTACATGTTGAACTTATATCATATAGCCTTTGAAATGCTAGGAATGCTAATAAATAGGACTTGCCTAATATCACTACCTGCAAGAATAAGTTTGAGCGTTTCCAAGAAGTAGGCTTTTAATTGTCCATGTCTCTATTGTGTAAACCACTCGTGTATCATGTCCGTGGCTATAGGGGAGTGCAAGGAGAATAGAGAATGAAGCTTCGTTTTAGGATTGCGGTGATCAACTGAAGAACTATAGTGTTCACAAACGTAGTATATAGTCATGTCTGTTCTGATGAATAGTTGTCTAGCATGCAGCTGGATGAATGGTACTAACTGTTGGTTTCTTAAGTTGCGTAGATGCTGGGTTTAATAATTTAAGAAGCTAGCAGGACTGCAAATAAATTCTTTTCAGAATAAGTATTCGTTCTCCAGATTTATAAGGTGGGGAAATTAAGTGATAGTAAATAAGTACTGAGAACAGGGAAGACTGGAGATTATTTTTATTAATTTCATTCATTTTTCTAAAAAGAAGAAAACAATATATAGAGAAAAAGAACAAAATAAAGTACCTAATTTCCACTCGGCAGGTTACAGCCCACAGAATTCTGTTCATTAATTGTGAGGATGCAGTTAGTTAGCTTTGTATGTAGCTGCACCAAAAAATTTAGTGTTGACTCGGGATTTGGCAATAAAGAACTGGATTACCACTGAAACCTGTTTTCTTCACAAAATCTTGCTGTTGCTGATTCGATATTAGATTCTCTATTAATTGTGGCTAATGAAATCTGGAAACACATCATACAATAACCATATTTGACTAGCAAGTCAACACATTAAATGCTTTGACCTTTTTCCTTTTCTTCTTCTGTTGTTTTATATATTTCTCAGTTCGCCGGAGAACAACCACTCATCTAACTTCCAGTTCTAGTTTGCATCCTTTCATGGGTCGCAATAAGCTTGTGATGAAGAAAATTGAGAATTCGACATCCCGCCAACAAACCTATTCAAAGCGCAAGGATAGCATTGTTAAGAAGGCAAATGAGTTGGCTGTTTTATGTGACACAGATGTTGCTCTTTTGATGTTTTCTCCAACAGGTCAATTGACCAGCTATTCCAGCAGAGGAAGGTGAATGTCCTCATAAGAAAATCTTATGAATACAACTTCTAGAATGATCTTTTTTGTTTGAATATTCTACTTTTTTGAAACATAGCATGTAATATGATTTTCTTTGGTTGTATAGTGTTGAGGATATCATGCTCCGTGTTGTGAACCGGCCTGGTGAACTGCACAGGCGGTATGTTTATTTCATATGCCAAATTCATGAATCAGACTTTGCCAATTCCTTATAACTAACTATCTTTTGGTTCTTGTTCCAATCCACATGATTGTTGAAGCCCCATTCCGAATGAGCAGGTTCTAAGTCTTACAGATCTGTTACTGATCGTCAGCCTCTGCTGCCGAGTCTTTGGAGTTTCGACTAACCTTAACTTGCCTTATCCGTTGCAGTACTTTTCGCAGAGGCTCGCGCAGCTAAAATATGAATCAGAAATGGTGGAAAAGATAGCTATGTATGTCATTCTCCTTATGCACTCCATTTATTCCCCAGGAGGTGGTGTTTTCCTTATGTATTACTTAGTAGGCGTTTGGACATAAGAATTGTAAAATTCCAAAAAATGGTGAAAAATATTTTCAAGTGAAAATGGTATTTGAAATTTAGAGTTGTGTTTGGACATAAATTTCAGTTTGGGTTGTTTTTGAAGTTTTGTTAGTGATTTGAGTGAAAATTTTGAAAACAGCTTTTTGGAGTTTTTCAAATTTTCGAAAATTTCCAAAATGCATCTTCAAGTGAAAATTGAAAATTTTATGAACAAACGCTGATTTCGAAAAAAACTGAAATTTTTTTGGAAAAAAGGAAAAAGAATTTTATGTCCAAATGGGCTCTTAGTTTATTAGTTCACGAGAGTGGATACATGACTTCTCTCTTTTTTTTTCTTTTTTTGCTTGTTATTTTTCTACATGACCTTTAATCGTTTTTGTCTTTTTGCTGGGTATTTTCCCATGCTGATGATTGGTCAACGTGCTGTAGTGCCGAGGTAAGATGTGATGCTTCCACATCATTGTTCTTTTTGTCTTTTCGTTTCTATCTGACGGTCTGGCAGTGAACCAGTTATCCCAACCACTAACTACGCATTACAGACAAGTCAGCAAAAACGAGAATATAACTTAGCTAAAAGCCTAAAACCTGCAGGAAAAAAGGAAGTGAGGGTAATAGAAGTTTTACATCATTTTTGGGAATTGTTATTTTTAACAGGTATCAGGATTTAGCTTTTCCGAGACCTAGGAACCAAAGATCTCCGAGCTTTTGGTTGATTTTGTATAGTTTAAATCCAAGGTTATGTCACTACAAATAGGCTAATATTTAGAAAGGAGGTCGCCTTCAGCCAATAGTAGAAACTTATATTTGCTATTACTGCAAGCTCATAATGCGATATATTTTTTATGTATTTCCATATTAGGCTCACGAGGAGAAGCTTAATAAGCTCAATCAAAGACTAAGTGAAGCACGAGAGAATATAAGGTAGAGGAGTTCCTCACTTTCTCTTTCCTTCCTGTCTTTTCTTCTTCTAGGAATGGTGGGATAAATTTATGGTCTGAATGTATCTCTTAGCTCTTTTAATCTTTTGGAGAAAAAAACTTCCTTCTTCTGTAAGGAATAGTGATATTTTCCCTTGCACTGGGCAGGTACTACGAACCGCAAGCGGAGGGTATCAACTCGGTCCACAAAGCTGTTGCATGCCAGCAGTTCCTTATGAGTGCTATGGAACGTATACAACAATTAAAAGTGAGCATAACTCAAGCCTGATGTAAATTTTTACTTCTATTGCACATTTTTAGGGGGAGAGACTGAAGTAAAATTAAGCTCAATCCATAACTTACCCCCCCCCCCCCAAAATCAAGCAGCAAGAGCCCCCACCAACCCCAAGAAAAATGTACCATCTGGTTAATTTAGGAGGTAGACCAGCATGATCATGTTTTCTATTCTTCTTACCAGGCAAAACTCTTGGGCGGTGAAGTTCTCCAGAGAAATGAAAATGTCGAGGTAAAATAGTGTTAAGCTGAACTAAATTGCCATTTTTTATTATATTGTGTTTGGACGAATGCTTACCTGTTTCACCCAAATTCTGTATGGAAAATAACTTTTAGCATTATAATTTCCAGGTGGCTTCGGTCAACACAGAGGATACAGCTGCTGCAGGTAATGGATCTTCATATTCAAATCCTAATTGGTATCTAACTTCCGTGTACATATCTTTTTGAGTGTTTTGTGCTTCTATTTCCTCAAGTTGCCTACCTCTGATAAGTAGAAAAGGGTACTATTTTCAGATTGCAAACATGAAATGTTTGAAAGAATATTTGTCTCTCGCACCCAAAATTTGATGAAGAGTCTCAGGAAGTTGTTTGCCACCTGATTGGGGGGTAACCCATCTAATACAGTTGGCGACAATGCCAAAGTGTGTAGGTCGTTCCAGCATTAGTTCTACCAATGCCTAAGTTAACCAATTTAAGTGGCAGATTATACAGTAGGTGCACATTTTGGCAATAAGAGAGCAGATTATGACTGATCAAAGCAAAAAAGGGGGAGAAAGGCAGGTTATGCATATAACGTGAGCTCGGGGTAGCCAAAAGGGGTTCTAGGGGAATATTTAGTATGAAATGACCCTTTCTTCTAGAGATTTCAACGTACTGTTTCTATCGTCCCGAGACTCAACGCAGCAACAGGTTTACCCCTGATGAATATGTAGTAGTATTACTTTGATGCTCTGGATAGAAGATAAACCAGTGCCTATACCCCTTATATCTTATGCCTTCAAAATATGATCAATGAAGTCTATACCCACTAATTTTAATATCAAACAATTGCATGTTACTCTGCTGAATTATATTGCACAGAAGAATTTCCTAATCTTTGTTCTCTGTCTGTAGGAATTAAGGGATGAAAGTTTTTAGCAGTTCCTGGTGTCAAACTTATGCAGGAGGAGTTGTATTATTTGTTATTTTAAGAACTTAGTAAATAACTTGCACCAATGGGGCAAGCAAAAGTATGAATAATGTTGCATGTCTATTACTGCAACTTTTAGAGTTCTTGTATGACATTACAGCTCTACCTTTTTGTTTCTTTGCTCATATATTTATTTCCCATGTTGCTCCCCTTCACCTTTTTACTTTTTATGTTTTTAATAACTCTTGGTATTTTGGATTACTGGTTTGTCCAGTTGGAAAAGGATCACTCTGATGGTTGCAAAATGATTGATTTTCCTAAGTAGCACTCCATTATTTTCCCAAGCAATAGTTATTTCGTCAAACGAAGAATGACATGATAATTATTTGAGGATCAAACATTTTCTGTTACGGTTCTTCAAACATTTTCTGTTACGGTTCTTCAAACATTTTAAAATAACTAGTCTTAGGGTATGCGCTTTCCGCCTGAACACAACACAATTTTAAAAATTACAGACTAAATAATATGTTTGAATTATAAAATAAATATTAAATATTTTACCCTGAAGAAGTCCTCTAATGCCTCGTTGTATTTCAATAACTTAAATAATTTTGGACTTAATATATATTTAATTTTATACTCATTATTATAGGTTCAAGCGCAATGCATACTCTAATGCTTGATTATATTAAATTAAAAATAAGTTTATGAAAATGATGAATATAAGTCTAAAATAAAATATCTTTGACTCAATGTTCTAAAACAATAGATCATAGAGATATAGTTCAAAATTAAAAAGCTCTGCAAACTTAGGAATTTACATTGATTAAATAGATCAAAGTAGAAATACTATCTCCTTTATTTTTCAATCGACTTCTTAATACGAAAGTCAAACAGTTTAATTTTCGCCTTAATATGTTAGTTTGTTAATTTTTAAAATTAAATTATAGGTATTAGAGAAATAAGTAGTTAATAATAAAAGTAATGTGTATTATAATTTTTTTGTAACAGATTGATATATGTTATTCTAATTGATTTTAAAATTTTAAAAATATTAAAACTTCTAACATAGTTTAAATTAATAAATATTTTATAATTTAAATTTTTATTTGATTTCAAAGTGTGAACATTTTAATACATTACAACAATATTGTTCCTACGAATTATTATGTATTGTAATATTAATCTTTGTAATTGTGATGAAAATTCAGTTGTAAAATATTAATTTAGAGAAAAACAAAGGATGATGGCAATGCAATTACGTAATTTGAATGAATCTAATACATTTATTTTGTATTTTATTTTTTGTTTTGAAATTGAACAAATGAAAGTCAAAGCATGAAGGGATAAACATTCAAAGACAAATCTTACTCTTCCTTTCCTTTTTAAAAATTGTAAATTACTTTTCCTTTTCAAATCTGTTGTATTGCACACAATTCAAATAAAGAAGTTTTCGGTGCACAAAATATAGTTGATTTTGAAGTCATAAATATTAGGACCATAATTAAATGACTGTTCTTAAATATTAAGGAAATAATAAAAATGACTATTTTGGCTCGTGTAAGAACTTTTTTTAAAGACTAAAAAAGACGAACGATATTTTGCTAAGTGCTTTATTTTCTATATAGTCTTCGAATATGTACATTTTATTTTTGGAATAAAACAAAGAAGTTCAATTTTACGACAAAAGTTAATACGCTACGTATATCAACTATCGTGCTCCAAATTCTCCATTCCTTTAGGATAAAAGACTAATGTATATCTTATCACAACACTAACCACTATGTCGACGAAATTATTAGTTATTGAAAAACATAAATCCCAACATCAGATATCAACCATTTATAAGAAATTTTATAACAAATGAACTATCAATACTTAAATATGATTATCTCATCATTCCGTTTTAATTGTGAAAAATAGAGAAATCCAACATAACAAAGAAATAAAATATTGTTGTCCGTCTTAGTAGTTGATGATCTGTAACTGTACTCGAGGAAGTTTTAAGTAATTATAAGTAAATCTTATGATAAATATTAATAATTGATAACCTCTTAAAAATAATAGTAACTAACTTAACCTCTAGGAACTGGGTGGTCTCTATCGATGACAAATCTAAGATTTCTAGTAAATTGGTGTACTACTAAAAAAAGGAGGAGAAAATATATGAAATGAGCATTGATCCATATTCTTCTTGGTAAATAATTTAACGTTTAACCAATTAGTGCATCACTCAAATCTCTTGGAGCATGGGTGCCAACAGTTAATACTACACCAATTTTAGAAAATATGTACATAAAATATCTAATTTTGCGAGGAGAACATAGGTTCACGTGCCCCATAATTTTGCCAATCAATCCGCTCGTCTCTATCGCCCATATCTACATGGAAGCTAATATGGTAGCTAATTGTTTAGCCAATTTAGCCTTTAAGAGGGAGTCTCATTTTGAATTGCATGCGCTTGTGCCTACTAGCATTTCCCTAGTTTGGTTGCTAGCTAATTTTGTTGTTGTTTTATTTCTCTTTCGAAAGAAAAAAAAGTAACCTAAGACCACAAGTTTAACTATATAGTATTTGTCACAGGCTTAGTGTATGCAACTTAAATTTATATTTTTATTAATTATTGTTTACCCGAAAAATGGATAGAGTTGAATTTATACGCAGTTTCGAGGATATGTGGCGTAACTTGACACAAAATGTAAGGATCAATAGAAATGTAAATATAGATTAGAGAGAATCTGAAATAGGTAAGGTTGCCAGGAACAAAGAATCTTACGATTCAACAAATAGAATCAATGTAAGAAATATGAATGAACAATTCTTTACTGTAGAAGAATATAACACTTTTATTACAATGTAAGCCTGAAAAACTTGTCTTGCAGAAATAGTAACCAATCCCTTTTATAGTGGAGAGATTTGGCTCTAAGCATAATAAAATAAACATTCAGTGGGAGACCCATGATATGTCAGTTTTTTCATAATTTCTGCCAAGATTCTCTCTAGTGGGATTGCAACGGCTTTTGTCTGTGAGATCGATCTTGCTTAGAACTCTCGATTTTGGTTTGAGCTTGATTTCGGCTCGAACTCATGATCTTGGTTCGAGCCCGATCCTGGCTCGAGCCCTCGAATTGATTCGAGGTCAATGTCGGTTGGTCTCTGGATTATCAGCATGGTAGATTTTGATTCGAGCTTGGTAATGATATCGAACTTGACACGGATCGTCCTCCCCAGGTTCGAGGATAGTTTGCTCCACCTTCGGGATCTCACTTTGATAAATCATCGTTTGAACTCGATCGGACGTGCTAAGGCCGAAACCTATTTCGACTGTATACAGATAGTCCCCTCGTTTCTCAGAAAGAATGTGGCGAGAAACGATATGATTTTTTAACAGTTCGATCTAATTATATCCTGTCGTTTCCATCCGGTTCAACCATGATGCATCTGGTAGCTGTCCCGTCGGTTTAGTGTTTCAAGGCATTTAACGCATGTCAGGCAGTGGTTGGCCACTGTTGATATTGAACTGCCATCGCTTGGACCTATAAATAACCCTTTCTTTTATCTTTTACCATTTTTACATCTTTTATCTTCCAAATTTCCCAAGTTCTTCTTCGAACTCTCCATCTTACCAGTAAATCTGTGATTTCTTTCCGCAAAAATCCCTCTTTAATTCTACCATATCTTTGTCCCTTTCTTCTACTCCCCACCTTTGAATTCTAAAATGGCGAAAACATCGCAAACCATTCCTCAGAAAGAGAAAGCTTCATCTTCACAGTGTGCCGCCGATGAGACACCGGCAGAACCACGACCTGAGGAGTGTGTTCCCGGGGCGTGTGTCCTCACTTCAGATTTTAAGGTCGATAAAGGTTCATCGATCCTTGCCCAGTGTGAGCCTGTATCGAGGTACATGTGTTCGATACCGAAAAGCACCTCGAACAACTAAAGAAAGATTGCAATTGGGGTGAGAAAGAAATAATAATTCCTACGCCCGACGAAGATATCACTTCTTACGTGAAAGGGTTTTTGAATGTGTATACTTACCCTTTCACTTTGGGTCCCTTTGATTCTGTTATTATTGACTTCTGTCGATAATACCAAGTAACCCTAGGCCAGGTTCATCCTTCTTTGTGGCGAATCATTATCCTGATCCGATATTTTGTGAGCAAGATCGAGGGGATGCCGTTCACCCTCGATCATCTTATCCGATTGTACCGTCCTCGACTTTTTTGAGGGGGGTTAATAAAACTCTAGCGTCGGGCTACCAAGGCTCTATTCTCGAGTATTGACGAGGACAGGGACCGGGGTTGGATGGGCAGGTTCGTTCAAGTAAGGACTTCGGACCTGATCCCGATTGAAAAGATGCCCTTTCCCGAGGAGGGGAATATGAAACGTAAGTGTGATCTTGATGTTACTTCTATTTTCTTCTTTCATTTATTCTCTCATCGACACTCCCCCTTCTTCTTGATGTAGCAGTTCCCTGGATGCCCGAAGCAATCCCCGATCTCAAGAACTGGGTACGAGCCCTTGTTTCGACCTCCACATACGTTGAACGCTCATAGAGTGATTTGTCAAAGGGTCGGTGGGAGGCCAAAAATCACGGTAAGCCCATTTCTCGGACTCTTTGATGATCAGAACGAGGTTGTTTTCAAAATATTTTATTAAGGTTTCCCATATGCAAGTTTCCCAAAAAATATTTTATTACGTGAAAGGGTTTTTGAATGTGTATACTTACCCTTTCACTTTGGGTCCCTTTGATTCTGTTATTATTGACTTCTGTCGACAATACCAAGTAATCCTAGGCCAGGTCCATCCTTTTTTGTGGTGGATCGTTATCCT
This sequence comes from Nicotiana tomentosiformis, assembly GCF_000390325.3. Classification (NCBI taxonomy): domain Eukaryota; kingdom Viridiplantae; phylum Streptophyta; class Magnoliopsida; order Solanales; family Solanaceae; genus Nicotiana; species Nicotiana tomentosiformis. The sequence continues at coordinate 18,758,437 of NC_090818.1, forward strand.
GATCCGATATTTTATGAGCAAGATCGAGGGGATGCCGTTCACCCTCGATCATCTTATCCGATTGTACCGTCCTCGAATTTTTCGAGGGGGGTTAATAAAACTCCAGCGTCGGGCTACCAAGGCTCTGTTCTCGAGTATTGACGAGGATAGGGACCGGGGTTGGATGGGCAGGTTCGTTCGAGTAAAGACTTCGAACCTGATCCCGACTGAAAAGATGCCCTTTCCCGAGGAGGGGAATATGAAACGTAAGTGTAATCTTGCTGTTACTTCTATTTTCTTCTTTCATTTATTCTCTCATCGACACTCCCCCTTCTTCTTGATGTAGCGGTTCCCTGGATGCCCGGAGCAATCCTCGATCTCAAGAACTGGGTACCACCCCTTGTTTCGACCTCCACATACGTCGAGCGCTCATAGCGTGATTTATCAAAGGGTCGGTGGGAGGCCAAAAATCACGGTAAGCCCATTTCTCGAACTCTTTGATGATCAGAACGAGGCTGTTTTCAAAATATTTTATTAAGGTTTCCCATATGCAGGTTTCCCAAAAAATATTTTATTACGTGAAAGGGTTTTTGAATGTGTATACTTACCCTTTCACTTTGGGTCCCTTTGATTCTGTTATTATTGACTTCTGTCGACAATACCAAGTAACCCTAGGCCAGGTCCATCCTTCTTTGTGGCGGATCGTTATCCTGATCCGATATTTTGTGAGCAAGATTGAGGGGATGTCGTTCACCCTCGATCATCTTATCCGATTGTACCGTACTCGACTTTTTTGAGGGGGGTTAATAAAACTCCAGCGTCGGGCTGCCAAGGCTCTATTCTCGAGTATTGACGAGGACAGGGGCCGGGGTTGGATGAGCAGGTTCGTTCGAGTAAGGACTTCAGACCTGATCCCGACTAAAAAGATGCCCTTTCCCGATGAGGGGAATATGAAACGTAAGTGTGATCTTACTGTTACTTCTATTTTCTTCTTTCATTTATTCTCTCATCGACACTCCCCCTTCTTCTTGATGTAGCGGTACCCTAGATGCCCAGAACAATCCCCGATCTCAAGAACTGGGTACGAGCCCTTGTTTCGACCTCCACATACGTCGAGCGCTCATGGCGTGATATGTCAAAGGGTCGGTGGCAGGCCAAAAATCACGGTAAGCCTATTTTTCGGACTCTTTGATGATCAGAACGAGGCTGTTTTCAAAATATTTTATTAAGGTTTCCCATATGCAGGTTTCCCAAAAAATATTTTATTACGTGAAAGAGTTTTTGAATGTGTATACTTACCCTTTCACTTTGGGTCCCTTTGATTCTGTTATTATTGACTTCTGTCGACAATACCAAGTAACCCTAGGCCAGGTCCTTCCTTCTTTGTGGAGGATCGTTATCCTGATCCGATATTTTGTGAGCAAGATCAAGGGGATGCCGTTCACCCTCGATCATCTTATCCGATTGTACCGTCCTCGAATTTTTTGAGGGGGGTTAATAAAACTCCAGCGTACGGCTACCAAGGCTCTGTTCTCGAGTATTGACGAGGACAGGGACCGGGGTTGGATGGGAAGGTTTGTTCGAGTAAGGACTTCGGACCTGATCCCGACTGAAAAGATGCCCTTTCCCGAGGAGGTGAATATGAAACGTAAGTGTGATCTTGTTGTTACTTCTATTTTCTTCTTTCATTTATTCTCTCATCGACACTCCCCCTTCTTCTTGATGTAGCGGTTTCCCGAATGGCCGGAGCAATCCTCGATCTCAAGAACTGGGTACGATCCCTTGTTTCGACCTCCACATACGCCGAGCGCTCATGGCGTGATTTGTCAAAGGGTCGGTGGGAGGCCAAAAATCACGGTAAGCCCATTTCTCGGACTCTTTGATGATCAGAACGAGGCTGTTTTCAAAATATTTTATTAAGGTTTCCCATATGCAGGTTTCCCAAAAAATATTTTATTACGTGAAAGGGTTTTTGAATGTGTATACTTACCCTTTCACTTTGGGTCCCTTTGATTCTATTATTATTGACTTCTGTCGACAATACCAAGTAACCCTAGGCTAGGTCCATCCTTCTTTGTGGCAGATCGTTATCCTGATCCGATATTATGTGACAAGATCGAGGGGATGCCGTTCACCCTCGATCATCTTATCCGATTGTACCGTCCTCGACTTTTTCGAGGGGGGTTAATAAAACTCCAGCGTCGGGCTACCAAGGCTCTGTTCTCGAGTATTGACAAGGACAGGGACCGGGGTTGGATGGGCAGGTTCGTTCGAGTAAGGACTTTGGACCTGATCCCGACTGAAAAGATGCCCTTTCCCGAGGAGGGGAATATGAAACGTAAGTGTGATCTTGCTGTTACTTCTATTTTCTTCTTTCATTTATTCTCTCATCGACACTCCTCCTTCTTGATGTAGCAGTTCCCTGGATGCCCGGAGCAATCCCCGAGCTCAAGAACTGGGTACGAGCCCTTGTTTCGACCTCCACATATGCCGAGCGCTCATGGCGTGATTTGTCAAAGGGTCGGTGGGAGGCCAAAAATCACGGTAAGCCCATTTCTCGGACTCTTTGATGATCAGAACGAGGCTGTTTTCAAAATATTTTATTAAGGTTTCCCATATGCAGGTTTGGGTAAAGACGCGATTTTGAGGCCCTTGCCCAATGAAGAGGGAATTTCGGCCTCTGTCCCGAAGTCGGTAAAGGAAAATAAAAGGAGAGAGCCTCGGTTCCCGAATATCCAAAATCGAAGAAGAGGACGGCTCGTAAGCCGAACAAGAATGTCATTCCTTTGACCGTTGAATATGTTCTGCGTCTAAGGGATGAAGATGATGAAGAAGAAGAGAACGATGAGTGCGCTCTGGCGGTCCGAACGAAGAGAACCACCGATGCCTCATCGCCGGCTAGATCGATGATGCTCTATGAGGCTCCACCTCGAACTGAAGATATACCGGAGAAAGATTCGGGTAAAGTCCCCGAACTATCGGATATCGAAGACGCATCTCATCGGAGTCAACCGACAGGGGATATGATCGAAGAGCCCCTCGAACCCCTTCGAACCGAGGGGAACGCTCCAGGTGAGCCATTTGGGGCAGCAGCAGTCGAGGATTCGCCTACCTTTCCCGCTTTTTCGCAGGGGTGATTCGGGAAGCTCAAGCTTTGGGAGCCCTCGATCTAGACAGGCCTCATGATGAAGAATATCCCTTTCGTGACCTGTTTACCGGCATTGAGGACGTTGCCGGTGCTAGTGATGAATTGGATCTTTTTCACGGAGTGCGGCATGCTTTGAATCAGGTGAGCTTTTAAAACTATTTTGTCGGTACTATCTTCATGTTCATTTTTCGTTAACTTCGCTTATTATTTCTTTGTAGGCAGCGACAGTTCATCGAGAACAATGTTCTCGATCCCAGAATGAGCTGCATCGATACGCGACCGATCTACAACGGGCTACTGACGAGAGGAACTCCCTTGGACTTTCCTTAGGGCAGAGAGATGAGGAAATAAAAGACCTCTGTGCTGAGTTAGCTAAGGCTTATCGAGATCAGACCGATTTGTCTGAGCAGGTAATGATGCTTTTGAAAGCCTATGGGCTTGATACCGAAACGATAGCTAACATTTCGGTCTCATAGCTGCAGCAAAAAATTGAGATGATCGGGAAGTTTCGTGAGGAGGTCGATGTGATAAGAACGGAGTCTTTGCGGTGGAAAGAAGATATGGACCGCTTTGCTGCCAAAAAAGAGACTGCTCGAGCCCAGTTATCATCGTCCGAAACCCAACTTCAGAAGATGAAGGAAAAAAGCCTGGTTCAAGCAAGGAGAATTGAGGAGCTTGAGGCTCGGTTGGCCTCTGTACTTGCCAAGGCCGAATCCGATGCCGAAAAGGCAAAGGCCGATGTGGATGTGCTTGTGGCCGTCTATCGGGCCGATGCTGAAGTTGCCCAAGTCCAGGCAAGAGAGGCAGCCGAGTCCGCCGATATTCGAGCGCATTGGGTCGCCGAACTTGCTAAGTGCCGATCCAGAAGGGAAACTCTCGAGGAGATCCATGCTTGTGGCTTCAATCTCGCTAAAGAGATAAAAAAGGGCCAAAGAACTCGAAGCCGATGCTGAAGCTTTGGTTTCAGATGGCGATGACGATGACGATGAGAGCACGAGCGGATCCGAAAATGGGGGGGAGTCTAATAAAGAAGATACTGCTCATGGTCGAGAAGTTTCGTTCTTAGTTTTTACGTTGTAATCTCCCATGCAGATAAATTTGTATATAGACACATCTCCCTTTTTGCCGACTTGCTTCTGTTTTTGTTTCCTATCTGGCGAGGACTTTATTCACGCCTTATGAATGTTTTCACAATGATTTAAACAATTTAATCAAGTTTGGACTTCGTAGCTTCTGTAACCGAGCGAGCGCTTACTCAAAACTTGGGGCAATGTAGCCCTTTAGGCTTATTAGTTGTTAAGGATTCGATCTTGAAGAAATATAGCCCGTAGGCGCAATAGTCGAGTGAGTGTTAGCTCGAACTCGAAGTAATGTAGCCCGTAGTCTTAATGGTCGAGTGAGTGTTTGCTCGAACTCGAAATAAGCTTAATGGTCGAGTGAGTGTTTGCTCGAACTTGAAATAAAAATAGCCCGTAGGCTTAGTCGAGTGAATGATTCGAACTAGAAGTAATGTAGCCCGTAGGCTTAATGGTCGAGTGAGTGTTTGCTCGAACTCGAAATAAAAATAGCCTGTAGGCTTAGTCGAGTGAATGATTCGAACTCGAAGTAATATAGCCCGTAGGCTTAATGGTCGAGTGAGTGTTTGCTCGAACTCGGAATAAAAATAGCCCGTAGGCTTAGTTGAGTGAATGATTCGAACTCGAAGTAATGTAGCCCATAGGCTTAATGGTTGAGTGAGTGTTTGCTCGAACTCGAAATAAAAATAGCCCGTAGGCTTAGTCGAGTGAATGATTCGAACTCGAAGTAATGTAGCCCATAGGCTTAATGGTCGAGTGAGTGTTTGCTCGAACTCGAAATAAAAATAGCCCATAGGCTTAGTCGAGTGAATGATTCGAACTCGAAGTAATGTAGCCCGTAGGCTTAATGGTCGAGAGAGTGTTTGCTCAAACTCGAAATAAAAATAGCCCATAGGCTTAGTCGAGTGAATGATTCGAACTCGAAGTAATGCAGCCCATAGGCTTAATGGTCGAGTGAGTGTTTGCTCGAACTCGAAATAAAAATAGCCCGTAGGCTTAGTCGTCGAGTTTATCTTAATTCTTATTGCATAGTAAATCTCAAAATAGAGGAATTTTCTTTGGATATAAGACGCCGATAAAGAAAAGAACTTTCTTCGCACGTTATTACACGCCTGGGTTCGGGCCAATCTATATGAGCATGGTTCGCTTCGACCATTTGGCTCTTATAATTTTTCCTATTGGAACCCTGTTGTTGTGAAATAACTTTCTTGTGAGAACTCGGATATTGTTGTAAATACTGCACGATCAATGGTTGCCTCATTAAAAACCTTGCCGAAAAACCCATTTGGGATAAAATCGGTCTAAGGGAAAAAGAGTGCAACGCATGCTTCCTAGCGAGAGACCCATCTTAGCCCTTGTTCGGACTTCTGCAGGGGTCAGTTTTGAGATATAAACGGATATGGAAAGGTTGTACCTTAGCAGTAGTACCGTTTTAGATGTGATACATTCCAGCTGCTTGATAGTTATTTGCCGTTTATAATGCCGAGCCTGTACGATCCCTTTCCGATGTTCTCAAGCACCTGATATGGTCCTTTCCAATTCGGTCCTAGTTTTCCTTTGTTCGGATTTCGGGTACTGATGGTAATTTTTCTCAACACTAAGTCCCCGTGCTTGAAATGACGGAGCTTGAATCTTCGATTATAATATCTTTCGATTCGCTGCTTTTGGGCGGCCAATTGGACGAGAGCAGCTTCTCGTCTTTCATCCGATAGTTCGAGGCTTGTATTCATAGCCTCATTATTTGATTCTTCCATCGCGAATCAAAATTTGGCACTGGGTTCACCCACTTTGACTGGTATCAATGCTTCAGACCCATATACTAAGGAGAATGGGGTCGCCCCCGTACTGGATTTTGACGTTGTCCGATATGCCCAAAGGACTTCGGGCAGGATTTCTCTCCATCTCCCTTTAGCGTCGTTCAACCTCTTCTTTAAGTTTTGAATGACAGTTTTGTTTGTTGATTCGGCCTGCCCATTCCCACTGGGGTGGTATGGGATCGATAGTATCCTTCTTATTTTGTGGTCTTCGAGAAATCTTGTTACTTTGCTGCCAACGAATTGTTTTCCATTGTCACATACTATTTTGGCAGGAATCCCGAATCGGCATATGATATGATCCCAGATAAAGTCTATAACTTCTTTCTCTCTTATTTTCTCGAACGCCTGCGCTTCAACCCATTTAGAAAAATAGTCAGTCATAAATAAAATGAATTTGGCTTTACCTGGGGTCGATGGCAGAGGGCCTACGATATCCATTCCCCATTTCATGAATGGCCATGGGGATAGGACCGAGTGGAGTTGTTCTCCGGGTTGGTGGATCATCGGTGCGAACCTTTGACATTTGTCACATTTACGAACAAATTCCTTCGCATCTTTGCCCATATCTACTCAATAATATCTTGCTCTGATTATTTTTCGAACTAACGTATCAGCTCCAGAGTGATTCCCGCAAGTACCCTCGTGCACTTCCCGTAGGATATAATCGGTATCTCCCGGACCCAAGCACACTGTCAAGGGTCCATCGAACGTTCTTCGGTACAGTGTTCCGTCCGGAGCTAATGTGAATCGAGCAGCTTTAGTCCGTAGGGTTTTTTGGAATCCTTAGGGTCCGATAGGAGTTTTCCGCTCTCCAAGTATTCAATATACTTGTTTCTCCAATCCCAGGTTAAGTTTGTAGAATTTATTTCGGCGTGACCTTCTTCGATTACCGATCTCGAAAGTTGAACAACATTCCCCGAATCATCTACCTCGACCAACGACCCCAAATTCGCAAGCGCATCGACCTCATTATTTTGTTCATGTGGTACATGCCGTAAAGTCCATTGTTTGAAATGGTGCAAATTGACAAGCAGTTTATCTAAATACCTTTGCATTCTACCTTCTCGAACTTCGAAGGTTTTGTTTACTTGACTCACCACCAGCAAGGAGTCGCAATTGGCTTCGATGACTTCTGCTCCCAAGTTTCTAGCTAGCTCGAGACATGCAATCATGGCTTCATACTCGGCCTCGTTGTTAGTCAACCTGACAGTTTTAATAGATTGCCTAATAGTGCTACCCGTGGGTGGTTTCAAAACTATGCCCAGCCCGGACCTTTTTACGTTCGAAGCCCGGTCCGTAAAAAGGATCCATACCCCCGATGATGTACTTGATTTCAACAATTCTTTTTCGACTTCGGGTACGAGTGTTGGCGTGAAATCGTCCACGAAGTCTACTAAAATTTGAGACTTGATGGTCATGTGGGGTTGATATTCGATATCGTACCCGCTGAGTTCGACGGCCTATTTGGCCAGTCGGCCTGATAACTCGGGTTTGTGCAATATATTACGAAGCGGGTAAGTGGTTAACACACATATGGGATGACATTGAAAGTACAGCCTTAACTTTCTTGAGGTGCTTATCAGTGCAAACGCCAATTTTTCTAAGAGCGGATATCTAGTTTCCGCTTCTCCTAAGGTTCGACTCGTATAATAAATGGGGAATTGCATACCTTGCTCTTCCCGAACTAAGACACCGCTTACGACGACTCCCGATACCGCCAAGTACAAAAAATGTTTTTCGTCTATTTTTAGAGTGTGAAGTAGTGGTGGGCTTGATAGATATCGCTTTAGTTCCTCTAATGCTTGTTGGCACTCCGGGGTCCAAGCAAAATCGTTCTTCTTTTTGAGTAGAGAGAAAAATTTGTGACTTCGTTCAGATGATCTTGAGATGAACCGGCTTAAGGCTGCAATCCGACTTGTTAGCTTTTGTACGGCCTTCACGCTGTCCACAACGATGATGTCTTCGATGGCCTTGATTTTATCGGGGTTAATCTCTATTCCCCGATATGATACCATGAAGCCGAGGAACTTGCCCGAACCGACCCCGAAAGCATATTTCTTGGGGTTGAGCTTTATGTTGTATTTCCTTAAAATCTCGAACGTTTCCTGCAAATGGGTCAAATGGTCCTCTGCGCGCATGGATTTAACTAACATGTCATCAATATAAACTTTCATTGATTTTCCTATTTGTTCTTCGAACATTTTATTTACTAGGCGTTGGTAAGTAGCCCCTGCATTTTTTAGCCTGAAAGGCATCACATTATAACAATACGTTCCATATTTGGTGACAAACGATGTCTTTTCCTGGTCCTCCGGGTTCATCTGGATTTGATTATACCCGGAATAGGCATCGAGAAAAGTGAGGGTCTCGCGGATGGCCGTGGCATCAATCATGCGATCGATGTTAGGCAGCGGAAAGGAATCTTTGGGGCATGCTTTGTTCAAATCCTTATAGTCCACACACATTCTAAGTTTGTTCCCTTTTTTAGGGACTACAACTACGTTGGCTAGCCATTCGGGATATTTCACCTCCCGAATGGACCCTATTTTGAGAAGCTTGGTTACCTCGTCCTTTATGAATCTATGCTTTCTCTCTGACTGGGGTCTTCTCTTTTGCTTCACCGGTCTAAACCTGTGGTCTAAACTTAGCCGATGCGTCTTTATGTCCGGCAGGATCCCTGTTATATCTAAATGAGACCATGCAAAACAATCGATGTTATCGATAAAAAATTGAATGAGTTTCTTCCTGAGTTCGGGGCTCAACCCCATTCCCAAGTATACCTTTCGCTCCGGTCAGTGCTCGATCAATATGACTTGCTCTAGCTCCTCGATTGTTGATTTGGTGGCGTCGGAGTCATCGGGCATCACCAAAGATCGAGGGACCCTTTGGTTATCATTCTCTTCGATTTTCTGGGTGTCTGGCTGGGTCGAAGCCGATGTCTATGATTGCTATTTGGTGTCCCGTTCTCCTTCCGGGCCAGATTCTCTTATCGGCGAAAGTGAGGACATTGGTTTAGCTTCGTCGACGGCGAACATTTCCTTTGCGGCTGACTGTTCTCCGTACACCGTTTTGACACCTCCCGATGTCGGGAATTTAAGGGCCTGGTGTAGGGTCGAAGGCACATCTCTCATGTTGTGGATCCATGGCCTTCCGAAAAGGGCGTTATATCTCATATCGCCTTCGATCACGTGAAACTTTGTTTCCTGGATGGTCCCGGCCACGTTTATTGGTAGGATTATCTCACCCTTGGTGGTTTCACATGCCATGTTGAACCCGTTCAGGACTAGAGTTGCGGGTACGATCTGATCCTGTAGGCCGAGCTGCTCTACTACCTTCAATCGGATGATATTGGCCGAGCTACATGGATCGATTAACACACGCTTAATTTTAGTTTTATTCATGAGTACGGATATTACTAGTGCGTTGTTATGAGGTTGGATGACCCCCTCTGCATCTTCATCGTCAAAGGACAAAGTCCCCATGGGTGCGTAATCTTGAATCCGAGATCGTTTTTCCCTCACCGTCGATGTTTTAGTGCGTTTAAGTACTGGTCCCTGAGGGGTATCGATGCCTCCGATGATCATATGGATGATGTGCTGCAGTTCTTCTTGCTCGTTTTGCTTGCTGAAATCCCTACTTTTAAAATGGTTCTTCGCCCTATCACTTAGAAATTCCCGAAGGTGCCCTTTGTTAAACAAGCGAGCTATTTCCTCCCTTATTTGCTTACAATCTTCCGTTCTGTGGCCATGGATACCATGATATTCGCACGTTTGATTGGGATTTCTTCGGGCAGGATCGGTCTGCATGGGTCGAGGCCATTTAGTGTCTTTGATGCGTCCGATGGCTGACACGAGAGCGGATGCACCAACGCTGAAGTTATATTCCGATAATCGAGGTGATTCTATAGGATCGGCATATTTATCGAATCCACTCTTACTCATAAGCCCCCGAGAACTTTGTCCTCGATCAATCCTTCGATTGTTACGAACTGCATTGCGTGCTGAACCGTTGTTCACCCGATCCGCGACGTATGGTCGATATCGGCCTCTGTTCGACCTTCGTTCTCTGTCGATCTCCTTTTGGTTTTTAGTAACTGTCCTGCTCTGATGAACGGGTCTGTACGGAGCTCCCAACTGATCATCCTCGACCCTAATTTTCGATTGATATCGGTTGTGTATGTCTGCCCAAGTTATTGCTGGATACTCGATCAAATTTTGTTTCAGCCGATGTGATGCTGTCGAACTTAGTTCGTTCAACCCTTAGGTGAAAGCTTGTACGGCCCAATCGTCTGCGACCGAGGGTAATTCCATGCGTTCTATTTGAAATCGGGATACGAATTCCCTCAGCATTTCATCCTGCCTTTGCTTTACTTTGAAGAGGTTTGATTTCCTTGTTGCAACCTTTATGGCACCAGCATGTGCTTTTACGAACGAATCTGCTAACATGGCAAAAGAATCGATGGAATTCGGCGGTAAATTGTGGTACCAGATCATCGCTCCCTTCGAGAGGGTCTCCCGGAACTTTTTTAACAACACGGATTCGATCTCATCGTCCTCCAAATCGTTGCCTTTTATAGCACATGTGTAAGAGATGACATGTTCGTTAGCATCAGTCGTACCGTTATATTTTGGAATTTCGGGCATACGGAATTTTTTGGGGATTGGCTTCGGTGCCGCACTCGACGGAAAAGGCTTTTGTATGAATTTTTTCGAATCAAGCCCCCTTATCATTGGTGGAGCCCCCGGGATTTGATCGACCCTTGCATTGTATGTTTCCACCCTCTTGTCGTTGGCTTCGACTCGTTTTGTGAGTTCCTCGAGTAATTTAGTAATTCCGGGAGTAGTCCTCGATTCTTGCTTGTTAGATTTCACTATGGCGGGCTCTGTTCTGGGGGTGACTTCCCGAAGTGGATTGGAATCTGGCCTGCTTTGTGCGCGAGTTTGGCTCTGTAGCTGAGCTATCGCTACTTGTTGGGCTTGTAGCATCTCGAAGATCATACGTAAGCTGGCCCCAATTTCTCCCGCGTTTTGGGTATCTCGGGCTACAGATCGAGTACCGCTCTGAATGCTTCTTTCCAGTTCGGAGCGCTGATTTGCCTCCAAAGCTATTTGTGAATTGACATCCAATGATATTTTAGCTCGAATTTCGGGTACTTCGATTTGAACCTCGGTGCCATCATTAATTGGCCTTCCGGCTCCAAGTGCCAAGTTGTTGGTTTCATCTTGAAAGCCGGCTTCGTAATCGATTGGTGAAGCCATTTGATTGGTGGTTATTCGCAACTGATCCGAAATTCAAGATGTTTTCGGAAATGAGTGCAAGGCACAATGGCATATTTTTTCAGATTTGTATCAAATAACCACTGTTATCCTCGGCCCCACGGTGGGCGCTAAACTATTTACCCGAAAAATGGATAGAGTTGAATTTATACGCAGTTCCGAGGATATGTGGCGTAACTTGATACAAAATGTAAGGATCAATAGAAATGTAAATATAGATTAGAGAGAATCCGAAATAGATAAGGTTGCCAGGAACAAAGAATCTTAGGATTCAACAAATAGAAATGTGAATGAACAATTCTTTACTGTAGAAGAATATAGCACTTTTATTACAATGTAAGCTTGAAAAACTTGTCTTACAGAAATAGTAACCAAGCCCTTTTATAGTGGAGGGATTTGGCTCTAAGCATAATAAAATAAACATTCAGTGGGAGACCCATGATAAGTCAGCTTTTCCATAATTTCTGTCAAGATTCTCTCTAGTGGGATTGCAACGGCTTTTGTCTGTGAGCTCGATCTTGCTTAGAACCCTCGATTTTGGTTTGAGCTTGATTTCGGCTCGAACTCATGATCTTGGTTCGAGCCCGATCCTGGCTCGAGCCCTCGAATTGATTCGAGGTCAATGTCGGTTGGTCTCTGGATTGTCAGCATGGTAGATTTTGATTCGAGCTTGGTAATGATATCAAACTTGACACGGATCGGCCTCCCCAGGTTCGAGGATAGTTTGCTCCACCTTCGGGATCTCACTTTGAGAAATCATCGTTTGAACTCGATCGGACGTGCTAAAGCCGAAACCTATTTCGACCGTATACAATTATGTATCTGTAATCTCCACAGTCCACACTAAGATATTAATAAATTATTTTTAAATAATTAAGAGAATTAAATTTTTTCTTTCTCATCTTAAATTTGTCCTCTGCAATTAATATAAATATCTTTATGAGAATAAATTTTTTCTTTATAGTTCAGGAGAAAAAAAAGGTCCAAAATTAAATCTGGTGCTCTGTCCCTCTCTCTCATATTAACTTTGTTCTCTGCACGTTTTCTATAAATATTAAATTTTTGCCGCACGCACAACTCTTTTGCCTCCGAAAAAACATGAAATATTCCAACAAACAAAAATCCCAACACAGAATCTGACTCAAAATAGTCTGAAAATCCGAGAGCTCTTTCTAAAAAAGAATTGAGGGAACCCTTTACAATAGAATTCTTGATCATATATAGAATTCATCTCCTTCTTGAAACCTTTGCTAAATTATCTGTTTTTCCTGTATTTGTCCGCAAAGGAACCAAAGGGTGGTGGGTTCTGTTTCTGCATTGCATTTTGAAGGCTAATGATACTATTTTTATGTGCATACATATGTATTGAAGGTGTAAAAATTGAACCTTGATATTGTTTTATTTGGAGTTTCTAATGTTGGATGCAAAATAGGGTCCCCAATCCATCTGGTTTCTTGTTGCATAGCTTGGAAACATATATATTTGATATATGTATATTGTCTATACATTTGTATGTATTTTTATTTCTCCCTTTTAGCTGTGAAGTATTTGGAATTCTTTGAACTGGTTGGAAATAAAGCCGCCAACAAGGCTAAGGTTTTTCGGGTGTTTCTTGGTATACCTGAAAAAAGGTAATTGAATACATGCCATATACAATTAAAAGAAGGGCAAAATATGGGATGAGCAATATTATAATGGGAAGGGTGGCCTATGCATTTGGTTTTGTTGCTTTGATTTGTGTTTGGGCAGCAAGAAATTCAGAAGGGAATAGGAAGTTTCCCGGAAGCAATTTAGACATTGCAGGTCTTTGGCATGTCCCTGTGATAGACGAAGATACGGTATGGATTTCATTTCTCTCATGTTCATCTGGAGATTTAATGTTTGCACTTATGCAATGTGCATAAATGCAGAAGTGCAGAAACGTTCGCACTTATGCAATGTGCATAAATGCAGAAATGCAGAAACGTTTGCACTTATGCAATGTGCATAAATGCAGAAATGCAGAAATAGCCTCTTGCAGAAATGCAGGGTAAGGCTACGTATAATAGACCCTTATGCGCCGGCCCTTCCCCGGGCCCACGTATAGCGCGAGCTTAGTGCACCAGTCTGCCTTTTTTCTAATGCAATGTGCATGCATAAAATGTGTGCATTACTTACTATTTTGGATGTGAGTTGCTTAACGTATATGTCAACTATATGGTTCTTATTGTGATTCTTATAGACAAGTTGCCTATGCTTTTGCCTGTTGATACCTAAGTACTACTATTTTCTGATGAGTATTCGTTATTTCGGTGAAATTGAAGTAGCATTAATTTCATAAGAATAAACTTTTGGATTATCTAAGTGAATTTGTGTTTTTAATCAAGAGATGGATTTAACCAATTTTCCTTGGTCTTTTCCACAACCAATAATTATGGGCTAGATGTCTATGCCAAAGTTTCTAAGATTTTGCATTTCCAGAATCTCAGAGAATAAGCATGTTAATTGTTAAAATGGCTGAGATGTGGAGGTTCATAGGAAACAAGAATTGGATCTGTTAATTAATAACAAAAGACAACGAGGATGAATCTCTATGCTTCCACCTCAGAACTTAAATACCGGTGCTTTTCTTAGTTTGAGGAGATCAGTAACCTTTTGAATTAATTCTTTTAATCTTATTTATGTCATATCAAAAGGTTATTTCTCACATGAGCATTTTGAAGATCATTGTGCAAGAAAGCTGTTACAAGGTTCAAAAGATGTATTTCGAGTTTAGCTTTCTGTTTCCCTAACCGGCTTAGCATGTACATCTGTGTTTCCAAGCTGTTGCTTTTTATCCAGTGGAAATTTCTTGCTTTTATCTTTTTCCAGTAATGATAAGAAATAAATAACTCAACACACTTTTGTAGGCCAGTGCTCTGTATCTTGATTTGGACAGTCAATTATATAGGCTAACTTTCATCTTAGTTGTTGGATGTTTTGATTCATTGTGGATATAATGCCATCAGATCTAAGTTTTCAAAAGATACCAGATGGAGAAGCATTTGTTGCATAATAATGAGACAAAATACAATGTTATGTTGTCTTTAGAATTCATATCTCTAACTTAATTCTTACCTTGATACTATAACTTGATGAAATCGTCTGTATGCAGGCCGAGCAAGTATGGATCCACTGCAGGGAAGAGTTGGAAGAGAGCACAGAAGCTGCAAAATTTCTGGAATATTATACTCAACAGGCAGCAACAGGAAGTTATAGTTACTTAAAACAGGATATAGCTCTGTTGAAAAAAAGAACCTTACGGAAGGCTATTAAAGATTTGCCTCCCGAAGAGAAGCAGATTCTGTTGCAGTGCTTAAGAAGGAAAAATGTTCCGCTTCATGTTTCGAATAGTGAGGATGCATCCAGTACTTGGTTTAGCAAGTACCAAGAGCTTTTCTCACAATGGTCCAGTGTTCCCAGGAGGTACCTAAGAGGAAGAAAGTATACATTCATGCCAACAAATCATGCTCCAATTCCAACTCTCGCTCCGTCTCCAGGTCCAGCAACAGTTCCAACTCTTGCTCCGTCTCCAGGTCCTGCAACAGTTCCAACTCTCGCTCCATCTCCAGGCCCTGCAACTGTATCACCAATTTATGCTCCAGTTCCTTCTGTTGAAGAGCCCACTAGCTCTCCTCCAATTTTGCAGCCTCCTTCTGCAGCTATAAAACCTCCAGAAATGCCTCCAAAAACTCAAATTCACTCCAATTCTTCTAAGCCTTTGCCTGTTCAACCTCCAACTAAACCACAGAATGGTCCTAATTCTCCTGGAAATAATCAGGAGGGTCGAAATTATTTAATTGCTGCGGTGGCTGGATGTTCTGTTGCGGGAATCGCCCTTTTAGCTCTGTTGATATTATGTGTTAAGAATAAAAAGAAAGAAATAACTCCAAACGATGGGCAAAGGGATGGAAAACCTCCTCTGACAGGTGTCTATCTGCTGCTATTTATCATGATGGTTTCTGTTTATCTCATTGTCTCACTCTTTTTCATTACATTTCAGTAATTTGTCTAATTTGTGTTGTCAGGTTCTTCTCTAAATGTCAAGAGTGCATCTGCTGTAACCAGTGCTGATCCTCATAATCCTTTCGAAGCAGAATCGAAAATGTCAAAACCTGAGATGAATGCAAATGCTCATGCATCATTACCCCTTCCTCCAGGAAAATCTGCACCTCCACCACCTAGTCCACCTCCTCCTCCTCCTAAACCGCCAGCTCCAAGACCACCTCCACCTCCAAAAGTTGTTCGCCCTCCTAATCCACCAAAACCTGGTATGGCAAAGCCTTTACCTCTTGGAGCACATCAGAGAGGACGTTCTTCTGGGGATGGGGGAAGTGACTCATTGGGTGAATCTGATGCTCCGAAAGCAAAATTAAAGCCATTCTTCTGGGACAAGGTTCTTGCTAATCCTGATCACTCTATGGTTTGGCATGAAATAAAAGCCGGCTCATTCCAGTAAGCTTTGCACTGGTCTTGCTATTCACTTTGCTCCTGCGAGAGTAGTTTAATTGTCTCAGTCTTTACAATTCTGCTTGCTGAATTTTATTACAGGTTTAATGAGGAGATGATGGAGTCCTTATTCGGATATATACCGGGAGACCAAGGAAAAGATGATCGAAGAAAAGCTTCCTCATCCTTTGACCAACCACAGTATATTCAGATTATTGATGCTAAGAAATCACAGAATCTAGCAATTCTTCTCAGAGCCTTAAATGTGACAACAGAAGAAGTTTATGATGCTCTCCATGAGGGTAAATATCTCTCTCTCTCTCTCTCTCTCTCTCTCTCTCTCTCTCTCACAATCCAGTCTCTTTGACGTTGACGATGTAGTAGCTATTACGAAAATAGAACTAGTACATTATCACCCTGTAAAGAGTGTGAGTATAATGTAGGAGGTTCTTGAAGTAAGTAGAAGTATTGCCACCTCATTAAAATATTTTCATTTATATTTTTTTAGCCTTTCGACTTTGACATGAGTGGTAGTCATTGGATTAAAACTAAAGAGAAAAGTATTAGGAAAGAGAGGGAAGAGCTTGAGCAATGAAGTCTATACATTAATTTCTCCCCACCCTTTAGAAAACTATATTCTTCGTGGGTGTTTCAATCAATCAATTAAATCCGATGTGCTACGATATCGAAAGTAGTTAGGGTGGTTGTACGAATCCTCTTTAGCAGTTCCACTGTACTTGTCACATTTCATTCAATACTATATAACTATTCTTAAGGGGAAATTTTTGGGTCTTGAACACTAGAGGGCTGTCCATATCACATTCATCCCT
Source organism: Nicotiana tomentosiformis (assembly GCF_000390325.3). Taxonomy (NCBI): domain Eukaryota; kingdom Viridiplantae; phylum Streptophyta; class Magnoliopsida; order Solanales; family Solanaceae; genus Nicotiana; species Nicotiana tomentosiformis. The sequence continues at coordinate 18,775,030 of NC_090818.1, forward strand.
ACATTGACAAATAAGTCTCTAACCAAACTAAAAGACTCTTGGCAAACACCTCGCTTAAGTAAGTTTAACACCAATAACTTAGCATCATTCCAACTAGTTGGTATTGCCTATATGAAGCCTTTGCTTCATCTTGTTCTATGCTTAGCTAAGACCGCACTGATTTCGAGAAACATAGGGATAACTTTCCTACATATGATTTTAATTTTTAGGTTTACCTCGTCCTTTTTGAATCCTGTAATTATCATATTGTTGCACCTGCAAATGGTACATTTGGACGTCTATATAGGACTTGCTAAACCATCTCAAGCGACATTATCTCAGTTTATCCTTTATATGTGCTACTTGTAACCTCTATTGGATGTGTTTATTTTTGGTCTTTTCAAATCTTGTATGATCGCATATCTATCTTGACATCCGCATTTCTGCAACATTCATACTGTGGATATGTTGGACCTTAGCAACTCAACATTCACCCCAATTTAACATTGCTTCATTATCGTTTTATAGAACTTGCCTATCACTTTGTTAGCTATCTTCATATCTCATAACTTTCTAGTAGTGCTCCTTTGTTTCAACCATTTTATATTTTTACTAAATTTGTTACATGTTCATTTATCATGTGATTCTCCTGGAAATGTGAACATGGATTTGAATTGAATCTTCATCTTAGTATCCACAACTCCTGTTTTTATTAATGTGTTTGGAGGCAAGAAAAGTCCCATCTACAATTTTCATTATATGTGTGTCGCGAAATAATATAACTTTTTAAGAAAAAGTTTTCTGTGATTGCTATCTAGGTGCTATTTGGAATTTCGCAACACGCATTGCTATCTAGGTACTAGTTGGCATTTCGCAACACGCTCCTTCGCGTGTTGCGAAATGCCAAATAGCACCTAGATAGCAATCACAGAAAACTTTTAGGGATGAGAAGACTAGTAAGAAGGAAAATATATTCTGTGAATGATAGCATATTACAACTGGATAATTGGATAGAAAGTCCTAGTCACGCATGTAAAATAAAACATGGCAAAGTTTAAAGAGCATGACTGGTAACTCTCATTCTTCAATGTCTCCAATCCCCCTCCCCCCGCCACCCTCCACAACCCCCAAGAAAGGAGAAGAGTTTCTACAGTTTATTTAGGTATTACTTCGATATAATATAAACTTTCATTGCTTAGTCTAGCACTTTAACCAGCGAGTGAAGATTTAAGTATTTCTTAGAAACCCTCCAATCACTGCTAATGTCTGTCTAGCATGAAGTTAATTTGAAAGGTATGGTATTACTTAATTCGTTTACATTTGGTCTGGCACTTATTTGATTCTCTGCTTAATCAGATGTTTTAAACAATCCCAAGGAAAATATTGAAGTCTCACGATAACAAAAGTCCCGTATTTTCATGTCCCTTGCCAAGCGCAATAGATCTTTACTGCTATTTCATATTTAAGTCGTGAAAGCTTGATGTCGATTGGTACTTCAACTTAGATATTGCAAATTTTTGCATTTTTCAATGATGTATTATTTTCATCAAGAAAGTTTCTGAAGCTTAATTCTAATTACTTAAGTATCTTATCAGGTAATGAGCTGCCTCCTGAACTCCTACGAACTCTATTGAAGATGGCACCAACGACAGATGAAGAACTAAAACTCAGATTATTTGCTGGAGACATTTCTCAGCTTGGCCCTGCTGAACGTTTTCTCAAGTCCATGGTTGCAGTTCCATTTGCCTTCAAACGGATGGAATCATTGTTGCTCATGAGTTCTCTACAGGAAGAAGTTTCTTCCATTAAAGAGTCCTTCACAACCTTAGAGGTAAAGTGTAAAATATTGATTTTCTTACAATTTGATGGTTGCGTTCAGAGCAGTGTTATCAAAGGCAAAAAGCGTAAAAAAGATCTAAGGTCTGTTGGGGTTTTAAGCGCAAATAAAGCGTGGGCTTTAATGAAGAAAGGCGCAAATGCAAAAAAACTATAAATATGTATGCGTAGTCCAAAACTAATATCTATAAGCATGAATACCAAATATATGGACAAAGAAATTGAAGAAAATTTACGATAAAGTGAAATATCAATTGTTTAGTGTCGCCTCTTCCAGATTACGCCCGTTAGCAAGGAAAATTATGCCTTAGATCCTTGATGACAACACCTGAAGCGGTCGTTAAGCGAGGCCAAGCGCTCAACATGTTTTGAGCCTCGCTTCAGGGCTTAAGCGCGCCTTTGATAACACTGGTTCAGAGTGAAAAATATCTTGGTTGTTCTCCTGTGTCCTCTCGTTTTATCTGTTGATTCTCCTGCTTGGTGGTTTGCCAACTATAAACACGCCATCCACATAAACTCTGAGGAAAAAAAGAAAGAAAACCAAATAAACGACACATATATGCTACTGCTACATATCATGTGACTGATCTTGTATTTTCATCTCTAAGAGATTGTCTGTCTCTGCATGTTGGAATATCATCTTTCTTGGAAAAACGAAGAATAATAAAAAAAATTAGTAAAGGAATTCAACATCTCAAAAAAATAATAAAGGAAGTCAACTGTTCTTTTAGCTTATTACTGGCAAAAAATATGTACAAATTAGACTTTTTTTAGTGAAGGGCACCATCTCTTCTTATATTTATAATCAACAGCAATAAAACAATTAATAGGACTCACCCGAGTTTTCTTCTTAGGTTCACGGTTTCTCACTTTTTGTAGTAACATACAGACATTTTCAGTTGAAGGGGGTCATTTCACTGTGCGTGAAATGCTGTAGCTGAACGTTAAACTGTTGGACTAACAATATCACCTGATTTTGGTAGTGCCAGAAGATTTTTTTAAATCTTTCCACCCTTGGATCTTCTTATCTTAATGTGGAAGTGATGCCAAGGCAATAAACTCCTGCCAACTCGAACTTGTTTGGGACTGAGACATAGTAGTAGTTGTTGTTGTTCGCTGTGCTTCATGATTATATAGAAGAGCTTTAGAATGTTATCTTGTTATTGTTGGATTTTTATTAAATCATCGTGACTTGCAGGTCGCATGTAAGGAGCTGAGAAACAGCAGACTGTTCCTGAAACTTCTTGAAGCAGTTCTTAAGACTGGCAACCGCATGAACGATGGCACCTTCCGTGGTGGTGCACAGGCATTCAAGCTTGACACACTTTTGAAACTATCAGATGTGAAAGGAACTGATGGCAAGACCACACTCTTGAACTTTGTAGTGCAGGAAATTATTCGATCCGAAGGATTAAGAGCAGCACGTAGATTAAGGGAGAAGCAAAACACGTCCAGTGTGAAGACAGAAGATCTTGTAGAGGATCCTGCTCAGGAGTCAGCAGATTATCATCGTAGCCTTGGTCTGCAGGTGGTTTCTGGTTTAAGTAATGAGCTTGAGAACGTAAGAAAAGCATCACTTATTGATGGCGAGAACTTAAGTGCAGCTGTCACCAAGCTTAGTCAGTCATTGGTGAAAACTAAAGAGTTTCTGGACACTGATATGACAAGTTTGGAGGAAGACAGTAAGTTCCGTGATACACTCACAAACTTTATCCAACATGCGGAACAGGAGATAACTTGGATACTAGAAGAAGAGAAGAGGATAATGTCTTTGGTTAAGAGCACAGGAGACTACTTCCATGGAAATGCAGGGAAGGATGAAGGCTTGCGTCTCTTTTCTATTGTTAGTGACTTCTTAATAATGCTGGACAAGGCATGTAATGTGGTGAGAAACTCCACAAAACTTCCAGCAAAGACTCCTAGAAAAGGGACATTAGCAACATCTCCTTCCCAAGAATCCTGTCCTGAGTCTTTCCCAGACATACGTAAACGACTATTTCCTGCAATCCAGGAGCGACATATGGGCGATTCTAGTTCAGATGATGAGAGCTCAAGCCCGTAGCTGTCTGTCTAGGTATGATTTCCATTTCATGGTAGTGCACTTCTAAACCCCTTTCCATGAAACAATGCAAAGAAGAGCTAATGAGTTATAATTTTGCTGCTTTTGATGCATAGGTGTAAGAGTACTTTGGAGCTAATATGGCTGGATAATAGTATGCAGAATCATCTAAAAAACTATATGAGGCCTAAGGTCTGCCTCCTACACTGCAGTTACTCAACATGCTTTTTAGAGAGAGGGGAATAGGCATTTGCCTTCTATGCTCTCCTAGAGCCGTAGCAGTAGGAAGAATGACTATAGTAAAGATGCCGTAGTAATGGCTATAGTAAAGACCATGTCGTAGTTATTGCATGGTCTAGTACAACTATTCAACGGAGTTAAATCGCGACCTCTCAACGTTGTAGTCACCTTTGTCTATGAGAATATAACTATTTCTACTATAAGTTGGTAAAGGTACTGAAGTCTCCTCAATATTTGTTAAATTCTTTTTAGTATAAATTGGAAGTTAAGGAAGTTGGACCAGATTTGTACAGTTGCAGCTCTTTATTCTTCCAGTTCCAGCTTCTTTTTCTGATGAAGATGCATGACTGTTGACTCATCTGTTCTCTAATCCAATTTGTTGCCTAGTTCTCCCTGGGGCACTCCACTTGGTACAATATCTATTAATCTTTCCACTTGGTACAAATTTGTAATTGTCTACTCCTCATTCTATATTTCTGTAAATATGAATTTGAGTATTAGGATAGGCGTATGGCATTTCTAGGACGTCCCTTCTGCGTATGCGTTAAACCATTTCTGCTGATTTGTGGATGAAATTACCTTACGGTACACGGTTTCAGTGGCGAAGCCACATGACCCTTCGTAAAAAAATTACACTCGGTAATTTTTAAAAAAATATGTATATATATTATATAATGACACACCTCGACTTCTGGTGAGTTTTTTTCTTTATATTTTAACTCCCCTTAATGAAAATCCTAGCTCTGCCATTGCACGGTTTATGTAAAGGTGAAGAATTTCAAAATTTGCTAGTCTTCAGTTGTTGCAGGCTTGCAGCATCTTCTGCTTTGTTTACTACTATGTAAAGGTGAAGAATTTCAAGCTATGACAATATATTGACTTCATTTCCAGCTCTCTCTTCTGTAAAGACCTTTATTATTTGTAACGTATGGATGTGCACGCCAGTTTACAACAGTATGCCAAGAAAAGAAATAAACAAAGAATTGACATCTTTTAGCACACACCAGTGAGAAAAATACGAACAAATAAGTTATATATATAAATTTACATATTGATGATACTTGAACGGGAGACCTTTTGGTCTTAACCTGATTACACCATGCTAAGGCTTTCATTGCAGATTTTATTGGAGTTTCTCCGCATTAAGGGAATTTCATTAGCTATGGAGAGGTGGGGTTTTAAATAGTAGAAAAAGTTTAGGCCAATTTGCGTTGTTTTCTTGAACAACTACAGAACTAAGCCAAGGATACAAAGACATACGTACTGGAAATAGTTTAGGCTTGTTGGCTTAATTTCTTCACGCAGTAACAAAATTTTCTTTTATTAGCCAAAAAAAGATTCTCTTTGCTACATTGCGTAACACATCTCCAAACTTATATTTTACATATTTTATAGAAAATGTGTTATCTTGCATTACTTCAATAATAATACTAATATTGACAATCTTACACAGGTGAAATTATCGATCTCGTCTTTACATAATCGATTCTCTTTGACTATACAAGAACATATAAAGTTTGTATACTAATACAACAAGTACTTTATAAATCCATGTGAATTTTCTCTTCGTAGTTTTTCATTTCACCACTCCACGAAATTATCTGATTTCAAAAATTCAATAAGATTTAAGGATATGAAAAGACTTCTCACACGTCTAGTTTATGTCAAGCGCCTTCGGCGCATTTTGAGAACTAGCTAGCTTTGGGTTCAAATGAAATTTCACCCCAACAACAGCTTGATAGAAACTAAGGGTCCACCAAACTTATATAGAGAACCAGGTTCTCTATTAGTTCCCATATAACACACTCACATAGCTGTAAGTTAGTAGCACAATAGAGTTTTACGTGAAAAACTCCCAGCTCACGGGATTAAAAACTACGACCTACCCTTGTAGGATTTCAACTTCACTACTGAGCAAACTTCAGATTACAAACTATTGTAACCTAGGAATTAACCTCTTAATCCTTCACTAACTTGTAATAACTCTATTACAAGCCCCTTTGTAATAACTCTATTACAAAGCTTACAACTCGACTAACTCTAGCCAAGACACAAACTCATGGTTTATGATTTTACAAAGGTTTCCTACAACATGCTTCTAACTAAGCTAAGTAGGAATTACAAGTAAATCACTTTGACAAAGATGCTACACAACTAAGGACATATGATGACTCAATGTAGGAAACTGGTCCTTCGTTATGTTGCTTTTTGTTTTTGACGCCTTTGATGTCACTTGCAGGTTGGCAATGCACTTGAGAGAGAGCTTGATCGATTCTAAACGTGCAAATGTGATGTTTTTCCTTTGCTTCATGTTAATATTACATAAGTGACATCACTTGAATGATGCAAGCATGTTTGGTACAAAGGAATTCCCTATAAAGTGACTCCACTGTTTGCAATGTTGCGTGTATGCAGAGGAACAATTGCAGTCACTTTACAGCTGTGGGGAGTTGACTGGTACTGTCAGCAAGGTAACTGATGTCGATCTGTTCCCTATGTTGTTTCTTGGACTCTGGAGCATGTCCCAGACTTGAGACTTATTGATCTTTGAGCACTCAAAGGATGTGGAACAGGTTCCCTATCTGGTTCTTAACATTAAGTTTGTCAGATCATCAAAACATAGCAGGACACATAACTTATCACATGAATATTACATGCCCTTATTCCCTTTTCTTTTTTCCTTATATATTTGACACATATCCCTAGAAAATCCTAATAGTACAAGTGCAGAGAATATTCTCTCTAATATCCTATTTTAAAAATTAACCGTTACTGTTCTTTACACGATTCTCGACCTCGGGCATGGTTGACACCTCGACCACGAATCTTGCTTCTTCCTGGTTGAGCTCGACCGACTCTTTCCTTAATTGTCGTATTACGCTAAATATCCTTAGGGCAGATTTTGGCTTATTGATCAGGTCCAAACCTACACCACTATAGAGTAGCGAGGATGGTCGATGCAGTTTTACCCAACGAGGTCGGGATCGATTTCCACAGGGAGTTAATTTGGTTTGGAGTTGGGTATCTAACTAATCTAGATGTGCGTGTTATTCCTAATTGCACTTCCAAACATTATTGTGATTGATTCTATTCTAATTTTATACTATAGTATGCTGAGTGTAAGCCAAGTACAATATTTTTGGTGAAAGTTTTCAAGTGTTAAAAGGCACTAGGGAAGTGACTTCCGCCTAGGTGAGTATCTAATGGGTATCAAGAATCTAGGACAAGCTTGTTATGATTGGGGTTGTGATATAACCATCACACATAAGTGTTCATTCTATACCTCTCGGTAGTTTGAGTGACTTTGCCCGATTTGGCTTTCTCAAGCCCAAATAGGTGTTCATACAATACAAGTGAAATTTGCTCAAGTCGGGTATTACTATCTTTAGGTTTAACTCTTTAATTGAGACTATCAATCTCTTAAGTTCACCCCAATTCCTTGTTAGCCTAATTTTTCTAGACTTAGTCCCTCTTTCTCAAGAAGATCCTAAGTCATAAAGGCATGAATCAGTGTTTACAATCACTAATTCTATAATTTTAGCATAAATTAGGCTAAATATCACTAACCCATAAATAATTAAGCCCTAAAATTCAAGACCCATTAAATACCCACACTAGGGTTGAGTCACAACCCTAGCTATGGGGTCTAGCTACTCATATTAGCAGCAAAAATCAAAGATAAATATGAAATATAAGTCATAATATTAAAGTACAAGATGAAAATCTAAAGTTTGAAGGTAAATCTACTCTAAAATTGCCTAAAAAAGGAAAAATCAGTCGTTCACGTGCTCTGCTGAACAAAACTTAACCTAAAATTGATAGAAGGATCTATTTATACTAGGCTAAAATTTTCGGATAAAAAGGCCCCTGCGGAGGATTAGCGGACGCGTAATTCTGACCGCGTCCGTGCTTGAGCTTTCGCGGCCGCGTAATAATAAGCGCGGTCCGCATTTCTTCAATACTGGTCTTGGATTGGGCTTAATTTTGCGGACCAAGTAATTTCAACCGCGTCCGCGTGTGCTTCCATCGCGGCCGCGTAATTTGGACGCGGACCGCGTTCTTTAGTTAAGTCTGACTTGCAGGGTCTCATCTACAAACTTGTCTCTAACTATGAGGTCGAAGGTAAATGTGTTAGTGCCAAGTGAAGCCTACTTGAGACACTTTTATTCATTACTACTATATACCAAAACAGAAAGAAAAACAGACTCAATCCCTTAAGAAGGTTGTCATGCCATCCATCGTTGGGAAGAGCCACCCGGTTCACACAACATCCACCTTTGGAAAGAACCGTGGCATTAAAAAAACCAAAGGCTTATTGATCACGTAGAAATATAAAAAGAGGCTACAAACTCAAAAAGAAGCTACTAAAGGAAATAAGAAGCTAAGCTATTAAGGAAAATTACAAAAAAAGTTATAAAGTAAAATACGAAAAGTAAAATGAATATGTACAATAGGGGAGTGAAACGAATATACACAAAATGGGGATGAATATATACATGGAATGGTAAAGTTATATACATACCAAAAGTGAAAAATAACGATAAGTAAAAATAAAGAAAAATAGTGTCGTAATTATTACATGCCAGTCATCAAAGTCATCAAATAAAAATAAGACCACCCCCCAAATAGAAGTTAGCATTGTCCTCAATGCTAAAAGTAAAAATAAGATCAGGGGAGGGATAGAGAGTAAAGAAAACTCCCTATGTGGTATTTATCTCAGCACCATCAGGATCCTCTAACTGGATCTGTAGGTCCTCGGTCTGGGGTACCACAAATCTTCTCACCGGCTTTCTGTCAGCCTCTTGCTCTAATGCTTGTGCTGTTTGTGCTGCCGGTGCAGTCTCCTCCATAAGGAGGTCCAGAGGAATATCACTGGAGGAAGTAAGCTTCTCCACCTCCTTCTTTAACAACTCTTGATTCTTCTTCACCTTCTTGACCTGTTTTCCCATCTCTTTGATTACCTTCGCATGAGTACCCAGAGTCTCCAGAATTTGCTTTTGGTTGTCAAGGATCTTCTTCAATGAATCCTCCACTGACGGAGGCATCTGAAGTTGTGCTGGAGCTACCTGTGTTGCGACTGCACTGGATAAGGCAGATAGCTTTGATGTAGCTACTTACATCTAGTTGTTGATGCTGGATAAAGTGTGATTAACCCGCAGTGCAGTCTAAGGGTAAGCTAAGGAGGAAGGCACAGATAGTGGGGCAGAGATAGATGGCCCTGAGGACGGAGGTGGCATAGCAGCAGATGAACCTTCGGCAGTGGAAGGCTCGGACCCAGTGGCCACTACCCTTGTCTCTTCAGACTGGCTAGCGGAGGTAGTGGCTTTGCCTTTGGACTTGGGATTGTCTGCTCCCTGAATGCTGTACCAAGAGAAGGGCCTTTTCGGCTTCACCTTCATGTCAAAGTGTCTTCCCTCAACCCCTTGGTCCTCTAGGTACATAGTGATGAAATTAGGGTAAGGGTAGGACATTTCTTCCTTCCCGGTTGCCTTAGATATGTTCTGGGCCATGAGGTTCCCCATATTTATTGGGTACCCCGCCATGATGGATGTTATGAGGATCGCCCGGGAGAGTGGAATGTCATTGTCATGCAGGCACGGATCAAGGCGGCTGCAGACGAAGGTGCACCACCCTTTTGCTTCAAAGCTCAAAGTGTTTCTAGCAATATGGACCCCAGGTGTAAGCCAAGCTGGTGTTGACCCAGGGATGGCTATCACCTCTGCAAGCCATAAATGGGCTGCCTCATCTAATGCCAACTTCTCCAAGTATAGGGATTCGCTCACATCATCGAACCCGGCATATGGTTCAGTGTCTTGCCATCAAATCTGATCTTCCGGTTCCGTACCTTAGTCACATAGGTGCCCTTTTTTATGTGGGCGACATTGGTGTAGAATTCTTTGACTAAGTACTCATTGGACTCTGGTAGCTTGCTAATGAAGAATTTCCACCCCACTATTTCATCAAATTGCTTCTTCACATTGGGATTGTGGGGTAGAAGATCTCTTTCTATTAAATGCCGCCCAAGGGTGAGCGACCTTTGTGGCCACCATTCCAGGAATTTGTGGTAGGCCTTCTCACTCACGAACCTATCTTGCCACACTGCCGGCTTCCTTGATCTAATCAAACCTCCAACCCGGGTATCACCACCTTTCCCGTCATTCGGAACATCCTCTTCATTATCAATATTAATTGGAGCCGCTGTTGAGGCCGGAGTTGCAGCAGGTGGGGCAGGTGGTGTGGAAGTCGCACTACCTCCTCCTAAGCCATCAGACGACCAAGACATAGAGGTAGATTCATCGACAAGGCGGTAGGGCTTTGATTGAGCCTCTTGTTGGGGTTGTGCAGCTTCCCCTTCAGAAATCTCCCAGGAGGGGACATACTCACTAGTATCAGAAGAGTCGGAAGTGGGTCTTCGAAGGGTTTGTTTCTTGCCAATGACCTGTTTAGGTGCTAAGGATGCAGTCTGTTTACCTCTTCCCCGACCTCGGGACGATTCTCCCCTTCCTTGTGATTTCTCAGGACCGCCACGAGATCGCACCATTATCTGCATACACAATCAGTGAAAGTTTATTAGTATTGTGGTTCAATGAATTAGCAAAGGAAAGCAAATGAAATTATCACAGTGTTTCTCAAAGCAAGGGTCCGCTGACAGCGTAAAAAGGAGCGCGTCCGCGGAAGGGTCAGCGCGGTCCGCGTAAAAAGGAGCGCGGCCACGAAAGAGCTTGGACTAAGACTACCAACTCTCTGATCATGGTCTTCCGCGGACCGCATAATTTGGGACGTGGCCGCAAAAGATAAAGCGCGGACCGCGTAAAAATGAACACGGCCGCAAAATCAATTTGTTAAATCTCTAAAGCTCATGAGCGCGGACCGCGTATTTTGGACGCGGCCGCATAAGTTTAAACGCGGACCGCGGAAGAATCATCGCGTCCGCGAACATGCAACCATACTCAGCTCTCGCAAATTCAAGAACACGGACCGCATAAAATGGACCGCGGTCCGCGGAATTCAAACAAAAACTGGCACTGGCACATTTGAAACCTAGGGTTTTCACTAAGTGCAAAAATTAATGCAATTAACATGCATAGTTAATAACCCTATCCCCCATTAGGCAAGTAAAGTAATTACCCACATGAATTTAAGCATCAATTAAGCATGATTTTGAGATTGTGGCATGTATTAAACCCTAACTAAAAAGAAAAATTAAAACTAGAAGAAAAGAAAATCCAAAGATGAAATTAATGTAAAGATTTGAGCATACCAGATGTGGATTTGTAGAAGAAAATTACTTCTTGATTAATGAGATATGAAATTGAAAGTGTAAGAAGGGGTAGATGAACAGTGATCTATTTTGATAAGAGTGTGGGGTTCGAAAAGTGTAAAGGTCCTAAAGACTTCCTATTTATACCAACCCAAGAGGTCCCACCGACTTACCCGAGCGCGGTCCGCGGAATTCCACCGCGGTCCGCGCTTTTTACCTTTCGAAGAGCCTTTTCAGAAACAGGCCCGTTGAGAGCGGATTAACGGGCTCGACCGCGTAAGATCAACGCGGACCGCAAAATTATGAACGCGGATGCGAATAAAACTTCAGAGAGTTTATATTCTGAACTTTTCAAGTCCGCGTCCGCTGACAAATTGCGCCCCCGCAAAAAACTCTCGCTGACCTCGAAATTTTGAGCGCGGTCCGCGTAATTCCCCACACATAGGCAAATTTCTCCAGCAAAAACCCTGTACTGCACAAATAATTCCTACACAAAGCTCACAACCAGTTAGTTCAAAATAAAGCCTGATCTAAGAAGAAAAGAAAATCAAAAGAGAAAGAAAAACACACGGGTTGCCTCCCAAGAAGCGTCTGATTTAACGTCGTGGCACGACGCATGTTACCAACATCATTGGAATTTGATCAATGCCACCACATGGCTGTCATCAAACTTGCCGAGGTAATGCTTCACTCGGTGCCCATTAACTCTGAAGATTTCACCATTTTTTTTTCAAGTCAAGAGCACCAAACGGAGTCACGTGCACCACCTCAAAAGGGCCACTCCATTTTGACTTGAGCTTTCCCGAAAATAGTCGTAACCGAGAGTTGAATAGAAGAACCAAGTCACCCTCCTTGAATTCTTTATTCCGGGCATATTTGTCATGTAAGTACTTTATTTTGTCCTTATACAAGGACGAGATGGAATAGTCATGAAACTGGAATTCATCAAGTTCATTGAGTTGGTCCACCCGGAGATTGGATGCTACATCCCATTCAAGGGTTAACTTCTTGAGCGCCCACATGGACTTGTGCTCTAACTCAACCGGAAGATGGCATGCTTTTCCAAATACTAATCGGTACGGAGACATACCAATTGGAGTCTTGTACGCAGTTCTATAAGCCCACAACGCATCATCAAGTTTCCTTGACCAATCAGTCCGATTTGCATTGACAGTTTTTGATAATATGCTCTTTATCTCCCTGTTGGAGACCTCAACTTGTCCACTAGCCCGGGGATGATAAAGGGTTGACACCTTATGATTGACACCATACTTGGAAAGTAAAGTGTCGAAAGCCTTATTGCAGAAATGAGAACCCCCATCACTGATGATCGCCCTAGGAGTGCCAAACCTTGTGAAGATATTTTTCTTTAAGAAAACCACCACACTCTGTGCCTCATTGTTGGGAAAAGATACAGCTTCAACCCACTTGGAAACATAATTAACAACAACCAAAATGTAAGTGTTACCACACAAACTCACAAAAGGCCCCATGAATTCTATGCCCCACACGTCAAAAATATAGATCTCCAGAATAGTGGTGAGAGGCATTTTATCCTTCTTGAAAATTCCACCAGCTCTTTGGCATTCATCACACCTCTTAACAAGCTCACTTGCATCTCTATGCAGGGTAGGCCAATAAAATCTAAAGCTAAGAACCTTTGAAGTAGTTCTCGCCCCACCATGATGACCACCGTAGGGCGAGGAATGGCAAGCATCAAGAATATTCATTTGCTCCTCTTTCGGGACACATCTCCGGATCACACCATCATTGCAAATCTTGAAAAGATAGGGCTCGTCCCAATAATAATTCAAGCTGTCCCGTTTGAGTTTCTTCCTTTGGTTTGAAGAGATCTCACTCGGGACAATGCCGGTCACAAGAAAGTTAGCCACATCGGCGAACCAAGGCATGCCATTCAAAGACACGGAGAGGAGTTGTTCATCCGGGAACGAATCATTAATTTCGAGGCCATCGTGGGGCCTCCCCTCCTCTTCTAAGTGGGACAAGTGGTCCTCCACTTGATTGTCATTTCCTTTTCTATCAGTGATTTCAAGGTTAAACTCTTAAAGCAGAAGAACACATCTCATCAACCTAGCCTTCGAGTCCTTTTTAGTCTTCAAGTAACGGAGTGCCGCGTGATCGGTGTGCACAATCACTTTGGCGCCCATGAGATATGGCCTAAACTTTTCCTTGGCAAAGACAATGGCTAGTAACTCTTTCTCGATCACCGTATAATTGACTTGGGCATCATTCATCGTTTTGCTTGCATAATAGACTGGATGAGATATCTTGTTGACCCTTTGCCCCAAAACCGCTCCTACCGCAATGTCACTAGCATCGCACATGAGCTCAAATGGTAAGCTCCAATTGGGTGTGGTAATGATGGGAGTGGTTGTCAATTTATACCTGAGAAGCTCAAAATCTTTCATGCAATCTTCATTGAACACAAACTTTGCATCCTTTTCTAGCAGCTTGCACAAGGGGTTCACCACTTTTAAGAAATCCTTGATGAACCTTCAGTAGAACCCCGCGTGCCCAAGAAAGCTCCTAACTCCCTTGACGAAAGTAGGAGGAGGGAGATTTGAAATAACTTTAATTTTTGCTTTGTCCACTTCAATACCGTTCTTTAAGATCTTATGGCCGAGGACAATGCCCTCCTCGACCATAAAGTGGCATTTTTCCCAATTAAGCACTAGGTTGGTCTCTTCACATCGGGCCAACACTTTGTCAAGATTATCCAAGAATTCTTCAAATGAGTCCCCCACAACACTAAAATCATCCATGAACACTTCGAGCAAGTCCTCCACCATATCCGTAAATATTGCCATCATACACCGCTAAAAGGTAGCCGGTGCATTACCCAAACCAAACGACATCCGTGAGAATGCAAATGTGCCATACGGACATGTGAAAGTGGTTTTCTCTTGGTCTTCTGGTGCAATGAGAATCTGATTGTACCCTGAGTACCCATCCAAAAAATAATAGTAGGCACGCCCGACAAGTCTGTCCAACATTTGATCAAGAAAGGGCAATGGAAAATGGTCTTTGCGGGTCACTTTGTTCAGCTTTCTGTAGTCCATACATACCCTCCATCCGGTGACAGTACGAGTGGAGATCAACTCATTTTTCTCATTTGTGACCACAGTCATACCCCCTTCTTCGGCACATATTATACCGGTGAAGTCCATGAACTATCCGAGATAGGGTACACAACCCCTGCATCAAGCCACTTGATAATTTCCTTCTTGACAACCTCTTGCATAGCCTCGTTCAAGCTCCTTTGATGTTCCACAGAGGGTTTGGCATCATCCTCTAGTATAATTTTGTGCATGCAAAAGGCGGGGCTTATACCCCGAATGTTAGCCAAAGTCCATCCAATTTCCTTTTTCCTTCTTTGAAGCACTGCAAGGGTGGAGTCTACCTGCACGTTAGTTAGGCAAGCAGAAAGAATAACAGGTAATGTGGAAGAAGGGCCTAAGAATTCATACCTGAGGTGTGAAGGCAAAGGCTTCAACTCCAATGTTGGTGGCTCCTCGATTGAGGGCTTTGTTGGTGGAGTCTTCCGGTTTTCCAAGTCCAAGGAAAGTTTACGGGGCCCATACGAGTAGGATCCCATTCCTTGCAATGCATTTGCACATTCAACCAAGCCTTCCTTGCCATCATCCTCATGGTTTAACAACACAGCTTCCAAAGGGTCTTCCACATTGATCATGGTACTCATGTCATCAACTATCACTTCCGTCACAAGATCCACAAAAGAGCAAACTTTATTACTATTTGGTTGCCTCATTGATTTGCACACGTGGAATACAACTTTTTCATCGCCCACTCGGAAGGTGAGCTCCCCTGCTTCCACATCAACAAATGCCTTCCCTGTTGCTAGGAAAGGTCTCCCCAATATTATAGGCACCTCATAGTCGACTTCGCAGTCGAGAATCACAAAATCAGCGGGCAAAATAAACTTGTCGACCCGGACTAGAACATCATCAATAATACCAAGCGGCCTTTTCATTGTCCGATCTGCCATTTGTAATCTCATGGAAGTAGCTCTTGGTGGCCCAATACCTAGTGTCTTGAACACGGAATATGGCATCAAATTAATACTGGCTCCCAAATCACACAAGGCTTTTGCAAAATCGGTGCTACCAATGGTGCATGGAATTGTAAAGGCACCGGGATCTTCAAGCTTTGGAGCCATCGAGTACACAATGGCACTCACTTGATGAGTCATTTTGATGGTCTCACAATTCATAGACCTCTTCTTAGTTACCAAGTCCTTCATGAACTTGGCATATCCCGATATTTGTTCGAGAGCTTCCACTATGGCACATTGATTGACAAACTTTTCATCATCTCAATAAATTTCTTGAATTGGTTTTCATTATTTTGCTTTGCAAGCCTTTGAGGATACGGTGGAGGAGGCCTTGGCAAAGGGGCCTTGGCTTTAGGCACTACCGCTTCCGGTATGTCTATCACGTGTTCTCTAGACAGGTTCACATCATTTTGAGTATCATCCATGTTGTCATCAATATCGATCCTCGCTTTATTATTCACATTCTCATCATTGGCTTGAATCTCATCATCTTCTTGCAACACAACATCATCACTCACAATCTTCTTTGGATTAGAGGTTTGCATCTCCACCTCTACAGCTTCTTGTGGTCACCGCCATAGCATGGCATGTATTGTTCTCACCCTTCGGGTTTACTACCATATCACTTGGTAGTGCCCCTTTAGGGCGAGTATTCAATGCTTGAGAAATTTGACCTATTTGTACTTCCAAGTTGCGAATAGAGGTAGTATGGGAGGCTATTTGGGCATCGGAGTCAGCATTTCTTTCCATCATTTGTTTAAACATACTCTCTATCCTCCCCATCTCATTGTTTGAGGAACTTTGCCCTTGAGACGAATATGGAGGCAGATTGTTGGGTTATTGATACATCAGAGGCCTTTGAAAGCCCGGCCCTCGGTTTCCTTGATTATTATTATTCCAACCCCATTGGTTTCCATTGCTGCCCCAATTTTGATTGTTGTTCCCCCAATTGTTCGAGTTGTTGTTGTTGCCATTGTTCCAATTCCCTTGGCCTTGATTGCCCCAATTTTGATTGTTCCCTTGCTATCTCCATTGTTGAGTTGGAGCATTGCTCCGTTGACCTTGGTAGTTATTGGCATATAGCACTTCCTCACTTTGATCATCATAAGAATCGTCTTGATTGTAACCACTACCACTTTGCTCATATTGATCTTGATTGTTTTGCACTTGTTGACCATGTTGTCTCCTCTTGTTAACCATGACATTTACCCCTTCCATGGCATTTACTTGCTTTGTCCCTTGAACTTACTGAAGCTGGGCCTTCGCTAACTGATTCATAGTAGTTGTCAACTCGACTATGGCTTGTCCGTGATCATGAAGTTCCTTGTGAAGATGGATGATATTAGGGTCACCCTGAGGAACATTTGCCCTACTCTGCCAAGCTGAGGATATGTCAGCCATCTCATCAAGTATGTCACAAGCATCGGCATAAGGCATTTTCATAATATTTCCCCCAGCTAGCTGATTCACCACACACTGGTTGGTCGTGTTGATGCCCATAGAATGTCTGCTGAATCATTGCTTCAGTCATATCATTGTTTGGGCATTCCTTGACCATTGTCCGGTATCGATCCCAGATTTCATGTAGGGTTCATTAGGTTCTTGTTTAAAGGCTAAGATCTCATCCCTCAATGCTTCCATATGAACCGATGAGAAAAACTTGGCTATAAACTTTTCTGCCAACTCATCCCATATTTGTATGGAGTGGTTGGGTAGCCTCTCGAGCCTGTCCAAAGCTTTCCCTCTAAGTGAAAATGGGAAAAATCTCAATCTCAGAGCGTCCTCCGCCACGTTCGTCTGCTTGCTCCCCCAGCATATGTCTACAAAACCCTTTAGATGCTTGTATGCATTCTGATGAGGAGCTCCAGTGAAGAAACCCCTTTACTCTAATAGGGTCAGCATGACATTTATCATTTGAAAATTGCCCGCCCGAATTTGGGGCGAGACAATTGCACTTGCGTAACCTTCATTGGGTAGCACCCGGTGTGCTGCCCATAGAGGAGGTGGGGGAGGGTTTGGAATATTGTCATTAGTCTTGCAGCCTCTTCTTTGGACTTGAGGTTCTAGATTAACCTCATCCTAACCATTTCCATCTACCTCCTCCCCCGGAAGAACATGTCCGAGAGCATCATTATGAGCCATTTGGTACCTAAAGTGATTGATACACAAAAGTTAGAAAAATATAAGGAAGGAAAAACAAGACACACAAATAGTTAGATAGATAGCCAACACTGTCTAACTCCCCGGCAATGGCGCCAAAAAGTGATCAGGTCCAAACCTACACCACTATAGAGTAGCGAGGATGGTCGACGCAGTTTTACCCAACGAGGTCGGGATCGATTTCCACAGGGAGTTAATTTCTTTTGGAGTTGGGTATCTAGCTAATCTAGATGTGCGTGTTGTTCCTAATTGCACTTTCAAACATTGTTGTGATTGATTCTATTCTAATTTTATACTATAGTATGCTGAGTGTAAGCTAAGTACAATATTTTTGGTGAAAGTTTTCAAGTATTAAAAGGCACTAGGGAAGTGACTTCCGCCTAGGTGAGTATCTAATGGGTATCAAGAATCTAGGACAATCTTGTTATGATTGGGGTTGTAATATAACCATCACACATAAGTGCTCACTCTATACCTCTCGGTAGTTTGAGTGACTTTGTCTGGTTTGGATTTCTCAAGCCCAAATGAGTGTTCATACAATATAAGTGAAATTTGCTCAAGTCGGGTATTACTATATCTAGATTTAACCCTTTAATTGGGGCTATCAATCTCTTGAGTTCACCCCAATTCCTTGTTAGCCTAATTTTCCTAGACTTAGTCCCACTTTCTCAAGAAGACCCTAAGTCATAAAGGTATGAATCAGTGTTTGCAACCACTAATTCTACAATTTTAGCATAAATTAGGCTAAATATCACTAACCCATAAACAATTAAGCCCTAAAATTCAAGACCCATTAAATACCCACACTAGGGTTGAGTCACAACCCTAGCTATGAGGTCTAGCTACTCATATTAGCAGCAGAAATCAAAGATAAGATGAAATATAAGCCATAATATTAATGTACAAGATGAAAATCTAAAGTTTGAAGGTAAATCTACTCTAAAATTGCCCAAAAAAGGAAAAACCAGCCATTCACGTGCTCTGTTAAAAAAAAACTTAACCTAAGATTGATAAAAGGATCTATTTATACTAGGCTAAAAATTTCGGACAAAAATATCCCTGCGGAGGATTCGCGGATGCGTAATTCTGACCGCTTCCGCGCTTGAACTTTCGCGGCCGCGTAATAATGAGCGCGGTCCATATTTCTTCAATACTGGGCTAGGATTGGGCTTAATTTCACGGACCACATAATTTCAACTGCGTCTGCGTGTGCTTCCATCGTGGCCGCGTAATTTGGACGTGGACCGCGTTCTTCAGTTAAGTCTGACTTGCAGTGTCTCTGAACCTCAAGATGCGCTCTCAGCGGAATTCCCTTTCGCGGCCGTGCCAAAGATTTCGCAGCCGCGTCTTTCCAACGTGGTCAACTGTGATTTTAGTATTCTAAGCAGCTTCTCTAAATCTACTTTTGCGGACCGCATAATAGTGGCTGCCTCAGCGGTGGTCCTTACGCGGCCGTGCTTTTCTGCCGCTCTCAGCGCTCATGTCTCAGCTTTGGATTCGTGCAGGTTTGACTCCTTCATGAGTTGATTATGGCTTCTTTGCCTCATTTTGACCAAACCCTGCAAGCAAGCACATTAAGTTAGTTTTCGGGAATACCTTTACACATTTTTGACCCAAAACCTAAGCAAAAGAGAGTAAATAATAGGCTAAAACCCCTAGTTATTACTTATACAGTTAGTCTCTCCGCTTATTAAGGCCGACCCCAGATGGCCTTGATGAGCGGATTCTATTTATCGTGGTTGGCAAAATTGGGCGAGCAAGTTGAGTAGTGGTGTTTCAGAAGAGGTGACAACATGACCTTTCGTGAACTGCAACCTTTGGGGTCGCATTGTTTCAGAATGACGTCATGACATCATGCGTCATTATGGCATATTTTCCCAATGCTTTGCGTCATTTCCCGTGCCTCTGTTGTTTCGATACCTGCGCTGGGTAATGATGGCCTGATTTCTTGGTCCTGACGCTTGAACTCTTATAAATAAGGGCATGACATCATTCGTCTGTGTTTTGCATATTCCTAATATCGAATCTCTGTGTCTTCTTCTCTATTTTTCATATTGAATCCTTGTCTTCTTTTTACTTCGTTATCGCTTATCCATTCCCCTAATTCTGGTGATTCCAATTACTTCCAACACTTCTATACTTAAAACATCTTCTCTCGAAAATATGGTTAACGTACCCTATGGTTCCGGCAAGGCAACTGACCCTATCCTTTTGGCGGTGTGTATGCCTTCTTATGGCGATAGTGTTTCTGACGCCATTGAAGACGAGAATTTTCCTATGGTGGAGGAAATAATCCCTCGTGGTGAAAACGTTAGGTCCGACTTTTTGAAGATGCCTAAGGACGACCTTGAGATCACGGAATCGGTGATAAAAGAGGCCGATCTCGCTGAGCTTAGGGCAAAGTTCAAAATTCCTGCCCATATCGATCTGATCCCAGCGGGGCGCAATGTGGTACAAATACCGCGCCCTGGGTATTGCGCGTTCTATGCGTATTCATTCTACGTTGGCTATTCTTTTCCTCTTCTCCTATTGGTGGAGGAATTTTGCCGTTATTACGGCGTTTGCCCGGCCCAAATCTCTCCCTACATCTACAAGCTTATTCGCATGTTGATGAAATATGCGAAGTTGGCCGGGGTCAGGGTCACACTCCGCTACTTGATGAATCTCTTTGCCCCGAGTTTCTATAGGGAACAATGTTGCACCTTCTCCACTGAGGAAATAAATGTCTGGTGGTGAAGATGGACGACAAGGCAAATGGCCAGTTCTGGCTTAACTACTTTTTCGTCAAGACCGAGGATGTGGTGTTCAATGCGCGCGGATTCCCTGAGACTTGGAATTTCGCCCGTAAGTATCCCTTTTTTGTCAAGCATTTGTTCTGCCTGTTTTAATCATAGTCTGACATTCCGTCCCTTCTTCGTGCAGCCGAGACTACGCCCCCGCCTTTGGTCAGGGAAATTCATGGCTGGGTTAGCCAAATTCTTTCTCACATAGTGGGGTTTCGTGAATGGCCGGCCATTTTCAAGAAGTTCTGGCATGTGTCTTCCGCGACCGGTAAGTTCATCTATATATATACATATATATATATATTGTCTATACTGTTTTGACCTCATAGTCACTTACTCACAATAGTTTTGTACAGGAAGTGACTAACTTTTAATCTTTCTTTTTCAGCTCGAGGATCTTTGAGGAGATCGAGGGCTCCTGCTCTGAGGGCTCTTGCTCCTGCATTTCATAAGATGAAGGCGGCTTCTTCTTTGGAGTCTGTTCCTGTTACGACCACGACCAGGCCTACCCGGTCATTTGCTTATGTTCCTTCTTCTGCCACGGCTAGGTCTGCTCAGTCGTCGACTACATCTGCAGCAGAACTCCCGACTTCTCATTTGCATCATCTAGTAGACGAGGATGATGAAGAGGAATCGTCGCCGAATGGTGGCAACTTGCTTCCCCGCAAGAGGAGATCAGTGGACGTCGGTGAAGGAGCTGTCCGGGCGGTGAATTCGGTGATGGGGGATTTTGTCGCCCGAGAAATGGAAACCATAGATCTTGAAGATGACGCCAAATTACCGCCCATGATTCCGCCATCATCTGAAGCCGGAGAGGGCACGTCTCTCTTTGAGACCGTGATGGAATTTGAAGGGCCATCAGCGAGAGTCCCTGATGACTTGTGGCAGGATGAGCCATCAGTCTTGCGACCAACCGAGGATCCTTCTTCGAGGGCCGACATAAAAGGAAAATGCGTAGCTGAGGAAGGTTACGAGACGGGCTCTGATATGGATGCCGAGGAGGTGAGGATGATGGGGAGGGACTTACCCGACTTGAGGTGAGATTGGAGGGGACCACGCGGACTATTATGATCCCCGTGGATTGGGATTTGCTAGTTGACACTGAGGACGTGGTCCCTTCTCTTGGTCCCCTCTATTCTGATGTGGAGGGTAAAACTCTTGAAAAGCTGAAGGATACCACTTTATCTAGGATCATAGCCGGCCTCGCTCTTAGGGTAAGTTTTTCGATCCCTCTTCGTTTTTGTATGTAGACTTCAAAGCTTCGTTCTTACTCTTCATTTTCTATTTCTCTTTCTTTCAGACTGTGATTTTGGAGGTTGAGATCTCCCGACGAGAGGAGAGGCGTAAGGCTATTTTTCAGAAAATGGAGCACAAATATCGTGAATACCGTAATAAGCACCGCGAGATCTACATACGGTTCGGTGAGAACGGCAATTTCCAGGTTCTCCGAGATCAATTGAAGGAGAAGGATGACGAGTTGGTAAGATTCATCGGAAAATGCAGCATTCTTGAGGGGGCGTTAAATGACAAAGAAGAAGAGCTTGAGGTGAGCAAGGCGGTCGAGGCTCAATGTGCCAATCTTCAAGCCCAGGTGGTCCCATTGCGCACCGAGATCGAGGAGTGTCAACTCAAAACGGACACTCTGAGTGGTGAGGTCGTTGAGAAGGCAGCGAATTTAGAGGAGTCGGAGTTGGCCCGGTTGGGGGTTGCGAGGAAAGCGGAGGCTTTGGAAATCGTGATCCGTATTCTTCATTCTGAGCGGGAGAGTTCTCTGGAGATGGCCAGGCTCAGAGAGTAGCGTCTTGATGAACGGATAGGGGATCTGGAAAAAGAGGCTTCAGGCCTTTGTGATCAAGTTGCTGCTCTCGAGGCTGAGAAGGCACAGTTATTGGCTCGACCGTCTTTTTCCCGTACTTCTTCTTTTCTCGACGTTCCACGGGATTTGTACGAGGAATGGATTCAAGCCGAGGCCTAGCTGGATATATTTAGAGATCTGATGGGGGCGGGAACTGTTTCAAAGGCCGACTTCGAGGATGCTCGTGTTAAGGCATGTAGAGCTCAGGTTGGTTGTGGCTATGATCCCGCTACACCAGAGGCTGGTGATGTCGAGGAGGGTACGGGCGTGGATCGGATTGAACATGACACCTGGTATGAGGATGAGTATCCTGCTGGCGATGGCGAAGAGGCAGATGGAGATGGCCTAGGCGATCAAGCTGATGGCACTACTGGGCCAGGTGGCGATTAGTTGTTTTTTCTTTCTTTCTTTTTTGTTTAGCCACAGACTTGTGTATTTTTTTGTGTGTGTGTTTTCGAGCCTTTGTAAAAATATTCTAAGTATGAAATGCTAGTTTTGTCACTCGTACCTGACTCTTTTTCTTCTGTTCGGGTTTGTATGTTTTTTTTTATTTTGTTGCTTGGTTGCCCTAGTCATGATAACTTTGTTCAAGTAGGTTGAATGAGGTTGAAACAAATTCTTATGTTTGATTATTGACAAGGGCCAATAGGTGTTGGTTCGAACGAGGTCGAACACATAGCATGTTTATTTATGGCAGAGGGCCGATTAAGTGTCGATTCGAACGAGGTCGAATATAACCTATATTTAGTTATGGTCGAGGGACGATTAGGTGTTGATTCGAACGAGGTCGAATATAACCTATATTTAGTTATGGCCTAGGGCTAATTAGGTGTTGATTCGAACAAGGTCGAATATAACCTATATTTAGTTATGGCCGAAGGCCGATTAGGTGTTGATTCGAATTAGGTCGAATATAACCTATATTTGGGGAGAACGGAAATAAACTTCATGTATTTGTGATTTGTTCATATACTTGGAGAGATTTACATATTTTGCAGGCGCTAGATGGCCTTTCAGTCCTAGTCCTAGTCCCAGTCCATCTAGTCCCTTCATTGGTCGAACTGGAAACGTATTGAGAGGTCGAGAAATGAACTAGTCGTCTAGTGCCTTCGTTTGTGCGCACTTCAATCCTGAAGTATCCCCGTCATCGCCTCGTTAAAAGTCTCCTCAAGAAAACCCAATTGGGACAAATCTCAAGTGAGGGAAAAAGAGTGCGACTTTGGGGACATCATCCTTTAAAAGTTGAAGTACTTAAGGTGTGTAATATTCCAGTTGTTTGGTAGTCGCTTTCCTTCCATTGTGTCTAGTATGAATGACCCTTTGTTTGCTGTTGCCGTGATTTTGTAGGGGCCGTCCCAGTTTGTTCCTAGTTTGCCTTCCTGCGGGTCTTTGCTTGCTTGTGTTTTGGCTTTAAGCACGTAGTCCCCGACTTTGAGTAGCCTGATATTTGCCTTTTTTTTATAATAGCGTTCTGGTTGTTGCTTTTGGGCGACCATTCTCACGTAGGCCATATCTCTTCGTTCCTCGACTTCGTCGAGTTCCTGCATTCTACTGCCATTGTTCTAGGGTCTGCTTTCGCAGGAGTATCTTAAGCTGGGCTCCCCGCCCTCAACCGGTATTACTGCATCAATCCCATAGACTAACGGGTATGGCATTTCTCTTGTGCTCGTCTTTGGCGTTGTTCGGTAGGCCCATAGTACTTCTAGCATATTTCTGGCCACAGTCCCTTGGCGTCTTCGAGTTTCTTCTTTATGATGTTCAGTATTGACTTGTTGTAGGATTCTGCTTCCCCGTTGCCTGCGGGGTGGTAAGGTGATGAGAGTATTCTTTTGATGTGCCATTTTTCAAAAAAGTCGGTGACCTTCTTTCCAAAACGACATATGATGTTTTTCCATATGAAGGTGATCATTTCCTATTCGCGTATTTGGGCGAATGCTCCTGCTTCTACCCATTTAGAGAAATAATCAGTTTTAAGAGAAATCATACGCTACCTCATCCCGCCGGGAGGGGGGCCCATAATATCCATTCCCTATTTGATGAACGGCCAAGGGGAAGTTACTAAGTGTATGTGTTCGCCTGCTTGGTGGATCATTGGGGCGTATTTTTGGCAATACTCACATTTTTTCACGAAATTTGCGGCCTCCTATTTCATGGTGGGCCAGTAATACCCTGCCCGTATAAGGCATCTGGCTAAAGCTCGATTGCCGGAGTGAGCTCCATAGTGGCCTTCGTGTACTTCTTCAAGGACGCGCCGCGTCTGATTTGGGCCTAAACATTTCGCTAGAGGGCTGCCGTATGTCCTTTTGTACAGGTCATTGTGAATGATGTTGTATCTGGCTGCTTGCATTCGCTGCTTCTTGGCCTCTTTTTTATCATTGGGGAGTACGCCATCCTGCAAATATGTAATAATACGATTGCGCCAATCCAAGTCAGGTTTATAGTTCTTACCTCGATTTGATCTATCAACGAGTTGAGGTGGTGGACCACATTTCTTTCTCCTATTGTAACATTTTTGGTGGCTGTGGCTAATTTAGTGAGGCCGTCCGCCTTAGTGTTCTATGCTCGGGGAATCTGGTCAAGTTGACATTCGCCAAACTCGGGTAGTAGCTTGCAGATTTCGGTCTGATACTTTTGTAACCTTTTCTCCTTGATTTGGAAAGTCCATGTGACTTGGTTGACCACGAGTTGAGAATCGCAGCGCAATCTGAGCTGCTTCGCCCCGTATTTGAGTGCTAGTCTCAATCCTACAATTACGATCTCATACTCAGCCTCGTTGTTAGTCATGTCCGGGCATCTTATGGACTGGCGAATCACTTTGCCTGTTGGGACTTCGAGTACGAGTCCCAACCCATATCCTGACGCATTAGACGCGCCATCGGTGTAGAGGACCCACAGGTCTTGTGTTCGGTGAGAAGCATGGATGGCTTCTTTTTCGACTTCAGGCATTATTTTCACACTGAAGTCGGCGACGAAGTCTGCGAGGACTTGTGACTTTATTGTCGTTCGCGGCTGATATGTTATATCGTGCTCCCTCAGTTCGATGGCCCATTGGGCCAACCTGCCCGATAGCTCGAGTTTATGTAAAATGCTTCTTAAGGGGAAAGTCGTGACGACCGAGATGGGGTGGCATTGGAAATACGGTCTAAGCTTTAGTGAAGTTACGACTAAGGCCAGAGCCAATTTTTCAAGATGGGGATATCTTGTCTCGGCATCGACTAGTGTTTTGCTAATGTAGTAGATGGGAGATGGCGTACCTTTATTTTCTTAGACCAGGACTGCGCTCACAGCTACTTCGGACACAAGAGGGGCTATCCCGGTTCTGGCTTTGTAAGCAACGGTGGCGAGGACAAGTACAACTTTAACTTCTTCAAGGCTTGGACGCACTCAAAGGTCCATTGGAGGCCGTTCTCCTTTTTGAGTACGCCGATAAACTTATGGCACCTATCGGAGGATCGGGAAATGAACCTTGAAAGGGCGACGATACGGCCAGTCAACCTCTGGACCTATTTTTTGGTGGTTAAGTGCTCTGGTATCCCACCGATGGCCTTGATTTGGTCTGGATTGACCTCGATACCTCGTTGCGACACTAGGAAACCCAAGAATTTTCCTGAGGCCATGCCGAATACACATTTTTCAGGGTTCAGTTTCATGTCGTATTGCCTGAGTATGCGGAAGGCTTCTCTCAAGTGGTCGAGATGATCTTCTTTCCATCGTTTTGCCGAGTTGGTCTTTGAACATCTTTGTCACCAACCTTTGGTAAGTTGCCCCCGCATTTTTCAGTCTGTAGGGCATGATCCTATAGCAGTACGTCCCCTGGTGGGTGATGAAGGTGGTATTTTTCTGGTCCTCTTCCTCCATGAGGATCTGATTATAGACCGACTAGGCATCCAAGAAACTTAGTAGCTCATGCCCGGCCGTTGCATCGATGAGTTGGTCGATATGAGGTAATGAAAATGAATCCTTGGGGCAAGCTTTATTCAGGTCAATGAAATCTATGCACATCCGCCACTTGCCATTCTTTTTTTTCACCATGACTACGTTGGCGACCCATTGGGGGCACTTCGACTCCCCGACGGAGCCATTTTCCAATAATTTTTCCACTTCTTTGCGTACTGCATCATTAATTACGGAGTTGAACTTACGCCTAACCTGCCACATCGGGGGGTAGAGTGGATCGACGTTCAGTTTGTGCGTGGCGATTTCCTTTGGGATACCTGGCATATCTGCATGGCTAAAAGCAAACAAGTCTGTGTTAGCAGTTAAAAATTCATGAAACTTACCCGGTTCTTGAAGTTTGCAGCCAATGTAAGCTTTCTTGCTGGGGTCGTTGTCGTCTAATTGAACGGGGTCGAGGTCCTCTATGGTCGATCTTGTGGCCTCGACCATGTCGGGGTCTCTGATGACGTCCTCGCATACCGACCTCGACCTTGTTGATTGCTATGCCTATTTTTCTTTATCCTTTTTTTGTTAAGTAGTCGTACAGTCTAGGGCGATGTGGTAATATTCTAGGGATGTGCGTTGTTCCCCTCGTATACTGAATATTCCTCATGGAGTTGGAAATTTGATGACTTGGTACAAGCTGGAGGGGATGGCTCTCATGGTATGTATCCATGGTCGCCCTATTATGGCATTGTATGTCATGCCCTGGTCCATGATGTGGAATATGGTTTCCAGAGTGACTCCATCCGCCAAGACGGGGAGTGTGATCTCGCCGGATTTTCGCTCAACTGCATTGTTAAAGCATGTTAGTGTGATGCAGCATGTCACAATCTTGTCCTCGAGTTTCATTTGTGCGAGTACTTGAGGATGGATAGTACACGCGTCGCTCCCATCATCTAACATAATCCGTCTAACGTCAGTAACTAAAATTTGTAAAGTGATAACGAGAGCATCATAGTGAGGGAAAGCCAAACCGTCAGTATCTGACTTATCGAAAATGATACTTTCTTCGAGTTCATCATACCATTTGTGGGTGATTGACCGTTTGAGCTTGTGGGTTGTGGTGAACTTCACACTGTTGATAGAAGCGTCATCCCCGCCACCGATGATCATATGGATAGTGCGGGCTGGCGAGGGTGGTTTTGGCGGCCCTTGATGTTGTTCGCATCCCCTGGCAAAGTTGGTCCTTCCCCGACCGCTCAACAATTCTTTGAGGTGTCCATGTCGCAGCATGTTTATGACCTCCTGTCTTAGGGCGATGCAATCTTCAGTTTTGTGTCCTCGCTCTTGATGGAACTCGCATAGGGCATCTGATTTTCTGGTATTCGGGTCTGACCTAATCTTTTGTGGCCACTTCACCTCTGGTCCGAGCTTCTTCAAGGCGTAGACTATCTCTGTAGGTGACACACAAAAATTGTGAGCGGATAATAAAGGGAGCATACCTCTCTCATTCTGGTGAATCCCTGTCCTTGATCGGGGTGGGCCTTCTTCATGGCGGGATGAGGATGCAGCGATGGTTCTGACGTATGGGAGATGTCATTCCCGATTTGGTCATGAGGCCACGGGGTCTCTTCTGATATCATTTTTTCGATCTTTTCTGGATTCTGCTTGCACCTAGGTCAGTCGATGGGTCAGCCCATTGAGGTCGTCTTCGTCTGCTCGAACTTCGGCATAATATGCGTTATGTATTTTGTCCCATGTCGTTGGGGGATATTTCATAAGCTGACTTAATAATTTTCTTGTCGCCCTCAAACCATTTCTGCTTAGCCCGTTTTGAAAAGCCGTTACCGACATCCCTTCCGATACATTGGGCAAGGTCATTCTTACTCGGTTGAAACGGGCGAGGAGGTCCCTTAGCCCCTATCTCAGAGACTGTTGGATAGCAAAGATGTTGTTGACTCTTGCCTCAGCCTTCTTGGCCCGGCATGGGCTGTTACGAACTTATCAACCATTTCCTCAAAGGTTTCGATGGAACGTGCATGCAGTTGCGAATACCAGGTTAATGCGCCTCCCGTGAAGGTTTCGCCGAATTTCTGTAGCAGAATTAAGGATACTTGTTCCTTGGCAAGGTCATTACCTTTCACGGTAGTGACGTAGTGGGTCACATGATCCTCGGGGTCGGTTGTGCCATCGTATATTTTCAGATAGGGTGGCATTTTAAAGGTCTTTGATATGGCATGTGGGGCAACATTATCACTATATGACTGCTCGATAAACCGACCGGAATCTCTCTTCGGAAATAGCTTAGGAGCGCCCGGTATTTTATCGACCCTTTCTTGGTGTTCTCTCATTTGGTCCCGAAGTGCCTTGTTCTAGTTTTCCATTTCCTCCATCCTTTTCAGAATGGCCGTGAGAGTGTCGTCACCTGCATTGTCAACGACATTGTGAGTAATACCTGTCGTCTTGGGAGGAGGAGGAGGAGGTTGATCATGTTGCTCGTCCACTGGTGGCGTAACACAAGTTCTCGCATTTTCTGCGGCCACGTCCCGAGCGAGCTTATGAAAGACGCGGGTTAGTGTATCGGTTAGCCAGGCCTCAAGGAGCTTCTTTATCGCCGGTGGTGCCTGCCATCCCACGGATGTGGAGGCTGTCTTACCAAGAGATTTTGTGATGTTGCAGTGGGGAGGGGTGATCCACCTCGCCTAGAAGAGGCATTAGGCGTCGTGTCCTCGTCCACTGCTTCAGAGCTTTCGTGGATGATGATCATGAGGTTGGTTGGGAGGTCACTCATTATTCTCATTATTTCTTCTCCTGCCATATTAGATCTATGCATGTAAAGAGAAAAGGGTTTTTTTTTTTTTTACGTTAGTGACCAGTGTCGATTGTAGATCTAGAAGAAACTAAAAGACTTAACTAGAAAATCCCCACAAAATCCCCAAACTGTTCGACCAAAAAGTATAACTTTCCGCTAAATTATTAAATTTAAGTAATAATAGGTTAAGTCTAGTTAAAGTTAATAACTCTAGATTCAAATCTGAAAAACGTGTGGGAGATGGGGACAGATCCCATAAAAGGTTGATGACAATAAGTACAAAATATTCTTAAAGAGTGAGTAATAATGAAGATGTAACTAGCAATAAATAACAATAAATGCATTTAAGTAAATATGAGGAATGATTCACCCAATAATGGATGGATTGGACGAATATTTCTCATGACAATGATGAATGACAGATAGATCCGAGATTTTCTTTGATCAATCCTCGGATCTGGTAAAAAGGTGTGAAATAATATGAGCAAGAATCTTGATAAAAAAAGTGATCTTTGTATTTTTGTCAGAGAGAGAATCTTCCTTTGAAAAATGTTCCTATCAAATGAATATTACATGCCCTTATTCCCTTTTTTTTCCTTATATATTTGACACATATCCCTAGCAAACCTTAATAGTATAAGTGCAGAGAATATTCTCTCTAATATCCTATTTTAAAAACTAGCGGTCATTATTCTTTACACGATGCACGACCTTGGTCATGGTTGACATCTCGGCCACGAATCTTGCCTCTTCCTGTTCGAGCTCGACCGACTTTTTCCTTAATGTCGTATTATGCTAAATATACTTAAGGCGGATTTTGGCCTATACAATAATGATGGATAGATCACATAGGTTCAGATCGCGCAACTGATAGAGAAAGCAATAAATTATCCTACACAACAATAACAACAATCCAATATAATCCCACTAGTGGGGTCTGGGGAGGGTAATGTGTACGCAGACCTTACTCTTACCCTGGGGTAGAGAGGCTGTTTTCGATAGACCCTCGGCTTCCTCCCTCCAAGAACTCCCCACCTTGCTTTTGGGGTGACTCGAACTCACAATCTCTTGACATTAAAAGCAATAGTATAATTTTTATCCAATGCAATATAAAGACACGTTGATGAACAAAGCATCCCACGTCAACTAGGATTTGAGAAAGTACTACGTAGGTATGTAGGCAGCCTAACACATACAAGCACAATGCATGTATTAAATTGTGATAGTTTGTTATCATTAAATGATAAATTAAGATAAAATACATATTTAATTACTCCTACGTATTATGGTAAACTTTACATTATAAAAGGAACATGTGCAGTGGTGCACTAGATGTATGCTAAGTATTTTTCGAATCCTCGACGGAGTGAGTAATTGATAAAAATATTGGCCTCATTTGTTTGCACTTAATGGTGGTCTGAATCTTAATTATTCAGATTTCCGACATTAAGTGTATTTATTTTTAAAGTCCGAATCTTAATTATTCAGATCTTAATCGTTAAGTGTGTTTATTTTTTTTATTTCACAATCACTTAATGAGTCTGAATAGATCTGTATGATTAAAATCTGTAACAGAGACTTAATTTTATTAAGATGCTATCATCCATATTTATTATTAACAACCGCCATCGCCTACCATTATCAACTACCACCATGCCGTCCACCACCACTATACTCAACTACCGCCCCATCAACCTCATCATAGCTGCCACCATTGTCGACTACCACCACCCACCATCCCCACCACTCTCAACATCATCATTCTCAATGACAACTAACACTCATCCACCTCAACTACTACAACTAACCACCCCATTACCATCAACAACCATAGCTGGCACTGTCCATCATTATAAACTACCACCGCCCATCACCATCTTCCTCTATCACAACTACCACCACCAACACTCGTTATTATTAACGATCACCACCCACCACCACCATCCTCAATCAAAGTAGCTACCACTACCAATCACCACTAGCTACTACCCTAAACTACCACCATCAACCAAATCTACCTCCAACCACCGTTTTTAGTCGGCATTCAAAAGCACTATTATTAGCCATTACCACCAGCAACTATCTTATCATATTTTAAAAAACTATATATTTTATTGATAAAATATTAGATTAATTAGTATTTTATTTGAATTTTATGTTTATTAATTTTCAAATAAAGGTAAATTTTATATATTCAGATATTAAAAATCAAACAGTTTTAATTATTTAATATTCAGATTTTAATACACATTTTAATATTCAGATGTGTATTGAAATTCGAATATTTAACCTTAATACACATATTCACGCGTTTTAATTTTAGCACCTTGACATGCATATAAGTTGAAAACCCTATACAATACAAGTTCACCTTTATAAAGGCACACAGCTGACGGCCAAAACCCAAAAATCTCCTACTATTCCTTTGCTCTCTTCTTTCTTCCTAAAACTATGGCCCCCAAAAGCAAATCTAGCTTAGTAGACCAGCCTCCTTCTGCTTCCTCTTCTGAAGAACAGGACACACAACAAGCAGAAGAATCCCAAGAAGAAGAAGAAGCGCAATCCGAAGAAGAAGAATCTGGTGAAGAAGAAAGTGAAGAAGAAGAAGAAGAACCCAAAACAGCCCCTCCTCTTGAAAAAAAACCCACTTCCCAAAAACCCCTTCAAACCCCACAAAACAAACCTCAGTCTTCTTCTTCTTCTGAGTCCGGAACTGAAGATGGGTCAGGATCCGATTCCGATTCCGATTCGGGTCAATCCCAACCTTCCCCTTCTGCTTCCGACTTCACCGTCAAGCCCAGTATATCCGCTGCAAAATCCCCATCAAAACCCACTTCCAAGAGGCCTCAAGAAACCCAACAACAACAGGCCCAAAAAGAAAAACAATCAAGGCCCAATAAAAAGCCCAAGATTTCTGAAGAAGATAGTAAGGTTTCTGAGGAGAAGAAATCAGCTGCTACTACACCTAGCAGGCTATGGAGTGATGAAGATCAGCTTGCTATACTCAAAGGTATGGCTGAATTCAAAGCCCAAAAAGGTTCTGAACCAAATGCAACTGATATGTCTGCTTTTCATGACTTTATTAAAGGGAAATTGCAAGTTGAAGTTTCAAAAAGTCAAGTTACTGATAAGCTTAGAAGGTTAAAAAAGAAATTTTTAACTAATGTGAAAATTAGTGACGACCCTGTTTTCTCTAAACCTCATGATTATTTAATGTTTGAGTTTTCTAAGAAGATTTGGGGTGGTGCTGGAACTAGTGATACTAATGGAGTTAATGAGAATGTTAACAATGGCACTAATGGGAAAGCTAAAAAGACTGTTGATGTTGTTAAGAAGAGTACTTCTGAACCTAAGAAAAGTGCTAAAGTTAGTACCTTTACTAAACCGAAGGATGATGAGAAGCCTAAGGAAGACGAGAAACGGGCCGCTGTAAAAGAGGTAGATAAGGAGGATGTTGTGGTAAAGGGTGATGATCAACGGGATTTTCGGTCTAAGTATCCAAATTTAGCTGCATCCTTTAGTATGCCGGCCATGTCTGCTATCTTTCCGAATGGTGTTGATATATTTAAGGAGAATATGAATTTGATTGGTAGTGACAAGGCTAAGGTGTTGGAGGAGAAGTGGAAGAAACTGCACGATGATGAAAATGACATTATGCTCAAGCGCTTAGATTTGATTAGAGAGCATTACAAATTGGTGGTTGATGCAAGGAGAGGTAACTAGATGTTGATGGATTATTTTGTTCTTTTTGATGCAAACATTTAGGTACCGAGTCTGGAGCTTTTACTTTTTTGTTTCATATATTCTTGTCTCTCAAGACAATTTGTTCTTCGTGTTAATGAACTTATGTTTGATCCTGCAAGTTAGATTTTCTTTTTAGGTTTATTCGTACATGTTATTGCTTCTTTAGTTTTATTACAAGTGAAATGGTTTATGTGGGATCTTTAGTTTTGCTTCCTCTGTTTGTTCGATTGTGATTAGCTCTATGAAAAGTTTGCAATGAAATGCATACATATTCCTAAATTTTCGTGACATTGACGTTATATATTGCAAATCATGCATCCTATCTGTATGGTGGAAGCAAGCAGATGAAGTAGAAATTCCACCAGAACAAAGTTCAATTGTCATTTCCTATTCCAGATAAAGAAACACCTAAATGGTATTTTTCTCAGTTTTTGAGCTTGGGTTGTCCTTCAACTAATTTACATCACTCATAAAGATCTATTCTTCCATTTTTTTTTTGTTCTTAACTAGGTCTACATCGCTTTCAAAAGACCTAGGTGTTAAGAGACTTTTCTCCATGTGAGATTAGGTGTATCTTATCCCCTGTTAAAATCTCAGTTATCGTATTGTGAAGCCTATAGACCAGTGCATTTGGAGGTCTGCATAAGACATGGCGAAGCTATCTCAGGCGATTTTCTCTCACTTTATCCTCTATATGTGCTACCTGCACTGTAACTTTTTCCAATTTACCTTATCAAAAAGAATTGTCCAGCTTTATAGGATCATACGTCTCTTTTAATCTGTTCTTCGTCGACTTTTATGAACTTTTTGAGCCCTTGTGAGATGACACTTGCTGCCATATAATATTGTCAATTATGTAATCATTCTATCCTTAAGTAAGTTGTATTGCACGGAACCGTTGTAGCATTTTTTTCATGTCAGCCATCCTAGTTTAGTTGTATGGTTATATATCTGTCTGTCGTACCTTTTTCCCGGGAGACTGAAACTAGATATCCAAATTGTTCCGTTAAGCACCATAAGTCCATCTAATCTCACTTCACCACCTTCATTCTATTTATGGTGCAACATCCCACCCTTTCATCTTCTCTCCTCTGGCCTCTGTCCCAATAGAATTACTTTGCACCATTCTTTGTTGGTGCTTGCTGAAACTTTTACTTCAGCTGCTGGATTTGGATATTTACTTGATGCACATTTATGTCTCTCTTGAGCAGTGGGCCTATCTGAAACAACCTCTCTACCGTCAAGGTAGGGGTAAGGTCTGCGTACACACTACCCTCCCCGGACCCTACTTGTGGGATTACACTGGGTTTGATATTGTTGTTGTACTTGATGCAC
Organism: Nicotiana tomentosiformis; assembly: GCF_000390325.3. NCBI lineage: Eukaryota > Viridiplantae > Streptophyta > Magnoliopsida > Solanales > Solanaceae > Nicotiana > Nicotiana tomentosiformis. The sequence continues at coordinate 18,809,066 of NC_090818.1, forward strand.
ATTTATCTTATATGCTGAGTTTTTCTGCTGCTTAAGTTAAAAGGTGTTGGACTTCATTCGCTGGAAAATTATACTATGTAAATAGAGTAGAAATGATCTTTTTTGGTTATACCCGAGCTGTTGAATCCCCTTGTTATGTAGAAGAATTCAAGTATAGTAGTAAATGGGTTTCGAAATTACTTTGGGTCATAGGTTCGACTTCCAGCTTGACATCCTAGAATTTTTTTGAATCCCCTTGTATAAATTTCTGGTTCCCCTAGATTTTATTCATAGCTGGAATGCTCACGTTTATGTGCAGTCATGAAACTTTGATTGTTCTGACGGAGCTTATTGTTATATAAATCATATATTTAGTGCATCATTCTGTATTTCTTTTAAAATAAGTATGTGGTGCTTAAGCGAGTAGCATTTGCAGCACTCATTCAATTCTTTGGAATTCATCAGAATACATTTTCTCTTGATACAGCTGGTGTGATCTTAGTCATAACAGTATCTTTAGGATGGGCTAATATATTGGTGTGTTAGCTGCTTATTTTGCTCTATATTCTTTCCTTTGACGGTTCATTTTCTATTTCTTAATTATTCTTTCCTTTTAGAGTTTCAATTTTTTATTTTAATATTCTTTACTTGTTTTCTTAAGCTGATGATAAGGGCCTACCAGTGAGAGTTGTTAGTTTAAAATGAGCATGATCAAATGGTTAAGACCATTCAGTGTAGCTGATAAATTTGGCTAATAATCAATAAGAGTAAGTGGCTAAAAATAAGTTCTAGAGGTTTAATATTTTAGTTTAAATTACCAAATAAAAGAATATTTTAATTTTAAAACTGAAAGTGTGAGGCTGGCTCTATATTAACTTAGAAACCATAAGTTGTTGCGACAATGGACCTTTTCTCCTGTTCTGCTAACTAAGCCATTTTGGACCAAACGCATTGGCATGTGATGCTCAAATTAAACGAGCAAAATAGAGAATTGGCCGGTCTGCAGAAACTAATTGTAAAATGTATAAAATATATAGTATATTTTTTGTATATAATATACATATATACAAAAAAATATACATTTTATCGGCTACATTATTTTTGAGAGTGCCTAAAAATATACATTTTTCAATCAAACAACGATATAGCCCTTAGCAAAAAACATATCAAGAACATTGATTATCAATAATAGTCTTCAATACTAATTCTTCTAACTATGATCCACAATCATAGGCTAAGCCAGAGAGTTTCACTCTACCAAAATATAACCCACCCCCCCCCCCCCCCAAAAAAAAAAAATGAACTAGGTAGAAAATCAAGAACTTGCAATCTTAAAAAAGGGTTTGCCGTGGGAAAAGAAGTTGATAATATTGGACTAAGGGGCGAGTATCATTGAAGCTGTGGTAAAATATGCAACGGAAAAGATGGCATGGACAAAACACAAAATTCCACCAATAGAGAAGAAGTGATGATGTGAAAACCCACAGGAAGCTCTTGACTTGTTGTTTGCCATCGTCCCAATTACAAGCAGTCCCATTGCTATTGCCATTATGATCCTGAAAACCCCCCGAAAGCATATTAGCAACATGTAGGGACATTTTTTGACTCTTTAAGTCTTTTCTGCTCAATGGTTTTGTCAAAAAGTAGGATAGGTTTAATTTTCTGAATTCTGTCCTTTTGATTACACGGTAACATGTTTGCCTCAAATCATGGACAATATTCTTGATTGAATATCCATTACCTTTACCCCAACCCAACGAGGAACTCTTCAAGATATTATTATACCAATAAATATGAAAATAAACAAACACTTGACTTAGTGGAGGAAATGTGTTGTTGTTTCTTGTTTGCTCATATAATTTTATGCAATCTTCACCCCTTGAACTAGATATTGAGGTGGAGTTAGTTTATCAATTATTAACACCCTCCCGCATTTCCTTGCAAATATAACCAAAGTAAATCAAAACAAAATAACAAGATTGGTTTTAAAGTACTTTTCCAGGATTGATGAATGAAGGGGTTGAAGACATACCAAGTAAAAACAAGACAAGCCATTGATAGTTGCCTACTTGGGGGTGCTTTCTTAATATCATCAGTAGCGCAAACGCTGCAACCTCCAAGAAGATTGGCAAGAACATGTGCTATTGCAAGAAGACAAGTTGCAGCTACACCTAGTACAAATGCATCATGACTTGGCTCTTTACACTCGAACAACCATAACCTCAGGTGCTTTTCCTGTTTCAATATCCACAAAACAATAACAAAACCTGAGTTATATATACTGATAATATAAATATTTATTTACTATCACAGTAATTTTATCGATGTTATTTTTCAAATAACTAGTTTCGCTTATTGTGGACAGTTACATGTAGTAAATCTGATGGTATAAAAGTTCTTTTATTATATCAGTGTGAAGAAGTTAAACTCAAAACAGAATCAGATACGATCAAACACAAATTTTTCTATGGGGGTTTGAGGATGTGTCATGCTTGCATTGCTGTTTGGAGGAGATATACCTGGTTTTGAGCTGCTTCTGCTTTGATTCCAAGAATCCCAGCTATCGCGTCTAAGGCCACAATCAGTAAGCATGCAAAAATACCAAACATCTTAGCCATTTTTTCATAAACTTCTAGGACCTTCAAACAAAAAGAAGGCAAGGACTTTCAACAGGAAAAATGTAGTATGTTTTCAGGGTTAGTCCCTCTCTTTAGTTCTGGGATGTGAAAAGAGTAAAAGCAATTTGATACAACTCTATTTACATTAGATATACCTTAGTATAAATAGTAAGATCTATTGAAATGGGTTCTTAGTAATGGTATAAAACATAATAATACCAAAGTGTATCTGTAGCTTTTAAGAAAAGCTTCTTTTGTCCATACAATGCTAGCTTTGTTTGTGCTTTTTTGCCTACTTTTTCCTTCTGTTGGGATTCCCTATATTGCATACAAAAAAAGTTGGGTATAAACCAGCTAAGGAGTAAAGAATAATGTGGCTTAGGCATCTATCAATTAATGAAATGTAAATCGGTGTGTTTCCATTTGCTTTTTTTACTTTGAAATTAAGGTACACAGAAAATTACTTTACCCTCCACACCTCAGAATTGGTAAATTTATCTAATTTTGATTTAGGACAAACTCAAATCACGATTCATTTCATTCTTTATTTTGAATTTATGAAAACATGTCATTTGAAATCTTAGAGATCTGAATTCTATTAATTTTAAATCTTCTAGTATTAAAGTATAAATCCCTCCTACTGAATAAACTCCAAGTACATTACTTGAAAACCATTTTCTTTAAATCCTAAATTTCTAGTAATATTTATAATTTCATCTAAATTACTCAATTTCATAAGCTTATATTAATAAAATAATACGATCACGATGCTAGAGAAAAGGAAAGGATCGAAAGGGAGAAAAGAAGATCTACAAGAATATTTTAAGTAGTTTGCACAAGCTAGCATCAGTGTTCCTTGAGCAAGAAGCAAGAATCTATAGGCTTTCATACAACTAAAAAGCCAGTTCCCCACAAGATTAGACAGTACGAGAAGCCACTTTTTGCTCATTAGACAAGAGGGGTTGCTCTGATGGTAAGCAACCTCCACTTCCAACCAAGAAGTTATGAGTTCGAGTCACCCCAAGAGCAAGGTGGGAGTTCTTGGAGGGAAGGATGCCGAGGGTCTATTGGAAACAGCCTCTCTACCTCAGGGTAAGAGTAAGGTCTGCGTACACACTACCCTCCCCAGACCCCACTAGTGGGATTATACTGGGTTGTTGTTGTTGTTGTATTGTATACATATAATGACTATGGAAAAAAATTATTTTGTTTAGATATTGACATTTTGGAGGATTCAATACGAGTGGCATCATTTTGGAGAGTCCGCAACATAGATCTATATAATCGCACCAACCACTGAAACTAAAAATAGTCAGCTATGTATAATATATGTATAATGCTTATATAATACATATAATCGTGTATAATTAATATATATCAGCTAGAAAAATTAAATATTAAATCTGGTCAGTTATTTATGTAAAGATCCATATTGGAACCAAATTGTCAAAATGGCATGATATAGCCATTTTTACGGGTGGTTATTGAAAGATAGTATGTGCTTGCAAAGTTATTGAAAAGTAGTCACCGTTTAATACGGAGATAAAATTTGGACAAAAGTAAATATGAAAAGTTCCAGCATAATATGTTGGATTATGGAACTCCTGCGTATAAACTTTTAGTATTTTCTATTGGAGCTCCATCGCATTATGAATCCCAGTATAATTGTGTTGAAATTTCATATGTAAAAAATTTGAATTCCAACATGTTATGCTGGAATTTTTACGGATTTTTCAGGGCATTTTTGTTCGGATTTTATTTTCACATGAAAAAGTCGCTAAATTTCGATTAATTTTAAAACTATGACTAATTTTCAATTGGCTATCGTAAATCTGGCTATTTCTAATTCCCAACCAAATTGGGTCAGATATAAAATTGGAACTTACTTTGTGCACATGCTAGAATTTCGGCAATTGATTGGATCTTCTACCAGAGTACCATGTCTAGACACAACAAATTCTAGACACAGTCCATAACAATCAACAAAGTATCACACCCTGAACCTGAGCCTGGACGTAACACGGCACTCGGTGCCTAACTACATGTGATATAGCGAACCAACTGGTTGACTAAATCAACATGTGATATCATAACATATTGAATGCGGAAGATAAACTAGCACATGCTGATATACTGAAAGTCTGAATGATATAAATCAAAAAGCAGAAACACTAATATAATTCTGAAACATATATGTAGCAAACATTGCTTAACATGAAAAGCTTGCGACTCTATCTAACTGTTACTCTAGTCTATGAAGCCTCTAATGAAGTACTGAAAACACTGACTGTCTGAAAATACTGAAGGACTGCAAAGTAATGATAATGTCCCGAAAGAACTGGGGCTCACCGAATAACTGGTACGAGAATCCTAGCACTCTGAATCATCAACTTGTAAATTATTGCCTGCATCGTGGGCCTCGGGCAAAAGAGACGTCAGTACATTTGAATTGCACTGGTATCTAAAGCAACTAAAAGAAAGAACTGTAAATGTTGAAACTGAAACTGAGCTGATACTAGCGAACTGATAACTGAAATGATAACCGTTGAAACTGAAACTGCATTGATAACTGATAACTTATAACTGATAACTGAAATGATAACTGATAATTGAAATGATAACTGATAACTGAACAAAGGAAGTAAGGATATGAATACTCCCTCTTCTGAATGATGAACAACTTGTTTATCTGAATAAACTATAGCCTCGGGCCCAATATATATGTGTACAAGTTACGGTCTCAGGCCCAAGTATACGTATACATAACTACGGCCTCAGGCCCAAAAATACATAAAGCATAAACTACGTCCTCAGGCCCAAACATGCATAAAGCATAAACTATGGCCTCAGGCCTAAATATGCATAAAGCATATAAACTACGGCCTCAGGCGCAAATACATGTGTTCAACATTCAGGGATTTAAATTCAGGAACTGAAAATCATACTGCAATATGTGATGCTGAAATACTGAATCATATTGAGTTACATGATACTGAAATACTAAATAGGACTAGTCTGAGACATGTATTCTTGAATTGATTATGAAAACTGAAACTTCAATTGTTTATGACATACTGAGTAATCTAGACTGAGACTCATGGGCATCAAACCCAAGTCTATATTGATTACGCACTGAGCTCACAACGTTCAGAATGAAAGTCATGAACGAGTTATGAAGCTAGAGAATAGAAGTTCTGCAACTATTCAAGGAACTAGGCTTAACTATATCTCTGAGGCAATTAGTAACGTTGTAAAAAAAATATAGTGTAGGGAAAATCATTAACATTTTCAAACATAGAGAGTTAACCTCACATAGCTTAACTTCTTACTATTGAGCGTAATATAAAATTTGCCAACCCTTTCAACTTTAATCTATATCAATACAAGTCAAAGGGATTCCATATTAGGAATAATACTCATGTTTTGGTCACTTAGGCATTTTATCAAATACCTTATGGGCATAAAGCCTCATAGCCCTCATTAATGGTGTTTCTGCACCCAACAGGCCATTCTCTTGCTCCTAAATAAATTCTAAAATCTCAAATTTCTTATAATCAATATCATTCTTCTTCATCCATAAGATAAACAACACCCTTAATCAATAATCAACAATCAATAACCCAAATATATAATTGTTTATGCTTTTCTATCAAACTCATCAACTCATATCTCATGAACGTAGAGTTTATAATCATTAATCCAATGGTATAATCAATGAGAGGTTGAAGACATTACCTTTTTGAAGTTCAATCCTCTTGAATTGGAGTTCTAGAGTTTCTTCTCTCAACAATGATGCCCCAATCGAATATCTAATGATTTGAAGGGTTTACCCATGTTAATAAGGTGTTGGAGAATTAAAATTAACTTAGAATCACCATTAGAACTCACCTTGGATGGTGGACGGACCTTTGAGGAGTTAGGTTCTCGAGAGATTCCCTTTCTAGAGCAAGTTTTTGTATTTTGGGGTGTGGAGGACAAGGTAGGGCTTATAAAATGACCCCCCGAGTGCGCTCCAGCGCACCTGAAGGCCCAAACGTGCACCTAAACGTGCAGCAGCGTAGTAGCACTCACAAGTGCACGGCCGCGCACGGGACCATCTTGGCGCACATACTGCACATTGCCCAGTAAAACGCACATAACGTTTTGTACAAAGATTCGTTAGGGCTTCATAATATATATATTTGGAAAGATATTTCAAAGGGATACAGCTTTCATGTTTTGCGTTTTCTCCAATTCCTAACATAAATCCATGAAATTAGGCTGAAAGACAGACCTACCTTAAACTTAGTCGATTTTATCGAATCTTATGCACCTCACTCTCCGTCTTGATTCTAAATGACTATTTCCACCCATACTCATCCCTATAATACTTCATATATCTAAAATATAACATTAATACTCATTTAACATGTCCACGCCTAGTCCGAATTTACGGAGTATTATATTATTTCCCCCTTGGGATCATTCGAGGACGAATGATTGTCCTGACTGTAACTATGGCTAGCATTGGACCTTAAGCGGGTTTGGTGGAAACATGTGAACACTGAACTTTCATGAACATTTGCATACTAAACTGAATGAATACATAATTAATGAACTGCTGAGATACTGAACTCACTGACTACTACATTGACTGAATATTGAGCTGACCGAATACTGAAAGACATGGATATTATAATATAAGGTCTGAATGAAAAGGTTAGTTACCTTTAACATTTCTCCAAAACACCTGCCAGCTATCATAGCATAACACAAGCCTCACAGGGCATCATAATGTGCATAACATGAAATATATACGTGAATACTGGTCTGCCATAGATACGTGAATACTGAACTAACGTGGATATATGAATATTGAACTGGCACGAATATTTGAGTACTGAACTGACATCAATATCTGAGTACTAAGCTAGCATGAATATCTGAGTACTAGACTGACATGCGTATCTGAGTATTGATCTGACTTGAGTATCTGAATATTAAACTGACATGAGTATCTAAGTACTGGAAATTTGAATGTCACAACATGACACGTGAAGTATTGGGTGTACAACCGCTATTTCTGATGGCAACTCCAACTCATAAACTATTTGTCCGATCTTTTGCAGGATTCTATATGGCCCAATATAGCGGGGACTAAGCTTCCCCTTCTTCCCAAATATTATAACGCCTTTCATAGGCGAAACTTTCAGAAACACCCAATCATCAACTTGGAACTCTAAGTCTCTACGCCGCACGTCCGAATATGACTTTTGGCGACTCTGAGTTTTCTTCGAACGCACATGAATCAACTTAATTTTCTCTATATCATGATAGACCAAATCTGGTCCCAACAACTCTACTTCGCCAACTTTGAACCAACCAATTAGCGATCTATACCTTCACCCATACAGAGCTTCGTTCGATTCCATCTTGATACTAGAATGGTAGATGTCTGAATAATGTGCTCTGCCTGGCCATATTTTTTAGGATGAAAAACTTGTGCCTAATCCTTTCTGAAAGAACTTCTATAAAATTGTTTTAAACTAAGCACCACGGTCCGAAATGACAGACAACGGAGTCCCATGTAATTAGACGATTCCTGAATGTATAACTTGGCATAATCTTCTGCTGAATCTGTGGTCTTTTCTGGCAAGAAGTGTGCTGACTTGGTAAGTCGATTTATAATCACCCAATCAAATCATGCTTTCAAAATGAGCAAGATAATCCTGTTATAAAGTCCATATTTACCATCTCCACTCAAGAATATGTGTATTCTATAGTAAACATTGGGTTTTCTGCTGCTCGACTTTCACTTGCTGATAATTCGGACACTTGGCCAAAAAGTTTGGGACGTTCCTTTTCATGTCGTTATACCAATAAATCTCCTTATGACCATGATACATCTTTGTGGAACATGAGTAAATAGAATACATGAAATTCTGGGCTTCAAACATAATCCGCTCTTTGAGCCCATCTATGTCTGGAACGCATAGTCTGCCTTAGTACCTCGAAGTACCATCATCATCCCCTTGTTCAAAAGCCATCTTTTAGGCTTGTGAATCCCTTCTTTAAGCTGTACCCAGTAGGGATCATCAATTTATTTCTCTTTCACTTCGGCTACTAAGGAGGAACAAGTCCTGTTCTGGACAACAACTCCACCATCTTTGGAATCCGAAAGTCGAACTCCTAGCTTGGCTAAGCGGTGAACTTCTTTCACCATAGTTCTCTTGTTTGCCTCAATCATGAGCTATACTTCCCATACTTGATTGTCTTTTTAAGGTACTTCCTGAAAATACTTATAACATTGTTGTGAGCTAAGTCTTGACCCGTACTATGAAGATTAGAGTCTCGTGCAATGGCACTACCGTCATGATACCTAACTGGCATGATTTCATAATTTTCATATATCATGCTAACTATGTGGGTTTCAAATCTCCAACCAGACTTATTGACGATTTTCATATCTCTCCCTTAGAACAAAGGTTAAGGTCTTGTACTTGTGTATCATTCTCTTTTGTTGGGATCCGAACAAATTTTCTTATCTTCTGTAATTCTTTGCACTTTACGTCAATGAAGACTCATCTTCCGACTTACTTATGAGCAAGATTCCTTACTAGGAAAAACTAATTTACTTACATAAATAGAAAGCTAATGTATTCACAACTATCAAATACAATCTTGATGATTTAACTCTGCTCACATTATCAATCTTGGGGAAACCCCTTTTCGATAACTCTTAAAGGCTATTCTTCTGTAGTTTGCTCTCTTATTGCCTAGCTGATTTTTTTTCCACTGTCACTGTACTTCGGGTTTAACTTAAACTCTTTGAGTTCTAACACGTGTTCGGTATTTCAAACTGTCATCCACTCACTAGAGTTAACCTGGCTAAGTGAATCAAATCTTACCTATACTAGCTCTGCTGAAATTGCTAATTCACTGTATCTAGTCAAAACTTACTTACTATTCTTTTACTAATCACCTGCTAGCATCACGTTTTCTTCTTCTGCTTTGAATAACTAAAGTGAAGCATAAGGTCATTCCTAACTTCCCTCACCATCCGACCCTATTCTACGGTCGCATACTATCTTTTTTTATTAAACTATGTACATGGATCACACTTAGGGAATTTATCTGTCTTGAACGAAATTGGAATATCTGACACCAAACTTTTTATACACTTCAAAATTTTATCAGACTATAAACATCCGGGATAAACACTTAGTCACATAATCTAAGGGAGAACTGTCATATCTTTTATCTCATAATAATAGATGTTTCTTATAGTAACTTACTAACGTGGTACTTTCTAGTTCTGATTTGAACAAATCTGAACAACTTAAAATCATTCCCTGAAATTCAATATCGGTTGCTCTTGGTTCTCATTTCGTATATCATATCTTCTTAGTCATCTGCATGAGTCGTGCGAAAAATACATCTTTGGTAATATCAAACATGTTTGCCACCTAGGTATTTTGCCCTTAGGATCTTTTCTGTCCAAAACTATGGTGATCAATTTTGTGCCCGTTGCGATTAAATCCTTAACCTGTTACACCATGGGGTCTGACATCTAAACTATCATCATCCAACATGTGGCTCAATTTCCAAGAATTAAATGAAGTTGTTCTCGGAGGCAAAACACATACAAATACACTACTATGTACAAACTTATCCTTCAGAGTATACCATTATCTGATAAATCACTTCATGCACCGTCCAGTGAGTCTTGGGTCTTAATCCGGACCTAAAATATGCGAAGATTTCACTATAATCACTGTTGCTTACATTTTCTTTTAGCACCCATAGGCATCACTGTATACTCACAAGTCACCTTTATTTGGATACGTTGAAAATTGGAGATCTGGTAACTGAATAACTAAATACTGGCATATTAAATAACCATAAACCTGCTAACTGAAAGACTCTACACTGTTTAACACCTCGTGCACCTACCAGTGCCACCACAATCCAGTTGAACACATTAGCTCGAGTCAGACTGAAGATCCTTCCTTTTATTTAGTCAATAAGCCTTAGAACTAAATTCCAACCTATGAATTTCTCTACAAGACCTGATTCTAACATACGAACACCGTACCAATCACCACACACTGCACCAAAACATGATCATGCACTTATGTCGAAATCACACCATGCACCACATAAGTCGGTTGCCCATAGTAACATCCCCTGACCACAATAGCTGCAATTTAACGAATCTGATACCCACAACACACCTCATGACACATATTAGTCCTGTTCCAACTCTCGCAATACTGCCACGATGAAAGAGACATGTAGAAACTCATAAATACCTGCCGAATCAATAATTCATAGAGTCTCTCCTCCTTACAAAAACCATTACCTCATTCTGAACTGAATAACAATATTTTCTCTTTAATGTACCTTATATAAATCTGATTGCACAAATTTCAGGTCCAATAATCCTATCTCACCAGTACAAGCTGCGCAGGCAATAAGCCATCTCAGACACTGCCAAAAATCTTATATGACGCCCACAACGCGCCAACAAGCTACAACTCGAATGTGATACATAAGGAAAAACGAACTCTGGAGAAGGACTACCCAGCCCACGTAACAAATAAAACGGCCAAATAGATGCTGTGAACCTACCTTAGGGATGAAAAACAAGACACACAAAATAAGTGTAAGGAGCTATGCTCAACATCTAGTTGTTGCGGTGTGCAACCCGAATCGATATGACACTATTGTGGCGTGCAACCCGATCCAAACATGACAATGTTCCAGCATGCAACCCGATCCAAATAATATACCCGTGACAGCGTGCCACCTGATCTGCACATAACAATCAAGAAGAAAACACACACATCAAGCCGTAACGCTTATATTTACAAAATGCCTGAATATCGGCCACAAGCACGCCAAGTGCATAATACAAATCCTGGGGAGACAGATAGCACCATACGCTATGAAACCCAAGCATAACTAAGGTGCAATTATGACATGCATCTCGAGAGCCACCTGCTCACATAACACCACAAGCTACACAGGACCTCAACACGTGTGCGAATAATCAAGTCGCCTCACAACCCACATGGCACAATAGAGATTTACATGGAATAACTGACGACGTGAATAACATCCAATGCCCGACGACTCCTCCGTAAGTAATGCTATGACGAATGAACACGTCTGACCTGACGTAGGGCACACATTCACATTAGACCCACCAACGGACCTCAAACCGATTTCGATCATACCACACTGGACCAATAACCTTCCAAGGATCCACAACGGCCCTATTCACGACACATAAGGACAGTCGTCACATCCAAAATAAACTCACACGGTCCACAACCCAAGGAATAGAACGCCTCTCAGGCATAAACTCTTGCATTAACGATAGTACCATAATCTTCATGCTTGGTTTCAATCTTTAACAATCAAGTGACTCACATGTCACACTGATACATATTTCCCCATAGGATACTCTCACATGACCTTTCGCACCAGGTAGCAAAGTATGCATATCCATACCACCAACCGTTTTAATCTGTAAAGCAATTCCAGAACCAGCAAATCAATACACAATGCCCCTTCCACAGAACACCATTCTCAGGTGACACTAAAGAAAATGACTGCTTACTCTGAATATATGAATTCACCCTAGCTCATCCGAGCTCATGACAGTCTTGTCGACATCGAACCGCAACCTTGATCCTCAACTTTCAAATTCCCATGTCGCTCACTTCACCTATCATGCCGCTACGCGATAATACACGTATTCACCATAACCTTTGAACTACTAGTGGAATAACCACTTCATTGGCTAGAAACCTTTCACTTAGCTCATTTCAGAAGAACCAATGCAACACGCAACTGAATTCCCAAATCGCAGAAAATACAAATCTCAAGTCGTGACCTAAACTGCCATGACTCTTCCGCAATCCATTTACACAACAAGGCCATTTGAATCAAATACCTCCTAAATCAATCAAGTTATGGTGGTTGTCAAGCCCGCACTACAACCACAAACTACATGTATGACTTTACACGCCGAAGGAACTGATCATTGCCACAATCACGCCGACTCAACCATTACTAACTGACCCAACTTCTTTCAATTTACCCTTGACCTCACTTAGAAATATAATAGCTCCATTCACAACATAACGAACTCAATCTGCACTCATCCCGAGTGACCCGAATCGCGAGACCACATCGACTCAATACCCATGAATCATCTCATACCTCTTTATGCGCACAATAGCATCTCCAACTGGTGCACCCATTCTGCAAGACCTTTCGCGAGTCCAAAGCTATTTCTTCCTTTCCTCTAATACTGCACTTTAATTCTTGAACCCATTAGGACAGTTGTCGAGAGTCACCCACTCTGACCTGGTCCCAAATATAATCAAACTCCAATGCTCTACTAGCATATGAATACCCTCTCAAAGAAGCAACCGGCTGAACTCTTTTCCTTGTACATCACCTCCACAAAATCATAAGCTCTAAGTCTTCCCCAAAAACTTGAACATGCTTCGATAAAGCTGAATATAGCACACATCCATCAAATTCTTTGTTGAATCACCTATTATGTTCCTTTTTCTTAGTTATACATAATCCGCCAACGCATCGATAACCGGAAACCGCATAAGCAGACAACCACGCAATCCAATCGTAAACGGTGGGGCTCTGCCACTTAGCTTTAAGCTACCATCACATAATGCAAAACCCACAACGATTCCTCTTTCTCAATTACCATGATCTCTCACCGTTAACCCGCCAAACTTCTCGAGGTCTTTTGTTAAGCTTTTCATGAACATTCTGAATCATCAGTCACAATCACATAGAAGCTTCATCAACATCACGCAATCGCTAACCTACTCACAGGAGATAACCCACATGTGGAATTCCTTACCAACATCTTCCAACGACGTTGCACTGGGTACATCTACCACGTAATCAGTAAATTCTCCTGAGCCCATGCTTGCCCACCAGCTGTATAAATCTGTTCCTTCCCCCTTGACATCAACTGAAAGATCAACAATACCTTCCAAACTCAAATCATATTGCATCAGAAACGATAATCAAATCTTTGCACCCCTCTTCATTTCAAGCAACTCCTTTCTACCATATTCAATCTTTCTTCGTACGGTAACCATCATTACAAATAAAATCCGTAGACCAAATCACCTTCCATCACGACTCCTAAACCGTTCCACACTTTAACAAGGTACATGGCTCTCCTACCACAGAATCCATATGCTATTCTGCCGCTCCCACTTCGGTCAAACCATCTCCTTTAAGCAAATTCCTGACCTCTGTTGATTATACTTGACCTGCTAGTAGTTCAACTACGCGAGACACTTCCCACCATGTCCTCCCTCATACTTTGCTACCCAACTGCTGCCTTATACCAACTCCCTATTTGTAGTACCGGAGCTAATGAATTGCCACCAACTCTAAACCTCCTAGAAGATCATCTTTCTCGAGCCATCAACATTAGAAATACTAATTCGATTCTAAAGCGATGCACACCACTATCTCTGACAATCGCCCCTCAGGCACCATTTCACAACACCCTGCCCCAGATGCAAAATCAAGAATACCATGCCACCAGCGAACCTTAATGCGTTCAAACAAGGATGACGACACCGCATCACAATGAAAATTTCACCACGCTCGAAAATACCAAGTCTCGTTACTTCATCAATCAAACTTGAACATCCATAGTCCGATTGTCTTTCCTTTGTTGGAATTAAATGTTGAACATCTAAATCATGCACTGAAAAAAACCCTCATTTCAAGTCATTCACTGCCTCAACACATAAACGAGCACCCCACCATTACATCACTACTACGCGATAACGATGCATGAACATCATAGCAATCTATGCATATCCTCAAACCATCAAAAATACAACTACTGAGCTGAAATGATAGAACATCCTTCCGCAAAGCGACGATAATAGCCTGCCTGAACATGCAGGGAAAACATCCTGCACCACGTCTGTAGTACTACTACAACTCCTCGATGCCCAACTAATAACAAGCGTTTCACGTCGCATGAGATTTAGTAGGAAGGGATTAAAGGCACAAGCCTCAGTGGAATCAAATCGCATGATGAGGAATCAAGAAGGGAAGTGCTCCTAACAGTCTTGTAGCCTCTCGAAGATAAGTACAGACATCTCTGTACCGATCCACAAGACTCTACTAGACTTGCTCATGACTCGTGAGACCTAAGTGAACCTAACGCTCTGATACTAAGCTGTCACGACCCAAAATCCGCTAAAGGTCGTGATGGCGCCTAACATCACTATCAGGAAAGCCAACGGTGATTGATCAACTTAATTACCCATTTTTGTATTTTGAAATCATAATTTTTCCTTAATTAAATCGTATGAAATAGAGTTTACACAACTACAATAACGAACAACCCGTAGGAACTCCCAAAACCTGGTGTCATAAGTGCATGAGCATTTTCTAAGGAGTACAATAATAATACAACATATGTCCCGAATATAATAAGACAGAATAAAATAAATAGTACAATGGAGACTTAGTGGACTACGATGCGTATCCCGGAATGCAGCTCACATGAGGTCTCCTCAACAGGTGCGCCTACGCGCCAAGATGATCATCAATGAACCTGTCAGATCCTGCACATTTAGTGCAGAAGTGCAGTATGAGTACGTAAATTAACGCGTACCCAATAAGTATCTATCCTATCCTCGGAGAAGTAGTGACGAGGGGTCGACATCGACACTTACTAAAGGTCCAATAAAGTAATATAATAAAATATAATCAGATATGAGGCATACGGAAATGATGGGGTAAATCTGCAAGTTACATAATCTTCCAATTTCTTCTTTCAAAGCATAAATTTCTAAATCTTGTATTCTACATTAACAGCTCAGATAAATGTCAAGTGTCATTATCAAATAAGTAAGGAATGCCATATAAAATACCGGGCATCAGTAGAAAGTTTAGCTCATGAATATTCGGACTACTAGTGATATGACGCACGATTCTGCTGAGGTCATTCGGCCCGATCCGAAATAATGTGTCCACTGCCAAGGGTCATGCGGCACGAACCATAGATGCATTTATATACTACTGAGGCGTTCAGCCCACTCCACAAGAAAAAGAAGGAAGTTATCGAATTGCGAGACACATGTTCACAATATTGCACATGAGCATAAAATGAATATAATCTTTACCATTTCTCAAATAACTCGCCCAAAACTCAAAGTATTAAGGCTTGACCTAGTGTGCATATATTTATTTCTAAATCAATTTCAGTTATAACATCAATTAATTAAGCCAACAGAGTGAGTTCAAGTAATTCAAACATTACATGATAAGATCCTAAGTCTACCCGGACATAAACATGCTTTAGCTACGTACGGACTCTTGTCACCTCATGCGTACGTAGCACCCACAACTAATTGCACATAACAATAAATATCACTTAGGGGTAGTTTCCCCCTCACAAGGTTAGACAGGAGACTTACCTTGCTCTGAAGTTCCATAACCAGCTCCAAAGCCTCTATAACACCTCGAACCAAAGCCCGTCGATCCAAAACTATTCAAACAGTGTGCAACCCAATCGAAATGTATTCTAATACCCATAATTAATCAATTTAAACAATTCTCAACCCCGCTCTAAAAGTCGATAAAGCCAACCATCGGGCCTACGTTCCCGGATTCTGAAACTTTTCGAAGATAAACTTTACCCATAATACCACAAACTCAAATATATGATTTATTTCTAATTCCATGTTCAATTTCGTGGTCAAAATCTAAAAATACCAATTTTTAGGTTTTCTACCAAAATTCTAATTTTTTACTAATTTCCATGCTTAAATCCATATACAACTCATATATTTAACTTGTAATAGGTGGAAATCACTTACCTTGTGTTGCTAGATGAAAATCTCCCCTTGAAGCTCTCCAAAATCGCCCCAACCAAGTGAAAATGAGAGAAAATGGGCCAAATCTCGCTTTTAAAAGAACACCTCTGCCCAGACGACTTTCCGCACCTGCGGCTCCTCACCTGCGGAAAAATCCATCGCATGTGTGGTTCCCTCCAAGCCAGGAAAAATCCGCTTCTGCGGACCTATTTCCGCGCCTGCGCGACCGCTTCTCCGGTCCCCAACACGTTTCTACGCTTCTGCACGTGCGGATATCCCTCTACTTCTGCGACCCAGCTGCCTCTCTCGTTTTCCGCTTCTACGGAGCACCCTTCGCATCTGCGGGCTCGCAGATGCGGAAATAGCCTCGCATCTGCGGCCACCCAAGCTCAGTCTAATTGTCTCTTCTGCGGACCCAGCGCCGCTCATGCGGGCTCGCACCTGCGGCCCTCAATACGTAGGTGCAATTGCACCAGGAATTGGCCAACACCAGCATTCCTCAACTTTAAATTTTTTATCCGATTTCAATCTTGAACTCACCCTAGGCTCCTGGGACCTTAACCAAACATACCCACGCGTCCCAAAATATATTACGAACTTAGTTGAGGCCTCAAATCACGCCAAAAAATATCGAAACTACAGATCGATGATCAAAATCCTTCTTTAAGCTTTCAAATTTTCAAACTTCGATGAACGCGTCCGAACCATACCAAAACATTCCGGAAAGAAGCCAAACATTGCGTACAAGTCATGAATCACAATATGAACTCATTCCTAAGGCTCGGAATCCCGAGCGGATATCGATAACATCAAAGCCTACTTCAAACCAAACTTAGGAAATTCTTAAGCCTTCAAAAATGCCAACCTTCCATGATAAGTGCTGAAATGCTCCCGGGTGATCCGATACTCAACCCCGAACATATGCCCAAGTCCGAAATTATCATACGAACCTATTGGAACTTTCAAATCTTGATTCCGAGGTCGTTTACTCAAAAAGTCAAACCTTAGCCAATTCTTCCAACTTAAAGCTTCCGAAATTAGAATTTTCTTTCCAAATCAACTCCGAACTTCCCGAAGTTCAATTTCGACCACACGTACAAGTCATAATACCCAAAGTAAAGCTATTCAAGGCCTCAAACCACCGAACGGCATGCTAGAGCTCAAAATAACTGATCGGGTCGTTACACATGTATTCTTAAACTGTTTATGAAAACTGAAATTTTAATTGTTTATGACATACTGAGTAATCTAGACTGAGACTCATGGGTATCAAACCCAAGTCTATATTGATTGCGCACTGAGCTCATAATGTTCAGAATGAAAGTCATGAACGAGTTATGAAGCTAGAGAATAAAAGTTCTGCAACTATTTGTAATGACCCGGCCGGTCGTTTTAAGAATTTAAGTCTCGTTTGGCGGTGCAAGGACCTGAACAGATTCGTATTATATTTATTGACTTACGTGCATGGTTAAATTCAGTTAACGGATGATTCAGAGTGATTTGGGACACTTAGTCCCCAAAACGAAAGCTTAAGTCTTAGGATTTTTTACCGTAGTCGGAACTGTGTAAAGACGACTCCGGAATGGTATTTTGTCGGTTTCGTTAGCTCTGTAGGGTGATTTTGGACTTAGGAGTGTGTTCGGACTGTGAATCTGAGGTCTATAGCTTATTTAGGTTTGAAATGGCAAAAATCAAATTTTTGGAGTTTTGGACCGGAAGTTGACTTTTTGATATCAGGTTCGGAATGCGATTCCGAGAGTTGGAACAGCTTCATTATGTTATTTGGGACTTGCTTGCAAAATTTAACATCATTCCGGGTTGGTTTGATAGGTTTCGACACGAGTTTTAGAAGTTGGAAGTTTTGGAAGTTCATAAGTTCGATTCGTGATGCGATTTATATTTTCGGCATTGTTTGATGTGATTTGAGACCTCGAGCGAGTCCGTGTTAGGTTATGGAACTTGTTGGCATGTTTAGACGGGGTTCCGGAGGCCTCGGGTGTGTTCCGGATGGGTTACGGGTCATTTTCCCCTATTTTTGAACTGCTGATTTTGGTGTTTGATGCCCTTCTTCGCGATCTCGAAGATCCTTTCGCGTTCGCGAAGTGTCTCTGATGACCGCCTCTATTTCCTTCTTCCCATTCACATAGTACGCCTCGTGATCGCGTAGCTCTGCATATTTCCTTCATCACGTTCGCGTCCCTCAGTCCGAGTTCGCGTAGTAGAAATCAGGCCCTAAGCACTGGAGGTCGTTACTCTTCGCGTTCACATAACTCCTTCCATTGGAGAGGGCAGGTACCGGAGGTGCCTGCTGTTATCCCGGACTTCAGGAGATCTTAGCATAGTTCTTGAGCATGTTTGGTACATTAGCTCAGGCGAGGTTGATTTCGGTTGCACCAGCTATTTCACAGATCGGGGGAGGAGCCCAGACTCCCGCCGCCCACACCCCAGTGAAACGAGTTCATGTTGGTCAGGTTCCAGGTGTCATGGCAACACAACATGTGGTTCCAGTTCAGCCTGTGGTCAGGGCAGCAACATCTGAGGAAGAGCAGCTTAGACTTGCAAGGTTCAAGAAATATGACCCTCCTACATTCAGTGGTTTGGCTTCAGAGAGTGCACAAGGTTTTCTGGAGGAGTGTCACCGCATTCTCCGTACTATAGGTATTGTGGAGACGAGCGGGGTTGCTTTTACTACGTTCCAGCTCAGGGGAGCGGCTTATCAGTGGTGGCGGGCATATGAGTTGGGTAGCCTAGCCGAGTCAGCTTCACTTACATGGGTTCAGTTTTTAGAGATGTTCCTAAGAGAGTTTGTACCTCAGTCCCTTCGAGATGCATGGCGCGCGGAGTTTGAGTAGCTGCGCCAGGGCACCATGTCAGTATCAGAGTATGCCGTGAGATTCACTGATTTGGCCAGGCATGCACCTGCTTTGGTCGCCACAATTAGAGAGCGTGTCCGTAGATTCATTGAGGGACTCAGGCATGATATTCGGTTCAGCATGGCTCGGGAGTTAGAGTCAGATGTTTTGTTTCAGCATGTGGTAGGGATCGCTCTCCATGTAGAGGGCATGTGGGATCAAGAGAGAAAGGACAGGCGGGGTCGTGAGAGAGAGAATAGGCGAGGTCAGGAGAGAGAGGACAGGGAGGCGAGGAGGCCTCATAGACCGGAGAGATCTACTGGTCCTTATTTTGGAGGCAGGATACGACATGGTAGAGGTTTTGTGGGTCATCCAGTTTAGTTTACACTTCCAGCTTCGCATAGTATTTCGGGTGCTCATGGGTCTCAGATTACCCATACCGCACAGTTCCCACAGCCACGTCAGTAGAAAGGTTGCTTCGAGTGTGGAGATACCAGCCACAAGGTGAGAGATTGTCCTAGACTCCGGACAGGTGTGTCACAGTGGAGTATTCAGGCGAGTAGAGGGCGCCCAAAAGGGGAAGGCCCGACCCATTGATGTGTTTCATATAGTAGGCTTGAGGCCACTGCGCCAGATGATGTCATACAGGTATGATTTTGATTTGTTATAGAGGGGCACCATTCGTATTTTGATTCGGTTTTGCTTATCGGGGCGAGTTCCCTATTTGTTGTCCCACCTATGGGTGAGTTCATGACTTAATATCATGTTTATGTGTTTTCCCCTGTTGGGAGATTCTATGAATGACAGTCATGTTTATCGGTTGTTTTTATTCATTATTGAAAGTTACGAGACTAGAAGTGAATTCATGTTGTCTATTATGACAGGCTTGATGTGATTCCTGAGTAAATTGATTACGATTTGTGATTTGATACTCTACCGGGGTGAGAGTTCAGTAAGTGTTGTGATTTTATTAGTAGAACTGAGTTAGTGAAAGATTTCAATTGGTATGATGTGTATTCGGCTTGTGATTCATAGTTGAGGGTGAGACCCTCGCGATTCCATGTGATTTGATATATTTGAGCTGGGTTGCGTGCCGCGGTGGAGAGTTATACCAAGATGAGATCCTTATTATTTGTTCATGTACTTTGATTTTTCCTATTTAAATTGATTTGTAGCATGGTACTGTTAGAGAGTTGTGCCTGTCGGGCTTGTTTGATAATTCTCTTATGTGTTTCGTTTTACATATTCAGTCATTTTCGTTATGTGCTTCTTGAGTTTTAGCTTGCGGGGTGTGTGCCCGGTGGTATTAGTTGTGACTTGTTGATTCGGGTGTATAGTTAAGAGGTCTTCATGTTTCTTGCATCGTTGTCAGTGTTGTAGAGGTTTGAAACAGGGTTCTAACGGACATGAGGCTAATTATCGGTACTGGTTTTGATTATGGGCAGCTATTGTGATCAGAAATGTTATCATGGGCCTATGTGTGGTGTGTCATGTTGTGTGGTCGTACCTTGTGGGTGTAGGCATGAGTTGTTACAGCTGGTTGAGACTGATACCGGTTATGGATTTAGAATCGAATCTTTTGAAGATAAATGAAAGGTGGGAATTTTGACTCTAAAGCTTATCAGTGTTGTTAGAAAGGATAAATTACAGTTGGGATGGCATCGTTAGGCTTATATGGATTGGGGTGGCGTGGTCGCCCTCGGGTGTATGTTGAATTTGTGTTTTCAGAGATTTGAAGACTTCGAGGCGATTCTTGGCACGTTCGAGGATGAACGTTTGTTTAAAAGGGGAAGGATATAACGACCTAGCCGGTCATTTTAAGAATTTTAGTCCCGTTCGGCAGCGCAAGGACCTGAGTAGCTTCATATTATGTATATTGACTTGTGTGTGTGGTTGAATTCAGTTACCGAATGATTCGGAGTGATTTGGGACACTTAGTCCCCAAAACGGAAGCTTAAGTCTTAGGATTTTTGACCGTAGTTGGAACTGTGTGAAGACGACTCTGGAATGGTGTTTTGTCCGTTCCGTTAGATTTGTTGGGTGATTTTGGACTTAGGAGCGTGTCCGGACTGTGAATCTGAGGTCTGTAGCTGATTTAGTCTTGAAATGGCAAAAGTCGAATTTTTGGAGTTTTGGACCGGAAGTGAACTTTTTGATATCGGGGTTGGAATGCGATTCCGAGAGTTGAAAAAGCTCCATTATGTTATTTGGGACTTGCCTGCAAAATTTAACGTCATTCCGGGTTGGTTTGATAGGTTTCAGCACGAGTTTTAGAAGTTGAAAGTTTTGGAAGTTCATAAGTTCGATTCGTGGTGCGATTTGTATTTTCGGCATTGTTTGATGTGATTTGAGACCTCGAGCGAGTCCGTGTTAGGTTATGGAACTTGTTGGTATGTTTAGACGGGGTTTCGGGGGCCTCGGATGTGTTCCGGATGGGTTACGGGTCATTTTTCCTTATTTTTGAACTGCTGATTCTGGTGTTTGATGCCCTTCTTCGCGATCGCGAAGATCCTTTCGTGTTCGCGAAGTGTCTCTGCTAACCGCCTCAATTTCCTTCTTCGTGTTCGCATAGTACGCCTCACGATCGCGTAGCTCTGCACATTTCCTTCATCACGTTCGCGTCCCTCAGTCCGCGTTCGCGTAGTAGAAATCAGGCCCTAAGCACTGGAGGCCGTTACTCTTCGCGTTCGCATAACTCCTTCCGCGATCGTGGAAGCCTGCCTTCCCCCTCCTTCGCATTCGCGTAGCCCAATTACTGGGCCATTATTTTCCTTCTTCGCGATCGCACGTGCTTGTTTGCGATCGCATATAACCAATTCCAGGTAGTAGCCATTTCCTCTTCGCGATCGCAGCTCCTCTTCCGCGATCGCGATGCACAAAGACCTGGGCAGAATATAAGTTTTCCAAATCGAGGGTTAAGCCATTTTTATCACATTTTGACTTGTAGAGCTCGGTTTTGAGCGATTCCTTGTGGGGTTTTCAAGAAAATCGATTGGGTAAATGTTCTTCACCTAGAATTTATTTATCTCCATGATTCTATCTTTATTTTTATCATTTAATTTGTGTTTTGAGTTGAGGAAAATGGTGATTTTTGAAGAAAATTTCAAAATGAAAAATCACGATTTGAGGGACAAAATGGTATCAAAATTTGATGATTTTAGTATGGTTAGACTCGTGAGTGAATGAGTGTTCGTATTTTGTGACTGTTACCCGATTTTGAGACGTGGGCCCGGGTCGACTTTTTAGGGCGGATTTCGTAATTTTTGTTTAAGTATTGATTTTATTAATTAGATGAGTCTATTATGGTTGTATTCATGATATGCAATTGTGTTTGGCTAGATTTGGGCCATTCGGAGTCGGATAATTGAGAAAAGGGCATTCTTACAGACTGATTGAGCTTGGTTCGAAGTAAGTATCTTGCCTAACCTTGTGTGGGGGATTTCCCCTTAGGATTTGAGTCTTCTATGTTGATTGTAGTCCACGTACGCGAGGTGATGAGTGCGTGCTCGGACTTATTGTGGAAAGTTGGCTTTTTTGGATTCTTATGTCCTTATATTCACTGAGTAAGAAGTTGTTCTTGATATGATTAAGTTCCTAATTACTAGTTTCACCTCTACATGCTTTAATTAGAATTAATTGCTTCAGGATTCACTCTTATTGCCTATTTGACTCTTATTTGACTTAACTGAAGATTTTACCTTTTCTATTGTCATGCTATCTTTTCATAACTACTTATCTTTATTTGGAATTATTATTATCTCATCCTATAATTGTTCAGCCTTAATTGAGGCTATGATTATCTTTCCGCTGCTTATTCTTAATTGAATTGTTGAATATCCTTCATAATTTCTCAACCTTAAAAGAATTATTTGGAATTATTTGACTCGTGTTAGTTTCCCTGTTGTTGAAATGTATATTGTGGGATCATTGCTACATATTAGTTTTTCCTTGTTGAGTTGTTCTCTTTACGCCTAGCATTCTTCACTGTGGTTATTCCTTGTGAATTGGTTCTACCGTTTCTTTGTGATTTGAAGTTCTTGAGATGATTTACTTGTTGTACTTTGTATTATTTTCATTGTTGTTGTTGTACTTGTTGTGGTGATGCACGAGGTTTCTGTCGTGCGGTTGTGGTTATTGTGATGCACGAGGTTTCTGTCGTGCGGTTGTGGTTATTGTGATGCACGAGGTTTCTGTCGTGCGGTTGTTATTATGAGGTTGCACGAGGTTTCTGCCGTGCTATTGTTACTATTGATAATTGCACATACGGCGTGATAAGAAAGGATATATATATATATATATATATATATATATATATATATATATATATATGGGGGGAGGGGGTGTGCATGTGGCGAAACAAGGTGGGAACATTATTATGCACGTGTGGCGAGACAAGGCGGGCACTTACTTTATTATTGCACACGTGGAGAGACAAGGTGGGCTATGTCGGGGATTGATTTGTGATGATTAGCGATGGCCTGGGGGCATTCTTGTTGTTGATATTTGTGTAGTGGTACACTTACCTGTGTTAACTTTATCTTGTGAAAGCTGTGAGAAAATATTCTACATGATGTCCGTTCTTTTTCCTTATGCTTATTTACTGGTATGGACTATGTTAGGACACTTGCACAAGCATACACGTAGTTAAGCACTCTTATCGGATAAGAGGTGTTCTTGATATTGTTGAGCATAGATGCTCACCCCTATTTACTTGCCTTCTATGTGAGAATGACTCTATTGGCACGTGAGTCATCAGTGCAGTTATGAGGTGTTATGAGGGCACAAGATGCCAAGTGTTAGGTTTCAGGTATTGAGACCCGTGAGTTGTGATTTGTCCGAGGTTCGGTACCTCGTGGAGTTTGATGACTAAAACCTGATGTAAAAGCGGTTATAGTTGCTGAGTTATTACTTGTCCTTGCTGTATTTGTGATTCCAGATTTAGGTTGTGTTCCATTCACCTTTCTCTATCATTTTTATGGTATTCCGCTGATACTTGTTATTTCCTTTCTTATTGTCATTACTGTATCGTGAGCCATATTGCATAGTCTTTATGTAGATATCAAATTTCTGATGTTCATATACTTATACTTGTTCAGTTTATTAGACCAGTGGGTGTCTTGACTGTTCCTCGTCACTACTCCACCGAGGTTAGTCTTGATACTTACTGGGTACCACCGCGGTGTGCTCATTCTACACTTTTGCACATTTTTGTGCAGATCCAGTTATTTCAAAGTTAGTTGATCATTAACTAGCTGTGCGGATTATTGTTGTGGAGACTCAAGGTAAACCTGTTGCTGTGTTCGCAAGCTTCATTGTCACCTTCCTATTTGGTATTCACACTGTTTTACCTATTTCCAAACAGTTGTATTTAAAAATTTGTAGCAAACTCTGTAGAGCTTATGACTTATACTACCGGTTTTGGGAATTGTAAGAGATTTCTATTTAAATAATGTTGTTGTTTCAATTAATGTTAGGCTTACCTAGTCTCTAAGACTAGGTGCCATCACGATACCCAAAAGGAGGGAAAATTGGGTCGTGACAATATTCAAGGAACTAGGCTTAACTATATTTCTAGGGCAATTAGTAACGTTGTAAAAGAAACATAGTGTAAGGAGAATCATTAACATTCCCAAACATAGAGAGTTAACCTCACATACCTTAACTTCCTACTCTTGAGCGTAATACAACATTCGTCAATCCTTTCAACTTTAATCTATATCAATATAAGTCAAAGGGATTCCATATTAGGAATAATACTCATGTTTTGGTCACTTAGGCATTTTATCAAATACCATATGGGTATAAAGCCTCATAGCCCTTATTAATGGTATTTCTACGCCCAACAAGCCATTCTCTTGCTCCTAGATACATTCTAAAATCTCAAAATTTCTTATAATCGATATCATTCTTCTTCACCCATAAGATAAATAACACATTTAACCAATAATCAATAATCAATAACCCAAACATATAATTGTTCATACTTTTCTATCAAACCCATCAACTCATATCTCATGAACATAGAGTCTATAATCACTAATCCAATGATATAATCAATTAGAGGGTGAAGACATTACCTTTTTGAAGTTCAATCATCTTGAATTCGAGTTCTAGGGTTTCTTCTCTCAACAATGATGCCTCAATTGAATATCTAATGATTTGAAGGGTTTACCCATGTTAATAAGGTGTTGGAGAATTAAAATTAACTTAGAATCACTATAAGAACTCACCTTGGATGGTGGAGGGACCTTTAAGGAGTTAGGTTCTTGAGAGCTTCCCTTTCTAGAGCAAGTTTTTGTGTTTTGGGGTTGTGGGGGACGAAGTAGGACTTATAAAATGACCCCCCGGGTGCGCTCCCGCGCACCTGAACATGCAGCAGCGCAGTAGCACTGCCACAAGTGCGCGGCCGCGCACGGGACCATCCGGGCGTGCACCTGGGCGCGTATACTGCGCATTGTCCAGTAAAATGCACACAACCTTTTACACAGAGATCCGTTCGAGTTCCACAATATATCTTTGGAAAGATATTCCAAAGAGCTACAACTTTCATGTTTTGAGTTTTCTCCAATTCCTAACATAAGTCCATGAAATCAGGCTGAAAGTGAGACCTTCCATAAACTTAGTCGATTTTATCGAATCTTATGCAGCTCACTCTCCGTCTTGATTCCAAACGACTATTTCTACTTATACTCATCTCGATAGGACTTCATATGTCTAAAATATAACATTAATACTCATTTAACATGTCCACACCTAGTCCGAATTTACGGAGTATTACACAAAGCTTAGAAATATTTTGTTTAGTGGTGGACATTATCTACCAATCATCAACAATCAATTCAATTATCTCTAATTCATTTCAATTTCTTTAAGAATTCTTTATTGTTTGATTTTAATAATTTTCTTATAGTCTTATACTTCCTTTGTTAAAAAAGAATGAACCTATTATTGTTTGACAATCATTCAATGATACCTATACCACTGCTATTTAGTCCGGTCTAGTAAAAAAAAATTTAGCATCAATGGCAGGCATCATCATATTAATTATTTCTATAGTACTATCAAACATCCAAATAAATATCAATTTGAATCATTAGATTGCAATGGTGTGACAAATAGGTTATGGGATCAACTCTCAGGTGCGTCTCGCACGTGAATTCAAATATTCTTTTAATATTTATGATTAAAGATATTCATCTCTCCTCTTTTTGGAAACGAATGCAGAATAAGGAGTAAAAATCAATCGCAAGTTTATTGAGCGTGAAACATACTCCCTTTATTTTAATTTAAATGACATATTTTTCTTATTAGTACATTCCAAAAAGAATGATAGAAATAATTTAACTTTAAACTTTTCATTTTACCTAATTTACTGTTAATGAAAAGTTTTTATAACCACACAAATATTATGGTCTCACAAAACTTTTACCCCTTAAGCTTTTAGGACCATATGTTTCAAAAGTCTTTTTTTTTCCTTAAATTTTGTGTCAAGTCAAACTATCTCATCTAAATTGAAACAGAAGGAGTATTTTTTAACTAATCTAATGGATTTTTGCATTCTATATTTCAAATATTTTATCTCCATGTCTGGTTGAGGTGTAACATGGAGGGTTAAAAAGAATGGAAGTAAATTAATTTGAAATGGTAATTTTCATTTCGTTTGTTTGTATATTTTCACATAGCTAACATGGATTAGGAAAAATTATATTTGGTCGAATTAGTAATGAGACTAGGAAATTTGAAATCACAAGAATATCATTCATATTGTAACATTCTGATCATTGTGGACAATCTTTTCAATCACTTTAAAATTGGCTAAGTAAGAGAAAGATATCAGTGTAATTGGAAATAAATCACTAGGTAAAGTAAACCTCCAATTTTCTAAATAAGGGTCTTTTTTATATAATATAATAGCATCAACCAAGAAATATTTAAGATAGGTACGTTACCAGTACAAGAAATACTTATATAATCAAATTACTTAAATAAATATCACAAATAAAATTTAGAAATAAATAATTTGTTATATATAACATGTTAAATTACACCATAATTTTGTGTATTAAGTACCGTGAGACTTTTCTATAAAATCAAACATCTATACCAATACTTTACCGTAAAAGCCAAATTTTCTTTGAAATCATTTTTCATGTTACGTTATACTATGTGTTTTCTATAATAATACTTTACTATAACAGTAAAAAAATATCGGAACAAACGAGACTGTTGTAAAAGGTTTGACTGTATTAACTTAAATTCTTTTTAAGATAGGTAAAACGGTCAAAATATCTCTTTACGATTGAATAATGTTTAAAATTGTATTTATACTAATCCATTAAAAATACCCCTACCGTGTTACTATTGAACAAATATATTCCCAAGTTAATGGAGGAGCCATGTGGCAGCCATTTAAGACATTTGGTCTATCCGGATTTTTTTAAACCGACCCGACCCAAAACCCGCTCGAATTCAAACATGATTGTTGATGCTTGGTACCTTCTCCGGATTGTTGCAGGCTTGCAACGAGTCAATCTCGAAAGCGTTTTGATCTCAATTTTAAGATTGGACAGTGCATGAGCATCTTCTTCTGAATCTATCAGCTCGACAAATCGAAAAAGAAAGGAAAAAAAAAAAAGAACAAAGAGGAACAGATAAAAAAGACAACAGAAAGAGGGCATTTGCCATCGAATCTCTCAGCTCTGCATCGGTTCTAATCAATTTTCTCGCTCAGCTCCTCTCCCCTCTGGTAAGCTTAGTTTCAATGCGGTTTCCTATTTCATGTTTCTATTGTTTGATCTGTTCAAGTTCCTACTTAATTTCGCTAATTCAAACTGCATTTCTGTGGTTTCCTCTTCTTGTTTGCTCCTAATTGTAAAATATAGCTTCTAATCTAATTTGTGTATTTCATATTTGACATGAGTTGCTCTAGCTTCTTCTTGAAGGTGTCGATGTGGTTTTTGCACTGTATATCGTGCGGTATTGCTTTTTGCTGTGGCCATGAAGTGCGTTGACGGCGACTTCCTGCCATTGTTGCTGATGGAGGTTTGGATTTTGTCGGGTAGCGGGTTTTGGGTCGGGTCAGTTAAAAAACCCAGATAGATGTCTTAAATAGCTGCCACGTGGCCCCTCCATTAACTTGCGGGTATAGTTGTGATAGAGATATTTTTAATTAACTTTAAACAATAAACCTTAGGGACTACTACCAGTTGAGTTAACGGGATTAAAATTCGGACCCAAAACCCGAGTGATTTTGGCCGGCCAATTTCAAGTAATTGCCAGTTTACTTTCCAGAGTCGACCACGCGAGCAAATCTGCGCTGAATTTGTTCTTCTCCTCGCAATATCTGTCTTTGATTCAAATCGAGCTGTAAGTTTTTCAAAAACCCTAATCCCTTTTTCTGCTAATACATAGAATAAAAAAATCTTACTTAAGCTTTCGTTTTCTTTCGCTTATGGATTCGCATAATTACTTCTCGTCACTAATTTCAAAGGACACTGTTGATTATTAGTCCATTTCATATCATTTGTCCATTTGTAGATCTTGATTTTAACAGTTGAAATGTTTTGTAAAGACTTACTATTAGAATAGTGAGAAGTGAAAACTCTATTACTTACTAACTTTAATAGGAGTGGGACTTGTTCATTTTCCAATGCTAACAAAAGCTTTAATTGAATTTGGGCTTTCAGAGTAGGATGTTCAGAAGGAAGCAAATGAGTATAACTGAAAGGAGCAACAGTATGATGCTAGTTTTCTTGCTAGCTACATTGAATCAACCACTTTTACTGTTCTCTATATCCATTTAATATAGGGGACAAGCTTATATGTTGATAAATGAAGTTGCTCAACTTTATTTTTTGTTCACTTTGCTTGTGGCTTGGAGATCCAGATTTTTGGTTAACGCTGATTCACTAATCTGAATCAATGAGCTTAAAATAATAACAAGACAGATTTGAAAACCCAAGACTTGCTTACCGCCAAGATATGCAGATCATTTAGGAACATAATCTCATTTCCATGAAACGAGTTTCCTGCTGTCGTTCAGAATAACTGAATAGGCGGGGATATGTGCCTTAATTGTTGTAAGTTGGCTTACAAACTAACGCAAAGGTGTGGCCTAGTGGTAAATAAAGTAGGAGGAGAACCATGAGGTCATAAGTTAAAATCTCGGTGGAGGCAAAACAGACTAGCTGAGTGCTTCGTATCTGCTCAAGCATTGGTGGGTAGAGTTACTTGATAGCTATGCTGGTGGGAGAGGAAGTATCCGGTAGAATAATCGAGGTGCACACAAGTTGGCCCGGACACCATCATCATAAATTAAAGTTAGCTTAAAAACTATTTGACGGTTCAGCCATCTTCAATATGAAACCAAAATTTCAACCATAGATGTACTGTTGTATGAGCGAATGCTGTAACGTGCTAGTGTGCCAAGACTTCCCTGAATTTCAGATTCAGGCTCTAATCTTTCTGAAACCTTTTTGTTTTTATTTACAAACAGGGTACCAGGCTAGGGTCCTGTAATGGGTGTCGAACAGCCAAAAGACTCGATAAAAGAGATGGACTGGAAAAGTCTGAGTGGAACAGAAAGTAGTGAATCTGGTATTGGACCAGCTGTGAAGAAACGGCTACCTAAAAAGATTCGTCAAGTTCCTGAGTATTATTTTCTTCCACGAAGATCCTTACCATACAACATCGCCTTTTACGGGTCATGTATTGCTGCTGGTGTTGGTGCAGGAATGCTGCTTGAAGTATGGATCAACAAGAAGATAAAAGGTAATCACTTACTGCTATAATGCGTAATAGATTGAATCGTGTGTATGTCATCCAATTCCAGTTTTATTATTTGAGCATACGTTAGTAGCATGGAAAGCCTTTAGCTCTTTTTACGCGCTCTGTTTGAAGGCAAATTGCAAGGTGCTATTTGTTCATTCTTATTGATAGCATATAAAGCCTTTAACGAGCTATCTTGGGGGTCTCAAAAAACATGTGTTATGTTGTAATGCATATAATTAGGTTATATCAAAATACTTGAGGATACTGCTCAATTATTCAGATTTGGCTGTTAAGTTGTTTGGATGCCGTTTTGCTTGTCATAAGATTCCTATTGTACTTCTCTTCTCGTGCAATTGAGAATAACTCACACCGACTATATGGAAATAATATCCCTCAAAAAGCCCTTGTGAGGTGCCAAATGCAAAAGGGTAAGATTAACAGCATATTCCTGAACTCAGAGTAGTACTTCAGGCACATCTCTGTTGCATCAACTATACTCCCTATTTTCTCCCATAAAATCGGTAATCTTACTTCCAACAGGAAAGCATTATAGCTTTCTTTGATTTCACGGAGCATACCCCTGTTGACAAGGATTCAAAGAAAGCACTCTTAGTTATTTTTATACTTTTAAGTGTTTGATTACATTACGCTCTATCTTTCCCTGAAATGTGGTTATTGGTTCCTTGCTAGTTTTTCCTTTGCCTTCTTATTTTTTTCTGCCTCATCCATCGTTCCACTTATTTTTAGAAATTAATGCTTGCTTGAACATTTTTCAAAAGATGGCAGTCGACCCTTTACACATTTGTGAACATTTGCGTATAAGTGTCTATCCTTGTCTAATAGTCAAGGAAAACATATTTGTTAAGCTTCACCCGGCAACCAACTCCACTTAAATGGTGTCTTAAAGCCGACGATATTAATTGTTTACTTTTTCTAGCCATATACATAGATTATACAATGATTATACATAATTATACACATATAATACATAAATTATGTATATATTATACCTCAACCGGCTATTTTTAGTTTAAGTGGTTGGGTGGGCGGCAATAATTTTCTCTTTAATCTATTTGTTGGTTTGACTTTAAAGTTGATTTGCTGTCTGATCGCAGAGGATGGAGGAGTCATTTGGGAGTTTGACAAATGAATGCTGGATTTTTTCTCAGCAGTTTCGACTCATACCTTTTCAATTGCTCTTTTGTGCCAAGGAGTTCGCGTGGCTCGGACAGCTGAATTTTGAATCCATTAGTACATGATTATTAATCTTTCCTTTGCATCCAAACCAATTTTGTAGCTATATATTTCATGAGAGATGAACTTTATTGAAGCAGTATGGTCAGTGAGGAAGCATAGTATTTGTTGTGTATTTCAGGGGAATTGTGTCGGAATTTGCCAATTCTACTGAAATATTAGGTTATATAACGCCATAATAATGGCTTAATATTTGAAAATAGAGACTTCCGGCAAATATCCAACCTAAGAATTCTATTTCATCTGCATTTATTGAACAATGGATAGTAATATTACCTGTGGATCGTGGAATAATCGAACATTGATGTTACTATATCCATAGAGGTTACCTTGCCAAATTTTCTGTTTTTAACAACGATTACAACTGTTCAATCTTTTTCCCTTCACATTTTTTCCTGCTAAGATATCATTTAAAGAGGCCACGTGGCAAATACTGATCTAGAAGGAAATGGTAACTTCATGCTCCGTCTGTCTAGTTTGATAAATGAAATTCGAGTACGCAAGTGTGATTTTAGTGTCAATTCGAACATCAACTTTGAAATTTTAAATATTATATATATATATATATATATATATATATATATATATAAATGAGGGGCCCCACAGAACATATCCGCAGAAGATACAGCTCTGATACCAACTGTTACGCGGCGCCTTCCTGAAGTTCCTTGGAAGGGCGACGTAAGGTTATGCAACCGATGTCAGTGCGGTTGCTATGCGCCAACTGAGGTCCTCACCGTACGCTAGACTAGATTGTTAGTGCCGTACGGGAAAACTAATGTCGTGAGCAATTGAGCAGCGGAAAATGAGCAACTGATGATGAAAGCTGATGATTGTATTGATGATGAAGGGGGATCAAAGCATTCAAACATTCAAGCATTCAAACAATTCTCTGTACTGGTGTCTCTCCCCCCCGACACCGCATTACATCTTGTAATAGCTTTCATCATCATCATCAATACAATCATCAGCTTTCATCATCAGTTGCTCATTTTCCGCTGCTCAATTGCTCACGACATTGGTTTTCCCGTACGGCACTGACAATCTAGTCTAGCATACGGCGAGGACCTCAGTTGGCGCATAGCAACCGCACTGACATCGGTGGCTTAGCCTTACGTCGCCCTTCCAAGGAATTTCAGGAAGGCGCCGCGTAACAGTGGTGTCTTTGCAGTTCCATACGAGCATGAGGTTTCAAATCTTCTATGAATGCGAACTGCAAAGACACCACTGTTACGCGGCGCCTTCCTGAAGTTCCTTGGAAGGGCGACGTAAGGCTAAGCAACCGATGTCAGTGCGGTTGCTATGCGCCAACTGAGGTCCTCGCCGTACGCTAGACTAGATTGTCAGTGCCGTACGGGAAAACCAATGTCATGAGCAATTGAACAACGGAAAATGAGCATGAAAGCTGATGATATATATATATTTAAACATTATATATAACGAAGCCATTAGTCCATAAACAACATTTTTTTAACTGCATACTATACATGTAGAAATGACATAAAACAACAATTAAGATAACACAGTTTGATTTTTTCCATATAATAATAGTTTCCTCCTTATTCTCTTTTGGAGAGTCGGTGTGCAACATATGTTGAATAGTTATTATTTTCGAGAAAAATATTTCCATCTTACTAGTATCCTTTTCAATGTTCATGCTAAAATTGGAGGTGTTTTTGAACCGATGCCAAAATAGCTGGACATCAACTACCATATGGGTTTGAGGGTTTAGAATCAATAGATCAAGGTGAAGAAGTTGCCAAAAGCGATTCATATCACGTGCCTACATGTATTGATTAGCAAAAGAGAATGATAGACTGAAAGCTATTACTACTACTCGTCTACTGACCCTAAGTTCTAACACTACTTCCCTTTCCAAACAGCTGATTCCTATTCAATGTAGTTCCCAATTTCTCACACATCTACAGATTTTCCCTTTACTCCTATAGCCTATATTTTCACTTTCTCTCAGAAGAAAAAAAAAGAGGATCAGTTTAATTTTCAAATAGA
Source organism: Nicotiana tomentosiformis (assembly GCF_000390325.3). NCBI lineage: Eukaryota > Viridiplantae > Streptophyta > Magnoliopsida > Solanales > Solanaceae > Nicotiana > Nicotiana tomentosiformis. Next base: position 18,842,423 of record NC_090818.1, read on the forward strand.
AGCACCTGGGAATCGGAATGGTCTGGCTTAAGAGAATATGCCGGAGTAAAACAGCGTTTGGCGGTACAAAGCGTTCCTCTGAGCAATTTTCCTGAGCTGAAACAGCTGTTCAGCCGAGTAAACACAGCAGCCTTTGGAGTACAGATACGTCTGAGCCACAGGCGAGTTCAGTACCACCTGTAAATGTTGCTTCCTATTCAGTCTCGCCAATGGCCCATAAAAGCCATTCGCCTTCACTTCGTTTACATAGCTGGATTTTCCATTTCTGTCCTCGGAACCAGAGGAAGACGACGAAGCACCTCCTTCTACCAGCACAGGCATACTCTGTAAGACTCTAACCTGCGCCTGTAGGAACTTGACGTATTTGTACGCCTCTCCTAGCATTGTCGCCGTATCCATTTTTTTGTCCCATGGCAACAGCTTCTCCAGAGATCGTGTTTTCTCGCTTAGCTTCTGTCTTCGTATTCGTGTTGTAGATGAAGCATAAGGAGATTGTTTGCAGCTTTTTGGCATGGTGAGCTGGTTACTCATGAGTACTTGTGAATTAACTTCACAGTCCTTGGGCCGTAAACACAAAATGCTGCTTGAAGTATGGATCAACAAGAAGATAAAAGGTAATCACTTACTACTATAATTCGAAATAGACTGAATCGCGTATATGTCATCCGTTTCCAGTTTTAGTATTTGAGCATACATCATAGCGTGGAAAGCCTTTAGCTTCTTTTACGAGCTCTATTTGAAGGCAAATTGTAAGGTGCTATTTGTCCATTCTTATTGATAGCATATAAAGCCAACGAGCTATCTTGGGGGGTCCCAGAAAACATTTGTTATGTTGTAATGCATATAATTCGTTCTAAAGGATATATCAAAATACTTGAGGATATTGCTCAATTATTCAGATTTGGCTGTTAAATTGTTTGGACGCCGTAAATGCTTGTCATAAGATTTCTACTCTGTACTTCTCTTCTCGTGCAATTGAGAATGACTCACACCGACTATATGGAAATAATCTCCCTCAAAAAGCCCTTGTGGGGTGCCTAAGGCAAAAGGGTAAGATTAACAGCATATTCCTGAAGACCTGAACTCAGAGTAGTTCTCCAGGCACATCTCCATTGCATCAATTATACTCCATTTTTTCTCCCATAAAATCAAACTTCCAACAAGAAAGCATCATGGATTGCTCTGATTTCATGATTCAAAGAAAGTACTCCTAGTTATTATTATTCTTTTAACTGTTTGATTACATCATGTTCTGTCTTTCCCTGAAATGTGGTTATTGGTTCCTTGCTAGTTATTCTCTTACCTTCTTATGCTTTTCTGCCCTATCCATCATTCTACACGTTTTTGGTGATCCATGCTTGCTTGAACATTTTTTAAAAGATGGCAATTGACCTTTCACACATTTGAGAACATTTTTGCTTACAAGTGTCTATCCTTGTCTAATAATCAAGGAAAACATATTTGTTAAGTTTTCCCCAGCAGCCAACTCCACTTAAATGGCGTTTTGATTTGAAAACTGCCTGGCAATGGTAGAGAAAACCCTCAATTGAATCCCATGGACACTCAGAAACCTTTTCAAGTGCAGCACATCATTTGTTTGATTTATCTTGTATTCTCCATTTATACAGCAATTTTCTCTTTTCCTCTATTTGTTGGTTTGTCTTTTAAGTTGATTTGCTCTCTGATCGCAAACGATGGAGGAGTCATTTGGGAGTTTGACAAATGAATACTGGATTTTGTCTCAACGGTTTCGATTCTTACCTTTCCAGTTGCTCTATTTGTGCCAAGGAGTTCGCATGGCTCGGATAGCTGAATTTTGAATCCATTAGTACATGATTATTAATCTTTCTTTTGCATCCAAACCAATTTTGTAGCAATATATTTCAAGAGAAGTGATAAACATAATTGAAGCAGCACGGTCAGTGAAGATTGCTTGGATTTAAACGTCGTAGTTGTATATTTCAGGAGGATTGTGTTGGGATCAGCAAATTCTACCGAAATATTAGGTTATATAACGCATTGATGGCTTAACATTTGAAGAAAAGAAATACTTTAGGGAAGTAGCCTTCCTGAGAATTCTGTTTCCTCTGCTTTTATTGATCAGTGGATAGTAATATTAGCTGTGGGTTGTGGAGCAGTTGAACATTGATGTAGCTATCTATATCCAAAGAGGTTCCCTTGCCAAATTTTCTGTTTTTTACAACGATCGCATGTGTTCAAACTTTTCCCTTCACATTTTTTTTCCTGCTAGAATATCATTTGAAGAGACCAAGTGGAAAAATACTGATCTGAAGGAAATTCGAGTATGCGAGTGTGTGTATTTAAATTTTAAATATACAATTTATATATTTAGACATTATATAAAACTAATGAGTATATTTTTTTACTACAAACTACACGTTTAGAAATTTCATAAAAACACAATTAAGATAAGACGGTTTGATTTTGTCCATATAATAATAGTTTCAATCTTGTTCTCTTTTGAAGAAAGGTAGTACGCAACTTATATTGAATAATATCATTTCCGAGAAAAAAATATTTTCATCTTAGTATCCTCTTCAATTTTCATGCTAAAAGTTGGGGTAGTTTTTTTAACCGATGCTAAAATAGCTGGACATCATCTACCATAATGGGGTTGAGGGTTTAGAATCCAATAGATAAAGCCTAAAGGTGAAGAAGTTGCCAAAAGCGATTCATATCACGTGCTTACATGTAATGATTAGCAAAAGAGAATAATAGACTGAAAGCTAATACTACTACTCGTCTACTGATCCTAAGTCCTAACGGCTAACACTACTTCCCTTTCCAAACAACTGATTCCTATTCAATGTAGTTCCTAATTCTCACACATCTACAGATTTTTCCTTTACTCATATAGCCTATATTTTCACTTTCTCTCAGAGAGAAAAAAAAAAAAAAGGATCAGTTTAATATTCAAATTAAAGCACCTGGGTAATGGTCTGGCTTAAGAGAACATGCCGGAGTAAAACAGCATTTGGCGGTACAAAGCGCTCCTCTGAGCAATTTTCCTGAGCTGAAGTAACTGCTCAGCCGAGTAAACACAGCAGCCTTTGGAGTACAGATACGTCTGAGCCACAGGCGAGTTCAGTACCACCTGTAAAAGCTGCTGCCTATCCAGCCTCGCCAATGGCCCATAAAAACTATTCGCCTTCACTTCGTTTACATAGCTGGATTTTGCATTTCTGTCCTCAGAACCAGAGGAAGACGACGAAGCACCTCCTTCTACCAGCACAGGCATACTCTGTAAGACTCTAACCTGCGCCTGTAGGAACTTGACGTATTTGTACGCCTCTCCTAGCATTGTCGCCGTATCCATTTTTTTGTCCCATGGCAACAGCTTCTCCAGAGATCGTGTTTTCTCGCTTAGCTTCTGTCTTCTTATTCGAGTTGTAGATGAAGCATAAGGAGACTGTTTGCAGCTTTTTGGCATGGTGAGCTGGTTACTCATGAGTACTTGTGAATTAACAGGTTCGACTCGGTTTACAGTGGACGATGAGTCACCGAGGTGGAAATCCAAATAGTTTGGCATTTCTAGGCAACGGAGATCTGGAAGACGGCCGTAGCCCAAGCCGCCGTCGTCGGAGATACTGTTAGAGAAGTAGTTGAACGGCGGCTCATTCAAAAATATCTCGTTGTTGTACGGATACAACTGGAGATTATCCGTTACTGGTTCCAGCTTCGGTAATTTCAGCTTTTGATCAGCATCGAGAATACTCTCTGTCTCCTTAAGCCATGGAAAATCTCGAGTAGTAGAGAAATCAAAAGTCGCCGAACTTTGCTGCATTTGAGAAGCAGCAGCGGCGTATGGTATATCGTTTGCGAGAGAAGGGTGGAAATATGAAAGTGATAGAGGTTTCACTTCTTCGCCGTGATTGTAGTGGTCGAGGCTCAAACTCAAAACGGACTGATAGCTCAGGCCGTTGTACAAGCCGTTGATGAAGGCTTCATCAGACGCCATAAGTGGCAGAAACGCTTCTCCGGCATTGAACTCCGGTTGAAGTAGAGGTTTTCTCTCCATAGCTCACAGAAAACACGCACTCAACAAACTTCTCACATACACGCAGAAAGACACGGGGGGGAAATGAAAGAGATGATTCTATAAAATGATGGTATCTGTGATTCTGCATCTCGTTGCTGTGTGTACATATATACTGCTACGAGGGGCTAAGGGACACGTGGCGGCAAACGAATAGAGGCATATAACTGACAAGTAGCTGTGATTACTGTTGAGTCTGTCTCTAGTTGTACTATGCCGTTTCATTTGAATTTCTTTTCTTTTTACAAGTTTTTGGCGGGTTATTTTTCGGCCGTTAGATGGACTTTGATCCAACGGTGGAAACGTAGGCTTGCGGTTGGCTCGTGCCATAGTGTGGAAAAATCCTCATCCGATGTTAGCTCATCTGGATAAGGGTTAAAATAGAAATTGAAGTGAAACAGAAAAAAGGAAAGGGAATGATTATGTTGGGATTCGGGTACACGTCACTGTAGAAAGTACTGTTTTACAGGACCTGGATCTGGCAAATACGGTTTCTGATGACTGGACACCAAAAAATTAGCGTTATCCTTGTGAGCTGTGTGTACGTGGTGGTGTGGGGTGGGGGGGGGGGGGGGGGGGATCTATACCACCTTTTAAGAGATTTCAGCAAGAATTGACAATTTTTTTGAACTCAAAAGAACCAAATTATTTCACCTAAAACGATAAAATGCAGCTTACCCATGACGGTTAGTAAATAGTATGAAGTTGAATAGATTCTCTTCGTTTGTGTCACTAACCCACGTACCTTACACTCAAATATACACGTCCATCTGACAACAAAGTTGCTCTTGTCATTTCCATCTAATTAAAGATTAGGAACTAACTCATTCACTAATTTTCTTTTCCATAATAAAGAATTACATGTTACAAAACTGCTCAAGAATGAAAGACTGAATAAAACTGTACATAAGAATCAAGTGAGGAAAAAACACGAAATCAGGGACTCTAATTGCATACTAACAGCTTGAACACTTTTCTCTAAGGAATTAGTATCCTACACAGCAGCATTCTAATGCTGCTCTCCTGATGCCTGCAAAATTTCATCTATCCCACATGGCCTGAAAGATTGCAGGTCTATGCTTCAGCCAATGTACCATTTCCCTTTCTAGTGGAGCCTTGTTTAAAATAGCATCCAGCATAGGACTGCCAAATACTTTGGGACTACTCTTAAATGACCATATCCGATCTTTTGGCCATGGTCTCTGGGGTTGCTTCTCCTGGCAAAAGAATATATCTCGCATTAAGTGGAAGCAACTTAGTATAATAATTGAACTGTTGAAATCGACTGAAGCTACACTTCAAGTATATCATTTCCACTTAAAAGCAAGTAGCATAACCTCCTACTAATTAATAACTTCCTACGTGGGTAACAATATTCACTGGTTGCTCCATGTTGCCTACTAAATTTTAGGTTAGATGCTAGACTTTTGCCGAGATAAACAATGAGATACTTTGGTAAGAAAATTCACACCAAGAAAGAAGAGCACAGTCCAAAACAGCATAGCAACCAACAACCAGGACACTGATATTCTAGAGTACTCCAAAAGGATGTTAGGCATGTTACGATCAGAAGGCATTCACCTACTAAAACATATACATCTAGCTGTCGGTTTCTTTTGCATATAGCTTCTGGCATATCCACCCGTAGGTTTCTTTAGCAAAACACACTACACAAAATAAAGAGGTTGCTCTGCTGAAATTAATATAAAGCGTACCATTCTAGATAGCATGAACTTCACAGTCCTTGGGCCGTAAACACGTTGGCGGGACGGCTTCTGAACTTTAGCATAAAAAGATCCAGCTTCAGGTAAAGACAAGCAACCCCTGCTCGCCCTGAAAAGGCAATTATCTGGATCTGCATTTGCTTGGTTATACCAATAAATCAGCTGTCCTAAGCAATAATTCTCGCCATATGTCTTGCGATACTCGTGAACACCAGGCCCCAGCTTATCAGTGTATTTGGGTCCCAGGTCTAAAGGACTTATATATACAGGAGGTGAAGTTACAGTCTTGTATTCCTGCAAAGAGAGAAGATATACAGGTCAAAACCAACACAATGTCCAGTGAAAATGATATGCAAAAGAAGTTTCAATAGGATAAAGCACATACTCGTATTCTAAAAAAACACTTTGTGTAAGCATATAAATGAATCAAGTCAGCAGCAGCGTCATGTCGACATTTGTATGAACATGGAAGATCTCGGACCTCATCTCTTAACCTAGAACAAGAAACAGCAAGTCAAGAAATTTGTTTTTTGATAAAAAGTGCATAGCTAGGACACCATGGATGACACCACTCACCATATTAAAGATTTTCGAAGGCCCGTCTCAAGATCATCTGACCTGGATGGATCATGAGCTCGAATCTTGGCCTTGAGATCATTTAGCATACTATCTTCCAAATGAGGAGCCACGCATTGAAGAAGCTCCTCAACAAGAGACCCCTCTCCTCTCCAGATAAAAGAAACAGCTTCTTCCGAACTGAGCCTCTCAAGAGGAGGGGGAGCTTTTTCCGGGTCACCAAAAACGCATCTCATTACATAACGCACCTGCCAAAGCACCCAGCAACTCTTAGATTTCACTGGCCATTCTCTAAACAAGAAAAATGAAAGGAAAGACTTGGTCAAAAAGGAGAAAGACAAACCTTGTCAAGTGTCAGAGCCAAGTTCTGAAGCCTTTGGTTGTAAACACCCTCAGCCTGTATCATTCAAGAAAGATTATACAGAGAAAAGAAACCAACGCACATGCAGATGGAGATGGGAATATAAACCAAGTATAAAACTCCAGCTGACAGCATCCTTACCTGAATCTCAGATTCGTTCTTCTCTACTTCCAAACAAATATCTGAAAAGTATTTCTTCTTCTCTTCTAAATTATGCTTAAGTATCTCATCAGGAAGTTTCGTCCTCTCAAAATTGATAAATCTCACCTTCAACAACAATAGATAATTCAGAAAATGCACAGAGATGATACAATGGTAATCCATAATCAATTCGGTGCAAAAGCATACCAAATGAGCTGAATAAGCAATCAACCAATTTGGCAAACCAGCAAGCAAACAACTTCCAAGTCCAGCTTTACCAAGATCAATATAATCTTCTTCAGAAACTGAATTCACTTCACATGCCTCTAGCATCAGCTGGTGTCGGTCAAGTAACCCATGGTACTCCTGGAGCACCTGCAGACAGACAAGTGGAACTGCTGAAAAGGCATGAAAAACTGAATCCAACAAATGTGATAGCACTGGAACAATAGGCGTCCATCGTAATGATTTAAGCATGCTATGTTAAGCACAAAAAGTGAAAATTCTAAAACACCAAAAACCTCAGTAAGAGCTTAAGGAGCTCCCTAGACCGAGATAGTTCATCAAAATTAGATGTAGAATGTACCTTCAGAAAGGCCCCTTCGCCTGTAAGATTCAGGTAACTTCCACGGCAAACCTGGCTGCCGCATAAACAGACGGAAGCTTCATACTCTTCTTTACTCTGTAGCATGAAACATCATCATTTAACAAAAATTATCCACAAAAGAGAAAAGAAAAAGGCTCTACCTTCAAGCTAAACAGATCCTCAACATATTCTAAAACTCACCTCTGTAACAGAATTGTAATCAAAAGTGACCTCTTCACCATATGCAATTGGACGTACGCTATAAATTCCAATCTGATACTGACCATCAACAGCTGTTACTCTGCTCACAAAAAGGTACATAAGTATCACGAGAAAGATGTTAGTTGAAATCCGGTAAGGGGAAAGAAAGAGGGATAATACATAAAACACATATACACACACACAACACCTCTTAAGGGAAACCATAATACTAGAGCGAAGGACAAAACTTACTTTGCTTCACAATTAGGTCTGCACGAGTGACAAATTCGACTAGCATAGTTTGCTTTGTGCATTGCATCAACAACAACTAGATCATACCCATCAGCATCACCCTAACAAGAGAAATTATTAATAGGGTTGGAGAAAAACGTTTGAAGATAAAAACAGAAAAGAATGAACCCTCCATATCAACCAATGATACCTTTGGCCTCTCAAGATATATATTGTAAAATTCTGGTGCAGGATCATTGTTATTCCTCTGCAAGGAGCGAATTCCATCTTGCTTTTCAAACCACTTCCAAGCAGGATAAACCTGTATGTCTCGTTAAGAGATATATGAATTCAGGTCATCTTTCAGAATGCATGATCACTTCTCAAAGCATCATTAAGCAAAAGGATACTCAGAAAAGCTGGAGGAATGGGTAGGTATAAATATAATCAAGAATTAAACATTTTGTTCTTACCTCCCCCAAGAATTCGACGACAAAATCCTCCTCACTGAAGCCACCTTCTTTGTTGCACACAACCCCAAGACCCTGACAGACACATCCATCAAATGTTGGAAGAAAGGATGTGCATTTAGTAAAAGGCCCAAAATGTAAAATTGATACCTACTAGTATTTGTGATCCTCACCTTTCTATAGGCAACATAATTGTCCTCCGCACGAGTATCAATGGCCTTCAGGATGAATTGACATAACCGTACAGTTCTCTTGTCCTGATTTTCGTCTGCACTTAACAGAATCTCTTCGAAAACAGGCTTCAGAGGATACATCATTGGTGTGTGACTGCCAGTGAAGCGCCTAACTTGCTTGTTAAGAGTACGAAGGAGCACATCTTCAATAAACAAATGCTTGTCCAGGAGAGACCAATCCGATTCATCAGGCATGGAATCGAGAAGAAGATTATGAGTGTATGGATCAATACCATAGACTTCCTGCTCAATCACCTCATCTCCAAGCATTTTCCTTGGTTTATAATCCTTCACTTCAGGAATTTCCATATCAGACTCCTCAGTGCCATTCTTCTGTGCACTAAGCTTCTCAGCATAATCCTCCGGCAAAGAAACCAGCATCTTTCTTTTCACTTCTTTCTCATCGGCGACAATAACATAATGATCAATGACTTCATATTTCCTTGTTACCGGAGGAACCAAGCTGGCCTTTGTCATGCGAGCACCCCATTCGCGATCATCAGCCAAAGAATCAAACCCATCATCTGGAGTGAAATAAGTTTCTTTTGATTCTGCAGTTCCACATTCTGATCTTAAATCCAAGTCACTTTCTGTCTCTGAAGCAGTACTCTCGCTATCACTTGTGGTATCACCAGAAGATCTGCCAAGATCATCAGATGTTTCGCTTCCTGAATCTAAGGATTTTACACTCAACTTGGATAAACGTCTTTTGATTTCTCGGTCACTGGCAAACTCCCCATAGTCAGAAACACCATTGACATAGGAAGATCCATTGCTTCTGCTGAAGTATTTCTTTTCATACATTCTAGCAGGATTCTTTTTGTACTTTGTTGTACTAGAAGAGAAACCTGGAGGTGACTCATCTTTCCAAGTCTTCATCATCTCATCTCTTGTACAAAATGGCTTGGGACCTTCTTCCAAACTAGTAGCAAGACGGATAAATGATGCAATAATGTGATTCATGTCTTTGGCATCACCACGATTTTTAGATCTGAGCCGCAGCATATCAATAAAAATTATCACAAATTATGTTAAAATAGAACAATAGTGCCAAACCAATAACAGAACAATTTTCCCACAAATACTAACAATTCAAGTATGTGATTCCTCCATAACCACCTTACCCTTCATGCATCAGCCAAAAAGAGGGAAAGGCGCAAAACCTAAAACAGAAAAATGCAGTTTTAGCCTTGGAAAACATTGTGGAAGACAAAGCATCCCCTAGAACATGGAACATGTCACTCTGTTCGTTAATGTGCTTGGGGTGCACTGGGTACATCGAGCAATATTGGCAGTGGCTATAATCAGTTGACATGGGCAGAGAATGAAGAAGCAGCTTAAAGACGGTAGGAACACTGTCCCTCTATGCATTTCTCGTCAGGATGGAAGGAATAAATTTCAGATGTTTTGAAAACAAATACACAGCAGTACACTTGGTTAAATTAGAGCCTAACAGTTCTGTACTCTAGGTGTAACATCAAGATTGACTGATGTAAATACTTTTGACGACGTTCTAGGTTCCTCAATTGTCTGAAGGAAATGAAAGTCGTTTTGATGTACGTACTAGCTCCCTCGTTGCACATTTAGCCTTCAGTAAGAGTGTGCAGTCACTCAAATCCTAAAGAAACAAGGCTTTAATTGTTCCATAAACCCAGGACTCATGACGAATGTGAACCATTGTCTATAGGAGTATTTCATCTTTTAGGTCTCATCTTTAACAGGGAATAGTGATTTTATCAGATCCATACTCCTTTAGGAACATACTATTCCTTAAAAATAGAGATCTAAACACAAATATGCCTCTTTTGAAAAGGCGATCACTATTGATCACAGGTTGACGAAGTTACTAGAATTTAGCTAGTTTTGTTTATTATTCGACTAAATTGACACAGTTTCCTGAAGTTAATTTGGGAACAACTGAGAGAGGATTAATACAGTTGATCCCGAGTCGTTAGGGATTGAGTCGTAGTTGACTGATTGATTGAGTAGAGGAATCAAAGGTACAAATAGGATATAATAGAGGGACCAAATATGCATTTTTCTCCCAAAACAGAAAAGTCACAATTCAGCTATTGCAAAGACCCAGTGACACTAAAGAATCATACACAATACGTAATATGAAACTTACTTTAGTGCATCCCGGCACATTCGACTTATATCCTCTTTGGCAGAGCTCAAGCCACGGCTAGCATAATATCCGCTTTTGATTTTCTCCTCAATTCCTCGAACCTAAAGGAAAGGTGGACAAGGTTTAGAAGCATCTCAAACAGTATTTTAAAGCAGCTAAGCAAAGAGGATATAATAGTACCTTTGGAACAAAAAACTCGAAAGTATTTTCCTTCATTATCTCCCTTAGACTTGAAGCGAGAAATTCTTTCATCCTCTTGAAACCATTTCTCGATTTTCTCATTGCCAAATGCCTCAATTGGGCATCCCTAGACAGAATGGAGGAGGACTTTCGAGCATCAAAAACCTTCGCACGTTTATACAAGCTTCGGCGGAACAACTGGTTGGCAGACTCTCTCTTTTCTGAATTTTCCAAATAGTCCCTCAGTCCAATTGAATCATCCATCTGATTCTCCTGACTATTAAAAGTTCTATAGGATGATGAAGTTTTATCAGAAATGTTCTTGAGGCTCTTTACTTTCAAATTTGAGCTCCTGCTTCTAATCCAGTTAACATTTGGAAACTTAACAGCAACATCTTCAAGTTGGCTGCAACCTCTAATATCTATATAGGATAAACAAGAGAATGAATGAAGAACATCCTCAAGCATTCTGGGAGTTATGCCAGTACAGTCACGCAAAACCAAGAAAGTTATCTTTTCTTTGTTGTAACCATTCTGCAAAATGACGGAAAAAAAAAAAAAAAATGTGTTACTCTTGAAGGAATCATAATTTCTTGACAAGTTTCTACTTTCTTAAAATATTTCCAATTAGGGAGCTAGTAGGAGCTACTTTCTTAATGTTTGTTGCTACTGCTTCTTTTTCATCTTTACTTAGCCGAGGGTCTATCGGAAACAGCCTCTCTACCTTCACAAGGTAGGGGTAAGGCTGCGTACGCACTACCCTCCCCAGACCCCACTTGTTGGTATTGTTGTTAGGGAGCTAGTAGGAGAAGAGATGAGCAGTCCAATGCCATGAAAGCAAAAGCATACCATTATTTTCAGCATTGTGGAATCAGTGCAACTGGAAGCAACAGATAGCAGGTCAACCTGACTGGAGATACCCTTATAAATCTTTACTGTGGATCTCCAATGCTTACAAGTCAAAGCAGCATAAGCAAGAGATTTAACATCAGCTTTAAGGAAATGAAAGATCCGAGCAAGCACACGACCATCCAGTAGACCCCAGCTTCCACTTTCGATTCCAGGTTTGGTAATGGTTTCTCTATTGAAAGTTTCATCACCACATAAGTCATCAAATTGGCATTCATCATTCTGGAATCCTGATATGTCCTCTTCCATTTCATACTCTTCTTCACTTCCATGAAACCTCGCCTTTTTGCTGGCACGGAAATCTGTCAGGTAGAGATACTTAAGAGAATCAGAAGTAACATACAAAGAGGGGAGAAAAACAGACAGAGAAAGAAGAATTAGTTCAGTAATCAGAGTCTTTTGTGTCACAATAGGCCACATTATAAAGAATATGTAACTGCCATTAGAATATAATTTGTGAATCGCACAAGCATGTCTTATTCTGAATCCAGGTTGGCTTTGTGACTTTTTTACATAATTCGGAACAAAAATAGTCTTTCAAATCACAAATGCATACAAGGACATGAAGGAAGGACCGAAGGGGAGGATGAGGTCCAAAGAAATTGAGGAAAGAAGCAGCCCATACATGCAGCAAAGTTGTAACAGAAAGTGGGTACATGAATTAGACATTATAGAGAACCAATCACTTTACAATGAAAGCAAACAAGGGAATCTTCCGGAGCATGGACCACATACCTGGATTGCTCTCTTTCTTTGGTTGTCTTGCATTTATCCAGGGATCTAGGACCTCATTAATAGCAGCCGCAAGTTCCCTACTCTTGTAAGACTTCATTACCAACTCGTGAAGCTTTCCTCGGGTATACCCAATAAACTGAGGGTGTATGCCTTGGAATGTGCAGGGAACACCACTAGGTGCACTTTGTAGAGAACTCGTCAACTCTGACACAGAAGCTCCAAGAGTCTCACTAGGTGTTTGGCACATCTTTGAAAGATCAGATGTCTTTGCACTAGAAGCAACTGGGACCCAGATCTTATCCACCTTTCTGACAGCACTGCTATTTTCTGGTATAACACCTTGATCAACCAATACCTGCAACTCAATCAACGAGAAAGGCCCTCTTTCATGCCCAGCACCATCAAGGTAGTACCACTCACCTAAATGTAATTGTAACTCATCTGCTGAGCAAACACGATCCTTTGGAATATTTAAGGGCGCGCTGCTCTTACGGGAACCATGTGATTCTTGGTCCTGCCTGCTTTTCGAGTGATACATGCCTTCTTCTGACAACCTCTTAGTATCACCTGTCGCCACATATGGTCGTGATGACCTCTGAGGATGCCTATCCTTCCCTCTAACTTTAGTGCGAGGCTCAGATACAAATGACCCATGCTCCTTAACTACGCATGCATTTATCCTGATCACTGGAAGCATCATTCCTTTAATACCCCTTAACACTGGAGGTTTAGGTTGACTGGGTCTTCCGACAACATTACTATCATTCAACTCATCTGGAGAGAGAAAAGCCCATGATGGGAGATCAAGCCTTCTGCTGTGTGATGGATAATACAGTTCATCTTTCTGCAGCCATCTCGGGTCTTCAATCCCAGATTTTGACATGAGGCATAGAGGATAGCCATCATTAAGAACAAGCTTCTTTTTCCACAACTTATCTTGTGTACCTTCGTCATTTCTTTTCCAATCCCCACCCTTGCATGGCCACAGACCAGAAAACAATTCAGCAGTGTCACTGCAGCTTAAATCATTTTCCCTGTCACAGGATGACGGTACACTGGTCCTTGGTTCTGTGGATTCCTTCTGCGCCTCCGAACTAAACAAGCACTCATCAGAACTTTGAACACAGTGTTCGCCTACATAAGAGAAACCAATACATACTTAATCATAAAGTTCCTTATCTACAAGATGGAAATAAACTATACAGCCTATGCACACAAAATAATAGAACTTTACCCCTGCGGTTAAAGCAATCCAAAAGCATATAAAGAAAATGTCATGTTAAAGCTACCAGTCATGGAAAAACCAAGCTCCAGATATATCCAAGCGAAAACACATTTAGAAACAAAATAAACCAATCGCATAGCTCAAGTTTTGATACAGAAACCAGAAAGAATGTATATAACGAGTCTTTTATCCATAACAAAGATATTTATCATATTACTGACGTATTTTTGAATGCCCCACGAGCTAGATACTCCGACACCTAAGCTTCATTAAAAGATGACAAATAACTTCCTTTATCGAGAACACGGGAGAACAATACACCTTCATCCATATATAGAGTTGAAATAGAAACAAAAGAACCACTTACCTTCAGCACTTCCCCATTTCTCCCACTCCACATGCTCGAAGGACATTTGCAGCACTTCTGCAGCAAAGAATTGCAAAAAAGAAAAAGAAAAAGAAAAAAAATTAAGTGTTATAAGAAAAAAAACTTAAGCCCTGTTGTGAAAAGAGAGATAATTCTTGGAATGAATTACTCACCACCAATAATCTCAAGTTCCCTGCCAGGAATTACAGAAAATCCCTCTAATAGTGCCCCTACTCTCTCATCAATACGATGTTCGTCTGAAGGCTCAGATGCAGCCAAACTATCCGCATGACATGATACAATCTCTAACAAAGGGGCAAAGCTATCCTCACGTGCCAGATCATCGAATTGAGCTAGATCACCACTATCTGCCAACACATTACCAGGAGCCTCGGGAGGGCTCACCAACTGTGTAACAACATCTGAAACAACTGATGGAAAATTTACAGTTGCCATCGGGGAAACTGCATTCTCAACAGTAACCCACCTGTCACTATCTGCATGTTTGACAAAGTGGTCAGACACAATATATCCTTCTTCCGCCAGTGACTTCAGCTTGCATAATCTGGAAGGCCCCTGTTCCACGCCAAACTGATCAAGGTAATACCACTTTCCGGTGGCTCCTTCTGCCACAGTTGAAACATGTGGTGGGGTATTGCATATATCCATGTCTTCTTCCATAGAAGCCACCTCCTCAACAGCTCCATTTTCCTGTGGAAGCTCCAAGGTATTCACTGCAGGACATTGAGGCAGACCTTCATTGTTTACCGGATGATTGCCACTTTTAACAATTGAGCAGTTACTATTTTCAGGACAGCTTCCAACCTCAGAATCCTTAACAATTTGATCTTTCACACTCACATCCTTTTGGCTGCTGCACTTTCCTTCATGCCTTTTGCCTTCAAATTGATTTTCCCTTCTATCACTTGGTCCACTTTTCCGACCACTGTCTCGATGATAAACATTCCTACTCCGATCAAGTGGGGACCGCTCCACGAAGTTTGGTGTCCTGTCCCTACGATGATGGTGGCGGCCTTGATCTTGTGGGGACCACTCTGAATAACTAGGACTCCTGCTTCTGTGATCATAATGACGGCTCCGGTCATAAGGAGACCGACTGTGATCAAGGTGACGGCCTCGGTCATAGGGAGACTTTTCTAGGCGGGCTGGGCTCCTATCCCAGTTATCAAGATGGCGGGCTGGGCTCCGATCCCAGTTATCAAGATGACGGGCCCGGTCACGTGGGGACCTCTCCAAATGACGAGGACTGCTATTATGTCCGTCATAAGAACCTTTAGATGTCTCATAATGCCTGGAAGAATACCTGTCAGATGGAATGCTCCGGTTAGAAGGTGCATTCCTGTGCAACTTCTCAGTAGAGCGCCGCAAACCATGCTCTGCCGCGTATACAGCTCGACTTCCATCATCAGAAAGTTTCCTGCTTTTTGAACTTGAGAAGTCATCATACTCACCCCGGTACTTACGGTCACTTTTATCTGAATCAGTACCATGCCGTTTCAACCTATTAGCTGAAAAGTATTCTCTTGTATTGCCATTCTTCAGTTCGATCTTGGAAGAGCCTTCTTCTCCCACAATCTTGGAACTAATCCTTGGATTCCTTTCTGGAATGCTAGGTTCATATCTAGATAACCTTTTCACATGCTGAATTCCACCACTTCTATTACCAACATCTTTCTCCCCAGAATGCTTACCTGAAGAAGGTGGTGTCCATTCACGATCATTTCTCCATCCTTTGTCCTTGGCCGAAGGTGGCGTCCATTCATGATCATTTCTCCATCCTTTGTCCTTGGCAGAAGGTGGAGTCCATTCACGGTCGTTTCTCCATCCTTTGTCCTTGGCTAAAGGTGGCGTTGTCCATTCATGGTCCCCTTTCCAACCCTTATCCTTGGCAAAATCATGCCTGCGTGTTCTGCTATAGTTAAAATCATCTCTTGCAGCTGCCCCATCACCTTTCCGCCACCTATCAGGTACAAATTCACCTGGTTCATACCCGGGATTATCAAGCTCCCCTTTTCTGTTAGAAATATAGTCACCTTTCTCCCATTCCCCCTTGCGCCACCTTCCTTTGACAAAATCGCCCCTTTTAACATCAGATGCACTCTCCCCCTTCTCAATTTCACTCTTTATCTCATATTTTCGAGAAGAAGGCTTCTCAGGAGGAACAAATTCTCCGTTCTCAACAGGTAAAGTACCCAATTCACCTTCCTCGACTTCATCTTTACCAACGTCACCATTACACTCAATTTCTTTATTAATACCACTACTCTTGGAACTCAAGTTTACTCCTTTCTCCTTCTTCGTCTTCGTCATCTTACCATTCATCTTCTTCCTCACAGTTTTTGAAGTAGAATTTGCTGATGGAGGAGTACTGAAATTGTTGCTGCTGCTGCTGTTCTTACTCTTGCCTCCACAAACTGAGAAACGCTCCATAATATGCTGTTGTATAGGCACACATGCAACGCCTCCATCGCCCATGGAAAGCTCAGAGCTTCTCTATCCCACCGCCAAAACCGCAACACAGTCGCCAGAACCAAACCCTAATAATCTTTTTCTTCGCCAGGGTTGTCTATGCTCATGCTGCTCCCAAACAAATTCAAGTAATTCAGCTTGCACAATTCCAATCTCCGCAGGTGAAAAAAACCCTAGAAATCCACAAACAACAAAAAATATTAAACAATCGAAGAATCAACGCAAATCCATCAAATTAAGAACAAAAATAGAATGTAGGGTTTTGAAAGAACAGTATGTACAGTTGTAATTGAAAGATTAAATCATTGGGGAAAAAAACAGAAAGTTAGGGTTTAGAATGTGAAGAACATACCAGTTGAAATTGGGAGAGAGCTGAGTTGAGAGATCGAAAAGCAGAGCTGGGTCAAAGCTCCGAGTCGAATCGAAGAGTTGAATTAATAAGCTTTGAGGTTTGATTGTGTAGAGAGGAGGAAGGGCGGGGATCGAACGGAATTGTTGATTTCGCAGAGAGAAAGAAAAAAAAGAAAATACTCCTAGCAGATGACGAATCTCTATATTTCGCCTTCTCTTATTTATTTCTCTCTCTCTTTCACTGTATTGTGTAGATATATAATTTCTTTTTTGTTTTTTTAATTTCAAAGAATTTTCTGATTCGGGCTTTATTGGTATAAGGTGGGCTTTTGACCTGAGAAGAAACCTCTGGTCTATATTTACGTTGATTTGCCCCTTTTGTACTTCGTATTATTATTATGAAGGCGTTACTGGTAACAGATTCATTCTTGAAGTGGTGGTAATGCACAACTTCTTCTTCATACGGTTCGGGCAGCGGGCAGAGTTTATTTTCCAAATTTTTATTTTGCAATTGGTTTGACGCAAGCCCTTTGGCCATATTTGATGTTTCAAAACACTAAACTAGCGTTTGGACATAAATTTAATTGAAACTTTAAAAAATTAAAATTGTGTTGAAAAATAATTTTTTAAAGTTGAAGTTGTGTTTGGACATGCATTTTATTTGAAGAAAACTTGAAGTTTTGTGAGTGGAAGAACAAATTTCACCTAAAAACTGTCCTAAACTAGTTTTTGGGAATTTGAAATTTTTTTTCCCAAAACATGATCATATTTCATAAACAAATAATATTTTAAATTTTTTTTAAAAAAGTAAAGCCAAAATCTATGGCCAAACGAGAACTAAATTTCAGTATTGAAATATTTTTCTTAAAAAAATTTTAAAAGAAAATAATGATTATTCTTCACAAATTTTGATTTTTCTACTAAGTAGTAGTCATATTAATACACAATTGATCAATTTCAAATAATATGTTTAAATTTTCAAGGAGTACTTTTTTCAACATCAATGTCCAAATAACTATTTTGAATCCTCAATGATGCAGAAAAGAATATTTTTCCCTTTTCTAATTTTGTTATAAATGGAAGTAGCAAAAATATTGAATCTTGGATCTTAAAAAAGTTAAACATTTTGGTTAGTTGTTTCCGGCAGAAAGTACAACAGGTATTTTTCTTCTTTTGGATGTTTTAATTTAGGTTAAATATGTGTACAATTAAGTGTAGTTGTTATCGTTGTTTTGGCATAATAAAATATTAGTACATTTTCAACAAGATTATGAGTTATAGTGCAAGTTGAGTTCAATTAAATTCAATAGCTTTAACTAAGATTTTATATATGTGATAAATAAAAAATTATAAAATAAATACAAATAATATATTCTGAAGCAAATACCTAGATTTTCAAACTCGAATCAATTGTTTTTCACAGATGACATAGGTGAAAGTGAAGAGCTGCCCATCTGCCCGAAAATTATAAAATAAATTCAAATAATATATTTTAACTTTCGTTGATCTTGAGAAATAAAAAAGAAAGGATTACAGGGACATTTTGGTAAAAGCAGACCAGAGTGGGTAAAAATGTCTTTTGGCGCTTAACTTGGAGGGAAATATCTCAAACTTGGAGGGAGTCTTAAAGTTTATTATTGGGATCCCGCGCTCCCCAAAATTCTAGGATTTCTTTGTGAGTTGTGACCAAACACAGAAGGTTAGTGAGTCTACTAACAAATGAGAATTATGCTCAATTCTCAACTGATCTATTCTGTAGATTTTTTTTTCCTGGGAATCAATCTAAGCAGATTAATGATAAAAAGGAAATAAATTAAAGATAATTACCCGCTCTAATAGCTTGTTGTTGTTGTTATTGTTTCGTTCTCATGGCTTCTACACTATTGTTTTTCTTTTCCATTACTGTTGAGCTTATGCTTTTCTTGAGTCGGGATCTATTGTAAATAATTTCTCTATTTCTACAAGATAGAAGTAAGATCTGCGTACACATTACCCTCCCCAGATCTAATTATACGAGATTACATGGTATATTTTTGTTATTATTGTTGTTGTTTACCCGAAAAACGGATAGAGTTGAATTTATACGTAGTTCTAAAGGTACGCGGTATAACGTGACGCAAATCGTATAAGCGAAAATATCGAATATTGACTATCAAGAATGAAAATACAAACAAGGTTGAAGGGAGGATGATTTATCAGTAAGTAAGATGAAAGTAATGTATAAAGCTCAAAATGATAATCTCTCAATATGGAGCATATGCACAGTATCTGAGTTATGGTGTCTTAATGTCTCAATGCCCCCCTTACAGAGATAATGGTCATCCCTCTTATAGTGGGGGATCCTACTTTAGATATAATTAAAAATACATAGTGGGAACCATGATAAATCAACTTTCCCTTTTTTCCTGCCGAAATTCTCTCCTTTAGTGCGGTTGTAACGGCTCTTATCTATAGGCTCGATATTGATTTGAGCTCGATACTGAATCGAGCTCGATATTGATTCGAGCTCGATTTTGACTTGGGGCCCGGTATTGATTCCGGCTCAGCATTGGTCGGTCTTTGGCTCTCGAGCTCGATAACGTTGCTTCGCATCATGGTTCGATTTGGATTCGAGCTCGATAATGACTTCGAGCTTGGTATTGATCGGTCCCTGAAACTCGAAGCTAGGTAACCCGGCTTCGGATCTTATCCCGAAATTATGAAGACGCTCTTCGGTCCATTATGTTCCCATCTCGACCAGTCGTACGAAGGCTGAAATCGGTTTCGACCATATACATATAGTCCCCTCATTTCTCGGGAAGGATGTGGCGAGAAACGATATGATTTCCCAATGGCTCGATCAGATATACACTGACGTTTGCATCGAACCCGACCATGACGTACGTGATAGATGTCCCGTCGGTTCCGTTTACCAAAGCATTAAATGCGTGTCAGACGGTGGTCGGCCACTGCTGATATTGAACCGCCATTCCCCAATCTATAAATAGCTTCTCTTTTTACCATTTATCACTTTTACATCTCCAGTTTCCAAATTTTCTAAGCTCTTTCTCGCATCTTCTGAGTTTATCTGCAAGCCTGTGATTTTTATTGCAAAATCTTCCTTCTGTGGTTTTCACTGCAAAACCTTTCTTCAAAACACCACATTTTTGTCATCTCCTTCTATTCTCGATCTTCAAAACCAAAATGGTGAAAACATCAAAAACCGTTCCTCAAAAAGAAAAAGCTTCTTCTTCACAGCATGCCGCTGACAAAACACCGGTGGAGCCACGGCCTGAGGAGTGTGTTCTCGAGACGTGTGTTCTTACCTCCAATTTTAAGGTCGACAAGGGCTTGTCGGTTTCCGGCCGATGCGAGCCAGTATCGAGGTATCTGTGTTCGATAACTGAGGGGCATCTCGAACAGATAAGGAAATATTGCAACTGGGAGAACAAAGAAGTGGTAATCTCGTCTCCCGAAGAAGATATTATTACTCATGTGAAAGAGTTTTTAAGTGTGTATACTTACCCTTTCACGTTAGGTCCTCTTGACCCTGCTATCATTGATTTTTTCCATCAATGCCAAATAACCCTAGGCCAAATTCATCCTTCTTCTTGGCGGATCGTTATTTTGATCTGTTTCTTTGTGAACAAAATCGAAGGGATGCCTTTCACCCTCGAGCACCTCATTCTATTGTACAACCCCCGCCTCTTTCAAGGCGGGTTAATAAAACTTTAGCGCTGGGCTACCAAGGCTCTGTTCTCGAGCATAGACGAGGACAAAGATCGAGGCTGGATGGGTAGGTTCGTTCGAGTGAAGACTTCGGACCTAATACCGGCCGAGAAAATGCTATTTCTCGAGGAGTAGAACATGAAGCGTAAGTGTAACTCCGTTGTTATCTCCTATTGTATTGCCCCTTCATTTTTTTCTCATTGATATCCTCTTTTTGTGATGCAGCGGTTCCTTGGATGCCCGGTACAGTTCCTGACCTCAAGAACTAGGTACGGGACCTGGCTTCGACCTCTACATACGTCGAGCGCTCATGGCGTGATTTGTCAAAGGGCCAATGGGAGGCCAAAAATCATGGTAAGCCTCTTTCTCGTATCTTTGATAGTTCGAACGAAGTGTTTTCCATACACTTTATCAATTCTCTAATGCGTAGGCCTGGGCAAAGATGCGATTTTGAGGCCCCCGTCCGGCGAGGAAGAGGCTGTGAGGAAGAGGCTTCGGCCTTTGTTCCAAAACCGGTAAAGGATAATAAGAGAAAAAGGGCCTCTACTTCCGAAGATCCAAAACCGAAGACGAGGACGGCTCACAAGACGAGGAAGAATACCATCCCTTTGACCGAATAATCAGTTCGGCGTCTAAGGGATGAAAACGAGGAAGAAGAAGACGACAGTTCCGTACTGGTGGCCCGAGTGAAGAAAACCATTGATGCCTTAATGGTAGCTAGATCGATGGTGGTTTGTGTGTCTCCACCTCGAACTGAGGCAGTATCGGAGAAGGATTCGGGCAATGTCCCCGAATTAATGGAGGTCGAGGATGCCTCCCACTGAAGTCGACAACCAGTGGGTATATCCGAAAGGGCCGATCTTGAAGTTCTCCGAACCGAGGAGAACGTCCCAAGCGACTCGCTTGGGGCAATAGTAATCGGAGACTCGCCTACTCTCCCCGCCTTTTCCGAAGGGGCGATTCGAGAGGCCCAAGCTTTGGGGGGCCTCGAAGTAGACGGGCCTCACGAGAGAGAGGACCCTTTTCGTGATCTGTTTACCGGTATCGAGTAAGCTGCCGGTCCTAGTGATGCATTGGGTCTTTTCCACGAAGTGCAACATGCTCTGAATCGGGTAAGCCTTAACTCACTTCGTTGGTACCACCTTCACGTTTGTTTTTCTTTTCTAACTTCTTTTCTTCTTTCTTCGCAGGCCACAACGGTTTATCGAGAAGTGTGTTCTCGGTCTCGAGCTGAGCTGCGCCGGTACAAAGCCGACCTCTGACGGGTCACGGAAGATAGGAACGCCCTTAGACTCCTCTTCGGGCAAAGGGAAGAAGAAATCAAGGACCTCCGAGCTGAATTGGCCGAGGCTCATTAAGACCAGACCGACCTGACCGAGCAGGTAATGATAATCTTAAAAACCCATGGGCTCGATTCTGGAACGGCGACTAATATTTCGATCTCATAGTTGCACCAGAAGCTTGAGGTGATTGGGAAGCTTCGTGAGGAGCTCGATATGATAAGGGCGGAGACCTTGGGATGGAAAGATGGCATGGACCGTCTCGCCGCAGAAAAAGAAACTGCTCGAGCCCAATTATCATCGGCCAAAAACCAACTTCAAAGCATGAAGGAGAAGGGCTCGGTTCAAGCAAGAAAAATAGAGGAGCTCGAGGCTCGGTTAGCCTCCGAACTTGCCAAGGCCAAATTTGACGTCGAAAAAGCAAAGGCCAATGCGGATGCATTCGTGGCCGTCTATGTGATGACCCAAAATGTCATCTTTAAATTTAATAATTAATTATGTGTTCTAAGACCTAAAAAAGTACTATTTATCATTCCTCGACTTGCGTACACAGCCCGTAAAAATTTTCGGACAGTTTTGTATGAAAATGGATTAAACTTTGAATTAGAGCTTTAAAACTTAACTGAGTTGATTTTGGTCAACATTTTGAGCAAAAGGACTATGATCAGTGTTTTGACAGTTTCGATAGGTCCGTATCGTGA
Source organism: Nicotiana tomentosiformis (assembly GCF_000390325.3). Lineage (NCBI taxonomy): Eukaryota > Viridiplantae > Streptophyta > Magnoliopsida > Solanales > Solanaceae > Nicotiana > Nicotiana tomentosiformis. The sequence goes on from NC_090818.1 coordinate 18,865,077, forward strand.
ATTGGGACTTGGGCGTATGCCCGAAAATCAAATTCTGAGGTCCCTAGCTCGAGATATGGAATTTTGATGAAAAATTAAAAGTTTAAGTTCAAATAGTGATCGGATGTCGAATTATGTACAAACGACCCCAGAATAGAATTTTGATAATTCCAACAGCTCTGTATGGTAATTTTGGACTTAGGAGCGTGATCATAATTTTCTTTTGGAAGTCCGTAGTGGAATTAGGCTTGAAATGCCGAAAGTTGAATTTTGGGAAGTTTGACCGAGGCGTTGACTTTTTGATATCGGGGTCGAAATCTGATTCTGAAAACTTGAGTACCTCCGTTATGTCATTTATGATTTGTGCACAAAATTCGAGGTAAATCGAACGTGATTTGATAGGTTCCGGAGTCATTTGTAGAAATTAGAAATTGCAAAGTTTATTGAGCTTGAATCTATGTGTGATTCGTGTTTTAGTATTGTTGGATGTGATTTGAAGGCTCGACTAAGTTCGTATGATGATTTAGGACTTGTTGGTATTTTCGGACGGGGTCCCGAGTACCCCGAGTGCGATCCGGATCGAAATCGGATCAATTTTTTGACTTAGGCAAATTCTGAAATTTGCAGCTTCTAGTATCATCGCACCTGCGGAGGGACTGACCGCAGGTGCGGACTCGCACAAGTGAGCTGTGGCTCGCAGAAGCGGACGAAGGGCTGCCCAGTTGGAGCCGCAGATGCGGCTCATGTTACGCAGAAGCGAGAGGAAGGGCGCAGGTGCGGGCATGTCCGCAGGTGCGATGGAATTTTTCGCACCTGCGAAGGCGCAAATGCGGTCCAAAGCTCGCAGAAGCGAAGGCAGCTGGGCTAAGCAATTTCCGCATATGCGGTATTTCATCTCAAATGCGGGACCGCATGTGCGAGAATTTTGTTCGCATGTGCGAAAGCACTGACCAGATTACAAAAACAGAGGGGTTCCGATATTTTTGTCATTTGGACATTTTCAACAAGGATTTGGGCGATTTTTCAGAGAGAATTCATGGGGAAACTTGAGGTAAGTCACATGTGATCATTGTTAGTCAATTATATTGGATTATCATTGAATATTTCGAATAGATTACATGTTTTTGAGGTGAAATTAGAGGATTTGGGCATAGGGATTTCAAAATGGGAATTTGAGATTTGAAGGTCAAGTTGATGTCGGATTTTTATAAAAATGGTATGGTTGGACTCGTAGTTGAATGGGCGTTCATATTTCGTAACTTTCGCCGGATTCTTAGATGTGGGCCCCACGGGCCATTTTTGAGTTAATTTCGGATTTTTATTGAAAAATGTAGTATTTTCTTACAGAATTAATTCTATAATTTTTGTTGACTGTATCGAATTAATTATGACTAGATATGAGTCGACCGGAATCGGAAAATCGAGGAAAAAGCATACTACTTGATTAAATTGGAGCAAGTCGAGGTAAGTGACTTGTCTAACCTTGTGTGGGAAAATTTTTCCCTAGGATTGGTATTAATTGTAAGGTGATGAAAGTCGTGTACACGAGGTGACGAGTCTGTACACGGACTAAATGTGAAGGATTATATTTTTAAATTGTGAAGATCACTGTTGCATATTAATTAATTTATTAAATCTTGTTATATTCTCCATCATTGATTTGATTTGTATACTTTAAATTTGCTTGACATTTTCCTGCTAATTGTTTTACCTGTTTGGTTGAAACTTGGTTTTTTTATTCTGTGCATTATTTGAAATTGATTTTCTTTAAATTAAATATTATTAATATGAAGTATTTGGCATTTTAAATTTGGTATTGAAGCAACGTATTAAAGATTTTGAAATATTATTTTGCTAAATTATTTATTCCTGAATATTTTTTTGTAAGATTTTTATACTCATTGTGACGGAGCCGTGGGCTCTTTATTGTGGAAAAATATTATTGATAATTTATGTTGGCATGAGCCGTGAGCTCTTTATTGTGAAAAATATCGTTGATTTATTTTGGCAAATTAAAATATTTGGGCACTTGAGGTGTAAATTGTGATATATTGTGATATTGATACGCATGCGGTGATATAAGGTCTGGGTATTGAAATGCATGCGGTGAGATAAGGGTGGCTTGATACGCGTGGCTAGTAGGGAAAATTACTAGAAGTCATGCGGTGTGATAAGGATTGCTAAAACGCGGGATGCTATTTCGGAAAAAATATTTTCTTTAAAATAGATTGTGAAGGCTCCCACGGTGAGATAAGGAAATGAGATATTGTAAATTTATTTATGATTTGGGACTACGAGGCGGTACCTCGGTAGTGCCCTTGTTGATATTGATTTATGGCCATAGTTGCCTTCGATTAATTGTTGTGATTTTCATAAAGTTGAAAGAAAATTCTATTTTGATTCCACGAGATATTATTTACAATTATTTGGTGTCATTAAATGTGACATACTATTTGATTCATTTTCATAGTCATTTTATCTTATTAAATTATTTAAACATTTTTCCATGCCATTATTTATTCTCCAGTAGGGCCTGACCTGACCTCGTCACTACTCTACCGAGGTTAGGCTTGGCACTTACTGGGTACCGCTGTGGTGTACTCATACTACGCTTCTGCACATCTTTTTGTGCAGATCCAGGTACATCTTACCAGTCTAGATGTCAGTAAGTTACCTGCGCACAGAGACTTCGAGGTATATCTACCAGCGTCCGCAGACTCCGGAGTCACCTTCTATCATTTTATGTTGCTTCCTTATTTTTCTTTAGACCTTGATACATAAAAACATTGAGAATAAATTTTTAGAAGCTTGTGACTTATTTCTACCGGGTTTTGAGAGTTGTAATTATTTGAATTGTAGTTTTTTTTATTTCAGATATTTATGATTATTCCGCATTGATAGGTTTACCTAGTCTTAGAGATTAGGTGTCATCACGACCTCCTACGGAGGGAATTTGGGGTCGTGACAGTCTATCAGGCCGATGCTGAAGCTGCTCAGGTACAAGCAAAAGAGGCAACCGAGACCACTAAAACTCGAGCATATTGGGTTGCCGAACTTGCCAAATACCAATCTCGGAGGGTGACCCTCGAGTAGATCCATGCTCGAGGTTTCGATCTCACCGAAGAGATAAAAAGGGCTAAAGAGTGGCTTCCGATGATGACGATGATAATGATGAGAGCAAGAGTGGGTCTGAGAGCGGGGAGGATCCCGATGGATAAGAGACCGCCCCCGGAGATAACCAGGATACTTAGACTTTTTTCTATTTTTTTTTTGTAGGGTCCTGCTCGGACGTTGTAAACACTTTTGTATATATATAAAGATATTTTCCTTTCCCGATTTGTCTCTGTCTTATTATCTGCCTTGTGAAGATCTTGTTTCATTCATGTATTATGAAAGTTTTTATAAGTTCGAGGCTTTAGGCAATTTGATCGAATTCAGACCTTTATAGCCTTTATAACCGAGTGGGTATTTGCTCAAACTTGAAGCGGTGTAGCCCGTAGGCTTTATGGTCAAGTTAGTGCTTTGATCGAACTCGAAGTAAGGTAGACCGTAGGCTTAATAGTCGAGTGAGTGTTTTTCTCGAACTCAGAATAATTGTTAGCCCTTAGGCTTAGTAGTCGAGTGAGTGATTGCTCGAACTAGAGATAATTGTTAGCCCTTAGGCTTAGTAGTCGAGTGAGTGATTGCTCGAACTCGAAGTAAGGTAGCCCGTAGGCTTAGTAATCGAGTGAGTGATTGCTCGAACTCGAAATAATAGTTAGCCCGTAGGCTTTATAGACGAGTGAGTGATTGCTCGAACTCGAAGAAAGGTAGCCTGGAGGCTTTATTAGTCGAGTGAGTGCTTTGCTCGAACTCGAAGTAAGGTAGCCCGTAGGCTTTATTAGTTGAGTGAGTGCTTTGCTCGAACTCAAAGTAAGGTAGCTCGTAGGCTTAATAGTCGAGTGAGTATTTTTCTCGAACTCAGAATAATTGTTAGCCCTTAGGCTTAGTAGTCAAGTAAGTGATTGCTCGAACTCGAGATAATTATTAGCCCTTAGGCCTAGTAGTCGAGTGAGTGATTGCTCGAACTCGAAGTAAGAGTAGCCCTTAGGCTTAATTAGTCGAGTGAGTGTTTTGCTCGAACTCAAAGTAAGGTAGCCCGTAGGCTTAATAGTCGAGTGAGTGTTTTTCTCGAACTCGGAATAATTGTTAGCCCCTAGGATTAATAGTCGAGTGAGTGATTGCTCCAACTCGAGATAATTTTTAGACATTAGGCTTAGTAGTCGAGTGAGTGATTGCTCGAACTCTAAGTTAGAGTTGCCCTTAGGCATAATTAGTCAAGTGAGTGCTTTGCTCGTACTCGAAGTAAGGTAGCCCGTAAGCTTAATAGTTGAGTGAATGTTTTTCTTGAACTCGGAATAAGAGTTAGCCCTTAGGCTTAGTAGTCGAGTGAGTGATTGCTCGAACTCGAAATAATAGTTAGCCCGTAGGCTTAGTAGTCGAGTGAGTGATTGCTCGAACTTAAAATAATAGTTAGCCCGTAGGCTTAGTAGTCGAGTGAGTGATTACTCGAACTCGAAATAATAGTTAGCCCGTAGGCTTAGTAGTCGAGTGAGTGATTGCTCGAACTCGAAATAAGAGTAGCCCTTAGGCTTAATGTGGGGCTTGGCCTCGTTGATTTTTCGGTTGGCAGTCCCGATTTATAGAGTAGTGGTCAACCCTTAAGCCTGTTTGCGTAATAGATCATGAAATAGCGAATGGGTTCTGAGACGTGAGATATCGGCAAAGAAGAAATTTCTCTTTATGTCGTTATACATGTGTTCATGTTTTGTACCAGGGATTGAGCAAACTACACGAGCATGGTTCATTTTGACCATTTGGCTCTTACAATTTTTCCTATCGAAACCCTGTTGTTATGAAGTAACTTCCTTGCATCGAACTTGACATATGAACTTGGCATATTTGAGGGTAACGCCCCCCCCAATATTCGAGGTTGATTGTAAAGAGGCCTCAAATACTGTTGAATTTCTCTAAGTTAGCACGATCAACGGTTGCCTCATTAAAAACCTTGCCGAAAAAACCATCTGGGATAAACCCGGTCGAAGGGAAAAAGAGTGCAACGCGTGCTTTCAGGCCTAAGGCTTTGTGGTAAATAACCCATTACTGTTCTTGGTCGAACTCCTGCAAGGGTTAGTTTTGAAATATAAACGAACATGGGAGGGTCATACCTTAGCAGTAGTATCGTTTTAGGTATGACACGTTCTAATTGCTTGGTAGTTTTTTGCCGTTTATAACACCGAGCTTGTAGGATCTTTTACCGACAATTTCGAGTACCCAATACGGTCCTTCCTAGTTTGGACCCAGTTTTTCTTCATTTGGATTTCGGGTGTTGAGAGTGACTTTCCTTAGCACTAAGTCCCCGATTTTAAAATGGCAAAGATTGGTTCTTCGATTATAGTATCTTTCGATCCGCTATTTTTGGGCGGCCAATCAGACGAGAGCGGTTTCTCGCTTTTCATCCAATAATTCGAGGCTAGTATTAATAGCCTCGTGATTTGACTCTTCCGTTGTATATCAAAACCTTGCATTGGGTTCCCCGACTTCGACTGGAATCAAGGCCTCGGAACCATATACTAAGGAGAATGGGGTTGCCCCCGTACTGGACTTTGATGTTGTTCGATATGCCCAAAGGACTTCGGGTAAAATTTCTCTCCATTTCCCCTTAGCGTCGTTCAACCTTTTCTTTATGTTTTGAACGATAGTCTTGTTCGTCAATTCTGCCTGTCCGTTCCCATTAGGGTGGCACGACGTTGTTAATATCCTTTTTATTTTATGGTCTCCGAGGAATTTCGTTACCTTGCTGCCGATAAATTATTTTCCATTGTCACACACTATTTCAGCGGGTATCCTAAATTGACATATGATGTGATCCCAGATGAAGTCTATAACCTCTTTCTCTCTCACTTTCTCGAACGCCTGTGCTTCAACCCATTTAGAGAAATAGTCAGTCATAAATAAAATGAACTTAGCTTTACCTGGGGCCGACGGTTCTACTAAAACACGCTTAACTTGAACTTTATTTAATAAGATAGAAATTATCAGAGCGTCATTGTGGGGCTGAGAAATGTCTTCTGCTTCTTCGTTGTTGAATGACAAAGTGCCTTCGGGCACATAATCTCGGGTTCGTTTTTCCCTAGTGGTCGATACCTTAGTGTGTTTGAACATGGATCCCTGTGGAATGTCGACCCCACCGACGATCATATGAATGATATGTTGGGCTTCCTCTTGTTCATTTTTTCTGTTGGCGTCCCTTTCTCTGAAATGAGTCTTGGCTCGATTGCTGAGGAACTCTCGAAGGTGGCCCTCGTTAAATAGACAGGCTACCTTCTCTCTTAATTGTCTACAATCCTCGGTCCTGTGACCATGCGTGCCATGGTACTTGCACATCAAATTCGGGTTTCTTTGGGAAGGATCGGTTTGTATGGGTCTGGGCCACCTAGTATCTTTGATCCTTCCAATTGCCGATACAATGCCCGATGCATCGATGCTAAAGTATATTCCGATAACCTAGGTGCCTCTGTGGGATCGGCTTACTTGTCAAAACCATTTTTTCTCATAAGTCCCCGAGAACTCTGTCCTCGATCACTTCTTCGATTGTTCCTGGCAGAATTACGTCCTGAACCATTGTTCCTTCGATCTGCGGTATATGGTTGATATTGGTATCTGTTCGACCTTGGCTCCCTATCGATGTCCCTCAGGTTCTTAACTACCGACCTGTTTGGATGTACTGAACCAGAATGGGCTCTTGGTTGTTCGTCCTCGACCCTGATCTTCGATTGATATCTATTGTGCATATCTGCCCAGGTCACGGTCGGATACTCGACCAAACTTTGTTTCAACTGACTTGATGCTATCGAACTCCGCTCATTCAACCCTTGGGTGAAACCTTGAACGACCCAATCATTTGTGACCGGTGGCAATTCCATGTGTTCTATTTGAAATTGAGACACGAACTCCCTTAACATTTCATTATCCCTTTATCTTACCTTGAAAAGGTCTGATTAACTCGTTGCGACCTTTATGGCCCCTGCGTGTACCTTTACGAAAGAATCTGCTAACATGGCGAATGAGTCGATGGAATTTGGTGGCAGGTTGTGATACCAAATCATTGCTCCCTTCAAAAGGGTCTCTCCGATTTTTTTCAACAGCACAAATTATATTTCGTCACCTTCTAAATCGTTACCCTTTATGGCACACATGTAATAGGTGACGTGTTCGTTAGGGTCGGTCGTCCCATTATATTTAGGAATCTCTGGCATGCGGAATTTTTTGGGGATCGGTTTTGGAGCTGCACTCGGGGAAAAAGGCTTTTGCACGAATTTTTTGGAATCCTCAATACTAGTGGTACCCCCGGGATCTGATCGACCCTTGAGTTATATGTTTCCACTTTTTTATCGTTTGCTTCGATCCGTTTTGTGAGTTCCTCGAGTATCTTAGCAATTTCGGGATTAGTCCCCGATTCTTGCTCATTTGACCTTACTATAGCTGGCTCCGTTCTGTGGGTGATTTCTCGGGGTGGACTGGGCTCTGGTCTGCTCGGTACCTGGGTTTGACTCTGCAACTGAGCTATCGCTACCTGTTGAGCTTGCAATATTTCGAAATTCATACGCAAGCTGATTCTGTTTTCCTCAACGTTATGGGTGTCTCGAGCTGCAGATCGAGTACCGTCATGAATGCTATTTTCAGGTTCAGAATGTTGGTTTGCCTCAATAGCCACATGCGAATTAACGTCTAATGGTACTTCGACTCGGCCCCCAACGACATCGACAAGCGACCTTTCGGCCCTGGGCGTCAAGTTGTTGTTCTCACCTTGAAGGCCAACTTCGTTGTCGATAGGTAAGGCCATTAATTGAGAGTTCATTATTGCTAATCCGAAATCAAAGACACTTTCAACAATAAGCGTAAAATGGTATATTTTACATATTTGTGTCAAATAACCTCTGTTATCCTTAGCCTCATGGTGGGCGCCAAACTGTTTACCCAAAAAACGGATAGAGTTGAATTTATACGTAGTTCTAAGGGTACGCGGTATAACTTGACGCAAATCGCATAAGCGGAAATATCGAATATTGACTATCAAGAATGAAAATACAAACAAGGTTAAAGGGAGAATTTTTTATGAGTAAGCAAGATGAAAATAATGTATAAAGCTCAAAATGATAATCTCTCAATATGTAGCATATGCACAGTATATGAGTTATGGTGTCTTAATGTCTCAATTTCCCCCTTACAGAGATAATGGCCATCCCTCTTTTAGTGGGGGATCCTACTTTAGATATAATTAAAAATACATAGTGGGAAACCATGATAAATAAACTTTTTCCTTTTTCCTGCCGAGATTCTCTCATTTAGTGCGGCTATAACGACTCTTGTATATAGGCTTGATATTGATTTGAGCTCGATACTGAATCGAGCTCGATATTAATTCGAGCTCGATTTTGACTCGGGGCCCGGTATTGATTCAGGCTCAGCATTGGTCGGTCTTTGGCTCTCGAGCTCGATAATGTTGCTTCGCATCATGGTTCGATTTGGATTCGAGCTCGATAATAACTTCGAGCTCGGTATTGATCGGTCCCTGAAACTTGAAACTAGGTAACCCGGCTTCGGATCTTATCCCGAAATTATGAAGACGCTCTTCGGTCCATTATATTCCCATCTCGACCAGTTGTACGATGGCCGAAATCGGTTTCGACCGTATACAGTTGTCCGCTCCTATAGATAAGCTTTCTTTTTCTTTATAGTTATATGAGGAGTGCAATTGAAGATCGTACGAGGTGACAGAGTGTTGCAAGGTTTTTTTCTTACATTACAATTGAAGAAGTGTTCTTTATTATTTCCTAATTTTTGTAAAGAAATTATCCTATCCGCTATGTCTATTTTCTTTAATTTTACCATTTAGATAATATTAAATCTATCTATCTATATCTATACTATATTAAAAGTACGAAAGAATATTTATCGATAAAAAAAATTTAAAATAATTATCGTACAAGTTTTTGGGTTTCGAACATCTTGGTAGATTTAGGAATACTTTTTGTTAACTAAATGATTAGTATAATTTTAAAATTTTCAGGACACTTTTTTTTTTATAATGGAGCATGTACTAGAACAAATTTAATAAAGAACCACTAAAGTAGACACCCCCTAAATATGATCAACATAATTTTTATTTTAGAACTTTCAATTTTATGTACTTGTATTGCTCTTAGAGACACGTGCAACATGCGTACATTAAAACTTAAATTATCATTTCTCTACTATTTTGGACTTCAAAATCAATTAGAGTTTCTTTACTTATATGAATTATATAGGAATTTTTAATATTTAGGAATATAAAATCAAGGAAAATTTTACTTATATAAAATATTTTCTTACTTGAGTTGTCAGCTATAATTCAATTCTACTACAATTATGTTTATTTGCGCTTTGGAATAGATTCAGCATCTCGTGATTTTGTACATCAGTTATTACAAAATTGATGCTCAAATATAATAAAATTTTATTTGATCGAGGAAATAATTGAAATTTTAAAAACATAACCAGTTAAATCATATACTAAGACTTTTGATCGGCAGTTGCCCGAAAAAGTAGTAAGTTTGTATAGTTGGGAAGCGTTTCGGTCTCTCTTCTTTTATATTTTTTATTATTTTAAAAATGGTTAGGAAAAAATCTTATTTCCAACTTTTTGTCTCTTTATTTTTATTTTGTTAGAATAAATCTATCATTTTAGACTATATCAGATAGCAATAAGTTTAATGTAAACACATGAAATATAATACATATCATTTAGTTATATTGTCTATCTAATTATGAATTTGACTCTATTTCTAATCAGGCAAAGACTAATAAATATTCTACTTGGGTTGGACAATAATTCTAAAATAAGCCTTATCTGATGTAGCTTAAATTACTTTATTGATTCAGAGTAATTTTTTCTTCAATACCAAATATTTAGCAATTGTTTTTGTATATAGTGTGGATACATATTTAAAAATAACTCTCAAAGTAAATATCATGGGGCCTGGACGAGGCAGAGGAAGGGGAAGGGGACGACCAAAATCAGTACCAATTATTTCGTTTGGGAGTGCAATTGGTGCAAGGATGCAGCAAGAGACATCCAAAGCAAACGCTCAAAGTACATAGGAGAACAATCCTGACCATGCAAGCATTGGACGAGTTTCGATAGACCTGCTAGCTAGTGAACTCAGCACACAATTAGACTTAAAGGAAAATTCAGCAACAACACCAAAGGGATTGGGCTTGAACACTGTAACCCTAATGGAGAAATCCAATGGAATAGTAACCCCAGGGGGAGTGAGTTCACCAGTGGAGATTCTGAAGGAGGATTCAACTCTGAAGCAACCAATTTTGAAGAACCTAAGCGAGAAGGCCATGGATCTGGAAAGCACAAGCACAAATCCTACAAAGAATGCCCCAATGAAGGTACCATGGACAAGCCTATTTGCTAAAAACAGATGGGCAACTAATGGTATGTCTCTCTCCTACATTCCATCACAGATAGTGAATGGTCAACGCATGGCTCAACTAGTTAAATCTGAAGTAGATAAGGAAGTTGAGAAGTGGAAGAGTGCGCTTATTATATATGAAATAGAATAGGTACCTGGTTTCTATGTGATGAGTCGATATATAGGGAAAACTTGGGTAAATGTAGCTGTCTCGGATCTGTTTCTGCATGAGGAGGGCTACTATGTGGTAAAATTTCAAAGTGTAGAGGACATGAAGGAATCTTCTATGCATGTCCCTACACAATAAGCAATAGACCTTCGATTCTGAAGGTTTGGACACTGAACTTTGATTTTAAAAAGGATTTCCTCACAAACATTCCTTATGGGTCAAGTTTCCAAACCTTCTTATGCGATGCTGGACTAGTGATTCTCTGAGTAGAATTGCAAGTCTAATTGGTACACCAATTTTTGTAGATGAATGCACCTCAAAACAATCGCAGATTTCATTTGCTAGGATGTTGATAGAGGTGAATGCAACTAAGGCACTCCCTGATGAAGTTGGTGAGATGGAACCAACAGTGGAGGTTTTTCAGCAGAGCGTCAATTATTATTGGAAATATGCTTTTTGTGACCAATGCCTCCAAGTAGGTCACTCATGTAAAGTCCAACCACAACCTGGCCAGCAACATCCAGAAGTTCAGAGACAAAAGTTAGGCCCAAAAAGAGTGGAACAAGTTTGGAGAACTAAGAATTCAAGGGACAAACCTATCAAAGGTAATTGGCAGATGCAACAGAAGCAAGATCAAGACATATAAGGCAATGATGTGCAAACAAAGATGCATACTCAGCATCCTGCTATCCTTGAAGATGTAAATGCCTAGACAATTAAAGAGGATCAAATGGAAGAAGCTACAAAGAGTAAAGGAAAGGCTACAATACCCAAAAGTCCTCCACTGGATTATAGTAACTTTCCACTGCTGGGGGCTACACCACTTAGAAATTCCTTTGAGATACTCAGTACAGAGGAATAGAGAAGTGATAACATCATGCCTCCAGATAAAGGGGGAGGGGCAAGTACCTCTCAATAACCTGGTGCATATGGAATGTGAGAGGCATTAATAAGAGGTACAAGTAAAAGGAGCTCAGGATTTACCTCAAAAATGCCAAAATCTACTTAGCAGGATTAGTGGAGACAAGAGTTAAGCAACATAATGCACATAAGATTCTTAATAACATAGCCCCTGGTTGGGGATTCTATAATAACTATCAAGAGGCACTTAATGGTGGAATATGGTTAATATGGGATGAGCAAAGGTTCTCTATGAACTTGTTACAAGTTACAGCCCAGCTGGTTCACTGCAAAGTTACAACCATAATTATTGCAATTGAGCAACTGGTGACAATCATTTATGGCTTTAACACTGTGGAGAAAAGACTATCCTTATGGGCTGCACTGAACACACTAGGGCCTTCGATCAACCTCCCTTGGTTGGTGAGTGGAGACTTTAATGTTGTACTCTACTCCACATATAGAGTAGGAGGAAACTGTCACGACCCAAACCGTAGGTCCGCGATGGGCACCCGATGTCTAACTCAATCGAGTACCAACGTAACATATCCCTCTTATCATACTATCATAGGTAAATGAACCGGAAAGGCCGTCATGAGATAACTAGAATTAAACATAAGAGAATACTTGACATGGGATAACCCAACATGATATAGAAGCTTATGCATGCGACATACAGGCATATAAGGTCGACATGATTATTTGTATACTCAAAACATAGGCCGACAAGGCCATACAAGTATCCATATACATGACATCTGTATACAAGCCTCTACGAATACATAAATATCATAAAGTTTGAGATATGGCCCCGCCATATCAATCAATATATGTCCAAATTATATTAACTATATAGGCAACTTCGGAGAAAGTGGAGTGCACCAACACCTTCCGCTGAGCTGATAGCCTACTAGGAGGACTCTCAACCTGTCTATCGGGATCTGCGGGCATGAAACGCAGTGTCCCCAAGCAAAAAGGACGTCAGTACAAATAAAGTACCGAGTATGTAAGGCAGGACAATAGTATATAAAAGACATGAAAAAAGTATGGAGTAAAGAACTCAAACTGTAATTCTGAATAGCTTTGTAAATCATGAAAAATTTAAAATATCATGCATGTGTGTATAAATACCATACCATGCATATGTATATACGTACATAACATCATCAAGCCTCTAAGGTCATCCCATCATATCATTTTAGCCACTGTGGGCGAAATTATCCACGTATACCAGCTGATTCGGTGGTGGTGCGTATATAACACCATAACCTTTTTCCATATTCCATATACATATAATATACGCGTATATAACGCTATCTGGTCATGGGTCAATGTACATGTATAAATGAATGCAATGTATAATTAAGTAAGTCAGTAAGATTTCTCGGAATGTCATAAGATCAATATGCCTTCGAATAAACTTTAGCAACTTACGTATTTTTCTGATACCCATGAACAGAAGATATAATAATAGGACGCATGGGGAATCAAGAACATAGGCACCCCTAGTACTTCTAAGAATAGAGTCATTTGTGAAAGTTGTGTGTTTGCTTGTTTCCTTTATATCATATGGATCATGCCAAAAGGAAAGAAGAGATAGCCTTAACATACCTGTATGATCTCTTCCTCATTACTCAACCAAGCTCAACACAACTTCTTATATCTACAATAAGTGAAATGATATTGCCGTTAACATATAGTGTCATACCATCGTATTTGGCTAGTCGTATGACTTAAGAAAAATCGGGCAGCAACTCCCCTATTTTTAATACATCTCAAAAACCACTAAGGGTCATCAATAGTCCCCCAACAACAACTATAACCAACAATAGCAACAACAACAATATAATCCAATATGAGTTTCTCCGATTATCTTAACAATCATATTGAGCGGCAAGCTCGTTTTTACTCATAACAAGATATAAATTGAATCCAACTCTTATTCCATAAATTAGTTTACAACCTTTAGAACATCATACTTATATGTACTATATTATTTCTAGTTCAAAACATCGACAAAATGCCTTCCAAAACAACCCCATACGTCTGGCACATTAATTTTTATCATCAATCACTTATTTTTCATCTTTTCTTCTTCAATCAACTTAATTAACACCTAGAAAAGCTTAACAACAGCAGCCACAATATTATCAAATTATTTCTCACAATTTTCAGCCACCACAAATCATATATTTAGCCACAAAACAGTCCAACCAAAAAGACAACCATATCCCATGTTCTTTCAAGTGCTATCTTATTATTTTTCACTCAACCAACACAAGCAACACAAGATTAACCTTAGGCACAATCAAGAAGATATTATACATACCTTGTACAGCAGCTACAACTCGAAACCCTATCTCAACTTAGCTCACAATAGCTCTCAATGGCAATACATCACCATAAAAGTGACTTAAGCTAATCTTCACTTCCAATCTCAAGTTTCGTATGCTTCTTTCACCAATTTCTTGATAAACATATAGACATGCATAACAATAGAAACCATATCATAATCAAGTTATTTTTCCCATTTTCCAGCCATTTGTAGTTCATGGAAACAACCTTTCCAAAACAGTCCATTAAAACCCATAACATCTCAAGTTATTTCAAGTCTTCTCTTGTAGTATTTTGCTCAAATAATGCAACCAACACACAAACAACTTCAAATACATATAGTATGATTTTATACTCAACTTAAACAGTAGAAACAATACAAAATTTCAACCAAGCACAGCCCGCAACTATCCTCAATAACTCCACAACACTATAGGTGTTGTATTCTCTTCTTGAATCAACTTTTGGTGTTCAAGTTGGTGTGTAAACACTTGTAGTTCGCCTTGAAAATCTAATATATATTAAGGAGGGACTGATTATTACCTTAATAAATAAGAAAAATACGAAATCTGAGGTTACTTACCTCTGCAGAACCCTCCAAAACAACCAAAAGACGAAGAACTACGATCTAGCAAGCACCACGAGATTTCTAGCATTGGATTCATATTTTCATCTTAGGTTCTCACCCTAGAATCATAGAGGAACTATTGGAGAGCATTTAGTAGGATTTAAGAACTATTTTGGACCAGCAAAATGAGTTAAAACGACGGATAATTGACTTTAATATAAGCTGGAATTTCCCCCGATTTTGTGGGTCCCATGAGTGTTGCTTGCGCAGTCTTTTGAAAGCGTGAATATCTCTCTACTTCGATATCATATCGATGAACGGTTAAATACGTTAGAAACTAGACTCAAATACTTTCAATTTTGTATATAATATATCTTAAAAAGACATCATACAACTTACGAAATGTATTTCTCAAAAATCTTCATTACAAGACAAATCCTTAGTCGGTTTCTTTTTCCGCAACTTAAATCCGATTTTTTTCAAACTTTATATTTCATATCCAAACATCATATATAGTCATATCATGACTTTAAACTCATTTAAATTATGATTAACAAGTCTCATATTCATCTTAACTTACTTAAGACTTCGGTAAACCTTTCTTATCCTTGTACAAGGACTTCGTCCTTTTTGAGCTTACATTAGATAATCCTATAGTGACAGTGACGTCTGAAGTATGGGGTGTAACAACATGTCCCCTTAGAAATATTTGTCCCCGAATGATAACTCTTAAAGTCTTGCGAAAATGGGACGTAACATCATTAAGTCACTTTATATACTTTCAAAGAGGATCTCATTTTCAAGCTTACATCAATTGACTTACGACGTACTTTCACGTACAAAAATATGGGGTGTAACAGAAACCCAATCAGTGCTTTTGAGACCAAAGATTTTGAAGATTGTATACTCAACTTGAGACTAAATGAGCTGCATTGGAGTGGTCAGTACTGCACCTGGTCTAATAAACTACAGAGTCATGATAGAGTATGTAGTAGAATTGATAGAGCATTGGGTAATGGAGATTGGATGCTATGCTGGGGCCACATTAAAGTGGAATATGATGTTCCATTCATTTAAGATCATTGTCCAATGTTACTTCACTTGAAAACTATAACCAAATCACCCAAGATTCCTTTTAGATTCTTCAACATTTGTACTGAACATAGCCAGTTTGAGTCACTTGTCAATAAGATGTGGCAAAAACAATTGGACAACAATCCTAAGAAGAATATATGGATGAAGCTGAAGAACCTTTGCTTAAGAAGCTCAATAAAGAGGAGTTTAGCTACATCACACAGAAGGTTGAGGTTACCAGATAATAAGTGAGAAGTATACAAGAACAACTAGCCCAACAATATATAAATGCCCTGGTGATAGAAGAAAAAGAAACAACTCATGACTTGGAAAAATGGTCCTTAATAGAGGATATTGTGATGAGACAGAAATCTAGAATTAGATGGATCAGAATGGGCGATGCTAACACCAAGTATTTTACAACAATAATCAAGGAGAGAACAGTCAGGAACATATAATGGAGCTTAACATACTTACAGGAAATAAGATCACTGACTCAAAGGCTATTAGTGATGAATTATCACCTTCTATAAAAGCCTAACGAGGACATAAGCCAATGACCTGCTATCAACAGGTTGATCATTCAATAAGGACCAAAGTTGACTTATGACCAACAATTGGCATTGTGCAAGGAAGTTATAACTACTGAAATTTATGACAGCTTATGCTCGATTGGAGATGACAAGACACCTGGAATGGATGGGTACAATGCAGTCTTTTTCAAGAAGATATAGCACATAACCAAGGAAGAGATAAACCAGGTTGTTTTAGCTTTCTTCACAACAGGGAAGCTATATAGAGCACTTAACGGTACTGCCCTCACATTGATACCTAAATATGATAATCCTCTCACAGTAAAAGAATACAGGCTAATTGCTTGTTGCACTGTCCTATATAAAATTATTTCAAAAGTTTTAGCATCAAGATTACAAAAAGTGATGCCTGATATTATTTGTAAAGCACTGGCAGGCTTCATACCAGGGAGGAAAATATGTGATAACATCATATTGGCTCATGAGCTAGTTCAAGCCTACAATAGGAAGCATGTGTCTCCTAAGTGTATGATCAAAATTGACCTTCAAAAAGCTTATGAAACAGTTGAATGATGATATCCGGAGAAGGTATTGGAGGAATTAGCTTTCCCCAGAAAATTCATTGCTTGGATTATGGAATGCCTTAAAACAGTGAACTACTCTATCTTGGTTAATGGTGAACCAACTGAGCCTTTCGATGCTGCAAGGGGCTTGAGACAAGGGGATCTCATGTCTCATTTCTTATTTGCTATAGCAATGGAGTATCTTAGTAGGAAATTGAACAACTTGAATAATGAAAAAACCTTCAGATTTCATCCAAAGTGTGCAAAGATGGGGATTACATATTTGTCATTTGCAGATGATCTATTACTATTTGCCCATGGAGATGTAGGGTCTGTACACCACCTTCATAAGTGTTTTCATCAATTCTCCTCTGCCTCAGGTTTACAAGCTAACCTAAGCAAAAGCTCATTGTATTGTGGAGGAGTGATACAGGCAGAAAGGGACAAAATCTTGCAGCTGTTAGGATATGTCTATGGGGACCTACCTTTCAAGTACTTGGGTGTACCTTTGTCAACTAAGAAGCTAAACATTGCACAATGGCAGCCTCTTATCCGGAAGATTGTCAAAAGAATCTCATCATGGACTGCTAGGAAACTATCCTACGCTGGAAGGATCCAACTGGTTAAATCAGTCATCTTTGGTATCCAAGTATATTGGTCTCAGCTTTTCATGATCCCTGCCAAGGTATTGGACATAATTGATGCATATTATCGCAGTTATGTATGGTCAGGTGTCAATACTATAAATAGGAAGGCTTTGATTGCTTGGGAAAACTAGCAGGTTATGGATTCGATGGATACATAGTTACTACATTAAGGGATATCAGTCTGCTAGTATGAAGGTGCCACAAAGTGCATGTTGGATGATTCGAAAGATTTTTGATGCAAGAGATATCATGCTGCAAATTGATCAATATGCTCCAGGGAAAAACTTGATTAAACAGACTTACTTGCAGCTTCTAGGTGATCTCCCAAGAATACCATGGAAATGCCTAATATTCTCCAACGAAGCTAGACCTAAAGCACGATTTACCATGTGGCTTCACTTGCATGGAAGGCTACTTGCTGTTGATAGATTAGCAAAATGGGGGCTCAATGTGAAGCCAAAGTGTAGCCTCTGTCAAGAACACAATGAGACAAATGAACACCTCTTTGTTCAATGTAGAATCTCAAGGAAGATATGGGACAAGGTTCAGCTATGGGGAAAGAAGAATGCACTATTTCCAAATGCATGGAATCAATATCAACACTGGATTATTGAGAATGCCAAGGGGAAACCAACAGCTGCCCAAGTCTTCAAATTGTTATATACTAAAACACTGCAAGCTATTTGGATAGAAAGGAATCATATGATATTTTAGCAAACGAGCAAAGATTGGACTGCCATTGCAAAAGAGATAGCATTCATGTGTTGTGCTAGATCATCCGTTAGAACTAGGAACTATTTTCAGACTTGTATCTAGGTTGACAGATAGAGGTATGGATAATTTTCTTGTTTTCTTGTCCTTAGATAGTTAGTTGAGTTAACTAACTATGGCTTTGTAAAGTTTATCCTTGGTGATTAATAAAAATTTTAATTACCAAGAAAACAACAACTCTTTTAATTATCTCAAACATATATTTTGAATATTATTTACGTTGATTTTAAAACGATATGTTTTCATTATCGGGGTACACGTGCAACTCGCGTACTCTAAGACTAGTATAATTAAAAGATGATAGGTTTGTGAGCTCCATATATGTGTAATGTCAAGTCTTCACATCATTGATAGCCTTTATTGACATTTCCTTTTCGTTAATATTAGAAAGAAAATTACATCTGCTTTTCATTCTCTTATTGATATGAGTATGAGTACCGTCATCAAAGTCGAACTTGTAAGCGACATAATTAATTCAGAAATTTGTTAGATGGTATTAGAATAACATACTTTACAAAGTTAATTTGTCATACAACACTAGAAATGCATTTGGTAACAAAACTAAGTTGTGCTGAACTTAAATGTTTTGCCAAAATTATGATGGGACAAAAATTAAAAGGGGTATTTCACATTTGTCAAATACACCTTAGGAATTTTTTGAATTTTTTTTAAAAACGAACAGCAAGAAATGAAAAGTTTTATTTTTTCATCTTTACAAGTTTCATTGACTCATTGTACAAGTCCTCCTAAAAATGTCTTTTTGTTTGTACCCTTCGCTAGTCAATACGATTTCTGAAATATAGAAATTACTACAAAACAGCATAAGCTATGAGTAATTAGCATTTTGGATACAATAAAACTATAAAATTATTTTCTTGATATGGAAAAGGGCATATATTAGGAATAATCTCTGCACATACTACAATAAGATGTGCTCATTAAGTTTTCAATAAAATCCAAAATTTACTCAAAAATCGCCCGTAGGGCCCATATATCGGAACCCGACAAAAGTTACAGAATGTGAACGCTCATCCAACCACGAGTACAACCATATAAATTTCACCAAAATCCGACACCAACTCGACCCTCAAATCTTCAATTAAAGTTTATGAAGATTTCTACCATTTTTAACCCAATCCTTACCCATTTGAACTTAACAATCTTTCCACAACCTTATTAGTATGTATACATAATACTCTACACCAAAGAATCATACTATTAATTACCCATCTTTACTCCAAACCTGAAATTAAAGAATTAGGGAAAGAAATTCTTACCTCTTTGAAGCCCTAGCAAGGTCCTTGTGAAATCTTCAAATCTTGCACAAGAATTGATGGATAAATGACTAAGTATTCACTTTCTTTCTCTAAAATGCTCTCACCTCTCTCTACAATATCAGATTTTGACTTAAAAATGAGCTTCAAGGGCTATAAATCGAAGTTGGGTCGGGTCAAAAAATTAGAAAGAATGGAAGTTCCAACGCAGTTATGCGGTCGCATAACAGGTATGCGGTCCGTATACCGGCCGCATAATTTGGCCTCCAAAGCTGGGCGTTACTGACCTATTTTGCAGTCATTATGCGGTCCGCATACTTGTTCTACGGTCACATAATGCACCGTAAAACAGGTCTGCGGTCGCATAGTGCGCCGCAAATTTTTCTCAAATCTTGCCCTCCTCCTGTTCCACTTTGCGACCATTATGCGGTCCGCAGAGTGATTCTGCGACCGCATAGTGGTCGCAGAAATGACCATTTTTCGATAAAATTTTCCTTTACACTTCGGTGCATTGTTCAACCCAAAAAGTCCGAGCCACCCAACCTTTGTACTAATTGATTTACCTCGGCACCACCCAACCTTAATTTTCTTAGCAAAATTTCTCTAGGGTCGTTACACATAAGTCAACATCCGGTCAACCTTTTCAACTTAAGCTTCCAATATTAAATTCATTCTTCCAAGCTAACTCCGAAATACCTTAAAACCAAAATTGACAATTCACACAAGTCATAATATCTCGTAGAAAGTTATTCAAGACTTCAAATAGTTGAAAGGAGCGTAAATGCTCAAAACGACCGATCGGGTCGTTACAATTCTTTAATCTTTCTGTTCAGCTGATAGTCAAAGTGCTAGGACTATTGTAGATATATTAAAGTTATATGCAAAATGTTCTGATCAAGTTATTAATGTGGAAAAATCTGCCATTTATTTTAGTAAGAATACCATATAGGTTGAAAGAGGATATTTTTTCAGTATTGGGACAAAGCCAAGGAAATCAAATGGGTATGTACCTCGAATTACCTGCTGTGATATGAAGATCTAAGAAAAAAATATTGGATTATATTAAGGATAGAGTGCGTACTAAGATTAAAGATGGAAAGGAATGTTTCTGAGTCCGGCGAGGAAAGAAGTTATGTTAAAAGCAGTTTTAACAACTGTACCTAGATATGCTTTATCTTGTTTTCAACTTCCGGATGGGTTATGTGAGGAAATTACTTCTATATTATCAAATTTTTGGTGGAGCCAAGGGGATGGAACTGAGAAAATTTACTTTGAGAGATGTGATAAATTATGTGAACCTAAATATAGAGGGGGTCTGGGTTTTAGGGATATTAAGGCTTTTAATCAAGCAATGTTAGCTAAAATGGCATGGCGAATTTTAACTAATCCAGATTTACTTCTTTCGCGCGTTCAACAAAGTAAATACTTTCCTAATAACTCCTTCTTGAATACTACAATATCTTCATCATCGTCATGGATTTGGAGAAGTATTATTTGTTGTAGAGAATTACTAGAAAAGAGATTAAGATGGAAAGTTGCTAATGGGCCGAAGGTTTATATTTGGAGAGATTCTTGGATTCCAAATGCTACAAATTTTAGACCTTATAGAAGTATTTTTAACGATAACTTTGACCTAAAAGTGACAGAGCTTATAAATTTAGAATATGGGACTTGAAAATTGGGAGAATTAAATAGACTTTTTTGTGAAGATGATATAAATGCTATTTTGACAATTCCTTTATCTACCACTACTTCTAGAGATAAATTAATATGGCACTATACCAAATTCGATAACTATGAAGTTAGATCTGGTTATTATACTGCAAAAAATATAGGCAAACAAGGTGAGAATAGTAGGAATATTGCTTAATATAGCTGTCATTCTTTCCCTAAAGCTTTTTGGAACTATTTATGGGCTATGAATAATAAAAATAAGCATAAATATTTTCTTAGAAGATGTGTGCTTAATACTTTACCTGTGAGTATTATTCTTAGAAAGAGAATGAATCAAGTTAATGGTGCATGTAAAAGATGTGGCTTAGAAAATGAAATTGTAGAACATATGCTTTTTAATTGCCCCGAATCTAAAACAATATAGAAACTGAGTCCTGTTAGTTGGAAGGACATTGATGGTATAACTGATTTCTCTATATGGTGGAATGATAAGATTAAGAAGCCAAATAATTATTCTGATTTTGCTATGGTGTTAAATTTGTCTGTAATCATCATGTGGCATATTTGGAAAGCTAGAAATCTTTGATAATTTAGTAATGAAAAAAGTGAACCTCCTGATATCGTTGAAAAAACATTGTTTGAATATAATGAATTCACAGAAATAAGGTTTGCTAACTCACCAAATGGTACTTTATAAGAAAGTTATGAGTTTTCACTAACTATGCCCGAATATGGGATTTATTTATTTGTAAATGCATCAAACGACCCGTCCGGTTGTTTTGAGAGTTATACCCCCGATCCCCTCTTTACTTCTTTTCTCGTATCTTTTTCTGCTTATGTGACTTGTCAGGAGGTTGTTGTTGTTGTTTCGAAGTGAATTGGGACACTTAGTCCCTAAACAGAAGCTTAAGTCTTAGGATTTTGACTGTAGTTAGAACTATATGAAGACGACTCCGAAATAGAGTTTCTTCGATTCTGTTAGCTCCGTTGGGTGATTCTGGACTTAGGAACATGTCCGTATTGTAAATTGGAGGTCCGTAGCTGATTTAGGCTTGAATTGGCGAAAATTAATTTTTTGGAAATTTTGACCGGTAGTGGACTTTTTGATATCGAGGTAGGATTCCGATTCCGGAGGTTGGAGTAGGTCCGTAATATCAATTATGACTTGTGTGTAAAATTTGAGGTCAATCAGACGTGATTTGATAGGTTTCAGCATCAGTTGTAGAAGTTTGAAGTTTTACAGTTCATTAAGTTTGAATTAGAGGGTGATTCGTGCTTTATTGTTGTTTGATATGATTTGAGGGCTCGACTAAGTTCGTATGGTATTTTAGGACTTATTGGTATGTTTAGTTGAGGTCCCGGGGGCCTCGGATGTATTTCGGATGCTTAACAGATCGATAATTGGACTTGTGTATTTGCTGAAGTTTTTGGGTTCTGGTGTTTTCGCACATGCGGTGGGGAGACCGTAGGTGCGGACTCGCACGTGTGGAAGATGGAGCGCAGAAGTAGACGGGGCCTGGAGCGTGAGGTTTCGCAGAAGAGGAAGATATTCGCAGGAGCGGGCGTGCAGGTGCGGCCCCTTGCTCGCATATGCGGACCCAGCACCTTAAGTCATTTCCGCACATGCGAGGGATTTTCCGCAGGTGCGGCGTCACAGGTGCGACTGGTGGTCCGCAGATGCGGAATCGCTGGGCAGAAAAGATCAATTTCGAGAGTTTGATCTCATTTTTATTTTGGGTCTTTGAGAGCTCGGATTGAGGCGATAATTTGGGAGATTTTCAGAGGAAGCTTTTGGGTAACGATTCTTAACCCATTTATGGTTATATTCCAATAATCTATCACTAATTTTATCTTTTAATTTTGGATTTGGGTGGAAAATTTGAGGAAAATGGGAAGAAGTTCTTCAACTAAGGTTTTGGGTTTTGATTGAGATTTTAATATCGGATTTGGATAATTTTGGTACGAGTGTACTCGTGAGCGAATGGGTGTTCATATTTTGTGACGTTTACCCGATTTCGAGATGTGGGCTCGGGTCGACCTTTTGGGGCGATTTTCTAATTTCTTGCTTTAGCTTTGATTTCATTTATTAGATTAGTTTCTTATACTTGTATTTATGGTATGTAATTGATTTTGGCTAGATTTGGGCCATTCGGAGTCGGATATTCATGAAAAAGGCATTGTTACCGATTGATTGTGCTTGGTTCGAGGTAAGTGGCTTGCCTAACCTTGTGTGGGGGAAATCCCCATAGGATTTGGTACTGTTTTGATATGTGAGCGCCGTGTACGTGAGGTGACGAGTACATACACGGGTTATTTATTGTAAAACCCGATTTATTTTACTGAGTAGTAACCTATTTTTCCTTTAATTTGAGTTATACTGTTTAAATGAGTATTAGTCTGTTTTTTATTCTCAATTGAGCTATTCCAATATGTGTAGTTATCCTATTTAGTCTAATATCGCATCTCTACGTTCTTTAACTGCTTATTTGAACTCTATGAAGCATGTCTAGTTGATTTCCTGCTTTTTCCTTGTTCTTTATCAGTATAACTGTAGAAATCCTGCTGTTAACTGTTGTATTTATCGGTTTGAGCATTGTGTTTATTTTTGAGACTACGAGGCGGTTTCTCGGGAGTTCTCCCTGCACATTTACTTTTGAGACTACGAGGCAGTTCCTCGGGAGTTCTCCCTGCACATTTACTTTTAAGACTACAAGGCGGCTCCTCGGAAGTTCTCCCTGCACATTTACTTTTGAGACTACGAGGCGGTACCTCTGGAGTTCTCCCTGCATATTTACTTTTGAGACTGCTAGGCAGTACCTCGAGAGTTCTCACTGTATATTTATTTTGGGACTACGAGACGGTATCTCGGGAGATCCCCTACTATTTACCCCTGTGTGTTGTACTGTTGCCTTGCTGTGTTTCCTTTTGTTAAATTCCAGTCTCTTATTATACTGTACATTCCCCTGCCTTATTTATTATTTACCAGTGGGCCTGACCTGACCTCGTCACTACTCGACCGAAGTTAGGCTTGGCACTTACTAGATATTATTATGGTGTAATCATGCTACTCTTCTGTACATGTTTTGTGTGGAGATTCAGGTGCTTCTTATCAGTCCCGCTACTAACTGAGAGTGCTTGCTGTTGTACGGAGACTTTAAGGTACATCTGCCCTGTCCGCAGACCTCGGAGTCCCCCTCTATTCTCTCCTATGTTATTTACCTTCCGTACTTCTTTTGTTAGATTCTGGTGTATAGAGATACTAGCTTCCTTCTGTAGCTTGTGACTTATGACGTTCCGGTTTTTGGGAAGACTGTGTATTTATAGAGTATTAGTTATTGTACATGCCGAGCGGCATTGTTACTAGTTATTCAGTTATCCACTGCTGTTGGGTGCTAAGTTTTACTTTCATTTTGTTATTTTCCGCAATTTGTTAGGCTTACCTATGGCTGTCCAACAGGACGAGACGACATTTAGCCAGGACGGTGGCGGGACGGGACGGGACAAACGGGACGAAACGGTAGGCCCATCCCGTCCCGCTAACAAACGGGACGAGACGGGACGGACGGTAGGCCCATCCCATCCCGCTAACAAATGGGACGAGACGGGTTCGCGGGCCTTAAGTGCCATTTTAAAAAAAAATTATTTAAGCATTGAGTTTGGAAACCGCTATTCTTTTGACAATGACTAAGTTTTTAAAGTTTGCAACAGCTAGTTTTTTGACTTATTTAATAAACTTAAAAATTAAACGAAAATTAGAAAACTAAGTAAAGAATTATAAAATATTAAAACAAAAGACTTTTAATGAAATATTCTAGTAATTATAAATTTATAATAGAGTTATAATTTATTTAATATAATTTTAAGCCATTAAGTAACTAAGTAAGAGTGTAAGATAATTCATAAAAAAAATTCAACGCTTAGAGCCTTTTATTTTATTAATAGAACTTTCAAATCTCACATACAAATATAATTCTTTTGAAAAGCACTTAATCTACGCAGCCATCTTCTATGAAGGGTTCTGTTTGAACTAGGCATCTTAGTAGCCAATTACAAATTATCATACTAATATTGTAATCTCTTATATAACTTCGTTGTAACTTATCTATAATTTCTCTCGGACATTGTTCTGGAATTGGCAATGTTGATTGATGTTCCATGAGTTCCATGCCGTCATAGCTCCCAGTGCTAAGTATCTCATTGTATTTTTCTTCTTCCCAAGTTTCACCACCTGTTATTTCCATAGGTTTATATTTATCAAACATTAATCTAACATAAGAATATATGTTAGCTTGGCAGTCTTCGAGAGATGGTTGTTCATTTTCTTGAATTGCTAAATTCTCATAAATTTTATAAATAAGTTCATTTGCACCTCTTAATTTTAAAGATGAGTTAAGTATAGTAGAAATTAAATAAACTCGGGGAATAGAGAAAAAATACTTTTTAAATTTTGTAATCATTTCATTAATGGCCAGTGCATAAGTTGGATTAATTTTGCAATCATTTCATTAAGCTAGTTGCAGCAGTTGTGTTAGCACTTAACAGAAGCATTATGTAAGGTGATAGTTAAAACTTTATCAACGAGTCCATAAAAATCAATAATTTGTAGAACAATAGTTGCAATATATGCTCCAGTGTGTTTTGAATCAACAAATTTATAACCAATAATACGTTTTTGCATGTTCCAGTGATGATCAACCCAATGACATGTAACAGTTAAATAATCACAACCATTAGGACTACGACCTATATCGGATGTGATAGACACTTTATAATCTAAGTGAAACAATACACAACGAATATACTGAAGATATTCAGTTTGAAATTTAAAAACATCATTTCTAACCGTGGTCTTAGAAAAACCTTGAAAAGCAGGATTATAAGTTTTTTGTATATAATGCACAAAAAAAAAGGACGCGGGATAGGCGGGATGGGACGGGACATGCGGGACGGGACGGGACAAACAAGACAAAATGGCCATCATGTCCCATCCCGTGTCCTATTTAACATGGGCCCATCCCGTTTAGAATTAAGTGGGACGGGACGGGACGGGACGCGGGACGGGACCGGGACGGGACAGGACAACATGTCCTATTGGACAACCTTAGGCTTACCTAGTCGTAGAGACTAGGTTCCGTCACGATGTTATACAGAGGGAGTTTGGGTAGTGACAAGTTGGTATCAGAGCTATAGGTTCATAGGTGTCGTGAGTCACAAGTCGATTTATTAGAGTCTCGCTGATCGGTACGGAGACATCTGTACTTATCTTCGGGAGGCTATGGAACTGTTAGGAAAATTTACGCTCCTTGATTCCTTGTCGTGCGAAAATTGTTGACTTCAAAATTCTAAATTTTTGTATTCTATTCTCTCACATATGGTAAGGACACGTACAGGCAGATCTGATGACCAGGCACCCGCGCCCCCTGCTAGAGCCGCGAGAGGCCGGGGCCAGGGTAGAGGCCGAGAACGTCCACACGGTGCAGCCAGAGCACCCGCACGAGCTGCTATAGAGGATCCCCCAGTAGCTCCAGCTGGAGGGCAGACACTTGAGATATATGTTGCTGCACCAGCCCTCCAGGAGACTCTAGCCCAGTTTCTGAGCATGTTCTGCTCCTTAGCTCAGGCTGGATTGATTCCACTTGCACCTGCCACATCTCAGGCTAGGGGAGGAGCACAGACGCCCTTCGACGGTACCCCAGAGCAACGAGTTCAGGTAGACCAGGATCCGGAGATCATACCAGTGCAGCCGGTAACTCCATCTCAGCCCGAGGTTAGGGCAGCAGTTTCTGAGGCAGAGCAGCTCAGACTTGAGAGGTACAAGAAGTACCACCCTCCTACCTTCAGTGGATTGGCGTCAGAGGATGCCCAGGGTTTTCTGGAGGAGTGTCACCGTATTCTCCGTACTATGTGTGTAGCGGAGTCAAGTGGGGTTTCTTTTACTGCATTCCAGCTTAGAGGAGCAGCCTATCAGTGGTGGCTTGCTTATGAGTTGAGTAGTCCGGCTGAGGCAGTTTTACTTACATGGAGTCAGTTCTCAGACATGTTTTTGAGAGAGTATGTCCCTCAGAGCCTCAGGGACACATGGCGCGCAGAGTTTGAGGAGTTGCGCCAGGGTGCTATGACTGTGTTAGAGTATGCAGTTCGTTTCAGTGATTTGGCCCGACATGCACCGGCCTTGGTTGACATAGTTCAAGAGAGGGTTCGTCATTTTATTGAGGGACTCCACCCCAGTATCCGGATCAGTATGGCCAGGGAGTTGGAGATGGATATTTCTTATCAGCATGCTATGAGTATTGCCAGGAGATTGGAGTGCATGCTTGCCCGGGATAGAGAGGAAAGGGAGGCCAAGAGGTCTCGAGAGTCTGACACTTACAGCGGTACTCGTGCCCCAGCTGTAGTTCGACATGGTAGGGATTTATGTGAGTCGCCCCGTTCATTCAGCTCTTCCAGTCGCCAGTGGTGTTCCCGCCCCTTCTAGACCCTAGGAGCCTTATTATTATACTTGTTAATCGGGCCGGGCTGACCCGTTTATAGCACGGTCCAGCCTGGTTCAGCCCGGTACTATAGCGTGGGGGGCAGGCTGGGACGGGTTGGGCAGGGAGCGGGTTTCAAATGAATAATTTTTTGATACCAGTGCACCGGAACCCGCTAAGCCCGTTAACCCATTAACGAGTTGTTAACGGGCTATAACCCGGTTCAGCCCGTTAACCCGTTAACGGGTTGTTAACGGGCTATAGCCCGGTTCAGCCCGTTTATTAACTTTTTTTTTATGGACCAACTTAACCTCCTGATATTGACACTTGTATTTCTTATCTACACAAACATTTAGAAACATTATATAATTATTATGCTAACATTGTTGATTCTTCTTCTGCTGTAGATGCAAATATTCCTTCAAGTTCAGTTTCAACATCTGGGACCAGTGCTTTGGATGATAATGATGGTGTTGAAGATTATTTGATTTGGTCTACAATAGGGGAGCATCAAGCCATCAACAAACCAGTAGCAGGAATAATAATGAACTTCAATTCTACTTGCAAAAGTCAGCAGAGCCCCGCACAAAGGAATTTCTACCATTGGGTTGATGGAGGAGCAACTCAAATCAATTTCCTGTTCTTTCGGCCATGGCTCGAGACGTGCTAAATGTGCCGATTTCAACAGTCGCATCAGAGAGCGCATTTAGCCAAGCAAGGCAGCAACTAGGAGATGCCCGTCATTCATTGGGTAGCAACGCTTTGGAAATTCTAGTGTGCTTCAGAGATTAGATAAGATCAGAACGACGAAATCAAGGGCGTGACGAGGTAGATGAAGCGGAGGACCAAGAAATTGGAGATATAATGGTTTATGGTTCCGATTCAACCAATGCCGAAAATCAAAAACCTCATGTTGACATGGATGAACTTACAAAAATGATGCAAAACATGTGATGTACTATTTTTTTTTTATAATTGTTGTAAAATTTTAATTTGCAACTTCAAAAATAACAAAATCAAAAAAGAACTTGCAACTTAATATGAAGTATTATGTATTATTCAATAAAAATATCAAATGAAAGTCTTCGGAGCTTGATCCTTACATATAGGTCTTATTAAATAATTTTTTGTAGCCACTTACTTTCAAATTTTAATTTTAACATTATAAAAATTAAATTTCAAATTTCAAATTTTAAACTTCAAAGTTTAATTCTAAGCCTTAAAAGTTTACAAACACTTAAGTAGTTAAGTATCAATAACATTGAATAAGAAAAATAAAATTTACTTAAAAAAATAAATAAAAATCCACGGCCCGCTAACAACCCTCTAACAACCCGCTAACAACCCTCTAAGCCCGAACCCGGACGGATAAAAAAAAACCCGAAAAAGTACAGCCCGCTAACGCAGCCCGCTAACAGCCCGCAACGTTAAACGGACGGGCTGATTTTTTTTGTCCAGCCCGTCCCAACCCGCCCGTTAAACACCCCTACTTATTATGCACCGCCAGTGTCTAGTGTGCCTTCTGCATAGGGTGCTTTTAGCGGCCAGTCTAGCAGACCTGGCCCGAGCCAGTCACAGCAGCCACGCTCTCCGAGATCTTTCATTCCAATTGGACAAAGATTTGACTTACGAGGAGGAGCCGGTGGCTATTCTAGCCCGGCAGGTCCGACAGTTGAGGTCTAAGAGTTATCCTTCAGTTCGGGTGCAATGAAAAGGTCAACCGGTAGAGGCATCTACCTGGGAGTCCGAGTCGGACATGCGGGGTAAAATATCCACACCTTTTCTCCAGCTCAGGTGTTTTTTTTTTCTAATTCTGTTCGAGGACGAACGTTTGTTTTAGAGGTGGAGAATGTGATGACCCAAAATATTATTTTTAAATTTAATAAGTAATTATGTGTTCTAAGACCTCAAAAAGTATCATTTATCATTCCTCGACTTGCGTGTGCAGTCCGTAAAACTTTACGAAAAGTTTTTATGTGAAAAATAGATTAAAATGTGAAATAGAGCTTTAAAACTCAACTGAGTTGACTTTGGTAAATATTTTTAGCAAACGAACCCGAATCAGTGTTTTGACAGTTCCGGTAGCTCCGTATCGTGATTTGGGACTTGGGCGAATGCCCGAATTTTAATTTGGAGGTCCCTAACTCAAGTTATGACCATTCAACAGAAATGAAAGTATATACATATATACATTGGGGGATCAGATTGCACACCGCAATAGACTTATTTAAAAGTCAATATCGGGTGATCGGATTGCACGCCGCAATAGACTTATTTAAAAGTCAATATTGGGGGGTCGGATTACACGCCGCAACAGACTTATTTAAAAGTCTATATATATACTTGATTGAAATAAATACATGACAGACTTGATTAAAAGGAATATATTGGGAGAGCGGGTTGCACGCTGCAACAGAATTGAATGTGAATATATTATGAGAGCGGGTTACACGCTATAACAGAGTTGGTTGAAATAATAATGGATTATTACTGCTGAGTTGGCTTCAATTATTATAAATGAGTTACATAATTTATTTCTATTACTTGTTATTGTTATTAATATTGCATACATGTTAATGTAAGTGAACCACCTTAGTCTCGTCACTACTTCGTCGAGGTTAGGCTCAGTACTTACTAGTACATGGGGTCGGTTATACTGATACTACACTCTGTACTTCTTGTGCGGATTTTGGAGTTGATCACAGCGGCGTACCATAGACTTGCTCGGATTTCAGCTACCAGAGGAGACTTGAGGTATAACTGCATGGCGTCCGCAGTTTTAAAGTCCCCGTCTATTTTACTGTAGCTGTGTGTTTATTTTCAGACAGTTTTATTTTATACAGACCTTTATTTGTATTTATTCTAGAAGCTCGTGGACTTGTGATACCAATTCTCGGATGGTATTTAGACACCATTTTTTTTATGGGTTATTTCACTATATTTCAAATTTTGCTTCCGCATTTGTTTCTTTGATTATTATTTTGAGTGTGGCGACGCCCGCCATATGGCGAGAGATTGGCCCAGATTTAGGAGGGATGCACCTCCACATACTTCTCAGCCACCGCATGCTCCACCGGGTCCTTAGGTTATGATTCCAGCACCAGCTACCGCCCCACCTGCTCAACTAGCTCGAGGCGGAGGTCGCGGAGGTCGAGGTCGCCCTAGAGGGGGAGGCCAGGCCAGATATCATGCTCTTCTGGCTCGTACAGAGGCAGTTGCTTCCGACTTTGTCATTACAGGTATTGTTTCGATCTGTCATAGAGACGCGACTAGGGGTGGGCATAAAATTCAAAAAACCGAATTCCGAACCGAACCGAACCGAATTAATTTGGTATTTCGGTTTCGGTTTTTTCGGTATTTCGGTTTATTTCGGTACAAATATTTCGATATTTCGGTCTCGGCATTGTGTTAATGCAGGATGGTAGGGTGATTGCCTACGCGTTCAGACAGCTGAAGGTGCATGAAAAAAACTATCCTGTCCGCGACCTTGAGTTAGCAGCTATTGTTCATGCCTTGAAGATTTGGCGGCACTATTTGTACGGTGTCCCTTGTGAGATCTACACCGATCACCGGAGTTTGTAGCATGTGTTCAAACAGAAGGATCTTAACTTGCGTCAGTAGAGGTGGTTGGAGCTGCTTAAGGATTATGATATCACCATTTTGTACCATCCGGGGAAGGCCAATGTGGTGGCCGATGCTTTGAGTTGCTGGGCAGAGAGTTTGGGGAGTTTAGCATATCTACCAGCAACAGAGAGGCCATTGGTGTTGGATGTTCAGGCCTTAGCCAGCCAGTTTGTGAGATTGGATATTTCTGAGCCGAGTCGAGTATTGGCTTGTGTGGTCTCTCGGTCTTCTCTTTATGATCGTATCAGGGAGCGTCAGTATGATGACCCCCATCTGCTTGTCCTTAAGGACACAGTTCAGCACAGTGATGCTAATGAGGTCACTATTGGGGATGATGGTGCATTGAGGATGCATGACAGACTATGTATGTCCAATGTAGATGATTTGCATGAGTTGATTCTCCAGGAGGCTCACAGCTCGCGGTACTTCATTCATCCGGGTGCTGCGAAGATGTACCAAGACTTGAGGCAACATTACTGGTGGAGGAGGATGAAAAAGGACATAGTGGAGTATGTAGCTCAGTGTCTAAATTTCCAGCAAGTGAAGTATGAGCATCAACGGCCAGGTGGGTTACTTCAGAAGTAGAGATTCTGGAGTGGAGATGGGAGCAGATCACTATGGATTTCGTTGTTGGACTCCTACAGACTCAGCGGAGGTTTGATGCAGTTTGGGTGATTGTGGATAGGATGACCAAGTCAGCTTCCTTCCTTTGATGACTACCTATTCTTCCGAGCAGCTGGCTCGAATTTATATTTGCGAGATTGTCAGGCTTCATGGCGTACCGGTATCTAGCATCTCAGACCGGGGTACGCAGTTTACATCACGGTTCTGGAGGGCCGTACAACATGAGTTCGGTACTCGAGTGGAGCTGAGCACAACATTTCACCCTCAGATGGACGGCCAGTCCGAGCGAACTATTCAGATATTAGAGGATATTCTTCGTGCGTGTGTGATGGATTTTGGAGGTTCTTGGGATCAGTTCTTGCCACTTGCGGAGTTTAACTACAACAACAGTTATCAGTCGAGCATCCAAATGGCACCAAATGAGGCTCTGTATGGTAGGCAGTGTCAGTCTCCAGTGGGTTAGTTCAAGTTGGGCGAGGCTAGATTATTGGGTACAGAATTAGTTTAGGATGCACTGGATAAGGTAAAGGTGATTCAGGATCGACTTCGCACAGCCCAGTCCAGACAGAAGAGTTATGCGGATCGGAAGGTTCGTGATGTTGCATTCATGGTTGGAGAGCGGGTCTTGCTCCGAGTTTCGCCTATGAAGGGTGTTATGAGGTTCGGGAAGAAGGGCAAGCTGATTCCAAGGTTCATTGGTCCCTTTGAGGTGTTGTGGCGTGTTGGGGAGGTTGCTTATAAGCTTGCCTTACCTCCCAGTCTAGCAGGAGTTTATCCAGTATTCCATGTTTCGATGCTCCGGAGGTATCACGGCGATCTTTCTCATGTGTTAGATTTCAGCTCAGTCCAGTTGGACAAGGATTTATCTTATGTTGAGGAGCCAGTGGCGATTTTGGACAGGCAGGTTCGAAAGCTGAGGTTAAAGAACATTGCTTCCGTGAAGGTTCAATGGAGGGGTCAGCCGGTCGAGGAGGCAACTTGGGAGACCGAGCATGATATGCGCAACAGTTATCCTCATCTTTTCACCACTTCAGGTATGTCTCTATACTCGTTCGAGGATGAACGATTGTTTTAAGAAGGGGAGGATGTAACGACTCAGACATTTATTTTGAGAGTTATAGCCCCGATCCCCTGTTTACTGCTTTCCATGTATCTTTTTCTGCTTATATGACTTGCCGGGAGGTTGTTGTTGTGGTTTCGGAGTGAATTGGGGCACTTAGTCCCTAAACGGAAGCTTAAGTCTTAGGATTTTGACTGTAGTTGGAACTGTGTGAAGACGACTCCGAAATAAAGTTTCGTCGGTTCTGTTAGCTCCTTTGGGTGATTCTGGACTTAGGAGCGTGTCCGGACTGTGAATTGGGGGTCCGTAGCTGATTTAGGCTTGAATTGGCGAAAATTGAATTTTGAGGTCAATCAGACGTGATTTGATAGGTTTCGGCATCAGTTGTAGAAGTTAGAAGTTTCAAAGTTCATTAAGTTTGAATCGGAGGGTAATTCGTGCTTTTAGCGCTGTTTGATGTGATTTGAGGGCTCGACTAAGTTCGTATGATATTTTAGGACTTGTTGGTATGTTTGGTTGAGGTCCCGGGGGCCTCGGGTGTATTTTGGATACTTAACGAACTGAAAATTGGACTTGTGTATTTGCTAAAATTTCTGGTTTCTGGTGTTTTCGCACCTACGGTGGGGAGACCGTAGGTGCAGACTCACACGTGCGGAAGATGGAGCACAGAAATGGACGGGGCCTGGAGCGTGAGGTTTCACAGAAGCGGAAGATATCCGCAGGAGCGGGCGCACAGGTTCGGCGTCGCAGATGCGGACCCATCCCCTTAAGTCTTTTCTGTACCTGCGAGGGATTTTTCGCAGTTGCGGTATCGTAGGTGCGACTGGTGGTCCGCAGATGCGGAATCGCTGGGCAGAAAAGATCAATTTCGAGGGTTTGATCTCATTTTCATTTTTGGGTCTTTGAGAGCTCGGATTGAGACGATAATTTGGGAGATTTTCAGAGGAAGCTTTTGGGTAACGATTCTTAACCCATTTATGGTTGTACCGTTATATTTCACTAATCTATCACTAATTTCATCTTTTAATTTCGGATTTGGGTGGAAAATTTTGGAAAAATGGGAAGAAGTTCTTCAACTAAGGTTTTGGGTTTTGATTGGGATTTTGATATCGGATTTGGATAATTTTGGTACGAGTGTACTCGTGAGCGAATGAGTGCTCATATTTTGTGACTTTTATCCGATTCCGAGATGTGGGCCTGAGTCAACTTTTTGGGATGATTTTCTAATTTCTTGAGCTTTGATTTCATTAATTAAATTAGTTTCTTATAGTTGTATTTATGGTATGTAATTGATTTTGGCTAGATTTGGGCCATTCGGAGTCAGATATTCATGGAAAAGGTATTGTTACCGATTGATTGAGCTTGGTTCGAGGTAAGTGGCTTGTCTAACCTTGTGTGGTGGAAATCCCCTTAGGATTTGGTACTGTTGTAATATGTGAGCGCCATGTACGTGAGGTGACGAGTACGTACACATGCTATTTGTTGTAAAACCCGATTTATTTTACTGATTAGTAACCTGTTTTTTCTTTAATTTGAGTTATAATGTTTAAATGAGTATTAGTCTGTTTTTCATTCTTAATTGAGCTATTCCAATATGTGTAGTTATCCTATTTAGTCTAATATCGCATGTCTACATGCTTTAACTGCTTATTTGAACTCTATGAAGCATGCCTAGTTGATTTTCTGCTTTTTCCTTATTCTTTATCAGTATAACTGTAGAAATTTTGTTGTTAACTATTGTATTTATCGATTTGAGCTGTGTGTTTACTTTTGAGACTACGAGGTGGTTTCTCGGGAGTTCTCCCTGCACATTTACTTTTGAGACTTTGAGGCGGTTCCTCGGGAGATCTCCCTGCACATTTACTTTTGAGACTACGAGGCGGTTCCTCGGGAGTTCTCCCTGCAGATTTACTTTTGAGACTACGAGGCGGTTCCTCAGAAGTTCTCCCTGCTCATTTACTTTTAAGACTACGAGGCGGTACCTCGAGAGCTCTCCATGTATATTTACTTTTGAGACTGCGAGACAGTACCTTGGAAGTTCTCCCTGTATATTTATTTTGGGACTACGAGACGGTATCTCGGGAGATCCCCTACTATTTACCCCTGTGTGTTGTACTGTTGCCTTGCTGTATTTTCTTTTGTTAAATTTCAGTCTCTTATTATATTGTATATTCTCCTGCCTTATTTATTATTTACCAGTGGGCCTGACCTGACCTCGTCACTACTCGACCGAAGTTAAGCTTGGCACTTACTAGGTACCATTGTGGTGTACTCATGCTACTCTTTTGCACATATTTTGTGTGCAAATCCAGGTGCTTCTTATCAGCCCCCGCTACTAGCTGAGAGTGCTTGCTGCTGTACGGAGACTTCAAGGTACATCTGCCCTGTCCGCAGACCTCGGAGTCCCTCTCTATTCTCTCCTATGTCATTTACCTTCCGTACTTCTTTTGTTAGACTCTGGTGTATAGAGATGCTAGTTTCCTTCTGTAGCTTGTGACTTATGATGTTCCGGATTTTGGGAAGACTGTGTATTTATAGAGTTTTGATTATTGTACATGCCGAGCAGCATTGTTACTAGTTATTTAATATCCACTACTGTTGGGTGCCAAGTTTTACTTTCGTTTTATTAGTTTCCGCAATTTGTTAGGCTTACCTAGTCGTAGAGACTAGGTGCCATCACGACCTTATACGGAGGGAGTTTGGGTCGTGACAATGTAGGGCTACATGTTGAAAGAAATAAGGCAATCATTGGTTTGGTTTCTATGGACAACAAGGGTACTTTGCTTCTTGCCCATGGATCCCCGATTCAATTTGTTGGGAAGGCCATGATTGCTGAGGCATTTGCAATTAGGAAAGCTATTGAAAGCGCAATTCAAAATGAATGGAGAAAAATACATATTTTCTCTGATGCAAAAGGGATAGTAGATATGTTGAAAAAAAAAGTGTGAAGGCTTCTTGGGATGTTGAAGTGGCGTGTGAAGATATTTGAAACATGACTTCAAACCTTGAGCATGTTTCTTTTGTATATATTCCTAGGACGTTTAATTATGTTGTTCATAGCTTAGTGCAATTCTCAGTTTCTTTAGTACATGGTGTTTCTTGGGAAAGTATATTCCCAAGTTGGATTGTAAATGAGGTTGTACGCTCCTTTGGACATATCTCGTCCTTTATGAATTAATAGATGAATGATTTCGAGAAAAAAAAAGCACTTATGACTGATGATTTTCCGTAACCACGATTAATGTCGATTTTCCTTCCTTATTTATAACAATTCATGCATCTTCCCTCTTTAATGGTCTTTATCCATTCCGCTCCTATTTCTTCTTTTCTAGCTGTTAGAGCCGGTTCTTTTTCCAGAGAAACTCCGGGGCGTTTCTCCTGTGCCTTCTTGAATTCTTTAATGGGTCTAATTGGAGATTAGCTAGTACTTGTTTTGTAAAAAATCTTAACTTTAGGACAATTTAGGATATTTTTGTCCCGAAAAATTGAACTGAAAAACTGAAATTCAGGACACATTGGCTAATTTCTAAATAACAACCCTTTAGAGTGGTAACTTGGTGTCATTTCTACGAAGAGTACTATCACCACTACACATAGGTAGATATTTGATGGAAATGGGCTCAGAACTAGCAAGTTGATTGGACCAGCCCATTGAAGACCCCATGGACGGCTCAATATTAGGGTGTCGGGCCAGTCCAGATCTATGGGAGGCCGATCTTGTTCCTTTGTCATCCCTGCGGCCTACCTGGAATCAGTAGTCTTTAAAAATAAAAGGTTAAAAAACAATAAAAAGTTGTTCCCAAGTCGTTGGCAGCAGCTCTTCGAACATGCATCTAATATTTTGTTAATAATTTTATTTCCAGTTGCCTTAGTATATATAATTTTATTTTTTTTATCAAATCCTACTTTAAGGTTAACTAACATGAGCAGGAAAAAAAAAAACTGATTTTCATTTTATATGAATATGAGCAAAGTTTAAGAAAGACGGAAGATTTTTGGAATTTGTGATCGTAAATGTGTTATGATATTTGCGTGACTATAAAATTATATCACATAGATACATGAAAACATAGAGAGCAATATGAAGAGCTTAGAAATGAAGAACTGTCAAAATACTCCGCTGAGAAGATGCTCAAAAGTTACATTATAAGGAAAGAGACTTCTAAAATTGATGGAAGTTCTTAACAGTGTACAATGCAAGAGTTTCTTACATGCTTTTTTTCAAGTTATTCTAATCAAATGTCTATAGCATCATTGCACATAATTAATATTTTGTTCAATGGAGAAATAAAATAGGTTGAGACATTCTCATGTGTAGGAGTGTACATAGGTCGGGTTGGTTCGAATTTTTCAATTATCAAACCAAATTAATGATGTAACTAGTAAATATGTAACTTGTGCTCCAAATATTTCTTAAGTCCTAGTAAAATACAACTACATAATGTGTTTTCCAAGAAACTAATACAATAATATGAGATAAGTCATAGCATTATACTAAAATATTCAATAACAAAGATAAAATAATAAAGTTACATAAAACAAATCTTGCTAATTAATAAGCAATAAAAAAAAATTAACATAATCTAAAAATACTATATAGCTCATGCTAAAATAAGTATAGCTAATAAGTACTAATATTAATTACATAACTAAGCATTAAAGAAAAAGATAAACTAAGTTATGTATTTTCATTATAAATCAATGTAAAACTAAAAGTAATTATCCTAACGCTATCGTCATTCCTAGTATTGAATTGAATTTCTTTTGTTAGCATTAATATTGATTTGAGCTTTGTTTGAGTTACTACATTTATGGATTATAAAATTTATTTACCATTCAAGAATGTTAAGTCTAACTTTGAAATAATACGTTAAAAGATAAAACTGTAAAAAAATTTAAGAAATATTTATAAATTACATTACAATAAATATTTATATGTATAAAATATTTTTAAAAATTATATAAATGTACTATCGGGCTGGTTTGGTTTCGGTTTGACTTTTTTAAATTAAAATCAAATCAAATCAATTATGGTGAAGTTTTATTTTCCAATACCAAACCACATCGAGTTTTTTTCCCCGGTTTAACTCGAATTTTCGATTTAATGCGGTTGATCGATTTTCTTTGTACACCCTCGTGTGAACAATCCCCTTATGTTCCTTAGATCAGACGAGGGTTTGTCCATTTAATGCATGAAAAGAAGATAAGCTCCTATTCATATCATAAATTTAACTTTTTGCCAAAGATTCAGATGAGAGAGAATAGACAAAAAATCACCCTATAAAAAATAATTTTCTGGTAATTGTGGGGACTGTAAAAAAATTAATGCAATATAAATAGTGTATTATACTATCAAGAATAATCAGAATACGAAATAAGAATAAAGACTTGTATATATTAATGAAAAATAATTGAAATGTAATATTTTGTCCATAAAATTACATTACTAATAATTTGGGCACATTCGACGAAACTCTCACTCTATGATTCTGACACCCACCTCCTCCTGATCCTAAATAAGTTTATATATATATTGGGAAATATATGCAATTTTGAAGATATATAGGACAAGAGGAGGATTGTTTCGATAACTCATGACTCTATCATCCCAACAAAAAATGCACTAAAAAATTTAATGTGAATAATTAAGTATGATAACAGAAAACTTGAAGAAAATACATACTTCGACATAGATTTTTTATTTAATTATAGGAGTGTTAAAATTATAAAGTGAATTGATGTTTTAAGATTTTGAATGTGGGCCACTGGCGTGTGATACAAGACTCTTATAACATCAGAACTATTATTTGTCATAATCATTGGGCCACCTATTTTGTTTTGGTGGCCTTTTATTAGAACGGGCCACGAGAATATTCAAGGCAAAAACAGAATTGATATTAGGATTCTATGTTTAGGCAATAATACATTAACTTTCTTATCTAGATATTTTTGTTGCATTGCTGATAAAATGCGTATAAGGTCAAGGGAATAGGGTAGACATACTTAGGTGATAAATAGTGGCCTATATTTTCTTTTTAGAGTCCTCTTTTCTCTTTTATATTTCCCCTGGTCACATTAAAATCTAAGCAAAGTTTATCCACACTATCTTCTAAATGGAGATATATATAAAATTAATAATTTTTATATTATTTTTATAATTTAATTTATTATAGCATGTTATTTATCTTATTTAATTTCTTGATTATCGTATAAGTTTATTATTAACAATCACATATTGTTATAAGTTAACTTTACCCGATGGTGCAAATTTTAAAAGTTTTTCAAGTGCAATGAACTAATGAAGTGTTTTAAAAAATTGCACAGTTATGTGTTAAGACTTTGCATGGAGAAATGGGACTAGTCTCCTGAACAACCCACAAATATTTAAATAAAAAATCTGGTGTCACCTTTTAAAAAACAAATTAAAATAATAAAAATAATAAAAAATATATATATGAATTTAAACCTCATCAACTTGTCACCATCATTCATAAATTTATAGTAGCACCTGGCCAATTTCGTTGGGGCCTAGATTGTTTGGTTAGGTAGCTTTTAATTGTAAGAACCAGGGAAAACATTCAAAGCAGATTGAGATAAAAAAATCTAAGATATATAATAAATAAATGTGCCTGTACTCAATGCCAGAGTTTAGAGGGAAATCCGATTGCGTTTTCACCACAAAAACGTACCTATTCATCACGTTACTTATTCACTAATCTCCATTGGTTTGGGGCAGAACATTTTGTGGCTCAGTGTTTTCATTTCTGGAAAATTCTTTTCACACAGCTTCAACTAACTAGCGTTTACCACCAAAGGTTGTAGTGGGATTATAAGTGTCTCTCCATCCTTAACCAAAAGTCTCGAGTTCGAGTTATCTGAATAGATCACCTTTTGTAGGGAGCCCTTTACCACCAAATGAAAATTTTTAACGCGGATCTGGATTAATTGGACCCCTTAACGAGTACCGGATACCAAATAAAAATAAATAAATTAAAAACCAAAATTTGAAACAATAATAGACGAAGATGCAGTTATGGCAGGTTGCTGATTTGTTTTCTACTCCTAACAAGACGTCGTTAGCAAGTTTCGACCACTTATACATCGTTTAAGAAAATATCAATCAGATTGGTTGTTTTCTGAAAGGAAATTGTCATTCGTTTTTTAATATAATCCAGCGCGTTCATATTGATATTGCATGCAAAGCACATGGACTGCATACGATACAATTAAAGCGTCTTATTCAAAGAAAAAAAACAAAGAAAAATTAATTCATACTAAAAAAAATTAAAGCGTCTTATTCAAATACTCACAAAGCCACAAATCAATATGGATACTGGTTATCCATAGATACCACATTAATACGTTCTTTATCCAATTATTATCCATGTGGGAATAATATTGTGAATGTACAAGGAAAACCTCTAATTGATTTATTTTCACTATAGGGCAATTAATTTGAAGCAGCCTCATTGTCTAATTAATAGGTCATGTTTTATTTTATTTTATTTTATTCAGTTTTGCTAGCAGGTCATGTAGGTGTTAACTTTTTCTGAGACGAGTTCTATTCACAAACAGAGATATGTAGAATAATTAGTGATACATACTATATGGTTTGAAAAAGGGATAATAATATGGTAATAATACATATATAGATCGAAAAAGGGATAATAATAAGGTGATACGAGGAATGGTAACAGCGAGCTCTATTCTAATAGGAGTAGTAATTAATATGAAGAATAATGAGGTAGAATAGAGAAAGCCAAAATTATTAATTTTAACATAAATTTGGACATAGAATCTTTAATTTTTTTTGAATAAAATTTATATTTTTAAAAACTACAAATAAAGTACTATAAGTCACAATAATTTATAATTTAAAATATTTAATATGCATATGAAAAAATGTATAATAAAAAATGCTCGTTTGGCTCTCGAAATTCAAACACCACCACATAAATTGAGACGAAAGGAGTATAGACTATAGTAATAGTTGAGTATAAGAAATTTTTGACACCATTTACCTTATAAACAATATAACCAAACGCCCAATTGTAACGTGGAGATTACCACAATTCCCGTGCGAAGAAACAAAAGACCACATGTTCTAGTACAAATTATGCAGATTTTAATATGTTTTTCCTACCAAACATCCAATAGTTAATACAAATTCTCATATGAAGATTACATATACGTATGTCAACGCCCCAAGTTATTATACTTCGACACATATACTGCATGTATGGTTGTGCTTAAGTTGGTCCATATTGTACAGTAATCAAGTTTCAATAATAGTTTTATTAAAAGTGTAATATTACGATTAACAATAAGTGTTTATTTATACTGTATAGTCACAATATCAAAATGGTTGAAACCTTGTTAATTAGAGAATTTGCATATTAGTAGTTATGAACTAATGCTAACATTCTAATAGCTATTACCACCATTGTCAATCCTTTGAGTTTGTTACTAGCTAGTATTGTAGTTAAAAATAGAATGTTGGTTGAAATGTTTGTAACACCCAGCTTCTTCATTTTCGAAGAGTTATTATTTGCATGGAATAGCACAAGGAAAATAATTAAGAATCATGAATTAGGCTTCTTCTTGAAATTATAGGTTTTGCATTATGATAAATAATTAATTTGTTAGAAGCACCTTGAGATCGATATGCATAGCGCATTAATTTATTAATTTAATTAATCAAAATCTATCCGAGGTAAATCATCTTAAATTGAATGTTTAAGATTAGGAGGGAAAAAAAAAGAGGCAAAGTAACACCTCATTATTTCTGTCGAGTGAATTGTTTGGCATTTGAGATCTTCTAGCAAAACAAATTTACTGAAAATCGACTTGAATATATATATAACAGTTCTACGATACTGATTCCGATGAATTCCGAATAATTATATTCCATTTCCAACTTACAATACAAAAGATAAAATAAAAGGGAGAGAAAATACATAAAAGAAATTGATTCATTAATATTCACAATTCATATACGCTACACAAGAACAGCAAAATACAAAGCTCAGAATAAAAATGCTGTCGGCGAAAATGCTGGCACGGCCATTGGACCTGTTGATTTCCTGCAAATACACATAAAGCCCAACAAACTTTAGCTCGTAAATTCCACAAGTTTTTCTTGTTTGAGAGAGAGAGAGAGAGAGAGAGAGAGAGAGAGAGAGAGAGAGAGATTAGTCAGTACCAGTAATCGTCGCCGTGTCTAGGAGACAACTGGGATCTAGCAATAGATTTAGCTTTAACTTTAGCAGCGGATTTGGTGCAAGAAGATGGAACAGCTGCACGTTCTTTTGATCTTCCTCCGCTACCATTACCAACAATATCAGACATCACTCTTTCTTCTGATATTACTCGAAGCGCCGGTTTCCAATTCGCTACGTTTTTGGGCTTTACTACCCTTCTTCCCCTCCCCTGTGGAGTCGCAGCTTCGCTGCTATTTCTCCCGCGATTTTGCTCCTCCTCCTGCGGCTGAGGAGTGGTGACAGAGGCGACCTCTGTCACCGTTGGGTTGATGGTAGCGCCACCCCAACATAAGGCAAATTCCGGCAGGAACTTCATATGGCCGGCCGTACACAAGAAACAATGGTTTTATGATATGTGAACCTAAAGAGTTTAACGTGGGAGTGACTTTAAAGACTGCGTTATTCACGCAATGCTAGTTATTTATAGAGTAGGGTAATGCCTAATGATGATGCGGACATGTGAAAGTAACGGTGGTTTCAAGTTTGGGTATAATCTGTGGAAGCCGTTGGTGGGCACCCTGGTTTGTTATGCCGCAGTTTGTGCGAGCAGTTAGGCCTCCTAACATTATGACGCCGTTATATGGTACAGTATACG
This sequence comes from Nicotiana tomentosiformis, assembly GCF_000390325.3. Lineage (NCBI taxonomy): Eukaryota > Viridiplantae > Streptophyta > Magnoliopsida > Solanales > Solanaceae > Nicotiana > Nicotiana tomentosiformis. The sequence continues at coordinate 18,907,701 of NC_090818.1, forward strand.
GTTCTGTGAACTGTATATTGATTATAGAAAGAATTTTTTGACTGATAATATTTTTATGGGATTTTTACACAAAAGGGCGGTCATATTAATTGTTTACTTTTTCTAGTCATATACATAGATTATACACAACTATACACATATAATACATAAATTATGCATATATTATACATTACTGACTATTTTTAGTTTAGTTCGTAGGGTGAACGACTATTTAGGTTAATTTTACGCATATGTTATATCTCCACCGACTATTTTTAATTTAATCGGTTGGGTGGACGGCTATTTGAGTTAATTCTTCTATTTTTTATTATCTAATTATTTTTGATATATCATGTCAAAATGTTTATAATACATAAACAGCAACAGTAAAATTAAATTAGTTTTATATGAAATTTAATACTAATATTTTAAATTATATACATTATCATTGTAAAAAATGTATTATAAATAGAACACAGTTTATAGTAGTATCAGTTTACCATAAAAAGAACAAAATAACAACAACAAAAATTGTGATGAAAATTTGATTTTCTGCATCTACTTCAAAATTCAACGGAGAGCTACAAATTTTCGGTTTGGTCCACAGCAAAAAGTAACTTTTTGTCACTACTCAAAATTTCTTTTTTTCTTCAAACTTTAATATTCAAATACTTTAACTTTCCAAAATATTAAGTAAGTAATTTTTTTCCAAAACTTTAAAATATTCGAAAACAAGTAGGAATGAGGATGTGGAAAAGGTGAGATGGTCATAGGCCAATCTCATCTGCCAAACAGACTATTAAGTCAAGTTATTTCGAAAATTAGCTAATAACAAACTTTAAAGAGACGTCGTGTTTAGAAAAAAAATAAAAAGGAAAAGAAAAACAAAAAAGAACTTCAAATTGAAGTCAATGCGTAGAAACGTGCTGCAACCTTGTCATGTATTCTTAATTTCTTATCTTATCTATCTTGCTTAATGGTCAATTGGCAAATATTAAATGTTCCAATTGTGCATATATTAAAGCTCCTACTGACTACTATATTAAATATAGTTTGCAGTTCAATTAAACGCCAGGGACTAACTGTTAATTCTCAATTATGAGGCGTATGGATTAGCTGATATGAAGTAGCTGATAAGCATTATGTGCTAAAAAGCACTTTTAAGTGCTGAAACTGATTTAATAAATAAGCAGTTACGTGTTTGGATACAAGTGCTGAAATTGATAATAAGCTGTTGCTGTATTTGATAAAAAAAAAGTGCTGATAAGCTCTTTTTCTGTTAAAATGACTTAAATAACCTTAGAAGTGTTTATACTTATAAGGGCGTAATTTATTCAAAATTTTAGATTCCAAATCGATCCAAATACAAAATATTCTATTTGTCATTTTATTTTAAATACAACTGTGCTTAGATAAGATAATTTTTATGATAAATATTATTTATTTTATGATAAGCATATAATCATAAGTTATAATAATTAATAAATTGATAAAAGTTTCTCAGTAAAAAATAAACCTAAATAGGATAAAATATTTGAAGAGAAACAAACACTGTCTTTATCACCACAACATTTAGAAAGCAACACACCAAAAATTTGATATGTCCTCATTTATTACATACAGTTCAAAGATTAATACACAATCACATAGATATAAATATACAAAGGAATAAAGAATTTGCTTATCTTAAATAGTCAATGGACATTGCAGACTTGAAGAGGGGGGGGGTTAGGTTGAATTTGTACTTGAAGTAGTGAGTATCGATGTAATAGTTTTGTTCTAAAAAAGAATATTTTAAGGATAAAATAGTAAAATTTTTGGTCAAACTTAAAGTGCTTATAAGCTAAAAATTTATAAGCTGGGGGTGACCAGCTTACGGCTTTTGACTTATTTTTGACTTATAAGCACTTGGCTTATAAGCACTTTTAACTTTACAAAACGCGTAGATAAGTCAAAAAATGCTTATAAGCTAGTTTGACCAGCTTATAAACTTAGCCAAACACCCTCTATGTCTATAGTCAACGTTTCACATGAGATAGATAACAGAGTTATATTTATTTAAGCGCTCTTTAACTATAATGATGATAAATTAACTAATTTAGCTGCATCGTGCTTGAGAGTGTAAACTGGTTTACTCTATTAAATTCTGCTGCTTGCATTTTGACATCAAATTCTTAAATGTTTAGTGAATACAAAATTGAATAAATAAATATTTGGAACCAAGTTGTATAGGAATCATCAAGTATTTGTATCGGTTTATAGTGAAACTCTTCAATTCTTCTTGCGAATTGAAATAATGATTACTTAACTAATATTTGATGTAAAATTTATTATTCCCGCCAATATTGCTGTATTTGTAAATAATAATTCTGTAAAATATAAGTTAACGTAATGAAACAATAATAAATTCGAGCCCACTGAATTCACAGTGTTTCCTTAAGGAATTTAATCCCCTCCTAGTACCCAAGGTAATGGATTATTTCCTCCCAGGATAGAACGAATAACACACTGGTGTAGCGGTACTTCAAACCCCAGTGTTTCAGCGAACACAAAGTTCGGTAGCAAATCACACTTACAGTTGCTTTGTTTGAAGTTAAAAACAATGCAGAACGAAGGAGTATAAACTCAGAAAATCGTATGGAAATGCTGAGAGGAAGGAATGCAATGTATAGCCAATTTGTTGAGCGAATAGTGTGTTGTGTGTTGAGTGTCTGGTGGAGCAAGCATTAGCTTGTTTGTGGAACAAGCACTTCATGTTTGTGGAGCAAGCACTATTAACAAATAAATTTGGTCCAAAAAATTAATCAATCAATCATTTGACCAAATCCAAATCCAAATCCGTAGCCGTAGCCGTAGCCGAGCCGAGCCGAGCGACGACGACGACGGCGCGAGGCTTGCTTTCTTCTTAACTCTTTAAGAGTTACAAGAAGAACAATTATATATATACCCACCAAAAATGTCTTCCTCTTCCAATATGGGACAATGTCTCATTGTCAAGAGGGGGAAACTTAAAATTTTACTCAAAATTTCATTTTCCTTCCATTTCCCATTCACCCTCATTTTAAGAATATTTCATCTTAAAAACAAAACCTCAACAAAATTTATATATTTAAAGATTACTATAACAGTAGTACTACTATGCTCCGCCTTACAAGTTTGAATCATTTCCGCCCTGCCTCTCTATCTTTTAATTACACAAAAATAATAAATATGATGTATCTGCACCTGCTGTTTTCATTTACATTACCAGTGCTATCAGAGGCGGAGCTAGATGGGTGAAAGAGGTTCAGCCAAATTTTCTTCTTAGAAAATTACACTTCGTATGTAAAGTTAACTTTTTTCCTATGTATATATATAAGATGTTAAATTTTCTTAGCTTTTTTAAGTATTTACTTTTTTTTGTTGAATCCCTTTAGTGAAACTCACTGCATGTAATAAATGTTGATAAAAGTGGAGAGAGACAACCCAGAAGTAAATTCCAATTGCATTTCCATCACATATGTACGTGCATGCTACAACATAATGCATTTATAGCTATAAAACACAACGTAGCAAATTATAAAATTTTTTGTGGCTAAATACTTTAGTCACAATATTTTTTTTCCGTAGCATTCGTAGCAAAATGTAGCGTACTTAAAAGTTAGCTACAAACTTTACATGATCCGTGACTAAGGATTAATACTTATTGCTACAAAAAATTTGTGTTGTAGCTATATTCATAGCAAATAGTTTTATACTTTTGCCACGATAAATATATTTATAGCAAATGATTTTACACTCTTGCCACAACAAATTAATTTGTAGCTATTTTTATATGGTAGCCACAAAAGTGATATAGCGTGGCAAAAGTTTTAACTTTATTTGCCACAGAAGTTTAGATATGTAATTGCTTTCATATTATATATGGTCAAAACCGGTTTTGCCCTTCGTGTAATTAGTCGAGATTGGAATATGATGGACCGAGGGCCGTCATCATAATATCGAGATGAGATTTGAAGCCAGGTTATCGAGCTCGAGATCCAGACTGATCAATACCGAGCTCGGATCGATATCGAGTTCGAGTCAATATCGAGTTCGAGATCCAGAGATCGACCAATATCAAGACCGACCAAGATCGAGCTAAGAGACAAAGAGCCGTTGTAGCCACACTAGGGGAGAGAATCTCGGCGGGAATTAAGGAAAAACTAATTAACTAATTTATCATGAGATCCCTGCTATGTATTTTTTATTATATCTAAAGTAGGATTCCTCCACTATATGAATAGTGGCTATCATTTCTGTATGGAGCATTCAAGATTCAGACATCAATACAGACATCAATACACTCTCACATTTTAAAGATATTTACACAGATATATAGTAGAGATTATCCTTTTTTGGGCTTTGGACATTGATTCATCTTGCTTGTTTATAAATCATTCTCTACTCAATTTGGTTTGTATTTTATTCCTTTTTTACAATCAATATTCGATATATTTCTACTTACTTTTCTAATTTGCACCAAGTTATACCACGTATCCTTAGAACTATGTATAAATTCAACTCTATCCATTTTTCGGGTAAACAGTTTGGTGCCCACCGCGGGGCTAAGGATAATAATGGTTATTTGGTACGAATCTCTACAAAACACACCATTTTACGCTTGCTCTTGGAAGTGTCTTTAATTTCAGGTTAAAAACGACGAACTCTCAATTAATAGCCCAACCTATCGACAACGAAGCTGACCTTCAAGATGAGAACAACAACCTGACGACCGGTGATGAAAGGCCACCCGTCAATCCCGTTAGAACTCGGGCCGCAGATCCAATTGACATTAATTCACATGTGGCCATCGAGGCAAACAAACGTTCCGACCCCGAAAACAACATTCATGGTGGAACTCGATCTGCAGTTCGAAATACCCAAAAGGTTGGAGAAGACGTGATCAGCCTGCGTATGATTTTCGAAATGTTGCAAGCCCAACATGTAGCAATAGCTTAGTTGCAGAGCCAAACCCAGACACCGAGCAGGGCCGATCCCGCTCCACCCCAAGAAATCATCCACAAAATGGGGCCAGCTGCAGTAAGATCAAATGAACAAAAATCGAGGACTGATCCCGAAATTATTAGGATGCTTGAGTAACTGACAAAACGAATTGAGTCAGGAGAAAAGAGGATTGAACCAAACGACAAAAAAGTAGAAATTATTACCCCAGAGTTGATCAGATCCCGAGGGCACCACCGGTATTGAAGGGCTTGGATTTCAAAAAATTTGTACAAAAGCCTTTCCCCCGGAGCGCGGCTCCCAAACCGATCCCCAAGAAGTTTCGCATGCCTGAAATTCCTAAATATAATGGGACGACCGACCCCAACGAATATGTCACCTCTTATACATATGCCATTAAAGGGAATGATCTAGAAGATGACGAGATCGAATCCGTATTATTGAAGAAGTTCGGGGAAACCCTGTCAAAGGGGGCAATAGTATGGTCTCATAATTTACCGTCTAACTCTATCGATTTCTTTGCTATGCTTGCAGATTCTTTCATAAAAGCACATGCCGGAGCCATAAAAGTCGAGACCAGGAAGTCGGACCTTTTCAAGGTAAGGCAAAAAGATAACGAGATGCTAAGAGAGTTCGTATCTCGTTTCCAAATAGAGCAAATGGATCTATCACCGGTCACATACGATTGGGATGTTCAACCTTTCACTCAAGGACTGAACAAACGAAGCTCGATGGCTTCACGACAATTGAAGCAAAACTTAATAGAATACCCTGCCACTACATGGGCCGATGTGCACAATAGGTATCAATCGAAAATTAGAGTCAAAGATGGTCAGTTTGGAGTCCCTTCGGAGCCTATTTATCCAGCCAGGAACATCAAAAGAACCAAAAGAGACACCGATCGCGGACCAGGGTCAACCAGGGATCGATATCGGCCATATAACAAAGATCAGAGGAGCATCGGACCCGGTCGGAACCATGTGAGAAACTAAAGAAGAAATGATCAAGGTAGAAATAATCAGGGGTCATGACCAAAAAGGACTTCGACAGGCCCGTCAGGAAGCACCGAGACTATCGGGCCTAACAATTGGAATGTAACTCACCTAAAAGCGATACTACTGTTGAGGTACGACCCCTTTTCGTTTCTCTTTTTTATGCTTCAAAACTAACAATTGTAGGTAACTTAGAATAGCGGTTCGATGTTAAATGTTGCGTCATAAGTATCCGAGGCTTCCCTATCTGATCAACCTCGAATACAGGAGGGCGTCGCCCTCGGATATCAGCTGCAGCAAAGAAAAATATTTACGTTAAAAGTTCCTCGAGAAGATAAGATTATTGTATGGGCAAAACGGTCAAACGAACCGTGCCAGCATAGATTTCTCAAGCCTTAAGCATAAAACATGTACGCATGTAAAATTATTTCACACAAGAATGAAAAGAGGTCCCTCCAAGAATTTATTGCATTCGATTTCTATGGATATATCGAGCCTAAGGGAAACTTTACTTTGAGTTCCGGATGTTATTCTAACTCGACTACAAAGCCTAAGGGCTACTTTAGTTCGAATTCGAGCAAGTCTTCACTCGACCACTAAGCCTCAGGGCTACCCTTATTTCGAGTTCGAGCAAATCCTCACTCGACTATAAAGCCTAAGGGCTACCCTAACTCGAGTTCGAGCAACCATTCTCACTCGGGGACTATCTATCGATCCCAAGGGCTTCTATTAATTCGAGTTCGAGAAATCAATCTCACTCGACTACAAAGCCCAAGGGCTACATTAACTCGAGTCCGAGCAAACACTCACTCGACCATTAAGCCTAAGGGCTACATTAGTTCGAGTTCAAGCAAACACTCACTCGACCATTAAGCCTAAGGGCTACTCTTACCTCGAGTTCGAGCAAACACTCACTCGACCATTAAGCCTAAGGGATACTCTTACTTTGAGTTCGAGCAAACACTCACTCGACCATAAAAGCCTAAGGGCTACATTAACTCGAGTTCGAGCAAACACTCACTCGACCATTAAGCCTAACGGCTACATTAGTTCGAGTTCGAGCAAACACTCACTCGACCATTAAGCCTAAGAGCTACTCTTAATTCGAGTTCGAGCAAACACTCACTAAACTATTAAGCCTAAGGACTACTCTTACATCGATTTCGAGCAAACACTCACCCAACCATTAAGCCTAAGGGCTACATTAACTCGAGTTCGAGCAAACACTCATTCGACCATAAAATCCTAAGGGCTACATTAACTCGAGTTCGAGCAAATACTCAGTTGACTATAAGGCCTAAGGGCTACATTAGTTCGAGTTCGAGCAAACACTCACTCGACCATTAAGCCTAAGGGCTACTCTTCCTTCGAATTCGAGCAAACACTCACTTGACCATTAAGCCTAAGGGATAATCTTACTTCGAGTTAGAGCAAACACTCACTCGATCATTAAGCCTAAGGGCTACTCTTACTTTGAGTTCGAGCAAACACTCACTCAACCAAAAAGCCTAAGGGCTACATTAACTCGAGTTTGAGAAAACACTCACTCGACCATAAGGCCTAAGGGCTACATTACTTCGAGTTCGAGCAAACATTCACTCGACCATTAAGCCTAAGGGCTACATTAATTCTAGTTCGAGCAAACACTCACTCGACTATTAAGCCTAAAGTAGGATTCCTCCACTATATGAATAGTGGCTATCATTTCTGTAAGGAGCATTCAAGATTCAGACATCAATACACTCTCACATTTCAAAGATATTTACACAGATATATAGTAGACATTATCCCTTTTTGGGCTTTGGACATTGATTCATCTTGCTTGTTTATAAATCATTCTCTACTCAATTTGGTTTGTATTTTATTCCTTTTTTACAATCAATATTCGATATATTTCTACTTACTTTTCCAATTTGCACCAAGTTATACCACGTATAAATTCAACTCTATCCATTTTTCGGGTAAACACATATATTAGTCCGTGGCAAACGTATTTTTGTTTAGCTATGGACAAAAAGTTTTATGGCTACAAATCATACAATAAAAGTCGAGGTTAGATTATTTTATTATTATTTTTTGACAGAATATTGATTTTAGTAGCGATGAAAGTTCCTACCACCCTTTTTCTCCGCTATTTTATTTTTGTCTAAAAATTTTCAATTATTATATGGCTCTGCATGTTATATTAAAACTAATAGTAATAACATATTAGCTTGAGAAATAACTTATTCTACACAAATTGACATTTAAAAAATTTCACAAAATAAATTCTAAGATACACATTTATATTAACCAATTAATAGTATCTGCAGTGAATAACTCTTTTACAATAAATAAATAAAATTTGAAGAAAAGAACTAGCCGGTATGGCTTGATGGCAATAGAGATAAAAAATAATATACGACATTCCACGTTAAACGAACATAAACATTTGCTTGATGATTCATGTTGTCACCCCCGTTTGATCTTGATGATTTATGTTACCACCCTCATCGCAACCATTGATTTTTATGCATCCAACAATATATGAAGCACTCTCCGTAATCACTAGACTGAAATATAAAATAAAATGATCTTATGAGAAATTTATATTTGAATTATTAGAACATATACAAGTTAGATGCATTTACAGTTAATAATTAAAAATTCAATGAATCATGGAATAAGCAAAAACTTAGCCATGAATCAGGTGCAAAAAAGATCTAAACTTGTTTCAACACAAAAGAAAAAAAAACATTTAAATAAACATCATAAAACTTAAGAAGGTGGAAAAAAGGAAGAAAAACTTACAATTTGGCATTAGAAGAGAATACAATTTCTCAAAGACACTTTTCTCTTGAGCAACCTATAAATCAAAAACAAACAATTGAAGCAGAAACCCAAGTCAATTAGGTGTAAGGCACAAAATCTATCAAATCTTTAAAATTGCACTCACCACTTATAAAAAATAAGGCGTAATATCTATCAAATTGCTGGAATAACCCGTAAAATTGAACTAAAAAACTCAAACTCAAGTAGGCGTAAGAAGATTCAGAAATACTATGATATAGAGACATGATCTCACATGGGAAGAGACGAACCAACAAGTTAAAATTTTGTCCATAAATGGAGATCGCAATGAGGATACACTCTTGTTGATCCTCTTTGTCTTCCTCATAGCCTTGAATTAATGCCGACTACTAATGGCAAAAGAAAGAAATAAGAAAGTGGGGAGGGAGAGTGGCGGCTGAGGGAGAGTAGGTTTAGGTTTTGGTTTAGGGATTTAGTTTGTGTTTCTTTTCTTTTATATTTTGCTTTATTTTACTTCTTAATACAAATACCATAAATATAAGAGGAAAAAAATACAAATACCATAAATGCTAATAAAAGTAAGAAAAGTACCTATAATAAACCAAAAGAGTTACATTTAACTAAAATAGAAAAAAATCAACTATTTGCATGAAATAAAGATATTCTAAAATATATTTTTCTTTACCTCTTTTTTCATCCTAGACTAGATGATATTGTTTGTTTTGTTATACGTTCATATTTCAATAATATTAGCTTCTTCATTTTTAGTGTTAAGTTAGATTTATGATAATTGTTAATTTATTAAAATACTATTAGATCATTAAATCAATAACTTTAATACTTATCTAAATTGAATATAACTGGTAAGCAATATAGATATATACAAGCACATAATTGTTTAAAGGTAATATATTCAGATATTTAAATTTAACTAATTATAATTATATACTTATTTAAAGTATATTTGAAACTTTCAAGTAATAGTTTGTTTAGAATGAATTATGATATTTATTATTTACCAAAAATATACTATTTTGTTTTTGTTATACACCCCCTATATCGGTCATATTAACTTTTATACAAAAGTAAATTTAACAATGGTAAAATATGTAACTATTTTTAAATACAAATTATACTAAAAACAATAAGAGTAATAATAGTGAAAATACGACTATTCTTAAATACAAATAATACTCACAAGAGAGACAAGATCTCCTTCATGTATAAGAATAATACTAAATTTTCAATTCTTAGATTCAATGTATAATTTAATTTATGATAATTAATACTAGTTATTAAGATAGTAAATCCATATCATTATAACATATTTTATTACCTATAAAAAAAAATTAGTTATACAATGTACTTGGTATAATACTACTGATGTTTAATTCTATATATTATTTATTCACACATTAATAATATATAATTCAATATTTTTAATTAAAATTGGACGTACAACTAATACTGATTTTATAAGAAGACCAAGTTGTTAGGGTAACTAGATACAAGAAAATTATATAAAAATTAATACAATTAATACTATTATCAATAGAAATCTCGTTTTTAAATTTGTCATCATATATCAGGGTAAAAATTAGCGATAAATTTAATTTTTCATCGCAAATCTTATTATTTTAATATACTTTTTTTTCTTTTTTCTTTTTTCCATTAAGATTATCATTATTTTCTTGTAGTGTTAAATATGCTCCTTGTATATATTTGGAGCCTTTGGTCATTATCAAAACTAAATGCACCAACCCTCCCCCAAGAAAGCTCTTCAATATATGAGCGCTTATTTTAAAATGACTTCTTAAATATATATGATTAAGTGCTTTATAAATAATTAAGGACCATAAACATAAATACTACAACAATTAAAGTCTTCAATATGAATACCTTTTTAGAAAATGTAAGTACACTTATTTTAAAAATAATAAAGTATATACATACATAAATATCTATAAATATTAATAATAATTTAAAAATTACATAAAAAATTATATAATTAACAACAAGTGCAATCAAATAAAATATGAGTTTGATATTAAGAAGTCAATTGATAAGTTTTGCTAATATAAGCAGGTAACAACTGATCTACTATTTGAGAATGACGATTAATTTTGCATTTTAATTTTAGTTATTTGAAAGTTAAATAATTCTTTAATTTCATATATAATTAATATTTTCTTTCATAATCATATACAATTACTATTTTCCTATATTTAAGAAAAATATAACTGTTACATTTGACATTAACTTTTCATTACGTAATAGTGTTAGATAACTCTTGTCATGAATTTTCATAATTGCGCAAAAATATTCATCATTTTTTTATTGACAACCATTTTCATTTATTCAAGCCTAACTATTTTTATTTTCTTTATAATTTGAAGCAAAAATACTCATTTAGCTACAATATTTTTTTCGAATAATTTAATATGCCCAAAACATTATTATTACTATAGCAAGTTTCAACTCGTGAAAAAATCTAATAATTAGCTACGAAACTTTACTATAACAATAAATTCGTGGTCAAATTATTCCTTAATGACAAATAATTGTAGTTACTAAGCCAACTATTACCACAAATTTTCAGGACCTGAAGCAAAACTATCTGTTTAGCTATAATATTTTATTTTAAATAATTTATTATGGTTAAAAGGTTACTTTTGCTATAGTAACTTTCAGTTTGTGGCAAAAACTAACAGTCAGCTATAATATTTTATCATCGTAATAAATCCGTGGCTATATTATTTACTATATACGGTAAAAACCGGTTAGTCTTTCGTACGAACTGGTCGAGATGGTAATGCATTGGATCGGAGAAGCATCTTCATAATCAGGTTGAGATCCGGAGTCAGGTCACCAAGCTTCGAGCCCTAAGGACCGATCAATATCGAGCTCGATATCATTATCGAGCTCGAGTCCAAATCGAACTATGATGCAAAGTGAAGTTATCGAGCGTACGAGGCAGAGACCGACCAACACTGATCCCGAATCAATATAAGGATCCGGGCCAGAATCGAGCTCGAGTCAAGATCGAGAGCTCGAGTCAAGATCGAGCTTATAGACAAGAGTTGTTGTAATCCCACTAGAGGAGAGAATCCTGGCAGGAATTATGGAAAAACTGATTTATCATGGGTCTCCCACTATGTATATTTAATTATATCTAAAGTAATCTTCCTCCACTATAAATGGTATGGTTATTATTTCTGTAAGAGACAAGTTTTTGCATACTTTGTAATTAAGATATCACACATTTCATATTGAAGAACTATCCTTTCTAGCTTCATATCTTTCATCCTCACAGTCAAATATTAGCTATTCTTATTTATCCATACGATTTGTATTGAGTTATACCACATATCCTTAGAATTACATACAAATTTAAATCTATCCGTTTTTTGGGTAAACAGTTTGGCGCCACCGTGGGGCTAAGGATAGCAGTGGTTATTTGGTACGAATCTGTAAACACACCCTCTTACTCTTGTTGTTGAAAGTATCTTTGATTTCGAATTAGCAACAACGAACTCCCAATTAATGGCCCTACCTATCGACAACGAAGCTGGCCTTCAAGGAGAAAACAACAACCTGACAACCAGGGTCGAAAGGCCACTTGTCGATAATATTGGGGCCCGAGTCGAAGCACCATTAGACGTTAATTCACATGTGGCTATTGAGAAAAACCAACGTTTTGAGCCTGAAAATAGCATTCATGGTGGTACTCGATCTGCACCTCGAGACACCCATAACGTTGAGGAAAACAGAATTAACTTGCGTATGATTTTTGAAATGTTGCAAGCTCAACAGGTAGCGATAGCTCAACTGCAGAGTCAAACACAGGTACCGAGCAGACCGGAGCCCAGTCCACCCCGAGAGATCACCCGCAGAACAGAGCCAGCTGTAGCAAGGTCAAACGAGCAAGAATCGGGGACTAATCCCAAAGTTGTTAAGATGTTCGAAGAACTGACAAAACGGATTGAAGAAAACAACAAAAAGGTGGAAACGTACAACTCTAGGGTTGACCAGATCCCGGGGCACCCCCGATATTGAAAGGCTTAGATTCCAAAAAATTCGTACAGAAGCCTTTCCCCCCGAGCGCGGCCCCTAAACCAATCCCAAAGAAGTTTCGCATGCTCGAAATTCCTAAGTACAATGGGACGACCGACCCCAACGAACATGTCACCTCTTACACATGTGCCATTAAAGGAAACGATCTAGAAGATGATGAGATCGAATCTGTATTATTGAAAAAATTCTGTGAAACCATGTCAAAGGGGGCAATGATATGGTATCATAATTTACCATCTAACTCTATTGATTCTTTTGCTATGCTTGCAGATTATTTCGTAAAAGCACATGTCGGGGCCATAAAGGTCGAGACACAGAAGTAAGACCTATTTAAAGTAAGACAAAAGGATAATGAGATGCTAAGAGAATTTGTATCTTGTTTCCAAATGGAAGAATGGATCTACCACCAGTCAAAGACGATTAGGCCGTTTAAGATTTCACTCAAGGTCTGAACGAACGGAGCTCGATGGCTTCATAGCGGCTAAAACATAACCTGATTGAATAGCTAGCTATTACTTGGGCCGCACAATCGGTATCAATCTAAAATAAGGGTCGAAGATGACCAATTGGGTTCCGGGTCCGATTTTAAAAGGGATACCGATCGAGTACCAAGGTCAAGCAAGGATCGATACCGTCCATACAACGGAGATCGTCAGGGTAGCGAACTTTCACGTAACCCCGTACGAGGCAAAAAGAGAAATGATCGGAGCCAAGGATCTCGGGGACTGATGAACAGAAATGGGTTCGATAGGCATACCGAACCTAAGGAAGCACCACGACTATCGGAGTATAACTTCAGTGTAGATGCATCCGCTATCATGTCAGCTATGGGATGCATCAAGGACACTAAATGGCCTCTACCCATGCAGACCGACCCTGCCCAGAGAAACCCCAATCAAATGTGTGAATATCATGGCACCCATGGGCACAAAACGGAAGATTGCAGGCAACTAAGAGAGGAGGTAGCCCGGTTATTCAATAAAGGGAACCTTCGAGAATTTTTAAGCGACAGAGCCAAAAACCATTTCAAAAATAGGGATTTCGGTAAACAAAATAAACAGGAAGAACCATAACATGTCATCCACATGATCATCCGTAGGGGTCGATACCCCTCAAGGGCCGGTACTTAAACACACTAAGATATCGGCTATGAGAGAAAAGCGATCTCGAACTTGGGATTACGCACCCATAGAAACCTTGTCCTTTAATGATGAAGACGCAAAAGGAGTCATGCAACCTCACAACGATGCACTCGTAATATCCGTACTCATGAATAAAACTAAAGTTAAGCGAGTGTTAATTGATCTAGGTAGCTCGACAAACATTATTAGATCGAAGGTTGTAGAATAGCTCGGTCTACAGGACCAGATCGTACCCGCAACCCTGGTTCTAAACGGATTTAATATGGCATGTGAAACTACTAAAGGCGAAATAATCCTGCCGATAAATGTGGTCGGGACTATCCAGGAAATGAAGTTCCACGTAATAGAAGGCGATATGAGATCAAAGCCCTTTTTGGAAGGCCGTGGATCCACAATATGAGAGTTGTGCCTTCGACCTTCCACCAGGTTCTTAAATTCTTAACATTGGAGGGAATCAAAACGGTACACGGGGAACAACCAGCCGCAAGGGAAATGTTTGCCGTCGAAGAAGCAATTCTGATATCCTCGCCTTTATTGACAATGGTTTCGGGCTCGAAGGGGGAACGAGATGCCAAATAGCAATCACAGACATCGGCTTTAACCCAACCAGAAAACCAGAAGATCGATGAAGATGATGATCAAAGGATCCCTCGATACTTCGTGGTTCCCGATGATTCCGATGCTACCCAATCAATGATTGAGGAATTGGAGCAAGTCTTACTAATCGAGCACTGGCCCGAACGAAAGGTATACCTGGGAACGAGGTTAACCCCCGAACTAGGGAAAAAACTTATTCAATTTCTTATCGATAACGTAGATTATTTTGCTTGGTCCCATTTAGATATAACAGGATCCCACAAGATATAACGACGCATCGTCTAAGCTTGGACCCTAGGTTAAGACCGGTGAGGCAAAAGAGAAGACCCCAGTCCAAGGAAACATTCGAGATTTTGAGAAAATACAACATGAAGCTCAACCTCGAGAAATATGCATTCGGGGTCAGATCGGTCAAGTTCCTCGGCTTCATGGTATCAAATCGGGGGATCGAGATCAACCCCGATAAAATCAAGGCCATCAAAAATATCGCCATCGTGGACAATGTAAAAGCCGTGCAGAGGCTAACGAGACGGATTGCTTCCATAGGCCGATTCATTTCAAGGTCGTCAGATCGAAGTCACAAATTTTTCTCTCTACTAAAAAATAAGAGCGATTTCGCTTGGACCTCAGAATGCCAACAGACATTAGAAGAATTGAAGCGATATCTATCGAGCCCACCACTGCTTCATAATCCAAAAATAGACGAAAAACTTTGCTTGTACTTGGCAGTATCGGAAATCGCAGTAAGTGGTGTCCTAGTTTGAGAAGAGCAAGGTACGCAATTTCCTGTTTATTATGAAAGTCAAACCTTAGGAGAAGCAGAAACTAGATATCCACACTTAGAAAAACTGGCACTTGCACTGATAAGCCCCTCTAGAAAGTTAAGACCATACTTTCAATGTCACCCCATATGCGTGTTAACCACTCACCCACTTCGTAATATTTTGCACAAGCCGAACTATCAGGCCGATTGTCCAAATGGGCCGTCGAACTTAGTGGGTACGATATCAAATATTAACCCCCAACCATCAAGTCTCAAATTTTAGCAGACTTCGTGGCCGATTTCACGCCAACCCTCGTACCCGAAGTCGAAAAGGAACTCTTGTTGAAATGAGGTACATCATCAGGGGTATGGATCCTTTTCACAGACGGGGCTTTGAACGTGAAGGGGCTCAGGCTAGGCATCGTTACCGCCTACGGGTACTACTATCAGGCAATATATCAAAACTACTAGATTGACTAACAACGAGTCCGAGTATGAGGCCATGATTGCAGGTCCCTAAATAGCTAAAAGCTTGGGAGTAGAAGTCATTGAAGCCAAATGTGACTCTTTACTGGTGGTAAATCAAGTAAACAAAACCTTCGAAGTTCGAGAGGATAGAATGCAAAGGTATTTGGACAAACTGCAGGTCACTTTGCGCCATTTCAAAGAGTGGACTTTATAGCATGTACCATGAGAATAGAACGGTGAGGCCGATGCACTTGCAAATTTGGGATAACCGGTCGAGGAAGACGAGATAAGCTCAGGGACTGTCGTTCAACTCTCGAGATCCATGATCGAAGAAGGTCATTCCGAGGTAAATTCTACAAGTTTAACCTAGGATTGAAGGAATAAGTATATTAAATACTTGGAGAACGGAAAGCTCCCATCGGACCCTAAAAGTTTGAGGGCTCTACGAACCAAGGCTGCTCGATTCACATTGACTGCAGATGGAACATTATATTGAAGGACATTCGATGGACCATTGGCAGTATGCTTAGGTACAGGAGACACCGACTACATCCTACATGAGATTCATGAGGGTACATGTGAAAATCAATCTGGTGCCGATTCATTGGTCCAAAAAATAATCAGGGTAGGGTATTATTCGATCGATATGGACAAAGATGCAAAGGAGTTCATTCGAAATTGTGACAAATGTCAAAGGTTTGCTCCAATGATCCATCGGCCCAGAGAGAAACTTCACTCAATCCTATCTCCATGGCCATTTATGAAATGGGAAATGGATATCGTCGGCCCTATGCCATCGACCCCAGGTAAAGCTAAGTTCATTTAATTTATGACTGACTATTTCTCTAAATGGGTTGAAGCACAGGCATTCGTGAAAATAAGAGAGAAAGAGATTATAGACTTTATCTGGGATCATATCATATGTCGATTCGGGATACCCACCGAAATAGTGTGTGACAATGGGAAACAGTTTAGCGGAAGCAAAGTGACGAAATTCCTCGAAGACCACAAAATAAAAAAAAATATTATCAATATCGTATCACCCTAGTGGGAACGGACATGCCGTATTAACGAACAAAACTATCATTCAAAACCTAAAGAAAAGGTTGAACGACGCTAAGGGAAAATGGAGAGAAATCCTACCCGAAGTTATTTGGGCATATCGAACTATATCAAAATCTAGTACGGGGGCAACCTCATTTTCCTTAGTGTACGGTTCTGAAGCATTAATACCAGTTGAAGTCGGAGAACTTAGTGCAAGGTTTCGACATGCATCGGAGGAATTAAACCACGAGACTATGAGTACTAGCCTCGAATTATTAGATGAAAAACGAGAGGCGACACTTGTTCAAATGGCTGCGCAAAAGCAATGAATCGAAAGGTACTACAATAGAAGAACCAACCTCCGCCACTTCAGGATCGGGAACTTAGTCCTGAGATAGGTCACCGCCAACACTCGAGATCCTAGTGAAGGAAAGCTCGGCCCAAATTGGTAAGGACCCTATAAAGTCCTCGATATAGTCGGAAATAGGGTCTTATAAACTCGGGACGATGAATGGCAAACCATTACCAAACAACCGTAACATATCACTTCTCAAACGATATTATTGTTAAGGTATGGTTTTCCCCCTTCTTTCATCTATATATATTTGATGCTAATTCATTGCAGGAGTTCAACTAAAGGCATCGAGACCTCAGGTTTTAAAGTACGCATTGCAATCTTTTTACCTTAGACCGGTTTTTATCCCAACCGGGTTTTTCTGGCAAGGTTTTTAACGAAACAACAACTACGTGCTACCCGAGGACAATTCAATAGTATCCAAGGCTTCTTTACAATCAACCTCGATTACTGGGGGGCTTTACCATCGAATAAATCGAGTTCGATACAAGAAAGAGTTTGATACAATGAAGTTACTTCGTTATTTCATGACAACATGGTCTCAACAGGAATAATTGTAAGGGAAAAATGGTCAAACGAGCCATGCCCATATAGTTGGCCCGAGACCTGACACAAAACATGAACACATGTATAATGACCTACAAAGAAATATTTCTTCTTTACCGATATCTTATATCCAAGATAAATTCCTCTATTTCGAGACTTATTATGCAAACAGGCTCAAGGGCCGACGATTACTTCGAGTTCGAGCAAGCACTCACTCGACCATTAAGCCTACGGGCTATATTACTTCGAGTTCGAATCACTCACTCGACTACTAAGCATACATGCTACTATTATTTTGAGTTCGAGCAAACACTCACTCGACCATTAAGCTTACGTGCTACTCTTATTTCGCGTTCGAGAAAATACTCACTCGACCATTAAGCCTATGGGCTATATTACTTTGAGTTCCAATCACTCACTCGACTACTAAGCCTACGAGCTACTCTTATTTCAAGTTTGAGCAAACACTCACTCGACCATTAAGCCTACGGGCTACTCTTATTTCAATTCGAGCAAACCCTCACTCGACCATTAAGCCTACGGGCTATATTACTTTGAGTTCGAATCCCTCACTCAACTACTAAGCCTACGGCTATATTATTTCGAGTTCGAGGAATCACTCACTCGACTACTAAGCCTACGGGCCACATCACTTTAAGTTCAAGCAATCACTCACTCGACCATTAAGCCTACGTGCTATATTACTTCGAGTTCGAATCACCAACTCGACTACTAAGAATACGGGCTACTCTTATTTCGAGTTCGAGCAAATACTCACTCGACCATTAAGCCTACAGGCTATATTACTTCGAGTTCGAATCACTCACTTGACTACTAAGCCTACGGGCTACTCTTATTTCGAGTTCGAACAAACACTCACTCGACCATTAAGCCTACATGCTACATTACTTCGAGTTCAAATCACTCACTCGACTACTAAGCCTACATGCTACTCTTATTTCGAGTTCGAGCAAATACTCACTCGACCATTAAGACTACGGGCTACATTACTTCGAGTTCGAATCACTCACTCGACTACTAAGCATATGGGCTACTCTTATTTCGAGTTTGAGCAAACACTCACTCGACCATTAAGCCAATGGGCTACTCTTATTTCGAGTTCGAGCAAACACTCACTCGACCATTAAGCCTACGAGTTATATTACTTCGAGTTCGAATCACTCACTCGACTACTAAGCCTACGGGCTACTCTTATTTCGAGTTTGAGCAAACACTCACTCGACCATTAAGCATAAGGGCTATATTACTTCGAGTTCGAATCACTCACTCGACTACTAAGCCTACGGGCTACTCTTATTTCGAGTTCGAGCAAACACTCACTCGACTATTAAGCCTACGGGCTATATTACTTCGAGTTCGAATCCCTCACTTGACTACTAAGCCTATGGGCTGTATTATTTCGAGTTCGAGGAATCACTCACTCGACTACTAAGCCTACGGGCCATATCACTTTGAGTTCAAGCAATCACTCACTCGACTACTAAGCCTACAAGCTATATTATTTCGAGTTCGAGAAATCACTCACTTGACTACTAAGCCTACGGGCTAACTATTACTTCGAGTTTGGGCAAATCACCTACTCGACCAATCAATGCCTATGGGCTACATTACTTCAAGTAAGTTACTCATTATTTCGAGTTCAAACGAACACTCGACTATTTAAGGTTGAAGGCTATTCGAGCCCGACAAAGCAAAGGGAACTACCCACAAAGCCCGAAGGCAACATTGATTAAAATTCAAACTATCTACTTAGCTTAAAAGGCTATTTTGCTTCAAAAGGAAGAAAGATTTATATTTACAATTTTTTGTACAAAGGCAACTCAGCCAAAAGGAAGTCTTTTATACAAAGACCGAAAGCGGTATCAAAAGAACACAAAAAACTACCTAAGGCCCTAAATGGCTCAATCTTCATTGAAGGCCGTGTTCTCGGCATCTTCCTCATCTTCAGACTCACCCAAGTCATCGGAGTCCTCCTCAGGAAAGGCCAACCTTCGAGCTTTGTTCTCCTCCGCCCTGGTGACTTCAATCTCGGCCCCAACATCGAAGCCCCGAGCACTGACCTCCTCGAGAGCTTCTCTCCAAGCTTGCCATTTTTCATGTTCGGCCATGCTCTTGGCTTTGGCTTGGTTAACCTCAACATCGATCCTGAACTAAGCTACTTTGACATCAGCTCTTTTATTGGCCTCGATCACCTCAGATCTGGCCACTTCAAGTTCATTAGCCAAACCTGCTTTATCTGAAGTGGCCAAATCCAATAGATGCTGAAGCTCTTTCATCTTCTCTATCAGCCCCAAAGCATTTTCTTTCGCAGATCGAAGTTGGGCATCAGACAGCTCCAATTGAGCTTGAACGACTTCCTGTCTCGAGGCAAGGATATCCATACTCTTTTTAAATTCTTCTGCCTCGGCTAGTTGCCCATCTACCTGTGAGTTAAGCCGTCCAATCTGCTCGATCCTCTGCTGAACCTGCAGAATCAGATCGTTAGTGGTTATCTCTTTTTCATCTTCGCTGTCATGGAACATTCGGTACCTGCTCAACCATCTCCTCATTCTCTTCCCGAGCTGCTATCAAATCTGCTCGAATGTTTTCACTAAGGAGCTTGTACGAGTCACTCTTCTCAATGAGGCTCCGAACCTCAACATCATGCTCCTCCCGGATTCGAAGAAAGGCCTCGTGATGCAACACCGAAGCCTACAAATAGAAGGAGAAACATTAGAATTACCTACAATTCTAAGTGTAAAAGAAGCGGCAAAGACGCCATCAGAGTTACCTGATTTAAAGCATGTTGGGCCTCATTGAAGAGACAGACAGCCCCCACCATATTCATCACTGATTGATCTTCTTCGGTTACCAAGGACTGAAGGTAACTGGCAATCCCCATGGGGGGACAAAATATTTGGGTATCCTCAGGTACGGAGAGCACTATCTTCCGCCTACGGTCGGGATCGACACTCGGGGCTGGGAATCGGTCCACCAGTTTATGAACCGATGAAGGCTCGGTAGAACCCGACCAAGATGCCTTTTTGGGTACCGACATTCCACCAAAACCGGTAACCTCCTCCGAGGCACCTGACTCAAGCCCCTCCAGAAAATCGTGGATATCGGCCAACTCTTGAATGCCCTCATAGGACCGATCCTCCAACATGCTGGCCTCTCGAATCATGGCATCCGAAATCTGAGGGTATCCGCTAATATCAACTATCCCGAACTCTTCCCTTGAAATATCTTCTACTGCCCGAGAAGACCCACCCTCGGTATCCCCTTCAATCATCTTAGCTCGAGAAGGGATAATCTCGGCTTATTCTTGTTCTGGGATTATGGCCAGGATTCCTTGATTTGCTTCCGCCAAATCGGAAGACTGTTGAATCAAAATATTAGCTCGTACACAGGCTAAATTTTTCTCTCCTTCTTCGGGCTCGTCCCTTAATTGGCGGAACACTTCCGAAGGCATGACACTAGAGCCCCCGTTCGAATTTCGAGATTTCTTAGCCGGTTTCTTCTTTTCCATGCTCGGGTAGCTCGATACGTCTTTTCTCTTCCTTTCTTTTACCTGCTTCAGGGTAGGAACTTCTTCACTACCGGATGGTGGCCTCATGACTACATCTTTCCCAAGTCCTATAAAGGAGAAAAGAGGAGAAAATAAATAAGGAGATTTACCATGACTACGGGACTCCCATCGACCCTTTGATAATTCAACCCAAGCACGCTCGGAGTATAGTCTCTGCAGCACCAGACCTTCGACCCATTATTTATGATCCGGGATCGGTTCCGGCATCCGAGCTACGGCTGTGATAAGAAAAGAAAAATGGATCAACAAAATGAAAGGCAATCACAAAATCAAAACGGGCAAAGAGAAACGTTTACTCACGGCTCATATTCCATTTCTTGGGAAATGGCAAGTCATCAGCAGGGATTAGGTTCGAGGTTTTGATTCGAACAAAACGGCCCATCCAACCCCGATCCCGAGTCTCATCTATGCTCGAGAATGACGCTTTGGTTTCTCGGCAAGCAAGCTTGATCAATCCTCCTCGATAAAGTCGGGGACTATAAAGGCGCATAAGATGATCGAGGGTGAAGATACGCCCCGCGATCTTGCTGGAGAATAATCGAAGAAGAATTACTATCCTCTAAAAGGAAGGGTAGATCTGGCCGAGGGTCACGTCGTACCTCTTACAAAAGGCAACGATGATGGGGTCTAGAGGGCCCAACGTGAAAGGATAAGTGTAAACACTTAAGAACCCTTCGACATGGGTAGTAATTGATTCATCAGGCGATGGGATTACTACGAGTTTATTATCCCAGTTGCATTCTTTTATGACTTTATCGGTTATTGAACACTGGTACCTCGACATCGGCTCACACCGACCCGGTACTGGAGAAGGATTTTCAATTTTAAAATCACCTACAGTCGAACATCCTACCGGAACGAATTCCTCAAGGCGGGGCTTCTCTACATCCTCGCCACCGGCAGGTCGAGATGAAGAAGCAGTCTCTTTTTGCGGAAAACAGTTTTAGACGTTTTTGCCATCTAAAATTCTGTGAACGAAGAACGGGAGTATTTGGTATTTTGAGAAGGAATTTACAGTAAAAATTGCAGATTTGCAGACGGAAAACTCAGAAGATGCGAAAAGGAACTTAGAAGATTTGGAGATCTGAAAGTAAAAAATAGTGAAAAGAGGGGTTATTTATAGATTAAGCAGCGACAGTTCAATATCAGCAGTGGCCGACCACTGTCTGACACGAGCTTTGATAAACTGAACCTATGGGACAGCTATCACGTACGTCATGGTCGGGCTCGATGCAAATGTCAGCCTATATCTGATCGAGCCATTGGGAAATCATATCGTTTCTCGCCACATCCTTCCCGAGAAATGAGGGGACTATCTGTATACGGTAAAAACCGGTTAGTCTTTCGTACAAACTGGTCGAGATGGTAATGCATTGGATCGGAGAAGCATCTTTACAATCAGGTTGAGATCCGGAGTCAGGTCACCAAGCTTGGAGCCCTAAGGACCAATCAATGTCGAGCTCGATATCATTATCGAGCTCGAGTCTAAATCGAACTATGATGCAAAGTGAAGTTATCGAGCGTATGAGGCAGAGACCGACCAACATTGATCCTGAATCAATATAAGGATCCGGGCCAGAATCGAGCTCGAGTCAAGATCGAGAGCTCGGGTCAAGATCAAGAGCTCGAGTCAAGATCGAGCTTATAGACAAGAGCTGTTGCAATCCCACTAGAGGAGAGAATCCTGGTACGAATTATGGAAAAGCTGATTTATCATGGGTCTCCCACTATGTATATTTAATTATATCTTAAGTAGAATTCC
The DNA here is from genome assembly GCF_000390325.3 of Nicotiana tomentosiformis. Lineage (NCBI taxonomy): Eukaryota > Viridiplantae > Streptophyta > Magnoliopsida > Solanales > Solanaceae > Nicotiana > Nicotiana tomentosiformis. The sequence continues at coordinate 18,930,785 of NC_090818.1, forward strand.
TCCACTATAAGGGTATGGTTATTATTTCTGTAAGGGACAAGTTTTTGCATACTTGGTAACTGAGATATCAGACATTTCATATTGAAGAACTATCCTTTCTAGTTTCATATCTTTCATCCTCACAGTCAAATATTAGATATTCTTATTTATCCATACGATTTGTGTTGAGTTATAATACATATCCTTAGATATACGTACAAATTTAACTCTATCCGTTTTTCGGGTAAACATTTACGTATTACCACATTTTTTTATAACTTGAAGCAAATGCATTTCTTTAGCTACAATATTTTGTTTCAAATAAGTTTTTGTAGCTAAAAGGTTATTATTGCTACAATAACTTTTAACGCGTGGCAAAAACTTATGATTAGCTATGCAACTTTATTGTAGCAAAAATAATTGTAGCTATTTAGGTGGTTATTGCTACGATTGTTATCAATTATAGCAAAAACAAGGAATTAGCTTTACCAATTTAATTTTCGTGGCTAGCAAATTTTACAAATTTGTTAATAGCCAGGAAATTCTAATTTTTATGGCTATTGTTAGTATTAGCCACGATTTTTAAATACGTAGCTGAAATTTCGTAGCAATAAATACATTGTGTTGTAGTGGCAATTCTAATAAGAATTCATTAAAGTAGCCACCTCTCGCTTCCAAACCACATATCAATTATTTTAGTCAAATGGCAGAAAGCAAATTACTCGTAATAGCACTTTCGCACTTAATATTTCCATCTCTATAGAGAGTTCCTTAGCTTTTTAACCATCAAAATTTTTAATTAAATAATGTCAAGCAGCGATATTTAACGATAGATTTCTGGCAACCTCGTGTGGTGGTGTTGTCAATGGTGCGCGGTCCCGATCGTCATCACCACACCATGTGTTTTCTTATGAAAATGCATATGCTACTGATCACTTATTTCAGGTTTTTAAGATTTGTCTCCTACCACTCCATGTAATTGACATATAGAAATTAGATATTAATTGATATTTATTGCTATGCATGGTTGCTTTCATAATGGGAAGTTTCATTCATTATTTTTTTGGCAATTTGCATTAGCATTATAACATCCAGTGTCGATCCATTCGCCCAAAAAAATAAAAATAAATTAATCCAGTGTCGACCTCACATCCCCGGAGGCGGAGTCAAGATTTTAAATTTATGAGTTTTGAATTTTAGAGCGACGACTTTAAGTACTAATGATTGAATTTTAAATTTAATATTTGTTCATATTTAATAATTTTTTAACATAAATACACTAATTAAAAAAGAGTTAATGGGTTCAGCCAAACCCATTGCTTGGCTTCTACCCGCTGCTGCCCCCAAATGGCTTTCTTTGCTTATTCACCGTTAAAGAAGAGGATTTTTTGGGGGATGGTGGAGTACGGGTGTTGATGGCTTGAGCTTTTATCCTACGTTTTCCATGTTTAAAAAAAAGGTAAAATATTAGCAATAGTATTCCACTAATTAAGTTTACCTGAAGTTGACGAAATGAGAAGTTGCAAACCTCTTTATAACAACTTTGTTTGTTTCGATATCTTTTGGCTGCTATAGTGAGGTGCTGTTATAGAGAACATATATTATAACATAATATAAAAAATCAGTTCCGAAAAAACTTAACTTTTATAATAAATAGTTATTAAATAAGGATATTGTTATACAGAGATTTGACTATATATAAGTTTAACTGTCGTCAAGCTAAAAGAGTGATGAATTGTTCATTTGGCCAAATGAAGTAATTCAACTTACTACAGTTTAATTAGCGGTAATTCTTTGAAAGGATAATATGCCACTAAGGACTTCTACTTAACTAATGAAAGGAGCAGCAGAATGGCTCTAAGTCTCTATCATGCCAACTGCATATTGAGCAGAGACCGCTTAATAATATCGGTGACTTAAAACCAAAATCTAATAAGATATTATAAATTTTTTAATAAAATTAATACATATTTATTTAATGTTCACAATTTTTTTTAACTTTTTGAGATACTAAGCTATAAATTTAATTCATTTGAATATTTTCTTAAATAAAAAATAGAAACTGTTGATTTAAAAAATTTGAGTTAAAATTGGAAAATAAAATCATCATTAAAAAAAGAAGAAGAATGAACGAACGCAAAGAAGGAAAAGCTAGAACCAACGATGTAGGCATATAATTGATTAATGAGAGATATATTGCAGTCCGACCCTACCCATTGGGCGCATCAAGGAAACCAAGTGGCCTCGACTATTGTAGTCCGACCCTACCCCGAGAGATCTTAACCTGATGTGTAAATATGATGGAACTCATGGCCACCGGACCGAGGACTGCCGACAGTTGAGAAAAGAGGTCGTCCGGTTGTTCAATAATGGGCATCTCCGAGAATTTCTGAGTGATCGAGCCAAAAACTATTTCAGGAACATGGACTCCAACAAACAGACCGAATAAGAAGAACCTCAGCACGTCATCAACATGATCATTGGAGGGGTCGATGTCCCCCAGGGACTGATGATAAAGCGCACAAAAGTATCCATCACGAGGGAAAAACGCACCCGAGATACATTCCGGAGGGAACCATTTCGTTCAGCGATGAGGACGCCGAAGGCATCGTACAGCCTCATAATGATGCACTGGTGCTATCTGTACTTATTAAAAAATCTTGGGTTAAATGTGTGTTGATTGATCCAGGCAGTTCGGCCAACATCATCAGATCGAGGGTCGTCAAGCAGTTGGGATTACAAGATCAAATAGTACCGACGGTCCGGGTGTTGAACGGATTTAATATGGCATGCGAAACTACTAAGGATGAAATAACCTTGCCAGTGAATACCGTCGGGACAATTCAAGATATGAAATTCTACATGATCGAAGGATACATGAGGTATAACGCTTTATTCGGAAGGCCATGGGTTCACGACATGAGGGCAGTACCCTCAACACTGCACCAGACATTAAAGTTCCTAACACCGGGAGGAATCAAGATGGTCTACGGAGAGTAGCCGACCGCAAAAGAAATGTTCGCACTCGACGAGGTGATCCCAGTACCAACGATCTCGACATCAAAGAACACGAAGCCAACCAGGAAGGAACAAATTAGATAGCAATCACCTATACCGGCCTCGACCGAACCAGAAGACCTAGGAGTAGGCGAGGAGGACGATTACAGAGTTCCTAGGTCGTTCATTGGTCTCGATGACTCCGATGCCACAAGATCGAACACTTGCCTAACCGGAAGGTATACCGGGGCACGAGGTTAACTCCCGGGCTCAGGAAAAAACTCATTGAATTTCTTATAGCTAACATAGATTGTTTCTCTTAGTCCCATCTTGACATGACAGGAATCCTGCCGTAGGTAACCACTCATAAGATGAGTTTGGACCCGAAGTTCCATTCGGTTAAGCAGAAATAGAGACCGCTGTCCGAAGTCAAACACGCTTTCATCAAGGACGATGTATCTAAACTCCTTAAAATAGGATCCATTTGGGAAGTTTAAGTACCCAGACTGGTTAGCTAACGTAGTGGTAGTACCTAAGAAAGGAAATAAGCTAAGAATGTGTATAGATTATAAAGATCTGAACAAGACATACCCTAAGGATTCTTTTCCTTTGCCTAACATCGATCAGATGATCGACGCGACGACCAGGCTCAAGATACTCTTTTCTTGATGCCTATTCCGGGTACAACCAAATTCAGATGGACCCGGGCGATCAAGAAAAAACATCCTTTATCACTAAATTCGGCACCTATTGTTATAACATAATGCCATTTAGATTAAAGAACGGCGATGCCACCTACCAACGCCTAATAAACCGGATGTTCGAAGAACATATAAGAACATCAATGGAAGTTTATATTGACGACATGTTAGTCAAGTCCCTGCAAGCAGAGGACTATTTGAAACATTTGCAGGAAACCTTCGACATATTGAAAAATACAATATGAAACTGAACCTGGAAAAATGCGCATTCGGGGTCGGATTAAGAAAATTCTTCGGGTTTATGATATCCAATCGAGGGATCGAGATCAATCCCGATAAAATCAAAGCCATAAAAGACATCACCGGATTTGACAACATCAAGGTCGTTTAGAGGCTGATCGGTCGTATAGCCGCCCTTGGCCAGTTCATATCAAGGTCCTCGAACAAAAGTCATCGGTTCTTCTTCACTATTGAAGAACAAGAATAACTTTTCCTGGACCTCCGAATGCCAACAAGCTTTGGAAGAACTCAAGTGGTACATCTCGAGTCCCCCCCTGCTCCACACTCCAAAGGCGGATGACAATTGTACCTTTACTTGGCGGTTTCTGAGGTGGCATAAGTGGAGTCTTAGTTCGTGAAGAGGAAGGTACGCAATTCCCTATTTACTATGTCAGTAGGACTCTAGGCGAGGCCGAAACAAGGTATCCTCACCTAGAAGAATTGGCGCTCGCTTTGCTAAGCGCCTCTAGAAAGTTGAAACCGTACTTTCAATGTTACCCCATATGTGTCGTAACCTCTTACCCACTGAAAAACATCATGCACAAGCCCGAGCTATCGGGTCGGTTGGCCAAATGGGCCGTCACAATTAGCGGGTATGATATCGAGTATCGAACCCGAACTGCCATAAAATCTCAAATTTTTGCCGATTTTGTGGTTGAATTTACGCCACCCTCAGTGCCCGAAGTCAAAAGAGAATTACTATTAGCCTTGGGGATTACCTCGAGAATTTGGACTTTTTTTACGGACAGTGCCTCGAACGCAAAGGGGTCCAGGCTCGGTATCGTACTGAAGCCCCCTACGGGGAATGTAGTTAGGCAGTCTATTAGAACTGTAAAATTGACTAATAATGTGGCCAAGTATGAGGTCATGATTGTAGGTGTTGAATTGGCTAAAAGCCTAGGGGTCGAGGTGGTCGAAGCTAAGTACGATTCCCTCCTCGTGGTTAATCAAGTCAATGGGACGTTCAAAGTGAAAGAGGAACGAATGCGAAGGTATTTAGACAAGTTATAGGTAACACTACATCAATTCAAAGAATAGACCCTAAAACACGTTCCCCGAGATCAAAACAGTGAGGCTGATGCTCTGTCCAACTTGGGGTCATCGGTTGATGGCGATGATTTCAGTTCGAGAACAGTCGTACAAATAATGAAGTCGGTGATAGAAGCAGGCCACGCCGAAGTAAACTCAACGAGTTTAACCTAGGATTGGAGGAATAAGTACCTAGACTACTTGAAAACTAGGAAATTGCCCTCGGACCCCAAAGAATCGAGAGCTCAGCGCATTAAGGCTGCCAGATTTAGCTTGGTCGAAGGGGCATTGTTCAGCAGAACGTTCAATGGCCCGTTGGCCAGATGCTTGGGGCCGGGAGATACCGAGTACGCCTTGAGAGAAGTTCATGAAGGCACTTGCGGAAACCATTCGGGGACAAAATCTATGGTTCGGAAATTATTGGACCGAAATGGAGAAGGATGCGAAGGATTTCGTACGAAAATGCGACGACTGCCAGAGACATGCACCGATGATCCATCAACTAGGAGAGCTACTACACTCGGTCCTGTCCCCATGGCCATTTATGAAATGGGGGATGGACATCGTCGGTTCCCTTCCATGGGCATTCGGTAAAGCTCAATTCATACTATTCATGACTAACTATTTTTCCAAATGGGTCAAGGCCCAAGCATTCGAAAAGGTCTGGGAGAAAGAAGTCATTAACTTCATCTGGGACCACATAATATGTCGATTTGGGATACCGGCCGAAGTCATGTGTAATAATGGGAAGCAATTTATAGGCAGCAAGGTAAACAAATTTTCGAAGATCACAAGATTAAAAAGATACTATTAACACCTTACCACCCTAGTGGGAACGGACAGGCGGAGTCAACAAACAATACCATACTTCAATACCTAAAAAAATGGTTGACCGATGCCAAAGGGAAATGGAAAGAAATCTTGCCCGAAGTCCTATGGGCTTATCGTAAAACCTTGAAGTCTAGTACCGGGGCTACTCCGTTTTCTTTGGTCTACGAGGCTGAAGCATTGATACCGGTCGAGGTCGGAAAGCCGAGCCTCAGATTCCAATATGCAACCGAAGAGTCAAATGGCAAGGCCATGGTCACAAGCCTAGAACTATTGGATGAAAGGGGTGAGGCATATTTAGTCCGGTTGGCCGCCCAGAAACAGCGGATAGAAAGATACTACTACCGAAGAGCCATTCTCCGACATTTCAAAATCGGGGACTTGGTGTTGAGGAAAGTAACATTACACACTCGGAACCTGAATGAAGGAAAGCTGGGATCAAACTGGGAAGGACTGTATCGAGTCATCGGAATTACCGGCAAAGGCTCATACAAACTCGTAGCACGAAACGATGTGCAACTACCGAACAATTTGAACATGACACACTTAAAACAGTACTACTGCTAAGGTACGATCTCAACTACTCTTTAATCATGTTATGAATCGGACTAACGCTTTCAAGCAATGCTCAAGAATGGATGTGGCTATTAGGTCTGAAAGCACGCGTTGCACTCTTTTTCCCTTGAACCGGTTTTGTCCCAAAATGGGTTTTTCGGCAAGGTTTTTAACGAGGCAGCAATAAAACGTGCTAACTTAGATTCGAAGGCCGGTCTCAAATCAGAGTCAATGGGCGTTCATTTCGCATCAACAGTATCCGAGCCCTCTCAAGCTCGACCTCGAATACTGGGGCCATTACCCTCGGATTAAGATTTTCAGCAAAGGAAAATTTAGCAAGGAAAAAAGAAAATCTTGTATGCTAGATGCTAAGGCTAGGTGGTTAGGATTCATTGTAAGGTCCAAACGGTTATGTGAACTGTGCCCATATAGTCCACTTTAGCCATGACATAAGCCTTTTCGATCATGTACTTTACACATAGAAATAAAAGAAAGTTTCGTCTTGATATTACACATTTTTTTGCCTCTTAAATTTGGATCCTAAGAGACCATGAGATACCCCTATTCGGGGACTATCGAGCCCAAAGGCTACCCCACTCGGGGACTGTCGTCCAAAAAAATAAAGTTCGGACAACTCGGGCTACTAAATCCCCGAGGCACCAAACCTATTAGGCGGTGCCTAAATACAAAAGGCTATGATCGCCCTAAAAACGGTCGTAGCCCGAGTTGTCAGAAGCTCGTAACTAGAAAGTAAGACCTTTATAAAAATTCGAAACCTGCTAAAAGGTTACCCTCGACAAAAACATCGTCTAATATCACTTAAGCATCTTGAAAAATCTTCCGATCACACCGAGTTTTCAAAGCCTCGAGCAAACAAAATTGTATCGAAGTCATGTTCCGTTCAGACCTCTGAAAAATGAACGCCCTATAAATACATTTGATTATATGCTAAGGCATTAGAATTAGTGCAATAATAGAAATTATGAAAAGATCTTGAAAAAGTAAAGACTCGAAATTGCCAGAAAGGAAAATTTTCATATATATTCTGGAATATACTTACAAAGGCCCAATAAAAACTAAAAAAAGTACTAAGGGATCTACGCCTAATCTTCACCAGGGCCCGACTCGTCGCCAGAGCCGTCGGTATAAATAGAAGAGATTCACTTTTTTAGGTCAAGTTTTGACATCAGTAGATACAGTAGCCATTTTTCTTTACTCTCTTTAGTAGTTTTTGCCATTTTGAGCCTTTTGAACATAGATTTGTTTATTCTAATTATCAATATGGGTTTAATTATTATTTCTTCTTCTATTTCTTCTGTCTTAAGCATGAGTGTCACAACCCAAACCGTAGGGCCGCGACGGGCACCCGATGCCTAACTAAACCGAATACCAATGTAACGTATCATTCTTATCATACTATCATGGATAAATGAACCGGAAAGCCCGTCATGAGATAACTAGTATCAAACATAAGGGAATACTAGATATAGGACGGCCCAACATGATATAAAAACTTATACATGTGACATACGAGCCTATAATGCCGACATAATCATTTGTATACTCAAGACATAGGCCGATAAGGCCATACAAGTATCCATATACATGTCATCTGTCTACAAGCCTCTAAGAGTACATAAAATGCTATAAAGGTCGGGACAGGGCCCCGACATACCAATCAATACATATTCAAATTATACAGAACAAATAGGCAACTCTGGAGCAAGTGGAGTGCACAAACACCTTCTGCTGAGCTGATATCCTACTAGGAGAACTCTCAACCTGTCTATCGGGACTTGCGGGCATGAAACAACGTCCTCAGGCAAAAGGGACATCAGTACAAATAAAGTACCGAGTATGTAAGGCATGAAAGAAACATGGAGTAAGGAACTCAACCTGTAAGTCTGAATAGCTCTGTGAATCATGAAAATATTTATAATGCCATGCATGTGCGTATAAATGCCATACCATGCATAAGTATATGCGTACACAACATCATCAAGCCTCTGAGGGCATCCTATCATATCATCTCAGCTAATGTGGGCGAAATCATCAACGTATACCAGCTGATCAGGTGGTGGTGCGTATATAATGCCGTAACCTTTTCCCATATACCATATACATATAATATACGCGTATATAGTGCCATCTGGTCACAGGTCAATGTACATGTATAAATGAATAAAATGCATAAGAAATATATTAATAAGATCAATATACCTTTCGGATAAACTTTATCAACTGCGTATTTTTCTGAGACCCATGAACAGAAGATATAATAATAATTCACATGGGGAATCAAGAACGTAGGCATCTCTAATACTTCTATGAATAGAGTTATTTATGAAAGTTGTGCATTTGCTCGTTTCGTTTGTATCGTACGGATCATGCCAAAAGAAAAGAAGGGATAACCTTAACATACCTTATCACAATATTTCCAATCACCAAGTTGAACTCACCTCTTCGTACCTTAATCTACAACAACAATAATAATACTATCATTAAGTTACGAAAGGTATAACTATCGCACAACGAACGACAAGCTTATTTTGTATTAAAACGGGCAGCATCTCCCTTATAATCCTTACTTCCTTCAAATTCAAGATAACACCAAATACAATAATTTAAACTTGTATAAATTATTTTCCAACCTTATATACACCACAAAATACTACAAAATAGCCCAACACCCCCCAATCTCTTCATACATAAAACGACCACCGTAGTAGTGTCAAACGGCCCAAAAATATTACGACGAACGACCAACCCACCACCCTGAATTTATGTGGTGTTTCTCCACAACATTAATCCTCCAAAACTCCATAAAACAGTAGTAAAACATGCATCCCAACAGCAACACAAAACAATCCACAAAACAGTCCGCTATAAGTAAATAACTCAAACTCACGGCTTCCGATCACCGTCCTATGAGTTCTAACTATTAGGAAACGAATTTATCAACCTTCCTTGATATTTAAACACTTAAATACAGAAAGTACATGTTTTCATAACTATGAAGTACCTTCCAAAACTCAAACTATAAAGAAAAAGAGAGGCGATATAGCGATACTTATATTGTAGGGATCATTTTAATGTTATCGTTTCTTGATTCCGTGCCCGGGATGATAATCTTGTTTGAAGCTCTTGCAGAGAGATTAAGAGTAAAGTTAGGGGTCTTATTTGGTTGTGTGTTCTAGAAAATTAAGGAAATAAACGAGATAAGGATATAAATATCCATTTTGTTTGAAAACTCAAAAGGTGCTACTTGGCACCCTAGCATTGGTCCTTCTTCCAATGCTTATAACTTTTTATTCGGGTGTCGTATGAATGTACGATTAAGAGAGATGGAAACTAAATTTCAAGACCTTCAATTTGGTATATAATATGTCCCCAAAAGACCTCATATATAACACCACGTTTATTTCTCAAAAAGATCTGTTACAAGGCAAATACTTAGTCGGTTTTTTCGCAACTTTAATCCGATTTTTCTCAAACTTCATATTTTCTATCCAAACATCATATATAGCCATATTATGACTTTAAAATCATTTAAATCATGATTAACAAGTCTCATATTCATTATGTTATCTTGGGACGCAAAGGGTGTAACAATGAGTAGCTAGATTTTCACTAGGGTTATGGCCCAACCCTAGAGTGTAAACTTAATGGGTATTTGAATTATGGCTTGTTTATGGTTGAGTGTTTAATATTTAGCCTTGTTCTTGATTTTAATTTTAGAATTAATGGTTGCAAATATTAGTTCATGCCTATTTGACTTGGTCTCTATTTGAGAAAGAGAGACTTAATCTAGGAAAACTTGGCTAACAAGGAATTGGGGTGAATTAAGGCATTGATAGTCCCAATTAAAGGGTTGAATCTAGAAATAGTAAAATCTGACTTGACCTTGTTATCAACCATTTTGTTCAACACCCATTTGGACTTGAGAAAGCCAAATTGGGCAAAGTCACTCTCTAAGAGGTATTGAGTGGGTACTCAAGTGTTGATGACTATAATACACCCCGACCAATAAAACAAGATTTAAGGCTTACAACCCATTAAGCGAACACCTAGGTGAAGGTCATAGCCCTTGGCCTTTTATATCATTTGAAAAACAACCAAATATAATTTCTTAGTTTTAATTCTTAGTTTGTAATCTTAGTTTAAATTAGACCTAGAAACAACCCGAGTTTGTAAAAATGCAATTTGAGATAATTCAAGCTCATACACTATAATATATATCCCTAAGTCCCATTCATAGCTCCCTGTAAAAAATCGACCCGAATCCTTGTTGGGTATTACTATTGCATCGACCGTTTTCATATCCTCAAATAGAGGAGTGAAGTTGGACGAGATCAATTTTTGGCGCCGTTGTCGGGGAGCATAAAAACGGATTTAGCTATATATTTGATTTTGTGTGTGCATTATCTTATTTTCCTTCCTTGTTACTAATTTATGTGAATCAATTTTAGGTACCATAATGGCAAACAACAACGATCAACTCGGAAACATGCCTTTGGGGGATGTGGACGTTGAAAATGACCAAGTTGAAGAGGTTCCTCATGAACCTCAAGTAAATAGAAGAGTCTGGGCGCCTCAAGACAATGTCCCAGTTCCACCTCCATCTCCACCAAGAGTGGCTCCACACCGGGTATTGCCGAATGAAGGGTATGCAAGTGCCATTGCCGGTCCCCGCATTAGGGCGGGCAACGTTCAAATCACGAATGTAGTGCTCACATTGTTAGAGCAACGAGATTCTTCACCGGGGCTCCGAGTCAAAATGCATAAAAATACTTGAAGGGGTTTGTGGACAGTTGTTGGGGGAGTAAACAGATAAACGTCTCCGAAGATGCTTTAAGGTTGAGGCTATTTTCTTTCTCTCTACGGGAAAAAGCCTTGGATTGGTTAGAAAGATTGACAAATCACTCCATCCATACATGGGATGAATTGGCGGAGAAATTTATTTCCAAGTTCTTTTCTCTCGGACATATGGCTACTCTTAGAGACTAGATTCTAGCATTCAAACAAGAGCCCAATGAGCCGTTGCATGAAATATGGGAGAGGTACCGAACTATGGTCAAGGAGTGCCCAAATAATGACATGACGGAGGCTATGATTTAACAAACTTTCTATCGGGGGATCAATACTACCAATCAGTGCGTGGTTAATCAACTTGCCGGTGGAAGTTTCATGACAATGCCGTATGCGGAAGCTTGTGAGGTTTTAGATGAAATGGCGGATACTTCTTCGGCATGGAAATGTAGAGAAAATGTTCCTCAAGGTGATCCGAGCGCGATTCACCTACATAAAGAGTTGCATGACCATGGGCAAGCCATTGCCGAGTTGACCACCATAATGAATCAATTAGTAAAAGCTCAACTTCAACAAGTGCAAAACCCGAGGCAAGTCAATACTATGAAGGGAGTCAATATGATGGTAAACAAGAGAAGAACTAGAAGTCCACAAGTGCAAGAGTGGACAATTTTGTGCAAGATGATAGTGGGTTTGATCAAGGAGATTCTCACAATGATCAAGATAAAGAGGTCCAATATGTGAAGAACTTTCAAGGGCAAAGAAATAACTACCAAGGCCCTAGTCAACAACAATGGAGACCTTCGAATAATCAAGGCAATTGGAATTGTAGCAACTAAGGTAATTGGAATAGTGAAAACAATCAAGGCAATTGGAGTGGAAGCAATAACCAAGGGAATTGGAAAAAAAATAATAATCAAGGCAATTGGGGAGGCTACAACCAAGGCGGGTGGAACAACAACCAAGGAAATCGGGGGTCGAGTTTTCAAAGTCCCCCGATGTACCAACAACCGAGCAACCCACCTCCTTATCCTTCTCAAGGTCCTAGTTCCTCCAACAATGAAATGAGTCGTATTGAGAATATGTTCAAGCAAATGATGGAGAAGAATGCCGATTCCGATGCCCAACTTGATTTACACAACACATCAATACGTAACTTAGAAGTGCAAATGGGTCAAATCTCTCAAGCCCTAAACACTCGTCCTAAGGGGTCACTACCAAGTGACATGGTGGTGAACCCAAAGGGTGGAAACAACACGGGACATACCATGGCCGTTACTATAAGGAGTGGAAAAGGTGAGGATGCACCCACCTCGAATCAACGGAAGCTTGTAGATAATGAGCAAGTGGTTCAAGAAGATGAGGTCCCGGACAATATGGTAAAAGCAAATGAGGAAGTACGGATTAATATTGATGATAATGAGTAGGAAGCTGAAGAGGAAGTGAACCCGTCTATGGATCACATTGTTGACAGACCGAAACCGGTAGTGAAAAGGGCTAAGGCATCAATGCCTAGGCCTCTTCCTCCATATCCTCAAAGGCTCGCCAAGCAAAATGGCAAGAATCAATTCAAAAAGTTCATTGACATGATGAAGAGACTATCTATCAATGTGCCATTGGTTGAAGCCTTGGAGTAAATGCCCGGTTATGCAAAGTTTATAAAGGACTTAGTGACAAAGAAGAGATCTATGAATTTTGAAACTATAAAAATGACTCATCAAGTGAGTGCAATTGTGCATTTAATGGCTCCCAAGTTGGAGGATCCCGGTGCTTTCACGATTCCTTGTATCATTGGAAGTGCCGAGTTTGCAAAACCTCTTTGTGATCTTGGGGCAAGTATCAATTTGATGACCTATTCAGTTTTCAAGACTTTGGGAATTGGGAAACCAAGACCCACATCTATGAGATTACAAATGGCCGATCGTACCATGAAGAGACCATTGGGAGTGATTGAAGATGTATTGGTTCGTGTTGATAAATTCATTCTTCCGACGGATTTTGTCATTCTTGATTGTGAGGTTGATTATGAGGTGCCTATTATTCTTGGTAGACCTTTCCTTGCTACGGGAAAGGCTCTAGTTGATGTTGAAGCCGGAGAACTTACCTTCCGGGTTGGTGTTGAAAAAATGGTTTTCCATGTGTGTAAGTCCATGGGCAACCCAATAGCAAATAAGTGTGTTCTTTCATAAACTTGGTGACCGATGCGATTGTAGATGAAATAAGTGTTTTGATGAATGTTGATGATACATTAGGCCGTCTTACTTAACTTTGATAATGACGAAATGGATGGCTTCATGGAATATTTGAACTCGTTGCAAGGAATAGGGTCGTACACTTATGATCCCCGCAAATTGTCCTTGGATCTTGAAAATAGGACAACTCCTGCAACGAAGCCCTCGATCGCAGAGACTCCTATCTTGGAGTTGAAGCCATTGCCTCCACATCTTCGGTATGAATTTCTTGGCCCTTATTCTACTTTACCAGTCATTCTTTCCTCTTGTTTGACTAACGTACAGGTAGATGCTACATTGGCGGTGCTACAAAAGAGGAAGAAGACTATTGGATGGACATTGGTGGATATTCAGGGGATAAGCCCTATATTTTGCATGCACAAGATTAACTTGGAGGAAGGTGACAAACCATTTGTTGAACATCAAAGGAGACTCAACGACGCCATGCAAGAAGTTGCAAAAAAGGAGATCATCAAGTGGTTGGATGTCGGGGTTGTCTATCCCATTTCCGATAGTTCGTGGACTTCTCCGGTTCAATGTGTCCCAAAGAAAGGGGCATGACAGTGGTCACCAATGATAAGAATGGGTTGATTCCTACAAGAACGGTGACCGGGTGTAGAGTGTGTATGGACTATCGTCAGCTCAACAAAGTCACAAGGAATGACTATTTTCCACTTTCCTTCCTAGATCAAATGCTTGATAGATTGGCCGGCCGTGCTTTCTATTGTGTTCTTGATGGGTATTTCGGCTACAACCAAATTCTTATTGCTCCGGAGGATCAAGAGAAGACTACCTTTACATGTCCTTATGGTACTTTTGCCTTCAAGCGGATGCCATTTGGGTTGTGCAATGCACCGACGACTTTTTAAAGGTGTATGATGGCGATCTTTACGGACATGGTGGAGGATTACCTTGAAGTCTTCATGGATGACTTCTCGGTGGTCGGGAATTCTTTTGATGATTGTTTCGCAAACTTGGATAAAGTGTTGGCAAGATGTGAAGAAACAAACTTGGTGCTCAATTGGGAGAAATGTCATTTCATGGTCGAGGAATTCATTGTCCTTGGCCACAAGATCTCAAAGAATGGCATTGAAGTAGACAAGGAAAATATTGAGGTGATTTCTAAACTTCCACCTCCAACTTCAGTGAAAGGCGTGCGGAGATTCTTAGGTCACGTAGGATTTTATCGGCGTTTCATCAAGGATTTCTCTAGAGTGGTGAACCCGTTGTGCAAGCTTTGGAGAAAGATTCTAAGTTCCACTTCAATTATGATTGCATGGAAGCCTTTGAATTTCTAAAGTTCAAGTTGACTACTACTCCCATTATTATCGCTCCAAATTGGAATGTTCATTTTGAGTTCATGTGTGATGCAAGTGATGTAGCGATAGGGGCTGTTTTGGGGCAACGCATCAAAAAGATTTTTCATCCAGTCTACTATGCTAGTAAGACCATGAATAGTGCCCAAGTCAACTACACCGTTACAGAGAAAGAATTCCTTGCCATTGTCTTTGCTATGGAGAAGTTACGCCCGTACTTGATGGGTGCAAAAGTCATTTTCCACATGGATCATGCGGCACTTCGCTATCTTATGAGCAAGAAAGATTCTAAAGCCCGATTGATGAGATGGGTGCTTTTATTGTAAGAGTTTGATATTGACATCCAAGATCGAAAAGGAAGTGAAAACCAAGTGGCAGACCACTTGTCTTGTTTGGAGGAGTAGGGGAGACCGCATGATGGCCTTGAAATCAATGACTCCTTCCCCGATGAGCAATTCTTGTTATTTCAATGAAAGAGGTGCCATGGTTAGCGGATCTAGCAAATTTCCTTGTAAGTGGTATCATCTCGAATGAGTTCTCTTCAAACCAAAGGAAGAAGCTCAGACGAGATTGTCAAGACTATTATTGGGATGAACCGTACCTTTTCCAGATTTGTACGAATAGAGTTATTAGAAGATGATGTGTACCGGAGGAGGAACAAGTTGAAATTCTTAGGGCTTGTCATTCTCCGCCATATGATTGCATGGAAGCCTTTGAATTTCTAAAGTTCAAGTTGACTACTACTCCCATTATTATCGCTCCAAATTGGAATGTTCATTTTGAGTTCATGTGTGATGCAAGTGATGTAGCGATAGGGGCTGTTTTGGGGCAACGCATCAAAAAGATTTTTCATCCAGTCTACTATGCTAGTAAGACCATGAATAGTGCCCAAGTCAACTACACCGTTACAGAGAAAGAATTCCTTGCCATTGTCTTTGCTATGGAGAAGTTACGCCCGTACTTGATGGGTGCAAAAGTCATTTTCCACATGGATCATGCGGCACTTCGCTATCTTATGAGCAAGAAAGATTCTAAAGCCCGATTGATGAGATGGGTGCTTTTATTGTAAGAGTTTGATATTGACATCCAAGATCGAAAAGGAAGTGAAAACCAAGTGGCAGACCACTTGTCTTGTTTGGAGGAGTAGGGGAGACCGCATGATGGCCTTGAAATCAATGACTCCTTCCCCGATGAGCAATTCTTGTTATTTCAATGAAAGAGGTGCCATGGTTAGTGGATCTAGCAAATTTCCTTGTAAGTGGTATCATCTCGAATGAGTTCTCTTCAAACCAAAGGAAGAAGCTCAGACGAGATTGTCAAGACTATTATTGGGATGAACCGTACCTTTTCCAGATTTGTACGAATAGAGTTATTAGAAGATGATGTGTACCGGAGGAGGAACAAGTTGAAATTCTTAGGGCTTGTCATTCTCCGCCATATGGTGGTCACCATGGTGGAACAAGAACGGCGGCCAAAGTGCTAAATTGCGGTTTTTATTGGCCCACCCTTTACAAGAATGCAAGTGATCTAGTCAAGCATTGTAATGAATGTCAAAGGGCCGGTGGAATCTCAAAGAAAAATGAAATGCCCCTCACCACTATTTTGGAGATTGATATTTTCGATGTATGGGGTATTGACTTCATGGGGCCTTTTGTGAGTTCTTATGGAAACACCTACATCTTGGTCGCGGTTGATTATGTATCCAAATGGGTTGAGGCTGTTTCTCTACCCAACAATGAAGCGAGATGTGTGGTGGCATTTTTGAAAAAAAATATTTTCACAAGATTTGGTACTCCTAGGGCTATCATAAGTGATGGGGGATCACATTTTTGCAACAAAGCTTTCGCCACCTTACTCACCAAGTATGGTGTCACTCATAAAGTCACAACTCCCTATCATCCACAAGCAAGCGGTCAAGTGGAAGTCTCCAACCGAGAGATAAAGAGTATTTTGTCCAAAACTGTGAATGCTAACCGGACGGATTGGTCCAAGAAACTTGATGATGCTTTATGAGCTTATAGGACGGCTTACAAAACACCTATTGTAATGTCTCCATACCGGTTGGTGTTCAGAAAATCCTGTCATCTTCCGGTGGAACTTAAGCACAAATCCATGAGGGCTTTAAAGAAGTTGAATCTTGAGTGGGATGTCGCCGCCAACTTAAGGGTGGCACATTTGAACGAGTTGGACGAGTTACGATATCATGCATACACAAGTTCGTCCTTATACAAAGAGAAGATGAAATATCTTCATGACAAGTGCATTTGGAACAACGAGTTTAAAGAGGGTGATCTTGTGTTGTTGTTTAATTCGCGGTTACAGATGTTTCCCGAAAAGTTAAAGTCTAAATGGAGTGGCCCATTTGAGGTTGTGGGCGTGACACCCTTTGGTGCTTTGGACTTAAAGAATAAAAATGATGAGGTGTTTAGAGTCAATGGTCACCGGGTGAAGCATTATTTGGGAAAATTTGGTGATGGCCACGTCGTGGCGGTAATTCATTTCAAATGATGGTAATCTGCATCGTGCCGCAACGTTAAATCAGACGCTTCTTGGGAGGCAACCCATGTTTTTTTTTCTTTAGATAGTTCTTATTTTATGTTAACTGGTTTTGAAGTGTGTTGCAAGAATAAGTGTGCTATACAGGAACTGTGCTAAAAAAATTGGCTACGTATGGAAAAAGTACGGACCGCATAATTTTGAATGCTATAGCAGAAGTCAACTGCGGCCACACAATGCGGTTTTGTGCGGACCGCACAAATTAAAATGGAAAATTGTAAACTTTCTGAAGTTTGTCTATCAGAGAAATGGTTAAAGTGCGGTCACACAAGGAAATCTGTGGTCCGCACCAAAACTTGCGGTCACACACATAATTCTGCGGACCGCAGATCAACGAAGGGAAATTGAACGATAGGTAATAGAGTGCAGACCGCAATTGAATAGTAGCCCTAAGACTACTATTGAGACTTTACACTCTTTGAGAAATTAAAACAAAGGCCAAAATCTTGCAAACTACTGAGTCAATTATCTGCCACTTAATTGAGCATCTTTGATCATTCCTTAACACCACTTCATCACTGGTATGTTCAAATTATTTATAGAATTCTTCAATTTTCTTAGTTAGTTTATAATTTATTAGTTATTTTAGACCATTTGTCAATTTCATATCTATGAGGGGTGTAATTTGGGTTAGGTAAACTCCTAGTTGCTATTTGGGGAATGTGTATTTGGTTTATCATGTTTAATTGCTACTACCATGCCTAATTTGTGTAAAAGATTGAAACCCTATAGGACTGTGCCCGATTTAGTTTTGAAATGTGCGGTCGCACAAGGAATTGTGCGGTCCGCAGAATTACATGCTTAGGGCATTTGGTTAGGCAAAAATGCGGACCGCACTTGAAATTGTGCAGTCCGCAGAAATTCAATATCGGCCGCAGAAAAGTGTGTGCGGCCGCAGATCGGGGCATTCTCTGTCTTCAGAGAGTTGCCATTTTTAAGGTATTCATTGTGCGGCCGCACTTTAGATGTGCGATCGCACTAAAAATTGTACGGACCGCAATTTTATCTCTGCAACAACACTTTTAAATTATGTGGTCCGCACAACCCAACCTCTGGCCGCACTTGCAATTGTGCGGACCGCACTTCCCCACCCTGCAACATGTTTTGTTCTGTGACTTTCTATTTATCTGTAATTGAATTAGAACTGACTCCTGTTGCTGTTTGTTACAGAAAATGGTTAGATCCCGTGGTCATGGTGATACATCAAAGGGGAGTGGTGAACCTTCCAGAGGCAGAGGCAAAAGATTTACCCCTCGCCCTCCAAAGAGTAATCAGTAAGAAAGCCACAACATACCAACGAAGATAGCTCGAGCCCTCCGAATCTAGTTCATATGCCCCGTATAGGGAATCATAGGAGGGAAACTCAGTGCAAGAGCGGCCTACTGTGCAATCACAGCCACAACAGCTTCAGGACAGATACCAACTAAGAAATGAGCCAACCTCTTCTGAGAGCACTTCTGAGGGGTCGGAAGGTAACAGTCAGGCTTCGAAGCCTTCATCTACATATGCCCCCAACGCACCAACTAATATAGTGGATGTGGATGAGATCTCGGATGATGGCCGAGAGGGTGATACTAGAGTTGTCGGCCTTGAGAGGTCGAAGAAGAAAGAAATTTGGGAAGATAGGTTCGTCAGTCTAACTGCATTTAATGGTTTTCGAGAGTGGTGGCCGTCGAGATCACTCACTCTTGAGCGTCAGTTCTTGTTGAAAGATCTTGATAAATACAACCCAGTGGTGTAGAGACAATTCTAGGAGCGGAAGGGGTGGACATGGTTCACTCAAAGTATGGTAGATGCCAAAGAGTACCTGGTCCGGAAATTTTACGCCAATGTGGCACACATAAAGAAGGGGACCAAAGTGGCGAAAGTGAGGAGTCTGAAAGTGAGGTTTGACCAGAGCACCTTGAACACATACTTAGGGTTGGAGGATGTTGAGTCGGTGCAATACTTGGAAAAGCTAGCTTTGGGCGATGTAACTCGTCCCATGGCTAGCTAAGATTCTGGCAGCTCCAGGACCACCACCACCACCACCATGGATCACAACAGGGGTTCCTATTCAGCGGAATACCCTAAATTGTGAGGCAAAGGGATGGCAGACGTTTGTATGTAGCATAATAGACCCATGCCAAAATGAAACAAATCTCTCAATCCCGCGGTCAGTGCTAGTCGCCTCTATCATGGCCGGATACCCAATCAATGTGGGTGCCGTGATGTTGGCCAACATGTGTTTGGTTGGCAGGCAAAGTGACAGCTCCTACCTGTACCCCAACACTATCACAGAGTACCTTACGGATGCGGGGGTCGAGCCGAGGGATTTTGATACCAAGGTGCGGGCGAAGAAGCCCTTCTCATGGTATTCTTTGACGGGTGGTGGAAACCCAAAGAAAAATGGTCAGCCGACTACTACCGTAGGCCAGTCTGATGAGCCTTCGATGGTAGCTGTAGAGTCAGCTGAAATGCCTTCTACGTCAGCAGTGCCTTCTACCAGTGCAACTACCATGCCTCCACCTCCTTCTTTAGGGCCTTCAGCAGCAGTTCCCTCCACCTCGACTTTAAGGCTGGCGCCTATGCCCACTCATCCACTATCTGCGTTGTGAGTCTCCCAGACACTGGCGGGCCTCAATAACTGGATGCAGATAGCTACTGCAAAGCTGTCTAACTTATCGAGTGTTGTTGCAGCACAATCATCCACCCCGACACCCCTATTTCCTCCGATAATGGAGGATACATTGAAGAAGATTTTGGAGAATCAGCAGACAATCATAAACGCTTTAGTAGCACATGAAGTAGTGATTGAGGAGCTTGGGAAGCAGGTAAAGAAGATGAAGAAATCCCAGGCATCCAACAAATTATTAGATAGACTAAGGAGAGAGGTCACCAAGATAGCAGCCGCTGGGGACCTCCCAATTGATATGCTCATAGGGTCAGACCCACCAGCATCAGCAGCTCCAGCAGCACCATCTATTCCAGTGGCACCAGCTGGCTAGTCTGAGGAGCCAGACATGGCTGCCGACCCTACTAAGGCGGTACGATAGATGTTCACCCACCTAGTTACTCCCAGAGTCGAGGATGATGAGATCCAGTTAGAGGAGACTGAAGGCGGTGACGCTGCTATGGACACAACCACATAGGGAGTCCTCTTCACTCTTACCCTTCTTTATTCTTATTTTGTTAAGCATTGGGGACAATGCTTACTTTTATTCGGGGGGGGGGAGGGGGGGTTAGAGTTTATTGGTTATTTGATGATTTGACATTTGGTTTGTAATAACTGATGACATTTTCCGTTTTCTTTTTATCATGTATAGATTCTCCTCTTTCTCTCTCTATTGATATATATATTTTCTCTTTTCCTCCCTCATTATGTACATTCATTATGCTTGCAGTAGCTTTCTTTGTAGCTTATTTATTTTATTTTCTTATTAGTCAATGTTTAATTCAATAGCTTCTTTTTATGTTTGAGTGGATAATAAGCCTTTGATTTTCTTAAGGCCACGGTTCTTTCCAAAGGTAGTTTTTGTGTGAACCGGATGACTCTTCCCATCGATGGATGGCGTGACAACCTTCTTAAGGGATTGGGTCTGTTTTTAGTGATTAGGTAAGAATAGTAGTAATAAGGAATAAAAAGACCTAATTGAGTCAAGCTCGAAGAGTCAAATATGATTCACTTGATACCAACACACTTAACTACGTGCTTGTGGTTAGAAACAAGTTTTTTTGGAAAGAAATAGCTCTAGTTAGTGACCTTGTAACTCTTGTGTTGACTTAGGAAATCATCGAGTGGTTTAGTCGAGCCATAGTGATTTTTAAATCTTGATTATGGTCGTTGTGGGCCCTCGACTCTATCCTTTTTAACAATCCAGCTGCGTGAGAGGTGAAATATTTTTGTTGCAAGTCCAAGCACCCGTGAAAATGGTCTAGAAGTTGCTCCGAATGTGTTTCTAGGCGAAATTTTAAGTTTTGCTGGCTTGAGAAGTGATTGTAGGATCTCCTTGACCCGTTTGAAATTTTCCATAGCCCACCAATGTTGTTATCCCAAGTCAACCCATTTGATCCTAAAATCCTTCTCATTTGATCACAATGTTACAAGCCTTTACTACTTCTGTCGTGACCCTCTCTTGGCACCCGAGCTTTCCTTAACATTCATGTGAAATAATTGGCTAAAATCATAAGTTTGGGAGAGAGACGAGGAGTTTGAAAAAGGTATCAAGGCACAAAAAGAGAAAAGAAATGAAGAGAATAAAAGGCAAGAAAAAGAAAGAAGAACAAAAAGAAAAATGCAAAAAGAAAGTGAATAGGTTGAAGAGTTGGAGGGATTTCAAAGAATAGTAATGATGCAAGGCATGGAGAAAACAAAGAAGGAGAAAATGAATATCATAACCAAGAAAGAGTGAATCTAAGTCTCTCCAATTCCCCTATGGAAAAGAAAATGCCTCAAAAGGTGGCAAAGCATGAGCCGATAAGAGAAAATGGAGTGCTTAAGGAAAGATGAACCCGTTCTATCATAGCATATCCAACCTTAGTCTAAAAGCCTTCATTGCATTCTAAAAAAGCCCTATGTGATTTCAAGCCGAGTGAGCTTACATTAGTTGTGATTTACATGAGGGGCAAGCCTATGGTACTTAAAGCCGTACTTGTGACATTCTTTTGAGAGAGATGAGCGAACCTTTCACAAATCTTTGAATTTAGTGCTACATTCTTAAGTGAGATAAGCAAACGAAGAGTAGAAGAGGAGGAGTTTGGGATCCACAACTACCTACATGAAAGAGCGAGCTTCCTTGATAAATTAAGTCAACTCTTGATGCTCAAGTGTCACATTATAACTATTGGTGCTTCAACCCATTGCCTTGTTAATAATTCATAAGTGTGTGGGTAATTATTGGTCTCAATTAATGTGTGATTGATGCATTTTTTTTGATTAGCTGGAATAGATCTTAACTTGTGAAGGTGGGAATTACCTTATTTACTTGAGGACAAGCAAAAGCTTAAGTTTGGGAAAGTTGATGAGTGGAGATTTTAACTACTTATTGGCACCTTTTTGCTTTCGTTTTAGTCCAAAAGCGTTTAATTATGTTCCCAAAAACTGATGAAATATGCTTAATTGAAGGAATGGTGGAAAATGAGCCTAAAAGATGAAATCCAACTCAAGAAGGAGTAACCTGAACCAAGGACAAAAATAGGCACAAAAGCTCTAAAGTGCGGACCACAGATTGTGCAGAAGAACTTATCAGAGATCTATGAGAAGTGCGGTCCGCACATGAGATATGTGGTCGCAGAAGCAAGGCAAGACCGGAAGATAAGAAAACATGAATATCAAGTTCAACGGAAGTGCGGACCACACAATTATTGTGCGGTCGCAGAAGATCAGCTATGCGGTCGCAGTTGCATTTTTGCGGTCTGCAGAAGAGCTATGTGCGGCTGCACTTATAAATGTGCGGACCGTAGAAAGAGAGAGATGCGGCCACGGTTCAGAATTGTGCGGTCGCAAGAGTCTAATCCTATCAAGTTGAAGCAAAGTGCGGACTGCACATGGAATTGTGCGGCCGCAGAACCTCCGAAAGGGCATTTTTATTCAAAAATTCCATTACTATATAAATAGAAGAGATTCACTTTTTAGGTCAAATTTTGACATCAGTAGATACTATAGCCATTTTTCTTTACTCTCTTTAGTAGTTTTTTCCATTTTGAGTTTTTTGAACATAGATTTCTTTATTCTAATTATTAATATGGGTTTAATTATCATTTCTTCTTCTATTTCTTCTGTCTTAAGCATGAGTAGCTAGATTTTCACTAGGCTTGTGACCTAACCCTAGAGTGTAAACTTAATGGGTGTTTGTTTATGATTGGGTATTTATTATTTAGCCTTGTTCTTGCTTTTAATTGTAGAATTAATGGTTGCAAATATTAGTTCATGCCTATTTGACTTGGTCTCTACTTGAGAAAGAGAGACTTAGTCTAGGAAAACTTGGCTAACAAGGAATTGGGGGTGAATCAAGACATTGATAGTCCCAATTAAAGGGTTGAATCTAGATATAGTAAACCCGACTTGAGCTTGTTATCAACTGTTTTGTTCAACACCCATTTGGACTTGAGAAAGCCAAATTGAGCAAAGTCACTCTCTGACCGAGAGGTATTGAGTGGGTACTCAAGTATTGATGGATATAATACATCCCGACCAATAAAACAAGCTTTAAGGCTTACAACCCATTAAGCGAATACCTAGGTGAAAGTCATAGCCCTAGGCCTTTTATATCATTTGAAAAATAACCAAAAATAATTTCCTAGTTTAAATTCTTAGTTTGTAATCTTAGTTTATATTAGACATAGAAACAACCCAATTTTGTGAAAGTGCAATTTTAGATAATTCAAGCTCATACACTATAATATATATCCCTAAGTCCCATTCATAGCTCCCTGTGGAAAATTAACCCCGACTCTTTGTTGGGTATTACTATTGCATCGACCGTTTTCATATCCTCAAATAGAGGAGAAAAATTGGACGAGATCAATGACTCAAACGAAGTATGCATGTATGAGATAGAGACTGAATCCGGGAACTTTTTGGTTCGTGGCTGGAACAGGATGCTCGCCACCAGGCCCGATAAGACAATACCCCAAAACCCGGAACGAGCTCCAAGACCTCAGAAAGCATTACAAACGATTACAAACGACGCAGATCTCGCCCGATTCCGGTAACGTATCATTGATTGATGTACAAGGGGGATTTTTACCTTTTTAAGAATTGTATTAGGGGTAAAACTTCCCTACTATATAAGGAGGAAATTTCTTATTCAGTAGACACATTGTAACATGCATATCTAGGCAATACAAAATCGTTTCTATGTTTTCTAGCTATTGAAAGGTTCTTATTTTAATTATAGTCCTTCATACGTATTTGGCTTCGAATCGAGGGTCCTGTCGAGGGCAAAACTATTGTTAAGCTTAAATCCGAGCCTGAACTCAACGTCACAACTGTTTGGTTATTTACCTTATCTTTAATTAGTTTATCTAACATTCTTGATTACTTGTGTTGAATCAATCCACATATCCTTAAAACAATGTACAAATTTAATTGTTATTCATTTTAAGGGTAAATATTTTGGCGCCCACCGTGGGGATAAGAATAATAGTGGTGGTTTGATACAAATCTCCATAACACACTCTATTTTACACTTGTTCTTTAAGGTTTCAATTTCAGGTCAGTTTAAAAATGTCAAATTCTCAGTCTGCTCACTTGAACGTCGAGGCTAAGTCTGGCCATCATGGCGAAAACAACAATCGGGTGACTATCAATGAGGTTCCCCTACTGATTCAAACAGGATCCCAGTTTCATATCTAATCGATGCTAACTCACATTTTTCCATCGACGCCAACCTGCCTACCGACCACGAGAACAACGTTCGCGGAGGAGCCCGATAAACGGCTCAAGGATCGCCCAAAGGTGAAGGCGACGGAGTCAGTCTACGAGTGATCTTTGAAATGTTACAGGCTCAACAAGAGGCGATAGTACAACTGCAAAATTAAAGACGCGCCCCCAGCAGAGTTGAGCTCGAACCATCCCGGGAAATCACCCGAAGAAATGAGCAGATCCCCGAAAGGATAGGTGGAACTTAGCCCGGTGTCATTCCCGAAGTAATGAAAATGCTTGAAGCATTATTGAAATGGGTAGAGTCAGGTGAAAAGAAAATTGAGGCTAACTATAAGAAGGTGGAGACGTGTAATTTTCGGGTCGATCAAATCCGAGGAGCGCCCCCGATATTGAAAGGTGCGCACTCCAAAACATTTGTCCAAAAGCCTTTTCCTCCAAGTGCGGCACCAAAGCCAATCCCGAAAAGGTTTTGTATGCCCGATATTCCAAAATTTAATGGAACCACGGTTTCGAATGAGCATGTGACCTCCTACACGTGCGCCATCAAAGGCAATGACTTGGAAGATGACGAGATCGAGTCACTGTTATTAAGGAAGTTTGGGGAACCTTTGTCAAAATGAGCAATGATATGGTACCACAACTTGCCCCCAAATTCGATTGATTTATTCGCTATGTTCGCGGATGCCTTATTAAAGGCTCATGCCGGGGCCATCAAGGTCGAGACCAAAAAATCAGATCTTTTAAAGGTTAAGCAAAGGGACAATGAGATGCTCAGGGACTTACCTTCGGTTGCAGATGATTGGGCTGTTCAGGCATTCACTCACGGACTTAACCAATGAAGCTCCTTGCTCCGCAACAGCTGAAACAAAACTTGGTAGAGTACCCGGTGGTAACTTGGGCCGACGTCCACAATAGGTACCACTCAAAAATCAAAGTCGAGGACGACAAACTCGGAGCCCCTTCTGGGTTCGTTTATCCCATCAGAACTGACGACATGCTTAAGAGAGTCATAGATCATGAATCAAGGCCAGTCCGAGATCGGTACCAACCATACAGTGCAGATCGAAGGGGAAATATGTCCGGGTACAACTCTACAAGGAACGAAAAGAGAGGCGATTGAGGGCCTAATAGCCGAGGTCTGATGAGAAAAAATGGTTTCGACAGGCCGCTCGGGGGAAGGGAAGCACTAAGATTATCAGAGTATAAATTCAACGTTGATTCAACCAGTATCATATCAGCCATTGGGCGCATAGAAGAAACCAAGTGGCCTCGACCATTGCAGTCCGATCCTACCCAAAGAGATCCTAAGCTGATGTGTAAATATCATGACACTCATGGGCACATGACCGAGGACTACCGACAGTTGAGAGCAGATGTCGCCCAGTTGTACAATAACGGGCATTTACGAGAATTTTTGAGTGATCGAGCCAAAAACCACTTCAGGAACAGGGACTCCAACAAACAGACTAAACAAGAAGAACCTCGGCACGTCATCAACATGATTATTGGAGGGGTCGATATCCCCCAGGGACCGATGATAAAGCGCACTAAAGTATCCATCATGAGGGAAAAGTGCACCCGAGATTACATCCCGGAGGGAACCATTTGGTTCAACGACAAGGATGCCGAAGGCATCGTACAACCTCATAATGATGCACTGGTGATATCCGTACTTATCAACAAATCTCGGGTTAAACGTGTGTTGATTGATCCAGGAAGTTTGGCTAACATCATCAGATTGATGGTCGTTGAACAGTTGGGGTTACACAATCAAATAGTACCGGCGGTCCGGGTGTTGAACAGATTTACTATGGCATGCAAAACTGCTAAGGTAGAAATAACCTTGCCAGTGAATACCGCTGGGACAATTCAAGATATAAAATTCTATGTGATCGAAGGGGACCTGAGGTATAACGCCTTATTCGGAAGGCCATAGGTTTACAACATGAGGGCAGTACCCTTAACACTGCACCAGACACTAAAGTTCCCTACGTCGCGAGGAATCAGGACGATATACGGAGAGCAGCTGACTACAAAATAAATGTTTGTTGTCGAAGAGGTGATCCCAGTGCCTACAATCTCGACATCAAAGAACAAGAAGCCAACAAGGAAGGAAGAAATTAAATAGTAATAACCGATACCGGTCCCGACCAAACCATAAGATCAAGAGTAAGTGAGGAGGATGATTACAGAGTTATTAGGTCGTTCATTGCTCCCCATGATTCCGATGCCACCAGATCGAAGGTCGAGGAGCTGGAGCAAGTCATATTGATCAAACACTTGCCCGACCGGAAGGTATACCTGGGCAGGGGGTTAACTCCCGAGCTTAGAAAAATACTCATTGAATTTCTTATAACTAACATAGATTATTTTGCTTGGGTCCCATCTTGACATGAGAGGGATCCCGCCGGAGGTAACCACTCATAAGCTGAGTTTCCTTGTAGTTAAGCAGAAAAGGAGATCGTAATCCGAAGTCAAGCACGCTTTCATCAAGGACGAGGTATCTAAACTCCTTAAAATTGGATCTATTCGGGAAGTTAAGTACCCGGAGTGGGCCAATGTAGTGGTAGTACCTAAGAAAGAAAATAAGCTAAGAATGTGTGTAGATTATAAAGATCTGAACAAGTCATGCTCTAAGGATTCTTTTCCTTTTTCTAACATCGATCCGATGATCGGCGCGACGACCGGGCACGAGATACTTAGTTTTCTCCATTATTTACTTATACTTATTATTTGACATTTTCATTTAATACAAAATTATTTAAAGAATATATACTACCATTTATGTTAAAATGTTAAATTAAATTTTAAAAACTTTGTATTTTCTCATGTTCATTGTTTGACTTTTTAAAATAATTTAAAAAAATGTCATGATCTCCTTGTATGGTCATGGCATTTGGAATGTAATAAATTTCTTATCCAAAATTTGAAGTTACTATTTCAAAATTTCAAGTTTTCGAATAAAGAAATGAAAGGACATAAATCCCTTATATAGTACTATAACATATTCTTCTTGATAAAAGCATATTCAACACTTCTAAGACACGCAACATAAGAAAAAAATTATTTCTTAGAGAAATTTTGTTCAACAATATTTTGCACCTTATAAATTCACTCACAGTGTTTCCTTTTTTTTTTCCTCCCCAGGATCTATGTTGAGCGAGAGAAAAAAGAAAGAAGAAGAGTTTGCCTAATTACTATTCGTAGCTACTACTTAATTGTTATTGACTTGTATTACTTGTATTCAAACGCGCAACGAATACAACTTGTATCAAGTGTATTCGTTCGCGTAACGAATACAATGTGTATCAACTCTATTCGTTCACGCAATTATATTCATTTATGCAACGAATACAATATGTATCAACTGTAACTAAGGCGGAATATAATGGTGCATACAAATGATACAACTTGTATTGACTGTATACATGGGTGTATACAAAGGATACAACATATATCAATAATATTTATTCACACAACGAATACAACAAAGGTAAAATACAAAAATACAGGAAAATAAAATATTCTTGTCGAGAGTCGAACTCAAGACCTCGCTAACTAAGCGGACGCTCTAACCAACTGAGCTACGAGAGCTTGTTGCTATCTTGTTTCAGTTCAAAATAATTAATCTCTCATTTCATGGATTTGTTATAAAATTAAGATATAGCTACGAATGATAAATTTTCTAAAAGTATAGTTACAAATGATAAATAGTGTAAATATTTGATGTGTCGGGTAATTTTCTAAAGAAAAAAAAGGAAGAAAGCCCCGAAACTTGTCCAACATTTCCGAGTCCAAAAGTCCATACTTGGGTTGGCGGGCCGTTTATTTCTGTGTCCCGCTCATTGTTTAAAACAGATATTGGATTGTCTCCAATATTTTCAAGTTTATTGTGCTTGATATCCTTATTGGTTGGCGTAGCCACTTTTAGGCTATGCTATTAGAGTTGGCCGTACTTTGAAATACATTGGCAATGTAGCCATCGGTCCGGCTAAATTGATATTTTTGCCCCCAACTAAAATATGAAGCACAATTCTAGCAATCGATACTAGAGTTCAAAGCCCCAGGAATTATTTCTAATTTTTGAATCTTTGCTAGTGTAAAATTCAGAAATTGTTTCTCGATTTTTAAACAAGGTATCTGAAATAATGTGAATAGATTCAAAGTCTCAGTAATTGTTACTGGAGTTTGAACCTATAAAGGTTTGAATAAATCTCAGTAATCGTTGTTGGGATTGGAACCTATAAAGGTTTGAACAAACCTCAGTAATCGTTGTTGGGGTTGGAACCTATCACACCCCTTTTTTCACCTCACTAACCCCTTTAAAAAAAAGATAAAGTTGATTTTAAAGCTCAAAAGGGTTTTCAACTAGAATGTGACAGAAATTGTGTTTCAAAAGATTTTCAGAGTCGCCACCTGACATTTGATTTCGATGTGCCAGGTCACCGTTAAAAAATAATTTTTCCTTTTGAAAACACATTTAGACTCTAAAACATAGTATGCACCAGAGATTCTAGATAAGGGGGTTCAATTGACTCGGGAAGAATGTATTAGGCATTCCCCAAGTCCCGTAACTAGTACGGTTGCGTACTCGATCAAGTTGGCTTTAAAGAATATTCTAATTGAGGTAAAAACACAGGTAAAGGAAAATAAGCACAAAAGAGGCTCGAGGTCGTCCTCACCTAATAAAAGAAAAATAAGAGAAAAGAAAAGAATGTACTAAAAGAAAAAATACTAAGAGTTATAATCTATCCTACGCTAGCCTGGGACTCCGTTTACATTCACTTCAGGGCATACCCCAGATAAAAATATATATAAACTCTTCGGGGTATTCCCCTGATGAAACCATAATAAACTAAAGGGGAACGACCTCTTACCTCAAAAATTCAAACAAAATCTTAAGGTTTGCCTACCTAAGTGTGGTCGGCCTAGACATACTCATACCCGAAAAAGTAAATAAAACAAGACTAGAAGAACAATACAATTATTTTGAACCTAAATTTCTTTTAATTTTACACAACAATCCAAACAATGAAATCAATCCAAAATAAGTTTTCACGTTGGAACCCCTTACTTCATTAAAGCTAAATCGCATTTGGTTGAAGAAGTAACATAAAAAAATAATGCCAGCTAGCCTACTTTAAAGCATGTACACAACAAAGAAAAATATTCTTATTGTTACTTTCACGTCATTAGCGAATCCAGCTACCAAACTCAAGAAAATTTCATCAAAGGATCAAAAGGTATCACAAATAATATGGAAACCATATGAATCAACCATTCAAACACATACGTGACAAAAATCAAGAGGTAGAATATTAAAGATAGAAATGGACCTTTAAGTAGCTTTTCAATAGCAGAATTTCCTCCAAACAGCTTTACACTCACTCAAGCGAGGAAAGAATCCGTCGACAGGAACTCGACAGAGCAGAAACAATAATAACTATTGGACAGGAACCGCGAATCAGCCCGTGACCGAACCTAGAACTCGAAAACCTCGAACGGACCACCGTGTGTACTCAATGAAGAAGAAAGACCACAAATATAGACAGTGTATCCATGGTCCTATGTGCTGCCGCAGTTTAGTTTATCGGTCCTTAACTCGGACTCAATTCTCTCTTGACATAAGCCATGGTTTGTTCGGTGTGAGCAGAAAGCAGAATAACATGGTCTTTTTCTCAACACGCTTAGCTTTTATCAGTGGTTCGATCAGAGAGCGAAAAACACAAAGAGGAGGAGAGAGAGATAATATGGCAGTAGTCCAGCGGGTTTGAGATGGTCGGTGGCAGTAGATTTAAGAGGAGGGAGTGTGGCCATTTTGGACTTGCTGCTGGCGGCGTCGCCACTCGCCGGTGATCAATTCCGGCGAGGCAACAACTCCAGTGAGGGAGATGGCAGAGGCGGGTGAGGAGGGTGGTCGTTGGGTGTTGAGAGGATGCTACTGCGTGTGTATCTGTGTGCTCGAATATCCTATGAGTGATTACCCGAGCAACAACCTTGTCTATCAAATGAAGAGAGAGCTTTGAAGATGAAGAGGTGGCCGGATCTCGGAGAGGAGGGGGTGTGGCTCTCCAGGGTTCTTGAAATTAGGAAGATGATATTTTTCTATGGCTGATATAAAATACTTGTAAAACCTAAAATCACTCCTAATTGGTTAAAATAAAACTAAAAATTAAAAATGAAACTCTATATATTTTCTTGTATTTTCAAGTGTAATAAAGTAAAAAATAGAGAAAATAGGCAAAGTCATGATAAAATTAAAATACTATAAACATAAATATAATAATTGACCTTAAACTAAAGATGAAAATATTTTTGTGTTTTTAAATTGTAATATGAAGTAAAAATTGGCTAAAACTCTATAAAAGTTGAGCTAAATAAATATTTTAAACATTACAAATAGCTCAAAAACGTGACAGGTCAAAAATTATGTGCTTACAGCTGCCCCTCTTTGCTTGAAAACATAGAATGTTTTCGAGCAAAGAAATAAGTAAGCAACGTAATTGAGTTCTGACCTGATACTTATTCAAAAGAAGGTAGAGATGGATAAAAATATTGTGACTAAACCCTGGTATCTGAGCTGCCTACATATCCTTGGCTATAAAGGAATCAGGCCACGTGTAGTTCAAAAGTGAGAAGAGCGATGGAGTATACCGAGGTGGAGAGCCGATTGAGGTGCCGTCAAGGTTCCGGTTCGCGGTTCCTGCCATTACATAAAAAATAAAAGGAAAAATTACATCAAAAATAAAAGAAAATACAAGATCTTATCTACTTCTTGTATCGAATCTTCCTTGAATATCCACTTAATCCTTCAATCATGAAACTGAAAATTCACCCTATTCTTCAGGTGGGCATCCTGCTGACTTGAATTTGAAGAAAACTGGAGGTTGACCTTGTTCTTCAGGCGGGCATCCTGCTGCTTGCACTTGAAACAAACTTGAACTTGGAGTAGACTTGAGCTTGCAAACCTTGTCCTTCAGGCGGATCATGCTACTTCTGATTTGACTTGAAAAAACTGGAGGTTAACCCTATTCTTCAGGCGGGACCTGCTGCCTCTCACTTGAATTTAAAAACTGAAAGTTGACCCTGCTCTTCAGGCGGGCTCCTGATGCTTCTCTAACTTGAACTTGAAAATTGAACGTTGAACCTTTTCCTCGGGCAGGCTCCTGATGCTTCTTGAACTTGAAAATTGAAAGTTGACCCTGTTCTTCAGGCAGGCTCCTGATGCTTCTTGAACTTGAAAATTGAAAGTTGACACTGTTCTTTAGGCGGGCTTATGATGCCTCTCTGACTTGAACTTATAAACTCAAAGTTGACCTTATTCTTCAGGCGGGCTCCTGGTGCCTCTGACTCGAACTTGAAAAATGAAAGTTGATCCTGTTCTCCAGGCAGGATCCTCCTGCTTGATCTTAAAAGAAACTGAAAGCTGACCCTGTTCTTCAGGCGGGCTCCTGGTACTACTCTGATTTGAACTTAAAACCTATTTCTGAAATATTGACCCTCGTTCTCCAGGTTGGTGCCTGCAATCAAAACAACACCACAAACAAACAAAATTTTTTGCCCTAGTTTGCACTAGGAAGATTTGTGAGTTGTTAGCAAAACTGTAAATCACTTATGCTATTGATGCAATGATGAGAGTAAAACTATAGACTCGACTAGGATGTGCATCTCCTGTGAGTAAAACCAATAAAATATTACTAGCAAATGCGTCTGCTAAAAATAAAACCTGAATGACCCAAACTAGGAAGTGTGTCTCCTAGGGATGAACTCAAACGACCCAAACTAGGAAGTACGTCTCCTAAAAGAATAACCTGAAAGACCCAGATTACGAAGTGTGTCTCCTGCGGGTAAAACTTGAATGAACCAAACAAGAAAATGCGTCTCCTAGGGGTGAAATCTCAATTTAGGAAGTGCGCCTCCTAAAAGTATATCCTGAAAGAACCAAACTAGGAAGTGCGTCTCCTAGGGGTGAACTTAATTAATTCAAACTAGGAAGTGCATCTCCTAGGGATGAACTTAAATGATCCAAACTAGGAAGTGTGTCTCCTAGGGGTGAAATCTCAATTTAGGACTCCTAAAGTGTATAGCCCGAAAGTCTCAAACTAGGAAGTGCGTCTCCTAGGGGTGAAACCTTTAACCTAAAATTAGGAAGTGCGCCTCCTAAAGAAATAGAATCTGAAAAATCCAAACTAGGAAGTGCATCTCCTAGATTTGAAAGTGAGCTTGAGGAAAACTATAAACTGAGCTTGACTAAACTAAAAATTGACCCTATTCTCCAGACGGGATTCCTAAACTCAAGAAAAACTAGAGATTAAAACTTAGAAAACTAACAATTGACCATATTCTCCAAGCGGGACCCCTGAACTTAAGAAAACTAAAGACTAATAACTGGAGAAAACTAAAAACTGACCCTATTCTCTAGGTGGGACCCCTAAACTAAAGCAATGCCAAAGATTAACAACTTAAGAAAACTAAAATCTGACCATATGCTCCCGACGGGACCCTTGAACTTAAGTAAAACTAAAGACTAACATCTTAAGAAAACTAAAAACTGACCCTATTCTACAGGCGGGACCCCTGATCTTAAGGAAAACTAAAGATTAACAACTTAAGAAAATTTTTAAAAAAACTAACCCTATTCTCCAGGCGGGACCCCTGAGCTCAAGAAAAGCTAAAGATTAGCAACTTAAGAAAACTAAGACATGACCCTATTCTCCAGGCGGGACCCCTGAACTAAAGGAATGCTAAAGATTAACAACTTAGGAAACTAGAAATTGACCCTATATTTCAGGCGGGATCCTGAACTTAAAGAAGAACTAAAAACTCTTCCGACTGGGTAGAATGCCTAGGAGGTATTATCCTCTCAACTATGGGAATGCCTAGCAGGTAAAAAACCTTCTCAAACAACCTTTGTGCTGACAAAATTTGGTCACGACACCTAAAAAATTCAAGCTTCCAAGCTTTGATTTGGACATAGTATTCGTTCTTGGTTCAAACAAAGAAAACTTGTGAGTTTAAAATATGGTGGTTGGTTTGTGGCCTTGATCTTGAGGGCGATTGCTCCTGCACTTACCATGATAACTTTTATTTCAACTTGGAAGACCCTGCTTGTTATTGGCTAACCACTTTTCTGTCAAACCTTACCACAAAAAACACCTCTGATCTATTCGAGCCCTATACCCTTTATCTGTTGCATTGTGCATATGAATTGATATTTACCGAACCTTTGCATTTCATATGAATCCCAAAGCACGTCAATTGTCACCAACTCAGTGTGCATACTACTTTTTCCTGACTTATGCCACTTTGATGTGCTAGCCAGACTCCGCTTTGTGCAATTGGAAAGCTGGTAGCAAATTTTGAAGTTATTTCTCACTTGTTCTGACGAAACAGACTCAAAAAGAGGACTTAAACAAAGCAAGATGAATGGAGCAAGGGGACAATGGAATGAGATGATATCTAACAAGAAACTTATCAAGTAGAAACTTATCTGATGTGACACCAACTCTAATGACCATGACGTGCATCTTGGATTAAATGGCCTGATCTGTCAAGCAAGTCTAATCTTCCATTCTTGTCATACCTCTAAGCTGTGAAACTAGGCTTCAGTGCTCCAATTTTCATATCTAATTCATGAAACTCAGTCGAATTGTAGTGCCCTGAAGTGTTTTCACTATCAAGCCTCTCTCATTTTGTTCTTTCTCTCAACTCACCGTCGCCTTATGGTGCCCGTGAGGATTTTCACCGATAAGACTCTCTCATTTTGTTCTTTTCTTCTTATTTCCTCTGATTCTGCAGATGACAAGGCATTAACCATGGTAAAAACATCACATCTTCCTCGCATGTCTAACTCGGCACTATCAAAGATTATCTAGAAGGTCTTTTTTAGACTGTAATGTGGCTTTTGGAAAGTGTTAGAAAGAAAGAAAGGCATGAAGGCTCAAATTCAAACATAAGACAAAATGAGGTATAGCTTTACAACCTTTGGAACCATCTTTTATAGAAAACGAAACTTTTGCCCCAGTTTCTGCAACAAGAGAATTTAATTTCCCCCCCCCCCCTTTGTTTTTTTTTTCTCTTTTCTTTTTGAGATGGAATTTCTAAAAAACTACCCCACTCTTGACTTTGTGAGATTATGAAATACTTTATTTGGTGCGACCGAACCGTAAGGTTGCCTATGTATCTTGTGGTAACAAGAATCAGGTCGAACGTAGTTCAAAAGAATACTTTTTGTTGTTGCTATTTTTCTTTTTCTTTTTTCTTTTTTTTTTCTTTTTTTCTCTCTTTTTTTTCCTTTTGGAATGAACTTTCTAAAACAAACCATACGGGGACATGATTATTTTTTTAATGACTCTTACTCGATTTCAAAAGAGGGGAGGTCAAAGAAATCAGCACTGGCTCAAAAGGGTACCGAATGGTATAAAGTATTTGGGTAACTGAAAGAGGGCCTCCCAATCTCTGAAAATGCCAAGTACAACACATGAAGATCATACACAACATTTCTTTTGCCGCTTCTGCATTGATATCACTGATATGCCTTCCATCTCTCTTTAGTGCCATGTCAAGTATAGAACTCTCGATGGGTGATTTCTTCTTCACAATGGATACCCTCCATCAGTTTGGGAAAAACTCCCTTTGTTTTATCTTGTAACTTGAGATGCACTTGAACTCAAAGTTCCTTGCTTCAAATTGTCCAGGAATCACTCTCTTATAACAAATTCTTATCGTCCTCTTAACTTCCCAAACTATCCGCCTCAGTTTCACATAATTCGGGTTTAAATGATCTCAAAATATCCAAATCTTTACTTGTTTCCCTCAAATGTCTCTGTCGTCTTCAAAACTTGTTTCATTGCTTCATAATTAGATTAACTTTCAAGACCAAGCTGAGAATTATGCGTGCATGTCTTGTCACTAGAGTCACCATAAAAAGAACTATCAAAGAAAAAGAGAACTAAACAAAACCTGACTAGAAATAACACAAAACAAGAGATTGCATTAGATAGATGGTGAAAGGGTTTGAAAAACAAAACAAGCAAAATAGACATGGGTTACAACCCTGGAACAATCCTAGATAACACTAGACGAGTTACTACAACTAAATAAACTAGGCAAAATAAAAGGAAGGAGGGTTTGATCCACAAGACAATATCCAGATTACAACCCTGAAATAACCTGGACAACAGAAACAATGACAAAATAAACTACCAAGACTCCTTCATGGCTAACCAAGAAAGGAGTATCTTTCCAATTTCCAAGCTCGACATCTTAGCTATTGAGTCGCACATCAACATTACTAGGACCTTCAAAAATCTCCATCACATTGACCTTAGCAAATTGCTTTTGGGTCCCCTTTTGCCACCTCGTGCTTAAGATCAACTTCTGGAACCGAGACTGATAGCGCTGAAAACTTTGCGGCAAGTGGCCCGCCAAGAAAATCAGAAGAGTTCTCATACTCCTTTTCAACACAAATCATGCCCACCATATGCGTCTCATTATGAACAGGCATTGGGCTTTGGCTAGTATCCGCTACATCTGGATTTTGCACAATAATGTCACCTAAATCAATAAGCTTCTGGACTGCTCTTTTCAAATTCCAAAACTTTTCTATGTTGTGCCCCAGGGCATTAGATCAATATACGCACCTTTGAGAATAATCAAAATTCTTGGGAAGAGGGTTCCGAATTTTTAGCTGAATCGGCTTCAACATGTCCAATTCCCTCAACCTTTGGAACAAACTGGCATATGATTCTCCAATAGTAGTGAAGGACTTTTCCTTTTATTGCTGCCTTTTCATTTTGTACTCCGACCTTGGTTGGAACCTCTTGCGGGTAGCTGGTTTATATGCTTGTAGATGTGGGTAAGACATTTGTGGAGGTGGTGCAAGCCATTGCCTGTCTTGTGGATATGAAGCATATGGTGGTGCATTATGGATAGAGTACTGGGAAGGTGAGGTATGACTTTGGGGATTTTGTGGAGAGAAGTAGCATTGAGGAGGACTATCTGGAGTACGAGGATATTCATGGGGTCGATATTGAGGCTGAAAGCGTTGAGCAGGAACACCCACTAGATCTAGTCGCTCTTGTTACTGGCGGGGCTCAACAACATCTTTTCTATTTCTCTTTCTTCCCCCAAACTTAGTGAGATGTTCTGAATGTCTTCTGTAGTACCTTTTAATGCATAATAGCTCATGATTTTGCCTGACTTGATTCCTTCTTCTACTATCTCCCCCATTTTTACCACATCATTAAAAGGCTTACCTAAAGCTGGGATCAAATGACTGAAGTAGGTGGGTCCCTGAGCTTGTAGGAAAAGCTTGACCATTTTTTCTTCATCAATCGTGGGACTGACCCGAGCAGCTTGTTCTCTCCATCTGAACCCAAACTCCCTAAAACTTTTCGCGGGTTTCTTTTCCATTTTAGATGGGAGTAGCGGTCTGGGATAATGCCTATATTGTACTGAAAGTGTCAAACAAAATCTTGAGCCATGCCATCCCATGCATGCCACTTACTGAAATCTTGACGAGTATACCATTCCAAGGTTGCCCCACTCAAGCTCTCATTGAAATACGCCATCAACAACTCATCTTTCCCGCCAACACTTCTCATGTCACTGCAATAACCCCTCAGATGGGCTACTGGAACTCCACGTCCATCATACAAGTTAAACTTTGGCATTTTAAACCCCGCGGGCAGATGAATATCAGGAAACATACACAAGTCATTGTAACACATGTTAATCTGATTTCCCATCCCTTGCATGTTCTTTAAGGATTGTTCTATACCTTTCAGCTTTCTGGATATATCATCCAGCCCTTCTTTTCCTGCGGACTTTTTATTTTCAAGATAAGGCTTATTCTGAGGGTTACGATTATACGAGTCCAGGACCTGGTGGACCAACTCTGGGGGGAGGGGGGGGTAGTATTGGGTATCAAGAGGTTTGAACTGGTATTCACTGTTGGACCTAAGGAGAGGTTGTTGAGAGGTTGTGATGGTGGAGGTAGTGGATATGACATGAGGGCTATTTTTGGGAAATGTAGTTGGAGGACGAATGATGGAGCTACTAGGGAGTTTGGGAAGGAGATGATAAGCGGGAAAATCTGGAGAGTATGGTGGATCATCTAACACTATGACTGGAGCTTGGGTAAGGGTGACATCGAGGAAGCTAGGTGGTGGCGGGGGTGGTTCCTTACCGGTCATCCAAGCCTGATGCATGTCTGTCATGTGTTGTCTTAACATCCTTACCTCTTCAACTAACCCAGTGTCTCGTTCAGACAATGCTTTTGGGCACCAGTATCAACCAACTCAATTTCGTTATCATTTGCCATTGCCTTTCGACTTTATGTTGTAAGGAAGAGTTATCTATTTCAGAACCACAAACCAATCACCCTTCTGCTATAATGAAGCAACAAAGAGGAACAAAGTGAAGTCATCACGTCAGTGTTAGGGCATTTAACATAAGATAATCTCACATTATGTGCAATGCACCTAGTCACAGTTAACGGTTCTAAAATGACTTCGAGGGTACGAAGGTCATAGGGCATCATCCCAATTTGCTTGTTTTAGCCTCCCTCTTTTGATTTCTCTTTAACGCTCCTTGGCTTACATCTTTTCCTTCCCACTCTTTTCTTCTTGCTTATCATTCTTTCCTTTTCTCTCATTTCTCACATCCCACATCCCATAATTCATCTTTTTTTTTTTCCTTTTTCTTAATTTTAAAAATGATTCGATCGTACCTGATGTAGGTTGCCTATGTATCATATTCCACATGAATCAAACCAAGCGTAGTTCTCGAAAAGTGATAGACAAAATAAAATAAAAAATAAGAATCTTTTTGGATTTTTCATTTATTATATTTTTTGGTGTTCACATACAAAATAGGAAGTACGAGAACAAAAGACTCGACGAACTCAACTAGACTATGACAGACTGTGACACCACCTAAAAGAATCAATACTACTGGACAAGACATGTAAAATAAAAGACAAAATAAACACAAATATGAAAAGTCTCCTCAAACAGATCCTGAAAGCAACGATCCTGACTAAGATGGTCATGGGGTATTTGTCATGCTCGAGCTGTGATAAATGAATCCATACTTGAATAAGAAAAAATAAGACCAAATAGAGTTAGTGACTCGAGGCATTATGTGAGACCATAATGCTTCCTATTGAGCTGTGCAAGGCACAAGTGAGGCTATCTTTGCAAAATGACCTACGTAGCCTAAATGTGGCTAGAAGTGCAAACTCAACAAGGGTGACCACCAAACTATGGAAAAATATCTCAAAAGGCCCATATGACCCCCTAAACTCTCAAGAAACGCTATCCCTAAGATTACTTTGCACAAATAACCCTACTTTGTAGAAATGGCCGATATAGCCAAATGCGACTAGAGATGCAAATTCAACAAGGACGGACCTTAAAGTAATATGACACCTAATTGTGGAATCAAGATTCTAAGACATGGGTCACCGAACCACTTTTGTGAAAATGACCCCATTTTGCAAGAATGGCCGATGTGGCCAAAAGTGGCTAGACATGCAAATTCAACAGGAATGGGCCTTAAAACTGAGAGGACACCTTGTTGTAGACTTACGGCTATAAGACATGGGATAACAAGCCACTTGCTAAAATATCTCTATTTTTCAAAACGGCCAATGTGGCCGAACGTGGTTAGACATGCAAGATTTGGCTACGACTCCCGAAGCCAAAAACCTAAGACTTGCTAGGAAGACCGGACCTTATGTGGGTTGCCTACGTATCTCGCCCCGAAAGACGAGAATCAGGTATGCGTAGTTCGGAAAGATTGACCAAAATTGAAAACACTTACAAAAGGGTCAATAGACTTGAAAAATGAGTTGCTTCTTTTTTATTTTTTGTAAAATGGTATGAAGGTGTAAAATCTTTTTGGAATTTTTCTTTTATTTTTTATTTTTTTCTTTTTTGAAAAAGCTGTGAAAGAAAAATAAAAGTGGGCCCTACTTGTTTCATTTTTCACCCTTCTTTCCCAAACATCAGTCCACCAAATGACCTTTCTACCCTCAAAGATACAACAGTTAGCACATACGATGATTGAATGTCATTTTGGGCCAGCGGGCCCATTTGACACAATTTGGACAGGTTTCCTACAAAGGACACGACACCTAGGACCAGGCCCTGCTAGGTCATAATGATATGATGCAAATAAAAATGACCTAAAGGCTGACCTACGTTTGAGGTTCAGTAACAAGGCAATTCGGGGGAGCGTATGGTCGATAGTGGCTACTCAGGTTTTCCACCCACTCCATACGTCCGACGGCCCCTTCCTAAAATAAGGGTGACTCAACAAAGAGTTCGTGTACGCGATGCATACTACGAGACTTGTTGCAGAAAGAATTGACCGGGTGATGCATATAATGACAGTTATAAAATAGTAACACATAAAGAAAAAACTCTAAACACATAAAACAACTAGCAAATAAAGCGACCTAAACAAAATAAAAATCAAATAAAGAAAAAAAAACATAAAAGCCTCAACAGAATATTCTAAAAAGCCAACAAGATCAAGTACAAGCTCGGACTTGTCAGAGTCGTCAAAACTGTCACACCCCTTTTTTTCACCTCACTCACCCCTTTAAAACAAGATAAAATTGATTTTAAAGCTCAAATGAGTTTTTAACTAGAAAGTGACAGAAATTATGTTTCAAAGAATTTTCAGAGTCGCCACCTGACATTTGATTTCGGCATGCCAGGTCACCGTTAAAAAAATAATTTTTCCTTTTGAAAACACATTTAGACTCTAAAACATAGTCTGCACCAGAGATTCTAGATAAGGGGGTTCATTTGACTCGGGGAGAAGGTATTAGGCATTCCCCAAGTCCCGTAACTAGTACGGTTGCGTACTCGATCAAGTTGGCTTTAAAGAATATTCTAATTAAGGCAAAAATACAGGAAAAGAAAAATAAGCACAAAAGAGGCTCGAGGTCGTCCCCACCTAATAAAAAGAAAAGAAAAAAAGAAAAGGAAGTACTAAAAGAAAAAAATACTAAGAGTTATAATCTATCCTATGCTAGCCTGGGCCTCCTTTTACATTCACTTCAGGACATACCCCGGATAAAAATATATACAAGCTCTTCGGGGCATTCCCCTGATGAAACCATAATAAACTAAAGGGGAACGATCTCTTACCTCGAAAATTCAAACAAAATCCTAAGGTTTGCCTACCTAAGTGTGGTCGGTCTGGCATGCTCATACCCGAAAAAGTAAATAAAATAAGACTAGAAGAACAATACAATTATCTTGAACCTAAATTTCTTTTAATTTTACACAGCAACCCAAACAATGAAATCAATCCAAAATAAGTTTTCAAGTTGGAACCCCTTACTTCATTAAAGCTAAATCACATTCTGTTGAAGCAGTAACATAAAAAAACAATGCCAGCTAGCCTACTTTAAAGCACATACACAACAAAAAAAAATATTCTTATTGTCACTTTCACGTCATTAGCGATTCCAGCTACCAAACTCAAGCAAATTTCATCAAAGGATCAAAAGGTATCACAAATAATCATGGAAACCATATGAATCAACCATTCAAACACATATGTGACAAAAATCAAGAGGTAGAATATTAAAGATAGAAATGGACTTTTAAGTAGCTTTTCAATAGCAGAATTTCCTCCAAACAGCTTTACACTCACTCAAGCGAGGAAAGAATCCGTCGACGGGAACTCGACAGAGCAGCAAACAGCAATAACTATTGGACAGGAACCGCGAATCAGCCCGTGAGCAAACCTAGAACTCGAAAACCTCGAACGGACCACCGTGTGCACTCAATGAAGAAGAAAGACCCCAAAAATAGACAGTGTATCCATGGTCCTATGTGCCGCCGCGGCTTAGTTCATCGGTCCTTAACTCGGACTCAATTCTCCCTCGACGTAAGCCATGGTTTGTTCGGTGTGAGAAGAAAGTAGAGTAACATGGTCTTTTTCTCAACACACTTAGCTTTTATCAGTGGTTCGATCAGAGAGCGAAAAACACAAAGAGGAGGATAGAGAGATAAAATGGCAGTAGTCCGGCAGGTTTAAGATGGCCGGTGGCGGCAGATTTGAGAGGAGGGAGTGTGGCCGTTTTGGACTGGCTGTTGGCGGCGTCGCCACTCGCCGATGATCAATTCCGGTGAGGCAACAACTCGAGTGAGGGAGATGGCAGAGGCGGGTGGTCGTTGGGTGTTGAGGGGATGCTGTTGCGTGTGTATCTATGTGCTCGAATTTTCGACGAGTGATGACGTGAGCAGCAACCTTGTCTATTAAATGGAGAGAGAGCTTTGAAGATGAAGAGGCAGCCGGTTCTCGGAGATGAGGGGGTGTGGCTCTCTAGGGTTCTTGAAATTAGGAAGATGACGTTTTATATGGCTGTGAAAAATGACCTTGGCCATTAGATGGGGATGGAGTACATGGCTTGGATTAATTCCTTCAAAAGGGCTGATGGGTTAAGGGATTGGGCTCAGGTGGAAGATTCGAATTTGGGCTCAATTATGGACAAGAAAAACTTAAAATTCATTAATAAAGCCAACTTTGTTCCAAATTAATATAAAATGCTTGTAAAACCTAAAATCACTCCTAATTGGTTAAAATAAAACTAAAAATTAAAAATGAAACTCTATATATTTTCTTGCATTTTCAAGTGTTATAATAAAGTAAAAAATAGAGAAAATAGGCAAAGTCATGATAAAATTAAAATACTATAAACATAAATATAATAATTGACCTTAAACTAAAGATAAAACTATTTTTATGTTTTTAAATTGTAATTTGAAGTAAATATTGGCTAAAACTCCATAAAAATTAAAGTTGAGTTAAATAAATATTTTAAACATTACAAATAGCTCAAAAACATGACAGGTAAAAAATTACGTGCTTACAAAGATTTGAACCCCGATAATTGTTGCTGGGTATGAACCTAAAAGGAAAATTTTCACCAATGGCACGTCTTTGAACTCAAGGATAATATTATGGAGTTTCATTTCAACTTGTAAAAGTTAGAACTCCTTGATTGTATCATGGAGTTTAAAATAAGGTTCCATTGTTGGGTATTGAACCTATAAATATTTTGAATTCCAATACAGTTTGCTGGATTTTACCTTTAAAAGCTCTAAAGTCTAGTACTATGTATTTTGAACTTCACGCGCAGATGAAGTGTAATACTATTCTATTTTAATACGGATATCTTTTGAACAAAAATTACCCCTAACATACTGAACAACTTCAGCAATCGCTACTGGATTTCAAAGGTTCTACAAGTGAAACCGCGTAGAAAATTTTTTGGATTCCAGTATATTATGTTGGAGTTTCATTTGCAGAACCTTTGAAATCCAGTAGCGATTGCTGAAGTTGTTCAGTATGTTAGGGGTAATTTTTGTCCAAAAGATATCCGTATTAAAATAGAATAGTATTACACTTCATCTGCCTCTCTTGGTTCTCATTCTTCTCGTCAATTTTGTAGATTTCTCTTTCTGCTATTCTAGAACTTGGAAGTCACTCAAACAGTTCTTTCTTTTTTTCTTCTTCTCAACGGTTGGAGTGATGGAAGAAGCAATCTGTCACCGAGTCGCCAGTCAATAATTCTCAGGACAATAAATAGGCTTCTAATTGGAGTAATCTGTTAACTTTCATTGGCCTGCTTGGCCAAACTTCTAAAATCAGTTTATTTTGAAAAGTTATTTTCTCAAAAGTACTTTTTAAAAAAGTATTTTTGGCGAGAAACAGTTTATGTTTGATTAATTAATTTGAAAAGTACTTTTGAGCACTAATTAATGTTTTGTCAAGCTTTTGAAAACTGCTTCTAACTGTATTTTTTTCAAAAGTGCTTCTCAAAAAAGTATTTTTGGAGAGAAGCTACTTTTTTATGCTTCTCAAAAATTGTTTCTGCTTCTCCTCAAAAACACTTTTTTCCATCTAAAAACTTGGCCAAACACCTCAATTTTTGGCCAAAATTACTTTGGAAAAAAAAAATTAATTTTGGTCTAAAAGAAACTTGGCTGCTATTAGTCTCAAACCGCCAGTAAAAGTTACAATGTGATGACTTGGGCATATAATGGCCCCAGTAATCCAGTATTAGATCCTCGTCAACAACATCATATTAACAGTATTTTATTCAATCCCTTTGTCGACAAAACAAGAATCGAAAATATAAGGTGATGATTAGAATATTGCTTGTCTTATCTGGTATTAGAAAAAGAAAAAAAAATTGCATGAATTATTCATGTTAATTATCAAGACGTTATTGTTGCATGCGATGCACGACTTCTATCAGTGAGCTTTCAAATCATCCGAACAATTCGCTGATGATTCCAAATTTCCAATTCCGCACAAACAAAAAACAAAAGCAATATCATAGGTTTCTTATCTTGTTTTATCTCCATCACACACACACACACATTTGCTGGGAAGCAGGCTATGCCCTATATCTACTAACTTGCACCAATAATGGAATACTCCAGAAGCCTATTACTATGAATAGATAACACATACTATTAGTGTAACTAACCTATTATAACATGTCACTTAAGTACTACGTATTTATTAAAATACCAATCAATGCTTATTGAATGGAGTTACCTATAATCACTTTATAAGTGAAATGTGGTGTAAATATTTTTTCGTCAATGCACAGAT
Source organism: Nicotiana tomentosiformis (assembly GCF_000390325.3). Taxonomy (NCBI): domain Eukaryota; kingdom Viridiplantae; phylum Streptophyta; class Magnoliopsida; order Solanales; family Solanaceae; genus Nicotiana; species Nicotiana tomentosiformis. The sequence goes on from NC_090818.1 coordinate 18,975,081, forward strand.
CGAACTTATAACTCAGAACTAAAAAGAGCTAGAGCTTCCTGAATAGTTCATACTCCCAGTCACGAATCTCAATATAATAACAAACTGCAGAGAATATTTATTTAAGTATATACATGAATATGAAAGGCTCTAACAAATCCAAACAAAAACAGATTAATATAATTATAGTGCTCTCCCATCATGGGCATATGAGTTAAGAGTGTCTATACTTTAATTTTTGCTATATGCACTAATTAAGTTATAATATTGTTCAAGTACTCTATAATGCATATGGATAATTTAAATCAATAAGTGAATTTTAATTGCACCCTCTACATAATGCATATCGATACTTTAATTAATAAGTGAATTTTAATTGCACCCTGGATCATGTATAGCTTACTTTTAGTATTTTAAATGTAGAGGAGAAGTTCAAACCCTCTAAGGTCAGTAAGCAATATAATCAACGCCAATCACAGTGTGTAGCTAGGTAATTTTTTCGTGCGTTTACTTGTTCCTACTCGCTATCATGTTAGATGACTGTTATTATCTTCCTAAATCATATTGGTCAGTAACTACCTACTAGGAATTACATTGTTTCCATTCTCCAATTGTCTGATTTTATGTATGCACGGTCCTCAGGAGTAGGCTGATGGGTCCATCCCATATGTAAGGAAGACATCTTCCTTTTGGCTTTGAATTGTCAAGTCAACTAAATGAATAGTAAGGAAGATTTTATGGTAAATATTTCTTTGATTTCACATTGAATATTTGACTCTTGCCAAACTCATTATATCATTGATGACATCAATAAAGCAATCCTAAAAATAGGTGTCTTGCTCTCATTGTAATATACACCAACTAAGAGAGCTAGAAAAAAAGAGTGAGGTTTCACAAACAAGGTATAAGAAAATAGTCTGTGAGAAAAATAGAGAGTGAGTAATATTGTAGTAAGGTGAGAATATCAAAAGAGGGTTATTTCTTTTGAGTGTTGTAGTGGTCTTTGGAGTATTTTACTCGGACCTATAAAGTGTAAAATTTCTTGCTATAGTGATATCAGTTGCTCCTCTCAAGGCCGTAGTTTTTCCCTTATTCAAAAGGATTTTTCACGTAAAAATCTTGGTGTCGTTGTCACTCTTTTATTCTTGTTAATTACCGTATCTCGGTTCTATATTATTATTTCACTTTTATTACTGTGAATATTATTTCTGTAGGGGGTTTATTCCCAACAATTGGTATCAGAGCACAGGTTCTGCTCGTTCACAGAAATACTATTCACTGTCGGTAGTACTATACTCGGTGAAAAACAAAAATGTCCGGAGTAAAGTACGAGATAGCAAAATTTAACGGAGATAGAGGTTTCTCAACATGGCAAAGAAAGATGAGAGATGAGCTCATCCAACATAGATTACACAAGGTACTAGATGTTGATGCCAAAATACCTGATACTATGAAAGCTGAGGATTAGGCTGACTTGGATGAAAGGACTGCTAGTGCAATCAGGTTGCACTTATCAGATGATGTGGTAAATAACATCATTGATGAAGACACCGCACGTGGCATTTGGACAAGGTTGAAAAGCCTATACATGTCCAAAACGCTAACAAATAAATTGTACCTTTAGAAGCAGCTATACGCTCTACACATGGGTGAAGGTATGAATTTTTTGTCATATTTAAATATGTTTAACGGACTAATCACAGAGCTCGCCAATCTCGGAGTGAAAATCGAGGAAGAAGATAAAGCCATCTTGTTGTTGAACTCGTTGTCATCTTCGTACGATAATTTGGCAACAATCATCCTGCACGGTAAGACTACCATTGAGCTGAAAGATATCACATCGGCTCTTCTAATCAATGAGAAGATGAGAAAGAAGCCTGAAAATCAAGGACATGCTCTCATCATAGAAGGTAGAGGCAGGAGTTATCAAAGGAGTTCGAGCAACTATGGTAGATCCGGAGCTCGTGGGAAGTCTAAGAACCGATCCAAATCAAGAGCTAGAAATTACTACAATTGTGATCAACCAGGTCACTTCAAAAGAGATTATCCAAATCCAAGGAAAGGCAAAGGTGAAACTAGTGGCCAGAAGAATGATGACAACACAACCGCCATGGTACAAAATAATGATAATGTTGTCCTCTATATAAACGAGGAAGAGGAATGCATGCACTTATCAGGTCCAGAGTCAGAATGGGTGGTTGATACAGCAGCATCTTACCATGCCACACCGGTAAGAGATTTTTTTTGCAGATATATAGCAGGTGATTTCGGCCTTGTGAGAATGGGTAACACAAGTTACTCAAAAATTGCGGGGATTAGTGACATTTGTATCAAGAGAAATGTCGGATGCAAATTGGTTCTGAAGGATGTGCGACATGTATCTGATTTGCGGATGAACTTGATCTCTGGAATTGCTTTAGACCGAGATGGATACGAGAACTATTTTGCAAATCAAATGTGGAGACTCACCAAGGGATCATTGGTGATTGCAAAGGGAGTTGCTCGTGGCACGTTGTACAGGACTAATACAGAAATATGCCAAGGTGAATTGAACGTGGCACAGGATGAGATTTCTGCAGATTTGTGGCACAAAAGGATGGGTCATATGAGTGAGAAAGGATTGTAGATTCTTGCCAAGAAATCACTCATTTCTTATGCCAAAGGTACAACGGTAAAACCCTATAATTACTATTTATTTGGTAAGCATCATAGAGTCTCATTTCAAACATCATCTGAAAGAAAATTGAATATACTTGATTTGGTATATTCTAATATTTGTGGTCCTATAGAAATTGAATCGATGGGCGGTAACAAATATTTTTTTACTTTTATTGATGATGTTTCACGAAAATTATGGGTTTATATTTTGAAAACCAAAGATCAGGTGTTTCAAGTTTTTTAGAAATTTCATGCTATGGTGGAAAGGGAGACAAGACAAAAGCTAAAGCGTCTCCGAAGTGACAATGGAGGTGAGTACACTTCAAGGGAATTTGAAGAGTACTGTTCGAACCATGGGATCAGACATGAAAAGACAGTTCCTGGAACCCCACAACATAATAGCATAGCCGAAATGATGAACCGCACCATTGTGGAGAAGGTGAGAAGCATGCTTAGAATGGCTAAACTGCCTAAGTCATTCTGGGGTGAAGCAGTTCAGACAGCCTGTTACCTGATCAATAGGAGTCCATCAATTCCGTTGGCGTTTGACATCCCAGAGAAAGTTTGGACCAACAAGGAGGTGTCCTACTCGCATCTGAAGGTGTTCGGTTGCAAAGCTTTTGCACATGTACCAAAGGAGCAGAGAACAAAGCTGGATAATAAATCTGTTCCTTGCATATTCATCGGATATGGAGATTAAGAATTCAGATACAAATTGTGGGATCCCGTAAAGAAGAAGGTCATTAGAAGCAAAGATGTAGTCTTCCGAGAAAGTGAAGTTGGAACTGCTGATGATATGCTAGAGAAGGCCAAGAATGGTATTATTCCTAACCTTGTTACTATTTCTTCTACTTCTAACAATCCCACAAGTGAAGAAAGTACGACCGACGAGGTTGCCGAGCATGGGAAGCAACCTGGTGAGGTTCTTGAGCAGGGGGAGCAGCTTGATGATGATGTCGAGCAAGTGGATCACCCAACTCAGGGAGAAGAACAACCTCAACCTCTGAGGAGATTAGAAAGGCCAAGGGTAGAGTCATGCAGGTACCCTTCCATGGAGTATATCCTCATCAGTGATGAGGGGGAGTCAGAAAGTCTTAAGGAGGTGATGTCCCATCCAGAAAAGAACCAGTGGATGAAAGCCATGCAAGAGGAGATGGAATCTTTGCAGAAAAATGTCACGTACAAGCTGGTTGAACTTCCAAAGGGTAAAAGACCACTTAAATGTAAGTGAGTCTTTAAACTCAAGAAAGATGGAAATGGCAAGCTAGTTAGATACAAAGCTCGATTGGTGGTAAAAGGCTTCGAGCAGAAGAAAGGTATTGATTTTGACAAAATTTTCTCACATGTTGTCAAAATGACTTCTATACGAATAATCTTGAGCTTAGCAGCTAGCCTAGATCTTGAAGTGGTGCAGTTGGACGTGAAAACTGTATTTCTTCCCGAAGATTTGGAAGAGGAGATCTATATGAAGCAGCCAGAAGGATTTGAATTAGCTGAAAGGAAACACATGGTGTGCAAACTGAATAAGAATCTTTATGGGTTGAAGCAGGCACCAAGGCAGTGGTACAAGAAGTTTGACTCATTCATGAAAAGTCAAACTTACACAAAGACATATTCTGATCCATGTGTATACTTCAAAAGATTTTTCTGAAAATAACTTTATTATATTGTTATTTTATGTGGATGACATGTTAATTATAGGAAAAGACAAGGGGCTGATCGCAAAGTTGAAGGGAGATTTGTCCAAGTCATTTGATATGAAGGACTTGGGCCCAGCACAACAAATTCTGGGTATGAAGATAGTTCGAGAGCGAACAAGCAGAAAGTTGTGGCTGTCTCAGGAGAAGTACATTGAGCGTGTACTGGAATGCTTCAACATGAAGAACGCTAAGCCAGTCAGCACACCTCTTACTAGTCATCTAAAGTTGAGCAAGAAGATGTGCCCTACAAATGTGGAGGAGAAAGGGAACATGGCTAGAGTTTCTTATTCTTCAGCAGTCGGAAGATTGATGTATGCAATGGTATGCACCAGACCTGATATTGCTCATGCAGTTGGTGTTGTTAGCAGATTCCTTAAAAATCCTGGAAAAGAACATTGGGAAGCAGTCAAGTAGATACTCAGGTACCTGAGAGGTAGGGGAGATTGTTTGTGCTTTGGAGGATTTGATCCAATCTTGAAGGGCTATACAGATGCTGATATGGCAGGTGACATTGATAATAGAAAATCTACTACTGGATATTTGTTTATATTTTCAGGGGGAGCTATATCATGGCAGTCAAGGTTGTAGAAGTATGTCGCACTCTCTACAACTGAAGCGGAATATATTGCCACTACTGAAGCTGGCAAGGAGATGGTATGGTTGAAATGGTTCCTTCAAGAGCTTGGCTTGCATCAGAAGGAGTATGTCGTCTATTGTGACAGTCAAAGTGCAATAGACCTTAACAAGAACTCCATGTACCATGCAAGGACCAAACAAATCGACTTGAGATATCACTGGATTCGAGAAATGGTAGAGAATGAATCTCTAAAAGTCTTGAAGATTTCTACAAGTGAGAATCCCGCAGATATGCTGACCAAGGTGGTACCAAGAGACAAGTTCGAATTGTGCAAAAAATTTGTCGGCATGAACTCTATATGAAAAACTGGAGTTACCTCCTTCAGGTGCATGGGACTGGAGGGGGAGATTTGATGGGTCCATCCCATGTGTAAGGAAGACATCTTCCTTTTGGCTTTGAATTGTCAAGCCAACTAAAGGAATAGTAAGAAAGATTTTATGGCAAATATTTCTTTGGTTTCACATTGAATATTTGACTCTTGCCAAACTCAAGATATCATTTATGACATCAATGAAGCAATCCTAAAAATAGGTGTCTTGCTCTTATTGTAATATACACCAACAAAGAGAGCTAGAAAAAAAGAGTGAGGTTTCACACACAAGGTATAAGAAAATAGTCTGTGAGGAAAATAGAGAGTGAGCGATATTGTAGTAAGGTGGGTTATTTCTTTTGAGTGTTGTAGTGGTATTTAGAGTATTTTACTCGGACCTACAAAATATAAAATTTCTTACTATAGTGATATCAGTTGCTACTCTCAGGGCCGTAGTTTTTCCCTTATTCAAAAGGGTTTTCCACGTAAAAATCTTGGTGTCATTGTCACTCTTTTATTCTTCTTAATTACCATATCTCGGTGCTACGTTATTATTCCGATTTTATTACTGTAAATATTATTTCTGTAGGGGGTTTATTCCCAGCATAGGCATCATGAAATGAGGAAAACAACTATCAGTGAAAGCAAAAAATAGTACTTACAAAAGCTCTCAGATCACTGCACTTAGCATGTACTAACCTTTACGGCACAAGACTACATGCATTATTAATTGTAACTTACTAGTTGAAAGGACAGAACATGGTATCATAGGCACGCTAGTGAACCTGATGCCTTTTGCCTAGACTTTATTTTTGTATTAGAAAGTCTATTAATTTTATAAAAATATTTGGCTTGGAATCTAGCTCATTGGTCCAATTATTATTGTATATTAATTTGAGATTGAATAGGTAAACCATAAACTTAAAATTCTGAATCCATTTCTAGGTTAAGTAACGTAGAATGTAGATGTTCAATTTCACTGGGAGACACTTTTATCGAAGGAGTCAGGTAGAATTGGAATCTCTCAAGTATGAGAATGTTATTGGAAACATGAGAAGACTTTGATTCCTTTAGTATTCAACAAATAGAAAGCCTCCAAGTGTAATTTTAATTTATTTAAACTTTAAAAAGAAACCGGTCAGAAACTTCTTTTTTCAGAAAACTGGAATACTTAGCTTATATTATTAACTTTAGTTAGAACCGGTCATATTATATCGAGGGGCGTGTCTAGGTTAACACATATGGGTTCACGTAAATTCATACTCCTCTTCCTAACATGTATAACAATATTATATTTTTTTAAAACTATTAAAATATATGTGCGTACACTCATGTTCAAAGACTCCTATAGTGCAATAATTACTTGGTGCATTTCTACACGTAAAATTGGTGGTTCAAATCTCACTCTAGACGGTCTTACTTTCGGCACACAGTATAGATATATAAGTAAAAATTACTAAAATTTCAAAAAATATATAATTTTGAACTCATAATTTTAAAAGTGTAGTGGGTTCATAGTAAGATACTATAGTTAAATCCGTCAAATATAAATTCTAGATTCAGCTCTTCATAATAGTACATCAATCCTTTTAAAATTTTGGATCCGTCTCTGATTATATTCCATGGAGATGCGACTTAGGGCATCTTGATAATGATTGCCATGTTCAACCAATTTAGTACATACATTATCTCAAATTAGTCTAACGAAATATGTTCCACATCTATCCGCTAAACATTGGGTTTTAACAAAAAGTGGTGGAACAACAAAATTCTTCACTTGATTTAGGTGTTTGGAAGCTTCCTTTGCCGAAACGTGGCGATATTTGATTCCTTTTCCTAAAGCTATGCCTCACCATTGAATATGAAATGATCAACTTGGCTAAGCATAAATTCCTAACGCTATAATAACAAATGTAAAATGCTGTCCTATTATTCACCAAGAAGATGCAATCAAGATTTCCACTTTCTATATAAATCTTTCTTTCACGTCCGTATATGCAGGGGCCGATGCAGTTTTTGGATCGCGAGTTCATTTGAACCCAGTATTTTTCATGCACAATATATATTTATATGTAAAAATTTACTGAAATTATAATAAATAATAAATATGTTTATAACTTTTATAATATAATGAGTTCAATACTAAAAAATTTAAATATTAAATTTATAAAGCTAAAATGTTAAATCCGCACTTATTTGATTCTCTGTGCTAATGAAAGAAGAGAAACCTATAAAAAAATACATTCTCTACGGTCATTCACCAGTGAATAGAGTTACATTTTTAAGTGAAATATATTACAACGAAAAAGATTTGCCCTTATGTGACAAGAGGTGGATTTTGTCTTATGTTGTGGCGTTAGTTGGCACTAAATACCAAATCTGATGATCATGTCTGTGAAAGGACGGGAATGAATGGTACCATCAATCACTAAACTCAAACAGAAAACTGAATTAATTAGCGCAATAATATTGTAATACAATATTTAGAGTTTTTGGTGTTCCATCATTAGCATAATTCGACAAAGCAATGGCCGGCTAAGACAGCTTCTTTAACCTTTTCTCTACCTTAAGTACGTATAGTCATTAATAAATCCAGAATTATATATGTGCCCTGAGAAGACTACGTACCAAGAGGGCTAGTTCTAGATGTGTCACAAAACCACTGCCGCAATATTTTACTTAATATTATCTGTTAAAGGAGGAACAAACTTTAGGGATCTTTAGGCAAATAAACGGCAAGATTTATTGTTTATTTTTTCTAATAGGTCTATATAAATTATTCATTGATTATACACATATTATATATATAGATTAAACATATATTATATATTCATCGGTCATTCTTAATTTAAGTATTTGAGTACCACATATTTAGGTTAATTCTTCTATAATTAATTAATCGCATAGTAGACCCCACTATAAAGCTAAATGCATGCATGGTACTCAAACATGGAATGCGGCAACTTACTTGACAATTTTTTTGTGTGGTTACATTACGGGAGGGGAAATGAGGAAAGGGGAAGGAATGCTATAAAAAGAAAAGAAAAAGCTAACTAGATTTCAAACTTTTGGCGACTAGGTCCTTATTTTACTTGCACGTTAATTAACTTAATTTTAAGGTAAAATTAGAATTCTACCATGGTCCAAATAGATATATGCAAATCAAGCAAACAAATGAATCAAATTCCTTTTTGTTTGCTAATAAAGAGTAGGAAAGTAGTTGGATAAGGAGAAGTCCAGTTATATATACGTAGTCTTTCACTAATTCATCTTTCTTTTATTTTAAACATCCTCTCTTCATCTATATATAGATAGTATATCTTTAGCTTGAGACCTCACATTTCTTGAAAATACAGTAGCTTTTCATCTTGACAATTGGATTCTATCTTTTGCTCTCAATTACTAACAAATACTCAGTAGTTTTTTCTCCACACCTCCATGCACGTAAAGCAGAACAAATACCCTATATTTATAGTTTGTTTCCTCATATATAAATTTTTGTCATACATTTCATCACTATGAGGGCAGAATTAAGAGGAAACTCTACAACAATTCCCATCCAAAACCCTAACCTTTTTAACAACCCTCAAAATTCTCTAGCTGGAGCATTAAAAGGGTGTATTGGAAGTCTTGATGGGGCATGTTTGGAGAAACTTTTACTTCATTGTGCAAATGCATTAGAAAACAATGATGTAACTTTGGCTCAACAAGTTATGTGGGTACTCAACAATTTGGCTTCTTCTAACGGAGATCCAAATCAAAGGCTTACATCTTGGTTTCTTAGGGCATTAATCTCAAGGGCTTCTAGGGTTTGTCCTACAGCCACAAATAATTATCTCTATGGAAGTAGTAATCTTGATCAAAGGAGATTAATGAGTGTGACTGAGCTTGCAGGGTATGTAGATCTCATCCCTTGGCATAGATTTGGATTTTGTGTATCAAATAGTGCTATTTATAAGGCCATTGAAGGGCACACAAAAGTTCACATATTAGATTTTAGTATCACTCATTGTATGCAATGGCCAACTCTAATTGATGCAATAGCTAAGAGGCCTGAGGGTCCTCCTTCTCTTCGAATATCGGTGCCTTCTTGGAGGCCACCAGTTCCTCCATTGCTTAATGTATCAAGTGAAGAAGTTGGCCATCGTTTGGCTAATTTTGCAAAGTTTAGAGATGTCCCTTTTGAATTCCAAGTGATTGAAGACTTAAACTATGATATGCTCTTGAGCCAATTGAGTCCTTTAACTCTTCAACTTAGGGATGATGAGGCTTTGGTGGTTAATTGCCAAAATTGGTTAAGGTATATGCCCGATGAACAAATTAATGGAAGTAGTTATTCTTCTCGTGACATATTTCTTGATATGGTTAAGGAACTAAATCCATGTATTATGACTGTGGTTGATGAGGATTCTGACTTGGGAAACTCAAGTTTAACATCAAGAATAGCCACTTGCTTTAATTATTTATGGATACCCTTTGATGCATTAGAGACTTTCTTGCCTAAGGATAGTAGACAAAGGCTTGATTATGAAGCTGATATTGGCCACAAAATTGAAAACATTATTGGAGTTGAAGGGGTTCAAAGGATAGAGAGATTAGAGTGTTGCAATAAATTCTCACAAAGGATGGAAAATAGTGGTTTTATGAGTGTTCCTTTTTGTGAGGAAACAATTAAGGAAGTGAAGTCACTGTTAGATGAGCGTGCAAGTGGGTGGGGTATGAAAAAAGAGGATGACATGCTTGTATTGACATGGAAAGGCCATAACTCTGTCTATGCAACTGCTTGGATCTTGGTCCCGCCTCAAATGGACATGACGATTGAGTAAAAAAGTACCGCCTAATGGAGGAAGCATTCAACATTCACCTGGGTGGAGAAGGGTTGTACCCTAACGATTGAGTAGCTTACTAAAGTTAAACTAGACATTTCATATTTTAGTTCCAAGGGTTTTTAAATGTGCAATGGTAGCTTTAAATTAAAGTAGCTAGGGCCTATATATTGAGATGAAGTTTCATTTTCAGGGTGGTCCATGGGAAGAGAAATGACAAGATTAGAACTGCTTTTTTCTTTTTCAGTCATATAGTACTGTAATATAAAACAAGACAAGGGTAAAATGCTAGGAATTGGAGAGAAACTTTAATTTCAACCCATGCCACCTTTGTATTTGTGCTCTACAAGACTACAACTGTCACATGAAAGCTGAGGAAATTAAGAAGAGATACGTGCATATTGTCTTTTGTATGAAGACCAAAACCAGCCACTATGTTTTCTTAGTCGTGCTTTTCAGGCTGTTTTTGTGTTCGGAAGTGATTATCTAACTTTACAGAGTAGAAAATATGAGGGCTAAGGCTTTCGTTATCGCAAGAGACCACTGATTTCAACATCCTATTTCTATTTCTGTGTAATTTGACGTCAAGAAACATGCTAAATTGTATTCTCTAAGAATAAATATATATTCAAGCTAATTACTATCACTACTAAACAACTGCCAAAAAGCGTCCACAAATTATATTCTCTAAGAATAAATATATATTCAAGCTAAGTACCACCACTACTAAAAAAACTGCCAAAAAGCGTCTACAAAAACCGACCAAAATCGGTCGGAATCCACAAAAAATCGACCAATTTCCGACCGTTTTCAATTAGTCGATAAAACAATGGTCGCAAACGGAGAGTGACCGCAGACGGTCGGTAACTGTCAACGCACTTTGACCAAGTTGTATGACACAAAATAAAGTTACCGACTGAATTCACTCGGAATTTTAATTATTCATTTTTTAAAAATTATTCATTTTCGACCGAAATCGGTCGGTATTATTTAAATAATTAAAATTTAAAATCAAAAAGTCCGACCGAAGTCGGTCGGTAAATTGATTTTATGGGAAATCATATGAACATATCCGACCGAAGTTCCGACCCAAGTCGGTCGGTTTTCTGGGTAATATTTTGGCAGAATACAGCTGTTTTATAGCTGCACCACCTGCCAACAACCAATCACCTATAATGGCAGCATTACATTGCTGCCATTCAACCAATAACAACAACAACAACAACAACAACCACAATAATAATAACAATAACAACAATAATAACAACTATCCAAACTATATTAACAAAACATTATCACCATCTCCATATCCACTAAACTATATTAACAAAACATCATACCCAAAAATAAAACGTTTCACAAGTTAAAAGTTCAAACATCATTCAATGAGTATTTTGTACTACGTCATCTTCATCTCCACTACTATAGCATTTATCGTCGGCATTATTCGAAGGATTAGCATCTGGGGAAGGCTCACGAGAGCGGGGAATGAGGAAAGCACCACTAGCAAGAAGATTGGCTAGCTGACCTTGAAGGATATTAAATTGTTGGTCCCTCTTTTGTAGCTGAACTTGATGGGTATCAAATTGTTTATCTCTCTTTTGTTCTCTAGCCTTTGTCTCTTCAAGCTCTGCTGTCAGCTTTGCGATCTTCTTCTCCATAGACGAGAGAGTCGACCTATCAATTGCCTCGCCCTGGGCGGAAGTCCCTATACCTAGCAATCCTGCCCTGTAGTATCGAAATGATCTCTCTGGAAGGTCGTATGCTATCCCCTTTTTAGGACCACCAACAACATCCAATCATATCTTTTGAGCTTCTTCGTCTGAAATGGGTGGTCACTCGCCTTGCTCATTCGGTGGCAAGTTTTGAGTGTACCCCTCCACATTAGTCTTGTAGCGACCCTTTATTTAGAAGATAGAAAATTATTAACTATATAATATTCTAAACATTAATTTCAAGTTATAGTAGTTGTGAAACTTACATATATAGTCTTCGCCCGGTTCTCAACCCATCTACTTGGATATGTCGGTGCCTTCTTCTTCCGCATATGAGTCTCCATGAAGAACTCATCATGAGTCATCTTCCTCCCATATTTTTTTTCCTACAAATATAATAAAATATGTTAACTAAATTAAAATATATAATTATAGTTCGATAAAAATAGATGTAAATATTTTAAGGAATTACCACTATTAGAAATCCGGTAAAAACCGACCAACGTTGGTCGGTAATGGCCAAAAACCGACCAAAACGCGACCATTTACGTGTGGACGGTATTTTTGTGGTCGGAAAAAAATACCGACCAAAGTTGGTCGGAAATTACCGACCAACTTTGGTTGGTCAATTAAATTCAAAAAAAAAATATATTGCAAAAAAAAACCGACCAAAGTTGGTCGGTTTTTTCCGACCAAAGTTGGTAGGTATTTTAATTATGTAATAAAAAAATTCACCATCTGAAAATCGAACCGGGGTCTGTACTGTGGCAGGATACTATTCTACCACTAGACCATTGGTACATTTTGTTTTAAGATTGTCTTTTATTTGATTTATACTCTTTAATTATATTTTCGCACGAAAATAACCGATCAAAGTTGGTCGGTTTTATTAAAAAGTAAAATTACCAACCAAAGTTGGTCCGTTTTTTTAAATGACCCGCCGAATTAACCGACCAATTTTGGTCGGTTTTTTTAATATTAATTTTTATTTATTTTAATTGAAAAACCGACCAAAGTTGGTCGGTTTCTTGAAACATAAATTTTGCGGGACTCAAAAATAGTTTTCTGCATTTTTGCACCAAAGAAAACCGACCAAAGTTGGTCAGTTTCGTAAAAAAAAAATTAAAAAAAAATATTTTGAAAAACCGACCAACTTTGGTCGGTTTTTTGGTCAGTTTTTTGACCGACCAAAGTTGGTCGGTCGACCTTGGTCGGTTTTTGCCGAATTTTTAGTAGTGTACCAATAGTCTCCTCGCAGTCCCCATGCTCCTTGCACCCACACAGTGCAAGGAGCCACCCTTCTCAGATGCTCGTGCCTTCTTTCCCTGTTCACTCCTCTTCTCGAATTTTTCGGTGGTCCACTACCTCAACAGGTCCTCCCATATATGCGGTAGAACCCATGAAGGCTTCTTGCTCTTCTTTCGAGCAGAGCTGAAGGAATCAGTTAGTCTCTTACGGCATTTGAACACAAAATTTGTATAAATTTCACTGTTATGCTGGTCCTCCCAGGCACACTTTGTCTGCAAATGAAGTGTGTAATGTTAGATGAAAATATTATTAATATAGTGCTTAAATAGATAAGAATTGTATTAAAACCTTAAATTGGTTGAAAATTTGCTCCACGAGCTCCGTTGGAAATTCACTCCAAGTCACATAGGGTGCATCATACAACCGGCCAAGAGTTTCAGTGATTATCTTTATAGTCCGATGATTAGGTATGAACCTGCAACATAGCAATTACATTAAATAAACAAGAGTAGTTCAGAAAATATAAAGAAGTAATAAATAAATCTTACCCATTGCCCTCAAGCATGATGATCATCCTATGATAACAATCATACCGCGCTTCCTCTGGATCATCATACTCCGATGAATCTGAAGCGTACGTAGAAGGGGGGCATCTGGCTCAGCTACTATCCCGAAGGTGAAATCTAGAAATGCGAGGAGACGAACTCCGTGGAGAGGGAGACGGGGTCGCTGATGAAGATGGTACGATCCATACCCCTGTAGTGATCTAGACCCCTGCTGCGATCCGGCTGGCTGAAATCTAGATGGATATGATCCAGCTGGTGATGAAGCAAATGGAGCAGATGACGGGCGTATCACCACATGGCCCTGTGACTGCTGACTCGATGGACCCATGTAACTATATGCAGGATCATGTGGAGGAAGCGGGGTATAGCCCTGTGGCGGAGAATGGTAAGAATACTGCTTGCCGAGCGAATGGTAGGTAGTCTGATGAGTAGATGGATATGGTGGAATATATGAGTGCCTAGAATATTGCTGCCGGCCATCAGCAGTGGAGTGGAAGGAAGCGAGGGTGTTCGAAGTATCCTTCCTAGACCTACCTCGACCCCTACCGGTCATCTGCATAAATTAAAGAAAATGTTAGAATTGAGAATATAAATCTATATAAGTTGAGAGCGCTTGAAAAACTAACATGCTAGTTGTCTTCGAAGTATCCTTCTTCGTCCGAAAATTCTTCCTCTTCACTTATTTCATTTTCATTAGGTGATTCTTCATCCTCATTTTCTATGATTGTTATTTCCTCCATATCAACTTCTTCTAATATGCATTGAGAATGTTCCAAGTCATTTTCTAAGTGATCATCCACCATTTGGTTAACACTTGAGGTATCGTTTTGGTAAGCAATATCTAGCACATTCTCAACTTCCACCCTACCATCAGGCTTAATTTTTATTATAACCAACCAATCAGCCATATCTCTTCGCAATGAATATGGAGCGTAATATACTTGCCTAACTTTTTTTGCAATTATAAAAGTATCATAGCGTTCATACTCCCTCTTTTTATTAACATCAATTATGTTGTACTGCGAGTGTACATTTGTACCTCTTCTAGGTGTTGGGTCAAACCACTTGCATCGGAAAAGTATGATCTTCTTATTTGGCCAACCTGAATATGATAATTCTAAAATCTCTTTGATCCCACCATAATAGTCATTTTTCCCATCTTTGTTGCTTTCACCACCTCTGACACATACCCCACTGTTATTGCTTTTTGTATACTTGGAGCATTCCTCAGTGTGAAATTTGTAACCATTCACAAAATACTTAGACATAGTTTAACCGTAGGTGCAGGTCCCCAAGATATGTCTTTCAAAAATTGATTAATACAGTTGTTTGGAGTATTGACCTACATGTAGTGTTAAATAAATCACAAGTGAGCAAGTATATTCATAAGTGACCAAGTATGTATATTCACATGTGAGAAAGTACATAAGATGCACTTACACCTTACCATTGTTCGCAGACTGTAAATATAATTCAGGTCGCCTACAATATTCTTGTAAGTCCAGTCTAGTCTTCGAGTTATCTTTTGTCTTATTCTTATCATCCATCACTGTGTTGAACAAATTATCAAAATAGTTTTTCTCAATATGCATGACATCAAGATTGTGTCGGAGAAGATTATCCTTCCAATATGGTAACTCCCAAAATATGCTTTGTTTTGTCTAGTTATGAGTAATACCATATCCAGAAAATCTAGAAGGTGGGGCCTCGGTAACTTTAGTGAAGTTCTGAACCCTCACCCAAATTTCCTCACCGGACAAAATTGGAGGTGGAAAATCAATTGTATTCTTTTGGAATGCGTTCTTCCTTCTTCTGAACTCATGATCAACTGGCAAGAACTGATGATGGCAATCAAATCATGACTGCTTTCGGTCATGTCTTTAAGTGAATGCTTTACCATTTTCCATGAAGGAAGGACATGCTAACTTTCCAGCAGTCATCCACCCAAACAACATTCCATACACAGAAAAATCATTAATGGTCCACATTAAGTTAGCACGCAAGTTGAAATTTTGCTTAGTTGATATGTCATATGTCTCAACTCCATCATACCACAACTGCTTTAGTTCTTCAATTAGAGGTTGCAAATATATATCAATCAAACTCTTTGGATTGCGGGGACCGGTAATAACACAATTTAAGAAAATATATGGACTAGTCATACATATTTCAGGCGGAAGATTATACAGCATAATAAAGACCGGCCATCATGAATATGGTGTTGCAGAAACAGAAAATGGTGTGAAACCGTCAACACACAAACCCAACCGAACATTCCTCGGTTCATTAGCATAATTCAGATACATTCTATCAAAATACTTCCAAGCTTTCCCATATGAAGGATGACATATAACACCCGGCGGCCTTCTATTTTTATAGTGCCATATCATATGAGGAGCGAAACTCATTGATGTGTACAGCCTCTTTAATCTAGGAATAAGAGGTAAGTAATGCATCGACTTCACAACAACCTTCTTCCCGCTGGAAACCCGCTTAAAACGAGATTTTTCACAAAATTTATAACTTTCTAAATTTGCATCACCCTTATAATACAACCACCCTTATAATACAACATGCAACCATCTTCACAACAATCGATTCTCATAGATGAGAGTCCTAACTTAGAAACCAATCTTATCCTTATAGAAATCTTCAGGTATGTTGAAAGTTGGGTCAACTAGTTCACTCATAAGGCTAACGAAAGAATCCATTCCCGCTTGAGAAATATTGGTATCTGATTTGATACTTAATAATCTAATCGCAACAGACAACTGAGAATGCATACTCATTTCACTTAGTGGACGACTAGCGGCCTCTAACTGTTCATAAAAATATTTTGCCTCTTCGTTAGGAGGTTGTTCAATACTTTCATGGGTTTCAAAATCGAAGTGCATCCCAAAAGCATCTACAACCATTTCATGGTATCTAGGATGTTGAACGCTATTCTCCACCAACCTACTACTTTCACCAACAATTATGTTATTAAATACACCATCAGTATGGTCGACGTCTCCATCACTAGTCCACAGAAAATAATTATCCATAAACTCCATTCTATAAAGATGTGTCATAACATCCTCCGAACCCAAAAAATTCAAACACTTGCACTTCGTATACGGGACACCTAATCATCCCTCCAATCCGAAACGGTTCAAGTGACATTGCATGCCTAATAAATTTCTTAACCCCTTCTATAAATTCCTCCCTAAAAAATCGACGATTAGGATAATTTCTATTATACATCCAACTACGATATTCCATCTACATAAAGAACAAATACATTACATGTTATAATAAACATAATCCAAATTAATTTATAAAAGTAAGTTACATAATAAACTTTAGTTACAAAGTACAACATTTAAATAATTTGAGTGCATATTAATTTGAATACAATATTATTCTAACCCTACCATTAAATATAATTAGACTCGCTAGAATATTTAAGTAGTTAAGTCATTCAATTAGACTAACTCACTTACTATTAATCATAATTAATAAATCCTAAATCATAATTTAATATGTCCTAAATCATAGTTTAATAAGCCCTGAATCATGAGCAATAAAATAAAAAAAATAAAAATTAGCTAATTAAGCAAGTACCTTACATGATATCATAAACAAAATTAATTAGAGTAAACCTTAAATCTAAAGAATTATAATCAATTGAAATAATCCCAAATTGTAAACCCTAGTTTATACAATTGAAAGAATTTAAATAATTAAAATTAACAAGTATAGATAACTAACCTTCAAAGAGAAGAGAGGGGTATAATTTTGGAAGTGGCACGACAATGGGTG
The DNA here is from genome assembly GCF_000390325.3 of Nicotiana tomentosiformis. Taxonomy (NCBI): domain Eukaryota; kingdom Viridiplantae; phylum Streptophyta; class Magnoliopsida; order Solanales; family Solanaceae; genus Nicotiana; species Nicotiana tomentosiformis. Next base: position 18,992,521 of record NC_090818.1, read on the forward strand.
GCGCAGTAATGGTGGGGCGGCAGTGGGCGGAGGAGCAGTGGTGGGGCGGCACAGGTGGGACCAACGGAGAACGAGGAGAGACAAAGTGGGGAGGGGTTGATTTTGGGTGAGAAGGGAGTGATGAGTAGATTTGGGTGGAATTTGGGAAGGGTTGGCGGATGTGGAAGAAAGAATAAGAGAAAGAGAAAAGAGAAAAATGAGGAAGAAATTCGATCGGTATTTTAAGTGGACTGTTTGACCATTTGACCCCACATTTCTGACCGAATTCGGTCGGTATTTCAATTTTAAATTTTTTATAATATTAATTTCATGAAAATACCGACCGAAGTCGGTCGATTTTAGTCAATTTATATAAATAACTTTTAAATAAATAATATTTAATACTTAATTGATATATGTGTGTGTGTAAATATAAAATTAATTAAATATTAAATATTATAATTTGGGATGTTAAATCAATTAAATATTGTGTACAGATATATATACATACAGAGATAGACTAAAACCGGTATTTTTATTAAATTAATATTTTTAAAAAAATTAAAATTGAAATACCGACCGAATTCGGTCAAAAAAATTTAATTAAAAATTATTTCGGTTGGTATATTATATATATATATATATATATATATATATATATATATATATATATATATATATATATATATATATATATATATATATAATTTTTTTTTTATTAAAAAACCAATTGCGTGGGGGGAGAATAATTTCAAATATACCGATCGAAATCGGTCGGTATATTTAAAAATATTTAATTAAAAATGACTTTGGTAGATGATATGCAAGTATGACCAGGTTTTGGTCAAAGATTGACCAATTTCCGACCGATATCAGTCGGAATTTTTATATCTTTGTTGTGGGACCACCATTTCCGTTGTCAAAAATATTTTCTTTGACTTTTACGACCAATTTACTTATTTTTTGACTGATTTCGGTCGGTATTATGTGGGTTTTGCCATTATTCTAGTAGTGTACTATGAAATGCCCTTTTTACTGGTTTTGCCGTTTTGCAATAGCTGAAACATGTGGTAAGTTGGCTGTGCACATGAATCACTCATTTGTCTTTCCAGAAATGAATTAAAAGTGTTAATTAAGAAGTAGCGTTTCTCTAAAATAGTCCATACATCATGCAATGTTTTTCAAATACTAGCTAGGCAATTTAGTAGAGTGAAAGGACATGCGATAGACTGAATAATGTAGAATATCAAATAGAAAACTATTGGGGGTAAGGATGTGCATTAAGTAACAAAATTATTAACCTAAGAGGGTGGATGCTTAATTAAACTGCTAAAACTTATGGCAAAAAGAAAATTGGAACTTCTCAAACACTCTCACATAAAGAATCAGATAGCGTTGATAATAGAATGATCGGTACTCAGGAAAGATATTGGCGAGAAACAGAATTAGAAAAGTACTAGAAATGCAGCATATTAAGTGGGCGTTTGGACATAAGAATAGTAAAATTCCAAAATAGGTGAAAAAAATTTTCAAGTGAAAATGATATTTGAAATTAAGAGTTGTGTTTGGACATGAATATAATTTGGGGTTGTTTTTGAAGTTTTGTGAGTGATTTGAGTGAAAATTTTGAAAAATAGTTTTTTGGAGTTTTTCAAATTTTTGAAAATTTCCAAAATACATCTTCAAGTGAAAATTAAAAATTTTATAAATAAACGCTGATTTCGAAAAAAAAATAAAAAATTTCTTATGTCCAAACGGGCTCAAGATTTCGAGTTGAGAGACATAAACTCATAACATAAACAGAACAACAGAAAAAGGAAGAGAATTTAAAATAATTGACGCAACAATTTTGGGTGCTACCCGCTCGATGTGATATATCCACACTGTTGAGGTGAAACCTATCAATTCAGATATTTGTTGCATAGGTCTTCTAAGAATAAATAAAACGCTCCCCGGAATTTTTTTTTTTATATTTTCAAAGTTCGAATTCAAAACCTCTAGGTAAGAGTGTAAAGACTCCATAAGAAATGTTAGCTCTTGATCAAGTATTAACGTCTTCTTCAAATTTTTCAACTTTTTCAACTTCTTCATGATTTCATGGGCTTCAAATCTCCTAACATCAATGTCTGGTCCATGGTATGTTTTCTGCTTCTATTCAACTTCGTGCTTTGGCCCTTTCTTTAGATAGATGCATTTTCAGTTATTTACGTCAAACGGACTTGACCCTTCTTTTTGTTTGTATATGGGTAAAACCAGAGCTAACACATCTCGATTTTCCGGTGGGTCAAACAAAGCAAGGGTATGTATACATGAGATCGAAGTTGAAGCTGGAAACTTCTTGTACCGACACCTTAACATAGTGCTCGCCATCGGACTTGATAAAACGACGCACACCGGACTCGGGATGAGTTCCGAGACTTCGGAAAGCGCATGAACGGTTGTAGGCGACAGATAGAGGGCCGCGATATTCGCAGCCAACCGGATATCATGAAGCGGATCTTGCTCGATGGCGGTTACAGATCAGTAAATAACGAGATGTTTACCCTTTTTAGACTTGTGCTAGGGGTGAAACTCTCCTACTATATAAAGGAGAAGTTTTTTCTTTGATAACACACATTGTAACATGCAAACCAAGGCAATACAAATTCATTTTCTTTGCTTTCTAGCTATTGCAAAGTTCTTATTTTATTGTTGTTCTTCATATACTATTGGCTTCGAATCGAGCGTCTGATCGAGGACAAAACTATTGTTCAGCCTTAATCCGAACCCGGCCGTAACATCACAATTGGTTTGGTAATTTATTCTATATTTAATTCATTTATCTAACATTCTTGATTATTTGTGTTGAGTCAATCCACATATCCTTAAAATTGCGTATAAATTCAATTGTTATCCGTTTTAAGGGTAAACAGTTTGCAGCCCGTGGGGCTAATTATAATAGTGGTGGTTTGATACAAATCTCCATAACACGCTCTATTTAATGCTTGCTCTTTAAGGTCTCAATTTCAGGTCAGCTTAAAAATGTCACGTTGTCAGTCTGCTCCCTTGGACGTTGAGGCTGAGTTTGGCCATTATGGCGAAAACAACAATCTGTTGCCTAGCAATGAGGTACCCCATGCCGATCCCAATGGAGTCCGAGTTGCCGATCCGATCGACGCCAATTCACAGGTTGCTATCGACCCCAACCTGCCAACGGATCCCGAAAACAGCGTTCGCCGAGGTCTCCGACCAACAATTTGAGAAATGCCTGTGGGCGAAGATGATGGGGTAAGCCTGTGGCTAATTTTCAAAATGTTGCAGGCTCAACAGGCGGAGATAGCGCAGCTACAGAATTAAGGCCACTCCCTTGGCAGGGTCGAGCCCGAACGATCACGGGAGAACACCCGAAGAAACGAACAAACCACAGAGAGGTCGGGTGAAGCCGAGCCCGGAGTCAGTCCCGGAGTAATGAAAATGCTTGAAGCATTAACGAAACGGGTGGAATCAGGTGAAAAGTAAATTGAGGCCAACGACAAGAATGTGGAAACATACAATTCCAGGGTTGACCAAATCCCAGGAGCAACCCCGATATTTAAGGGGCTAGATTCTAAGAAGTTTATCCAGAAGCCTTTTTCTCCGAGCGTGAAACCAAAACGGATCCCTAAGAGGTTTCGTATGCCCGACATTCCAAAATATAACGAAACCAAGGACCTGAATGAGCACGTGACCTCCTATTCATGCGCAATAAAAGGAAACGACTTGGAAGATGATAAAATCGAGTCGGTGTTACTATAGAAGTTCGGGAAAACTTCTTCCAAAGGAGCAATGATATGGTATCACAACTTACCCCTAATCTCCATTGACGCATTTGCTATGCTCACAAATGCTTTTGTGAAGGCTCATGTCGGGCCATCAAGGTCGAGACCAAAAAATCGGACCTTTTCAAGGTTAAGCAAAGAGACAACAAGATGCTTAGGGAGTTCGTATCGAGGTTTCAAATGGATCGGATGGATCTGCCTCCGGCTGCGGATGATTGGACCGTTCAGACATTCGCTTAAGGACTTAACCCTCGAAGCTCCTTGTCTTCGCAACAGCTAAAACAAAATTTGATAGAATAGCCAGCGGTAACTTAGGCCGAAGTCCATAACAGGTACCAATCAAAAATTAGTGTCGAGGACGACCAACTCGGAGCTCCTTCTGGTCCGTTTATCCCAACAGAACTGACGGCAGGTCTAAGAGAGTTGTCAATCATGAGCCAAGACCAGTCCATGATCGATACCAACCATACAACACGGATTGAAGGGGAAATAGGTCCGGGCGTCAGCCCACAAGGAACAAAAAGAGAGGCGATCAAGGGCCTAGTAGCCTGATGAGCAAAAATCGTTGATGCAGCTCAAGGGTAGAGAAGCACCAAGATTGTCAGAATATAACTTCAATGTTGATGCAGCCAGCTTCGTATCAGCCATCGGGCGCATCAAGGAAACCAAATGGCCCCGACCGTTGCAGCTGACCCTACCCAAAGAGATCCTAACTTGATGTGCAAGTATCTTGGCACTCATGGCCACAGGACCGAGGATTGCCGACAATTGAGAGAAGAAGTTTCCCGATTGTTCAATAATGGGCACCTCCGAGAACTTCTGAGCGATCGAGCTAAAAATCACTTCAGGATCAGGGATGCCAACAGACATGCCGAACTTGAGGAGCCTCAGCACGTCATCAACATTATCATTGGAGGGGTCGATATCCCTCAACGACCGATGATAAAGCGCACTAAAGTATCTATCACAAGGGAAAACCGTACCCGAGATTATGTCCCGGAAGGAACCATCTCATTCAACGACGAGGATGCCGAGGGCATTGTCCAACTACATGATGATGCATTGGTAATATCCGTACTTATCAATTAATCTCGAGTTATACTTGTATTGATTGATCCAGGTAGCTCGGCCAACATCATCAGATCGAGGGTCTTATAGTAGTTGGGGTTACAAGACCAATTAGTGTCGGCGGTCCAGATATTGAACGGATTTTACATGGCATGCAAAACTACTAAAGAGGAGATAACCCTACCAGTAAACATCACTGAGATGATCCAAGAGACAAAGTTCTATGTGATCGAAGGGGATGTGAGGTACAACGCCCTATTCGGAAGGCCATGGGTTTATAACATGAGGTTGGTATCTTCAACCTTACACCAGGCACTGAACTTCCCTACGCCAGGAGGAGTCAAGATGGTCTACGGAGAGTAGTCGGCCCCAAAGGAAATGTTCGCAATCGAAGAGGTAATCCCGATGCCCGCGGTTCCGACACCAAAGAACCCGGAACCGACCAGAAAGGAAGAAATTAAATAGCAACCACCAATGTCGGCCCCGACCAAACCAGAGGAGCGAGGAGTAAACGGGGAGGATGCTTACGGAGTTCCGAGGTCATTCATAGCTTCTGATGATACCAACGCCACCAAATTGACGGTCGAGGAGTTGGAGCAAGTCATATTAATCGAATACCTACCAGATCGAAAAGTATGCCTGGGCACAGGGTTAATTCCCTAGATCAGGAAAAACTTATTGAATTTCTTAAAGCTAACAGAGACTATTTCGCTTGGTCCCACCTTGATATGACAGGGATCCCCCCGGAAGTGACCACTCATAAGTTGAGTTTGGACCCGAAGTTCCACCCAGTTAAACAAAAGAGGAGTCCACAGTCCTAGGTCAAACATGCATTTATCAAGGACGAGGTATCTAAACTCCTTAAAATAGGGTCCATTCGGGAAGATACCCGGACTGCTTAGCTAACATAGTGGTAGTGCCTAAAAAAGGAAATAAGCTAAGAATGTGTGTAGATTACAAAGATCTGAACAAGGCATGCCTTAAGGTTTCTTTTCCTTTGCCTAACATCGATCGGATCATTGACGCGACAACCAGGCACGAGATATTCAGCTTTCTCGATGCCTATTCCAGGTACAATCAAGAAAAGACTTCTTTTATCACTAAATTCGACACCTATTGTTATAACGTAATGCTATCTGGATTAAAAAATGTCGGTGCCACCTATCAACGCCTAGTAAACCGAATGTTCGAAGAACATATAGGAAAATCAATGGAAGTTTATATTGACGACATGTTAGTCAAGTCCATGCGAGCAGAGAACCATTTGAAACATTTGCAGGAAACCATCGACATATTGAAGAAATACAATATGAAGCTGAATCCGGAGAAGTGCGCATTCAGGGTCGGATAGGGAAAATTCCTCGAGTTCATGGTATCCAATTGAGGGATCGAGATCAATCCCGACAAAATCAATGCCATAGAAAACATTACCGTGGTGGACAATGTCAAGGCCGTTCAGAGGCTGACCGGACGTATAGACGCCCTGGGCCAGTTCATATCGAGGTCCTCGAAAAACAAATATTGGTTCTTCTCACTGTTGAAGAAGAATAACTTTTCCAGGACCCTGGAATGCCAACAAGCTTTGGAAGAACTCAAACGGTACCTATCGAGTCCGCCCATGCTCTACACTTCGAAGGCAGAAGAACAGTTGTACCTTTACTTGGCGATTTCTGAGGTGGCGGTAAGGGGAGTCTTAGTTCGGGAAGTGGAAGGTACGCAAGTTCCTATTTACTATGTTAGTAAAACTCTAGGTAAGGCCGAAATAAGGTATCCTCACTTTGCTAAGCGCCTCCAGAAAGTTAAAACCGTTCTTTCAATGCCACCCCATATGTGTCATAACACCTTACCCACTGAGGAATATCATGCACAAACTCGAGCTCTCGGGCCGGCTGCCCAAATAGGCTATCAAAATAAGTGGGTACGATATCGAGTATCGACCCTGAACCGCCATAAAATATCGAATTTTGGCAGACTTCGTGGCCGACTTTACGTCGGCCTTAATGTCTGAAGTCGAAAGGGAATTATTGCTAACCTCGGGGGCAACCTTGGGAATTTGGACCATTTTTACGGATGGTGCCTTGAATGTAAAAGGGTCCGGTCTCGGCATCGTGTTAAAACCACCTACGGGGAATGTAGTTAGGCAGTTTATTAGAATTGTGAAATTGACTAACAATGAGGCCGAGTATGAGGCCATAATTGTAAGTATCGAATTGGATAAAAGCCTTGGGGCCGAGGTGATCGAAGCTAAGTGTGACTCCCTCCTCATGGTAAATCAAGTCAATGGACTTTCGAAGTGAAAGAGGAACGGATGCGAAGGTATTTAGATAAATTACAGGTAACGCTGCATCAATTTCAAGGAATGGACCATGTAGCATGTTCCCCAAGATCACAATAGTGAGGCCGATGCTCTGGCTAAATTAGGGTCATCGATGGATGTCAATAAATTCGGTTCAGGAATAGTAGTACAGCTCATGAAGTCGGTCATAGAAGAAGGCCACGCCGAAGTAAACTCAACGATTTTAACTTGGGATTGGAGGAACAAGTACATAAATTACTTGAAGACCGGGAAATAACCCTCGGATCCAAAAGAATTGAGAGCCTTGCGTACCAAGGCTGCCAGATATAGCTTGTTCGAAGGGTAATTGTTCAGGAGAACATTCGACGGCCCGCTATCCAGATGCTTGGGGCCGAAAGATACCAAATACGCCTTGAGAGAAGTTCACGAAGGTACTTGCGGGAACCATTCGGGGGCAGAATCTTTAATCCAGAAATTAATTAGGGCCGGCTATTACTAGACCGAAATGGAGAAACATGCGAAGGACTTCGTACGAAAATGCGATGACTTCTAGAGGCATGCAATGATGATTCATCAACGGGGAGAGCTACTCCACTCGGTCTTGTCCATGTGACCATTTATCAAGTGGGGAATGGACATCGTCGGTCCCTCATCGTGGGCACCCGGTAAGGCTCAATTCATATTATTCATGACCGATTATTTTTTCAAATGGGTCGAAGCTTAAGCGTTCGAAAAGGTCCGGGAGAAAAAAGTCATTGACTTCATCTGGGACCACATAATATGTCGATTCGGGATACCAGCTAAGGTTGTTTGCGATAATGGGAAACAATTCATCGGCATCAAGGTAAATAAATTCTTCGAAGATCACAGGATTAGGAAGATACTATTAACGCCTAACCACCCTAGTGGGAACGGGCAAGCAGAATCAACAAACAAGACCATACTTCAAAACCTAAAAAAGAGGTTGACCGATGCCAAAGGGAAATGGAAGGAAATCTTTCCCGAAGTCCTATGGGCATACCGTATAACCTCGAAGTCTAGTACCGGGGCCACCCCGTTTTCGCTGGTCTACGGGGCCGAAGCCTTAATACCAGTCGAACTGGGAGAACCGAGCCTCAGGTTCCAATATGCGACAGAAGAGTCTAACGGTGAGGCAATGATCACGAGCCTGGAACTATTGGATGAAAGGTGGGAGGCCTCCCTAGTCCGGTTGGCGCCCAGCAATAGCGAATAGAAAGACAATACAATCGAAGATCCAACCTCCGACACTTTAAGATTGGGGGCTTGGTGTTAAATAAGGTAACATTACACACCCGGAACACGAAAAAGGGGAAGTTAGGACCGAATTGGGAAGGACCATATCGAGTCGTCAGAATTACCGGCAAAGGCTCGTACAACTTGAAGCAGGAAATGGTGTGCAACTACCGAATAATTAGAACGTGACACACTTAAAGCGGTACTACTGCTAAGGTACGAACTCAATTACTTTTTAATCATGTTATGAATCGAACTAATGTTTGTAGGTAAATGGCCAAGGATGGATGTGGCTATTAGGTCTGAAAGCACGCGTCACACTTTTTTTTCCCTTGAACCAATTTTGTCCAAAATGGGTTTTTCGGCAAGGTTTTTAATGAGGCAACAATAAAACGTGCTAACTTAGATTTGAAGACCGGTCTCAAACCGAAGTCAATGATCATTCACTTTGTATCAATAGTATCTGAGCCCTCTCAAGCTCGACCTCGAATACTGGGGTCGTTACCCTCGAATTAAGGTTTTTAGGAAGGAAAAAAGAAAAACCTTGTATGCTAGATGCTAAGGCTTGGTGGTTAGGATTCATTGTAAGGTCAAAACGGTCGTATGAACCGTGCTCACAGAGTCCACTCTAGCCATGATACAAGTTTTTATGCGCTTTTGATCATGTACTTTACACACTGAGAAATAAAAGAAAGTTCCTCCTTACTATTACGCATTTTCTTGCTTCTTCAATTCCAGATCATAAGAGCCCACTAGCTACCCCTACTGGGAACTATCGAGCCCATGAGCTACCCCTACTCAAGGACTATCAAGCCCAAATTCTACCCCTACTCGGGGACTGTCGCCCGAAGAACGTTCGGACAACCCGAGCTACCGAATCCCGGAGGCACCAAACCTATTTGGTGGTACCCAAATACAAAAAGCTATGACCACCCTAAAAATGGCTTGGAGAGGTCCGAAGCTCGTAATCAGAAAGTAAGGCCTTTATAAAAACTCGAAACCTACTAAAAGATTACCCTCGACAAAAACATCGTCTAAAATCACTTAAGCATCTTGAAAACTTTCGGTCACACTGAGGTTTCAAAGCCTCGAGCAAACAAACTTGTATCAAAGTCATGCTCCGTTTGGACCTCCGAAAAATAAACATTTGATTCTATGCTAAGGCATGAAAAACATTACGTGAATAGAAAATATAAAAAGATGATGGAAAAGTAAAGACACGTATTGCCAGAAAGGGAAATTTTCATATATATTTCGAAATATATTTACAAAGGCCCAATAAAAATGGCCTTAAAATAAACAAAAAAAATACATACGGGAAAGCAAAAACTGAAAAAGTACTAAGGCATCTATGCATGGTCTTCACCGGGGCCCGACTCATCGCCAGAACTGTTCGAGCCCTCGGAACCCTCAGAGCCTTCGGCACCCCTGGGCTCGTAGAACTCCCTTGCCTCGGCCTTGAGCTTTTTGGTTTCCTCAATCTCGGCCGACAGGTCAAAACCTCGAGCGTGGATCTCTTCGAGGGTCTCTCTTCGGGACAACCACTTGAGATATTCAGCCTTAGACTTTAGGCGGGTCGTGGCCGCCTCCACATCGGCCTTGTATTAGGCCACCATTTCTTTGGTATCCGCAGAGGTTGTGTCTAATTTGGACTTTAGTGCCTCATATTCTCTACCAAGGGCATCCCGCTATGCGACGACCGAGCTTAGCTGTTCTCGGAGATCATCATTCAGCTGAGATCATTTGTCATCTTTGTCCTTCGCCACCCGGAGTTGGTTCTCAATTGATGCCAGATCCGCCTTTGTGGTTTCCTTCTCATAATCCAGCAGGTCCATTCTGCCTTTCCACCCTTCGGCCATGGCCTTGACCTCGTTCATCTCGGCTCAGAATTGGTCGATCAGGTCGATCTTCTGTTGGACATGCGAGGTTGTTTTGTTAGTTACCACGACTAGCTCCTCATTTTTAGCTTCAAAGACCTTTACCTTTTCAACCAGCTCGGCATGTTCCCGCTTCATGGTTGAAGATTCCTTCTGAGCCTTGTCCAACTCGGCTTGGAGGTATTTGAGGTCCCCGTTCTGTTGGTCACTCAGAATACATGTCCTTCTTCCAGACATGCTCTTTGATCTCGAACTTGAGCTGGATAATTTTCAAGAGGTACCGGAAGAAGCTCTCATGGTAGAGCACTGAGGCATGTAAAACAACGAAGACAGTAAGAGACACCAAAACTTAAGCGTAATTCGCAAGAGGGGTGTAAGAGTGTTGATGTCTTATCCAGTTCAGCGCCTGTTGTGCCTCACTGAAATGACTTGACTTGCCCACCTCGTTTATCTTTGCTTGGTCCTCCTCGGTCACCATGCATCAGAGGTAGCTGGGGACGTCCCGTCAGCTCCTCGGGAGTCCTCCCGAAGGGTATTTTTGTCCGAGATTTTTAGACTTTCATAAATAGAAGAGTTTCATGAAATTAGGTCAAGTTTTGACATTAGCAATTACTGTAGCCATTTTTCTTTGCCTCTTTTGGAAGTTTACTATATTTTGGTGTATTTTACAATGGATTTTATTATTTTAAGCTTACATTATGAGTTTAATTAGCCTTTCTTTTTTTTTCTTCTTCAGACCCAAGCATGAGTAACTAGATTTTTATTGGGGTTGTGACCCAACCCTAGTATGTTAACCTTATAGGTAATTAAATTAGTGCTTGTCTATGATTGAGTGTTTGTTATTTAGCCTAGTTCATGCTTTAATTTGTGGTATTAATGGTTGCAAATATTAGTTCATGCCTATTTGACTTAGTCTCTACTTGAGAAAGAGAAACTTAGTCTAGGATAACTCGGCTAACAAGGAATTGGGTCAATTGAGAGATTGAATAACCCAATTAAAGGGTTCAACCTAGAGATACTAATAACTCGACTTGAGCTTTTATCAACTGTTTTGTGTGATACCCATTTGATCTTGAGAAAGCCAAATTGGGCAAAATCACCCTCTGACCGAGAGGTATTGAGTGGGTAATTGAGAGTTGATAGCTATAATACACCCAGATCAACAAAACAAGCATTAAGGTCTTTATCCCATTAGGCAAATACCTAGGTAATGGTCACAACCCTAGGCTTTTTACCAATTTGAAAAACCTCAAAAACATCCATTCCTAGTCTTATTTATTTATTCTGCAATCTTTAGTGTAAAGTTAGAAATGGAAACAAAACCTTTTTTGTGAAACTGCAAATCAAGATAATTCAATCACGCGCATTGGAATATATACTCCTAACTCCCATCTTAGCTCAATGTGGATTCGACCCCGACTTTTAGTTGGGTTTTATTATTGCAAATGATCGTTTCAAACCTCTTTTGAGGTGTGCAATTGGACGCGATCAATTTTTGGCGCCATTGCTTGGGAGTTAAAAACGGTGTTAGCTATATATTTGGGTGTATTTTTTTAAGTATCTTCTTTTCCTTCAGTGTTACTAGTTTGTTTGAGAAATTGTAGGTGCAACCATGGCAAACAACGAGCTCAGAAATATTACTTTGGGGGATGTGGACATTGAGGATGACCAAGTGGATGAGGTTTCTCTTGAACCTCAAGCCAATAGAAGAGGCAGAGTGCCTCATGACAATGTGCTCGTCCCACCCCCACCTCCACCACGAGTGGCTCCACACCGGGTGTTATCCAATGAAGGGTCTGCAAGTGCAATAGTCCCTCCCCGTTTTAGGATGGGCAACTTTCAAATAACCAATGTGATGCTCACTTTGCTAGAGAAACGAGGCTTTTTCATCTATGCTCCAGGTCAAAATGCATACAAACATTTGAAGGTGTTTATAGATACGTGTTGGGGGAGCAAGCAAATAAATGTTTCCGAGGATGCTTTGAGGATAAGGCTTTTTCCCTTCTTTCTACGGGGAAAAGCTTTAGATTGGTTGGAATGTTTGCCGAAGCATTTCATTCACACTTGGGATGAGTTGGCGGAGAATATTTCAAAGTTCTTCTCACCGGGGCATATGGCTATACTTAGGGATGAGATTCTAGCATTCAGGCAAGAGCCCAATGAACTATTACACGAGATATGGGAACGATATAGAATAATGGTCAAGAAATATCCCAATAATAATATGACGGAAAACATGATTCAACGAACCTTCTATCATGGGATTAACACTACCAACCAATGTGTGGTGAATCAACTTGACGGTAAAAATTTTATGACTGCGCCTTATGCGGGGGCGTGTGAAATTTTAGATGAAATGGTAGAAACATCATCAGCGTGGCAATCTCGGGCTAATGTTCCACAAGGTGATCCAAACGTGATCTACCTTCACAAAGAGTTGCATGACCATGGGCAAGCCATAGCCGAATTGACTACCACCATGAATCAACTAGCAAAGGCTCAACTCCAACAAGTGCAAAATCCTAGGCAAGTCAATGCCATGGAGGGAGTAAACATGATGGTGAACAAGGGGAATACCAAGGGTCCCCGAGTGCAACAACGAGTGGACAATTTTGTGCAAGAAGATAGTGGGTTCGATCAATACAATTTTTACAATGAATAATAGGAGGAGGTGCAATATATGAACAACTTTTAAGTGCAATGAAATAATTTCCAAGGCCCAGATCAACAACAATGGAGACCTCAAAACAATCAAGGAAATTGGAATTCTAACAACCAAGGTAATTGGAGTGGTGGAAACAATCAAGGGAATTGGCATAATAACAATCAAGGAAATTGGAATGGCAATAATCAAGGAAATTGGGGAGGTAACAATCAAGGCAGATGGAAATATAACCAAGGCAATCGGGGGTCGGGTTTTCAAAGGCCCCCGATGTATTAACAACCGAGCAACCTGCCTCCTTATCCTTCCTATGGTCCTAGTTATTCAACCAATGAGATGGGGCATATTGAGAATATATTCAAGCAAATGATGGAAAATATTCGGATGCTCAACTTGCCTCACACAACACATCGATCCGAAACCTAGAAGTGAAAATAGGAAAAATCTCTCAAGCTCTCAATTCTTATCCTAAGGGTACTACCAAGTGACACGGTGGTGAACCCAAAGGGTGGGAACAACACGAGGCATGACATGGTCATGACTATAAGAAGCGAAAGTGGTGAGAATGCACCCACCTCAAGTTAAAGGTAACTTGTGGATGATGAGCAAATGGTACAAAAAGAAGAGGTCCCGAAAAATATGGTGCAAATAAATGATGAGGTTTGTATTGATATTGATGATAATGTGGAAGTGACTCAAGAGGATGTGAACCCATCTAGGGATCACGTTATTGACATACTGGAATCGGTAGTACAAAAGGATAAGGCACCATTGCCTAAGCCTCCACCTCCATATCCTCAAAGGCTCGGCAAGCAAAATGGCGAGAATCAATTCAAAAAGTTCATTGAAATGATAAAGAGTCCTTCAATCAATATGCCATTAGTTGAAGCTCTGGAACAAATGCCCGGATATGCGAGGTGTGTTCTTTTGTGGACTTGGTGACTGATATTATTTGTTGATGATACAAGTGCCACAATCAATGTTGTGATATGTTGGAGGTCGTCTTGCTCAATTTTGATGATGACGAGTTGGATGGATTCGTGGAATATGTGACCTCTTTTCAAGGAATGGGGTTGTACAATTATGCATCCCGGAAACTATCCTTAGATATTGAAAATAGGAAAACTCCTCATATAAAACCTTCTATTGAAGAGCCTCCTACCTTGGAGTTGAAGCCATTGCCTCCACATCTTAGGCATGAATTTCTTGGCCCTTGTTCTACTTTATCAGTTATTCTTTCCTCTTATTTGACTAATGTGCAGGTAGATTCTACATTGACAGTACTACATAAGAGGAAGAAGGCCATTGGGTGGACATTGGCGGATATTTGAGGAATAAGCCCCGCATTTTGCATGCACAAGATCAACTTGGAGGAAGACGCCAAACCATCTATTGAACATCAAATGAGACTCAATGAGTCTATGCAAGAGGTTGTCAAAAAGGATATCATCAAGTGGTTGGATGTCGGGGTTGTTTACCCCATTTCTGATAGTTCGTGGACTTCTCCGGTTTAATGTGTCCCAAAGAAGGGGGCATGACGGTTGTCACCAATGATAAGAATGAATTGATTCCTACAAGAACGGTCACCTATTGGAGAATGTGTATGGACTATCGCAAGCTCAACAAAGTCATAAGGAAGAATCATTTTCCACTTCCCTTCCTTGACCAAATGCTTGATAGGTTGGTCGGTTGTGCTTTCTATTGCTTTCTTGACGGGTATTCGGGCTACAACCAAATCCTTATTGCTCCGGAGGATCAAAAGTAAACAACCTTTACATGTCCCTATGGTACTTTTGCCTTCAAGTAGATGCCATTTGGTTTATGTAATGCATCGACGACTTTTCAAAGGTGTATGATGGCTATCTTCACAGACATGGTGGACGACTACCTTGAAGTTTTCATGGATGACTTCTCGGTGGTTGGGGATTCCTTTGATGATTGTCTTGCAAATTTAATCAAAGTGTTGGCAAGATGTGAAGAAACGAATTTGGTGCTCAATTGGGAGAAGTGTCATTCATGGTCAAGGAAGGCTCTCAATTGGGAGAAGTGTCATTTCATAGTCAAGGAAGGCATTGTACTTGGCCACAAAATCTCCAAGAATAGAGTTGAAGTTGACAAGGCAACGATTGGGGTGATTTCTAAACTTCCACCTCCAACTTCGGTGAAAGGTGTGCGGATTTTCTTAGGCCATGCCGGGTTTTACTGGCGTTTCATCAAAGATTTCTCTAAAGTGGTGAACCCTTTGTGCAAACTTCTTGAGAAAGATGCTAAGTTTAACTTCAATGATGATTGCATGAGTGCCTTTAAATTGTTAAAGTTCATGTTGACAACCACTCCCATTATCACCGCTCCTAATTACAATATCCCTTTTGAGCTCATGTGTGATGCTAGTGACGTAGCGGTTGGGGCTGTTTTGGGGAAACGTATCAACAAGATTTTTCATCCGGTCTACTATGCTAGTAAGACCATGAATGGTGACCAAGTCAACTATACTGCTACAGAGAAATAGCTTTTAACCATTATGTTTGCAATTGAGAATTTCCGCCCGTACTTGATGGGTGCAAAATTTATTGTCCACACAGATCATGCGACACTTCATTATCTTATGAGAAAGAAAGATTCCAAAGCTCGATTGATGAGATGGGTGCTTTGGTTGCAAGAGTTTGATATTGACATCCAAGATAGAAAAGGGAGTGAAAATCAAGTGGCGGACCACTTGTCTTATTTGGAGGAGGAGGGGAGGCCGTACGATGGCCTTGAAATCAATGACTCCTTACGCGATGAGCAACTCTTGGCTATTTTAATGAAGGAGGTGCCATGGTTCGTGAATCTAGCAAATTTTCTTATGCGCGGAATCATCCCGGATGAGTTCTCTTCAAACCACAGGAAGAAGCTCAAACGGGATTGTCAAGATTATTATTGGGACGAACCATATCTTTTTTGGATTTGCACGGATGGGTTAATTAGAAGATGTGTACCGGAAGAATAGCAAAGTGAAATTCTTAGGGCTTGTCATTCTTCGCCATATGGTGGTCCCCATGGTGGAGCAAGAATGACGGCCAAAGTGCTAAGTTACGGTTTCTATTAGCCCACTCTTTACAAGGATGCAAGTGATTTAGTGAAAATATGTGATGAATGTCAAAGGAAAGATGGAATCTCGAAGAAAAATGAAATTCCCCTCACTACCATTTTGGAGATTGCTATCTTTGATGTGTGGGGTATTGACTCCATAGATCCTTTTATGAGTTCTTGTGAAAACACCTACATCTTGGTCGCGGTTGATTATGTGTCTAAATGGGTTGAGGCCGTTGCTCTACCCAACAATGAGGTGAGAAGTGTGGTGGTGTTCTTGAAGAATAATATTTTCACAAGGTTTGATACTCCGCGGGCTATTATAAGCGACGGGGGGTCGCATTTTTGTAACAAGACTTTCGACATTGTACTTAGAAAGCATGGTGTTACACATAAAGTCACGACTCCTTATCATCCACAAACAAGTAGTCAAGTAGAAGTCTCCAACCGGGAGATAAAGAGTATTTTGTCCAAAACAGTGAATGCTAATCGGACGGATTGGTCCAAAAAGCTTAATGATGCATTATGGGATTACCGGACGGCTTACAAAACACCTATTGGAATGTCGCCATACCGGTTGATGTTCGGCAAAGCTTGTCATCTTCCGGTGGAACTTGAGCATAAAGAAAAATTTGAATCTTGATTGGGATATAGCCGCTAACTTGAGGGTTGCACATTTGAATGAATTGGATGAGTTTCGGTACCATGCTTATGCAAGTTCATCCTTGTACAAAGAAAAGATGAAATATCTGCATGACAAATACATTTGGAAGAAAGAGTTCAAGGTGGGCAATCTTGTATTGTTGTTCAACTCACAGTTGAGGATGCTTCCTGGAAAGCTAAAGTCTAAATGGAGTGGTCCCTTTGGAATTGTGGGTGTGACACCCTTTGGTGCATTGGACTTGAAGAACAAAAACAATAAGGTATTCCGAGTCAATGGTCATCGGGTGAAGCACTATTTTGGAAAAGTTGGAGATGGCCACATAATGGCGGTAATTCATTTCAACTGATGGTATTCTGCGTAGTGTCACGACTTTAAATCAAGCGCTTCTTGGGAGGCAACCCATGTGCTTTTCTTTTCTTTGTTTCTTTTTGTAGTTAGGAGTTATTTTTGTGCTACCTTGATTTGAAGTGTGCTGCAGGGATGAGTGTGCTTTATAGGAATTATGCCCAGAAATTTGGTTAAGTGTGGAAAGAATTACGGCCCGCAATCGCATTGTGCGGACCTCACAATTATAGTTGCTGTAGTAAAAAGGTACTCTGTAGCCTCACAATTAAATTACGGACCGCACAAATTGAAGGTGGAAAGTGATATCTCTCTGAAGTTGGCATGTCAGAACAATGGCCGATCTGCAACCACAACACAAAATCTGCGGTCCGCAATAGGGATCTATGGCCGCACACACAATTCTGCGGACCACAAAACAAAAGGGGAAACTAAGCCCCCAGATAATAGAGTGCGGACCACAATTGGAATTCTACGGCCGCACTCATTTTTTGCACTCATTCACATATGGTATGCTTCAATCACTTGTTAGAATTTTTCAATTTTTAGTTTAATGTATAGTTTTCTTTTATTAGTTTAGGCTATTTGTCATAGAACTCAATTGTACAACCATGTGGGGTTAAATCTGTATTGGGTAAACTGGTAAATGCTCTAGGGAGAATGGGTCAATAGATTTTCATGCTTAAACGTTGTTTCCATATCAAAATTTGTGCAAAACTATTGCAAGCCCTAGATAAAAATGTCGACCTGTTCGTAATTATTATAATCTGCGGCCGCACAATACATTGTGCAGTCCGTAGGGGTTGATTCTAGGTAAGTTTAATTAAGCATGAGTATACGGCCGCAAGGAAAATTGTGCAGACCGTAGAATTTTCGTTGCGGCCGCAAGACAAAATGTGCGGACCGCAATCCAAATCTGCATCCGCAAAAGAAAATTGTGCGGACCGCAAATCCCTACCCTGCAAGCATGCTTCAACTGTGTTCCTCACTATATCTTCTGGTGTGTCCTTATATTCATTGTATGTATGAACTTGAATTGCAACTAACAATCGCCTTTTCTTGGTACAGAAAATGGTTCGATCTAGAGGCATAGGCGACACTTCGAAAGGAAGGGGTGACCCTTCTTGGGGACAAGGGAAGAGACCCTTACCTAGAGCCCAACAACATGAAATCAGAAAGAAAATAGCAGCTGGCAGAGGGAGTGGTGCAGACCTTTCCGTGACCAGTTCTTATGCCCCGTCTAGGGAAGCATCAGAGGGCAACTCAGCCTCTGTACATGAGCAGCCGACTGTCCAGTCAAGGCCTCCAGAGAGGTATCAGCTCAGGGACGAGTCGTCCACATCTCATAGCACTTCTGAGGGCTCGAAAAGAGCTAGTCAGGCTTCTGAGCCATCTACTACACCTGCTCCTGAGGCACCAGAGACATCAGTTCAGTACATCCCCGATGATGGTAGAGGGTCATATGCTATTGTTACCTGCCTCGAAAGGTCGAAGAATAAAGAGATATGGGAGGACCGTTTTGTAAGTTTGGTCTTCTTCACCAGCTTCCATAAGTGGTGGCCAGTGAGGTCGCTTACTCCTGAGCGGCAGTTTCAGTTGAAATATCTTGAGAGGTATAACTCGGCAGTATTGAGATAGTTTAGAGAAAGAAAAGGGTGGATGTGGTTTACTTAGAGCGTAGTGGATTCTAAGGAGTACCTTGTCCGGGAATTCTATGCCAATGTGGTACATATCAAGAAAGGGACAAAGGTGACGAAGTAACAAACCTCAAGGTGCGATTCGATCGGCACACATTGAACATATACTTGGGATTTGATGATGTCGATCCCACAGAGTACTTAGAGAAGTTTGCACTTGGGGATACAGTTCGTCCTTGGCTAGCAGAGATTCTAGCAGCTCCTGGGCTACCACCACCATGGATCACAGCAGGTGGCATATCTTTGTATGCAACAGACTAGACCCGTGCCAGAATAGAACATATATTCCGATCCCTCGAGTAGTTCTAGTTGCATCCATCATGACCGGGTACCCTATCAATGTGGGTGTCGTGATGTCTGCCAATATCTCTGTGATCGCTTGACAAGCTGACACATCCTACCTGTATACCAACACTATTACAGAGTATCTCACGGATGCGAGGGTAGTGCCGAGGGACTTTTATACAAAGGTGCGGCCGAAGAAACCTTTCTCATGGTACTCACTGATGGATGCACACAACCCTAAGAAAAAGAGTCACTTGTCTATCACCACATACCAGTCTGATGAGCCATCGGTGGTAGTTGCAGAGGCAGTTAATATTCCATCCACTTAGGATGAGCCTTCATCTAGCGCCGCATCTATGCCTCCACCACCATCTTCAATTCCCACTGCAGTTCCTGCCATAGGTTTTGTCACACCTCCTTTTTCCAATGAATAGGGATGGTGCCAAAGGAGTTTTTCCAATTAAAGTGACATTATTCGAAATTGTATAATTTATTTAATCAGATTCGCCACTTGGAATAATTTATGCTGTCCCAAGTCACCAGTTTATTTTAAAATTTCAAATCGAGGAAATTGACTCTGTTTAAAGTCTGCAAAATCAGAAGACCAAGTAAGGAATTTTGTTAACCCGGAAGAAGGTGTTAGGCATTCCCGAGTTCTATGATTTTAGCACGGTCGCTTTTAATCATACCTGGCTTATTTAAATTATTTTAATTACGTATTTTAGAACCTATGTGCATTTTATCTTTTACAGCTTTTAGATTGCTTGATTATTCGTAATTATGGAATTATCTTGAAATGAATTACGCGTACGTATATTCGTTTTATTTGGTATGTCATGAATCATGTCAGGTGTACGTATACACAATTAATAATACTTTATTATTTTTAAGATAGGTTTGTCCAAAGTTGCGCGAACGCATACCTTGGTTTTAATTTTGAAAATTGTAACTATGTCACGCGAACGTGTACATGGTCATGATAATTAAATAAGTCACACATGCTAGCGAATTTGAATTATTCTTTCTCTAATTTTGGAATCAATATGAGGCCATAGAGTTATGGATAAAAGTTATTGCGGAGGAAATGATATAATCTAGTCATTAGGATAATTAGATCAAATGCTTCTTAAAGCTGTCATGCCCCATTGACTATCAAAAATCATCTCAAAACAAAAGCTTCTGTCAACTCCACAGTACTACCGTGACCCAATTATTATCAATCACTTTAATGTAAACCCAAATTACAAGTTCTAATTAACCCCCACTGCCCGGTTAATTTACCAGCAATATTTATGCATCAAACTTAAATAAGAACTGACAACAAATTAATCTAAAACGATATTAAGCAACAAACTAGCCAACAATGAACCAAGGTATTTATTACTCACAAATGAAAAATATGGCATAACATGGAATAAGTACTAAATCTAGTAAATAAAAATAAAATGAATCGCTTACCGACAAAATTTATGAATCACCCATTTAATATGCTAATTCAAAATGATAACCGTATATACATATATAAAGACAAAAGAAATAAAACTATGTTAAAGCCAAAAACGCATGAAGACAAAGAGAGTTTCAAGAACTTTTGTATTAATTAAAAATGGGATAAGAATTGAACCTCAATAGCACTGATGCAAAGTATATAAAAGCTTCCTACGGACTAAGAGCCTCAAGTGTAACCTTAACTAGACCTCACCAACACCTCGAACGGAACTAGCGACCAACGTCCGGAGCATTAACTGAACTCGATCCCAAAAATATATTGTGCATGGCTGGTTTCTCGCAGTTACTGTTGCTGCGTTTTTTTTTTTTTTTTTTTTGCAGCAGTTACAGCTGATTTTTGGTGGTTGTTTGGAGCTGAAATTTAGGTGGTGTTCATGGCTAGAATCTAGATTTCTTCTACTGGAAACTTGAAGAACAAGAGGAGCGTTTTTCTTTGCGTTATTTTTCTTTGCCTCCGTTTTTTTATTTTTTTGCTTCAGATTCCTCTCCCCTTTTGCTTTTTCTTTTTGTGTATATTTATAGATGAATGGAGATTATCCTTAAAAGAGTGAGTTGTTGGTTAGATGTGTGTATGCGATATCGTGTGTGAGTGACGTGAAAGGTGGAGCAACGTGGGGGTAATTGTGTGCAAATGGTCGTGTGCAGGTGAAAAGAAAAATGGGAACTGATTTTGTGTACTTAGTCAGCATAATTCTTAGGAAATCAAGTATTGCAGTTGTGAGCAATAAAAACAAAAGCACTAAAAATCTAATTAATAAAAACAAAACACTAAGAAAAGTATTACAATTACTAGCTCTCTTATTAAAAATCTAATTAAAAGAAACCATATATATATAGAGAGAGAGAAATAAAACTTATACCCTAAGATTGTGAATATTTTTGTAGTTTTTAATTTAATTGTTTTCAAATAAAGTCTATTAGAGTAAAATAAAAGTTTAAAATATCAATTTTAGACCTAAAAGAAATATTTACACTAAAATAGTATAAAATTTGTGTGTGGTCAAAAATTAGGTGTTCACAGGTTCCACCTCGGCTTTGAAACCGGTGCCCATGCCTACTGCTCCACTTTCTGCACTGCGAGTCTTCCAGACATTGGCGAGCCTCAACAACTGGATGTAGACAGTCACTGCAAAGCTGTCTGACTTATCCAGTACTGTTGCAGCACAATCTTCTATTCCTGCACCTCAGATGCCCCCATCAGTGTAAGAAACATTGAAGAAGCTCCTGGAAAACCAGAACACCATCATGGCTACATTGGTACAGCATGGGTCAGTGATCGAAGAGCTGTGAAAATAAGTAAAGAAGATGAGAAAGTCCCAGGCCTCCAAGAAGTCAATGGACAAGCTCCGGAGACAGGTTACCAAGCTTGCTGCAGCCGGAGATATTCCATTTGACATGCTGATTGACCCATACCACCCAGGCCCAGATCCTATAGCACCAACAGCACCGGTGGCACCAGCTAGCTAGTCTAAGGAGCCAGACTCTGTTGTCGAGGTAGTGTGTCAGCTGTTCACCAACCTAGTCACTCCCAGAGTTGAGGATGATGAGATCCAGTTGGAAGAGACTGAGGGTGGTGATATTTTTGGGGACACAGAGATGTCCAAGGAGCCATAGGGAGTCTTCTTCTCTCTTTCCCTTCCTTTACTCTTATTTTGTTAAGCATTGGGGATAATGCTTATTTTTATTCAAGTGGTGGAGTTTATTTGATTTTATTTTATAATTCTGAGACATTTGGCTTGTAATAACTTGATACTATTTTCTCGTTTTCTCTCATTATGTATATATCTTTTCTTTCTCCCTCATTATGTATATTCTTTATGCTTTCGATAGTTTTTACTTTGTAGCTTCTTTATGTTTGTTTTCTTATTAGTTAGTATTTAATTTAGTAGCTTCTTTTTATGTTTTAGTAGATAATAAGCATTTGGTTTTCTTAATGCCACGGTTCTTTCCAAAAGTAGTTTTTGTGTGAACCGGGTGACTCTTCCCAACAATGGATGGCGTGACAACCTTCTTAAGGGACTGAGTCTGTTTTTGGTGTTTAGGTAATAATAGTAGCAGTAATCAATAAAAAGACCTAATTGAGTCATTCTTAAAGAGTCAATCGTACTTCATTTGGTACCAACACACTTAACTACGTGTTTATGGTTAAAAATAAGGTTTTTGAAAGAAATAGCTCTAGTAGTGACTTTGTGACTCTTGTGTTGACTTAGGCAATCGTCGAATGGTTTAATCGAACCATAGTGATTTTTAATCTTGAATGTGGTCGTTGTGGGCCCTCAACTCTATCCTCTTTAACACCCCAGTTGCGTGAGAGGTGAGTTCCTTTGTTGTTAGTCTAAGTAGCCATGCGAAAGGTCTAGAACTTGCCCGAATGTGTTGGCTTGAAAAGTGGTTGTAGGCTTTCCTTGGCCCGTTTGAGTTTCTTATTGCCTACCAATGATGTCATCCCTAGTTAACCTCTTCTAGCCTTTAGCCTTTCTCATTTGAAAACCATGTTACAAGCCTTTACCCATTCTATTGTGACCCTCTCTTGGCACCCGAGCTTTTCTTAACACTCATGTGAAACAAACTAAAATCGTAAGTTTGGGGGAGAGACGAGGAAGTGGAAAAAGGTATCAAAGCACAAAAAGAGAAAAGGAAATAATGATAAGAAAAGGCAAAAAGGAAAGAAAAGAACAAAAAGAAAAATGCAATAAAATGAATAAGTAGAAGAGTTGCAGGGATTCAAAGAAAGGCAATGAGCCCAAACGTGGAGAAATATGAATATAATGATCAATAAAGAGTGATGTTAAGTCTCTCTAGCCCTCCAAGGAAAAGAAAATACCTCAAATAAGAGGCAAGGTGTGAGCCGAGAATAAAAAGATGGAGTGCTTAAGGAAAGGTGTAACCACACAACCATATTGTATCCAACCCTAATCCAAAAGCCTTCATTACATCCTGAAAGAAGTCCTACCTGATTTCGAGCTGAGTGATCTTACATTAGTGGCGATCAACATGAGGGGAAAGCCTATGGTACGTGAAGCCGTACGTGTGACATGCTCTTGAGAGAGATGAGTGAACCTTTCACAAATCTTTGGTTTGAGTGCTAAATTTCTTAAGTGAGCCAGGCAACCAGAGAGTAGAAGAGGAGGAGGAGTTTAGAATCCACAATGACCTACATAAGAGAACGAGCTTCCTTGATGAGTAAAGTCAAATGTTGATGCTCAAGTTTCACAATAGAATCATAGCTGCATAAATGTTTAACTTGTCGCCTTGTTGATAATACATAAGTAGTGTGGTTAATTGTTGGTCCCAACTGATGTGTGGCTGGCTCACCTTTCACTTGCTGAAATGACCCTTAACTTGTGGAGGTCGGAACTAAATTGTTTTCTTGAGGACGAGCAAAGACTTAAGTTTAGGGGAGTTGATATGTGGGATTTTGACTACTTATTAGTGCCTTTTAGCTTTTGTTTTAGTCTAAAAGTATTGAATTGCATTCCTGAAACTGATGAACTGTGCAAAATTACAGGAATGCTGGAAGTTAGACTCCCGAGATAAAATTCGACTCAAAGAGGAGTAGTCCGAGCACAAGGCAACAAAATGGCATATAAGCATACAATGTGCGGTCCGCATAAGAAATTGCGGCCCTCAGAATTGCACCTGCGGCCGCAAACGAAAAAAGAAAAATTCAGCAGATATTTATTTAAATTGCGGACCGCACATGAATTGTGCGGCTGCAAGAGCTGGGCTAGGACTCAACTTCAGAGAGTGTACAAATTTCCAAGTCCCGAGCCCCTTAGAATTGCGGACGGCACAAGAAAAGGAATCAGAAAATCATTGCATTCCTTCTTAAACTTACCGATCTGATAATATCTTAATCTAAGAAAAGAAGATTTAATAAGAAAATCCAATTTCATTTTTCGAGTAAAGGTTTAATTAAGAATTCCAGGTGGTCCAGTGGATGAATTAAGCTATTGATCATATCATAGGTCAAGGTCGGAACGAAGAACCAACATTTTTCTTCCTCCTCTGTTCTCTACTAAGATTGTAACAGATCCGTGCTTTCTCTTCCCTAAGGGAACGGAACAGTCTAGTTTGAACCCGTCCCAATAACGAACACCTTTCTACTGCAAGGTGCAGCTCTGCCCTTCCCCCAGAATCCACTCCGGGTCGGAGGAGAAACTAGTCAAACTTATTGAGAAGCCGATATAGTATAGGTCAGATGTTTCCGTGAGCAGTAAGCAGCAGATCTCCCCTTATTTTGGGAAAGCTGGTGGCCGGGTGTGAATTCTTTCATGGCAAAGGGCAGCTTGATTCGACATTCTTGTTTACTCTGGTCCGGTCGAGGTGGTTTTCGTTTACCAGCACGTATGTGTTCTAAATTCGTATGACCTAGTCTTTCTGTCCCCTGTGAACATCATTTTTGTTATATGCCCTATACCCACCCAATTTCTTATGTACACAAAAAGGATAATAATTATTTATGTATGGATACTAAGCTATCTTATCAATAAATTTACATTGTACGGCTGCAGACATAAAAGTGCGGATCGGAGAAGACTAGTTTGCGACAGCAAACATAATTTGTGGACCCCAGAAGTGTTGCCTAGAGGCCGCAATTCAAAATTGTGCGGCCGCAAAATCCCAGCTCTTGCCAGATGAAGAAGTCTATGAACCGCACATGGAATTGTAAGGCCGCATAACCTCTCGAGGTGTATTTTTGTTCAAGATTTTTAGACTTGTATAAATAAAAAAGTTTCACGAAATTAGGTTAAGTTTTGACATCAGTAATTATTGTAGCTGTTTGTCTTTGCCTCTTTTGGAAGTTAACTATATTTTGGTGTATTTTACTATAGATTTTATTATTTTAAGCTTACATTATGAGTTTAATTAGACTTTTTCTTTCTTCAAACCCAAGCATGAGTAGCTAGATTTTTACTAGGGTTGTGATCGATCCCTAGTGTGTTAACCTTATGGGTAATTAAATTAGTGGTTGTCTATGATTGGGTATTTTTTATTTAGCCTAGTTCATGCTTTAATTTGTGGTATTAATAGTTGCAAGCATTAGTTCATGCCTATTTGACTTAGTCTCTACTTGAGAAAGAGAGACTTAGTCTAGAAAAACTTGGCTAACAAGGAATTGACTCAATTGAGAGATTGATTAACCCAATTAAGGTGTTCAACCTAGAGATAGTATTAACCCGACTTGAGCTTTTATCAACTGTTTTGTGTGATACCCATTTGGTTTTGAGAAAGCCAAATTGGGAAAAACTACTCTCTGACCAAAAGGTATTGATTGGGTTATTGAGAGTTGATAGCTATAATACACCCTGATCAACAAAACAAGAATTAATGTCTTTATCCCATTAGGCAAATATCTAGGTAATGGTCACAACCCTAGGCTTTTTACCAATTTGAAAAACCTCAAAAATAACCACTTCTAGTCTTCTTTCTTTATTCTGCAATCTTTAGTGTAAAATTAGAAATAGAAAAAAAACCTTTTTGTGGAAGTGCAAATCAAGATAATTCAATCACGCGCATTGGAATATATACCCCTAACTCCCATCTTAGCTTCCTGTGGATTCGACCCCGACTCTTAGTTGGGTTTTATTATTACAAATAACCATTTCAAACGTCTTTTGAGGTGTATAATTGAACGCGACCAAGCCATACTTGGATTCTTTTGTAATTGTATTCATTGATGATATCTTGACCTACTCCCGCAGTCGAGAGGAGCATGAGCAATATCTTCGAATTGTACTTCAGACTCTAAGAGATAGCCAGTTATATGCCAAGTTTTCAAAGTGTGAGTTTTGGTTAGACTCTGTCTCCTTTTTGGAGCATGTCGTATCAACAAAGGGTATAAAGGTGGATCCTTAGAAGATTGAGGCAGTTCAGAACTGGCCTAGACCTACTTCAGCTACAGAGATCCGGAGTTTTCTATGTTTGGCAGGTTATTATTGCCAGTTCATGAAGGGATTTTCATCCATAGCAGCCCCATTAACTAGATTGACTTAGAAGGGTGCCCCGTTCAGATGGTCGGATGAGTGTGAGTTGAGCTTTCAGAAGCTCAAGACTGTTTTTACTACGGAGCCAGTGATGGTGTTGCCCATAGGTTCAGGATCCTACATGGTGTATTGTGATGCATCTTGTATTGGGCTTGATGTAGTAATGATGCAGGATGGCAGGGTGATTGCATACGCGTCGCGGCAGTTGAAGGTTCATGAGAAGAATTACCCTCTTCATGACTTAGAGTTGGCAGCCATTGTTCATGCTCTGAAGATTTGGAGGCATTATCTTTATGGCGTGTCGTGCAAGGTATTCACAAATAATCGGAGTCTACAGTATTTGTTCAAGCAGAACGATCTCAAATTGAGGCAGAGGAGGTGGTTGGAGCTGTTGAAATACTATGATATCACTATTTTGTATCATCTCAGGAAGGACAATGTGGTGGTCGATGCCTTGAGTAGAAAGGTAGTGAGTATGGGTAGCCATGCGCATATCCCAGTTGGTGAGAGGCCGCTTGCAGCAGATGTTCAGGCTTTGGCCAATCAGTTCTTGAGGTTAGATGTTTCAGAGCCCATTCGTGTGCTAGCTTGCATAGTCGCTCGGTCTTCCTTGTATGAGCACATTAGAGAGTGTCAGTATGATAATTCCTATTTGATTTTCCTTAAGGACACGGTACGGCACAGTGGTGCCAAGCAGGTTACTGTTGGATATGATGGGGTTTTGAGGACGCAGGGTCATATTTGTGTGCCCAATATGGACGGGCTTCGTGATTTAATTCTTGAGGAGGCCCACAGTTCTCGGTATTCTATTCATCCAGGTGCCGCCAAGATATATCAGAACTTGCGGCAACATTATTGGTGGAGGAGGATGAAGAAGGATATAGTTGCATATGTAGTTCAATGTCTAATTTGTCAGCAAGTAAAGTACGAGCATCAGAGACCTGGTAGTTTACTTCAAAGGTTAGAGATTCCTTAGTGGAAATGGGAGCATATCACTAAGAAGACGTTCGACGCAGTATGGGTCATTGTGGATAGGTTTACCAAGTCAGCACATTTTATTCTAGTGGCAGTTACATATTCTTCAGAGCGGTTAGCTGAGATCTACATCTGCGAGATCATCCGTCTTCACGGTGTGCCCGTGTCTATCATTTTTGATCGAGGTACGTAGTTCACCTCACACTTCTCGAGGGTCGTACAGCATGAGTTAGGCACATGGGTTGAGTTGAGCACAACATTTCACCCCCAGACAGACAGACAGTCCGAGCGCACTATTCAGATATTGGAGGATATGCTTCGCGGTTGCGTTATGGATTTTGGGGTTTTTTGGGATCAATTTTTGTCGCTTGCGGAGTTTTCCTACAACAACAACTACTAGTCTAGCATTCAGATGGCTCCCTATGAGGCATTGTACGGGAGGAGATGTCATTCACCAGTTGATTGGTTTGAGTCGGGATAGGCTCGGTTGTTGGGTACAGATTTGGTACAGTATGCCTTGGATAAGGTCATGATTATTCAGGATCGACATCACACCGCTCAGTATAGGCAGAATAGTTATGCCGACAGTAGAGTTCGTGATGTTGCATTCGTGGTTGGAGAGAGGGTATTGCTCCGGGTTTCACCCATGAAGGGTGTGATGAGGTTCGAAAATAAGGGCAAGTTGAGCCCCAGGTATATCGAACCCTTTGAGATTCTTGAGAGAGTGGGTGAGGTGGCCTACAAGCTCTCATTGCCACCTGGTTTATCAGCAGTCCATCCGGTGTTCCATGTGTCCATGCTCCGGAAGTATCACGGTGATTCATCCCATGTGTTAGATTTTAGCTCAGTCCAATTGGACTAGGATATGACTTATGAGGAGGAGCCGATAGCTATTCTAGCCCGGCAGGTTCGGTAGTTAAGGTCTAAGAGTTATCCTTCAGTTCGAGTGCAGTGGAGAGGTCAGCCGATCGAGGCAGCCACGTGGGAGTCTGCGTCAAACATGCGAAGTATATATCCACACCTTTTTCACCACTCCAGGTACCTTTCTATGTCCGTTCAAGGACGAACGTTTGTTTTAGAGGTGGAGAATGTGATGACCTGATAGGTCATTTATAGTTTTACCATTCATTTCTGTGTTTTGAGACCTCGAATAACTACATTTAACCTTTCTCGATTTGCGTGCGTAGTCCGTGTTCTTTTTCTGGAAGGTTTTTATGAGAAAATTGATAAAAATATGAAATTGTGCCTCAAAACTTATTTGAGTTGACTACGATCAACCTTTTATGTAAATGGACCCGGATAAGAATTTTGACGGTCCTGGTGGATCCGTATCGTGATTTGGGACTTGGGCGTATGCCCCGAATCGAAATCAGAAGTCCTTAACTTGAATTAACCCAATTTATTAAAAACTAGCAATTTAAAGGTTTAAAGGATTCATAAGTTTGACTGTAAGTTGACTTTGTTATTACCAAGTTCGGATTTAGGTTCTAGAACTTGGTATAAGTTCATTATAGTATATATGACTTGTCTGCAAAATTTGGTGCCAAACGGAGTTGATTTGACGTGATTCAGACATCCGGTTGAGAAATTTCATGTTCTTAAGTTTCATTAAAATTTTATTCGTTTTGGTGTCCCATTCATAGTTCTAGGTGTTATTTTGGTATTTTAATTACGCAAGCGAGTTCGTATGATGTTATTACACTTTTTTGCATGTTTGGTTTGGATCCCAAGGGGCACGGGTAAGTTTCAGATAGGCTATAGAGTGATTTTGGACTTAGAAGAATAGCTGATACATGTTTGTTTCTGATGTTGGACTGCAGATCTCCCATTTGCGAGGTCTGGCTCGCAAATGCGAACCTCGCTTTTGCGAACAATGAGTCGCATTTACGAGCATGGGCTAGGTTAGGAAGAGTTCGCATTTGCGAAAAAATCTTCGCATTTGCTGACTTTGTATCTTCGCAATTGCAAAGGTTTTGGTCGCAATTGTGACCACTGATTGACTTGGTACTGCTTCGCTTTTGCGAATCACATTTGCGGATAGCCTTAGTACGCATTTGCGACGAAAACAGGCTCAGTAACTTTTTTGCATTTGCGAAGGGTTGATCGCTTTTGCGATCATCGCAATTGCGAACTATGTGTCGCAATTGCGATAACTGTAGCTGGGTAAAAGAGGTGGGAAATGGGAATTAGTTTATTTCTTTCAAACTCTCAACCCTAAACTTCCGATTTTTTCCGGAGATTTTCTTTCCAAATTCATTGGTAAGTGACTTTAATCTACTTCTTTTCAATTATCCATTACATTTCATAAGTTTTCAACATCAAATCTAGAATTTTCATGGTATAAAATTAGGAATTTGGGAAGAATTGAGATTTTTGTAAATTTGAGATTTAGACCTCAAATTGAGGTCGGATTTTGAAACTAATTATATACTCAGGCTCGGGGGTGAATGGTTAAATGGGTTTTGGTCCGAACCTCGGGTTTTGACCAAGCAAGCCCGGGAATTGACTTTTATTGACTTTTTGGAAAAAGAGTAAAGATCTTAACTTTATGTCTTGTAATTGATTTTTCTAGCATTATTTGATGTTATTGAGTCGATTTTGGTTAGATTCGATTGGTTTGGAGGCATATTTTAGAGGAAAGGCCCCGGTAGAGCTTTGATTTGCTTGCGGAGCGAGGTAAGTGTTGGGTCTAACCTTGATTTGAGGGAATAGGAACCCTTGAACTATGTGCTATGTGAATTTCATGTGTAGCGGCATATATGCGAGGTGATGAGTGTATATACGCCATCAATTACTTGTTTCCATAATTTTTTCCGTATTTCATTAATTATTTTATTCCATGTCTTAATTGTTACATGCTTTAATTGCTTCCTATGCCTTAACTTGCTACTTGTCACTTAATTCTCTTATATTAACATGTTTGTTCCTTCCATGCTTCCATGATTAATTGCTACTAGCCTTAATTGCTTTGTGTACACTTTAATTGTCATACATTTGATTTGTCTTATTGCTTTATATTTATTCCTTGATTTGGTACGAGGTTCATTTATGGATTTGCTTTCAAATTCTTTATTCGTAGAGATTCTTGTGAATTGAATTGCAGAATTTATTACATTTATTGATTTTTATTTATGGATCGGGTTGCACGCCACAACAGCTAGAATAAGGGAGGATTGATATTGATATGGTGGGATCGGGTTGCACGCCGCAACTGGTGGAATAAGGGAGGATTGATATGGTGAAATAAGGGAGGATTACGATATTGATTCTGATTATATGATGGGATCGGGTTGCGCGCTGCAACGGATTTTACTTGTTATTATTGATATTAATATGGTGAAATAAGGGAGGATCATGTTTGTATGGTGGGATCGGGTTGCACGGCACAACAGATTGTGTGTTTTGTATTCCTTGTTGTATTGTGTTGACTTCGGTGCTTTGGTACAAGATTCTGAGAATTGGTATTTCTGGTGTCACTGATTTTGGGGATTGAGTTTATTTTCATAAGTTAGTTGCCTTACTCTTTCTGCATTGCTTTCATGTTATCATTATTATACTGCGTACAGGTTATTGTAAATGACCTGCCTTAGCCTCGTCACTACTTCGTCGAGGTTAGGCTCGACACTTACATAGTACATAGGATCGGTTGTACTCATACTACACTCTGCACTTCTTGTGCAGATTTTGGAGTTGGTCCCAGCGGCGGTTAGTAGATTGCTCAGATTGCTCTTGATTATCATTTAATTTGAACTGTTAAAAATGGATAAAAATTATTCTAATATTGACTTGCCTGGCAAGTGAAATGTTAGGTGTCATCACGATCCCGAGGGTGAAAATTCCGGATCGTGACGCCATGATTTCACAAGAAAGTTCTTTACATGATTTAGGTCTACAAAGTGTATATAGAAATAATCATATTAATAATTTCAAACTTTCCTACTTCTATACTTCCAAATCTTAATCCAATAGCATAAAACAATAAAAGGGAAGAATAAAAATATTATTATAAAATTATAGTAATATAAGCAAGAAATATAGATAAAACTTTTCTTCTATCAAGTTGTATTCAAGTCTATCTTATTGATATCTTTTGTAGAATTAGAAATACCGTATATATAGTGTACAATTTACTTGAGAGTTGCAAGATATTAAATGAATGTAATAAACATATTCATGTTCTAAAATGGTTCATGAATGAGTTGTTGGACATTCACAAATTCAATGTATTCATAACACTCCCCCTTAAATGTCCATAGATAATGTGCCTCGTTAAAATCTTACTAGGAAAACCCAGTGGAAAAAATCCTAGTGAAGGAAAAAGAGTACACATATCTTATAATACGCATTGAGTGTTGCCTCATTAAAAACCTTACCATAAAAACTCAATTGGGACAAAACCTTGGTTAAGGGAAAAAGAGTACAGCGTGTATTATACTCCCCCTGATGAAAGCTTTATTTGATATCTCGGAGACGACACGTTCCAATCTTATGTCTCAGCTTCTCAAATGTTGATGTTGACAATGCCTTAGTGAATAAATCTGATAGATTGTCACTTCAACGGATTTGTTGAACATCTATCTCACAATTTTGCTGAAGATCGTGTGTGAAAAAGAATTTTGGTAAAATGTACTTTGTTCTATCTCCTTTGATATATCCTCCTTTAAGTTGAGCTATGCAAGCAGCATTGTCTTCATACAATATCGTTGGAATCTTTGTTTTTAAAGAAAGACCACACAATTGTTGAATATGTTGAGTCATTAATCTCAACCATACACATTCTCGACTAGCTTCATGAATAGCTATTATCTCTGCATGATTGGAAGATGTAGCAGCTAAAGTTTATTTTGTTGAACGCCATGAAATAGCTATACCCCCATAAGTAAATAGATAGCCTGTTTGAGATCGGGCTTTATGTGGGTCAGACAAATAACCTGCATCTCCATAACCAATCAACTGTGAATCGGATTCATAAGAATAAAATAATCTCATATCAATAGTCCCTCAGAGGTATCTAAAAATATTCTTAACACCATTCCAGTGTCTTGTTGTTGGAAAGGAACTAAATCTTGCTAATAAACTTACTGCAAAAGTTATATCTGGTCGAGTATTATTTGCAAGATACATTAGTTCCCCAATTACACTAAGATATGGAGTTTCATCACCAAGAAGCTCTCCATCATTTTCATGAGGTAGAAATGGATCTTTATTTATATAAAGTGATCTCACAACCATCGGTGTACTCAATGGATGTGTTTTATCCATATAAAAACGCTTTAGAATCTTTTCGTTATAAGTTGATTGATGGACAAAAATTTTATCTTTCATATGCTCAATTTGTAGACCAAGACAAAATTTTGTCTTTCCAAGATCTTTTATTTCAAACTCTTTCTTCAAACAGTCTACTGATTTGGGAAGTTCCCCAGGAGTTTCAATGATATTTAGATCATCACTATACACATCGATTATAACAAATTCAGATCCAGACCTTCTTATAAATACACAAGAACAAATTGGATCATTCTTATACCCTTCTTTCAGCAAATACTCACTCAGGCGATTATACCATATTTGCCCTGATTGTTTCAATCTATATAAGGATTTTTTAAGCTGTATTGAACAAGTTTCCCGAAAACTTTTATTAGTTTCAAGAACTTTGAGCCCTTTAGGGATTTTCATATAAATTTCATTGTCTAATGTGCCATACAAATAGGCCGTGACAACATCCATTAGACGCATATCAAGTTTTTCATGGACTGCCAAATTTATAAGATACCTGAAAGTGATTGCATCCACCACATCCTGTGAATATGTCTCCATGTAATCAATGCCAGGTCTTTGCGAAAATTCTTGTGCCATAAGTCGTGCTTTATATCTAACGACTTCATTTTTATCATTTCGTTTTCGCACAAAAACCCATTTGTATCCCACTGGCTTTATTCCTTCAGGTGTTTGGACTATACGTCCGAATACTTCACGTTTTTTAAGTGACGCTAATTCTTCCTGGATAGCGTCTTTCTATTTTTGCCAATCAATTCTCTGTTTACATTCATCGACAGATCTTGGTTCAAGATCATCATCTTGTTGCATTATTTCAACAACAACATTATAAGCAAAAATGTTGTCGATAATAATATTATTTGTTCCACCTTTTTGCCGTAGAGACATAACTTATTGAGATCTCTTCATTCTTATTATTTTCAGGTACCTAGACCTCCTCTGAGGTCTTATTATTTGTTATGTCACAGGGCTCTTTTTGATCAATTACCTCCATATTATGATCTCCTAGATCATTTGTTCCTTTTCACTTTCGAGGATTTTTATCTTTGGAACCAATTTGTCTACCACGTTTCAAGCGTGGCTTAGACTTATTTGCATTTATAGATTGTCCAGCCGGGACATCAATTCGAATAGGAGCATTAGCAGCTGGAATATGTGACTTAGTCACCCTTGGTAGGTTAGTGAATGCATCAGGTAGTTGATTTGTAATATTTTATAAATAAATTATCTTTTGAACCTCGTGTTCACATTGATTTGTTCGAGAATCTAAATGAGATAGTGATAATGCATTCCAATCTATCTCCTTTTGCAGCTGCTTATTTTCTCCCCCTAATATTGGGTATACTAATTCATCAAAATGACAATCAGCATATCTTGCCGTAAATAAATCTCCAGTTATAGGTTCCAAATATTTTATAATAGAAGGAGATTCATACCCAACATATATCCCCAATCTTCTTTGGGGTCCCATCTTTGTACATTGTGGTGGAGCAATTGGAACATATACTACACATCCAAATATTCTAAGATGAAAAATATTTGGCTCCTGACCAAAAGCCAATTGTATTGGGAAGACTTTATGATAACTTGTGGGTCTGATCCGCACAAGAGCTGCTGCATGCAAAATAGCATGGCCCCATGCCGAAATGGGAAGTTTTATTCTCATAAGCATTGGTCTAGCAATTAATTGGAGGCGTTTGATCAATGATTCTGCTAGACTATTTTGAGTATGAACATGAGCAACTGGATGCTCAATTGTTATCCCAGTTGATATGCAATAATCAGTAAAGGCCTGGGACGTAAATTCACCAACATTATCAAGACGAAGTGTCTTAATTGCATAATCTGAAAATTGTGCTCTTAATCTTATTAATTGAGCTAGTAACCTCGCAAAGGCCAAATTGCGGGTTGATAACAAGCACACATTTGACCATCTTGTAGATGCATCTATCAAAACCATATAATATCTGAATGGTCTACATGGAGGGTGTATGAGCTCACATATATTACCCTGTATACGTTCCAAAAATACAGGAGATTCAACTCCAACTTTAATTACATATGGTCTAATAACCAGTTTTCCTTGAGAACATGCAGCACAAGAGAATTCTTTAGTTTGAAGAATCTTCTGGTTCTTCAATGAATGACCATGTGAATTCTCAATTATTTTGTGTATCATATTATAATCGGGATGGCCTAACCGGTCATGCCAAATAATAAAAACATTAGTAAACTCCTTATTTACTATGGCATGTGATTTAACTACACTAATATTAGTGTAGTATAATCTGGATGAAATTGCGGGAAGCTTTTCAAGCACATACTTCCTTTCTGCTTTTATTGTAGTAATATAAAGGTATTCAACCTTTCCTTCATTGTTGGTCTCAATATGATAGCCATTTTGGCGAATATCTTTGAAAGTCAACAAGTTTCTTTGAGACCTACTATAATATAATGTATCATTAATAGCCAATATAGTTCCTCCTGGTAGTAATACAGTCGCTCTTCCAGAGCCCTCAATTAATTTTGTACTACCAGATAGTATTATGATATTGGCTTCTTTCATAATTAAATAAGAGAAATATCTCTTATCTTTAAATATGGTGTGGGTCGTAGCACTATCCAGAAGACATATTTCTTCTTTATTATTCATACGCCCAACTGAAGACTATGAAGTTTTCATATTCTTCAAGAAGAAAAAAAAAATATCATAAGTAATATTGAAAAATTTAAGAATAAAAGAAACTACATTTATGAAATTAAATATTGACAACATAAAAAGTTTTATTCAAAATATGAACTTCATAAAAATAAATACATTTATTCTTATAAGTTTTTCCAATAATAAGTCTTCAATTATGATGCTCAAAGAAGTCTTCAGATTCTAAATGAGTAATATCTGTAAGGCCTTCAAAAATATCATCTTTATAGGCAAGATTTGCTTCAACTTTATCATGATTATTCATAGGGCCCGCCTCAATATCATTTTGAAAAGTCAAGTGAGTCTCAACTTCATTTTGTTTCCCTTTTATAGATGCTTGATAAAGTTTGACAAAACGTTCAGGTGTACGATAAATTCGTGCCCAATAACCACATCGGTGGCAAACATTACCTTTGCTTTTTGAAGAATTATTCTGAGAACCCTTATTGTTTTCTTATTTATAACGACCACCACCATGGCGATTATTATTTCGCCCCTTGCCACGCTCACGTATATTTATACGGACAAGATAATTATTTTTTCTTTTTTTCAGACTTTGGATCTATCATTCCCAGATTCGCTTCTTGAAATAGAGCTAATCCAGTGGGACAGGCTTCATGATTTTTTATTAAAAGGGCATTATGTTGTTTAGCCACCAAAAGGCATGAAATTAGCTCAGAATATTTCTTAAAGCCCTTTTCACGGTATTGCCGCTGTAAAACCATATTTGAGGCATGAAAAGTAGAAAGAGTCTTTTCCAGCATGTACTCATCATTCATAGGTTCCCCACATAATTTTAATTGGAAAATTATTCTATATATAGCAGAATTATATTCACTTATGGTCTTATAATCTTGTAGTCGTAAGTGCATCCACTCACGACGAGCTCTTGGCAATACCGTGGCCTTTAGATGGTTATATCGTTCCTTCAAACTAGTCCATAATTGAAATGGATCTTTTAAGATTAAATATTCACTTTTTAACCCTTCATCTAGATGATAGCGAAGGAAAATTATGGCTTTCGCCTTATCCTGGCTTGATGCTTCATTTCCTTCTTTAATAGTGTCACCAAGACCTTTAGCGTCAAGGTGAATTTCAGCATCAAGTACTCATGGCAAATAGTTATTCCCAGAGATGTCAAGTACCATAAATTCAAGCTTTGACAAATTCGACATAGTGAAAACTATCATAGAAATAAGTGAATTAGAATGACAAGAATTATTATAAATTCAATGCAGTACATAATCGTGTACTAATATCGTGTATACAAGCTTGTAAAAATAAAAAGTAATTACATGCAATGCAATGTTACTATATCATGTTTGACTGTATATTAGCACACAATCATTACCCTATGTATACATGAGAAGCCAAATACGTTTACTCAATAGACAATAATCCGAGAGTTACAAAATTAAAGTAAGTATATCATGTTCCGACACTTATTATATCTCTCAATAGTGTAGTTAGGCATAAATCTTAATGATATCACTATTTCTAATTTTCAGCAAAAGACACGTCAATATCTAATTGATAGTTTTCAAAGTTCATATTTCTAACCAAATAATAGCTCTAATATAGACAGAAAATATTCCTTACTCTATATGATTATCTACCATATTAAATGAAACTCGTTCAAAAGCATAATATCACAAGGTTCTTTTAATATCATGGCAAAGAATTGATAGCATACTGTTCTATTTCATAAAAGTAAACTTAGAACTAGACATACCGGCATGACAATGTAAAATTAAAGCTTACTCTTTAGGAAGAAGATAAAACCCGGACGAAGCAGATAACTTCAATTGGTTAGAGACTCGTGCTGATAACGTATTATAAAATTATATTAATATAAGCCAAGAAATATAGATAAAACTTTTCTTCTATCAAGTTATATTCAAGTTTATCTTATTGATGTCTTTTGTAGAATTAGAAATACCGTATATATAGTGTATAATTTACTTAAGAGTTACAAGATATTAAATGAATGTAATAAATATATTCATGTATATCTAAAATGGTTCATGGATGAGTTGTTGGACATTCACAAATTTAATGTATTCATAACAAATATTAAAATCTCTCGTCGTTTACTTTCTCACTATATTTCTCTCAAAGTTGCTGCTTCGTTACGAAGAGGAACGGCCCATAACCATCAGCAGATTTTTGCCCAATTATAAAGTAGGTGGGCTGAACGATTGAGCGGTGGGAAATTAACGTGACCACTGGGATGCTGAAAACGTTAGCTGACTTGAACTATTTTATGATTTAATTCTAATTTATTTTGTTCCATATGCAGAGAATCAAACTGAAGAGTACTACATAATTTTCATTTGATTGTG
Organism: Nicotiana tomentosiformis; assembly: GCF_000390325.3. Taxonomy (NCBI): domain Eukaryota; kingdom Viridiplantae; phylum Streptophyta; class Magnoliopsida; order Solanales; family Solanaceae; genus Nicotiana; species Nicotiana tomentosiformis. Next base: position 19,030,305 of record NC_090818.1, read on the forward strand.
ATATGACATCAACAACATTTTCAATGCCATATCCTATGTTTGGTCAATCAAACTAACGAAATCTCCCCGTACTCCCTCACCTTTTTAAGCTTGTGATTTTATTCACTTCTTTTAAAAATAAATATATAAATTTTCAATTACATGTATAAGAAAAATTGTGTGAACGACTCAAAAATTAAGCTGTCAATTGAACCATTTTTATTTATTTTTGTTAACCAACACATCCTCTAAGGGAACCTTGGAGCAACAGTAAAATTGTTTTCGTGCGATCTATAGGTCGCGCGTTTGAGTCGTGGAATCAGCCATTGATACTTGCATCAGGGTAGGCTGCCTGCATCATACCATTGGGGTATGGCCCTTCCCCGAACCTCGCATGAATGCGGGATACTTCGTGCACCGATTCCTCCCCTTTTTTGCATTGCGTCCTTTCGTGCAAAATAACTCTATTTTTTGGGGTCAAACACGTATAAAATTTTTTATTGATAGATAGTCGAGAGACTCGAACCGAGGATCTCACATTGAATCATATGAACCGGTTAGTCTAAAAGTCTATTAACTGTTCAAAAGAGATACATACTGTATGTAAAAATAAACAAAGGGGTGAGAGGCGGAGTTTTGCAACTGGTGTTACGTGGTCATAAGTCTCTTACTACATTAAGGAAACTAACATCAGCAATAAGTATAAGCTGATTATTATAATTATAATTAATCTAACATTATTGGAAGAATTTAAACGGAGCTTCCATTTAATACAAAAAAAGTAGGACAGTATCTTCGCATGTTTGTCCCGCTATGATATGCTGAAAATTTATTTGTCAGTTAAAACGTAGCATCATGATCCCACAATTTTTAAACAATTGTATGGTCGACACTTTCTGCAATATTTCCGTATTTTAAAGATAATATAGGTTTAAATTCTTCTTAAAAGAAGGATTGCTAATTATTTCTTTATCATTTTCCCTAGAATTTGGTAACTTTGTACTTGTCTTTGATATGTGTTCATTATTTGATTTGAAATATATTTTCGTAGATTGCGTTTTTAACTTTTCCAAATTGTGGGTTCTACATAAATCATTTTTCTGAACAGAAAAAAAAAAAAAAAAAGTCTCCCTTACGATTATTTATTTAATTATAGGAATGTCGTCACTTAATTTGGATTTGGCATATAATAGCTGGATTTAATATGAGATTACCATGAACGAAGTGGCCTTATTCGAATCTTGTGGACCCTTTAATTTGAAATTCAACTTTTGTTGTTGTGTCCACCTTTAATTCGAATGGCAAGGTCATCTGCTACTGATACGCACATGAAACTAAAGGCTAATTAGTGACAGTGTAATCTAATAAAATTATGTCACCCATTTTAGGCCAAGCATAACAATTCGATTGACTTCTAATGTAGGACAATATTAATAAAACAAATATATAGGTATTTCAAACTCATGGTCCTGAGACAAAATTGTAGTTACTATAAGAACAATTTTGTGAAAGAAATTAGTAAGGAGGTACGTTGAGAATGGAAGCTTCGTATTTAATTTATAGAAGAGAATGGAAAAGGAGCTGCTGCAAAGGACAATTTGACTGTAGCTACTGCAAGCATAAGATTTAAAACGTTTACAATATTTTCAAGTTGAAAATCCAAGTGAATGTAGAGGCTATTGGAAATTGTTAAGTATATGGTCTTCAATCTTTTGAAGGAACAACATAAACGGTGCGGAAAAGGGTCTGATTTGCCCTTTTACTATCAAAAATAGGCCTTATTTATCCTCCGTTTAAATTTTTTATCAAATATGTCCCTACCGTTGTACATTATATGCATATATATCCCTTACACGTTAAAAATACCCTCCCAACTTTTAAAAGCCATGTGGCATCTCCTTATTGGATCAACTGACCCGTCCCATTTTTTATTTCAAACCTGCCCGATCCAACCTCTTAAACTACACCCATCAGTAAAAACTACACCCAAACTCTCTCTATCTCTTCTCTAACATAAAGAGAGTAAAATCTAGGATTTACTATGAGAAAAACAAATCGTCAATTGTAAAATCTTTCTTTGCCACTTGCTTTCTTCTTAAATTCATACATTGGGTTGTGAAGGTTTTCCACCATATCGAATTTTGTCATGTCAGAAAGTAGTTCTTCATCAAGAAGGAGGTGCCATTGTGGGGAAATTATCAACCACTTCACTTCAACGACTCCATATTATCCTGGAAGGAGATTCTTTAAGTGTCCTAAACCTGATGTGTGTATTATTTCTTTATTCTATTTCCATTTGATTTTTTCGATAATTTAATCCCCTCCCCCCCCCCGACCCCCCGATCTTTTTGATAATTTAAACAGTGAAGGGTTGTAGTAATGTTTTAATATTATTCTCTATATTTTCTAGTGAATGTGTTGCTTTGTTGCAAATTTCTAAGTAGACAGAGAACCATGATTTTCTTTTCATGTGCCGCTTTCTGTAGGAAAAATTTAAATAGTATTTAGATGAAGTATGGTAATTGATACTAGCATTAATCAAAAGAGCATAACAGTATGACAAATAAGAAGGAACTCTATCTTTAACAAACTTTAACTAAAATTAGTTTTATGGACTGTTGGATGCATAACTGCATATTGCTTAACCTAGCAAACTTGAGAATTCAGTTTGATGGACTGTTGGATACAAAATTATAATCCCCAAAAACTTACAGACCCTTGGTCATAATACGACCTCCAATTTACCACTAAATTAAACAAAAAAACAGTAATAGCAACTTTTCCCTTCCATGTGACTCTGCGTGGTGAGTAAGGAAGATTTGATGGAACACTTAAACCATTATGATCACCTTTGAATGTAATTATCCTTGATCCTGAAGGCTGTGATGGTTGTTGTCTCTGTTGAAGCCTTGTTTTTTCCTCTGACACAACCATAGGCCTTATAGCTGGTTCTATTTCGGGTTCTGGATACTCAAAAGCAGGAAATGAACTGCTTGAAGTCTCACTATAGACGCTCGGTGTAAGCATGAAAACCAACTCTATGCCTTGACTTGCTTGACTACATTGGGGTGCAGTAAGGTAGATATCTTCATATGGATGTTGCCCCACTTCTTCATATTCATCGAGCAGTTTTTGCCTTTTGTCCTTATTGGGTGGCTATTAAACAAGTTAGAGAAGTTAGTTAAATTCATTAGTGAGTGAATGAAATTACTAAATTAATTCTTACCTCGTCACATCCCCTAGCATTATGCTTTGTCTCTCCACAGTTGCTGCATGTCATAATTCTTCCCTTCTTAGAAACTCCCATTCATCTTGCCTCTTGATTGCTTCATCTTTTTGCTTTGTTCTCTTGATTTTTGGCCTCCCAACCAACTTGACTAACTCGGGTGGTTTCATTGCTTGAGATTCATCCACTTTCCAAAAATTTTCACCCCTGACTAATTGTAGTTTGTGTTTATAAGTAAGCATTTGCTATACCACCAATTTATTTCCTTCAGAGGATCCATTTTCTTGTATTGGATGGCTTTAATTGCATGGGGCATGGAATTCCAGCGAGATCCCAGCCCCTAAATGTGCATCTCTTCATAGCCATATTGACATTGTGCCTATCTTTCTCTTCTGTGACTTCATATCCAAATTCACCATTGGAGTTAGTAACACATTTATTAGCTTAAAACCCATCTTAAGAGCATGGAAGCAAATATAGATTCTTAAGAATCTTCTAATACCTTGAGCAAGTGCATCCTTTGACAAATTAATAACTACATCACTCCCTGTATTACTGTCTCTTAGTTCATTGGCATATGCCTCAATTTTATTGTAGCCATCTGTAAAACTACCTTTTAGTTTCTCTAAAATCAGTCTTTTAGCCCTCTTACACTTTCCATAACTGACATTTGTATTAAACACAGTTTTGATATCTGCTCTCATCTCTTTAATCTTATACATAGGATTATCTTGTAACTTTTTCTTGAAGTAATGTGCAATTGTATGATAATCAACCCTACTATTATCAAATGCTTCATCACAAGTATGCTCTAATCTTAATGTCTTTATCCTAACCCCCGGAAGGTTTCTATCCCCAGAAATGAGAACAACAAAAGGGCAGTCAAGAACACATTTGTACCTTAATCTTTCTTTATCACTTTTTTCTTGTTATAAATACTTTTTGTTTGCCAGTGTATAGAAGTTAATATATTTTCTAGATTCAAGTATATCCTTGAAGCTCATACCCTTATACAATTCCTTGTAATTTTGCAGACCAATATCAATTTCTCTATTTTCTTTTACATGCAATTGATTGTATTTCCTCTGAATCATTCCCTACCTCATCACTCCCACTGTCATTATCACTCTCGCTCTCACTACAATCTGTACCAACATCAATTAGTGATGGGTGTGAATCAGAATAATGGACTATATTAGGAACATTCACAAACAAATCAGATTCATCCATCAAAGTCATCTTTAATATCCTGAAAAAGTAATAAAATAAATTAGGATGGTCAATAATATATGGCAATAAAACTGCCACTAGACAACAACCTAACAAACTAAGGCAATCATTTGAGATAACTCTTAAAGCAAAGATGGTCCTTAAACAATAAACCCTAAAAACGACCAAAATCACGGCAAATCTAAGCAGCAAAAATGCATATAAGAGCTTAAATAAATAATTACTTGAAGAAAACAATCACCTTTTAACACAGTTGAAGCATAAATCGATTGAATCCAGCCAGATTCTCTCCGTAAATCCTAAATTTTGGTCTCTTTATGTTAGAGAAGAGATAGAGAGAAAAGGAGATAGTGAGATGAAAAAAAAGATTTTTTTTACTGATGGGAGAGTGTTTTTAACGTGTAAGGGATATATATGCACCTAATGTATAACGGTAGGGACATATTTGATAAAAAATTTAAACTGAGGGTAAATAAGACTTATTTTTGATATTAGAAGGGCAAATCACACCCTTTTCCGTAAACGGTGTGAATAACAATTCTACTGCTTTAATTTTCTTTAGTTTTAAAATTCAAATGTTCAGTAGATCCAACCTGGTAGTTTCAAATCAAATCGTATATTTATATTAAGAAATTTACTTAATATATGTAAATAATATATTCGAACCCAGTAACTTATTATGTTCTAGATTCCAAAACCCATATACTCAAAATCTGGACTCTGCATATAGATTCAATGCGGCGTGTTGTTGGTTCAACAAGGTGTTTTTATGATATAGTACGAAATTTCATAACAACTGTTTGAGCATGTTTAAAAGGAATTGTAGAAATATTTAATTTTCCATTATTCTATAAAAGTATCCAAAGGACTAAGGAGTCTAATGAACGGGATAATTCACTCGTCGTTTTAAGATTTTGGATTGAAGGTTATTTTCCTCACATAATAATTTAACCAACTATATATTTGTAATCTCTTAAGACAGGTTTATAAGCAGGGGCGGATTTAGGGCGGCGGAAGGGTGTTCACTTGAACCCCCTTCGTCGGCAAAATTATACTGTATATATAAGGTAAAATCTGGTTTGTACCTCTATATAGTATATTGGGATTTTTTTGTTCTTATACAATATCTTAAACTTTATTACCAAAATTGTTCTAATTTTAAATATTACTCGCTCTAAACAAGGATTACTTACAAATTATATACATTCTACCTTAAAAAGCTCTCAATCCATTATTAATGCCTTCAATCAAGAGATTTTATTACACCATTTTCCTTTTTTCTCTCATCTTCAGATCGAACTTATATTTAGGGATTTCTGTTTAATAATTGTTTTGTGATACATTCGTCAAAACCATGAGATACTGCTGAAGTTGTCATCTTTCTTTATTTGGGTCTTAATTTTATGTTTTGGCAGGTTTTTTTTTAAAATCAAACTGTCTCCTTTTATTGAAATTTGGCATAGAGTAAAGTTAAGGGGTTAAACCCCATGGTTACATCTGAGAGATTATCAAAGTAATATCTATCTCCTTTGTCTATACCTATTAACGTGTAAACAAATGAAAGAAAGCTATAGCTAAACACTCATGGTGGCTCGAACTAAATTTATGTCGCCTTCAATTGTCTTATTTTGAATGAATCCATCTCCCACCTATCCAGTTGAGCGAGACCTCTAGCCAGCCGTGGGAGTCTTTCATACCTTGTGTAGGTGATATGTTATTTTTGTGTCACGACCTAAAATCCAACTAGTCGTGATGGCACCTAACCCAACCGGTTAGGGAAGCCAACTATTCACTATCCAATTCCAATGAAATTTAACAAGACAATTATTAAAGAAAATATATAAAACTATTACATTTTCCCAAAAACTGATAGTACAAATCAGATGATGAAATCATTGATATATTCATGTATATTAACCAAATTCAAATTAGAATCACTTACCCAATGAATTTCTTGAAAAATCCATGAAAACTCGCCACAAACCGAGCTCACTAGGTCCAAAATATGAAATAATACCCTAAACCTCGTTTATATATTGCACCTCTGATCTCCCACTTAGCGGTCAGCGAAATTCAAAGCGCGGCCGCGCCCCAGGTCCTGCGGTCGCGAAAAAATGGTGCGGCAGCGAAATTTTTGGGGCTGCACTACCAGGCTTTAGTATTTTGTCCATAACTTTCTCTAGAGATGTCCACATGATGACTACCTTACCTTTATGAAAACTAGACACGAAGGGCTACAACTTTCGATTTTAAATGATCTCAAAATTCCTTGTAGATCAAAAGATATAGGCTTCCGAAGTCGGACCAGCGGATCTGCACAACTTCCTGAAGCACGGTCGCGGACAGAATTGCACGGTCCGCGAAAGTTTGAGCACGACCGCGAAATTCTGCTGTTTTCCGCGTCCCTCCTTCGCCTTAGCGCCCAAAAATGCACGGTCCGCGTCCCCGAAAGTGCCAGAATAATATTAGAGTGCCGAAATGTCCGGACTCGCTCAAAACTCATCCCGAAACTCATCCGGAACCTCCCGGACACAAATCATATATGAATTTCAATCATAAAATATGCTACGGACATGCTCGCGCATTCAAAATATTGAAAAGAGGTCGTCTTGACCCGATATTAGCCATGGCCAAACTCTCAAATTTCTTAACTTTATAAATCTCTCGACCAATGATCCAAAAATACACCCAAGCCCCTCGGGACCTCAACCAAATATACCAACACGTTCCATAACATAACACGGACCTACTCGAGGCCTTAAATCACATCAAATAACACTAAAACCATGAATCACACCTCAATTCAAGCCTAATGAACTTTGAACTTTCAATTCTATATCTTGTGCCGAAATACATCAAATCAATCCGGAATGACTTCAAATTTTGCACACAAGTCATAAATGATATAACGAAGCTATTCAAATTTTCAGAATCGGATTCCGACCTCGATATCAAAAAGTCAACTCCCGGTCAAACTTCTCAAAATTCAACTTTCGGTATTTCAAGCCTAATTCCACTACGGACCTCCAAATAATTTTTCGTACATGCTCCTAAGTCTAAAATCACTATACGAAACTATTGAAATCATCATAATTAAATTTCGAGGTCGTTAACACATAAGTCAATATCCGATCAACTATTTCAACTTAAGCTTCCAACATAAAAATTCATTCTTCCAAGCTAACTCTGAAATACCTTAAAACCAAAACCGACAATTCACACAATTCATAATACCTCGTAGGAAGTTATTGGAGACTTTAAATAGTTGGAAGGAGCGTAAATACTCAAAACGACCAGTCGGGTCGTTACATTTTGGTAGTTCATATGTTCGATTAAATCATTAACCATAATTTTATGCTACCCAATTAATTTCTTACACAAAAATCAAATCTCACATAAAACTCAGTTTCTTCGAAGTGCGACGATGATGCTTTTAATGTAAAACTCGAAATTTCTCCACCCAAATCATTTAGTTCCCATCAATATTTAAGTTTTTCCGTTCAAAAACATATATGAATCAGCGCACATGTGTCGATTTGGAATTCATTCTCTATTTTTCTTTCCTTAATAAATCAACTGAGAAAAGAACAATGTATGGTACATCAACATACAAATTAAAAATAAATTTCATACGAATTTAATGCAAATTTGAATATCTACAACAACATACATAGTAAAAATAAATTCCATACAACTAATTATATATTATATAACTTATTTACAACTTATCTATAACTTTCATACATTATTTCTACCTAGTTAAATACAACTACAATATCATACAATTTAAATATAATTTTCATACAAATTTTATACAATATGTCTTTTGTATATTTTTGTATCTGATTTGTATATATTTTGTATGTGGTGTGTGCTTCTTCCTCTCAAAAATTCTAATCAAAACTTACTCTTTTAATACAATTTTGATACATATTAATAAATTTATGTAAAAAGATAGTATCGATAACTTAAATATAAATTTTATACAACGACTCATACATTATACAACTATTTTTCAACTTGCATACAACATTTAAATAAAATAAAAATATATAACTACAACCAAATACAATTTACATACAATTATAATACAACTTTACTACAATTTCGTAAATATATTGTATGTCATGTGTTCTTTTTCTTCGAGTTTCAATCTGAAATTCAGCCAAAATCAAGTCTAATCGATATAAACTCCAAACAATATTCTTAGTTGTTTGCAACAACACCCAATCCAAACAAATAATAATTTTTGAAAACCCAAATTTGATTTCAAACCTTCAAAACTTTTTAAAGACTGTCAATGGTGGAGAGTCAAACACCTTCAAAATTTATTGATTGACAATTTCAATTTGAACACCCTGTGCAACATGAAAGGAAATTGCTAAGTCAAAACTCTCTATAGTAAAACGATTGAAAATCCATTGATGAATTCTATTAAAAATATATACAACATGAAAGGATAAAAAGTAGAGAACATCATAGGAAGAAAAATTAGGGAAAGAACAGAGAATGAGAGACAGAGAGACGGAGAGAGAGGCAGAGAGAGAGAGAGAGAATGCACAGGAGAGAGTGACGGAGATAGAGAGCGCAGGAGAGAGCGAGAACAGGTATGAGAAATAATTGATTCCTTTCAATTCCTAATTTAAAGGGATATTCATTTAAAACTAATTTGTACAGTATATAATTGGTAAATTGTATATGGCCATGTAATTAAGTTAAAACTTGATTAGGAAGGGTAATAAAGTTTCATATATAGTATAGAAAGGTTAAAATCCCTAGTATATTTTGAATCTCCTTAACACAGCCCAAAAACATAGCCGACATACCACAATCTCTTTTAATTTTTTAACTTCTTTCGTATGAATCCCTTAGCAGAAATTCTGCCCCGCCATGGTATAAGGATATCGCCATGGTATAAGGATATATATAACTACTGTATTCATTACCTTTCCTTCTTGAATTTTTTAGCGGATATCTCGTCGGGCAATAGTGAAAACCCAAAAGAATATAATAATAAAGAGAAAAAAAAAGCGCAATAGTTATTCACGTGATTCCTGTTTTCCCCCGTTTACCTGCTGTTTTACAGGATAAGGTTGCTTTTTAACAAACTCCTTCATACGAAAACATGGCAGTCTCAGAATTGCAACGTTTGGGCCTATTTACAATGTCCTCTAGTCCTCACCGTTGGATGAGGGACAAGATTTAGCTACAAACAGTTTCTCAAACGAACCGTGCCAGAATAGCCGTGAAGTGACAGTGTAAAATATATTTACATAAGAAACAACTTATACTGATCGTCAAAAAAAACCTTTAAACTGTAATAGTATTAGAATGTGGATAATGAAGACAATCGACAAGTCTATAGTAAATTAAAAGGAATATTAGACTGGCAATAAACTTATATGCAATCATATCAAACTTGGATATAAGGTCGTCATTGCACTTTTCTTGAGTAAGAAGGAGTTCATTTTTTTTTTTTTTTAAATGTATAGTAAATCACACAGATCTATAATGACAAAGGCAATTATGGAAATAAGAGATATATTAATTCAGTGATAGATGCTAGAAGCAATCAGTGAAAAACGAGCAAAAGATAATGACTTAATTTAGCTTACGGAGACGCCATATATGGTGACGGCGAGGGAAATTAATAAAATCGCAAGAAAGACATTTTTCACATCGACTTGTACGGTTTTATTACCTATTTATCATGTTGGGTATTCGACGGTCAAACGAATATTTTCCAACAAAAAATTCCGCTAAAGTTACATGAGATAATTGACAAGTGCAATAATTTAACTTAGATTCAATTGGTTGGTTGCATAAAGAAATATAGTTACATATATATGTACGATTTAATTTTGAATATCTAATACACGTTTCATTTGCAGCATAAATCTTGCATCATTGATGTAATCTCTGCATAACTGTCCAATATAAAACTTTACATAGCTAATAATCATCATTACCATCATTGCAAACGAGAATGGTAATTTTGGTACAGGGTGTGGTGTACTTGAGGTCTTCCAATATAAAACTTTCCATAACTAATATATAATCTTTTCTTTTGCCTATTACTCCTCCTCATCATCATTCATTATCTAAACTGAGAATGGTAATTTTGATACAAGCGTGGTGTACTTGAATATTATATTTAAAATAACAATGGTAATGCTATATATTTTGATATATGTGCGATGTACTTGAGGGTCAACAGGTTTAGAACAATACTCACTCTCATTTCAAGTGTATGAAACTCATTTCTTGCTAGTTTAAAAGTAAATGTACTGTAACAGTTTTTACTTTACTCAATAACCTTCAGAAAATTATTTGATTATCATAAAAGAACAGGGGAGTTAAGTTCCAAACCCAAGAGTAAAACGAATATTAGACTAAAACGAAAACGAAATCAAATAATTGTTTACAAACTTAGCCTTATGTTTACCCTTACATGTTAAGTTCCAAACCCAAGAGAAAATTATTTGATATCATAAAAGAACAGGGGAGTTAAGTTCCAAACCCAATAGATGTTTACCCTTATGCTTTCTCTAACAAAACTAAAACGAAACATAATACTCCTACTTTTATATAATATGGATAGAATACCCCATCCTTACACAGAGTATGTAAGCCTCGAGAACGGTGTCACATTTGGTAGGGAGCGCTTTATACAATGTAAAACTTTTTGACACAAATCTAAATTTGCCAAACCCTTAACCGAACACTAGTAGAAACCAAAAAAAAGACATGGATGAAGTAGGGAGCAAATCCAGATTGAAACATATGAAAATCTGGTGGAAATTAAGTGTTGCTGTACTTCAATATGAGGAACAAGCACAAATAAAGTTCAATTTGACAAGCAGTTTAAAGTAAGATCTCTAGTAAAACTGTGTACAAGTTGACATATACTGCATATTCAAAGCACAATAACATGGCATGTCGAGATTCCAAACAAGTACTGCTAAAGGTCTAAAAATCGAATTTCAACTTTAAAGCTTACTTGGAAGTCTCAATGCAAAAGCATCTCCAAGTACTGAGAAAGGGAAACAAAAAGAAAAATAAAGTGATAAAAGATGAAATAATTTTCTGAACCAATCAAGTAGAAATCATTAACCTTTTGGTAACTTTGTATTGAAGAGGTTACGGAAATACATCAACAAGATATTATCCTTGCTTAAATGACTTGCCTCAAAAACTCACATAGAAAATAGTTTCACTTCTTTTCCAAATCAATCAAGCTTCATAGATATGCATTACTACCAACTAATTTAAAATTGCGTTACAATCTAGTTTGTTAGAGAAAACAACTTACTAAATCAAGTTCAAGATAGATGTTTCCACGTAAAGAGTTGCAAAGCAACGAACGTCAATAGTTTTCTTTTTCTTTCGACATGCATGTCTCCGTCTTATGCTTTTAGATGGTGCTAATAAAATTAAAAAAACAAAAAACAAAAGCGTTTTTCAAATAAGTTGAGGTTATTTGGTTCAATAACTAAAAACTGATTTTGAAACCTATAAAAGGAGAAATAGTACAATTTAGAGCTATTATTGAAGATGGTATCTGGAAGCCAACAAGGTCATTATTAAACATATTTTTGACAAATGAAGATCATAAATATGAAGAATTTTTGTTAATTTGAGAAGATGCACTCATATAAATTGAGTTTCTTATCCTGGCATATTCAAGCCATGTACCATATGAAAAAATTTGGAGAAATTTATTTAGTTTCACCGATGTATATAAAAAAAAATACAATTTAAAAAAGTTCACAGTAATCTCAAATCCATTTAATGTATTTCTATCATTTCCTTTCTTATCTTTTTCTTTAAAACAAAATTCTTGTTGATCTTGAAAACCTAAATTGTTCTTTTCCACAACCAGAAGAAAAGCAAAAGGTTTCCTCATGCTCAAAACTGAAAATAAGCAAAAGATAACGAAAGCAAATAAAGAATCCCAGAAAAAGGTCCTTTGCAGTGGCAAATAGGTCATTATCCCTTATTTAAATATAACAACGTCAACTTGTATTATACGGCAGAGAGAGATTAATTAATAGAGTAAACCCGCGAGGGGGGGGGGGGGGTGACTGATCAGGAAAGAAACTTACTGCCAAGAAAATGGCATAAAAGAGTTCATGAGAGTTGAGAGACACAAAAAAATAAAAAACCAGCAGAAACATACATACATTTAATATAATATAATGTTTTATATATAGTATAAAGCTTACGTTCCAAGTCTAAAGGGTCTTCACTTAGCCAGAAGTTGCATATGCTTATGTAAAAATTGACTCATATTTTGACAGGAATGTCAGATACAGTTTAGTGGGCACTCAACAACTCTGTTTGTCTTAGCATACAAGCATTTCCCTTATTCACTGAAGTTCTGATTTTCTATTTGTTTTATCCTCATATTATATACATTATATATCTGTACCCCTTCTTTCTTTTGCTTCACCTATACTCTTGTCTCTCTAAGTTATATGCTTTCAGTTTTGCTTTTGAACCAATTGACTAAGCATTTTTTTGTAATACCAAGAACTGAACTTTTTCTATTTGTCTTCATGCTTATTATAGAATAAGTTGTTGTTTTCTTCTAAAATCTATGTGGGTATTTTCCAAGATCAGTTCTTTACGAGTTTTTAAAGTTGTTTTGTTGAGTAAATTCCAAAAGGGACTCTTAATTTGAGGTGTTTTCTTTATTTGGCTTTAATGGATGTTTCTTGTGATCTTGAAGTGGATGTCAATGGTGAAGAAATCTTTATTGTTGATAAGGTAAATTTTCTTTCTTTTATTTTAGCTTTCTGGTTCTTCTCGTTTGTCTTTGTAAAATAAGAACAAGCTTTGCATTTGCTCTCCCTTTTTCTTTTCTTTTTTGTTTCTTTGTCCAAATTGTTATCTTCTCAATTATGTTATTCTGTTTTTTAGTTCTAATTCTCAGTTCTTGCCTTGTTTTCTCTATTTTCTCCACACAAAAAATTCTGTGTGCAAAATTGTAAACCCCCCCATGGCCCCATAACTGGTGTTGTGTTTGACTTGGCTTCATTTCTATCCATTTTCTGCTATTGTTAAGTTCAGAGATAGATTCTTCTTCATGTTTATTTGTTGTCTTTTAACTCTTTCTACATTATTGTCTTTAATTTTTCCTAATCATGTTTAACCAAAAATTAAATTCTGTACCTATATTACTGATAAGTGGGGCTAAGTTTGTATTACTCCAACTTACTTCTTTTTCTCCAATGTGACTTGTAAGCTCACCGCCCTTTGTTTTTGTATGTTTCCTCTCATTTATTATTGATATATTATGGGGTTTAAATGTTCTTGCCCCTTTTAAATTTGGTTCTTTCACATCTTTTTAGAGTGTGACCAAAAAGGTTGCTCTCATTTCCACTCATTACTGTGCTTTCCCTACTTTGGCTGGTACATCACAGACTTTTTTCTTCAATTCCCCTCCCAAATTTAATTCAGTATAACGACCTGTCATCATTCTTTTTGGAAATTCTTTAGATTATTCCATTAAATTTCTGCTTTTGTGTGGTTTAATTTAATGCCCTTGATAAGGTTCTTATATCCTGAAATTAGAAAGTGATTGCTGTTACAAGGTAAGATAAGTCTCTAATATGGTCCCTAAATACCTATTATACATTCTTGTTTTGTTATCTGATTGTGTTTTGTTATAAATTTGTGCAGAATGTTATATGTTCTTATTCAGGAAGAATAAATAAATTGTTTGGGAAAAGGAAACGAGGGACGAAATATTTAAAGGTGATATTTCATGATTTCCCTGGTGGAGCTGAGAGCTTTGAGCTCATTACAAGATTCTGTTACAACAAAGGGAAGATTGAGATAAACCACATTAATGTTTCAACTCTATATTGTGCTGCCTGTTATATGGAAATGGAGAAATCTGTATCCGGAAACCAAAATCTATTCGAGCTAACTGAGAATTTGCTTGCGGATATTAGGTATTGGACTTGGTCTGAACTTCTTGATGCCCTAAAACAATGTCAAAATTTGATACCTGTGGCAAGTTCTTCAGGTGTAATTGATAAGTACCTCGATTCTCTTATCGGGAGAGTTGCATCTTCCTGTGAAACCAGTCCTTGTCCGTCGACTTCTTCTGCTGACAGTTCTGGATTTCGGTTGTCTTGTGATTCAAAAAGTACAGAGAGCTTTAAAAATAGCACATTTCGGGCTACATGGTGGTTTGAGGATCTAGCTGCTTTCGAGCCCTTTTTGATCGATATTTTGGTAAAGCAAATGGTATCCAGAAATCTTGATCATGGTATTCTTAGTAAGTTCCTGTTCTATTACCAAAAATCAAGATTTGCATCGGCCAAAACGATGGATGAGAAATGCAAGACGATGGAGACAGTTATCGAGATGCTTTATTTGCTAGATTTGAGCTGCATTTCCTTCAAAACCTTATTTGGAATGCTTCGAATTACTCTGAATTTGAAGATAAGCAAGTGCTCGAGGAACAAGTTAGAGAGCATGATTGGTTCCCTGTTGGATCAAGCGACTTTGGATAACCTGCTGCTCCCTTCACCGGTTGGATCAAGTTATTTATATGATGTGAATTTAGTTCTCAGGTTGTTGAAATCATTTATTAGCAAAGGGGCATGTTGTGTTCCGTTAACTCGATTGAGGAAAGTTGCTAGCTTGATCGACTTGTACATAGCAGAAGTCGCTCCTGATCCATGTCTAAAACCTTCCAAGTTCCTTGCCCTGGTCAAATCGCTGCCTGAATCTGCTAGGGACTCATATGATGCAATCTACCACGCCACAGTTATGTATTTTGAGGTATGCTTAAAGAACAATAGTTAAACTGCAGTATGGTCTTCAACTTTTTACTTGCTTCTTTGTATTATGATGCTTATTTAAACTGATACAAACACATATATTCACTATTAGTTCATGTTCAAGAATGTGGCGAATTGCTTAGGCATTGTTCCTAAATTTAGCTAGTTGGTCTAACGTTGATAATCGACGAAAAATTGCAGGTACATTCGGGGTTATGTGAAGAGGAAAAGATGAAAATATGTAGTGGACTGAACTATGAGAAGTTGTCATCAGAGGCTTGTAACCACTTAGCTCAGAACAAGAAATTCCCTTCAAAATCTGCTGGACAAGCTCTCATTACTCAGCAAGTGAAGCTCAAAAGCTTACTTCAAGAAACCAATCAAGCCAGTCCTTACGTCGATTCACATTGTAGTTTCGCGGAAGCAAAAAATACGGGTAAGGAAGATCAGCAGATCGTCCTATACGCAGGAAAGCTGGATCTTTCGACTGAGAATGAGAAACTTAAAGTACATTTACAAGGTATGCAATGTAGAGTGCTAGAATTGGAAAAAGTTTGCAGGAAAATGCAAAATCAGATGGCAAAGATGTTGAAATCAAGAGTATCAAGCCATAACAATGCAAGATCTTTACCTAGGCTATGTTCTTGATTGAGATAATAAATCCAATCATTCTTATTTTACTTTTATTAATATTATTATTACTTCTTTTTTGAATGTGTATGTAAATAGCAAGTGAAAATATTAGTGCTTTGTTTGAATAGCAAGAGTACTTTTAGCCCACCACTTACTTTTTCTGGCTGTCAATAGTAAGGGTGATTGGGACTAATCCATTGTTTTACAGAGTATAAAATTTTGGCTGTATATAAACAGAAACTGGAAAAAAACAGTATGGTAGACATGCAGAAACTGTTTGAGCATATAGGAATAAAAAGGAAGAACAATTGAAACGCTGAATTATTATTTTGGCAGAAAAAGAACTGATCATTCCCTGATATTTGTGCAAGAAGGGATGATAAGGTAAAGTCACTTTCTATATCATTCTCATATTGAGACAATGGCATGATACTAGTTGGGAAATTGTCAGCAAGAAGTAAAGAGAATCTCCTAAAGCTGAGAAGTTTCAATCAAAGATCTGAATTGTCCATTGATATTCTTCCCACATTGCAACCCCACTGCGTCTTGTGGAGGACACAGTGAGGCAAGTAAATATGAAAAAAGGGCAAAGAAAATAAAAATTAAAAAAAAAAAAAGCAATACTTTTGTCAACAGATTGTGAAAAGTAAATCGTAGATCTTTGTCTGATAGTATAGTTGATGTATATCTTTGGTGAGTGCACTGTCTTTTCAACATACACATCTTGGCAACTTGCTCACTCGGACGCTCAAGAAATTTGTTGGACAGGCTGATTCATATTCTTACAAATTACAACCAAGACGGTTTTCTATTCGTGAAGCTGAAGCAATTTGTTTAGCCTTACAACCGTCCCAAGGTATCGCTTTTAATACATCAGTGGGACAGGCTCAGACACATACATATATCATAAATCTTGACTGAATGTGACATTAGGTCTATAAGTAAGTCATATTGATCGGCAAGACGCAGCTGAATTGATCAGCTCATCAATAATTACCCGGATTGCACCTTGTTGCCTCCAAGTTTTTGACCGTCTAAATATTATAAATTGAATGTTCAATCCAAAACTTTACAGTGGTAATGAATGAAGAGTAGCCCGATGCACTAAGCTCCCGCTATGTGCGGGATTCAGGAAAGGGCCGGACCACAAGGGTCTATTGTACGCAGTCTTACCCTATATTTTTGCAAGAGGTTGTTTCGAGGGATTGAACCCGTGACCTCTTGGTCACATGTAGGGGTGGCAAAAGGGCGGGTCGGGTCGGATATGGGACGGGTCAAAAAACGGATAATTTTTTTTTTTAAAAAAAGGATAAATTATTCGCTCTGACTCATATTTAATACGGATAAAAACCGGGTTAACCGGCGGATAATATGGGTAACTATATTATCCATGGCTTTACGAATATGATCACTTCCTAGTCTTCCAAACTTGAGGAACCCCCAATTTCAGGTTTTGCAAATGTAAAAGTTTCTAAATAGATAATATAATTCTTATCTATATTTGACTCGTTCTTAAAAAGTTTATTATTCAATCAGTTTTTTAATAAATAATATGGGTGGTTAATTATTTTAGTTTAATCATTTTGATACCCTATTCATATGACAATAATTTTACCAGTGATAATGCTCTCCTTCATACAGTGGTAATGAATGCTGTAGTTAATAATTTTGTAACTCTCTTATTTGTTTACATCTTTATACCGGTTAAGAGATACGCTATTATTTATAACTCAACACATGTCCAGGAACTTAGAATCTTACAGGTACGTAGTTACAATGAAGTCAACTTGGTAGTTGACATGCAGAATATTAAAGGAACAATATTGTTAATAATTGGCATAGGTGAAACCATATAAAATCTCTGTTAATATATTTATGAAGCAGATAAGACGAGTAACTTAGGGAATACATAGGGTTGTGTGAAACGTAGCTTGACCAATTGAGGCGAATATTCTTACCGATAATTGTAATTTCATAAAACATTATTCCCTACAGAACCGACCAACAGGGCTAGGCGTCAAAAAGCCGTTACTAACCAGTAGCCAAACTGTCCTTAAACCTCTTTTTAAATGACTTACCTCGGGAGATGGGCCTCACATCTAATTTAGAATCCGTTTAGATTAGCTTATTTTAAGTGTTTTTAAGTCAAAAAAATATTTAAGTTATTTTGTAGTGTTTGGATAGAATAAAAAAATGCTTTAAAACATTTGTTTTTAAGCTAAAATGACAAAACAAGCCAAAAGCGAAAAATCAAAAACTTGAATTCTAAGTTATGACTTAAAAACTATTTTGGCTTAAAAGTCTTTCAAAATAAGCCGTTCCAAACAGGCTCTTAATCTAGAAAAAAAAACTTAATCACCTCAATGCATTATTTTAAAATTTTGATCCCCACTTACACGTTTCAATCTTTTTGAAGTAATTTTTTTTGTTGTTTAAACAGAGAAATATTAACAATAGACATGCAATGTATGAGATGAAAATTTTGGTGTACGAATATAATAAGAACCTTTCACAGTTTCTTGTGCAACTTTTGTAATCTCATTCTGTACTTATTTCACGAGAAAAAGCTGCAGTAAAAGAATTAGTAAATTCACGGCTCAATACAATATTGTAATTAAGGCCTGATAAGATATGTTTCATTTGTTTTAATGATTTGACAAACTTCAAGAGAGAATTAGATAAGAAACCTGAAACAATTAGTTCCTTTGCGTTAAGAGTAACTAGTCAGATGTATGGTCAACTCTCAATGAAATCAGTTAAGGGAACAGCAGAGGGAACATATAGAGATCAGTTCATCCGGTCACAGTACAGTTCAACCACTTACATCTATTAAAGTCGTTGCACTGCACACGCAACAGTGCAGGAGTCACTTTATGGAGCATGCCTTGTACCGAATATTTGCTTATATCATCCCAATTATCTCACACACATATTATCAACATAAAGGTAAGGGATTTCATTTCCTAACAC
Organism: Nicotiana tomentosiformis; assembly: GCF_000390325.3. Lineage (NCBI taxonomy): Eukaryota > Viridiplantae > Streptophyta > Magnoliopsida > Solanales > Solanaceae > Nicotiana > Nicotiana tomentosiformis. The sequence goes on from NC_090818.1 coordinate 19,049,139, forward strand.
TTGCAAAACCTAAAATTGATTTTCTCTCTCAAGTGCTAGCCACCATCTCTCTCAAGAACAAAGCAGCTGCAACCTCAAGGACCAGATCCAAAGATTGAAGATATCTTAAGTCCTTAGGTATGTTGAGTCTTTGTTATTTGTTCTTCATTTGTAATCCTACACTACTTTCAAGAAGTGTCTTTGTAGGACAAATTTAAACCACTGTTTGGTTTAGTTTCTTGACTAGAGTTAATCAAGATTTGTTGCTTTGTAATAGAGTTATTACAAAGAGGCTTGAAATATAGTTATTGCAAGTAGGTGGAGGATTAAGAGTTTAATTCATATGTTACAATAGGTTGTAATCTAAAGTTGTTCGGTTAGTGAAATTAAAATCCTACGAGTGTAGGTCGTGGTTTTTAATCCCGTGAGCTGGAAGTTTTTCACGTAAAATATTATTGTGTTATTTACTTACTACTGTGTGTGTGAGTTCTGTGGGAACTGATAGAGAACCAGGTTCTCTATATAGTATGGTGGACTCTTAGTTTGCATCAATTGGTATCAGAGCGGGTTCTTTCTATAAGACTAATACCTAGAAAGGATCTATATGGCTGCTCCACCAAATTTTGAAGAAGGTCAATCAACCTACATACCGCCAAGATTTCAGAAAATGGTTCGTAGAAATGGAGGCATACCCAAGAAGGGCAACTCTTGTAGAAACACTAAAGGATACGATTGCTGTCACAAGTGCGAAAAGCCAGTGTATTTCATCAAAGATTATCCTCTTCACAAGAAGGACCATTACAAACACAATGTTGACAAGATGGTTAAGAGGAACCCTATCCCCGATAGAAAGTTCAAGAGAAGAGATGTCGCTGATAATATTGTAAAGCAAGCTCTGGCTGCCTGGGGAGATTCTCTAGTGAATCTGAGGGTGATGCTGAACAGGCAGAAACCTCCATGATGACTGTTGAAAGCAAAGCTGCAAAATATGATTTCATATGTGCATTGATGGTAAAATCTGATGAGGATGAAGAAGATGATGACAATGAAGTAAGCTTTCTGGACGTTCAAAGAAATTTGAAATCTTATTCTACAAAGAAGCTGGTATCTTTGGCTAATGTTTTAATTGATGCTTACCATAACCTCATTAGTGATAAAAATATTTTAACCGAGTTAGAATAAGAGAGAGATGATCTGGTGGTTGTAGTTGTAGATTTGAAAGAAATAATGGAGGAAACAAAGAAATAAAATATCCTCTTAAAACTTCAATGGAAAAATGCATGAACTCCTGTAAAGGAAAGGAAGTGGCAAGCGAGGCACACCTTAAGCTTGAAAATGAACTTAGAAATATAAAATTAAGTCTTGCTGCTGAACTTGAAAAGAATAAACAATTCAGGAAAATTTAAACAAGGTTAAAAATGGTCTAGATAAATCTCTGAAGTGGACCTCGTCCTCTGATACAATCACTTCTATGTATAGAAGTAATGGAGGAAACATGCAAGGAATCAGGTTCCACAGGTTCCACAAGAAGAAAGCCCCTCTAACCCACATAAAAAGTAAGTTATTATGCCTGATAACTGGCTTTGTACTCACTGTGGTAAGTCTGGTCATTACAAAGATTCATGTAAAGCAAAGTTTCAGTCCCAACAGAAAAATAAAGTTTTTGTCAAAAACGTTTCTACTACTAAGGAACCTGATTCTCTGAAAAAGAAATGTGTGATGCCTGCATGGACAAAAAGAAATTTGATTCACCTTATCCCTCATTACAAGGGACCCAAACTTATTTGGGTTCCTAAGACTAATCTCGAATTCCCTTGTGCAGGCAGTAGTGAATGGAAGCAGTCAAAAATAGTACATGCATAGTGGCTGCTCTAAACACATGACTGGAAGAATGGATGATTTCTTTTCACTTAAGGCCCTGCAAGGTGGGAGTGTATCCTTTGAAAATGAGAAAAAAGGAATACGTTCTGGGAATTGGAAATATTGGGAACACTCTCTCACTCAATTAAGAATGTGTATTATATGAATGGCTTGAAGTATAGCCTGCTGAGTTTCTCTCAAATCTGCGACAAAGGAAACAAAGTGGAGTTCCTGCCAAAGTCTTACATTGTCACCAATCTTATAACTAGTGAAGTGGTTCTAATTGCAAAAGGTTCAAAAACATTTATGTTGCAGATTTTGAATCTCTGATGGTGGTGATCTTACATGTTTGAGTACCGCTGATGATAATATTGAACTATGGCATAGAAGATTGGGACATGCAAGCTTCACTATAGAGTACAAGCTGATCAAGAAGGACCTGATTCGTGGGTTACCGAAGTCAAAGTTCAAAAATCACAAGGTGTGTGATTCATGTGTGAAAAGGAAGTAAGTCAAGTCCTCGTTCGAGCCAAAGAAGGAAGTGAGCACCTCAAGGCCACTAGATCTTCTTCATATGGATTTGTGTGGACCTATGAGGATGCCTGATAGAGAAGAAAAAAAGTACATCTTTGTTATTGTTGATGACTATTCAAGAATCACATGATAAGTATGATCAAGATGGAGATTATTCAAAGGTCCCTAGAGAGGTTATTGATATGGAAAATGAGAAGGCTGCTCTAATGAGTCAAGTCAAGGAATCCAATGAAGAAAATGCAGCAGAACTTTCAGTTGATTTGGAGGAACCTGGTCCTTCCATCATAGCAACTGAAGCTTACAATAGAGTTGTTGATACTGTGTCAAGCACTCCTGATGCAGATCAAAGAAGTTATTTTCACACTTTCATAGATGGCAATGATGGGTCTCACATGGCGGAACCTGGTCCCTCACATCCTAAAACCCATGCGTCTAACTGGAAGCACAAATGCTCACATCCTTTCCAAAACGTAATCACTCCTCTGGATTCAAGGATTCAGATTAGATCCAAGGCAAGAAACATGTTTGCTTTCTCAACTTTATTGTCTCAAATTGAGTAAAAAAAATATCAAGAAAGCATTGAAAGATGCTGACTGGATTGCTTCCATGCAAGAAGATCTCCATCAATTTGAGAGGAACAACGCATGGCACCTGGTTCTTCGACCCTCAGATAGAGCTATTATTGGAACTAGGTAGGTATTTAGAAACAAGCTTGATAAATTTGGCAAGTGGAAGGTGACACTAGTTATTTGAAGATAGTGGGGTAGAATTTGTGATTGAGAGCCTGTGCTCGAGGATATTCTTGGGGTACCTGCTGAAGGGCTCTCAACTGTGGAAGGAGCATGTTCCCCAGGTTTTAGGAAGCCTATTCTCAAGCCTCAAGTTGTTCAACAAGGGGAACGAGTGCATAAGAAGGCATTGCTACCAAGAGCTGAAAGGCAATCAATTACCTCTATAGCGTACCTGGTTCTTTTGGAGGCACTAGACAGCTACACTGCCATCAATCTGCCTGGGATTTTGGTTAAACACATGAAGAAAGTGGCAGACTTCGAGGATGAAAATCATGGGTTGCCATATATGTTCCTGCTCACAAAAGTCTTTGAACAATTTGAGGTCCCCTTGGGGAGAGAGCAGTTGTGGGAACTCGTAAACAAATATTTTCAATGAACACCTTGGAGGAATATAAATATGTTGACAAAAAGAGGGGATAGGCAGCAGTTCCACAATTTCTCAGCTTATTGATGCCCAAAGTGCTGCAAACGAGGAAATTGGGCAATTGAAGGTGCAAAATGTTATTCTTGAGTCTAAGCTCAATCAGGCCAGCAAGGAACCTGGTTCCCGCAATGCTTAAGGAAAAGATATTGCCCGCCTAAAAACTGTAAATGTGGAGTTGAGTAACTAAGTGGAGAACCTGAAAGAGCAGTTGATCAACAATCAAAGGGATGTTATTGCTTGCATGGACAACCTCCTCAAAGCCCTTGCTTCCTAGTCCTTCCATTCTCCATCCAATGTCTGATAATTGGGGATTTTGATTACTTATTAGTGCCTTTTTAGCTTTTTTTTAAGTCTAAAAGCGTTTAAGTGTGTTCCCAAAACTGATGAAATATGCATAATTTGCAGGAATGTTGGATGTCGGACTCGCGAAATGAAATCCGACTCAAAAAGGAGTAATCAAAACACAAAAAAACAAAAGGCACAATAGCTTGCAAAAGTGCGGACCGTAGAATTCCATCTGCGGCCGCAAACAATAAAGTAAATCCCAATAGGGTTTCCTAGCAAACTGCGGACCGCACAGGAATTGTGCGGCCGCAAATGAAGAACTGGAGATGAACTTCATACGGTGTGCAAATTTCCAAAGTCCAAGTTCCTCAAGAATGCGGACCGCACAAGAATTGTGCGGCCGTAGAAGGAGTGCCTTGCGGCCGCAAAAGTAAAGATGTGGACCGTAGAAGACCAGGTTGCGGCCGCAATGATAAATCGGCGGACCGCAGAAATAATGCCTCACGGCCGCAGTGGAGAATTGTGCGGCTGTATAATCCCATATCCTGCAAAGATGAAGACTTTTGCGGACCGCACATGGAATTGTGCGGCCGCAGAACCTCCCGAAGAGTATTTTTGTTTGAAATTTTCAGCCTTGTATAAATAGACGAGTTTCACAAAATTAGTTAACTTTTGATATAAGCAAGTCTTGTAGCCGTTTTTCTTTGCTTCTTTTACTATTTTTCTATATTTTGGGATATTTTAACATAGATTTTATCATTTTGACTTTCCAATATGAGTTTAATTAGTATTTCTTCTTCTATTTCTTCACTTTCAAGCATGAGTAGCTAGATTTTTACTAGGGTTGTGTCCCAACCCTAGTGTGTAAACCTTATGGGTATCTAATTTAGTGTTTGTTTATGATTGGGTGTTTATTATTTAGCCTTGTTCATGCTTAATTTATGAAATTAATGGTTGCAAACATTAGTTCATGCCTAATTGACTTAGTCTCTACTTGAGAAAAAGAGACTTAGTCTAGGAAAACATGGCTAACAAGAAATTGGGTCAATCGAGAGATTGATCAACCCAATTAAAGTGTTCAACCTAGAGATAGTAATAACCCGACTTGAGCTCTTCTCAACCATTTTGTGTGATACTCATTTGAACTTGAGAAAGCCAAATTGGAAAAAACTACTCCTTGACCGAGAGGTAATGCGTGGATTATTGAGAGTTGATAGCTATAATACACCCCGATCAACAAAACAAGCATTAAGGTTTATATCCCATTAGGCGAACACCTAGGCGATGGTCATAACCCTAGAATTTTTACAAACTTGAAAAATAATAAAAATAATTATCTTAGTTTTATTTCTTAACTTTGCATCTTAGTTTTAAAAATAGAAATAGAAACAAAACCAATTTGTGGAAGTGTAAATTAAGATAGTTCAAATTCACGTACTAGAATATATACTCCTAACTCCCATATAAACTCCCTGTGGATTCGATCCCGACTCGTTGTTGGGTTACTATTATTGCAATCGACCATTTCATATCCTTATTTTGAGGTGTGATTTGGACGAGATCAATTTTTGGCGCCGTTGCTAGGGAGTTAAAAATGGTGTTAGCTATATATTTGAGTGTGTATTTAGAATATCTTATTTTCCTTCCGTATTACTAACGTGTTAAGAAATTGTAGGTGCAATCATGGCAAACAATGAGCTTGGAAACATTGCTTTGGGAGATGGGGACGTTGAGGATGATCAAATGGATGAGGTTCCTCTTAAACCTCAAGCCAATAGACGAGGTCGAGTGCCTCAGGACAATGTGCCCGCTCCACTCCCACCTCCACCATGAGCGGATCCACACCGGGTGTTGACGAATGAAGGATATGCAAGTGAAATAGTTCACCCCCATATTAGGGCTGGCAACTTTCAAATCACGAACGTGATGCTCACCTTGCTTGAGCAATGAGGGTTCTTCACCGGTGCTCCAAGTCAAAATGCATATAAACATTTGAAGGGGTTCGTGGATACGTGTTGGGGGAGTAAATAAACAAATGTCTCCGAGGATACTTTTAGGTTAAGGCTTTTTCCCTTCTCTCTATGGGGGATAGCCTTAAATTGGTTAGAACATTTGCCAAACCATTCCATTCATACTTGGGATGAATTGCTGGAGAAATTTATTTCTAAGTACTTCTCTCCTGGGCACATATCTATACTTCAGGATGAAATTCTAGCATTCAAGCAAGATTCTAATGAACTGCTACACGAGATATGGGAACGGTATAAAATAATGGTGAAAGAGTGTCCCAACAACGATATGATGGAAAACATGATTCAACAAAATTTCTATAGGGGGATCAATACAACCAACAAATATATAGTGAATCAACTTGTCGGTGGGAACTTCATGACTACGCCTTATGCGGAGGCGTGTGATATTTTGGATAAGATGGCAGATACCTCATCGGCGTGGCAATCCCCGACTAATATTCCACAAGGTGATCCCAATGTGATTCACTTTCACAAAGAGTTGCATGACCATGGGCAAGCCATAGCCGAATTGACCACCACCATGAACCAATTGGCAAAGGCTAAACTTCAACAAGTGCAAAACCCGAGGCAAGTAAATGTAATTGTAATGACCCGACCGGTCGTTTTGAGTATTTACACTCCTTTAAACTATTTAAAGTCTTGAATAACTTTCTACGAGGTATTATGATTTGTGTGAATTGTCGGTTTTTGTTTTAAGGTATTTTGGAGTTAGCTTGGAAGAATGAATTTCATGTTGGAAGCTTAAGTTGAAATAGTTGACCGGATATTGACTTATATATAAAAGACCCAGGAATAGAGTTTTGATGATTCCAATAGCTCCGTATGGTGATTTTGGACTTAGGAGCATGTCCGAAAAATTATTTGAAGGTCGGTAGAGGAATTAGGCCTGAAATGGCGAAAGTTGAATTTTTGGGAAGTTTGACCAGGGTGTTGACTTTTAGATATCGAAGTCAGAATTTAGTTCTGAAAATTTTTATAGATTCGTTATATCATTTATGAATTGTGTGCAAAATTTGAGGTCAATCGGAATTGATTTGTTACGTTTCGGCGCAAAATATAGAAGTTGGAAGATTTGAAAACTCATAATTCGATTCGATGCGCGATTTGTAATTTCGGCGTTGTTTGGCATGGTTTGAAGCTTCAACTAAGTTTGTATTATGTTTTGGGACATATTGGTATATTTGGGTAAGGTCCCGAGGGCCTCGGGTGGATTTCGGAAGGTTAACGGAATGGATTTCGGACAAAAGGAGCTGCTGGAATTTTTCTGCTGCAGAAGCTATTTTGGATAACTGGTGCAATCACAGAGATGATTTTGGAAGCTTATATCTCAAAATCTATAAGGAATCTGAAAGGTTTCGAAACATAAAAGTTGTAGCCCTTTGATTCTAGTTTCCAGAAAGTTAAACCATTTATCATTTGGATATTTGTACAGAAAGTTATAGTCGATTAAATGAAAGCTGCCAGAAATTTCTAATGCGTGGAGCCGATTTGGAAGCTTATATCTCGAAATCTATAAAGAATATAAAAATTATCAAAACATAAAAGTTGTAGACCTTGATTCTAGTTTCCATAAAGTTAAACCATTAATAATTTGTACATTTGTAAAGCAGTTTCGCCAGAAATTTTTGATGCGTGAAGCCGATTTTGGAAGCTTATATCTCGAAATCTATAAGGAATCGGAACCTTATCAAAACAATAAAATTGTAGCACTTTGATTCTAGTTTCTATAAAGTTAAATAATTCATCATTTGGACATTTGTACAAAAAGTTATGGTCGACTGAATGAAGGCTGGTAAAGAAGTTTCGCCAGAAATTTCTCTTTCGCCAGAAATTTCTGATACATGGAGCTGATTTTAAAAGCTTATATCTCAAAATCTATAAGAAATCTAAAAATTATCAAAACATGAAAATTGTAGCCCTTTGATTCTAGTTTCCAGAAAGTTAAACCATTTATCATTTGGACAACTGTACAGAAAGTTATGATTGACTAAATGAAAGATGGTAGCAGTTTATATTTGCCCGAAAATCAGGCAAAGTCGCATTTCACACATGCAACTTGCATGGGCAGAATGCTTAAAAACGGGAGTTAGCCATTTTTACTCATTTTTGAGTTTTGAGTCTCGGATTTGGGTGATTCCAAAGGGATTTTTCACGACTTCAACTTGGGTAATGTCCCATATCCAAAAGTGATTATATTTCATAAATCCATGGTTATATTCATCATTTATTTCGGATTTAAATGGAAGAAATTAAGATTTTTGCAAAACTTTTCAAGAATGAAAATTTTAGATTTGGAGGTCGAGTTGTTATCGGAATTTGATAAAATTGATATGAGTGGACTCGTAATTGAATGGGTTGTCGGATTTTGTATGTTTCATCAGATTCCGAGACGTGAGCCCCACAAGCAATTTTTGAGTTAAATTTCGGAGTTTTGTGAAAAAATTACATTTTCTTATGGAATTAATACTAATAAATTTTATTGACTTAATCAAATTATTTGTGGTTAGATTCGAGGCGTTTGGAGGCAAATTCACGAGGCAAAGGCTTAGCGGAATAAGAATTTCACTGTTTGAGGTATGTAACAGTTTTAAATATGGTCCTGAGGGTATGAAACTACAGATTATTGTATTATGTGAGTATTTTGGAGGTGACGCACATGCTAGGTGACGGGCGTGTGGGCGTGCACCGTGAGAATTGGGACTTGGTCTATTCCGTGAAACTAGAAAGTTGAATAAGATTGTCGTTAGCTATGTGCCATTTCTGTGCTATAAATATTTGACAGTGAAGCATGCTTAGGCTATGTGTTGGTGTTGTAAAGACCACAGAGGTCTTGTATATGTTGAATTATCTGCTAAATTATTGTTTTGTACTCAGTCACATTTTACTTGTTTATTTTATCTCAGTCTCTATTGTTCATTATTGATGCATCATATTATTGTTATTTGGGGTGAGTATCATGACTATTGAGAGCCCGAGAGATTTATGACTGAGTGAGGTCGAAGGCCTGAGTATTTGTGCAGATCCTTTTATTATACTATTGCACGTGAGTTATCCGTGCAGCACGTGAGTTGTCCGTGCGGATCCGGATATTTATACTATGGCACATGAGTTATCCGTGCAGCACGTGAGTTGTCCGTGCGGATCCTTTTATTATACTATAGCACGTGAGTTGTTCGTACACTACGTGAGTTGTCCATGCGGATCCAGATATTTATACTATGGCACGTGAGTTGTCCGTGCAGATTATAGCGCTTTGGTTGTAGGGGGCCCTCCGGAGTCTGTACACCCCCAGTGAGTGCGTGTAACCATTGAGTGTGAGTGCTGAGGGTTGAAAGCCGAGTGGTTGAGCTATTGTGACGAGTTGAGTAACCGTTGCCCTGAGAGGCTGTACTTGTTTTTCATTTATTGTTGCACTTAGTTGCTATCTGTCATTGTTGTGAAATTCTCTGAAAGATTTTATATTCGGATTACATGAACTTAAACTGTATAAAACTGATTTGACTTAAACTGATGGAATTGATAGCATGTCTACTCTCTATTGGAATTACTGAAAATGAACTGTAACTATGTAGCTCATCACTATCTGCAGTTCCTTATTTATTATTGTTACTTGCTAAGTTGGTTGTACTCATACTACACCCTGCACTTCGTGTGCAGATCCAGGTATTCCCGGATATAGCGGGTGTTGATTATTTCGCACAGTTGATTTTTCGAAGATTCTAAGGTAGCTGCCGTATTTCGCAAACCTTGCCTCTCCTTCCCTATCTCCTTATTTATTGTATTTGGTCTCAAACTATTATGGACTGTATTTTCCAAACTTGTATTCATATTAGATGCTAATGTACTCAGTGACACCAGGTTTTAGGAGTGTTTGTATCGGTATTTGCGAGATTTGTGGATTGCGTTTAAATATTATATTTTCAAACTTAAAAGAAATTGTAGTTTATTGAGATTGTCGTCTTGCCTAGTATCGAGATAGGCGCCATCACGACAGGTTAGAATTTTGGGTCGTGACAAGTTAGTATTAGAGCCTAGGTTACATAGGTCTCACGAGTCATGAGCAAGTCTAGAGAGTCTTGAGGATCAGTACGGAGACGTCTGTACTTATCTTCGAGAGGCTACAAGGTTGTTTGGAGCACTTCCCTTATTGATTTCCTCATCGTGTGATTTGATTCTATTGAGGCTTGTACCTTTATTTCCTTCCCACTCAATCTTATGCGACGCGAAGTGCTTGTTATCAATTGGGCGTCGAGGAGTTGTAGTGGTATATCAAACGTGGTGCGGGATGTTTTTCCCTGCGTGTTTGGGCAAGCTATTATCGTCACCTTGCAGAAGAATATTTTTATTCCAGCTCAGTATCTGTATTTTCTATGATTTTGAGACTGTGCACGGGTTGCTACGATGGCTATACGTTGTTATCGCACAATATTGGTATAATTGTAAGGTGCTCGTTATGTGTTGAGGCAGTGAATGGCTCGAAGAGAGGATTTCTCAGTGTATGATTAAGGGGTTCAGCAATTAATTCCAGTGGAGGAAAGGCAATCGGACTATAGATGTCCAAGTTTGGTTGTTAAAGTAACAAGACTTGGTATTTGCGAGCATGGTCGAATTTTCATTGTGATGCGGTGTCGTCGTCCTTGTTTGAACGCATTATGTTCCGCTAGTATTACGGTCTTCTTGGATTTTGCCTTCGGGGCAGGGTGTTATGAAATGGTGCATGAGGGGCTGTTGCCAGAGATAGCTGTGTGCAGCGGTTCAAAATCGAATGGGTATTTTGTAATGTTGATGGTTCGAGAAAGATGATTTTCGAAGAGGCTTAGAGTCGGTAACAATTTATTGGTTCAGGTGCTACAGAGGTGCATTTTGATTTGATGCAATAGTTGGGCAGCAGAGTATGATAGAAGACATGACAAGAAGTGTTTCGCTGTGGTTGAAGTACTAGCAGGTCAAGTAGGAGAAGTAGAGGTTGAGAAGTTGCTTAAAGGAGATTGTTTAACCGAAGTAAGAGTGGCAGATTAGCATATGGATTTTGTGGTAGGGTAGTCGCGCGCCTTGAGAAAGTGTAGAACGGTTTGGAATCACAACAAAATGTGATTTTGCCTATGGGCTTTATTTGGAGTGATGGTTACTGTACGAAGAAAGATTGAATATGGCAGAAAGGAGTTTGTTTGAAATGAAGAGGGATGTGAAGATCTGATTATCGTTTCAAGCATAATATGACTTGAGTTCGGAAGGTATTATTGAACTTTCGTTGATCTCAATAGGGAAAGTGCAGACTTATACAAATGGTGGGCGAGCATGAGCTCAGGAGAATTTACTGATTACGTGGTCGTTGAATCCAGTGCAGCGTCGTTGGAAGATGTCAGTAAGAAATTCCATAGGTGAGTTATCTCTTGTGAGAAGTTAACGGTGGCGCGATGTTGATGAAGCTTCTGCGAGGATATTACTTGCTACCCGGTAAGAGGTCGAGTGTGTGACTGTGGCTGATGATTTAGAATGTTCATGAAAAGCTTAACAAAAGACTTTGATAAGTCTAGCGGGTTAACGGTGTGAGATCATGGTAATTGAGAAGGAGAAAACCTTACGGGTTCTAAGTTTATATAATTGCAGCTTAAAGCTAAGTGGGGGAGCCTACTATTGACAATTTGATTTCATGGTTATGTGTTAAATTTTAGTTTTGGTTGGAAACATACTTGTGGATCAGTTATGACTTGCAGAGATGGAGATTGAGGATGACTCGAGTAAGGAAATTTCTGAATATGGGTTATATGGCACTTTATAGGAATACGGAAATCATGGAATGATTAAATTGTTATTTTGAAGAACGTAGTGCGCACGAAGTATGAATTTGATTGGTGGTGTTAAGGCATGGTTACTTTTTTGGGGGTTGTTGTGCTAATGAGGCTTGTGCCTTTCGGCCCGTTTGGGCGGTGCAATTTAGATTTGAGCAAAATGGGTGACTCTCGAGAAAATTCTAATAGGTTTGAGAATTATATATAGCAATTGAGAATGTTTCGGGACTTGTGTATGGATAAAATCTGAGATTTGCATTTGAAGGTGTCGGGACTTGCGGTAATTTTGTATGACTATGGATTCTACATTTCAGTATAAGAAAGGAATGAGGAATAATTTTAAATTCACATAAAGTATTTCAAAGTGAGTGTTACGGTTATGGTATTTATAGGGTAATTATGATGTTGTGAGACTTTACAGAAAATTTGGTGGCAACATTCTTGGATTTGGTGACCTGCGTGGCTTGGTCGAGTTAGAGGGATTCAGTTCTGATAGCTTGGTTATGTGCAAATGGATTTTGAAGTGTTCTTAATGTTTTCTACCATGGGTGGAACCGGATGTATTCTACCGGTGTAGGAAACGTGTTGTGTATTATGAATTCATCCTGGAAGGAAGCAAGATGAAGATTACTGAATGACCGGGTATGTAATTTGCTTGTTACCCAAAGTTGATAATGAGATTCTCGTGCTTGTCACATGATGGCATGATAGATATGGTGTGTGGCGCGATATTAAGATTTACATGTACAAGGTGGAAGTTTATTCTTGAAAGGAAGATCACGAATTTTGGACAGAATGGTCAATTTCAGATAATTAGATGAATGTTATAACTGCTCGGTAATCCCTGAGAAGGGTGCGCATTTCAAAACGTGCATTGTATTTTGACTTACGAATGTTCATTGGTATTACAATACTCACCTGGTTGATAGACTGCTGATATGCAAATTATTGTTATGTGGCACGGAAGAATTATGAAAGTATTCCTTATGGAAAGATCGTGAATGGAAGATGTGTTAGTCATTCTAGTGCTGGAGTTGGGATCAGTTACGGTGATTCATGTGTTTGATGAATTTGGAGACTGGGAGTTCTCAGAAGTATATTGTTTCGGGTTGCGGCCTGTTTTTTTTATTTAAAGTCGGTGAAGGCGCTAGTTGTGTTAATTATTTATGATAGCTATGCGCTATAAGTGTGCATATATGTGATGTTTAAGCCAATGTGCGGGCATCGGGGCAAGTATTCATACTCAAAAGAATGTTTAGGCTATGATATGCCTAGATTTGACTATTAAGCGTAAAGTTATAATGTTTCTCGTATTCGTACCTTTGTTGAGATCTATCTGGGCTATATTTGAGGTTACAAAGAGGCTAATTCCCCTGAATACACGGGGTAGTTACTATTTCTGTGTTGACTTGCCGATTTGAAGTGTGATAGCAGACTTTGCACATGCTTACGGTATGGCGTGTTATTTATACTAGTCCAGTAGCATGAGAATCTTATTTCATTATCATATACATGTGTACTTGTTTAATTTCTCATGTATGATATGCTGGGACTGGAGGCCTGTGACCATGCCAGGTGATTTATATTATTAGCACGTGAGTTGTCCGTGCCGTGTGTGGGAATTCTATTTCTATGATAATTTATCTGATTTATTAATTTTCTTTCTCAACAATTGTGCATATGCGCCTACGGTTATCCTCTTCACGAAATTTGAGGAGTTGGTTGTAACATTGCGGTTGTGGTGGTGCTTGTTGAACTTGCAATACGGTTCTCTTTCTTGAGACATTTCCCATATTTGGGTACACTGATTGCGCAGTTGTGGCTTGAGTTATAATGTTATATTGATGTGGCATGTCTGTGGGATAGTTGTGTTTAATAATATAAGGTCATTGGACCTAGAATGGATACTATCAGGTTTGATTACGGTATATTCGGGAGGATAATATTGAAAGTCGGCTTAGAAAGTGATTATGGTTCTGGTTTGGGCGAGAGAGCTCCATGACTTGTTGCTCTGATAAGGGGTCATGAGATTTTTGCATGTTTCTTTTATTATCAGCAGTGTACGAAGGTTTTGGAACGAGGTTTGGCTTGATATGAGGTTTAATATGTGTACTTGGTTGGTTTGGAGTAATTATTGTGATCAGGAATGGTGCTGCGAGCGTGTAAGTTGTGTAGTACGCAATGTGATTATATCTGGGGTTATGGCTATGGCTTGATACAGCTGGTTCAGACTTATACGGTGTGTGAAATTTAGATCTTGGAAAGAATTCTGGGTATTAGAAATTAGGCTCCAAGTTTTAGGCTAAGGTTAAATTAATGATTTTCAGTTGTGTTATGTTGTGAGGCCTATATAGAATAGGGTGACGTGGGATCTCCCCCAGGTATGTGCATGGTAAGGAAGAATAGTGATTTAAAGGCTTAGGAACAACTCTTGGCACGCTCGAGGACGAACGTATGTTTAAGTGGGAGAGATTGTAACGACCCGACCATTCGTTTTGAGCATTTATGCTCTTTTCAACTATTTGAAGTCTTGAATAACTTCCTACGAGGTATTATGACTTGTGTGAATTTTCGGGTTTGGTTTTAAGGTATTTCGTAGTTAGCTTGGAAGAATGAATTTCATATTGGAAGCTTAAGTTGAAATAGTTGACCAGATATTGACTTATGTGTAAACGACCCCAAAATAAAGTTTTGATGATTTCAATAGTTCCGTATGGTAATTTTGGACTTAGGAGCGTGTCCGAAAAATTATTTAGAGGTCGGTAGAGGAATTAGGCTTAAAATGGCGAAAGTTGAATTTTTGAGAAGTTTGACCGGGGAGTTGACTTTTTGATATCAAAGTCGAAATTCAGTTCTGAAAATTTTCATAGATTCGTGTTGTCATTTATGACTTGTGTGCAAAATTTGAGGTCAACCGGAATTGATTTGATACATTTTGGCGTAAAATATAGAAGTTAGAAGATTTGAAAACTCATAATTCGATTAGATGTGCGATTCGTAATTTCGGCATTGTTTGACATGGATTGAAGCCTCAACTAAGTTCGTATTGTATTTTGGGACATGTTGGTATATTTGGTTAAGGTCCTGAGGGCCTCGGGTGGATTTCAGAAGGTTAACAGAATGGATTTCGGATAAAAGGAGTTGCTCTAATTTTTCTACTGCAGAAGCTGTTTTTGGACTACAACTGGTGCAATCGCACAGCTGATTTTGGAAGATTATATCTTGAAATCTATAAGGAATCTAAAAAGTTTCAAAACATGAAAGTTGTAGAACTTTGATTCTAGTTTCTCAAAATTTAAACCATTCATCATTTGGACATTTGTACAGAGAGTTATGGTTGATTGAATGAAGGCTGGCAAAACAGTTTAGCCAGAAATTTCTGATGCGTGGAGCCGACTTTGGAAGCCTATATCTCGAAATCTATAAGGAATCTGAAAATCATCAAAACATGAAATTTATAGACCTTTGATTCTAGTTTCCAAATATTTAAACCATTTATCATTTGGATATTAGTACAGAAAGTTATGGTCGACTAAATAAAGGCTGGTAAAGCAGTTTTTGTCAGAAATTTCTTTTTCCCGAGAAATTTCTTATGCGAGCTAACTTTGGAAGCTTATATCTCGAAATTTATAAGGAATCGAAACATTATCAAAACATTAAAGTTGTAGACCTTTGATTTAGTTTTCAGAAAGTTAAACCATTCATCATTTGGACATTTGTACAGAAAGTTATGCTCGACTGAATGAAGGCTGATAAAGCAGTTTCGCCAGAAATTTCTGATGCGTGGAGCCGATTTTGGAGGCTTACATCTCGAAATCTATAAGGAATCTAAAAATTATCAAAGCATGAAAGTTGTAACCCTTTGATTCTAATTTCCAAAAAGTTAAATCATTCATAATTTGGAAAATTGTACAGAAAGTTATGATTGACTGAATGAAGGATAGTAGCAGTTTATATTTGCCCGAAAATCAGGCAAAGTCGCATTTCACACATGCGACTTGCCTAGGCAGAATGCTTAAAAATGAGAGTTAGCCATTTTTACTCATTTTTGAGTTTTGAGTCTCGGATTTGGGCGATTCCAAAGGGATTTTTCATGACTTCAACTTGGGTAATGTCACATATCCAAAAGTGATTATATTTCATAAATCCATGGTTATATTCATCATTTATTTCGGATTTAAATGGAAGAAATCAAGATTTTTGCAAAACTTTTCAAGAACGAAAATTTTAGATTTGGAGGTCGAGTTGTTATCGGAATTTGATAAAATTGATATGGGTAAAATCGTAATTGAATGGGTTGTCAGATTTTGTATGTTTTGTCAGATTCCGAGACGTGGGCCCCACAAGCAATTTTTGAGTTAAATTTCGGAGTTTTGTGAAAAAAATTACATTTTCTTATGGAATTAATCTTAATAAATTTTATTGACTTAATCAAATTATTTGTGGCTAGATTCGAGGCGTTTGGAGGCAAATTCACGAGGCAAAGGCTTAGCGGAATAAGAATTTCACGGTTTGAGGTAAGTAACAGTTTTAAATCTGGTCTTGAGGGTATGAAACCTCAGATTATTGTATTATGCGAGTATTTTGGAGGTGACGCACATGCTAGGTGACGGGCGTGTGGGCGTGCACCATAAGAATTGGGACTTGGTCTATTCCGTGAAACTAGAAAGTTGAATAAGCCTGTCGTTAGCTATGTGCCCTTTCTGTGCTATAAAATTTTGATAGTGAAGCATGCTTAGGCTATGTGTTGGTGCTGTAAAGATCACAGATGTCTTGTACATGTTGAACTATCTGCTAAATTATTATTTTGTACTCAGTCATAGTTTACTTGTTTATTTTATCTCAATCTTTATTGTTCATTATTGATGCATCATATTATTGTTATTTGGGCTGAGTATCATGGATATTGAGAGTCCGAGAGACTGGAGAGATTTATGACTGAGTGAGGCCGAGGGCCTGATTGTGAGATATTATACTATAGCACGTGAGTTGTCCGTGCGGATCCTTTTATTATACTATAGCACGTGAGTTGTTCGTGCAGCACGTGAGTTGTCCGTGCAGCACGTAAGTTATCCGTGCAGATCCAGATATTTATACTATGGCACGTGAGTTTTCCATGCGGATCTTTTTATTATACTATAGCACGTGAGTTGTCCGTGCGGATCTAGATATTTATACTATGGCACGTGAGTTGTCCATGTAGATTATAGCATTTTGGCTGTAGGAGCCCCTCCGGAGTCTGTACACCCCCAGTAAGCGCGGGTACCCATTGAGTGTGAGTGCCGAGGGCTGAGAGACGAGTGGTTGAGCTGTTGTGACGAGTTGAGCAACCGTTGCCCTGAGAGTCTATACTTGTTTTTCATTTATTGTTGCACTTAGTTTCTATCTGTCATTGTTGTGAAATTCTCTGAAAGATTTTATATCCGGATTACATGAACTTGAACTGTATAAAACTGATTTGACTTAAACTGATGGAATTGATAGCATGTCTACTCTCTATTGGAATTACTGAAAATGAACTGTAACTATGTAGCTCATCACTATCTTCAGTTCCTTATTTATTATTGTTACTTGCTGAGTTAGTTGTACTCATACTACACCCTGCACTTCGTGTGCAGATCCAGGTATTTTCGGACATAGCGGGTGTTGATTATTTCGCACAGTTAATTTTTCGAAGATTCTAAGGTAGCTGCCATATTTCGCAAACCTTGCCTCTCCTTCCTTATCTCCTTATTTATTGTATTTGGTCTCAGACTATTATGGACCGTATTTTCCAAACTTGTATTCATATTAGATGCTAATGTACTCAGTGACACCAGGTTTTAGGAGTGTTTGTATCGGTATTTGCGAGATTTGTGGATTGCGTTTAAATTTTATATTTTCAAACTTAAAAGAAATTATAGTTTATTGAGATTGTCGGCTTGCCTAATATCGAGATATGCGCCATCACGACAGGTTAGAATTTTGGGTCGCGACAGCAATGAAGGGAGTAAACATGATGGTGAACAAACGGAGAACAAAGGGTCTACAAGTGCAACAAAGAGTGGAAAATTTTGTGCAAGAAGATAGTGGGGTTGATAAAGATGACTCTTATAATAACCAAGAAGAAGAGGTCCAATATGTGAACAACTTTCAAGGGCAAAGAAACAACTTCCAAGGCCCAAGCCAACAACAATGGGACCTCAAAACAATCAAGAAAATTAGAATTCTCACAACCAAGGTAATTGGAGTGGTGGTAAAAATCAAATCAATTTGAATAACAACAACAATCAAGAAAATTTGAGTGATGGCAATAATCAAGGGAATTGGCATAACAACAATAACAAAGACAATTGGGGAGGTCACAACCAAGGAGATCTAGGGTTGAGTTTTCAAAGACCCCCGATATATCAACAACCAAGCAACCCGCCTCCTTATCCTTCCCATGGTTCTAGTTATTCCAACAATGAAATGGGACGTATTGAGAACATATTTAAGCAAATGATGGAGAAGAATGCCGTTTCTGATGCCCAACTTGCCTCACACAACACATCGATCCTAAACTTAGAAGTGCAAATGGGAAAAATCTCTCAAGCTCTAAATTCTCGTCCTAAGGGGGCACTATCAAGTGACACGGTGGTGAACACAAAGGGTGGGAACAACACGGAGCATGCCATGGCTGTTACTACAACTAGTGGAAAAGGTTTAAATGCACCCACCTCAAGTCAAAAGCAACTTGTGGATGATAAGCAAGTGGTACTAGAAGAAGAGATCCCTAGCAATATGATACAATCAAATGATGATGTTCGGATTGATATTTTTGAGAATATAGAAGAGACTCAATAGGAAGTGAACCCATCTAGGGATCATATTATTGACATACTAGAACTGGTAGTGCAAAAGGCTAAGGCACCAGTGCCTATGCCTCCTCCTTTGTATCCTTAAAGGCTTGCCAAACAAAATGGAGAGAATCAATTCAAAAAGTTCATTGACATGATGAAGAGTCTCTCATTCAATGTGCCATTAGTTGAAGCCTTGGAACAAATGCCCGGTTATGCAAAGTTTATGAAGGATTTGGTGACAAAGAAGCGGTCGATGAATTTTGAAACTATCAAAGTCACTCATCAAGTGAGCGTAATTGTGCATTCAATGGCTCCTAAATTGGAAGATCCTAGTGCTTTCAAAATCCCTTGTACCATTGGAAGTGCCGAGCTTACTAAAGCTCTTTGTGATCTTAGGGCAAGTATCAATTTGATGCCCTATTTGATTTTCAAGACTTTGGTAATTGGGCAACCAAGACCTACATCCATGAGATTATAAATGGTCGATCGTACCATGAAGAGACCGTTGGGAGTGATTGAAGATGTATTGGTTCGTGTTGATAAGTTCATTCTTCCAACGGATTTTGTCATTCTTGATTGTGAAGTGGACTATGAAATGCCAATTAATCTTGGAAGACCTTTCCTTGCTGCGGGGAAGGCTCATGTTGATGTGGAAGCCGGATAACTCACTTTACGAGTGGGTGATGAAAAGGTGGTATTCCACGTGTGCAAATGTATGAGGCAACCAAATAGCAATGAAGTGTGTTCTTTCTTGGACTTGGTGACCGATATGATTGTTGATGATGCAAGTGCCACAAGAGGAAAAAGACTATTGGGTGGACTTTGGCGGATATTCGGGGAATAAGCCCCGCATTGTGCATGCACAAAATTATCTTGGAGGACAATGCCAAACCATCTATTTAACATCAAAGGAGACTCAATGAGGCTATGCAAGACATGGTCAAAAAGGAGATTATCAAGTGATTGAATGCCGGGGTTTTCTACCCCATTTTCGATAGTTTATGGACTTCTTCGGTGCAATGTGTCCCAAAGAATGGGGCATGACGGTGGTCACCAATGACAAGAATGAGTTTATTCCACAAGAACGGTGACCGGGTGGAGAGTGTGTATGGACTATCGCAAGTTAAACAAAGTCACAAGAAAGGATCACTTTTCACTTCCCTTCCTTGACCAAATGCTTGATAAGTTGGCTGGCCGTGCTTTCTATTGCTTTCTGGATGGATATTCGGGCTACAACCAAATCCTTAGTGCTCCGGAGGATCAAGAGAAAACAACTTTTACATGTCCCTATGGTACTTTCTCCTTCAAGCGGATGCAATTTGGTCTATGTAATGCACCAACAACTTTTCAAAGGTGTATGATTGAAATCTTCACGGACATGATAAAGGACTACCTTGAAGTTTTTATGGATGACTTCTCGGTGGTTAGGGATTCTTTTAATGATTGCTTGGAAAATTTGGATAGAGTATTGGCAAGGTGTGAAGAAATGAACTTTGTGCTAAATTGGGAGAAGTGTCATTTCATGGTCGAGGAAGGCATTGTCCTTGACCACAAGATCTCAAAGAATGGCATAAAAGTTGACAAGGCAAAGATTGAGGCGATTTCTAAACTTCCAACTCCGACTTCGGTGAAAGGCGTGAGGAGTTTCTTAGGTCACGTCGGGTTTTACCGACGTTTTATCAAGGATTTTTCTAAAGTGGTAAATCCCTTGTGCAAGCTCTTAGAAAAAGATGCAAAGTTTCGCTTCAATGATAATTGAATGAGAGCCTTTGAGTTGTTAAAGTTCAAGTTAACAACCACTCTCATTATCACCGCTTCTAATTGGAGTATCCCTTTTGAGCTCATGTGCGATACTAATGACGTAGCGGTTGGGGCTGTTTTGGGGCAATGCATCAACAAGATTTTTCATCTGGTCTAATATGCTAGTAAGACCATGAATGGTGCCCAAGTAAACTACATCCGTTACGGAGAAAGAGCTCCTGGCCATTGTGTTTGTAATTGAGAAGTTTCGCCCGTACTTGATGGGTGCAAAGGTTATTGTTCATACGGATCATGCGGCACTTTGCTATCTTATAAGCAAGAAAGATTCAAAAGCTCGATTGATGAGATGGGTTACTATTATTGTTATCAACCGTTTCATATCCTTGTATTGAGGTGTGATTTGGAAGAGATCAGTGTCCCCTATCTTACCCCTTTGCCAGCTCCTATTTAATTTTATTGTGCTTTTTGTTGTTCTTTCCTTTCGACTATGGTACTCTAGTTTTGTTTGACTTGTGTATGTTTGTAATTATGGTACTGCTACAATATTTTTTCCCTAACTTAATGAGCATCGTCGTTTATTAATTCATGTTATACTCTTACGTTCTGCTTTTAGCTATGTTGTGTGCACACAAATGGCATGAGTTAACTTTGTCGGACTTTGTTTTGCATTTACGTGGATAGTTCTTTTTATGATGCCAAAAGGGGGAAGAAAATTGAAGGGGAGAAACAGGTTCTCAAGGGGAATATGACTATTCTGCGGGGGGGAGACAATATGGAGATCTGGTTTTGAGGGGGAACTTCAATTCTAAGTTTGTCACCATTAAAAAGGGGGAAATGAAAATTGAAGGGGGAAAACACGTGCTCAAGGGGAATATGACTATTCTGCAGGGGGACAATATGGAGATCTGGTTCTCAGGGGAAACTTCAATTCTAAGTTTTTCATCATCAAAAATGGGGGAAATTGATAAGTTATGTGCCTTTGTATTTTGATAATTTAACAAACTTCATATGAGAACCAGATAGGAAAAGGTTCCCAGGGGGAATATGTCTATTCTGTAGGGGGGGGAAATGTGGAAGATTTTAAGGCCCCATTAAAATTTTCTAATGATTTAAGATTTTTAGAATGCGCCAACGGTATTTGGGAATAAAGTATTCGAGTATTAAAAGAGATCTATGGGATAGAACCATATTATTTTGACTTTAAAATACATATGGAGAGTGTTTTGGAACATGTTAAGGAGGTTTGTAAGTGGGAAGAAGTTGTTTGGAATGAGTTGGAAATGTTAAGTGGAATAGATTTCCAAATTTGCATAACACTTGACTTTGAATGGGTATAACTCTCATAATATAAATATATTTTCAATGATTTTTTCCCCTGGAGTTCAGCCCTTTGAGTCTAGTTTCTACGCACCAAGCCATTCATCATTTGGACATTCCTACTAAAAGTTATGATCAAACTACCAAAATTAGACCACTCAGTTAATTTGGTGGACAGCGAAGCAAAGTTCGCTTCACTAGACCAGACGCGGATCATGTCTTCCCTTGCATGCAGTGAACAGCGAAGTGAGGCACACTTCGCTAGAGTAGACGCGCCCCATTTCACTTAGACGAATTTTGGAGATCTTCTCCACTCTCTCAAGACCGCCAACTCCCCTCTTCTTCAAGGTAAGCAATCCCCATTATCTTGGTGTGAAATTCCATTATTTCTACACTAGTATTGATAAAATCTACACATAAAATACTTAGATCTTTAAGAAATTTCTTCAAGAACTCAAAGGAGGGTTTTGCAAGATTACTTCCAAAAGGTAATCCTACACCCTTAGACTTACATGTATGGATATATTATGAGAATATGAGTATGAATTAAGTATTGGTACTTATGGTATGGTTATTGGAAGCCATAAGTTTCCAATTTAAATACATAACCATTGTAGAGATTGAAAGGTGATTATTTGATAGAATTTTGTTGGTTGGGTATGGATGGATGGTCATGTATGTGATGTTGGAAGTTATGAATTGCTTAAGAATGATGGTGGGATAAATTATTGGTAAATAGTAGTAGTTGGATGAACTAATTATATGGTTAAGAGGTGTAGAGAGTCATGCCTACTAGGTGTTTGGTAAAATGCCTAAATAGCCTAAATTATGGAATTTGTTACTAATATTGGTCACATTGGATGTTGTTATTATAGATTAAAGTTTTTAGTGTAGTGGATCATTGTAGTATCATTAAGTGACGAATTTGAGATACGTTGGCTAAACTAATCTTTTAGAAATAAATTACATGATGTTCCCGTAAGTTTCAAGTATGGTTGGCTCAAGTTCCTTATTCTCATGTTCTGAGTTGTTTCCAATAAATTTGATTGTCCCGAATAAGCAAGTGTCAGAGAATTATGTATTCAAAATGTGTTCTGAATGTTTCTATCATATTATGTTGTCCTTCGGGAATGTGTTCAAGAATGATATGTATATTAAAATGTTATGGCTTTGAGCCGTGTTTCAAATGAAAGTTCATTATGCTTAACTTGGAAAGAATACTCCATGCGTCTAAACCTCCAATTGCTTATATATGTACCTAAAGTCTTGATTTGAAATACCTTGTTGTTGATAATCTATAAGGATGCTTGAAAGTGAAAGAAGTGGGTTGAAGATGTAATGTGTGGCCACCGTGCCGATAATGAAAATTATACTTGGGGCCAATGGTGCCAATGAAATGAAGTGATGTGAGAAAGGTCAAGAAATGAGCCTTTATTCAATTGTTCCAAATTGACTTCAAATATAGATTTGCTTAAAAGCTTATGTACTCTAATCGTGGCCAAATGTGGTTGTTTCAACTAATGCTATGCTTTGTAAGTCTTTCCAACGTGTTTTGAGCTCTTATATATATTCATGAGTTGAAATTGTGTATTGCCCTTTTTGGAAAAAAATATTTCAAGAATAAATGATGTGTTACTCGTTTATGATTTTAACTTGTACTTCGATTGCCAATCATCTTGCTCTATTTCTTGGAAAGAAATTTATTGTGTTTAAAGTCTTCATTACTAATGAACCTAAAGTTGTAATTTCCAGTATATTTTATCTGTTGATATTTATGATGATGATCCATGAAAGAAATAAAATGAAAGTGTGGAATATGAAATACGGCTATTGTTCCATGAATGAAGAATCATTCATGAATGGCCAAGAAAGCCAATAAAATAATGATGTTGTAAGTGGTTGAAAGTACCAATGAGTCTATAAACGGTGTGAAAGGTTATGAGTTAAATGCAATTGTATTTCTGTTTCCCTTGTATAAAAATTAAAAATATTTTTGGGAGTATCGTTAGTCACCAAGGAAGGGTAGGTAACAACCTAACCCCGAAACTACATGTGTCAATGTAAGAGTGATTGGGGGTAAAATCCCGTATTGATGTGATGAAATTACTCCCCTTAAATGGGATGAGATGATTGATAGAAAAGTATGATGTTGATCCACACTGCATTGTGGTGAGACGTCCTAGTCGATTGGGTCGTGATCGGACACCATGCCGCACAATGGTGTTGATAGTGCTGGAAATTATAATTGAAATTGTGATTGTGGTTGATGTCTCGGCTGAGACGGCCTAGCCGATAGGGTCGTGATCGGATGCCATGCCGCACACATTGTGATGATTGTGCTGGAAATTATAATTGAAATTGTGATTGTGGTTGATGTCTCAAATGAAACGGCTTAGCCGATCGGGTCGTGATCGGACTCTGTGCTAAAAGTACGGTGGTATTGGTATTGTGAACGGTGGCATATTGGTACTAAAGATCTCCCAACTTAAGATACGGAAATTTATTTAATCATTGTCTTGGTCCTAACTTGAGGTTTGATGTGGCACTATCATAGTACTCTTTTGTATCTATTAGAGTCTCCGTAGACATAGTGTGGGTTGTATATTAGTGTTGGGAAAGTCAAATAATGTATGTTGTGTTTGCCACTTCAGACCATGAAAGTGTGAGTAATTTGAGACTTTAAAATGAACTAACTAATGGTAATGAATTGGTATTTTATACATGATCTCCTTATTGTCTAATTAATAAAAATATATATTCTCTTTATTCATAAGTGAGTTTGGGTAGAAAGTATCTGACAGACTTGCTCGGCCGGGTTTACTTGGTTGAGCGTCGGTCTGACAAAGATCTAGTTCTATTGAGAGGCTTCCACTGATTTTATGATTGTTCTTGCTTGTATTATTAATCATTCTATTGAGAGGGTGTTTTGTCATTCATACTAGTACTATTCCATATGTACTAACGTCCCTTTTGTTTCGGAGGCACTGCATCTTCTATGGATGTAGTTTGTTCCACAGTATGAGACACTGATCAGTGATAGTGGTACACCCTCTTCCCAGCTGACTTGATGAGCTCCACTTCATTTCGGTGTCATGTATCTTTTGTTCTTTGTGTATTGTGTTTGAGGTATAGCCGGGGCCTTATTGCTGGCACTATCATAGTACTCTTTTGTATCTATTAGAGGCTCCGTAGACATAGTATGGGTTGTATATTAGTGTTGGAAAAGTCAAACAATGTATGTTGTGTTTGAATTACTTGTTCCACTTCAGACCATGAAAGTGTGAGTAATTTGAGACTTTAAAATGAACTAACTAATGGTAATGAATTGGTTTTTTATATATGATCTCCTTATTGTCTAATTAATGAAAATATGTATTCTCTTTATTCATAAGTGAGTTTGGGTAGAAAGTATCTGACAGGCTTGCTCGGCCGGGTTCACTTGGTTGATCTAGTTCTGACAAAGTATCTGACAGGCAAATATCCAGTATCTAACAAAGATCTGGTTCTGATGAGGGATATCAACTTTAAGTTTGTCATCATCAAAAATGGGAAAATTGATAAGATATGTGTCCTTTGTTTTAATGATTTGACATACTTCATGAGAGATCTAGATAAGGAACCTGAAATAATTATTTCCTTTGCGTTCAGAGTAACTAGCCAGATATCTGGTTCAACTCTCAATGAAATCAGTTAAGGGAACGACATAGGGAACAATAGAGGGAATAGATAGAGATAAGTTCCTCCGGTCACAGTACAAGTCAAGTCCTTAAAGCTATTAAAGTCGCTGCACTACTGCACTGCACACGTAACAGTGCAACAGTCAATTTATGGAGCATGCCTTGTACTGGATATTTGCTTACATCATCCCAATGACCTCACACACATATATTATCAACATGAGGCAAGGGATTTCATTGCCTAACACTTGCAAAACCTAAAATTGATTTTCTCTCTCAAGTGCTAGCCATTATCTCGCTCAAGAACAAAGCAGCTACAACCTCAAGGACTAAATCCAAAGATTGAAGATATCTTAAGTCCTTAGGTTTGTTGAGTCTATGTTATTTGTTCTTCATTTGTAATCCCACACTACTTTCAAGAAGTGTCTTTGTAGGACAGATTGAAACCACTGTTTGGTTTAGTTTCTTGACTAGAATTAGTCAAGATTTGTTGCTTTGTAATAGAGTTATTACAAAGAGGCTTGCAATATAGTTATTGCAAGTAGGTGAGGGATTAAGAGTTTAATTCCTAGGTGACAGTAGGTTGTAATCCAAAGTTGCTCGGTTGGCGAAGATGAAATCCTACGAGTGTAGGTCGTGATTTTAATCCCGTGAGCTGGGAGTTTTCCACGTAAAATATTATTGTGTTATTTACTTACCAATATGTGTGTATGTGTGTGTTCTGTGGGAACTGATAGAGAATCAAGTTCTCTATATAGTTTGGTGGACTCTTAGTTTGCATCATGTACTAAGGTCTCATTTGTTTTTTTAAGATTAAGAAGTCTGAATCTGAATATCAAGATGTCTATTAAGATTAAGACATTTGAATTTGAATACACATCCGAATGTATAAAATTTATCTTTATCTAAAAATTAATAAACATAAAATTAAAATAAAGTACTAATTAACCTAATATTCTTTTAATAAATAAATAAATATAGTAATTGGTGGTGGTGATGACTAACAGAGGTATCTGTGAATGTCGACTAGCTGAGGTGGTTAGTGGTGATTTTGGTTGATAGTGGTGGTTCTCGGAAGAAGCTAGTGGTGATTGATAGCGATAGCGATTATGGTTGGGGATGGTGGTAGGTGGTGATAGTTAATAAATGATGGGTGATGGTGGTGGTGGTGGTTGTTGTGATTGAAGAAAGTGATGATGGGTGCTGGTAGTTTATAATGGTGGGCGGTGCCGGCTATGGTTATTGAAGGTGATGAGGTGGTTGGTTATGGTAGTTGATGTGGTTATGATTGAGGATGATGGTGGTGTGGGTGGTGATAGTGGTGGAGGCCGTTATGGTTAAGGATAGTGGTGGTGATAGTTTATAATAGTAGTCGGTGGCGGCAGTTAGTAATGATTGTGGCTGATAGCATATTCATGAAATTAAGTCTTGGTTATAGATTTTAAACATACAGACCTATTTAGACTCATTAAGTGGTTGTGAAGTAAAAAAACAAACACACTTAATGATTAAAATCTGAATATTTAAGATTCATACTTAAAAATCAAACGTACTTAATGTCTGAGATCTGAATGATTAAGATCCGTACCTCCATTAAGTGCAAAAAAAATAAAACCTAAGCCGAAAGGATCATGTTTTATTATTGGGCAAAGATTACTTTTGGCTCGCGACCGAAATTATTTATATTTGATAGCCGCAAAAGCGTATAAAATTCATATATATTTTTGCATATAACAAATATATATATATATATATATATATATATATATATATATATATATATATATATATATATATATATATATATATATATATATATATATTATTTTTTTTTATGGTTATACATTATTATTATTATTATTATTATTTATTATTATTTACTTAGAAGGACATCAACCAACGAGAAAGTAAAATTAATGTTTGTTAGCATACCGGAGTGTTGCAACGTTAGAAGCATTTCTTTGAGACCACAACTCTGTGTACGTTTTTCAATTAGGGCTGCTTAACGGGCGGATCGGTCGGTTATTTACTCTTAATAGTTTGGCTTATTGGTTATCAGTTTTTAAATGTATTAATCTGCTAGCCACCTGATAAGATATCGGGCGGATTGATATCGGTTTAACTATTATCGAGTGGTTATCGGTTTAGTTTCAGTTGATTGAAATGATGACATTCTTCAGTCGTGGGGGTAGGGATGTGAAGCACATAGATGAACATACTGATAGACTGACTGATTTTAATTTGTATGTTCTGCAGGTTAAGCTACAATTCTTGGTCAAAGTGAGGTTTAATTATAAGCGGTGAAGTTATGATTCAGACTTGTAAATATATACTACGTATCTGTTATGTAAAGATGGCTTCACTCCATATTAGTGAAAACTTCATCTTCTTGCTCATCATGTGCAGGCTTGATACTGAGGTTATCTTTTGTCGTGTGTGGGAGGGCTAGATTTTGTTGGATCTCATTTTAAGGTTTTAGGGGGAGATCGCGTCCTGCACATATAAATGCCTTTTTTGTAACAGATGAATTGTGTTTTCAACTATGATGCTTAGCTTATGGTAATGGTTGATATTAGCAGTATTAACCTGAGAGTTGTCACTGCTGGTTGTGGTTGAAGCTATTGTTGCTCTGTAAATTTCGTTATAACTGGCTTGTGTCCTTTCTGCTGCTACTCTTCCGGATTTTGCTAAGAAAAGTTGACATGAAACTAGTTAGAAGTTGCAGTGTCTCCTGGCTTTGCTTTGGCTATATAGCAAAGTGTTTAAAGTTAAAGTTTTATAACAAAATATGAATGATTCTGGAAGATGGTAATCTTTCTGGAAAAAATAATATATTGTCCAGAGCAGTATATATATATATATATATATATATATATATATATATATATATATTCTTAACGGGTTAACGGATTATCCGTTAAAAAAATTGAATAATCCGCCTCCATACCGATAAGCCGTTAATAAAAAAATTTTAATATGTTCCCCGTCCGTTAAATCGTTAACCCGATACCAATAAGCTATTAAGTTTCGATTTCGATTTGGTTTTCGGTTTTCGGTTTCAGTTCTAGGGCCATGTATAATTATTCTTTAATTTAGTATGTTACCAATACCAATATCAGAAGGATCTTCTTAAAGAAAAGTCTAACTTTAAGTAACTACGTTGGTGAATTTTTTATTTTTTAAAAAATTAACCCAAATAGCCGCATATTCAATCGCTTAAATTAAAAATAGCCGGTGGACGTATAATGCAAGCATAATTTAGGTATTATATGTGTATAATTATGTATAATCAATATACAATCTATGTATATTGGTAGAAAAAGTAAACAATGAATATGACCGACTATTTGTATAAAGATTTTTTTTACTAGGTTAGTTTGAGATATATTACATGAAAAATTATTAAATATTTAATGGAATTTGAAGATAATATATTTTTAGTTGTCAATTACAAGAAAGTGACAAAGAGTTTACTGGGGTGGGGGATATCGGTTGGGCCGTGTTTAGCCCAAGATACCATGAGATGAAAGTGTATCTTGTTTTAAGGGATTTTTTCTTTCCTATATAATATGTAAAACCTATTTTCTAAAATTGTCCTAATTTTATATATTATCCGCTCTAAACAAGTATTACTTACAAATTATATACATTTCATTATTAATAACTTAAATTAGGGGATTTAGTTATACCCTTTTGCTTTTTTCTCTCATCTCCTCTTTTCCTATTCTCTCTCTCTATATATACACACAGTCCATTACTAATTACTAATGCTTTAATTAGGAGATTTAGTTATACCATTTTCTTTTTTTATTAAAGTGAAAAAATATTGAAAAAATTCCTCTTTCCGTATATTGTTTTTCAGCTGCGTTTTTTTAGGTAATTTCAACTGCTTTTCCATGGTTTTTGTAAGCTCTTTGGACTGTTTTCGAGCAGATTTTTGCGGCTTGGTTTTGGGTGTAAAAGTGTGGGATTTGTCGACTATGTTGCTGGGTTTACCTAGACAGGTTAGAGGATTTATGCAGCTGGACAGATGGGAGATGGCATCCTTCTGGATTCGACAACTGAAAGCAGTAGAGATTAGTTATGAACCTCCGTGAGAAAAGAATTGCAATTAGCTCGCGTGAAAAAGCTTCCTTAGCTTTACTTAGAAAGAAGTAACAGATTAGAGATTGGAGTACTAATCTCTCACAAATCACTGGAGGGTAAGGTAACATGCCCCCCATCCACTCCCCCCAAATCCACTTTTGTTGCCTTTACACAATCAATAAAACAGTAGCCCGGTTCATTAAAAAAAAAGTGGCTAATTTTTGTGGCCGAACACGTGAGTCGAAATTAAGTAAAATGTTCAATACCTCCACCTCCGTCGATGTAGCACCGGCAATAGCATCAATAGAAATTCGACAGTGATAAATTTGTATGGTACATCAACATACAAATTAAAAATAAATTTCATACAAATTTAATACAAATTTGAATATCTACAACAACATACATAGTAAAAATAAATTTCATACAACCAATTATATATCATACAACTTATCTAAAACTTTCATACATTATTTCTACTCATTTAAATATAACTACAATAGCATACAACTTAAATACAATTTTTATACAATTTTTATATAATATGTCTTTTGTATATATTTTGTATCTGATTTGTATATATTTTGACTGTGGTGTGTGCTTCTTCCTCTCCAAAATTTCAATCAAAACTTACTCTCTTAATACAATTTTGATACATATCAACAACTTTATGTAAAAAGATAGTATTAATAACTTAAATACAAATTTTATACAATGATTCATACATTATATATATATATATATATATATATATATATATATATATATATATATATATATATATATATATATATATATCAACATAAATAATTTATCTACAATTATAATATAATTTTACTACAATTTCGTAAGTACATTGTATGTCATGTGTTCTTCTTCTTCGAGTTTCAATCTGAAATTAAGCCAAAATCAAGTCTAATCTTCACCAAAACACCCTCAAAATTGAGATATAAACTCCAAACAATATTCTCAATTGTTTGCAACAAAACTCAATCCAAACAAATAATGATTTTTTGAAAACTCAAATTCGATTTCAAAGCTTCAAAACTTTTTAATGTCTGTCAATGGTGGAAAGTTAAACACCTTCAAAATTTATTGATTGACAATTTCAATTTGAACACCAATTGTGCAACATGAAAGAAAATTGCTAAGTTAAAACGATTGGAATCCATTGATGATTTTCATTAAATCTCTGTACAACAAGAAAACATAATAAAAAAAAATAGAGAACATCAAATGAAGAAAAATTGGAAAAAAAACAGAGAAGGAGAGTAGAGAGACGAAGAGAGAGAGAGAGAGAGAGAGACATAGTGGGTAAGTATAAAGGGAATGTGAAATAATTGATATTCCTTATTTAATTCATAATATAAAGAGATACTCATTTAAAACTTATTTGTATATAATTGGTAAATTGTATATGACCATGTAATTAAATTGAAACTTGAGTAAGGATGATAATAAGGTTTAAAATAGTGTATATGAAGGTAAAAATTACTTCTTTTAATATCTTGTGTGGGTTGGGTGAAGTACATAAACAGCCCTCAAAGTGGATGACTCGAATTTTTGTCCCCACTTATCCTATGGCCGGAACTTCAAATTTAACAAATCGTGTCCCTCACTTGTCCATGGGAAACACTTTTTATTTTTAACCTTGAAGTTCTACCTATGGACCAAAATGGGATCAAAAGTAAAAGACGATTTCTGTAATTTTTGGGTGTGAGCTGAAGTTGCATTGAAGATTTGATCCATGGCTACTTCTTTCAATATCTAGTGTTAGATTCATGGGATCTTTACACAAATATCGGATAATATTTACTGTTTATTTTGTCTAGCTATATACATAAATTATACAATATTTATACATAATTATACACATATAATACTTAAATTATATCTACACTGGCTATTTTTAGTTTAAGCAGTTGTGTGGGGTACTATTTGGGTTAATTCTTCAAGATTTAGGCCCATGGACTTAGCTGTTTTCTAATTTTGCCCAAACTACTAGATTGGCAAGACTGATTAGGCCCTTTAAATGCCTGATTTTTCACCATTTTAATTTCAATGTATATATATATCTTACTAATTAAGTTTGTACAATATACATGTCTATATGGCGACAATATCATTTCTTTACAGGACGATGTACTAAAATGGATAAAATGCGCGAAATTAAAGAAAATGGTTCCTTGCTACCTTCCAAATAAATCACAAACTTCAGCAATTTGCATAGTTTCCTTTATCTCATTGGGCTTTTGGCGAAACAAGCTAAACTTATTCATAACCGGACAATGAGGTAAAAATAGCATGGGCTAGCCAGTTTTTGGATTGGTAATTGAAATAATAGCCAGTATTTGAAAAGTCATTGAAAAATAGTCACTATTTTACTGCAACACGGACCGGTCCAGCATAATATACTGGAGATTGGTGCACCTGTGTATAAACTTCCAGCATATTATACTGGAACTCCAACACGCGGAAAGTTCCAGCATAATATACTAGAGATTTGAGCACCTGTGTATGAACTTCCAGCATATTATGCTGGACCGGTATATTATACTGAAAATATGCTGGAGTTCCAGTATATTATGCTGGAATATTTTTCGGATTATGAACGGTGTTTTCGTTCAGATTTATCTTTACATAAAAAGTGACTAAATTTCAATTACTTTTGAAACTGTGACTATTTTTCAATTAACACTTATAAATCTAGCTATTTTTGAATTTATCCCTAAGTCGCAGTGCGTTAACTATCGGTAGTTAAAGTCAGTTCCTTTTTCATTTCATTGTGCCCTTTACATTTTCGTTTGTGGTTTACCTTGAAAACTAACAGCCTTTACCATATGGATTGTGAGCTGAATACGGGGATTAAAAAAAATAAGTGTTGACAACTGAAGCAGATGAATTTATACAAGCTTACATTTGATGTTGTACGTATGACTGTTAACAAAAGTAAAGATTTTGTGACGTTCCAATTTACATGATATTTTTCTTTTTCAAAAAATCTTGAACTTCATACTCAACTAAACATTGTCATAAACAGAAACGGAGGCAGTATTAATTTTTACTAGGAAAGCGCATTGGATGGGAAAGTGACATAGTATTCAACAGAGTCACGTGTAGTGTGTGGATATTTGGTTTTCCCCGAAAAAGCCGTCGCCGCCCATACGGCCATGCCGTCTTTTGATCACGTGCCACACACAGCTTCACCTACATTTTGGACTTTCCATGTCTTCTCGATCACTAATTCCTGGGCCAAACATTCCGAGTTTCAAAACTCTGATACGCTATAATATTGTGAAACAACTGGTATTAAGAGCCCGTTTGGACATAAAAAAAAAATTTATTTTTTTTCGAAAAGTTTTACTTTTTTTTGAAATTAGTATTTGGTCATAAAATTTTTAATTTTCACTTAAAGATTAATTTTGAAATTTTTTGAAAATTTAAAAAACTCCAAAAAGTTATTTTTTAAAATTTTCACTCAGATCACTCACAAAACTTCAATTATTATATAATAATAATAAAGTTTCTACTGTAATATTAAATTATTATATAATAATAATAACTGAATTTATAGTTAGATATTAATAGATATTTAGTGGATTTCTTAATAGAAATGCAGATTATTTGCAAAAGTTACTGAACCCATATACAATGCTCTAAATCCGCTACTTAACCCACGAAGCAGCAAGGTTCGTGGCTGAGATATCAACAAGGGTCGAGGTCGAGCACCGTTGGCAAAACTGTAACGGCTAGTTTTCGAAATATGATATTAAAGAGAATATTCTAGTGGATATTCTCTGCACTTGTACTATTAGGGTTTGTCAAAAAATTGTCTCATATAAATAGAAAAGGAGACAGTAGTGTAAGGTATGTGACATTCATTTTCACAAGAACAGACTTTTGATTGAAGATTCTTTCTCTCTCTTACAAAGATACAAACACTGTTTTTGCATCTAGATTCCTGTTCGTATTATCCCTCACCCTTCCATCAGATCCGAGAATAATTCGAACATTCTGGGATTTATCTGTCACTCATCCTTGTCAGGAGGGATAATGTCACGACCCCAAATTCCCTCCGTAGGATGTCGTGATGACACATAGTCTCTAAGACTAGGTAAGCCTATCAATGCGGAATAATAATAAATATCTGAAATAATTAAACTATAATTCAAACAATTTCAACTCCCAAAACCCGGTAGAAATAAGTCATAAGCTTCTAAGAATTTATCCTCGATGTCTCTATATAACAGAGTATAAAGAAGATAAGGAAGCAACATAACAAGAATAGAAGGGGATTCCGGAGTCTGCGGGCGTTGGCAGATATACCTCGAAATCTCCTCGTACAGCTAGTTTACTGATGTGTGGTCTGATAAGATGTACCTGGATCTGTACAAAAAGATGTGCAGAAGCGTAGTATGAGTACACCACAGCGGTACCCAGTAATGCCAAGCCTAACCTCGGTAGAGTAGTGACGAGGTCAGGTCAGGCCCTACTGGAGAATAAATAATGGCATGGTAAAATGTTTAAATAATATTATAAGATAAAATGACAATGGAAATGAATCAAGTAGTATGTCACATTTAATTACATCAAATAATGGCAAATAAATACATCGTGGAAACAAAACAGAATTCTTTTCAACTTTAAGAAAATCATACAATAATCAAAGGCAACTGCGGCCATAAATAAATATCAACAAGGGCACTCCCGAGGTACCGCCTCGTAGTCCCAAATCATAAACAAATTCACAATATCGCATTTCCTTATCTCACCGCGGGAGCCTTCACAATTTATTTGAAATAAAATATTTTTCCCGAAATAGCATCCCGCGTTTTAGCCATCCTTATCACACCGCATGACTTCTAGTAGTTCCCCTACTAGCCACGCATATCAAGCCACCCTTATCTCACAGCATACGTTTCAATACCCAGACCTTATACCACCGCATGCGTATCAATATCACAATATATCATAATTTGCACCTCAAGTGCTCAAATAATTTAACTTGCCATAATAATTCAACAACAATATTTTTTCACAATAAAGAGCTCACGGCTCATGCCAAAATAAATCATCAATAATAGTTTTTCACAATAAAGAGCTCACGGCTCATGTCAAAATAATTCAACAATAATATTTTTCCACAATAAAGAGCTCACGGCTCATGTCAAAATAATTCAACAATAATATTTTTCCACAATAAAGAGCTCATTGCTCTATCACAATGAGTACGAAAATCTTACAAAAATATTCAGGAGTAAATAATTCATGAAAATAATATTTCAAAATCTTTAATACGTTGCTTCAATATCAAGTTTAAACATGCCAAATACTTCATATTAATAATATTTAATTTAAAGAAAATCAACCTTCAAATAATGCACAGAATAAAAGAAACCAACTTCCAACTAAACAGATAAAATAAATAGCAGGAAAAGGTCAAGCAAATTTAAAAATATAAATATTAAATCAATAATGAAGAATATAACAAAATAAAATAATTTAATTAATGCGCAACAGTGATCTACACAATTTAAAATATAATCTTTCACATTTAGCCCGTGTACACACTCGTCACCTCGTGTACATGACTTTTCACATATTAAAATTATCAATCTTAGGGGAATTTCCCCCACACAAGGTTAGACAAGTCACTTACCTCGACTTGCTCCAATTTAACCAAGTATTATATTTTTTTCTCGATTTTCCAACTCCGATCGACTCGTATCTAGTCATAATTAATTCGATACGGTCAACAAAAATTATAGTAATCAATTTCATAAGAAAATATTATATTTTTCAATAAAATCCGAAATTAGCTTCAAATTTTTTCCGTGGGACCCACATCTCGGAATCCGGCGAAACTTACAAAATCCGATAACTCATTCAATTACGAGTCTACCCATACCAATTTTATCAAATTCCGAGAACAACTCGACCTCCAAATCTTAAATTTTTGTTTTTAGAAGATTTTGCAAAAATCTTGATTTTTCTTCCATAAATTCACGGATTCATGATGTAAATGAGTATGGAATCATGAAATATAAATAATATAGGATAAGGAACACTTACCCCAATGTTTTTCTATAAAAATCGTCCAAAAATCGCTCAAGAACCGCGCTCCAAAAATCCATAACGAAATGAAGGAAATGACCATTTTTGGTCCTTTAGTTTCTGCTCATCCGTCACTAAAAGTCCATTTTCCGTCACTAAAAGTTCACCAGAAGCTGCTCTACTAGCCTTTCTTCAATCGATTATAACTTTATGTACAAATATCCAAATGATAAATGGTTTAACTTTCTGGAAATTAGAATCAAACGACTACAACTTTCGTGTTTTGCAAATCTTCCGATTCCTTATGAATTGTGAGATATAAGCTTTCAAAGTCGGCTCCACGCATCACAATTTCTGGCGAAACTGCTCTACCAGCCTTCATTCAATCTATCATAACTTTCTGTACTAATGTCCAAATAATGAATGGTTTAACTTTATGGAAACTCGAATCAAACGACTACAACTTTCATGTTTTGAACATTTTCCGATTCCTTATGAATTGCGATACATAAGCTTTCAAAATTGGCTCCACGCACCAGAAATTTCTGGCGAAATTTCTGCAAATTTCTCGCGAAATTTTCGCACATTTCCAGCAACCCTCTTTGTCCGAAATCCATTTCGTTTACCTTCCGAAATTCACCCGAGACCCTCGGAACCATAACCAATTGTTCAAACATGTCCCAAAATACAATACGAACATAGTCGAGGCTTCAAACCGCATCAAACAACATCAAAACGACGAATCGCACCTCAAATCAAAATCTATGAACTTTGAACTTTCAAATTCTATATCTTGTGCCGAAATACATCAAATCAATTCGGAATGACTTCAAATTTTGCACAAGTCATAAATGATATA
This sequence comes from Nicotiana tomentosiformis, assembly GCF_000390325.3. Lineage (NCBI taxonomy): Eukaryota > Viridiplantae > Streptophyta > Magnoliopsida > Solanales > Solanaceae > Nicotiana > Nicotiana tomentosiformis. The sequence continues at coordinate 19,085,412 of NC_090818.1, forward strand.
ACAGGCCTATTCCAATTTCCAGAATTGGATTCCGACCTCAATATCAAAAAGTCAACCCCCCGGTCAAACTTCCCAAAAATTCAACTTTTGGCATTTCAAGCCTAATTCCACTACGTACTTCCAAATAAAATTTCGATCATGCTCCTAAGTCCAAAATTACCATACGGAGCTGTTGGAATTATCAAAATTCTATTCCGGAGTCATTTGCACATAATTTGACATCCGATCACCATTTGAACTTAAACTTTTAATTTTTTATCAAAATTCCATATCTCGGGCTAGGGACCTCAAAATTTGATTCCGGGCATACGCCTAAGTCCCAAATCACGATACGGACCTACCGAAACTGTCAAAATATTGATCCGAGTCTGTTTGTTAAAAATATTGACCAAAGTCAACTCAGTTGAGTTTTAAAGCTCTAATTCACATTTTAATTCATTTTTCACCTGAAAACTTTTCGGAAAATTTTACGGACTTTGCACGCAAGTTGAGGAATAATAAATAGTGCTTTTCGAGGTCTTAGAATAAAAAATTAATTATTAAATTTAAAGATGATATTTTGGGTCAACACATTCTCCACCTCTTAAACAAATGTTCATCCCCGAACGGAGTTAGAGAAAGTACCTAAGCTGGTGAATAAATGTGGATAACAGTTGCGCATATCATGCTTGGTCTCCCAAGTCGCCTCCTCGACCGGATGACCCCTCCACTGAACCTTCACGGAAGCAATGTTCTTTGACCTCAGCTTTCGAACATGCCTATCCAAAATAGCCATTGGTTCCTAAACATAAGATAGATCATTTTCCAACTGAACCGAACTGAAGTCTAAAACATGAGACGTATCGCCGTGATATTTCCGAAGCATGGAAATGTGGAATACCGGATGAATCGCAGAGAGACTAGGTGGTAGTGCAAGTTTGTAAGCCACCTCTCCAACTCTCTCAAGAATCTCAAAAGGCCCAATATACCTGGGGCTCAAATTGCCCTTCTTCCCGAACCTCATCACACCCTTCATAGGAGAAACCCGGAGCAATACCCGCTCACCAACCATGAATGCAACATCATGAACCTTCCAATTCGCATAACTCTTTTGTCTAGATTGGGTTGTACGAAGTCAATCCTGAATCAACTTAACCTTTTCCAAGGCATCCTGAACCAAGTCTGTACCTAATAGCCTAGCCTCGCCCCGTTCGAACCAACCTACTGGGGACCGGCACCGACTACCATACAAGGCCTCATACGGAGCCATTTGAATTCTTGACTGGCAACTGTTGTTGTAAGCAAACTACACAAGTGGTAAGAACTGATCCCAAGCACCCCCAAAATCTATCACACACGCATGAAGCATATCCTCCAGTATCTGAATAGTACATTCGGACCGCCCGTCCATCTGAGGGTGAAATGTTGTACTCAACTCCACACGAGTACCCAACTCTCAATGTACAGCCCTCCAAAATCGTGAGGTAAACGTGTACCCCGGTCAGAGATGATAGATACTGGTACACCGTGAAGTCTAACATTCTCGCGAATATATACCTGAGCCAGCTGCTCTGAAGAGTAAGTAGTAATCACAGGAATGAAATGAGCTGACATGGTCAATCTATCCACAATCACCCAAACTGCATCGAACTTCCTCCAAGTCCGTGGGAGCCCAACAATGAAAACCATCTACATTTGGCACACATAGCCTGCCCTGCATCCGTAATACATCTTCATCGCCAATAGTGACTTCCTTGGCATCACCGTGCTGAACTGTGTCCTTAAGGACAAGCATATGGGGGTCATCATACTGACATTCCCTGATACGGTCATAAAGAGAAGACTGAGAAACCACACAAGCCAAAACTAGGCTCGACTCAAAAACATCCAGTCTAACAAACTAGTTGGCCTAGGCCTGAACATCCAAGGCTAAAGGCCTCTATGCTACCGGTAAATATGCTAAGCTGCCCAAACTCTCCGCCTTACGACTCAAGGCATCGGCCACTACATTGGCCTTCCCAAGATGATAGAGAATGGTGATATCATAATCCTTAAGCAACTCCAATCATATCTGCTGCCGCAAATTAAGATCCTTCTATTTAAACAGATGTTGTAGACTTCGGTGATCGGTGTAGACCTCGCAATGGACATCGTACAAATAATGCCGCCAAATCTTTAAGGCATGAACAATAGCTGCTAACTCAAGGTTGTGTACAGGATAATTCTTCTCATGCACCTTTAACTATCTGGACGAGTAGGCAATCACCCTACCGTCTTGCATCAACACTACGTCGAGGTCAATACGCGACGCATCACAATACACAATATAAGACCCTGAACCTGTAGGTAATACCAATATTGGGGCTGTAGTCAAAGCTGCCTTGGGCTTTTGGAAGCTCTCCTCACATTCTTTGGCCCATATGAACGGAGCACCCTTCTGGGTCAATCTAGTCTTAATAGTTGTTCATAATCAATTACAAAATTGTCAATTAACTTCATGTTAACAAAAATCTCGTTTTAGACCTTCCCAATACTGATAACGAGATACGAGGCATGAAGACCTCATAATTATTTACCCAAATTAATGAGTCACATTTAACGTCACCTGGGCGGGAACCTACCTCGTAGGTTAAAACTCAATAATTACAACACAAAATTGGCAAGTATGCACAGAGAATTTCATATAGAATTTTCAAATAAGCCTAACTGGCATGACTCCCTATTTGTACTATAGTAAAAATTAAAATTCACAAGGGAGAGCTTAAACATAATAATTTTCCTCGCAAGGATCTCGTCCTTATATAACTTCCACTGCAGCTCGTAGCCCAGTTTAAACATATCAGTTTATATTAAAATGCGAGGATCTCATCCTCGGTTCTGAATCACATTTAATATGCACATCATGCCAATCGAAACTTTTCATTTGCTCATTCTAAATAATTTCCGTTAAAAAAGAAAATCACAACACATAATGAACCCCACACCAGTAAGGCATATAATTCACAATTTGTAATTAATTATCCGTAAATTACATCAAAACTTACCGAAATGAGTAACAGAAAATCGCATTTAGCCTCATAGGTCTTATTAGTGACCAACATGGAATGATAGGCGTAGTTATTTCCATGGAATCTCCCAATAGGAGTAAACACATAAGTAGATTATAGAATTATGAAACTCACTCATAAGTGGAGCACAATAGGAGGACTCGTCTCGATACTCAGAACCGAATCAAGTTAAGGAAATTATTCCTTTATATTATATCAAGGTCGTACCTATGAACCAATTGATGTAGCGACCTCCGCCATATCATAAAACAAATATATCAACGGCTGGGTCTCCACCTCTAGGACGCCTTCTACCCGTCTGTCCTCCATCCCTAATTAGTTATGTGGGTGGTGTAGTAACTGCAATGAGGCACGTAGCCTGAGTGCTTTGATGAAATAAGAATCTCCCAAGTTTGGGACAATTTTCTCATGATGTGCTTAGTATCACCGTATTAATAACAATCCATTTGCGGGTTAGGCTGTTCATGTTGAGTCTGTGCCGGTTAACTGGAATAACTATTATAGGAACTCATGTCGGTGGTGCATTAAAAGAACTTACTGGAGCACCCCGAGTAATCCGATGTGCAGACTGGGCTGGCCGACTGCCCGAGCCCCCGCCATAATGATTTATACTTGCAGAGTAGAATCCACTGAATCCCCTAGAACTTCGAGATGTCTTGGTCTCCTTAGTTTCCTTTTTCCTCACCCCGAACACATTCTAATATCTTGGTAATTTGTACAACTAGCAGAAATTAAGTATCATCTTGAAGCTCCCGAGTCGTACAAAATTTTACGATCATAATTGAGTCCTTTAATGAGTCTGTGGACTCGCCTTTTGGCTGTAGGAAGCAAAGTAGGAGTATGATAGGCTAACTTATTGAACTTGATGGAATATTCTGATACCGTCAATGGTGATCTAATGCAACCATTCAAACCAAATGCGACACGCATTACGTAGAGTCCGGGAAACAAACTCTTTCAAAAGCATTTTTGAGAACTGAGCTAAGTAGGCGGTGTTGCATTGGCTGGTCTGCCCTCTTCATAGGCTTGCCATGAACACTGGTGGAGAATTATCTCTTCCAAGGCAAATTTCTTCTTTTGTTATGCTGACTCAACACTTTTGAGCTGACCAATTTCTTAACATATTCTTCGATTCTTCTTTGGGGTAACCCTTACCCCTATTTATACATAACGATCACAAAAGTAGAGCTCCATACAGATAAATCTTGTCACGAACCACATAGTCCAGACTCTCGTCAACAAGTGTACTTCCTCTGAAGCACCCCAAAATCTGCAACAGTAACGTCCACGCTGAGTATACCTTCTACAAATTTAGAGTTGTTTCTATAAATCCTTTGGTATTGAAGTATAGGATTATTAAGGAGGTGGACATATCGCAAGTCCCAACCTTATCCTCTACAAAATCTCAGGTCTTAAACATGTGTAAATTTTAGGGAACCTTTCAGTACCACATATATACATTTCTGGCCAAAACTGATATAACACATGACCCCGCAATCCACCCATTGGTAGTGGACCCCCTCCACTCGGCGCGAAGTCATAGGTCACAACATCCGATGATCCACAATAATAACCTTCACAGCTTATATAAATCAACCAGACGCCAGCGTCCGTTGCACCCCCACATGATTTACTAGGTGATCTCTCAATACGCCCGCATCTTCAGTTGGAACCACACGTTAAGGCAATGTTTGAGCATCTCTGGCTCCCTCAAAGTCCATCTACGGCATCACGAACCTTCGACGCACAACTGATACCGAGTGCGCAATGTCATACACGAGTAGATACAAAGGAATATAAGATATATGTTTCAAGCTAATCAATGCCGCACGATAAGGAGTCAAAGAAGTGAATATTTCCTAACAGTTCCATAGCCTCTCGAAGATAAGTACAGACGTTTCTGTACCGATCCGCAAGACTCGACTAAACCTGCTTGTGACTCATGACACCTATGAACCTAGAGCTCTGATACCAACTTGTCACGACCCCAAATTCCCTTCGTAGGATGTCGTGATGGCACCTAGTCTCTAAGACTAGGCAAGCCTATCAATACGGAATAATAATAAATATCTGAAATAATTAAACTACAATTCAAACAATTTCAACTCCCAAAACCCGGTAGAAATAAGTCACAAGCTTCTAAGAATTTATCTTCGATGTCTCTATTTAACAGAGTCTAAAGAAAATAAGAAAGCAACATAACAAGAATAGAAGGGGACTCCGGAGTCTGCGGGCGTTAGCAGATATACCTCGAAGTCTCCTCGTACAGCTAGTTTACTGATGCGTGGTCTGATAAGATGTACCTGGATCTGCACAAAAAGATGTGCAGAAGCGTAGTATGAGTACACCACAGCGGTACCCAGTAAGTGCCAAGCCTAACCTCGGTAGAGTAGTGACGAGGTCAGGTCAGACCCTACTGGAGGATAAATAATGGCATGGTAAAATATTTCAACAATATTATAAGATAAAATGATAATGGAAATGAATCAAGTAGTATGACACATTTAATTACATCAAATAATGGCAAATAAATACATCGTGAAAACAAAACAGAATTCTTTTCAACTTTAAGAAAATCACACAATAATCAAAGACAACTGCGGCCATAAATAAATATCAACAAGGGCACTCCCGAGGTACCGTCTCGTAGTCCCAAATCATAAACAAATTCACAATATCTTATTTTCTTATCTCACCGAGGGAGCCTTCACAATTTATTTGAAAGAAAATATTTTTTCCGAAATAGCATCCCGCGTTTTAGCCATCCTTATTACACCGCATGACTTCTAGTAGTTCCCCCTACTAGCCACGCGTATCAAGCTACCCTTATATCACCGCATGTGTTTCAATACCCAGACCTTATACCACCGCATGCATATCAATATCACAATATATCATAATTTGCACCTCAAGTGCTCAAATAATTTAACTTGCCAAAATAATTCAACAACAATATTTTTCCACGATAAAGAGCTCACGGCTCATGCCAAAATAAATCAAATAATATTTTTCCACAATAATAATCTCATGGCTCATGTCAAAATAATTCAACAATAATAGTTTTTCACAATAAAGAGCTCACGACTCATGTCAAAATAATTCAACAATAATATTTTTCCACAATAAATAGCTCACTGCTCCATCACAATGAGTACGAAAATCTTACAAAAATATTTAGGAGTAAATAATTCAGGAAAATAATATTTCAAAATCTTTAATACTTTGCTTCAATATCAAGTTTAAAAATGTCAAATACTTCATATTAATAATATTTAATTTAAAGAAAATCAACCTTCAAATAATGCACAGAATAAAAGAAACCAAGTTCCAACTAAACAGATAAAATAAATAGCAGGAAAAGGTCAAGCAAATTTAAAAATCTAAACATTAAATCAATAATGAAGAATATAAGAAAATAAAATAATTTAATTAATGCGCAATAGAGATCTATACAATTTAAAACATAATCTTTCATATTTAGCCCGTGTACACACTCGTCACCTCGTGTACACGATGTTTCACATATTAAAATTATCAATTCTAGGGGAATTTCCCCCACACAAGGTTAGACAAGTCACTAACCTCGACTTGCTCCAATTTAACCAAGTATTATACTTTTTCCTCGATTTTCCGACTCCGATCGACTCGTATCTAGTCATAATTAATTCAATACAGTCAACAAAAATTATAGTAATCAATTTCATAAGAAAATATTATATTTTTCAATAAAATTCAAAATTAGCTCAAAATTTGCCCGTGGGGCCCACATTTTGGAATCCGACGAAACTTACAAAATCTGATAACCCATTCAACTACGAGTCCACCCATACCAATTTTATCAAATTCTGATAACAACTCGACCTTCAAATCTTAAAATTTTCGTTTTTGGAAGATTTTGCAAAAAATTTGTTTTTTCTTCAATAAATTCACGGATTCATGATATAAATGAATATGGAATCATGAAATATAAATAATATAGGATAAGGAACACATACCCCAATGTTTTCCCGTGAAAATCGCCCAAGAACCGTGCTCCAAAGCTCCAAAACGAAATGAAGGAAATGACCATTTTTGGTCCTTAAGTTTCTGCTCATCCGTCACTAAAAGTCCATTTTCCGTCACTAAAAGTCCACCAAAAACTGCTCTACCAGCCTTCTTTCAATCGATCATAACTTTATGTAAAAATGTCCAAATGATAAATGGCTTAACTTTATGGAAACTAGAATCAATCGAATACAACTTTCGTGTTTTGCAAATTTTCCGATTCCTTATGAATTTCGAGATATAAGCTTCCAAAGTCGGCTCCATGCATCAGAATTTCTGGCAAAACGACTCTACCATCCTTCATTCAATCTATCATAACTTTCAGTAAAAATTTCCAAATAACGAATAATTTAACTTTCTGGAAACTTAAATCAAACGACTATAACTTTCATGTTTTGCACATTTTCCGATTCCTTATGAATTGAGGGATATAAGCATCTAAAGTTGGCTCCACACACCAGAAATTTCTGGCGAAATTTTCGCAAATTTCCAACAACCCTCTTTGTCGGAAATCCATTCCGTTTACCTTCCGAAATCCACATGAGACCCTCGGGACCTTAACCAATTATACCAACATGTCCCAAAATACAATACAAACTTAGTCGAGGCTTCAAACCACATCAAACAACATCAAAACGACGAATCGCACCTCAAATCAAAATCTATGAACTTTGAACTTTCAAATTCTATATCTTGTGTTGAAACACATCAAATCAATTCGGAATGACTTCAAATTTTGCACACAAGTCATAAATAACATAAGAGACCTATTTCAATTTCTATAATCGGATTCCAACCTCAATATCAAAAAGTTATCCCCTCCCTCCCCCCCGGCCAAACTTCCCAAAAATTTAACTTTTGGCATTTCAAGCCTAATTCCACTACGGACTTCCAAATAAAATTCTGATCATGCTCCTAAGTCCAAAATCACCATACGGAGCTGTTGGAATTATCAAAATTCTATTCCGGGGTCATTTGCACATAATTTGACATCCGGTCACTATTTGAACTTAAACTTTTAACTTTTTATCAAAATTTCATATCTCGGGCTAGGGACCTCGGAATTTGATTTCGGGCATACGCCTAAGTCGAAAATCACAATACGGACCTACCAAAATTGTCAAAACACTGATCCGAGTCCGTTTGTTAAAAATGTTGACCAAAGTCAACTCAGTTGAGTTTTAAAGCTCTAATTCACATTTTAATTCATTTTTCACCTGAAAACTTTCCGAAAAATTTTACGGATTGCGCACGCAAGTCGAGGAATGATAAATAGTGCTTTTTGAGGTCTTAGAATACAAAATTAATTATTAAATTTAAAGATGACATTTTGGGTCATCACAGATAATCAACAAGTTCATACTTTATTGGGTGAATCACTCATATTTCTTAAATGCCATTTATTGTTATTTATTGCTAGTTGTTGCTATATTATTGCTCATACTTTTTGGAATAGTTAATGCATATTATTGTCAATCCTCCACCAGATCTGACCAACATTAGTCACTTTTTCATAAATAACATCTAGAGATATTATTAACTAAATTTAACCCATTATTATATAAACTTAACTGTTCAAACCGAAAGTTACACTTTTTGGTCAAACAATTTGGTGTCGTCTGTGGGAATTTCTTAGTTAAGCTTTTAGTTTCTTCTAGATCTACAGCCAACATGTGCCTCTGACGTAAAAAAAAAAGCGAAAGCAAGAAACAAGATCTCCTTTCTTTGTACGTACAAAATCCTAACATGGCAGGCAACCGAAAAGAAAGGGCGAAAATAATCAATGACCTCCCAACTAACCTCATGAACGTCATCAACAAAAGTTGTGAAACGGCAGACGAAAGTGCAACTCCCAATGCGTCCCCTAGGCGAGATGGGTCACCGCCTCCTCATTGCAGCATCACAAAGTCTCTTGGTAAGGTAGCCTCCACATCTATGGGGGAAGAGACGCCCTCAAATGTAAAAATGCTCCTCGAATCATGATTAACCGACACGCTAACCAGCGTCCTCAACAAGCCCGCCCGGGATGCGGCCACAGAAAATGCAAGAACTTGTATTATACAACCAACAGACGAGCAGCACAACCAACTCCCTCCTCCTCCCACGACAGGTATTACTCACAATATCGACAATAGTGCAGGTGACGACACTCTCGCAACCATTCTAAAAATGATGGAGGAAATGGAGAATGAGAACAGAGCACTCCGAGACCAGATGAGGGAACTCCAAGAAAGGGTCGATAAATCGGGCGCCCCTAAGCTTTTGCCGAAGAGAGACGCCGACCGATTTATCGAGCAACTTTATATTGATGACGCCGCCCTACATGCCATACCAAAAGCCTTTTAAAATGCCACCCAACCTCAAGATATATGATGGCACGATTGACCCTGAAAATCATGTGACTCACTACGTTATCATCGTGAAAGGCATTGACCTTGACAAAGAACAAGTATCTTCCATTTTATTGAAAACATTCGGTGAAACCCTCACAAGAGGAGCGTTAACATGGTATTTACAACTACTTGTACGTTCCATTAAAACTTTCGAAAAGATGGCCGACAAGTTCATAAAGGCCCACGTTGGGGCCAAGAAGGCCGAGGCGAGAGTGAACGACATATTTGCAATTAAACAGTCTTCGAGAGAAGGAATGAGGGACTTCCTTGCCTGGTTCAATAGAGTAAGGATGACCTTGCCGAATATATCAGAAGGGATGACGGTCGCAGCCTTACAGAACGGGCTGAGGAGGGATGGTTCGAGGGCGACTAGAAAACTATTAAGTTGGCTGATGAAGTACCCCCAACCACTTGGGATAAAATGCACAACGCATATTATGCCGAGGTCCGGGCAGATGAGGACGACCTCAATGGACCAACTCATTGACTGACCTCGGTACAGGATGAACCCAGAAAAGATTGAAGAAATGATACCAGAAGAGACCTCGCAGCTTCGTGACCTAACATGGAACGACATCAACCATACATCAGAGCAGCCTTCACACCCTCCTCCCGCCACGAGGAAGGCCTGCCTAGATCAAGAACAGAGACTCACCGGAACGAAAGAGGTATGCCCCTTTTATTATCCGCTCACAACTTTTGTGTGTCACTTACAGAGATAGTCTATGCCTTGGAGAAGCTCGGACCAAAGGTGAAATGGCCACAAAAGATGAGGTCAGATCTGAATACTAGGAAGTCGGACGCCCTCTGCGAGTTCCACCAAGAACGAGGGTATAAAATCAAAGATTGCATCGCCCTAAAGCAAGAGGTCGTAAACATGTTACGACATGGACATCTCAAAGCGTTGTTGAGTGACCGGGGAAGGACCAACTTTGCCAGAGGACGTGAGCAACATCAAGGACCGCCAAAATCGCCCTCACCAACTTGCACCATTCTCATGATCATCTGTGGTGATGACGATTCTTCCATCAATAGCGTGAAATTCACCACTACCCATAAGCTCAAATGGTCAATCACTCGCAAACGGTATGATAAACTCAAATAGATTATCTTCTTTGATAAGTCGGATACCAACGGTTTGGCCTTCCCCCACTATGATGCCCTTGTTATTACTTTAAAAAATTTAGATACCGATATAAGACGGATTATGGTAGACGATGGGAGCAGCGCATGCATTATCCATCCTCGAGTACTTGCACAAATGAAACCCGAAGATAAGATAGTGTTGCGTTGTATCACGCTAACTGGTTTTAACAGTGCAATCAAGCGAACATCTGGTGAATTCACACTCCCTATTCTGGCCGATGGCGTCACTCTGGAAATCACGTTCCACATCATGGACCAAGACTATCACGCCCCGAACTCGGGGAGCGCGACCGTCGCTCAACCGAGATAACCCGGCCGAGCAAGCCTGTTAGATTTCCTTCTACCCAAACTCATCCATTAATAAAGAGGAGATGTACTCCATTAATCAAACACTGAAAAGATTTCATTAACAACTCCTATTTCATTTCCATTAACTGCTTCATTTATAATTTCCAAATTATTACAAGTTTATAGATATAATGAAAAACATGTTTGCCAAAAATACCAACACATCTAGTTCAATTCCCAACATCAAACATCACCCACAACCTGTGTACAGAGCCTCTAAGTACAACAAAAGAGTAGTATGGAAGTGCCGGCAATAAGGCCCTGGCTATACCTCAAAACACAAAGTATAACATCAAGTGACAACATGCCCGGAATAGAGTAGGGCTCACCAAAACATGCTGAATAGGGAGAAACTACTAAGGAGGATCAAAACTGCCCGCTGTTGAACCACCTAAATCCATTAAAGATGCAGCGCCCCCGGTAAAACGGACGTTAGTACATATGGAATAGTACAAGTATGTAAAGCTAACTGTCCTCTTTCAAAATAGATTGCCAATGTAAGTAAGGGAAAACCATGGAAACAACAATCAACAATCAAGGATATCCAAATTCCAAGTTAAATCATAATAATTTTCAAAATACGAAGATAATATTATATATTTTTGGTTGGGAGATCTGTAGCATCGATATACCACCGTTCACAATATCACCGTTTACAATACCAATACCACCGTACTTTTAGCACGGAGTTCGATCACGACCCGATCGGCTAGGTTGTCTCATTCGAGACATCAACTACAATCATAATTTAAATTATAATTTCCAGCACAATCACCACAATATGCGCGACATGGTATCCGATCACAACCCGATCGGCTAGGCTATCTCACCACAATGTCGTGTGGATCGACATCATCCTTTTCTATTAATCATCTCATCCCAATTAAGGGAAATAATTTTATCACATCAATCTCATCTCAAATAAGGGGAATAATTTTATCACATTAATCTCATCCCAAATAAGGGGAATAATTTTATCACATCAATCTCATCCCAAATAAGGGAAATAATCACAATCCACTCCTACATCGACATGTGTAGTTTCGGGGTTAGGTTATTTCAACCTACCCTTCCTCGCTGACTATCGATACTCCCAAAAATATTTTTGGTTTGCATACAAGGTAACATAGATACAAATGTATTTACCTCATCATCTTTCACATTGTATAAATCTTCACTAGTATTTTTAACCAATCACAACAACAATATTTCCTTGGCTCTTTTGCCCATTTACAAGATTCTTTATTCATGGCATGGTGACCGTATTTCATATTGCACACTTTCATATCTTCCCTTCCATGGATCATCATCATAAATATCAACATATATAATATTTCAAAAATCACAACTTTAAGTTCATTAGTAATGTAAGAACGCATAGCATTAGTTAAGACATTGAAAATGTAAGAACGCAAAACACATTGAAAATACTCACAAAGCATAGCATTAGTTAAATCAGCCACATTGGGGCATGACTTGAGTACATGAGCTTTTAGGCAAATCTACTTCTGAAGTAATTTTTGAACAGTTGAATCAAGGCTCAATTCATAATCTTTCTCACATCATCTCATTTCATTGGCACCTCTAACCACAAGTATAACTTTCATTCTTGGCACGGTGGCCACGCTTTATATCAACAACTCACTTCTTTCACTTTCGAGCATCTTTATAGATTATCAATAACAAGGCATTTCCAATCAAGACTTTAGGTACACATATGAGCAATTAAGGGTCTTAAGCACATCGAGTTTTTCTCACACAAGTTGGCAACTAGCTTTCATTTGAAACACGACTCAAAGCCATAACATTATAATACACATATCATTCTTGAACACATTTCCGAAGGATAACATAATGTGATAGGAACATTCAAAACACATTTTGAATACATACACCTTTCGACAATTTCCGTATTTGGGATAATCGAATTTAGTAGGAACAACTTGGAACATGAGAATTAGGAACTTGAGCCAACAATACTTGAAATTTAGGGGAAGATCATGGAATTCATTTCTAAACGAGTAGTTTAGCCAACATACCTCAAATTCATCCCTTAATAATACTACAACGATCCACTACACTAAGCAACTTCAATCTACAATAACAACATCCAATGGGACCAATATTAGTAACAAATTCCATAATTTAGACTATTTAGGTACTTTATCAAATACCTAGTAGGCATGAATCTCTACATCTCTTAACCGTATAATTAGTTCATCCAACTACTACCATTTACCAATAATTTATCCCACCATCATTCTTAAACAATTCTTAACTTCTAACATCACATACATGACCATCCATCCACACCCAACCAAAATAATTCCATCAAATAATCACCTTTCAATCTCTACAATGGTTATGTATTTAAATTGGGAACTTATGGCTTCTAATCACCATACCATAAGTTATAATACATATTTTATACATAAATAATCACCATAGATTAGTTAGATATGGTAGACATACCTCTTGGAGTGAGACTCTTGAAAATTCCAACTTGTAGGGTTCTTGACCAATTTGGAGATTTGAATGGAAATCTATGGATTTTTAATATTAATCCTAGTTAATATATGTGTTTAGGAGTAGTAATCAACTCAAAATACTCCAAAAACATTATATTGGTTCATGGGAGGGAGGTGTTGGACGGATTTCCCTTGATATGCAAGCCCTAGCTCAAATAAATGATTTAGCCCCTCTCTCTACCCGACCTTGGGGTATTTAATGGGCTCCTACGTGCGCGGTCGCACACCTGAGAAAGTGACCGTGCATCTGGTCACGCACCTGAGGCATGACAAATGATTCGATGCGTTAGAAACTAGACTCAAAGTGCTTTAATTGGATAGGTAGATCTCCTCCTAAGTCTTTATAGTTTGGTAGCATCATGCATTTGAATTAGGATCTTGTGCGAATTGAGACATCCTTTCCACTTAATGTATCCAACTTGGTCCACACAAGTTCTTTCCATTCACAAAACTCGTTAGTATGTTCCAACACACATTAAACATATATTTTCATTTCAAAATGATGTGGTTCTATTCCATGGGCATCCTTTAATACTCAAATACGTTATTCCCAAATACCGTTGGCGCACTTTAAAATCTTAAATTATTAGAAAAATTTTAACGGGGCCTTACATTCTCCTCCGCTTAGGATTATTCATCCTCGAATGAGGAGTAGAGTCCGCCCCGAACACTAACATAAATCGACTCTTCTTTCAAACATTTCAAGCCCCCGAATTTGACTAACTCCAAAAAATTTTAGAAATTTCGGCAGAGTCTCCCCTATAATTTGGGCCTATCCACCTTTTAGAGAATCCCAAAATCACCCTAACAACATATTCATAACTCAACAAAGCATCACAGTATATATCAACAATATTGATCTTAACATTAAGGGCATTACATTAACAGAAGTGGTATCTAGACATGAGTTGCACATATTTAAATCATAACATATAACAAGTACCCTTTTGAACCACAACCATTTGGTTATACAGGCAAGTGAGAATACTTCCTTTACTTTGACGGAGGCAGATATCAATTTTCGAACTTATCTAACAGGAATAACAACTAGGTACCTCTTATAAACCAATTACCCATTAACTTCACCTTCAATAGTTTCCACCGGAACGATAGGTAAAGGATTTCCAACAACCTTCTGCAACCTAGATACATGATGCATCGGGTGCATGGAGGACAACGATGGGAAAACATCAAACATCAAACTTAATGTGACTACACACACTTTACCTTTATTAGCAATTCACATAACATCCTCATGAAGAAAATATTGAGAATAACCCATTCACTTTCTTCAACTCACTTTCTTCAACTCTAAATCTCTACGGCGAACACCCAAACTAAACCTTTGGCGACCTCTAACAATTACTCTAAGATGTGCTAGCATGAATATGACCTTAAAATTTGCTATCCAATATATTTGATCACGGGATGATGCTTCTTATTTGACATGTTTGAACCTTCAACCCCCATAGGTTACTATAAATAGGAATAATGAGGTCCTAGATTGGGCTGAAATTATTCAAGAATCCATCCATGTGCTGAGCAGGGCATTTCAGGAGGTTATATCATAAGAGACATGAAGGTTACTACCAATAGTGCTGACATGGTTAATCATTTTGATGACATCATTGATTCGACAAATGAGGTATAGAGTTGCCTAGTAGGCATTGATAATGTAGGGACCATGTTCATGATTTAAAAGAAATGAGTCATTTTAGACATATGACATATGGGAGGCATGGTCGGAAGGATAAAGACATTAGCGTCAGTTATTCTTGGAAGACTATGATTCATGAAAAGGAAAACAACAATTGTTTCATTCCATATGTGCCTTGTTCGGCAATAGTAGGCCACAAAGAGAAATAGCCAAGTACGCGACACCAGTCGCCTCTTGGAATATAGGGAAAATCAGTTTAACTCAAAATGAGAATATTCTGGCACCCTGAATGTGATATGGGTTTCAAAATACATGTAGTTGCATTACTCTCTTAACATTAACTAACACAAGGAATAGATATGCCACAAGCCCATGAGGATGAAAAAAGAAGTTGAACACTTGTGAGATTATTATCATTCTGATAGCTTAACCCTTCACAATAGTTGATCATATATGAGAGGACTAGAGATACAACAAACTTATCTTTCAAATCAATATGCTCATCATATGTGCCAGAATCTTAAACATCCACCTGAAGTGGGGAGGAAAAGTTGTTGTAAGGCTGCTTAACTTTCAACCACACGCAAGGGAAACCATGTAGCTATGACATCTTAATGTTGGGATGAAATCATGTATTGGTTAGAAAGAATGAACACTTTGCTATGAGCTAGACACATTTCCGCCATAATAACTTTCAAGCTGCGATACCAGGCCACTTCATGGGCAACTACAATACTAGGAACAAAGTGATCTACTTACTGTGGAATGATTTAAGTTGACATGAAAGTCATACTGAGATGGGCAAACAAAAACATCTACCTGTGATGAATTTGTGAAAATCTCAAATTTTCCAGAAACTTTTATGTGGACAAATGACCCCTTTCAATTGACATGTACACACATGATAGGCGCTGAGACATGCTCTCATGTTACTAGACAGTGAAAAGGATTCATGATAATATTCACAAAGGAGTAAAGTGATTGTTCAAACCATAGGATCCACATATACCGGAGAGAAAAAGAGTGGCTCAAGAAAGATCTCAACACTAGGCCGCTATACATTGGATTTGATACCACATAGGTAAACTTTATGAATGTGCATGCATAAGCAAGTGAGCAGATGTTATCCATTTGAATCAAAGGGTTCTTGTAAGAAATTCATCAGGTATAGTCCCTTATTGAGAATTTAGAAAAGCAAGTGGGAAGTATTAATCCTAGAGTTATAACTCAATTCAAGGACATAATTATAGAACTCAATTCCTCAAGAGGTCGTAAATAAGAGAATTGTAATCAAGAGGCTTCACGAATATTGTGTCTCGTTCAAAGAGTAGGTACATGAAATGTTTTGTGATTCAACATTTTGGCTAAGACCATATTTATGTAGGCCCATTCAATATGGATGTACATATACAACAAGGAAAATAATGCGGTGTTCACAATGAGATAGCAAGGAGTGACTTACTTGGTGATTTTAGATTAACAGGGCAGTACCTTAATTGATGACCCTCCACTCCACATCCATAATATACATTGGTACCATAGTGACATACCCCCGAATGACATCTCCTATACTTCTCACAATGAGCGTGAGGTCCGTTAAACTAACTCACCCCACTGACCTGATATTTACCCTTTTTGCATACATCGTAAACATTCCCCCAATCCTTCATCTAGAACCCCGGGATGAGATTAACAATCTCTGCACCAGCTCATTGTATGGGCTTTTGAAATTGCCCAAATCTACCACCCCTAACACGCTCCTGAGAATACTCATAACACGACGAAAAATGTTCCCGCCCGTATATCGGGCAGACCGGGATAGGTGTACCCAACATAGGGCATTTCTTCTTCTTGTACCCACTCTTTCCACAACCAGAACATATTTCAAGAGTCATCTAACATCTCCCCAAGTGGCGCTTCTTACAAATCAAACAATCTGGCTCATTAGTACCAACAACTTATTTTGTTTATTAGGTGCTCTCACCACATGATCCAGTGGCGCGGTAACATTAATAGGAACAAGGGCACTACCCCTAGCAACTGGTTATTTTAGTACCTCCTCGCTGTCTCGAACCAGTGGGTTACTCATATGAAAAATGAGACATGACGCGGAAATTAGCTTCCTATCTTGAGCTCTAACGCACGATCTGGAGTACTAAAGAAGTGTGAAATTCCTAAATGTCCAAGTAGCCTCCTCATTATAGATGTGGTCGACAACACACCGATAAGAAGGACTCTACTTAACATGGCTCCAAGACATCCTAGGACACTTTAAAACCTTAGGCTCTGATACCAAGTTTGTCACGCCCCGAACTCGGGGAGCGCGACCGGCGCTCAACCGAGATAATCTGGCCGAGCAATCCTGTTAGATTTTCTTCTACCCAAGCTCATCCATGAATAAAGAGGAGATGTACTCTATTAATCAAACACTGAAAAGATTTTATTTACAACTCCCATTTTATTTTCATTAACAGCTTCATTTATAATTTCCAAATTATTACAAGTTTATAGATATAATGAAAAATATGTTTGCCAAAAATACCAACATATCTAGTTCAATTCTCAATATCAAACACCACCCACAACCTGTCTATGGAGCCACTAAGTACAACAAAAGAGTAGTATGGAAGTGCTAACAACAAGGCTCTGACTATACCTCAAAACACAAATTACAACATCAAGTGACATCAGGCCCGTAATAGAGTAGGGCTCACCAAAACCTGCTGAATAGGGAGTAACTACTAATGAGGATCAAAACTGCCCGCTGCTGAACCACCTGCATTCATTGAAGATGCAGCACCCCCGGCAAAAGAGACGTTAGTACATACGGAATAGTACTAGTATATAAAGCTAACTGTCCTCTTCCAAAATAGAATGCCAATGTAAGAAAAGGAAAAACATGGAAACAACAATCAACAATCAAGGATCGGGGTGTTCAAAACCGAACCGAAATCGAAAATCGAACCGAAACCGAAGCTTAATGGATTATTGGTATCGGGTTAACGGTTTAACGGACGGAGAACGGATTGAAATTTTTTTATTAACGGCTTATCGGTGTGGGGGCGAATTATTCAATTTTCTTAACGGATAATCCGTTAACCCGTTAAGAATATATATATATATATATATATTAAATAATCAAAAACCCTTCTTCTTCCAGTACTCTATCTCTATTCTCTATTACTAATTTACTATTAGACATTTAGAAACCCTAATGCCTAAATTTCAACCAACAGCCACCAACACTCTATCTCGTCGACTTCCAGTACTCTATCTAACGCCAAAAATATATATAATAGTTTAGCCACACACATTGGTTTTAATTAAAATTTGAATCCAAAGTGACTAATTTTGCAATTGTTTCAAACTCATCCCTTTAAAAGCCTAATTTCCATGATCCGCCTGGCCCAACCGGATCTCCCCTCTCTTTAAAACACATATTTTCCCAAACCCTAAGAAAAAGACAGACGGATCCCCCTTTGAAAACCCTAGCCGCCTGGTCTCCTTCCTTACTCACCCATTCCCTTTCACGCAAAAGAAGCCGAGAATTCGCCATCATGCACACACATCTCACCTATGAAAAAAGTTAAAACAAAATCCCTGAATTCCCATTTTTCTACATCCGGATCTGAAGAAGAAAAATGAAAAAAAAGATTAAAAAGGTTTTCTGATTTCTGTTGTGTTACTTAGAGAATTTATGGGTTTCTCATTTGTTTTTGGATTGAAGTTGAGGTCGACATTGATGTTATTCTGCTGTTTGCTATCAAAATCGTAGCTGAACTTCCTTTATCTCCATTTCTGCCCTTTATCAGCTGTTTCAATCTCTATTTGTCAAGTATTTTAGGTACACATTCCTGAATCTGTACTATTTCTCCATAAAAATGGCTGAAATCATGAATGAATTTGTTTCTGATGTTCCATCTCCATTTATGTGACTGTTTTTCTTAATAAATTGCTCATTATACTTATATATGATTTTGTTAACGAACTAAAGGGACGGGTGCCCGTTTCAATTAAGTTTAGACCATTGGAGTCTTGTTAAATATTAGTTAATTGAGATTAGTTTTTATTTTGTTTTTCAAAATTATTAATGGGCTTTAGGTGTATGCATACTAGTTAACAGTAGTATTTATCACAGTCTCTACTTCGTTGCCTAATGCTGAAATTTGGTGTATGCATATTTTTTACAAGGATCTACTCACTTATGGATTAAGCTGTTGTTTGAACTTTGAAGCTGCAGAAATTCAAGCATTGTTAGGCGTTAGCTGCAGGACAAACATTTCTGTGTAGTCTCCTCACTTATGGATTAATCATTTTGAAGTACGTATTCTGGACTCACTTTGAATATAGATTAGAATTTTATCATTTCAGAATTAATGAGGGAGCATTGACTTTTCCTTTGCAGTTGAATTAATGAGGAAAGACATATGTATTCTGGACTCATCTGTAATGTAGTTTGCTTTGGGATGTAATGGACTCATCTATTATATTCTATAGACTAGAATGTAGTCTGCTGAGCATAGGAATTTTAGTTTGAGTCACAATGGTCAGCAAACAATTAATGCACGCAATATAGATTGAATTAGACCGATAAACCACCCGATAACCGTCCGATAAGAGCTAAACCGATACCAATCCACCTGATATCTTATCGGTTGGCTAGCGGATTAATACATTTAAAAGCCGATAACCGATAAGCCAAACCGTTAAGAGTAAATAACCGCTCGATCCGCCCGATAAGCAGCCCTAATCAAGGATATCCAAATTCCAAGTAAAAACATAATAATTTCTAAAATACGAAGATAATATTATATATTTTTCGTTGGGAGATCTGTAGCACCGATATACCACCGTTCATAATATCATTATTTACAATAGAAATACCACCGTACTTTTAGCATGGAGTCCGATCACGACCCAATCGGTTAGGCTGTCTCATCCGAGACATCAACCACAATCACAATTTCAATTATAATTTCCAACACAATCACCACCATGTGTGCGGTATGGTTTCCGATCACAACCCAATCGGCTAGGCCATCTCACCACAATGTCGTGTGGATCGGCATCATCCTTTTCTATTAATCATCCCATCCCAATTAAGGAGAATAATTTTATCACATCAATTTCATCCCAAATAAGGGGAATAATTTTATCACATCAATCTCATCCCAAATAAGGGAAATAATTTTATCACATCAATCTCATCCCAAATAAGGAAAATAACCACAATCCACACCTATATCGGTACGTGTAGTTTCGGGGTTTGGTTATTTCAACCTACCCTTCCTCGGTACCTATCGATACTCCCAAAAACATTTTTGGTTTGCACACAATGTAACATAGATACAAATGTATTTTCCTCATCTTCTTTCACATTGTATAAATCTTCACTAGTATTTTCAATCAATCACAACAATAATATTTTCTTGGCTCTTTTGGCCATTCACAAGATTCTTTATTCATGGCATGGTGACCGTATTTCATATTGCACACTTTCATATCTTCCCTTCCATGGATTATCATCATAAATATCAACATATATAATATTCCGAAAATCACAACTTTAAGTTCATTACTAATGAAGGCTTTAAACACAATAGATTTCTTTCCAAGAAATGGAGTAAAATGATTGGCAATCGAAGCGCAAGTTAAAATCATAAACAAGTAGCACACCATTTATTCTTGAAATACTTTTCCCCAAAAAGGGCAATACACAATTTCTACTCACGAATATGTAAGAACGCAAAACACATTGAAAATACTCACAAAGCATAGCATTAGTTAAAACAGCCACATTGGGGCATGACTTGAGTACATAAGCTTTTAGGCAAATCTACTTTTGAAGTAATTTTGGAACAGTTGAATCAAGGCTCATTTCATAATCTTTCTCACATCATCTCATTTCATTGGCACCTCTAGCCACAAGTATAACTTTCATTCTTGAAACGATGGCCACACTTTATTTCTTCAACTCACTTCTTTCACTTTCGAGCATCTTTATAGATTATCAACAACAAGGCATTTTCAATCAAGACTTTAGGTACACATAGGAGCAATTAAGAGTCTTAAGCACATCAAGTTTTTTTCACACAAGTTGGCATACTAGCTTTCATTTGAAACACGACTCAAATCCATAACATTATAATACACATATCATTCTTGAACACATTCTCGAAGGATAACATAATGTGATAGGAACATTCAGAACACATTTTGAAAACATACATCTTTCGACACTTTGCTTAATCGGGTTAATCAAATTTATTAGGAATAACTCGGAACATGGGAATTAGGAACTTGAGCCATCAATACTTGAAATTTAGGGGAAGATCATGGAATTCATTTCTAAAAGAGTAGTTTAGCCAACATACCTCAAATTCGTCCCTTAATGATACTACAACGATCCACTACACTAAGAAACTTCAATCTACAATAACAACATCTAATGGGACCAATATTAGTAACAAATTCTATAATTTAGGCCATTTAGGCACTTTATCAAACACCTAGTAGGCATGAATCTCTACATCTCTTATCCATAGAATTAGTTCATCCAACTACTACCATTAACCAAAAATTTATCCCACCATCATTCTTAAACAATTCTTAACTTTCAACATCACATACATGACCATCCATCCACACCCAACCAAAAATATTTCATCAAATAATCACCTTTCAATCTCTACAAAGGTTATGTATTTAAATTGGGAACTTATGGATTCTAATCACCATACCATAAGTTATAACACATATTTCATACATAAATAATCACCATAGATTAGTTAGATATGGTAGACATACCTCTTGTAGTGAGACTCTTAAAAATCCCAACTTGTAGGGTTCTTGACCAATTTGGGGATTTGAATGGAAATCTATGGATCTTCAAGATTAATCCTAGTAAATATAGGTGTTTAGGAGTAGTAATCAACTCAAAATACTCCAAAAACCTTACCTTGGATCATGGGAGGGAGGTGTTGGACGGATTTCCCTTGATATGCAAGCCCTAGCTCAACGAAATGACTTAGCCCCTCTCTCTACCTGGCCTTGTGGGTATTTAATGGGCTCTTACATGCGCGGTCACGGACCTGGGCAAGTGACCGCGCATCTGGTCGATCAACCGAGGCAGAATACCCTCTAATATGCGCGGTCGCACATCTAGACGCGTATATGGCATAGGTCCAGTAAAATGGCAATAGAATTTTGTAGAAATATCCAAATGACGAACGGTTTGATGCATTGGAAACTAGACTTAAAGAGCTTTACTTTGATAGGTATATCACCTCCTAAGTCTTTATAGTTTTGTAGAATCATGCATTTGAAGAAGGATCTTGTGCGAATTGAGACATCATTTCCACTTAATGTATCCAACTTGTTCCACATAAGTTCTTGCCATTCACAAAACTCTTTAGTATATTCCAAAACACCTTAAACATATATTTTCATTTCAAAATGATGTGGTTCTATCCCATGGGTATCCTTTAATACTCAAATACGTTATTCCCAAATACCGCTGGCGCACTTTAAAATCTTAAATCATTAGAAAAATTTTAACGGGGCCTTAAAAAGACACAGTGTACAATGCCATAATAGGGCGACCATGGATACACTCCATGAGGGACATCCTTTCTAGCTTATATGAGGTCATCAAGTTCCTGACTCCATGGGGAATATTCAGCATACGAGGAGAACAATGCACATCTCGGGAATGCTACCACATAGCCATAGATAGCACAGTCACTTAACAAATGGACAAAGAAAATTAGGCATAGCAATCAACAGGGTTGAGGTCGATATGTGACGATAGCGAGGACGTCATCAGAGACCCCGATATGGTCGAAGCCGCAGGATCGACTATAGAAGACCTCGACCTTGTTCAATTAGACCTCAACAACCACAACAAGAAAGCTTACATCGACTGAAAACTTTAGGAACCAAGTATCTTCCGTCAATTCTTAACTACTAACGCAGATTTGTTTGCTTTCAGCGGTGAAGATATGTCGGGTATCCAAAAGGAAATCACCACTCATAAACTGTACGTCGACAAATTCCACACCCAGTAAGATAGGTCAGATGTAAGTTTAACTCCGCAGTCAATGACGCGGTACGTGAAGAGGTGGAAACACTGTTGGAGAATGGCTCCATCAGGGAGTCGAAGTACCCCCAGTGGGTCGTCAACGTGGTCATGGTTAAGGAGAAGAATGGGAAATGGAAAATGTGCGAGGATTTCACATATTTAAACAATGCATTCCCAAAGGATTCGTTCCCATTACCCCACATCGACCAACTTATCGATGCAACAGTCGGGCACGAACTACTGAGTGTAACGACACGACTTGTTGTTTTAAGAATTAATGCCCCGTTCAGTGACTTAAGGTCTCGAGAAGCTTCGTAATATATATTATGACCCGCGGGTGTGGTCGAGTTTGATTTTCTAAAGATTCAAAAATAAATTGAAAGAACAATTCTTATTTAGAAGCTTAAATGGAAAGATTATGACCAGAGAGTTGACTTTTGAATAAACGACCCTAGAATAGAGTTTTGGTGATGCCAATAGCTTCGTATGGTGATTTAGGACTTAGGCGTATGTCCGGATTTGGATTTGGAAGTCCGTAGGATAATTTGACGCAATTTGGCGAAAGTTGGAAAATAGACGATTTTCGAAAAGTTCGATCGAAGGTTGAATTTTTGATAATGAAGTCGGAATCCGATTCTGGAAATTAGAATAGGTCTGTTATGTCATTTATGACTTGTGTGCATAATTTGAGGTCAATCGGACTTGATTCGATAGGTTTCGACATCAAATGTAGAAGTTGGAAATTTCATAATAGACTAAAGTTTCAAGTGAGTTTGCACAAGACCTAAATTTTAACGAGCATAACTCTCAAGATAAAAATCTTTATATGTGTATAACCTATCAAATTAAAGCTCTTTGAGTCTAGTTTCCAACTCATCAAAACCGTTCATCATTTGGATAGGTGTACAGAAAGTTATGGCCATTTTACTAGACCTGTGTCATATGCGCGCCCAGATGCGAGGCCGCGCATATTTGAGACTTTTTGCCTCAGGTGCGCGGCCGCGCACGTAGGAACCCATTAAATAACCCCAAGGCCGAGTAGAGAGGGGGGGTTAAGCCGCGCACGTAGGAACCCATTAAATAACCCCAAGGCCAAGTAAAGAGAGGGGTTAGGTCATTTTTTAGGTAAAAACCTGATATTTTAGAGAGATGTAATAGCATTTTAGAGAGATATGGAGTAAACCTAACATTCTAATCATCCAATCTTGCACCAATCTTCAAGAATCAAGGAAGCTAATCACAAGATCTTCATCAAAGAGGTAAGATTCAACCCCTAGTCTTCAATTTTGAGTTTGGGGTAAAAGATTGGTGATTGGGAGTTTTATTCTTGGGTGTAAGAGTATTATGTATATATGCTTGTACCAATAAGGTTTGTAG
This sequence comes from Nicotiana tomentosiformis, assembly GCF_000390325.3. Lineage (NCBI taxonomy): Eukaryota > Viridiplantae > Streptophyta > Magnoliopsida > Solanales > Solanaceae > Nicotiana > Nicotiana tomentosiformis. The sequence goes on from NC_090818.1 coordinate 19,110,032, forward strand.
GAAGATTTTTGAGATCAAATAAGTAAAGATAGGGTTGTGGAATGAAGAAATCTTGTAGAAGAACCTTGTAACCAAATTTGCACACTTAATCTTTGATAAAATGCTCAAATAATCTGAAACCATGAAAATCTTCCTAATTATGGTTCACTTTTGTTATGTTTCTAAATAGATTAAAGTTTCTAGGATTTCCGAAACCTCGTAGTAATGTTAAAAAACAGGTTCAAAGGTTGACTGTCCAGATCATCACCCTGTCAAGGTTCATTTCATGATCATCGGATAGATGTCACAAATTCTTTGCCGTACTCAAAAAGGATAACGGCCTCCAATGAACTTCAGAGTGCGTCCAAGCCCTAAAGGAATTAAAAGCATACTTGTCATCGCCACCACTACTTTCAAAACCATATCCAGGAGAACGTCTCCTCATGTATCTCGTTATATCCGAAGTAGTTGTGAGTGTAGTCCTGGTTCGAGAAAACAAAGGTATGCAATCCCCCATCTATTATATTAGCAAAATATTAGTCGACGCTGAGACGAGGTACCCTCACCTCGAAAAGCTGGCCCTGGCCTTAGTCGTAGCTTCGCGAAAGCTTAGACCTTATTTCCAATGCCACCCCATCTCGGTCGTCACGACTTTCCCCCTGAGAAGCATTTTGCATAAACTAGAGCTATTAGGCAGACAGGCCAAATGGGCTATTGAGCTGAGCGAGCACGATATCACGTACCAGTCGCGAACAACGATAAAGTCACAAGTGCTTGCTGACTTCATCGCCTACTTCAGCGCAAAAGTAATGCCCGAAGTTGAGAGAGAAGCCTCTCAAACTTCCCCCCAAACACAAGACCTCTGGGTCCTATACACCGACGGCGCATTCAATGCGTCAGGGGCCGGACTGGGATTCGTACTCGAAGTCCCAACAAGCGAAGTGATTCGCAGTCCATAAGATGCTCGAGTATGACTAACAATGAGGCCGTAATCGAAGGTTTGAGACTATCACTCAAGTACGTGGCAAGACGGTTGAAACTATGCTGTGATTTCCAACTCGTAGTCAACCAAGTCACACGGACTTACCAAATCAAAGAACAAAGATTGCAAAAGTATAAGACTGAAATCTGCAAGTTGCTGCCCGAGTTCGACAAATGCCAACTCGACCAAATTCCCCGAGTACAGAACGCTAAGGTAGACGGCCTCGCTAAATTGGCCGCAGTCACCAAAAGCATCACAACCGGAGACAAGAACGTAGCCACCTCCTCAACTCATCGATTGATCAAATTGAGGTAAGAACCATAAGCTTAACTTGGGACTGGCGCAATCGTATTATTATATTTTTGCAGGACGACACACTCCCAGATAATAAAAAAGAAGCCAAGAAACTGAGAATGCAAGCGACCAGGTACAGTATCATCCATAACGACCTATATAAGAGGACTTACAGCGTCCCTTTGGCAAAATGCCTGGGCCCAAACCAGACACGACGTGTCCTTGAAGAGGTCCACGAGGGCCATTATAGAGCTCACTCCGCCAATCGGGCTCTGGTCAGATGCCTCAAACGGGCATGATACTATTGGCCCACCATGAAAAGGAGGTCGCAGACTTTGTGAAACAATATGAGCAATGCCAAAAGTATGCACCGATGATTCACTAAGTAGGCAAACACCTCCACTAGGTCACCTCACCTTAGCCGTTTATCAAATGGGGAATAGACATCGTGGCCCCCCTCATAGCAGGGCGAGGTAACGTACGATTCCTTTTGGTTTTAACTGACTATTTCTCTAAGTGGGTGGAAGCAGGAGCATTCGCCCAAATATGTGAACAGGAAGTGATCACTTTTATATGGAAAAACATTATGTGTCGGTTCGGCCTCCCCAAAGAGATCAGCTACAACAACGGACCCCGGTTCACGGGAAAGAAGACCGCCGAGCTTTTTAAGAAATGGCATATCAAAAGGATACTCTCGATACCATATCACCCTACGGGAAACGGGCAAGCAGAGTCCTCCAACAAGTCGATATTGAACATCATGAAGGAAAAGATTGAAGACGCCAAGGGACTGTGGCTAGAAATATTACCATAAGTACTATGGGCCTATCGAACAATGTCGAAGACAAGCAAAGGAGAGACGCCCTACTCTTTGGTCTATGGGACCGCTGCAGTAATACCAGTCGAGGTCGGAAAGCCCCTAAGGTACTCCCATGAGAGCGGACCAAGGAACGACGAAAGCAGAAGGCAGGAGTTCGACGAACTTGAGGAACGAAGAGACATGGCCTACATAAGGATGATCGCCCAAAAATAACAAGCAGAACGCTATTATAACAAGAAGGCAAAGGTCAGGCCGCTCAAAGTCGGGGACTATGTGCTTAAAGCTAAAACACAAGCGAGTAAAGACCCACGGGAAGGAAAACTAAGAACAAAATGGGACGGTCCGTACAAAATCATGGTAAAAGCGAACAAAGGGTCATTCCAACTAGAAACAATGGAAGGAAAGTTGTTGCCAAGCAATTTGAATATTACCCACCTCAAGTATTTCAACTTTTAAGAGATAAAACGTCCCCAAGTCGTATTCTTTTTTCCCTCACTTGAGTTTTGTCCCAATTGGGTTTTCTCAAGGAGGTTTTTAACAAGGCGACAAAGGGTACACTTCAAGTCGAAATACACAAAGATGGGCCCAGGAAGGTTAGTTCATTGCTCGACCTCTCGTGCACTCTCCAGGTCAACCAATGAAGGGACTAAATAGACTGGGACTGGGATTGGAATGACAGCCAATGCCCAAAAATTTATAAATTTCTCCAAATGTACGACCAAAGCAAACAATGCTTAAAGTTTACGGTTTCGACAAACTTCGCACTTATCGGAACACCTACTGGCCCTCGGTTATAATTAAACTTAGGTTATGTTCGACCTTATTAGAACTAACACCTGCCGGCCCTCGGCCATAATTAAACTTAGGTTATGTTCGACATTGTTCGAACTAACACCTATCGCCCTTGGCCGTAATTAAAATTAGGTTATGTTTGACCTCGTCGAACTGACACCTACTGGCCCTCGACAACAATTAAACTTAGGTTATGTTCGACCTTGTTCGAACTAACACCTACCGACCCTCGGCCGTATTAAAATTAGGTTATGTTCGACCTCGTCGAACTGACGCCTACTGGCCCTCGGTTATAATTAAACTTAGATTATGTTCGACCTTGTTCGAACTAACACCTACCGGCCCTCGGACATAGTTAAACTTAGGTTATGTTCAACCTTGTTCGAACTAACACCTACCGGCCCTCGGCTATAATTAAACAGGTTATGTTTGACCTTGTTCGAACTAACACCTACCGACCCTCAGCCATAATTAAAATTAGGTTATGTTTGACCTCGTCGAACTGACGCCTACTGGCCCTCGGTCATAATTAAACTTAGGTTATGTTCGACCTTGTACGAACTAACACCTACCGGCCATCGGCCATAATTAAAATTAGGTTATGTTCGACCTCGTCGAACTGACGCCTACTGGCCCTTGGCCATAATTAAACTTAGGTTATGTTTGACCTTGTTCGAGCTAACACCTACCGGCCCACGGCCATAGTTAAATTTAGGCTATATTCGACCTTGTTCGAATTAACACCTACCGGCCCTCGACAATAATTAAAACCTTGTTCGAACTAACACCTACTGGCCCTAGGCCCTAATTAAAACCTTGTTCGAACAAATGCCCACCAATCTCTGGCCGCCATTCGCCAATAAGTGATCACGGTTAGAAAATCAAGGCAACCAAGTGACAGAATAAAAAAACATGCAAATGCAAAAACGAACCACAGGAAGAGAATCAGATGCAGATAACGAAGTTGGCATTTCATACTTGAAATATTATTTACAAAGGCTCATGAAGACGCCACCAACTACACGCAAAAATGTACAAAAAAATCAAAAAGAGAATATTCTAATGGATATTCTCGGCACTTGTACTATTAGGGTTTGTTAAGAAAATATCTCATATAAATAGAAAATGAGACAGTGGTGTAAGGCATGTGACATTCATTTTGACAAGAACAAACTTTTGATTGAAGATTCTTTCTCCCTCTTACAAAGATACAAACACTACATTTTCATCTAGATTATTGTTCGTATTATCCCTCACCCTTCCATCAGATCCGAGAATAATTCGAACATTCTGGGATTTATCTGTCACTCATCATTGTCACGAGGGATAATCAACTAGTTCATACTTTATTGGGTGAATCACTCCTTCTATTTACTTAAATGTCATTTATTGTTATTTATTGCTAGTTCTTGCTATTATTGCTCATACTTTTTGAAATAGTTAATGCATATTATTGTCAATCTTCCGCCAGTACTGACCAAAATTAGTCACATTTTCGGAAATAACATATAGAGATATTATTATTAACTAAGTTTAACTCATTATTATATAAATTCAACTGTTCAAATTGAAAGTTACACTTTTTGGTCAAATAAGCACCCCTGTCTTGTCTTAACTAATTAATAGTTGTCGTTAGTCGTTATTAAACTTCTAATTGACAATCCTTCACAAAAATAAGATGCGCTACTCTCAAACACTGTAACATTTCAAAATATTATGATAAAAATCTTAGTTACACCAATATATAATATAACACTATTCTTAATTTCGAAAAAATAAAAAAATAGTAAAAATCGAAATTTGTGCAGCAAAGAATGAAATCTTTTCATCTCTAACTAGATGTCCCTAGTTTGAGTATTGAATTTGAAAGTAAACAAACTTCAGTGTGAGAATTCTTATCCTTTAATTGGCCATACATATTCGAATTAACCGGATTAGTGGAATTCTAACACAACCAATTAATAATTATAAAAAGAAAAAGAAAACAATGTGCGTGTGATGGGATGTATTAGTATTATTAACCCATGTAAGAGGGGTTGGTGTACAAGGAGGGGTCCAATAATAAGAAGGTGTAGAATTATTAACAATTTACTGATACTGACGCAGAAATGTACAGATATCTAGTGACTGAGAGTAGTTGATCCTATACAAGTTTCTTGGGAGCTAGTTTTTTTACTCATTTTTGCAGAAATCGATAAGACATGTTTGACATTAACATCCGTGCCTTCTCTTTTACATTTCTCACGTCACTTGCCTTCCTGTCTACTCTTTTGCCCAATGGACTCCTTTCTTCCTCTAACCCAATCCAAAAACCAATCCATCACCAGCTACTGAATCTTCCAAATTTATAAGTTTCATTTTGGGCACGGTTTGAAAAGTTAGGACGCGAAGCTAGCTACCATTACCTGGATTATGATAGAAGAATACTTCTAATAAGTCAGAATTGGAGCTAGAAATCACACATATATCTGCCGTCCGCATACCTACCCGTAATAAGGGCTTTTGGCCTTCAATGACACGTGATGTTGCCTAAGTCATTGCCACAATGACCGCTCTAAAGTATAATTTTCATCGAGTAACGGATAGAATTTATGCAAACAACTTAAATATGAGCAATGTATGATAAGTGGCCAAATAAAGTTGTTGTCGCGACCCATTGAGATTCTGTGCTTTGTCGGTCCAAGTTGCAGAAGGGGACAGAATTTCTTTTTTTCCCACTGTATATAAGATTTTTACATCTTTTTGTTAAGTTAATCTATTTCAACTCTACATCTAGTAACTCTTAAATAAAAAAGTTGGAAATATTCAGTTCAATAATTTTCACTAGAAAAGGACGGAAGGCTTCCTGTTGTCCTTGAAAGTAAAGCGATTGAATGGTATTAAGTAACATTAAAAAGGTGTGTACCTTTTATAATGAAAACAAGCAAGCCTTTGACAAATAGGGCAAACTATCAGATGCCCTCATGCCCATACATCTACTGTCTCAGAGAAATTAATCAAGGCCTTAACTTAAAGAATAGTACTCTACTAGTATGGCATATTGCCAGCAAGTTTGAAGTTGACACTTCCCTCAAAGCTACGAAGTGTAGTTTTTTGATGGGATAATTAGGATTTTTACAACCTTATTTGCTGAACTCGAGTTTATGTCTTTAGGAATTTAAAATCTTTTCGATAGAAAGTGCTTTAATTGTCTAATAAGTATACTCTTGGACGATTTTAAATCACTAGGACCATACTGGGGCTTCCAATACCAAATAGCTAAACAAAAAATTTATGGAGTTGCTATTTGCTAAGCTCTTTGCGTCCCATCTTTTATGTCTTAATGTTTTCTCAAACCCCCTATTCCAACCCATGCCTTAAAGTTCAGGACTAGAGAGAGTCGGAGAAGATAACAAGCATTTCCTTCTATGCTTCCCTAGTTGAAAGTTCGAGTCACATAAAATAAAAACAAAGAAAATTTTGATCAATTGAGCTTCGGATTCCCATCTATTCCAACACATTCCTTCTCCAATTACATGGCTTCAAAATATTATGTGCTCCTTCAATTGAATGCCAAAAAATTAAATTAAAAGAAAACAACAACCAAAAAAAAAAAAAAAAAAAGTATATTTTCACAAGTGGGGTTTGGGGAGGGTAGTGTGTACGATGATATTACCTATACGAATTTTTTTTCCTAGAATTCATCTATCAACTCATTGCTCTTAACCTTTGGGGTGGCCGAGCTGGTTGAGCAGGGAATTCCCAAATGAAAGGTCTACGATTCGAAACTCTCTCGCATACCTCTTCGATAGAGCGAGACTTGTATAGTGCAGTTTACCTTCCCATGTGATTTGCGAACTATTACACAAAAGTGAAGTTTTCCATGTGGCTACCTTTAATTGCGGATTTCCATGTTAACAGTAAAAACTCAGTGCTCTTTATCCAAAACCCAAAAACAACAAGGATTAAAATCATTCTCTTGTTTTATCAATGAATAGAGCAGATCAATTATGAAGATTTGACATAACACGAATCAAACAGTAAAACTTTAATTCAGTGAACAGAGCAATTCAATTATGAAGATTTAATTCACCATCCAGAAAAAACTTTAACCTCTCGAAAATTAATTGACTGTAGGGTGAACAATGTAATTTTCTCTATTAAGTGGAGATACATTGTCTGAGAGGTTTAATTAAGAATATATTACTAGTACTTATTGGAAGACAACTGTTTATTAGCAAATTGAAGTAAATAAAACATTCAAGAAGAGGATATTCTGGGATGTGTTTGCAGCAGATCTCACCTGCTACCATTCCTTTTTATAGTTTTCTAATTGTAATATTCTGGTTAACCTCTATATTTAATTTGTAAACCAATGCAGAAAACATTTTAGTATATGCTTCTTTTAAATTATATACTCTATTTGGATTGGATCCAGTTGTAGAATATTTCTTTGTTTTGTAAAATGATAAACAGGTATAGTAAAATGGCACGCATGTTGAGGATCTAAAGTGAAATGTACCCTAAAAGAAGAATTGAAGTTCATAATGAGATCGGTAGCTTTAAAGAAGCAAAGCATAAATAAAGAAAAGATGAAACAGTATTGAGTGCGCCTGGCAAAAGTTGCAGCTGGCACTCCTATCATCACTATAGTAATTCCAAAAACAAATGCAAGGAATAAGTAGGCGTTTGGACATAAGAACTGTAAAAATTCGGGAAAAAATGAAAAACAAAATTCAAGTCAAAATAATATTTGAAAATTAGAATAGTGTTTGGATATGAATATAATTTTGGCTATTTTTGAATTTTTGTGAGTGATTTGATGAAAAAAATAGTTTTTTGAAGTTTTTTTAAATTTTCGAAAATTATGAAATTCATCTTCAAGTGAAAATTAAAAATTTTATGGCCAAATACTGATTTCGAAAAAAAATGATTCCGAAAAAAAGTGAAAAAGATTTTATGGCCAATAATTAGGGTTGGTTTTTTATTTTACAAAACTAAACAGAAAAAATATCGAGCCGTACCGAATAAATTTACAAGTGAAAAATATATTTATATATTAAGTTTAAAAATAATAAAATATTAAATATTTTCTTGGTCATGAAAATAGTTACAAGCCACAAGTAAATAAACTTAAAATCATAATTCCCAAACCTATTATTCTACTCCTATTGAAACTAAATTATTTTCACCATATTCAATATCAAGACACAAGGTATTGTATCGAATATGAGTAGCAAGGTACAATGTATTACATATATATTTTCTTTCGTATGTTTTTGATTTATCTTTTTGAATATTTAATCTTATTAGACTTTATTCTTAAGTAGCATCTTGTTTAATATCTTTCCACTCGTATGATTTATATTTTCTTTGTATAATTTAGAAAAATATTATACTCAATTGAGAAGACACATTATGTATTATTGAGTTAGTGTAAGCACTCATTGTACAATTGTTTCACAAGACACCAGCGCAGCCAAATTTAAAATTTATTTCCACTCAAATGCATTTTATTTAGAAAAATTATTAAGGAAACTCGTAGCCGGTACTTTTCGGATGTGCACTAGGTAATCTGTTCATTGGGCAATAACTCACAAACCTGACAAGATATGTAAACCGCATTAGGTAAATCTTATGTAATAGCTCGCAAACCACTCAAACATATTTTCTTACTACAACTTTGAACGGATTTGAAATTTGAGAGGTAACTATTAACGGTTGCAATTGTGTTATCAATTCCACCACATCTTCTCTAAGTTTTTGTCCACTGCATCCATACCGAAGATATCATTAAGGTCATTTTGATAAACCTATCTTGATTTTTCATTCTTGAAGTACCAAATTTTAGGAGCGAGTGGCCTTTTTTCACTACACGCGAAAGGAATTCTTTGCTTTTTGAAAGGTTAAGAGATCTCTCTCTTTTTAACTGCTACTGCCAATGACAACTGTACAGTAGCAGTGACCAGTTGTAATATTCCATGTGTGCATCTTTCATTGGTCATAAAATGTACCCATCCTTCTCTCAACAGCGACTACACCTACTGTGTTGCTCCCTACTATGGGACCAGCTTTAATCCAGCTAAGCCAATAAGTGCTAACGGCTATAATATTTTGAGTTTTACCCTACACATTGAGGACCGATTCCAACGTGGACAGTGATGTGTACGTAATTGCATGTTGACGTGGCACTCTAGCTTCTCGGTTAAGCCTGACCCGTTTGGCTATAAAAGCCACTCCACTCCCTTTGGCCCTCTTCAGATTACTTCTTAGCACTTAATCTAAGCTGCTTTCTCTTTTCTTTGAAATTCTTGTGAAAAATGGTGTCTTTTCCTATGGAATTTAAGTGTGTTTTCTTGGGTATTTCTCTAATTATGGTGGGTTTGGTTAGCTCCTCAAGATTTGAGGAGCTATATCAGCCCAGCTGGGCGACAGACCATTTGACAAATGAAGGAGAAATCCTCAGGATGAAACTTGACAACCTTTCTGGTACTTGACATATTTGTAATATTGTCCATTAAGTTTAGTTAAAAGAATATTAGAAGCTGATAATGTGACATTGATATTCTTATGTGTAATTTCAGGTGCTGGATTTTCATCAAAGAACAAGTATATGTTTGGGAAAGTTACTGTTCAGATTAAGCTTGTAGTGGGTGACTCTGCTGGAACTGTCACTGCTTTCTACGTAAGCCTTTTGCTTTACCCTTCGTTGGTTATATTTTGTTCTTGTTTCTAGCCCGATCACAATATATACTAACACCGAACTGTAACAATCTTTTATTGTGTTGAGGAAGGAGAAAAGTTAAAAGATTAACATATGTTAAAATGACTTGTGGATTTTATTGAATCCATTAACTGTGAAATTTCCAGTGGCCGACAATATTAGTAGTGTGATATTATTTCTGATTCAGTACACATTCAGTCATTGTGTCCTTGTGAACATGTTAAATTTCAATAACTCTAGCATTTACTTCCTTTTCACCTCTCGTCATATTCAGGAGATAGTTGCTCCCCTCTTGTGCAATTATTTTCTATTGGGTAAATGTTAGTTTGATTGGTCAAATATAAGAGCTATTAGAGTATTTACCAAGTAAAGCTGGCTTGACTTTATTGACTACTTAGCCTTTTTAATATTGAAATTATGTGTTTGCTGATAAGTATCTTTTGGACTCTGTTTACTTGTGATATATATGCAGATGTCATCAGAGGGACCAACCCACAATGAGTTTGATTTTGAGTTTCTCGGTAACACTACTGGTGAACCCTACTCTGTGCAGACCAATGTGTACGTAAATGGTGTGGGTAACAGAGAGCAACGACTGAACCTTTGGTTCGACCCATCCAAGGAATTCCACTCATATTCCATCTTGTGGAACCAACGCCGAGTTGTGTAAGTCTCCTTATTATTATTCCTATTGCTTTATCTCATTAAATTAGAAAGATTGTTAAAATAAATGAGACAAGGCAAGTTCCAACTATGGTATAAGCTAAAATAACGTGCTGATTTTCAAGAATTGAAAAGCTAAAAGAAATGACTAAATTGAGAGTTAGATTCTCTTTTCTTGATATGTCAAATGGGTCCTCGTGCTTTCTTCAGAATGTCTTTTCTTTATTACTCTAAATAACATAAAACTATTAACACATAATTATCATTGATCTATATAAAATTTCTATTGTTTATACTAACTTGTTAATTTTAAATATTTGTGCAGATTTTTAGTAGACGACACACCAATTCGTGTGCACTCAAATTTGGAGCACAAGGGAATACCATTTCCCAAGGACCAAGCCATGGGTGTGTACAGTTCAATATGGAATGCTGATGATTGGGCTACACAAGGTGGAAGGGTTAAGACTGATTGGTCACATGCACCCTTTATTGCATCCTACAGAGGATTTGAGATTGATGGCTGTGAATGCCCAGCAACTGTTGCAGCTGCTGAAAATTCTAAGCGGTGCAGCAGCAGTGCGGTGAAAAGGTATTGGTGGGACGAACCCGTTATGTCCGAACTGAGTCTGCACCAGAGCCACCAGCTGATTTGGGTTAGGGCTAACCATATGGTCTATGATTACTGCACAGACACTGCTCGGTTCCCTGTTGCACCGGTTGAGTGCCAGCACCACCAGCACAAGTTTCATAACTAGTCAACATTTCTGCTTGGGAATTGGGGTTCAGTCTTTGCATTGTATAAAAGATTTAAAAAAAGGGGGGAAGAAAAAGAAAAGACATGAACTCCATGTTGTTACATAGTTTTGGTCACCTACTTTTAGTATGTAAAAAATTTCATTTCTTTGTTTAATGTTTATGCCTTTTAATGGAGTGTTTTTCATTTGCATTCTATACTTGGCCAAAGTATTATTTATTACTCCACTAATATTGATTAAGGATGAATCAAATCACCAACTATTGCTCCTCTATTATTGATATGGTCCAGGTGTACGGAAACCTAATCAAAATCAAATATATCTAAGCTCGGTCATAAAATTGCAATGTATACGTACATAAAAAAATATTATGTTATATATAATACATATTGAACCTCTTTTATCGTGATTTGTTTTCATATTTATATTTGAACAACCTTGAAAATTGCCAACTTCGTAACTGTATAGGATTAAAATACTGTTTATTTCCATGCTGTCATTTCCATGTGAACATTGTGCATAATTTGGTAATTTTATAATTCTATAGTTTCTAGTGGGTCCCGCTATTAATTCACGGGCTGCATCTTGGCCCACGAGGTACAAGAAAAAGAAGGGATAAGAAATCTGGGTCCATTATTATTATTATCTGAGTGGGCCTAAGATTCTTTTACAGGATTAAGATGGTTGCCTAATAGGTGGTCACTTCAGTGTTGGAGTACCCTATTAGTAGAACAAAATAGTAGTGTCGATGAATCAATAATCGTGACTACACCTTAATTGAATTAGTTGGTAGCATTTGTGAATTACATAATAGTTAGAGGCAACATTTAATTTTAATGAATTCAACTTTTAAGAGTTTTAGTAGGTTTTTTCATTCATATATATAATATATATACTTCGTGTTGAAAGTTATAAGTTCGGATGAACCCACAATTAGTAGGCTACATCCGTCCCAATGTTACTATATTATTTGTCTTATATGTTTGTGCCTGGACTAGAGGCTATTATGATTGTCAATTGGTCCCGTTTTTATTATTTGAAGTATAAATTCTTATTTAAATGTTATTTCGACGATGAAAATATCGATCAAATCAAAATTTTAAATGTGAATTTGCATTCTTATTAATTCTCTATCATTTACATGTTACATGCGCGACTAGATAGAGTGGTAGAAAAATTGCTCTGAAATTCGAATAAATAGGTGGTTTGCAGCCAAGGTTCGTGGAATGGCCATAAAATTTCGAAATCCAATCCTACATTTCTTCTTCTATACATAAAGTTGTTTAACTATGTATTCTTGCAACACCATTCCAGAATCAACTTGAACACCAATACTTTAATTTATCACAAGTGATTATTATTAATCTGGAGAATAGCTTTTCTCAATCAATATAAGATCCATCATTATCACATTAATCATAATAAATAGTTGTTAAAGTTGTAGATATCATGAAGGTATCAAAGCAGTAGTGGAAAAACAATTATTATAGGAGCATTAGCTAGATCAAATGAAAGATGCATTTAATGTGGCTGTTGCAGATTACATCAATTGAACATTCATATTGAATAATTAACTTTGAATTATTGAACCACAAAGCTTCTTTTAACTAACAAAGGAAAAGAAAAAAGGGAATCAAATCACAAGACTTGTTAATCTCGTAAACCTACTGGGGCATTTACTTTTTTCCTTTCTTATTTCTTAATAATAGTAATTGGGATAGGTTGATAATTAAGTGGTAATAGTTTTAATCTCCTGATTCTCATGCCTATATATGCTTCAATAATTCAACGCCAAAACGAAGTCTATTAGACTCTATTTGGATAAAAAAAGTCAGTTCAGTGCACAAAGTATTTTGTGTTCACACAGAGTTCGGGGAAGGACCGCATCTTAATGGGTATGATATAGACAACTTACCCTAATAAAAATATTAGTGGCTGATTCTATGATTTAAACCGATAATATATAGGTCGGACGAAGATACCGCTCAAAGGCTCCATAAATATATTTATCCACAAGTTGACTACAAAGTTTCCATAGTTTCTTACCTAAATTTCAATAACCTAGTTTTGCATTGGGAATATAATTATCACTTTACCACCTACTTTACGGAGTATTAATATTCAGACATACACTGTGTATAAGTGTGATACAACTGTGCTCATAATAATCTTCCTACATCGAATTATACATAGGACCACGAGAGGTCAATTAATCATTATGTTAAGAACAACATCTTTTCATTTTTTCCTGTTATCTTAATCTTTCTATATCGAATTATGTTAAAGACCATCAGTTTAATTCTATTAAAATAGAAGTAAAAAAAAAGATAAAGAGAAACAGCTGGATACAGAGAAATATTTATTATGACTGTGGTGTTATCAATTAAAAGCAGCATGATTAAATTGTGGGAGCAGCGCCTTTCAATTAATTTAAAGAGTGGGCCATTGAAATGAAAAAGAATCTAAGCCTTTGGGTTTGGGGAATGGGACAATCCAATGCTTTTGAATTTGTGCTTTGATGACACTAATTTAATCGGGTGTTTTTATTCTGTTTTTATATAGGTTTTTGTTACTGTCCCTGTTTGTCTATATTTTTATTAATGTGGTGCTTATATTTTTCTGAGCCGATGGTATATTAGAAACAACCTCTCTATTCTCACAAAGTAGGGGTAAGGTCTGCGTATACACAACCCTCTCCACACACACGGTGTGAGATAATATTGTGTACGTTGTAGTGACACCAATTATTGACTTACCTAAACCTTTACTGTGGACCCCTAGATTTTTATAGTGACAAAAGAGGCTAGGGGTAGGGGGTGACCAATCAACCAAAGGAGAAGCCAAGACTGTTATCTTCACCAAAAAGTTTCTCATTTGGACCACATTAAAATCATGGTTCAATCTAAAAGGAAATTGAAAATAGCTGATGACAGTTCAATTTCAGAACAAAACAATAGAAATGGGGACCCTTTGAATTATATTTAGGGGTTTGATTTGTGGAGATAATTCGAAGTGAAAGAAAGGGGGATATAATTTCTACTTATTTGTCTGAATTGTCCAAGTTTGAAAGGTAAATAATGCCTTCTGGTTTCTATCGTAAAAGTTGAAAAAAGTTTTTGTCTTTTTTTCTTTTTAGTTTGTTCCTATCCAATATCTCATTTGCCACCAAAATTCTTAAATAGATATTTCCTGTTCATGTCGGAAATTATTATCCATCTTTAAAAATGAAAAATCTCTTATATCCAAGAAGGTAATGTTACTGACTTTTAAATAGATGTAGTGTGAGCCTGATGTTTATGGAATTTAACATTAACAGTTACTGTAATACTTACTTGAAGTTCAAATGACATAATTGTTTTTTTTTATTTTTAATTATTATTATTATTATTTTTTGCGATAGTGATGGATAAAAAACTTAAGTGAAGGTATGAGCCTGATGTTTATGGAATTTAACATTAACAGTTACTTGCCATTTTCTTTTTATTTATATAACCAACTTACTTGAAGTTCAAATGACATAATTGTTTAAAATTTTTTTTTTTTTTTTTGCGACAGTAATGGATAAAAAACTTTAAGTGAAGAAATATAATTTGCTTGGCAGTGCTGCGAGAAATGTCACTGAATTCAAAATCTAGAAATCTGGGCTTGGAGAGAAAGACCATCCTAAAAGCAAAAAAGAAGGTGTGGAATGGGCTTCTCATACACCCGAGATCAATTATCAACTTCGAATGGGAGGCTATGTGAACAAGCTATTCTTTCATTTTCATTCTTGACAGAAAGATAAACCCACAAAGAAAATTGTGTATTAAACTATTCGGGCCATTTTTTCTTGTTATGGCAAAGGTATTTGGGTTTTTGTTCAAATTCAAATTAATGACAACCACTCCACTTGCAAACACAAACGGGCTTGGTCGATGAAAATAGAAAGAAGGGATTTTTTCCTTCTAATTTTGTATAGAGAAAAAAACAGAAATAGCCTGCCAATTATTGTTCCTTACACCTCCTAGCCCTAAACTTTTGCTTACAGTAAACCTAAACTTTCCTAGCCGGACCAGAAACCCAAAATAATGGGCGAAAAACATTCTTCTTCAATTTTTTCATAGAAAACCAGCAATTTGAACAATCTATCAAAATGAAATTAAAACCAATCATGATTTAGGTTAAAAAAAATCACAACTTGACTAACATAATTCGCACCCCTGCCACAAACCCATAAATTAATATATTTTGAGTTTACTAATTACTATGATATTTATTCTTATAATCACACTACAACAAGTAAATTCCACGAGAAAACCATACATTCAAATGAAAAAAGAAGATAACAAACTCGCTGGAGAAATATCTTTTTTATTTTTACTAAATTTATTATTCGAAAACCAAAATCAATGTATAAAGTGTAATCAATGTATAAACATTATACGACCAATATCCAGTGATTATACATCTTAAAAGTCTATCTATACATTGTATAATTTGCGTATAATTAATATGTAATAAGTATATAATATTATATACTGAGGATAAACTTATTATACATGGAGTTTCTAGTGATTATACACTAACATTGTCTAGACTCTCATCAATTACAGATTTGGGAGAAAAAAGAAGAGGAAAATCTCAAAAAAGAAGAAGAGAAGAAGATGGATCGGATCTTCAACCACCCACATATCCCAACCCCTCGTCTCTCAATTGCGCAAAGACCCATTACACTGGCAAAAAAAAAAAGGCTTTTCGTAGTCTCTTATACTTTCCTCCATTAAGCTTCTTCCTCCTCTTTGCAATGGCTAGGGATCTTCTCTTTTAACTACCCGATTTAAACATTTATTCTCATACTTTACTTTTTGTAGCCAACTAACTAAAAAATCCTAATGGCTTTTGCCTTGCAAAGCCTGCCTAAAGCCAGCGCAAGCCTGGCCTTTGTCTTGTAAAGCCTGCCTAAAGCCAGCTCAAGCCTGGCTTTTGCCCTGCCTAAACCCAGGCTCTTCTTCTACACATTAATCTTGATGAGTGAGCACATGATTACTACTTGAACAAAATCAATCCACTGCATATGGAGATCATATAGTAGCGACATTTGGAGGATGATGCGGACTTCAACTCTGTGGTGGAAATGTTTGGAATTCATTTTAGACTATGGACAATATACCCTGGCGCCTGGTGAGAGCTTGATAGGTGCTGCTTGGTATTTTCCAATGACAATTGGATTCACATACACTAATAGGAGAAGGAAGCATTCAACTTATCATGTTGTAATAGTTAGTTCATTAGATTTTAGCTTTTCTATCTTTTTTAATAGCTAGTAGCTTCATGCAACTTCTATTTTGGTTTTTGGTTTGGACATCTTGTAAGCATTGGACCCATTTTTGGGATTTTATTTATATATTAGCCCTTAGGCAAAAAAAAAAGAAAGAGAATGTGGCTATTTTTAGTTTAGTATTAATACGGGTTGCTAGTCTAGTTAATTGTTCTTTTGTATATTACCTACTCTAAATAAGGACTACTTACAAATTATATACATTCCACCTTAAAAGGCTCTGATCACGCCCAACTATGCCTTGTAAGAAGGACTAAACGATCGCTGCAAATATAACCCGGTTCAAGTCTGGAGTCGAATCCCACAAGGAACTAACCTATTTACTACAACCTTAAATAATGCTAATGATAAGCTCAGACAACTTCCAGATGCAATAGTTTTATGAATAATCAGTGGAATTTATTTAGCCAAGGAAAAATGACAATAAAATTAGCAATAATCAAGACTAAAATTGAATTCAAGGGTAAAAGGATCTAGGGCTATTGATTTTTCTAATTGCCGGATTAATTCTCAACTCTTTAGCTATAATCTCGCAGTAATACTCTATGAGGATTAAGAGTTCCGAGCTACCGTAATTACCTTTCGATCAATTACAATAATTTACTAGAAGCATTCTCTCGAACTACTCTAGTTAACAATTTATGCAACTCAGAATCATCCCACCAAAGCTTCGTTATTTCTAACTCCACTTTTAAATTCAAGTAATTAATCTCTTAACTTCCCCCAAAGTGGTGTTGTTTAACAACAATCTAACCAAGTGTTCTTTCTCAAGCAACACAAGGTGAATAGACACGATTAATCGAGGGCCCTTTCAATTAACCACGATACAATACGTAATTGAACAATCATAGAACAAACACGGCTCAATTATAATAAAATAGAGTCAAGACTTCATCCAATAATTGGTTCCATCAACCCTAGATAATAGATTTAGCTACTCATGCTAATGGAAAATAAATCACTAAAATAATTCATAATCAACAAATAGAAGTATCAAGAAAAAGATGGAACTCTTAGGAATTTATCCGTCTTCTCCCCCTCGTTCTTTCCTCTAAAATCTTCTAAAAAACAGCTCTCCCTCACTTCTGGGCGAGTTTAGGTTTCATATAGGTTTAGGTTAGTCACCTAAGAAATTACATAATTAACCCTGCGTGTTTGGTTTTTGTCCGCCCGCCCGCGGCCGCTGATTCGACCGCGGATTTGGACTGCCTCACTGCCTTGAGTTCGCGGACTAGTTCGCGACCCACTCCGCGGCCGCGCACCTGTTTTGGTCGTTTCGCTTGCTTTTCTCGCTCCTTTTCGACCGGGCTAACCTTCGATTGCCCTTTTAAATTCCATGTTGACTCTAAAATACTCGTTAGCTCCCTCCTAGCTCGGAGTAGCTCCTGCAAAGTATCATATTCTTAATTAGAGCATTTTGTTATCTTTTAGCATTCAATTATCAATAAAGTGCGGCTAAATTAGAGTGTAAGTAGTGTCTAAATTGCATGAATATAGCCTACTATCAACACCCCATACTTAAACCATTGCTCGTCCCCAAGCAATCAAACCACACTCTAAGAGGCTTCACTGAGAGACTTCCCTACTCGTCACACCAAGAATATTTCACATAAATTGAGTACATTAGTGCAACATCTACACCTCAAGAGTTGACTCCCTCTAGCCACGCAATGTTCCTAACTGGCTTACTTACTCTATATCAAAGGTCTAGACTTACCTCTCCTTCATGAATCAAGTGCCCGCTCACAACAAAAGAGACTCATTTCACAATAACTAAAATTCACACACACTGAGGAACTTTAAAAGGAACAGAATTCACTCACCCTCAGAAATGACATTCTTGTGCCACAGAAAACGCACTATAGGCTTTCCCGTAGTGTACGACTCTACTAATTGAGCTCACTCAGTCTAGGATCAAGTAGGACTTTATTTGGATGTAATGTAGGTTGTAGGTTGGGTAGGATATATTCGGATATATAATAGTGACTATACCTCCCTAAGCACTTTAATACATTTATTTTATAATCAAGTCCACACCTAAGTTAAACCAATATTTTCATTTTCTTTTTAACACCACATATACCACCCCACACTTCTTCTTTGAGCACAATCACCTTAAAAGCCACCAAAGATTTATTACCAATCAACATGATACACTATTAACAATGTTCCTCTTTTTTTTTTCCAAGTGGCCTTTTCCAACAAGATTTACCTTTCTCCTTATTTCCTAGTTCCACTCAAAAGCTCCATCAGCTACCCCACACTTTATCCTTTGTAAATTCATAATATTTCCAATGCTTACGAGAGGTAAAGGATTCAAACAGATGGTCAATTCAAATAAGGGATAGGGCTTGTAATGTGGTTGCCAAGGAAACAGGATTACAGGCTCAATGGGGTTAACTATGGTACATAACAAATAGGTGGGTGGAGTATGTATATATATGGTTCAACAAAGAAATGCCTATATCACTTCCCAGACTAAACAAGACTACCATTTCGCTTTGCAGACACACAGGGCAAGTTCTAGGAGTTAAATATCGTGCACAGAATATAACAATCCTCCCACACACATGGCACATGACTCATTCCAGATTAGATCATCAAACACTCAGATCAGGGTATTTCAGCCAAATTAAGAACATACATTTTAAGGCCTTCTTACAAGAGTTAACAAATGAGCCTAAGCGTCACACTAAAGTAACCGCTATATTCAAGGCATTACGAAATCGAACAAGGCTTCCTATTTTAATTCTGCCCATAGCCCATAAGTTCCTAACTAAAAAAAAAAAAAAGAAGCTAACTACACACAGTTCAAACAAAACCTTTGGAAAAGAACCGTGGTTTGAAGAAAAACTAAGGGGGAATTGATACACTACTACAAAAGAAAATCTTTTTTTTTTCTTTTGACTTTAGTCCCTCAAGAAACCCGTCGAATGATATCTATCGTTGGACCAAGTCGAAATTGATTTATACAATTAAAGTACGAAACTATCTACATACAACAAAGTATCCCCTACCCCACACTTAAAAAGATGACATGTCCCCATGTCATACAAAGTAATGTAATGTGAGGTAAAGGAACTTCCCTAGTGGATCAGTCTTGATCGGAGACAGTTCCAGGGTCGAGATGATATGCTCTCCCCAACGTACGCAGCCAGCCCATGATTTTCTTTTCTGACTTCGCATTTTGGGTTGCCAGAGCATCAACTCTGGTCCCCAATTCTATGACGGAAGTGCGTAGTCTTGCCATGTCTTGTTCTAGGGCTACCATTCGCGTGCTCCGTCTAACCTGGGATGATCGTTCAGTCACTGCAGCTTGTTCCTGTAGGGGTGAGGCAGGTTCAACCTCCTCCTGCCTTTCGTCGCCCTCTTTCGACACATTACAATCGTCACTATGAGCTGCTCCTAGTGCCACCGGGTCTTTCCCGATGGTCACTTTGTCTGCCCAAAACTTTGCTTCTTTCTTTACCATACCATCCGCATTTAGGTTCTCAGGCACCCTTGCTGCCCGACACAATCTAGTGATCAGAGAGGGGAAAAAGAACCCATACCTCTTCTGTGCTGAACGGACGAACATCTCAGACTGAAGAACCTTGGCCACATCGAAGTCCTGGCCATTCACAAAGCACCATATCAAGGCTGCTCTTGGACCATTTACCTCTGTGGTGTTATGGGATGGCAGTAAGCGACTGTTGATGATGTACAACCAGCATTTTCCTTCAAAAGTGAGTGAGGAAGAGTGTAGCTTTGATCCCGGCACAACCCACACTACCTCTTTGTTTGGTGCACAGATAGTTCTGAAAAACCCGTTCCATGTGATGGGTTCTCTCCTGTAAGTATCATAGAAATCTTCCTCCCCATTGAATTCAGGCAATCGATACACTCTCCTGATGGCTTCTAACGAGGCATCCACCCTAGTGTGTCGCACAGTGCATATTCTATCCTCATATTCGGGGTAGTTGGCATAGAACTTCCGAACAAGCATCAAGTTACCCTCCTCTAGCTCTTCGAAAAAGTTGTCCAATCTGCGCCTGATCAACTCCCGATACATATTAGGGCATTCATCCTGGAGGGACGCCCTGTCAATACCCCTTTCCAGTACAGGTTTTTTAGTGGCCTTCAAACTGAAACGGTCTTGGGCAGCTCTGGAGACAAACCTGGTACGATCAAACTGAGCTGCACTGGTCTGTGCCCATCCTCGAGATGAGCCTCCATGACCACTTGATGAGGCCCCGGTAGCGCGTCTCTTCCTTGAAGGTTGCATTTTACTTGGAGATCTTGAGAAGAACGGAGGTTCGAGATCGGTTGAGTGGAGAAGAGTCTTGTGTTAAAAGAAAAATATGGGGGAAAGGAAGGGTTTGGGTTCTTGAGGTTAGGGAAGGAAGAAGAGAAGTGGGGGGGGGGGAGTGAGGGGTTTGGGTTCTTAGAGTTAGGAAGGGAAGAAGAGAAGTGGGGGAAGTAAGGGTTTGGGTTAAGGAAAAGAAGAGGGTGGGGGATTAAAATAAAAAAACTTACCTGGACAAGCCCGGGCTTCCGCGCCCCAATCCGCGGATTCTGGGCAGAGGGTGTCCCAAAATCCACGGCCCAATTCACGGTCCAATCCGTGGCCGCGGACGGGGGGCAGAACACAGGCCTAAATTCGCGGTCCAATCTGCGGCCCAATCCGCGGCCGCGGATCTCCGTCTCTAGCCTATTTTGTGTTTGCCGCATTTTTTTACCTAGTCTTGGGTTAATTTTGACCCCCGAATCCTTCCGATGCGCATGATCTTTGCCCTGCACACTAGTAGGTTAGTCAAAGTCGTTCAAAATCAATTGTAACAAACAAATTAAGAAAAATAATGGGTTGCCTCCCAAAAAGCGCTTAAGTTAACGTAGCGGCACGACGATTTACAACAAACCATGGGTTGCCTCCTAGGAAGCACATGATTTAACGTCGCAGCACGACGCAGGCTTTCATTATCACTCCTCGTTCGTGTACTGGGGCTCTTCCAAAGTTATCACCACTCTATCCCCTTTCTCTTCGACCATTCCAAGGTAATGTTTCAACCTTTGCCCATTTACCGTGAACTTGTTTGTCCCATCTTCGGATTCAATCTACACAGCTCCGGTTGAGAACACTTGCACCACTCTGAAGGGTCCTGACCATCTGGACTTCAACTTACCCGAAAACAACCTTAATCTCGAGTTGTATAACAATACTAGATCTCCGAGTTTGAAGTTCTGATCTAAGATGTGCTTATCATGGATCATTTTCATCTTTTCTTTGTATAATCTGGCATTTTCAAAAGCATGGAACCTGAATTCCTCGAGCTCATGTAACTCAGTGACTCTGCTGGTGCCTGTGGTTTCTATATCCAGATTCGGCTGCCGCAATGCCCAAAGTGCTTTATGTTCGAGCTCTACCAGAAGGTGGCATGCCTTTCCAAACACCAACTTGTACGGTGACATACCAATTGGAGTTTTGAATGCTGTGCGGTATGCCCATAATGCATCATCCAGCTTTTTCACCCAATCGGTCCTTGTTGCATTCACTGTCTTTTTCAGGACACTTTTAATTTCTCTATTGGACACTTCAACTTGCCCGCTCGTCTGTGGGTGGTACGGTGTGGTTACTTTATGGCATACTCCATACTTTTCCAATAGACGTGCGAATGCTCTATTGCAAAAATGGGTTCCACCATCACTGATTATAGCTCTCAGGGTGCCAAAACGTGTGAAGATGTTTTTCTTTAGGAAACTTGTTACCCCTTTTGCATCATTGGTTGGGAGAGCCACTTCTTCGACCCACTTGGAGACATAGTCAACCGCTACCAATATATATTTGTTACCATGCGAGCTGACGAACGGCCCCATAAAGTCGATCCCCCACATGTCAAAAACCTCCACCTCTTGAATTGTTGTCATCGACATCTCGTGACGGCGAGATATGTTGCCTGTCCTTTGGCATTCATCGCAACTTTTGACCCAAGCATGGGCATCCTTGAACAGAGTAGGCCAATACAATCCCGATTCCAACACTTTTGCTGCTGTCCAAATTCCTCCAAAGTGTCCACCCTATGGTGAAGCATGGCAAGCCTGCAAAACAGAAGGTTGATCTTTCTCGGGGATACACCTCTGGATCATGTTATCTACACATATTTTAAACAATAGAGGTACGTCCCAATAAAAGGCTCGACAGTCGCGGAAGAACTTTTTCTTTTGAATTAAGGAGAGTTCATAAGGTACAATACCGCTTGCTAAATAGTTAGCAATATCAGCATACCAGGGCATTTCCTCCATTGTCACAGCAAGTAACTGTTCATCCAGGAATGTCTCTATTATGTCTTTAACCTCCATTCTCTTTCATCTCCTTCCAATCTTGAGAGGTGGTATGCCACTTGATTGTCTGTCCCCTTTCTGTCACAAATTTCCAGATCGAATTCTTATAGCCAAAGAACCTAGCGAATCAAGCGTGGCTTTGACTCCTTCTTTGATATCAAGTACCTAATTGCTGCATGGTCAGTATAAACAATAACTTTTGAACCAATTAAGTACGACCTGAATTTGTCGAAGGCAAACACTACAACTAGCATTTCCTTTTCCGTTACAGTGTAATTGAGCTGTGCACCGCTGAACGTCCTGCTTGCATAGTAAATCAGGTGTATTATCTTGTCTTTTTGCTGCCCCAAGACTGCTCCTATAGCATAATCACTGGCGTCACACATGAGCTCGAATGGTTGCTCCCAGTTGGGTGCAACAATGATGGGTACAGTTATCAGTCTCTTCTTCAGCTCCTCAAATGTCAACCTGCAATCATTAGAAAACACAAAGGGCTGATCCTTTTCAAGAAGTTTACATAAAGGGTTAGCAATTTTGGAAAAATCTTTTATGAATCGCCTGTAGAACCCGGCGTGCCCTAGGAAACTTCTCACTGCTTTGACCGAAGTGGGCGGTGGCAATTTCTCAATCACATCAACTTTAGCATGGTCGACCTCAATTCCCTTACTGGACACTCGATGCCCTAAAACTATTCCTTCTTGTACCATAAAATGGCACTTTTCCCAATTTAGCACCAAATTTATCTCCACACATCTTTTGAGCACTCTTCTTAAATTGTGAAGACAATCTTCGAATGAATCCCCCACCACGGAGAAATAATCCATAAACACTTCCATAATATCCTCCACCATGTCAGTGAAAATGGCTAACATGCACCGCTGGAATGTAGCCGGTGCATTGCAAAGTCCAAAGGGCATTCTCCGAAAGGCAAAGATGCCATATGGACAAGTGAAGGATGTTTTCTCTCTGTTTTTCGGGGCTATTGAGATCTGGTTATACCCCGAATATCCATCCAAGAAACAGAAGTGGGACTGCCTAGCTAACCTGTCCAACATTTTGTCAATGAAAGGTAATGGGAAATGGTCCTTTCGAGTGGCTATGTTCAGTTTCCGATAGTCCATGCAAATTCGCTACCCCGTGACTGTACGAGTCGAGATCAACTCATTATTCTCATTTTGTACGACCGTCATTTCTCCCTTTTTCGGCACACATTAGACAAGACTGACCTAGTGGCTGTCAGAGATGGGGAATATGATACCCGCATCCAGCCACTTGATCACTTCCTTCTTTACTACTTCCTTCATATTTGGGTTCAGACGTCGTTGATGTTCCCTGGAAGGTTTGTGCCCCTCTTCTAGAAGAATCTTGTGTATGCAAAAGGTTGGGCTGATACCCTTTATGTCTGCCATGGTCCAACCAATGACAGTCTTACATTCTTGCAATACCTTCAATAGTTGCTCTACCTGCACAGCTAGCAAACCAGATGATATAATAATAGGCAAAGTAGAATTAGGCCCCAAGAAAGCGTACCTGAGGTGGGCTAGAAGCGGTTTCAGGTCCAGCTGTGGCGGCTCCTCTATTGATGGTTTTGCAGGTGGTGTTGCTCTCTCTTCTAAGCGTAGGGGCTCGAACTGAGGTTCCCTTTTCCAGAATCCTTGACCTTCGAGAGCCATGACCCACTCTGCCAACCCTTCACCGTCCATCTCTTCCAAATTCATCAAGTAGGCTTCTAGTGGATCCTTGACATTAAGGGTCTCATCCTCTTCTTGCAGTATCACATCTACGGCCTCCACTAGTGAGCAATTTGCAAATTCACTGGGTCTCCTCATGGATTGTTGAACGTTGAATATTATTTCTTCATTATTCAACCTCATTTTCAACTCTCCAGTCTCACAATCAATTAATGATCTCCCAGTGGCTAAGAATGGCCTCCCTATAATGATGGGTATCTCTTCATCCACCTGACAATCAAGAATAACAAAGTCTGCAGGAAATACAAATTTCCCCACTTGCACAAGCACATCATCAAGAATTCCTGTTGGTCTTTTGACTGTGCGATCAGCCAGTTGCAGCAACATTGAGGTCGGTCTAGCTCTGCCAATGCCCAGTTTCGTATAGATTTCCAAGGGCATCAAGTTTATACTGGCTCCCAAGTCACACAATGCTTTAGCAACAACATAACTCCCAATGGTGCATGGGATAGTGAAGCTACCTGGATCAGACACCTTTTGGGCCATAAGTCTTGTCACTACCGCGCTACAGGTCTGTGTCAGAGTTACAGTAGATAGGCCCTGGAAGTCAAATTTCTGCGACATCAGGTCTTTCATCATTTTTGCATACCCTGGCATTTCCCTCAAAGCATCCATCAGTGGAATATTCAATTGAATTTGTTGAAGTGTTTCCATGAATTTCCTATATTGATCATCTTTCTTTTGTTTTGCCAATCTCTGAGGGAATGGTGCAGGAATCAATCTCTGTCCATTACTTGATGTCTTTTCTTTGTTGGAAGCTTCTGGCACAAGAGGTGCCACCTGTTCTGAGACTTGTTCACCGTCCTTCTCCTTACCCTTGTCAACCTGTGCTTATTCAATTACAACCTCGGTGAGATCTGATGACTCATCTGCCTCTAATGTAACTAGAGTAGTTGGCGTAGTCTCTCTCCTAAATTAAGCAACTTCTTGCTCTCTGTCTAAATCTCTTCCATTCCTGAGACTCACTGTCATTAGCTGATTTGGGTTCTGTTCCTTTGGGTTAATATTTGTATCTATAGGCAATATTCCTTGGTGGTGATGGTTCAAGGCCATAGACAGCTGTCATAGTTGAGTTTCAATGCCTTTGATTGCTGAATCATGTGCTCCTAACTTTTCTTGTATCTTACCATTTGTTCCAATGAGTTGTTGCAGCATACCCCTGACTTCTACTATATTGTTGTCCTGTTGTTGATGGGGTGGTTGAAAGGCCAACTATTGCTGGTGCTGCTGATTATAGCCCTGCTGCCTTTGATAAGGCACAACTTGACCTTGTGGTCGTGCGCCTCCAGAATTGGGGTTGTGTTGTGGCAGGTTGGGTATGTACTGCTGGTTTGGTGCTGGTCCCCATTATTGCCCACCTTGCCTCTAACCTCCAAAATTATTGACATAATTCATGTCTTCTCTGAAGCCCTGATTGTCATTCTCTCCACTCCACGAGCACACATATGACTGGTTTATGCAAGGAGTGCACAATCCTCCATTCGTTGTATCAACAATATGCACTTGCTTTGTACCCATCTCATCAATTTTCTTTGTCAGTATGCTCATTTGAGTCATGAGAGTGGCTATGTTCTCTGCATGGGAATTATTTGGATCAAGAGCAACAAAATGCACTATTGGTGTAAGTGTCGTACCTCTAGCCATCGAGCCTGAATTTTGAGCCATCTTGTCAAGAAGAATCTTGCACTCTGTGAATGTCTTGCTAAAAAATGCACCCCCAGCTGAAGCGTCTACATTAGCCTTCAAACTATTTGCTAAACCCATGTAGAATCTCTGTCCCAGCATCTGATCTGGAATGCCATGGTGTGGACACTTCACTAGCATACCCTTGAACCTCTCCCAGGTTTCTTGCAAGGACTCACTTGGTTTTTGCCTGAACTGTAATATCTCATCAATCTGCCTTGCAGTCTTGTTGGGAGGATAAAACTTGTTTAAGAACTGTTTGACTAATTCTTCCCAAGTGGCAATGGAGTTTATTGGGAGTGAATTCAACCAAGTTTGAGCCTCTCCAGTCACAGAGAATGGAAACAGTAATAGCTTGATGGCTTCAGGAGTCACATTCGGCTGTATTTGGGTCACACATATTGATAGGGAGTTCTACAGATGTTGTTGTGGGTCTTCAATGTATGACCCAGAGAACAGTCCCTTATTTTGCAATAGATGCAGCATGTTGTTGGTGATCTGGAATGTCTCCGCTTGTATCTGAGGTACATCAATGGCGGTGGCTAAGTTATCAGCAGTTGGTTGTGTCCAATCCTATAGAGCAGCTTCTGGCACAAGAGGTGCCACCACTCCATTGTTTGGGTCAACCCGATTATTCCGATTGTTTTCGTTGACATCGTCCACGTTGTCCATTTCAATTTCAAGTGTGTGTTTTTGTTGTAACTGTTTGTTCTTCTTGTTGGCTCGATTTAATGCCCTGAATGCTTTCTCGGGGTCTGAAAGTCCTTCAAACTATTCTTTTATTTTCATTCTCGACAGAGAGATAAACCCAGAAAGAAAATTGTGTATTAAACTATTCGGGCCATTTTTTCTTGTTATGAAAAAGGTATTTGGGTTTTTGTTCAAATTCAAATTAATGACAACCACTCCCCTTGCAAAAACAAACGGGCTTGGTCGATGAAAATAGAAGGAAGGGATTTTTTCCTTCTAATTTTATATATTACCTGCTCTGAACAAGGATTACTTACAAATTATATACATTCCACCTTAAAAGGCTCTGATCACGCCCAACTATGTCTTGTAAGATGGACTAAGCGGTCGCTGCAAATATAACTCGGTTCAAGTCCGGAGTCGAATCCCACAGGGAACTAACCTATTTACTACAACCTTAAATAATGCTAATGATAAGCTCAGACAACTTCCAGATGCAATAGTTTTATGAATAATCAGTGGAATTTATTTAGCCAAGGAAAAATGGCAATAAAATTAGCAATAATCAAGACTAAAATTGAATTCAAGGGTAAAAGGATCTAGGTCTATTGATTTCCCCAATTGCCAGATTAATTCTCAACTCTTTAGCTATAATCTCGCAGTAATACTCTATGAGGATTATGAGTTCCGGGCTACCGTAATTACCTTTTGATCAATTACGATAATTTACTCGAAGTATTCTCTCGAACTACTTTAGCTAACAATTTATGCAACTCAGAATCATCCCACCAAAGCTTCGTTATTTCTAACCCCTCCTTTAAATTCAAGTAATTAATCTCTTAACTTCCCCCAAAGTGGTGTTGTTCAACAACAATCCAACCAAGTGTTCTTTCTCAAGCAACACAAGGTGAATAGACACGATTAATCGAGGGCCCTTTCAATTAACCACAATACAATACGTAATTGAACAATCATAGAACGGACACGGCTCAATTATAACAAAATAGAATCAAGACTTCATCCAACAATTGGGTCCATCAACCCTAGATAACCATATTTAGCTACTCATGCTAATGGAAAAAAAATCACTAAAATTATTCATAATCAACAAATAGAAGTATCAAGAAGAAGATGAAACTTTTAGGAATTTATCCGTCTTCTCCCCCTCGTTCTTGCCTTTAAAATCTTCTAAAAAACAGCTCTCCCTCACTTCTGGGCGAGCTTAGGTTTCATATAGGTTTAGGTTAGTCGCCTAAGAAATTACATAATTAACCCTGCGTGTTTGGATTTCGTCCGCCTGTCCGCGGCCGCAGATTCGACCACTGATTTGGACTGCCTCACTGCCTTGAGTTCGCGGACTAGTTCGCGGCCCACTCCGCGGCCGCGCACCTGTTTGGGTTGTTTCGCTTGCTTTTCTCGCTCCTTTTCAACCGGGATAACCTTCGATTGCCCTTTCACATTCCATGTTGACTCCAAAGCACTCGTTAGCTCCCTCCTAGCTCGGAGTAGCTCCTGCAAAGCATCAAATTCTTAATTAGGGTATTTTGTTATCTTTTAGCATTCAAATATCAATAAAGTGCGGCTAAATTAGAGTGTAAGTAGTGTCGAAATTGCATGAATATAGCTTACTATCAGGCTTCCAATTTATTATTAGTGCCTTCAATCAAGGGATTTAGTTACACACATTTCCTTTTTTTCTCTCCTCTCTTTATTCTTATTCTTCATCACTCAACCTATATTTTCTCTTTTCTCCGGTAGATGGTTGTGACATAATCGAGTGCTTCAGTTCCTATTGGAGTCTTCCTAGAGATGTTTAGTCCGATATTTGAATAGTTAAGAAGTCTGGAAGTTTTGGAGAGCTATCTCCAAATCTACCTAGCAGTCATATGCTAATATAGTTTCTCCCCTACTTCAAATGCCAGACTTCTAGACCTATCTTATGCTAAAGAAAAAGAATATAGGAATAGTATCAAAAATGTGACAAATTTTGCGGCTACAGTGTACATGACATTTATACCAAGAGACACCTTAATCATAGACCTCAGAAATGCGGCTCTAATGACGATTTGTCACATTCCCATTCTTGGCGTCTCCTGGCACAGGTAGCAGCCAGGAATTCATACTCTACTTTTTCTTTCCTTAATAAATCAACTGAGAAAAGAATAATATATGGTATATAAATATACAAATTAAAAACAAATTTCATACAAATTTAATGCAAATTTGAATATCTACAATAACATACATAGTAAAATAAATTTCAAACAACTAATTATATGTTATACAACTTTATACAGTTTTGATAATGTCACACCTCTTTTTTCCCCAAAAGATATATGTCTTATGGATTGTTGTGGTTTAAAGAGTTTTTCCAATTAAAGTGACAAATTTGAATAGGGATTATTTTATTTACAGAGTCGCCACTTGGAATTGATTTTTTGGGTGTTCTAAGTCACCTTTTATTTGAATCCCTAGTCAAAGAAAGGTTTGACCCTATTATTATTGGTCTGCGAAAACAAAGTTCGGGTAAGGAATTCTATTGACCGGGGAGAAGGTGTAAGACATTCCCCGAGTCCCGTGGTTCTAGCACGGTCGCTTTATTGACTACAACTTGGCTTGAATTAATTTTAGATAAACTGTGATTTATTTATTTCCATGTTTTATCTATCCGCTTTTATATTAAAATATGAAATTATCTTTGAAATGGATCACGTGTGTGAATCCGTTTTGTTCATTGTGCCAAAATCATGTCACGTGTACGTGCACATAATTAATAGTATTTTTATTATATTTAAGGTTGTTTCGCCCAAAGTTGCGCGAACGCATACCTTGATTTTAGTTTTGGAAATCATAATTATGTCACGCGAATGTTTACATAATCACGATGATTCAATTAATTAAGAGTACGCCCTAAGCATTCTAGCGCATTCATGATTTATTTTTTCATAAGTTTGAGATTATTGTGAAGGCCATGAATTATGGAATTACTTGTGGAAAAAGTGTATGATTTTAGATATTTGAATAAATAAACAATCATATATCAATACTCTACAACCCAACAATTGAAGTCCAAACTCATTAGGGTCCAAATCTTCCCAACTTTAAAGCAAGTTTGAATTCCATATTTCCAAAAATATGATTAAGCATTCAACATTTAAGGACTAACTTACATTATTATTTATAAAGTTTAAAGGCAAATAAATAAAATCACATGAAATAAGATAAAAAGAACAGAGGGAAGAATAAACCTTTAATGCAAAATTTCTAATTAAATGAGTCTCCAAGAACAGGTACAATAACTCAGACCAACGTCGAACAAGCATAAGCGACGAATAATATCAAACTAGTGAACGGAGCTCCAATGGAATCCTCGACCTCGACTATTGACTCCACTTTTTGGCGTGTAAAAAGAGATGTTATGAAGTATTTTTGTTGGGTTTTGGGTGATGACTTGCTGGATTTTTCAAAAGAAAGACGAAGAAAGAATGACACGAGTAGAAATTCTTTTAGCGTAGAAGAAGAAAAATAATTTCTCTCAATTTCCCTCCTCCCTTCTTTTTTTCTCCTTCTCCCCTCTTTTCTCCTCACATTTCTCTTCTATTTATAAAAAAAAAATTCTGAATTTTTTTAGATTTTGTTTTTTATTATTTTATTATTTTTTAATTAAAAAGAATTCCCACTTTCCTTATTTATTCTTTTTTAAAAAATAATAATTCCCCACTTTCATTTATTTTTATTTTTTTAATTTTTCACTTTTCTTTACTTTTTTTTATTTTTATTTTCCACTTATTTTACTTTTTCTTTTAAATTTTCACTTTCTTTTACTTGTTTTTTTAAAATTTTCACCTGCCTTTACTTTTATTTTTTAATTCCAACTTTCTTTCACTTTTAATTTTTTAAATTTTCACATTCTTTTACTTTTATTTTTTTAAATTTTCCATTTTCTTTTACTTTAAAAAAATAATAATTTCCACCTACTTTTATTTTTACTTTTTAATTCTATACTTCTACTTTCCCTATATTGTATTCCCATCCAAAATTTAAAAAATATTTAATTTTTTTCGGTTTTTTTAATTTATTTTATTTTAAAATAAAGATAAAAATAAAAATAAAAATAATATTAATAGTAATAATTGATATTTTAAATTATTTTTAATTTTTACCCTATATAGAAAAAAAAGTGTAACAAATTTTAAAAATATATATTAAATTTCTAAAAATATTTACAAAGTAGAAGGTGATAAAAATTCAAATATAGTCAAAAATGAGGTGCTCACAGCTGCCCCTCTTTGCTTGGAAACATGAAGAGTTTTCAGGCAAAGACTAGGTGAGCCATGTGACTAATATTTGACCAAACCATTATTCAAAAGGAAAAAAAATAAAAGAGAGGGTGCAACCGAGTCCTGGTTTTGGAATGCCCACATATCCCGAGTTATAGGGGAATCAAGTCACGTGTAGTTCAAGGAGAATGGTGGAATGATGAGTTGAGGTGTCGAGTGAGGTTCCGTCGAGGATTCGGTCCGCGATCCTGCTATTATATCAAAATAAAAAAGAAACTAAATAAGCCAATCAACTATGAGTTACAAGATTCCTATCTATGAGTTTTCTGAAACTTGATCTTGAGTCTTGACTGGTTCTTCATGCAGACTCTGATCTAAACCTTAATGCTCGCTAGCTGTAGGTGCTAGTTCATTATTCTATAGCTTCTTCTAATCAAAACGTCACTCTAATGCTCGTAGCTTTAATCATGTCTTGAGCACTCCACATCTTTCAACTGCTTTTGCATTTTGGATTCACCTATTTTTTCTTTTCTTTTATTCTGAATTGTGACTTCTTCTTTACTTCATCTCGAATCCTGTGCCTCGAGGTAAAACTTACTCAGACACAATAAAAGGTCGGGAATGGTGTAGCCCGAAAACAAACAGAGATTAGGGAATGGAGACCCTATGTCTAAAATGAAAAAAACTAGGAAGTGGAGACCCTATGTTAGAAAAACAACTAGGGATTGGTGTAGCCTGATACTGGTAAGAAAATATAACCAGGGGTTGGTACCCTATATTACGGAAAAAGAATGTAATCAGGGGTTGGTACCCTGTATTACTGAAAATAATGTAGTTATGGGATGGCGTCCTGTATTACTGAAAGGAAATATAACCAGGGAATGGCACCATGTATTACAGAAAAGCAATGTAACCAGGGGTTGGTGCCTTGTATTACTGAAATGAAAATGAATCCCCTGGGCGAAAATGTTCTACCTGGGTTAAACTACGAAAAGCGAGCCTGGGCGAAGAGTACTTCTACCCGTAACTATGAGCTAGATCCTCCTAGGCGAAAAGGTTCTACCTAGGTTAAGCTACGAAAAAAACCCTGAGCGAAAAGTATTTCTACCCGGAACTATGAGCTGGATCCCCCTAGGCGAAAAGGTTCTACCTGTGTTAAGCTATAAAAAACAACCTGAGCGAAGAGTACTTCTACCCGGAACTATGAGCTAGATCCCCCTAGGCGAAAAGGTTTTACCTGGGTTAAGCTACGAAAAACAAGCTTGGGTGAAGAGTACTTCTACCCGGAATATGAACTAAATCTCCCTAGGCGAAAAGGTTCTACCTGGGTTAAGCTACGAAAAACAAGCCTGGGAAAAAAGTACTTCTAGCTGGAAATATGAGCTGGATCCCCTAGGCGAAAAGGTTCTACCTGGGTTAAGCTACGTAAAACAACCTGAGCGAAGAGTACTTCTACCCGGAAACTATGAGCTGGATCCCCCTAGGCGAAAAGGTTCTACCTGGGTTAAACTACAAAAAATAGCCTGGGCGAAGAGTACTTCTACCCGGAACTATGAGCTGGATCCCCATAGGAGAAAAAGTTCTACCTGGGTTAAGCTACGTAAAACAACCCGAGCGAAGAGTACTTCTACCCGAAACTATAAGCTGGACCCCCCTAGGCGAAAAGGTTCTACCTGGGTTAAACTACAAAAATGAGAGGTATGAGCAGTAGTGATTCATGCTAAAAATAAAGGAAAGTGGAGATTTTTAGGAAACTTACCTTTGGTGACATTCGTCCTTTAGGAATCGCCATTCTGCACTGCTTTGTTCCTACTGCAAACAAGGAAAAATCATGAGTATTCAAAGTGGTGGTCAGTTTGTGGCCTTGATGACCGTACCGAGGTTGGGTGCCTTTTCAAAGTATCTATTCGCTTCAAACGAGATCCTTGTAATCCGTCTTACCATCCTTTCTTTGCCTTTATTTTGACAAGAAGTTATACCGAAATGGATTTAAAGAAAAATAACATTAGAATGGAGAATGAGTTTAAACAAAAGGTGTCCTTTTCGGGGAACAGAAATTAAAGAAGGACTTATCTAGAAGTACATGCAGATTTCAATGAACATGACATGCCTTTTGGACTGGATGCCTGATCTGTGTAAACCGTCCGACTCTCAGCAATTCATCATAACTTTTCCCTTAAAATCGAGAAACCTTGCCCAGGACTGTGTCGATGCCAATGGATGTGAAGATCCTTTTTTCGATAAGTAGTGCTTTTTGCGGGTTTTCACCAGCTGACCTCCCTTATTTCTCTTCTCACCATCGCCTTATAATGCCCTTTACAGGTTTTCACTAACAAGACTCTCATTTTAGTTTCTTTACTCACTATTGCCTTATGGTGCCTATGAGGGTTTTAACCGATAAGACTCTCATTTTATTTCTCTCATTTTGGTTGCACCAGATCCAATTAATTGTATCCTCCAATTTTGAATATTCTCGTAAATTGATTGGAAGGACTTGAAAAGGATTTGGGTAGAAAGGATTTGGATTGAATTACAACTTTGGAACCTCTCAGGCGAGACCATCGTCGAACCATTGTAACATCTGCCCTAGTTTTAACTTTTGGGAGAATTTGGATTTTTTGTTTTGATGTGACTGAATCCCAGAGAGAGGCTGCCTATGTATCCTTTCGGAATCAAGTCGAACGTAGTTCAATGTGTCACGACCCAACTTCATGTCAGGCCATGATGGCATCCAGCACCATTGTTGGACAAGCCAACAGTTAACAACTTAGTGGTTTCTCGTTTAGCTTTACTTATTTTAAAATATTTGGTAAATAAAATATTTTTAAGGCAAACAAACGGAAACATCTAAAAGCAGTTATAACTATTGAATTACAACCCAAAAACCAATTATACTAATACGTGCCAAGATATGGTGTCACAAGTATGTTGGCAACTAGTAGAATATACAAAAGATGATTATCCTACTGTCTGAAACAAAATAGACAGATAAAAACAAAAGAGAAACTCCGGCATGCTGCTGAGCGGCTCAGAAGGGGGCAGCTCACCGTGAAGTCTCGGTCCAAGATCAAGTATGCGCGCCGGGCGGGTAACTAGATGCACCAACCTCAGAACCTGTACAATTAAGTACAGAAGTGAAGTATGAGTACATTAATAATATGTACCCAATAAGTATCCCGCCTAACCTCGAAGAAGTAGTGACGAGGGGTCGACTTGACATTTACTAGGCCAATAATAATATAATTAAAGTACTATGCCAAACATGGATATCATGAATGATACTGTCAGTTCAACAACAGGAAGAGATAAGTCCTTCTTTCACAATTATAATATAAATTTCGGTAATACTATTTAGCAACTTACATTTCAAGGCATTTAAGAAGAATAAATCATAGAGAATTTCCAAATAATTAGCATGCGCAATTATGCCGAGGTAGTACGGCCCGGTCCAATATAATATTAAATTGTGCACTGTCGGAGGGTCGAACGACGCGAACCATAGATGCATCTATTTACTACCGAGGTGCTCGGCCCGATCCACAAATACAATTCTTTTCAAGAAAACACAAGTTTCTCATTTACAGTCGAGTATCTCATACAAACCTTCAAGTAAGTGAATTTATCCTTATACAATTCTTTTATCAATTTCTATCATGACTAAGTGATTATTTTAGCAAGTAAGGGCACAAACATTCCAAGTATAGCATGACACGGGTCCTAGACTACCCGTACAATAGCATAATACTAGCTACGTACAGACTCTCGTTACCTCGTACGTACGTAGCCCCCACAATTAGGTACAACCATTTATTTAATTAACCTATGGGGTTAATTCCCTCATACAAGGTTAGAAAGGAGACTTACCTCGCCTCAAAGTCTACTCCCCAATTCAAGAACGCGCTCAAACCTCCAAATTTGACGCCAAACGACTCGAAGATAGTCAAACATTACATAAACTAATCAATCTATGCTCAAAAGTTCATAATTCCACCATTTAAGTGATTATCCAACCTAAATTGCAAGATTCCTAAAATTCACCCACGGGCCCATGTGCCCAGATTCCAAAATTTTTTAAAGAAAGTTGTTACCCATAACCTTAGGAACATAAATATATAATTTTTACTAAATTCCATAACGAATTTCGTGGTTAAATCTCATTTTTATCAAAAACCTAGGTTTTCACCTAAACCCATAATTTTCACTAGTTTTCATGTTATAATCTACCCTTAAACTATGTATTTAATTCACATTAAGTAGAAATTACTTACCTCACAAAGCTAGGCCTAAATCCCCCTCCTTCAAAGCTCCCAAATCGCCCAAGAGTGAGAGAAAATGTGATAATAATGGCCTAAGTCCGTATTAAATGAGCCCTCACTGCCCAACGACTTTCGCATCTGCGGTACTTTGGGCCGCACCTAAGGCAACTGCCTCACAGGTGCGCTTTTCCCTCGTCTGGTTAGGCTCCGCATCTGCGGGCAAGAAGGGCCTCTTCTACGAGCCTAGCCGCACCTGCGACCATGTCCCTCGCACCTGCGCTCACGCAGGTGCACCCAAATCTTCCGCATCTCACTTCTGCGGCTCGTGGCTCGCACCTACGGCTGAAGAAGCGCAGGTGCGATTATGAAAGATCTGGGAGCTTCAGCTATTGCTCCAAGCTCCCAACCTCGTCCGAGCCTCGTCTGATTGACACTCGGGGCCTCCGGGGCCCGAACATACCAACAAGTTTAGAATCAGAAAACGGACTCACTCGAACTCTCGGAACGCCCGAAACAACATTAAAACTGAGAATCACACCCTAAAACGAATTTAATCGAACTTAAGAACTTTAAGTTTTTCAATTTACTTTCAATGCGCCGAAACGTACTTATACCACTCGGAATAACACCAAATTTTGCGTGCAAGTCTTAAATGACACTACGAAACTATCCGTATCTCAGAATTCCGTTTGGACCTCGATATCACCAAAAACTGCTCCAAACCAAATTTAAAGAACTTCTAAAACCTTCAAGAACCAACTTTCACTATTAGGCGCCAAAACGCTCTCGGGTCACCCAAAAACCCGATCTGAATATACGCCCAAGTCCAAAATCATCATACGAACCTATTGGAATCGTCAGATCCCAATTCTGAGATTGTTTACTAAAAATGTTGACCAAAGTCAAACTTGGTCTTTCGAGCCAACCTTAAGGAACTAAGTGTTCTGATTTCCACCCAAACTCTTCTAAATACCGAACCAGCCATCCCCGCAAGTCATAAATCAGTAAAAGCAAGTACGGGAAGTCTTTTTTAGGGAAACAGGATTCTAAAAAGCAAAACAACCGGTCGGGTCGTTACACAATGTAACATGAACTATTTTTTTTCTTTTGTCTTTCTGTGTGTTTTGTTTTATTTCTCTTTCCTTTACCTTTTTTTTATTCTTCTTTTTATTTTCTTTCTTGTTTTTTTTCTTTTCAATAACTCTTTCAGGTTCTAAAGAGGGTAATCAAAGAAAGGTAACCGGCTCAAAGGGTTGGCAAAAATGGTTAATGGTATTTGGGTAGCGAGAATGAAAGCCTTCGTCATCCCAATCAAAGAGCATTAAAACTGCGTGAGGGGTCAAACATAGTACCTTTTGACTGCATCAATTTGGAGCCAGTTTCCTTTAGCTTCTTCATGATGCGGGAGGATACATCTCAGAACGAGTTGCCCCACTTCAAATTTCCTGGGCCGCACTTTCTTATTGTAGGCACATGCAATTCTTTATTGGTACAACTGCCCGTGACAAACTGAGGCCAATCGCTTTTCATTAATCAGTGTCAATTGTTCCAATCGATTTTTGACCCAATCTTTATCCTCAATCTCAGCTTCAACAATGATCCGAAGAGAGGAAATTTCAACTTCTTCTGATTTCATTCGGATTTGGCCTAGGCCTACTGTTCCAATTCTTTGTTTATTTTCTCACAAGCCTTATCCTCAACATATTCTGCTTCTTGATTCATTATTTCGAGGTCTGACATCATTTTAGGATTTGGGTATGAAGTCTGCAAGCATGTCATGTTATTAAAATTTACATTAACAGAACTTTAAAAAAAGAATAAGAAAGGTGACAAGATTAAGAAAAGAGACATTCGTGGACAATGAAATATTAATTTTATTTGATTTGATTTTTTTTTAATTTTTAAAAGATAGAAGGGTTTACATCAAAAAATAAGACAATAAAAGTAAAACGTCCGGATCACACCCTAAGATAAACCGAACACAGAAAGGATAGCAAGACTCGCTACCGAGACTCCCGTTTGATGGGGACTTTCAGGCTTGGCGATCGTTTTTTGTCTTTTATTCTGTCTCGGCAATGGTTGTAATGGCCTTTAGTGCCGGATCAAATTCCTCATCTTCACAGATCATTCTGACTACTGGCCCATTGGTGTGAGTAGACAGAGGATTGTTCATCATATTATGGACCTCTTCATCCCTAAGCACTATTGCCTTGACCTCGATGAGGTCTTCCACTGCTCTCTTAAGAGTCCAACAGTCTTCCGTATCATGTCCCACTGCTCCAGAGTGGTATTCACATCTAGCATTAGCCTGATGCGATGGG
Source organism: Nicotiana tomentosiformis (assembly GCF_000390325.3). Classification (NCBI taxonomy): domain Eukaryota; kingdom Viridiplantae; phylum Streptophyta; class Magnoliopsida; order Solanales; family Solanaceae; genus Nicotiana; species Nicotiana tomentosiformis. Next base: position 19,147,639 of record NC_090818.1, read on the forward strand.
GACTCAGGGTTTGGCCGGTTCGGGGCTACTGACTGCAGTAGACCTAGCTTGACTAGCTTTTGAAACAAGCTCGAGTGTGATTCACCAACATGGGTGAATTGATTCCTTATGGGAAGGCTCTTTTTTTTGATTTGTTTTTTCATATCTTGATTTCTTTTTCTTTCTCCTTTTGTTGTTTTTCGCTCTTTGTTTTTCTCTGTTATTTTTTTGTCACTCTTTTCTTTCTTTTTCTCTCAATTTTTTTCTTCTTCTTTTTTTCGGTTTATTTTTTCACTCAATTTGTTTATGGCTATGATCGAATCCGATGGGGATTGCCTACGTATCATGATACCGCATGAATCAGATCATTACGTAGTTCAAGAGAAGATCAGGAATAGTAAATAAACTAACTCTTTTTTTTACTCATATACAAAACAGACCACGAAAGCTTCTAACAAGGAAAATAGTTTTGAATTTTATTTATTTATTTATTTTTCATTTTTATTTTTGGGAAATTTTTGAAAGGAAAACTTCTTTAAGAATAAAGAAAATATTTTTGGATTTTGATTTTTTTTAATATATTTTTTTTATGATTTTGTTTTGTTAATTTTTGAAAGAAAGAAAATATTTTTTTTTGGATTTTGATTTGTTTTTGAGAATTTTTTAAAGAAGAAAGAAAATATTTGTTTTTTTGAATTTCGATTTTTATTTTATATTGTCCGAAGAAAGTCTTCTAAAGAAGGAAAAAAAATATATTTTTGGATTTTGATTTGATTTTCTTTTTCGAATAAAAGATTTCTAAAAAGAAAGAAAATATTTTTGGTTTTTAATTTTTTTTATTTGGGATTTTCTAAGGAAATACTTCTAAAGAAGGAATTAAATGAAAATATTTTCTAAGGAACCAATGAGGTTTGCCTACGTATCTCACATCAGGTGAGAATCAGACCCGCGTAATTCAGTCAATATTTCAAGAATGGGATGACACTTTTATTTTTGAGAAAAATTTAATCTTATTTTGTAATAATCGTTTTGGGGTAAATTTATGACAGGGTTTTTGGATTTTCAAATACCGAAATATTTTAAAAACGGGGTAAATTTTCTCTCTCTTATTTTCTTCCTTCTGGTTTTCTCTCAATTTTTATTTTTATGTTTTAGAAGCCGGTCAACATGCACTAATCGAATCAAACATAATGTAAATGTAGCACATAAGATGCATCACGATGGTCTTGCAATTATCGGGTACACCTGTCCTAGACGGACCCACCCCCTGTGTTGAGTCCCCAAAGTCAAATACACATGATGCAAACAAATGTTCCTACTAGGGATCCGGCATGAGGCTATGTTATTCTAGGTTTAAAATCCTCGGGGGAATATTTTAGACCTGGCTTACCCAAGCAGACAACTCGAACCGAGGTGGGAGCAACGTACCGGGAGCACGAAAGTCTACCCGGCCAAGTTGTTGATCCAGCCTCGTTCTATTTGGTATGACCTCTAACAGAAAGTGGGCCACGTGCATGTGTGTACCATAAATTTAGAAGATTCGAAAGGGAGGCGTAAGAAGGCAGTTTATACAGTTCAAATAATATCAAAGCAGTAAATGAGCGGCAATTAGCACATTAGGCCTACAAACACAGTAATATCAACAATCAAGAAAGCCAAGTATAGATCACATTACAAGCTCGAATTATGAACCCTGAACCAGAAGTTCTGGGTTCTTTTCCCCAACAGAGTCGCTAGAGCTGTCACACCTCTTTTTGCCCCAAAAGATATATGTGTTATGGATTGCTGTGGGTTAAAGAATATTTTCAATTAACGTGACAAATTTGAATAGGGATTATTTTATTTACAGAGTCGACACTTGGAATTGATTTTTTGGGTGTTCCAAGTCACCTTTTATTTGAATCCCTAGTCAAAGAAAAATTTGACTCTATTATTATTGGTCTGCAAAAATAAAGTCCGGGTAAGGAATTCTATTGACCGGGGAGAAGGTGTAAGGCATTCCCTGAGTCCCGCGGTTCTAGCACGGTCGCTTTATTGACTACAACTTGGCTTGAATTAATTTTAGATAAACTATGATTTATTTGTTTCCATGTTTTATATACCCACTTTTATATTAAAATATGAAATTATCTTTGAAATGAATCACGTGTGTGAATCCGTTTTGTTTATTGTGCCAAAATCATGTCACGTGTATGTGCATGCAATTAATAGCATTTTTATTATATTTAAGGTTGTTTCGCCCAAAGTTGCGAGAACGCATACCTTGATTTTAGTTTTGGGAATCGTAATTATGTCTCGCGAACGTATACATAATCACGATGATTCAATTAATTAAGAGTACGCCTAAAGCATTCTAGAGCATTCATGATTTGTTTCTTTCCTAAGTTTGAGATTATTGTGAAGGCCATGAATTATGGAATTACTTGTGGAAGAAGTGTATGATTTTAGATATTTGAATAAATAAACCATCATATACCAATACTCCACAAACCAATAATTGAAGCCCAAACTCATTAGGGTCCAAATCTACCCAACTTTAAAGCAAGTTTGAATACCATATTTCCAAAAACATGATTAAGCATATAGCATTTAAGGACTAGCTTACATTATTATTTATAAAGTTTAAAGACAAATAAATAAAATCACATGAAATAAGATAAAAAGAACAGAAGGAAGAATAAATCTTTAATGAAAAATTTCCAATTAAATGAGTCTCTAAGAATAGGTACAATAACTTAGACCAACGTCGAACAAGCATAAGCGACGAATAACATCAAACCTAGTGAACGGAGCTCCAACGGAATCCTCGGCCTCGACTATTGACTCCACTTTTTGGCGTGTAAAAAGGGATGTTATGAAATATTTTTGTTGGGTTTTGGGTGATGACTTGCTGGAGTTTTCGAAAGAAAGATGTAGAAAGAATGACACGAGTAAAAATTTCCTTAGCGTAGAAAAAGAAAAATAATTTCCCTCAATTTCCCTCCCCCCTTCTTTTTTTCTCCTTCTCCCCTTTCTTTTCTCCTCACATTTCTCTTCTATTTATAGAAAACAAATTCAGAATTTTTTCAAAATTGTTTATTATTATTATTTTAATTATTTTTTAATTAAAAAGAATTTCCACTTCCCATTTTTCTTCTTTTTTAAAAATAAATAATTTCCCAATTTCCTTTACTTTTATATTTTTTAATTTCCCACTTTTTTTTTACTTGTCGTTTTTTATTTTTCACTTATTTTACTCTTTTTTTTTTTAATTTCCACTTATTTTACTTTTCTTCTTTAATTTCCATTTTCTTTTTTACTTTTTTTAAAAAAATTTCACCTTCCTTTAATTTTATTTTTTAATTTCAACTTTATTTTAATTTTAATTTTTTAAATTTCCACATTCTTTTACTTTTATGTTTTTAATTGTCCAATTTCTTTTACTTTTTAAAAGTAATAATTTCCACCTACTTTTACTTTTACTTTTTAATTCCATACTTCTACTTTTTCAATTTTCTATTCCCATCCGATGTTTAAAAAATATTTAATTTTTTTTCGGTTTTTTAATTTATTTTATTTTAAAATAAAGTTAAAAATAAAAATAAAAATAATATTAATAGTAATAATTGACCTTTTAAATTATTTTTAATTTTTATTCTATATAGAAAAAAGTGTAAAAAAGCTAAAAAGTATATATTAAAAGTTTAAAAATATTTACATACTAGAAGGTGATAAAAATTCAAGTATAGGCAAAAATTTGGTGCTCACAAATACATATCAACAACTTTATGTAAAACTTACTCTCTTAAGTAAAACTTACTAAAACTCCAATCAAAACTTACTCTTAATATAATTTTGATACATATCAACAACTTTATGTAAAAAGATAGTATTGATAACTTATATACAAATTTTATACAACGATTCATACATTATACAACTATTTTTTTAACTTTTATACAACATTCAAATATATATATATATATATATATATATATATATATATATATATATATATATATATATATATATATATATATATATTTATGATACAATACAACTTTACTACAATTTTGTAAGTATATTGTATGTCATGTGTTCTTCTTCGACTAGTATCAATCTGAAATTCAGGCAAAATCAAGTCAAATCTTCACCAAAACACCCTAAAAATTGAGATATAAACTCCAAATAATATTCTCAATTGTTTGCAACAACACCCAATCCAAATAAATAATGGTATGTGAAAACCCAAATTTGATTTCAAAGTTTCAAAACTTTTTAATGGCTATCAAAGGCGGAGAGTCAAACACCTTTAAAATTTATTGATTGACAATTTCAATTTGAACACCACACTACTGGAAAATGGCAGAATTTCGACCGTCAAAACGGTCGGAAATCACTAATTTCCGACTACTTTTCGGCCAAAATTGGTCGATCGGGAAATAGTTGGTCGGAAAATAATTTTCGATCGAATCCGTCGGTGATTTCTGACCAAAGTAGTCAGAACGTTCAAAAGGTCAGACGACCAAATATTTTCAAATTTCTGACCAAAGTGGTCGGAATTTACCGACCGAATCAGTCGTAATAATATAAATAAAAATAATTATTTATTTAAAATTAAATAATATAAATAATTAATCAGAAGATCGATGATGGCGCCAAAAGTTATTCTAGTTAATCTATTAGAGCTAGTAAGGACAATGGAGTGTCACGACCCAAAATCCCACCACAAGCGTCGTGATGGCATCTAGTCTCTAAGACTAAGTAAGCCGATTTTCATTACATTTCGAAGCCATTTTTTTTATAAACAAAACCAACAACGAAAATAATTATAACAACCTCCCAAGACTGGTAGTACTGAGTCACGAACTCCAACATAATACATGAAATGATCTCAATGATTGAATACTCAATACTGTTTGATTAAAAATTAACAGTACAATAAAATGAACAGACTCCAAGGGACTGTGACGACCAAGCAGCTCTACCTTGAATCTTTGCGATCACACTCTAACTCTGTCCAGGTCCGATACCTCCAATACCTGGCTCTGCACCAAAATATGCAGAAGTGTAGTATGAGTACACCACGGTCGGTACCCAGTAAGTATCAAGACTAACCTTAGTGGAGTAGAGACGAGGTACAGTCAAGACACTCACTAGTCAAATAACCTGTACAATATAGTAGTATACAATAGTACTAGAAAATAACTAGCAATGATAACAACAAACTCAACCAGTGACATAACAACAATGCAATAAGAACATCATAATTATTACTCAGGCGAATAAGGAACACAAGTTCAATCAACAAGTCAAGTCCTTCAAATATAAATCCTTCACATATTATTCTTTAAGATAAATATCTTTTGAATATACTTCTTTTGAATAATTATCTTTCAAATATAATTCTTTTCAATAAATATATTTTCAAGTAAAAGTCACCATTTGATACCACATTTCACAATCATAAAAATTACAGTTCTCAGCCCACTTTTATATTTTCCACGGCACCTCGTGCCCATATTTCTATCACCATCACAACGACAACTCACGTGTCAATAATAAAATCATCATATTTTTCTCCGGCACCTCATGCCCATATTATTTTCATAACTGCACGGACAACTCGCGTACCAAAATATCAATGTATATAAGATCCGCATGATCAATTTATTTTTAATAAAGTAAGGTTAAAAATCTTTAAATCAAGTAAGAAATCAACAAAAAGATAAGTTTATTTTAGAAATCGTTTGAGTGAGGAAAAATGACATTTCCATTAAAATAAAGCATCAGCTAAACTACTGATTTGGATATAGAATTTATTAAATTAAACATACTAGAAATTTTTCTTTTATTTAAAACAATTCAATCATAAAAAACAAGTACAACCGAAAAATACAAATTCTCAAAGTCTTGTACGAAAAAGTCAAGGTCAACACAATACACCAAGAAATACAAAACGCTTAATATTAAGTCAAATAATACATCACTGAAAATACAAAGATTTACAAATTACGGAAAAACAAAATAACCAAAGGCAAGTGCATCCATAAAAAATATCAACAAAAGGGCACTCCCGAAGTACCGCCTCGTAGACCGAAAAGTAAATATGCAAGATAGGGAGAATCTCCCGAGGTACCCTCTTGTAGTCCCAAAAGTAAATATGCAGGAGAATATTCCAGAATACCATTCCGTAGTCCCAAAGTAAACGTGTAGGGGAATCTCCCGGAATACCGTTCCATAGTCCCAAAGTAAATGTGCAGGGGAATCTCCCAGAATACCGTTCCGTAGTCCCTAAGTAAATGTGCAGGGGATTCTCCCGGAATACCGTTCCGTAGTCCCAAAGTAAATGTGCAGTGCAGGGGGATCTCCCAGAATACTGTTCCGTAGTTCCAAAGTAAATATGATTTCAACAACTGCACATCAAGTGCTCACATATCACAACTTGCCACAGAAATTAACAATACATCATTTTCCACAATAAAGAGCCCATGGCTCGACCATAATGTGTATAAAATCTTAACAAAATATATTTCACATAAATTCAAGGTGGAAATCACACCAAATCATCATATAGAAACAATTTCAACAAACAAGGATCTAGGCATGACAAATAGAGGATTTAATAAGTGCCAATAATTTCCAATTTAATACATAAGGGCATCTAAGGATTTTTAATCAATGAAATTCGCACATATAAACCAAGTACGTACTCGCCACCTCGCGTACATGGTTTTCAATTACACAATTTTCACATAAGACTCAATGCCAAAGGAAAAATTTCCCCACTCGAGGTTAAGCAAGACACTTACCTTTTTGAAGTTAGGCCGATATTCCAAAATCGCCTTCTTGCTTGAATTAACCTCCGGATGGCTCCAATCTTTCTTGAGCCTTCCTTACATTACTACGAGGTTCCAAAAATTCTAGCAACTTCAATATATTTAGAAGCATAACAAAAGTGAACCATAATTGGGAAGATTTTCATGGTTTCAGCTCATTTGAGCATTTTATCAAACACTAGGTGTGCAAATTTGGTTACAAGGTTCTTCTACAAGATTTCCTTCATTCCACAACCCAATCTTTACTTATTTGATCTCAACAATCTTTACACAAACCTTATTGTTACAAGCATATATACATAATACTCTTACACCCAAGAATCATACTCCCAATCACCAATCTTTTACCCCAAACTCGAAATTGAAGATTAGGGGTTGAATCTTACCTCTTTGATGAAGATCTTGTAATTAACTTCCTTGATTGTTGAAGATTGGATGATTAGAATGTTAGGTTCCCTCATTCTCTCTCTAAAATGTTCTTACCTCTCTCTAAAACTCTCAAAAAAATACCCCAAAATAAACCCCAAAGCCTATTTATCAAAATGGGGTCGGGTTATGAAAATAGAAAAAATTAACCCTCCGAAAGCAGGTATGCAATCGCATAATGGACCATAGAATGGGTATGCGGGCCGCAAAATTGATCGTAAAATCGGTGCCCAGAACTGGGCTCTTCTGGCCCATTCTGCGACCAGTTTTGCGGTCGCAAGAGCAGTTTTGCGATCGCATAATTGGTCGCAGAATTGTATTTTTCCAGCCTTTGGTAATTTGGTCATAACTTCTTGTAGGAATGTCCGAATGACGAACGATTTGAAGCGTTGGAAACTAGACACATAGACCTTTCATTTGATAGGCAATACACTATTTAACTCTTCATAGCAATAGAGGTATGCTTGTTTAAATTTAAGTCTTGTGCGAACTCACTTGAAACTTAGTCTATTATGAAATTTTCAACTTCAACATTCGATGCCGAAACCTATCGAATCAAGTCCGATTGACCTCGAATTTTGCACACAAGTCATAAGTGACATAACAGACCTATTCCAATTTCCAGAATTGGATTCCGACCTCGTTATCAAAAATTCAACCTTCGATCAATCTTTGCGAAAATCTTCTATTTTCCAACTTTCGCCAAAATGCGTCGAATTGTCCTACAGACTTCCAAATCCAAATCCGAACACGCGCCTAAGTCCAAAATCACCATACGAAGCTATTGACATCATCAAAATTCTAATCCAAGGTCGTTTGCTCAAAAGTCAACTCTTTGGTCAACTCTTTCAATTTAATCTTCAAAATGAGAATTTCTCTTTCAATTAAATTCTAAATCTTCCGAAAATCAAACTCGACCACACCCGCTGGTCATAATACATATTATGAAGTTGCCCGGGACCTTAAGTCATTGAACAGGTCATTACATTATCCACCTCTTAAACATACGTTCGTCCTCGAACGTGCCAAGAATCTTTCTGAGGACTTTAAATTACTGAGTGTATTTTTACACACATACTTGTGGGTGATTCTACGTTCCCGCAATTTAACACGGGTCCGACGACACCATCTTAATTGAGATTATTTATTTTCTCCATTCTTATAAGCTTTAAAGCAAATTCCCTAACTCTCCAATCATTTCTATAAGGCCTGATTTTCACTTCGGCGCACGGTATTAGTATCAACTGGCTATAGAAACTCATGCCTATGCACACATCAACTTTCTTGATAGTGTTAAAGTACTTCAAAAATATTTTTTGGGGTGTTTCATTCTTCCCCGCTTTGGATCATTTGCTTTCAAACACATAACATATTTATCTCTTCCTTTGCAAATCTCAATCCTCCAAATTTTACTAACTCCTAAATTTTTCAGAAATTTCGGCAGAGTCCCCCTGTAATTGGGCCTATCCACCTGCTAGAGTAATACCAAAACCACTCCTAACAACACATTCACAACACAACAAAATACCACAAGGTATATATCAATAACACTAATCTCAGCATTACAAGCACTGCATTATCATAATGATATCAGGACATGAAGCACATCATATGTATGCTCATCACCATATCTCTGGTCTTAAAAAGTTATTCATAATTAATTCCAGCATCATCAATTAATCTCATATTAACCATCACCTCATTTCAAATTTTTCACAACATTGACAACAGAATGTGAGGCATGAAGACCTCATGATTGCTTACTTGGATTGATGAGTCACATTTAACGCCACTTGGGCACTCATCTCATAGGTTAAAACTCAATGTTTACAATACAAAAATGGCTGAATATGCAGAGAAAAATATACAAGAATTATCAAATAAGCGTAACAGACATGCCTCCATATTAATACTATTGTACAATTAAATTTCACAAAGAAAAAATTTTAAACTCATAAATATTTTACCACAAGGACCTCATCCTTATATAGCTTCCACCGCGGCTTGTAGCCCGGTATAAATATTTCACATCATATAAAAATGCAAGGATCTCGTCCTCAACTCCGAATCACAAGTATTTTGCACATTGAGCCAACTGAAATTTTCAATTTCCTTTCTTTCTTCTTTTCAATATATTTCATAAACAATTTTCACAACATATAATGAACCCTCATACAGCTAGGGCATATAATTCATATAATTGAAATCAATTATTTCGAAATCACATCAAAACTCACAGTAGTGAGAAATAAAAAGTCACGTTTGGACTTATAGCCCTCAATAATGTACAAAATAAAACTGATAGACACGGGCTAACATCATCAAACCTCCCAACAAGGATACACATGTGAGTGGTTCATAAAATTACGAAGCTTACCCATAAGCAGAGCATAATAGGATGACTCACCTCAATATTCAGAACAAATCAAATTAAGGGAAAATACCCTTTTATAACAAAATCAGGATCGTACCTGTAACGACACCTTCTGGTGTATTGGGCTCAGCCGAATCATAGCGATTATATCAATAGGTCGGGCCTCCACCTCTTAGGCGCCCACTACCCGCCCGTCCTCCACCTCTTAGGCGCCCACTACCCGCCCGTCCTCCACCTCTAATTGACTGTGCATGTGGAGTATTAACTGGAATAAAGCTTGTAGCTGGAGTGCTCTGATGAAATCCACCCCTCCCAAGTCTGGGACAATCTCTCATGATGTGCCTAGTGTCACCACACTCATAACAACCCATCTAAGGGTTCGGCTGCTCACACTGAGTCTGTGCCGGATAACTGGAATAACTATTATAGGAACCCCGTGCTGGTGGTGCATTAAAGAACTTACTAGAATACCCCGAGTATTCTGAAATTATTTTCATGACCCCGTTGATACTGAAATGTAGAATTATTAACGACGCGGGGATACCGCAAGTCCCAGCATCATCCCATACTAATCTCAGCTCTTAATCACATACAGGTTTCGGAGAACCTTTCAATACCATATAAATACATCTCAGGCTGAATCTCATATAACACATGACCACGCAATCTGATCGCTGATAGTAGACTCCCTCATTTGTCGCGGAGCCATAGGACACATTCCGATGATCCACAATACTAACCTTCATCGCTCGTAGGACACCGATCATAAGACACCTTAAATCATTTATTTGGTGCATGACATCCTCATGACAGGTAAACTCGCTTCCTCCAGTGCCTTGGTTGCGTATGTACCCTTAGCTAAATAGAAATCCCATACGAACTACATAGTCTCTAATACCACCAACTATTTCAGATCTACATCTACCCCATGACCCTACCATAATTGTGATGATTAGGTAATTAATTAAATTTTCTTAATATCATACTTATCAACCAGATGTCAGAACCTGCTGCACCTCAATGTGCACAACTGAATGATCTCTCAATACTTCCGCATCCTCGATCTGGACGACACATTGTAATAATGATAAAGCAACCCTGGCCCCCTTATAACCCCTCTATAGTATCACGAACTATTGGAGCATAGTTGATACCGAGTGCGCAATTTCATACACGAGTGGATGCAAAAGAACATAAGATATATGCTTCAAGCTGAATAAATTTCCTAACAGTTCTGTAGCTTCTCAAAGATAAGTACAGACGTCTCCGTACCGATCCGCAAGACTCTACTAAACTCGTTCGTGACTCGTAGAACCTATGAACCTAGAGCTCTGATACCAACTTTGTCACGACCCAAAATCCCACCATAAGCGTCGTGATGGCACCTAGTCTCTAAGACTAAGTAAGCCGATTTCCATTACATTTCGAAGCCATTTTTTTTATAAACAAAACCAACAAAGGAAATAATTATAACAACCTCCCAAGACTGGTAGTACTGAGTCACGAACTCTAACATAATACATGAAATGATCTCAATGATCGAATACTCAATACTATTTGATTAAAAATTAACAGTACAATAAAATGAACAGACTCCAAGGGACTGCGACGACCAAGCAGCTCTACCTTAAGTCTTTGCGATCACACTCTAACTCTGTCCAGGTCCGATACCTCCAATACCTGGCTCTACACAAAAATATGCAGAAGTGTAGTATGAGTACACCACGGTCGGTACCCAGTAAGTATCAAGACTAACCTTAGTGGAGTAGAGACGAGGTACAGTCAAGATACTCACTAGTCAAATAACCTGTACAATATAGTAGTATACAATAGTACTGGAAAACAACTAGCAATGATAACAACAAACTCAACCAGTGAGATAACAACAAGGCAATAAGAACATCATAATTATTACTCAAGCGAATAAGGAACACAAGTTCAATCAACAAGTCAAGTCCTTCAAATATAAATCCTTCACATATTATTCTTTAAGATAAATATCTTTCAAATATACTTCTTTTGAATAATTATCTTTCAAATATAATTCTTTTCAATAAATATATTTTCAAGTAAAAGTCACCATGTGACACCTCATTTCACAATCATAAAAATTACGGTTCTCAGCCCACTTTCATATTTTCCACGACACCTCGTGCCCATATTTCTATCACCATCACACCGACAACTCACATGTCAATAATAAAATCATCATATTTTTTTCTGGCACCTCATGCCCATATTATTTTCATAACTGTACGGACAACTCACGTACCAAAATATCAATATATATAAGATCCGCATGATCAATTTATTTTCAATAAAGTAAGGTTAAAAATCTTTAAATCAAGTAAGAAATCAACAAAAAGATAAGTTTATTTTAGAAATCGTTTGAGTGAGGAAAAATAACATTTCCATTAAAATAAAGCATCAGCTAAATTACTTATTTGGATATAGAATTTATTAAATTAAACATACTAGAATTTTTTTTTTATTTAAAACAACTCAATCATAAAAAATAAGTACAACCGAAAAATACAAATCCTCAAAGTCTTGTACGAAAAAGTCAAGGTCAACACAATACACCAAAAAATACAAAACACTTAATATTAAGTCAAATAATACATCACGAAAAATACAAGAATTTACAAATTACGGAAAAATAAAATAACCAAAAGCAAGTGAATCCATAGAAAATATCAACAAAAGGGCACTCCCGAAGTACCCCCTCATAGTCCCAAAAGTAAAAATGCAAGACAGGGGGAATCTCCCGAGGTACCTTCTCGTAGTCCCAAAAGTAAATATGCAAGGGAATCTCCCGGAATACCGTTCCGTAGTCCCAAAGTAAATGTGCAGTGGAATCTCCCGGAATACCGTTCCGTAGTCCCAAAGTAAACGTGCAGGGGAATTTTCCGGAATATCGTTCTGTAGTCCCAAAGTAAACGTGCAGAGGAATCTCCCGGAATACCGTTCCGTAGTCCCAAAGTAAATGTGCAAGGGAATCTCTTGGAATACCGTTCCGTAGTCCCAAAGTAAATGTGCAGGGCAGGGGGATCTTCCGGAATACCGTTCCGTAGTCGCAAAATAAATATGATTTCAACAACTGCACATCAAGTGCTCACATATCACAACTTGCCACAGAAATTAACAATACATCATTTTCCACGATAAGGAGCCCATGGCTCGACCATAATGTGTACAAAATCTTAACAAAATATATTTCAACTAAATTCAAGGTGGAAATCACACCAAATCATCATATAGAAATAATTTCAACAAACAAGGATCTAGGCATGACAAATATAGGATTTAATAAGTGCCAATAATTTCCAATTTAATACATAAGGGCATCTAAGGATTTTTAATCAATCAAATTCGCACATATAAACCAAGTACGTATTCGTCACCTCGCGTACATGGTTTTCAATTACACAATTTGCACATAAGACTCAATGCCTAAGGGGAAATTCCCCCACTCGAGGTTAAGCAAAACACTTACCTTTTTGAAGTTAGGCCGATATTCCAAAATCGCCTTCTTGCTTGAATTGACCTCCGGACGGCTCCAATCTTTCTTGAGCCTTCCTTACATTACTACGAGGTTCCAAAAATTCTAGCAACTTCAATATATTTAGAAGCATAACAAAAGTGAACCATAATTAGGAAGATTTTCATGGTTTCAGCTCATTTGAGCATTTTATCAAAAACTAGGTGTGCAAATTTGGTTACAAGGTTCTTCTACAAGATTTCCTTCATTTCACAACCCAATCTTTACTTATTTGATCTGAACAATCTTCCCATAAACCTTATTGTTACAAGCATATATACATAATACTCTTACACCCAAGAATCATACTCCCAATCACAAATCTTTTACCCCAAACTCAAAATTGAAGACTAGGGGTTGAATCTTATCTCTTTGATGAAGATCTTGTAGATAGCTTCCTTGATTGTTGAAGATTGGATAATTAGAATGTTAGGTTCCCTCCTTATCTCTATAAAATGCTCTTACCTCTCTCTAAAACTCTCAGATAAACACCCCAAAATAAGCCCCAAAGCATATTTATCAAAATGGGGCCGGGTTATGAAAATAGAAAAAATTAACCCTCCGAAAGCAGGTCTGTTGTCGCATAATGGACCGCAGAATGGGTATGCGGGCCGCAAAATTGATCTCAAAATTGGTGCCCAGAACTGGGCTCTTCCGGTCCATTCTGCGACCAGTTTTGCGGTCGCAGAAGCAGTTTTGAGATCGCATAATTGGTCGCACAATTGCATTTTTCCAGCCTTTGGTAATTTGATCATAACTGCTTGTAGGAATGTCCGAATGACAAACGGTTTGAAGCGTTGGAAACTAGACACATAGATCTTTATTTTTATAGGCAATACACTATATATCTCTTTATGGCATTAGAGGTATGCTCGTTTGAAGTTAGGTATTGTGCGAACTCACTTGAAACTTAGTCTATTATGAAATTTCCAACTTTAACATTCGATGCCGAAACCTACCGAATCAAGTCCGATTGACCTCGAATTTTGCACACAAGTCATAAGTGACATAAGGTACCTATTCCAATTTCCAGAATTAGATTCCGACCTCGTTATAAAAAATTCAACCTTCGATCAATCTTTGCGAAAATCGTCTATTTTCCAACTTTCGCCAAAATACGTCGAATTGTCATACGGACTTCCAAATCCAAATCCAAACACGCGCCTAAGTCCAAAATCACCATACGAAGCTATTGACATCATCAAAATTCTATTACGAGGTCGTTTCCTCAAAAGTCAACTCTTTGGTCAACTCTTTCCATTTAAACTTCAAAATGAGAATTTCTCTTTCAATTAAATTCTAAATCTTTCGAAAATCAAACTCGACCACACCCGCGGGTCATAATACATATTATGAAGTTGCCCGGGACCTTAAGTCGTTGAACGAGACGTTAATTCTTAAAACGACTAGTCGGGTCATTACATAGAGTATCTTTAAAGTATATTAGTAGAATTAATATTATTTTCTTATTGCTTGGACAATATTTCAACTTCTGCTAGTTGTAATAAATTAGAACTGACTCTACTATTGCCATTTCCTTTCTCCTCCTTTACTAATAAATAGATATCTATAGGGTCAAGATAAAAGTGATTGAAAACCATCTATTTATGAAGTACGTATATACTTTTCATAAAATAAATGTGTTTAATTTGCAGACGGGTATATTATTTGAACAGTGAATGCTTAATGTGGTTCAACGAAATAATGAGATTTCTATTACCAATCAAACAATGAAATTTCGAATACTTAGTGTGGTTCAACGAAATACTTACCTCGATGGAAAAAATGCCGGAAAAGTCGACTGAGGAGTTGTTGCTGCCGCCAACCACGCTAGCTGCTGCAAAACAGAGTAAAAGAATTAAGGGAAAAATGGAGGAGGAAGGAGAGGGAGAAGGGAGGAGGAAACGAGAGAGAGAGCAAACATACGAGCTTGTGGGAGAGGTGAGAGAATGAAAATTGAGCTTCTGTTTTTTGGGGAGGGGCTGTAGGGTTTTTAAAAACGAATTGCGACTGATTTGGTCAAAATTATTATTTAATTGTTTTTTAAGTCAAACCAGTCAAAATAAATTTTCCGCCAAAATTTGCGACCGATTTGGTCGGAAATGTGGTCGAAAAGGTTTAAAAAATATATAGGAAATATTTTTTTGAAAATTCCGACGGATTCCGCCGGAAATTTCCGACAAAAAATATCAGTCGGAAATTTCGATCGGAAGTTAGCGTTTTTCTAGTAGTGCCAATTGTGCAACATGAAAGGAAATTGCTAAGTTAAAACGATTAAAATCCATTGATGAATTCCATTAAAACTCTATACAACAAGAAAGCATAAAAAAACAGAGAACATCGAATGAAGAAAAATTGGGGGGAAAACAGAGAGGAAGAGTAGAGAGGCGAAGAGAGAGAAGGAGAGTAGAGACACGAAGAGAGAGAATGAGAGACAAAGACGGAGAGAGAGGGAGTGAGCAAGTATGAAGGGATAAGGAAATAACTTATATTCTTTATTCAGTTCCTAATATAAATGGATACTTATTTAAAACTTATTTGTATATAATTGATAAATTGTATATGACTATGTAATTAAATTGAAACTTGAGTAGGGAAGGTAATAAGGTTTCAAATAGTGTATAGGAAGGTAAAAATTCCCTTTTTGGTCCTATACAATATTTGAAACTTATTTACCAAAAGTGTTCTAATTTTGTTTATTACCCGTTCTAAACAAAGATTATTTATAAATTATATACAATCAATTATTATACTAAATTATTTATGACTAGATTTGAGGATTTCGGACACGAATTCGTGAGGCAAAGATTTATTGGATTCTTGAATTTGGTTGCAAAGCAAGGTAAGTGTTGTGGTTAACCTTGACTTGAGGGAATAGAACCCTTGAATTATGTGTTATGTGAAATTCACGTGAACGACGTATAGGCGAGGTGACGAGTGTCTATACATCGTCAAATTAATTGTTTGCTTAATTATTTAAACATCGTAAATTTTTTTAAGACACGAATTAATTGTTATAATAATTTTTTCTCTCATATTCCTTGTCAAATATTAATTCTTGAATTCCTGTAATAATTATTACATATTTATTTGATTTATGTGTCTTAATTTCTACTTGACATTTAACATATTAAATATTAAACTGTCTATTTTCTCCATGATTTCCACAATTAATTGCTACTTGTCATTATTTGTTTTATAAATAAATTATAATTACTGTATGACTTGATGCTTAATAGTTTCTCATTGAACGTGGTATTTACTGGAGTATTTTTTATTACATTTAAGAGTTGAAATGAATATATTGGAGGAACGGGTTGCACGCCGCAACTGAATTAATTGAAATGAATATATTGGAGGAACGGGTTGCACATCGCAACAGAATTGATTGAAATAAATATATTAGAGAAACGGATTACATGCCGCAACAGAATTGATTGAAATAAATATATTGGAGGAACGAGTTGCACACCGCATAAGAGTTGAAATGAATACATTGGAGGATCGGGTTGCACGCCGCAACGGAAACTGATTGAAATAATAATTGGTTATGACTGCCGAGTTGGCTTCAATTGATGAAAAGATATACCTGTTTTATTTCTATTATTGTTGTTATTATTGTTATTGCGTACATGTTAGTGTAAGTGACTTGCCTTAGCCTCGTCACTACTTCAGCGAGGTTAGGCTCGGCACTTACCAGTACACGGGGTCGGTTGTACTGATACTACACCCTGCACTTCTTGTGCAGATTTCGGAGTTGGTCCCAGCAGTGTACTGTAGATTTGCCCGGATACAGCTACCAGTGGAGACTTGAGGTATAACTGCACAGCGTTCGCAGTTCTGAAGTCCCCTTCTATCTTATCTCAGCTGTGTATTATATTTCAAACAGCTTAAATTTTATTTAGACCTTTATTTGTATTATTTTAGAAGCTCGTGCACTTGTGACTCCAGTTCTGGGATGGTATTTAGATATCGCGATTATTATGGAATACTCACTTTATTTCAGACTTTATTTCCGCATTTATTTTCTTGTTATTAATTAATTTAAAATTTTGTTAAAAATGGCTAATTATATTCTAACGTTGGCTTGCCTAGCAAGTGAAATGTTAGGCGCCATCACGGTCCCGAAAGTGGGAATTTCGGGTTGTGACAGTTGGTATCAGAGCACTAGGTTACATAGGTCTCACGACTCACGAGCAAGCTTAGTATAGTCTGAAGGATAGGTACGGAGACGTCTGTACTTATCTCTCAGAGGCTATGAAGTTTAGGAACAATATCACTTCTTTCATTCCTTATCGTGCGGCATTGATTTAGCTTGAAACATATATATCGTATTCCTTTGTATCCACTCGTATATGACATTGTGTACTCGGTATCAGTTATGCGTCAACGGTTCGTGATGCCACGGATGGACTATGAGGGACCCAGAGATGCTCAAACATTGCCTCAACGTATGGTTCCGACTGAAGATGCGGACGCATTGAGAGACCACCCAGTGAATCATGTGGGGGGGGAGGGGTGCAACGGACCACATGTTTAAGGCCTGAGATTTTGTAGAGGATAAGGTTGGGACTTGCGGTATGTCCGCCTACTTAATAATCATATACTTCAGTACCAAAGGAGTTAGAGAAACAACTTTAAATTTATAGAAGGTCTACTCAGCATGTACATCATGGTTGCGGATTTTGGGGTACTTCGGAGGAAGTACAGTGGTTGACAAGATTCTGGACTATGTGGTTCGTTCTAAGAATTGTCTGTATGGAGCTTTACTTTTGTGATTGTTGTATATAAATAGGAGTAAAGGTTACCCTAAAGAAGAATCGAAGAGTATGTTAAGAAATAGGTCAACACAGCAGTGTTGAGTCAGCATAACAAAAGAAGAAATTGGCCTTGGGAGAGATAATTCTCCACAGGTGTTCTTGGCAAGCCTATGAAGAGGGAAGACCAGCTAATGCAATACCGCCCACTTGGTTCAGTTCTCAGAAATGCTTTTGAAAGTGTTTGTGTCCCAGACTCTCCGTAATGCATGGCGCATAGGGTTTGAACGGTTGTATCAGGTCACCATGACGGTGTCAGAATATGCCATCAGGTTCAATAAGTTAGCCCATCATATTCGTACTTTACTTCCTACAGCCAGGGAGCGAGTCCACAGACTCATTAAAGGACTCAATTATGATCGTAAAATTTTGCATGACTTGGGAGTTACAGGCTGATACTTCATTTCCACTGGTGGTAGAAATTGCCAAGATATTAGAACGTGTTCGGGGTGAAGAAAAAGGAAATTAAGGAGACGAAGACGTCTCGAGGTTCTGGAGGATTCAGTGGATTCTACTCTACGAGTATATATCATTATAGTGGGGGCTCGGGCAGTTGGCCAGCCCAGTCTGCACATCGGATTGCTCGGGGTGCTCTAGTAAGTTCTTTTAATGCACCACTGACATGAGTTTCCTACAATGGTTATTTTAGTTATCTGGTACAGACTCAATATGAGCAGCCAAACCCGCAAATGGGTTGTTATGAATGCGGTGATACTAGGCACATCATGAGAAAATTGTCCTAGACTTGGGAGAGACATATTTCATCAAAGCACTCATGCTATGTGTCCCATTGAAGTTACTACACCACCCACACGATCAGTTAGGGGTGGAGGACAGACGGGTAGAAGGCGTCCTAGAGGTGGAGGCCCAACTATTGATATATTTGTTTTATGGTATGGCATAGGTCGCTATATCAGATGGTGTCGTTATAGGTATGAATCGATTTAATATAAAGGAATAATTTCTTTAACTTGATCCGTTTCTGAGTATCGAGACGAGTCCTCCTATTGTGCTCCACTTATGAGTGAGTTTCGTAATTCTATAATCTACTTATGTGTTTACTCCCGTTAGAAGGTTCTATGGAGATAACTACGCCTATCATTCCATGTTGGACTCTAATAAGAGATGTGAGGCTAAAGGTGGATTTCTGGTACTCATTTCGGTAAGTTTTGATGTAATTTCCGGATAATTAATTACCAATTGTGAATTATATGCCCTACCGGTGTGGGGTTCATTATGTGTTATGATTTTTTTTAACGGAAATTGTTTAAAAGGAGAAAATGAAAAGTTTCAATTGGCACGATGTGCATATTACTTGTGATTTAGAACTGAAGATGAGATCCTCGAATTTTAAAATAAATTGATATGTTTAAACCGGGCTACGAGCTGTAGTGGAAGTTATATAAGGACGAGATCCTTGTGATAAAAATTCTTTCGTTTAAATTCTCCCTTATGAAATTAAATTTGTACTATAGTAGTAATAGGGAGTCATGCCTGTTAGGCTTATTTGAATTTTGTTTTATGAAAGTCTATGTGCATACTTGCCAAATTCGTGTTGTAATATTGAGTTTTAACCTACGAGGTAGGTGCCCGCCCAAGTGACGTTAAATGTGACTCGTTAATTTGGGTACATAATTATGAGGTCTTCATGCCTCGCATCTCGTTATTAGTATTGTAAAGGTTTGAAACGAGATTTTTGTTAACATGAAGTTAATTGACAATTTTGTATTTGATTATGAACAACTATTAAGACTACATTGATCCAGAAGGGTGCTCCATTAAGGTGGACCGAAGAGTGTGAGGAGAGCTTTCAGAAGCTCAGGACCGCTTTGACTACATCGCCAGTGTTAGTATTACCCACAGGTTCAGGATCTTACACGATGTATTGTGATGCATCTCGTATTGGACTTTGTGCAATATTAATGCAAGATGGCAGAGTGATTGCTTCTGCATCGTGGCAGTTGAATGTCCATGAGAAGAATTATCCGGTTCATGACTTAAAATTGGCAGCCATTGTTCATGTGCTGAAGATTTTGAGACACTACCTCTACTGCGTGTCATGTGAAGTATTCATAGATCATCGTAGTCTACAGTATCTATTCAGACAAAAAGATCTTAATTTGAGGTAGAGAAGATGGTTGGAGGTGTTGAAAGACTATGATATCACCATTTTGTATCACCCTGGAAAGGCCAATGTGGTGGCCGATGCTTTGAGTAAAAAGGCTGTGAGTATGGGCAGCCTTGCGTATATTCTAGTTGGTGAGAGGCCGCTAGCTGTAGATGTTCAGACTTTGGCCAATCAGTTTGTGAGGTTGGATGTTTCAAAGCCCAGTCGGGTTCTAGCTTGTACAGTCGTGCGGTCTTCTTTATATGAGCATATCAGAGAGCGACAGTATGATGATCCTCATTTGCTTGTCCTCAAGTACACGGTGCGGCACGGTGGTGCCAAGCAGGTTGCTGTGGGAGATGATGGAGTTTTGTGGATGCAGGGTCGTATATGTGTTCCTAATGTGGATGGGCTTCGTGAATTAATTCTTGAAGAGGTCCACAGATCCCGGTATTCTATTCATCCGGGTGCCGCCAAAATATATCAAGATTTTCGGCAACGTTATTAGTGGAGGAGAATGAAGAAGGATATAGTTGCATTTGTAGTTCGGTGTCTAAATTGTCAGCAAGTCAAGTACGAGCATTAAAGACCTCGCTTTTGCGTTAGAAGTTAAAAATTCCTGAGTGGAAGTGGGAGCGTATCACTATGAATTTTGTTGTTGGGCTTCCACGGACTTAGAGAAAATTTGACGCAGTATGGGTTATTGTGGACATGTTGACCAAGTCGACACATTTCATTCTAGTGGCAGTTACCTATTCTTCAGAGCGGTTAGCTGAAATTTACATTCGTGAGATTGTCCGCCTTCACGGTGTGCCCGTGTCTATCATTTCTGATATAGGTACGCAGTTCACCTCGTACTTTTGGAGGGCTGTACAGCGTGAGTTAGGCACGCGAGTTGAGTTGAGCACAACATTTCACCCATAGACAGACGGACAGTGAGAATGCACTATTGAGATATTGGAAGATATGCTTCGCGCTTGTGTTTTACACTTTGGAGGTTCTTGGGATTAATTCTTGACACTTGCGGGGTTTGCTTATAATAATAGCTACCGGTCGAGTATTCAGATGGCTCCATATGAGGCATTGTACGGAAGGCGACGCCGATCTCCAGTTGGCTCGTTTGAACCAGGAGAGGCTCAGTTGTTGGGTACCGATTTGGTACAGGATGCCTTGGATAAGGTCAAAATTATTCAGGATCGACTTCGCATAACTCAGTCTATGCAAAAGAATTATGCCGACCGTAAGGTTCGTGATATTGTATTCATGGTTAGAGAAAGAGTATTGCTCCGGGTTTCACCTATGAAAGGTGTAATGAGGTTCAGAAAGAAGGGCAAGTTGAGCCCTAAGTATATAGGACCCTTCGAAATTCTTGAAAGGGTGGGCGAAGTAGCCTACATGCTTACATTACCACCTAGTTTATTAGCGGTTTATCCGGTGTTCCATCTGTCTATGCTCCGGAAATATTATGGTGATCCGTTCCATGTGTTAGATTTCAGCTCAGTCCAATTGGACAAGGATTTAACTTATGAGGAGGAGTCGGTAGCTATTCTAGCCCGCCAGGTCCGACAGTTGAGGTCTAAGAGCTATCCTTCAGTTAGGGTAAAATGGAAAGGTCAGCTGGTAGAAGCATCTATCTGGGAGTCCGAGTTGGATATACGGAGTAAATATCCACACCTTTTCACCAGCTCAGGTACTTTTTCTAATTCCGTTTGAGGACGAACGTTTGTTTTAGAGGTGGAGAATGTGATGACCCAAAAGGTCATCTTTAAATTTAATAATTATTTCTGTATTCTAAGACCTTAAAAAGAACTATTCATCATTTTCTCAACTTGCGTGCGCAATCCGTATAATTTTCCTGAAAGTTTTTATGTGAAAAATAGATTAAAATGGAAAATAGAGCTTTAAACCTCAATTAAGTTAACTTTGGTCAACATTTTTAGCAAACGGACTCGGATTAGTGTTTTGATAATTTCGGTAGGTCCGTCTCATGATTTGGGACTTGGGCGTATGCCCGGAATTTAATTTGGAGGTCCCTAACTCAAGTTATGGCCATTTAACGGAAACTAGAAATTTAAAGGCTAAAGATTTCCAAAGTTTGACCACGGATTTGACTTTTTGATATCGGGGCCAGAATCTGATTCTGAAAATTGGAATAGATCCGTTATATCATTTATGACTTGTGTGCCAAATTTGAAGTCATTCCAGATTCATTTAACATGTTTCGGCACAAGATTTGTAAATTGAAATGTTTGAAACTCAAAAGTTCGAATTGAGGTGTGAATTATAATTTTAGCATTTTTTGATGTGATTTAAGGTCTCGACTAAGTTTGTCTGATGTTTTAGAACTTGTTAGTATATTTGGTTGAGGTCCCGGGGGCCTCGGATGAATTCCGGATGGTTAACGGATCAAAATTTGGATTTATGGAAAAATCTAAAATTTTGGCCTTCTAGTGTAACCGCACCTGCAGATTTTAGATCGCAGATGCGGAAATCGCAGAAGCGGTCAAATTTCCGCAAAAGCGAAAATCGCAGATGCGGTAAAGTTTCCGCAGAAGCGGAAATGCTGGACAGAACACATAAAAATCGGGAGTTAGCCATTTTTACTCATTTTTGAGTTTTGAGTCTCGGATTTGGGCGATTCCAAAGCGATTTTTTACGACTTTGAATTGGGTAAGTGTTTTATAACCAAAAGTGATTATATTCCATAAATCCATGTCTATATTCATCATTTATTTCAGATTTAGATAGAAGAAATTAGAATTTTTGTAAAACTTTAAAAAAAAACAAAAATTTAAGATTTGAAGGTCCATTTCACATCAGAATTTGATAATTTTTATATGGTTGAACTCGTATCGGAACGGGTGTTCAGATTTCATGAGTTTTTTCGTGATTTGAGACGTGGGCCCCACTATCAATTTTTGAGATGAATTTCGGATTTTAATCCGAAAAATTAGTAAATTCATATGAAATTAATTCCTGCGATTTGTATTGAGTATATTGAATTGTTTATGACTAGATTTGAGGATTTCGGACACGAATTCGCGAGGCAAAGGTTTATTGGATTCTTTAATTTAGTTGCAAAGCGAGGTAAGTGCCGTGGTTAACCTTGACTTAAAGGAATAGAACCCTTGAATTATTTGTTATGTGAAATTCACGTGAACGACGTATAGGCTAGGTGACAAGTATCTATACATCGTCAAATTAATTATTTGCTTAATTGTTTAAACATCTTAAATTATTTTAAGACACGAATTAATTGTTATAATAATTGTTTCTCTCATATTCCTTGTCAAATATTAATTCTTGAATTCCTGCAATAATTGTTACATGTTTATTTGATTTATGTGTCTTAATTGCTACTTGACATTTAGCATATTAAATATTAAACTGTCTATTTTCTCCCTCATTTCCACAATTAATTGCTACTTGTCATTATTTATTTCATAAATAAATTATAATTACTATATGACTTGATGTTTAATAGTTTCTCATTGATCGTGGTATTTATTGGAGTATTTTTATTATACTTAGGAGTTGAAATGAATATATTGAGGAACGGGTTGCACGCCGCAACAGAATTGATTGAAATGAATATATTGGAGGAACGGGTTGCACGGCGCAACAGAATTGATTGAAATGAATATATTGGAGGAATGGGTTGCACGCAACAACATAATTGATTGAAATGAATATATTGGAGGAACGAGTTGCACGCCGCATAAGAGTTGAAATGAATATATTGGAGGATCGGGTTGCACGCCGCAATGAAAACTGATTGAAATAATAATTGGTTATGACTGCCGAGTTGGCTTTAATTGTTGAAAAGAGATATCAGTTTTATTTCTATTATTGTTTTTATTATTGTTATTGCGTACATGTTAATGTAAGTGACCTGCCTTAGCCTTGCCACTACTTTGTCGAGGTTAGGCTTGGCACTTACCGGTACATGAGGTCGGTTGTACTGATACTACACTCTACACTTCTTGTGCAGATTTTAGAGTTGGTCCCAGTAGGGTACTGTAGATTTACCCGGATACAGCTACCAGTGGAGACTTGAGGTATAACTGCATAACGTTTGCAGTTCTGAAGTCCCCTTCTATCTTATCTCAACTATGTATTATATTCCAAACAGCTTGAATTTTATTCAGACCTTTATTTGTATTATTCTAGAAGCTCGTGCACTTGTGACTCCAGTTCTGGGATGGTATTTAGATATCGCGATTATTATGGAATACTCACTTTATTTCAGAATTTATTTTCGCATTTATTTTTTTGTTATTAATTAATTTAAAATTTTGTTAAAAATGGCTAATTATATTCTAACGTTGGCTTGCTTAGCAAGTGAAATATTAGGCATCATCACGGTTCCGAATGTGGGAATTTCGGGTCGTGACACACATGAGGGAGTATCGGCCTATCTCCTTAACAAACAATAACCCATACGAGCGTGGGGTAGCTATCCCTGGCCCTGGTGGCTCTCATGCAAGGGGAGGTCGGCTAACTCTCCCTTTTGATTGTGATCACATTAATACATGAATGAATGTTGAAACTGTATACTGAATTGGATGTAAATATTACAAACAACGGCACATAACAAGTGATAATATATGTAAGCATATAATTTTGTCATATGTAAAGTGGTACTAAATAAGAATGAAGTACACTGAGTGCAAAAGTACAAGAAGACAATGCTTTAAAAATTTCATCGAATGCATGAAACACATGGGTTCTAATAGAATTTCTTATTAGGAGAGTAAGCCTTAAAACTTACCTCAAATTTACGCACATATTCGCATGTTCAACTTCTACGAGTGTCCAGGGAGATCCTGTACGCGACATCACTGAAAATACCAGTGTAGGAGTTTCTTAATTTTCGTTCTTTCTGAGAAAAACAAATCCATGTGCTTTCTATCTCCTATTCAACCTTTTAAACCTCTCCACCAATGATGAACCAGTGGGGAGAAAACTCACGTAGCCTATCTGTAGCGTTTTTCCAAGTAACTTATTCCCTTCTTATTCATTTGATCATTCTTAGGTCATTTGTAAAGTGAGCTTGCCCACCTATTTAATTAACTTATAATAATGTCCATTCTATTGGACTTGAATAATTGGACCACGATTTATGTCTCACAAGAATCTTTCATTGTACTTGTAACTTATTTAATTGCTATCCTATTTAATGCTCTTAACAGATTTTCCAAGTATATTCTTCATATACATACACACACCTTTCATCTCTCTTTATTTATATATATATATATATATATATATATTCCATAATCAAGAAACACTACATAAGAAAAAAAATAACTGAATGGACTCTTTTAATTCGTACTATGAACATATTGGCGTATTTTCGAACACTTAATTTAAATCATGAAAATCTTTTTACCCCTTGGGGCATCTTAATTTCATAATTAAGTCTCTAATTATCAAAATCTTAAGCCTAAAAACTGCGGGACTTTACACATATAACGATTCATACATTAGACGACTATTTTTTTAACTTTCATATAACATTCAAATAAAAAAAATATATAATTACAACAGAATACACTTAAATACGATTTACATACAACTTTCATATAATTTCGTAAGTATATTGTATGTCATGTGTTCTTCTTCTGCTTTTTCGAGTTTCAATCTGAAATTTAGCCAAAATCAAGTCTAATCTTCATCAAACACCCTCAAAATTGAGATATAAACTCCAAAGAATATTTCCAATTTCTCACGAACCGGAATTCCCACCGTCGGGACCGTGATGGCGCCTAACATTCCACTTGCTAGGCAAGCCGACTTTAGAGAATTATTACGCAAATCCTTATTCAATTCAGTAAATAACAACAAATAAGCTAAAATGAAATACAGCGAGTGCGGAATATATATATATATATATATATATATATATATATATATATATATATATATATATATATATATATATATATAAAACTTTATTAATTACTACCACCCGAATCTGGAGTCACAATTCACAAACTTCTAGGATTTACTACAAGTAAAAGTTTGAAAGAAATACAACTGTTTGAACAAAAGAAACAATAAAGGAAAAAAAAACCAGAAAAGATAGACGGAGACTTCAAGGTCTGTGAACGCCAACAGATCTACCTTGAGTCTCCGATGAACCAGTCTGAGCTGCTACGCTTCTCGATCAGCTAGGACCAATACCAAAATCTGCACAGGAAGTGCAGAATGCAGTATCAAGACAACCGACCTCATAAACTGGTAAGTGTCGAGCCTAACCTCGACGAAGTAGTGACGAGGCCATGACAAAATACCTACATAACAAACCTGTGCAATTTAACAGTATATGTACAAATACCAGCTAAACATGTACTTGAGGGGGAAACATACTGAGAGGAATACGAGATCGAGAACTACAACAGAATGGTTACTTGAACAACCAATATAATATGAACCAATAAGAACAAGTAAACAAAGTAAAGGAGAAAAATGCACGGCATCACCCTTCGTGCTTTTACTCTCAACCTCACCATAAAATCAATAGAAACGGCAAGACATCACCCTTCATACATTAACTCTCATAACATGGCACGACATCACCCTTCGTGCATTAACACTCACAATATGGCACATCATCACCCTTCGTGCATTAACACTCACAATATGGCACGACATCACCCTTCGTGCATTAAAACTCTCCCTTACCATAATGCAATGAACAAATAACAACAGGAGATTGAATGACAAGTACAAACCTTACTTCAACATTTGGTTTCACAATAATAACCTCAACTTCGGAATTAATACTCAATTATCACCAGAAGATCCGTAAAGAAGATAAGAACGATCAATTTAAAAATACCAGTCTAAACATGGATAACATGAACAAATGAAGCTATAATTGCAAGAAACCAAGCCCCGCCCGCATGCTTTAACCCGACTACAATGCATAAGTACTTGTCACCTCACATATACGTTGTTCCCCAACATTTAAATATGTAGCAAATAGACAAACAAGTCATATTCCCTCAAGTCAAGGTTAACCACGACACTTACCTTACTCCGAAGACCAAACTCAAAGCTCAGCCACGACTTTTCCTTTCAAACAAGCCTCCGAACCAATAGAATCTAGCAATTTACCAACCAAATAATTCAAATTAAGCCTTAGGAACTACCCACGATTATAAAGAATTCAATTTAGGCCATTATTGAAAAAGTCAACAAAAGTCAACATTCGGGCCCACTTGGTCCAAACCCGAAATTCGGACCAAAACCAGATTACTCATTCACCCCCGAGCCCGTTTATGTAATTTGTTTTGGAATCCGACCTCAATTTGAAGTCTAAATCCCCATTGTTTTCAAAAATCCCTAATTCTACCCCAAACCCCCAATTTCCACCATGAAAATTTTAGATTTTAGGTTGAAATCTTAGGAAAAGTAGTGAAAGATTGAAAGAAACTAGTTTAGAATCACTTACTAACGATTTGGGGAAGCAAGAGTCTTAGAAAAATCGCCTCTAAGGTTCTAGGTTTTGAAAATTTGAAGAATGGACCAAAAATCCCGTCTAAGTCATATTTTGTTCAGCTGCAGATGTCGCATTTGCGACCTGGGCTTCGCAAATGCGAAGCCCGCAAATGCGAGAAATCCATCGCATTGGCGAAGACTCCCACACCTCTGCAATCATCGCATTTGCGATGAAAAGTTTGCAAATGCGAACACTGACTTGACCGCAAATGCGACCCAATGATCGCAAATGCGAAGAATCTCCCTCCCCAACTCCCATCGCAAATGCGAACACTGGCTTTCCGCAAATGCGACCTCATGATCGCAAATGCGAACCTAGGTTGACCCAGGCACACTTCTCAAATACGAAGAAATGGCTCGCAAATGCGAGCTTGATAGAAGATGGAAATGTATGCAAATGTGAACTCTGATCTCGCAAATGCGAGATCAGAGGCCAGTTCCCATAAATTGCAGACACCAGCAAATGTTCTAAGTCCAATTCACTCTGTAGCCTATCCGAAACTCACCTGATCCCCTGGGGCTCTAAACCAACTATGCACACAAGTCTAAAAACATCATATGAACTTGCTCGCTCGATCAAAACACTAAAATAACACGTAAAACTATGAATTGAACACCAAATCAAATAAATTATTTTCAAGAAACTTTAGAATTGCTTTATTAACAACCGGAAGTCCGAATCACGTCAAACCAACTCCGTTTCTCACCAAATTTGACAGACAAGTCATAAATATAGTATTTGGCCTATACCGGATTCCGGAACCAAAATATGGACCCGTTATCCAAAAAGTCAATCTTTGGTTAAACATTTCAAATTCATTAAGCCTTTAGCTTTCAAATTTCAACAAAGTCCGATAACTCGGGCTAGGGACTTTCGAATTCAATTCCGGGCATATGCCCAAGTCCCAAATCATGATACGGACCCATCGGGATGAATCCAGATCCGTTTTCTTAAACCGTTGATCGAAGTCGACTCAAGTAGATTTTAAGGAAAAAGTTTTATATTTTCTCAGTTTCTACATATAAGCTTTCCAGAAAAATACTCGAACTACGCACACAAATCGAGAAAGGCTAAAATAACGTTTTAAGACCTCGAAACACAGAATTAGGTTCTAAAACCTAAGATGACCTATCGGGTTATCACATTCTCCACCTCTAAAACAACCGTTGGTCCTCGAACGGATATAGAAAAGTACCTGAACTGGTGAAAAGATGTGGATATCTACTCCGCATATCTGACTCGGACTCCCAAATAGCTGCCTCAATAGGCTGACCTCTCCACTGCACTCGAACTGAAGGATAACTCTTAGACATCAACTGTCGAACCTGCCAGGCTAGAATAGCCACCGGCTCCTACTCGTAAGTCAAATCCTTGTCCAACTGGACAGAGCTGAAATCTAACACGTGGGATGGATCGCCGTGATACTTTTGGAGCATGGACACGTGGAACTGCTAATAACCCGGTGGCAACGCAAGCCTGTAAGCCACTTCTCCCGCTCTCTCCAGAATCTCAAAAGGTCAGATATACCTAGGGATCAACTTGCCCTTCTTTCCGAACCTCATTACACCCTTCATGGGTGATCCGGAGCAACATTCCCTCCCCGACCATGAATGCAACATCACGAACCTTGCGGTCGGCATAACTCTTCTGCCTGGACTGATCTGTGCGAAGTCGATCCTGAATAATCTTGACGTTATCCAAGGCATCCTGTACTAGATCTATACCCAACAACCGAGCCTCCCCCGGCTCGAACCATCCAACTGGCAACCGGCACCGCCTACCGTATAATGCCTCATAGGGAGCCATCTGAATGCTCGACTGGTAGTTGTTATTGTAGGTGAACTCTGCAAGGGGCAAGAACTGATGCCACGATCCTCCGAAGTCTATAACATATGTGCAAAGAAAATCCTCCCAGATTTGAATAGTGTGCTTGGACTGTCCGTCCGTCTGAGGATGAAACGCTGTGCTCAACTCGACCCGCATGCCCAACTCACGATGTATTGCCCTCCAGAAGTGCGAGGTGAACTGCGTACCTCGATCAGAAATGATAGACACGGGCACATCGTGAAGACGATCGATCTCGTGGATGTAAATCTTTGCCAACTGCTCCGAAGAATAGGTAACTGCCACAAGAATGAAATGTGCTGACTTAGTCAGCATGTCTACAATGACCAAAACATCATCGAACTTCCTCTGAGTCCGTGGCAGTCCAACAACGAAGTCCATAGTGATACACTCCCACTTCCACTCAGGAATCTCTAATCTGCTGAAGCAAACCACCGGATCTATGATGCACATACTTCACTTGCTGATAATTCAGGCACCGAGCTACATAAGCAACTATATCCTTCTTCATCCTCCTCCACCAATAATGTTGTTGCAAGTCCTGATACATCTTGGCGGTGCCCGAGTGAATAGAATACCGGGA
This sequence comes from Nicotiana tomentosiformis, assembly GCF_000390325.3. Lineage (NCBI taxonomy): Eukaryota > Viridiplantae > Streptophyta > Magnoliopsida > Solanales > Solanaceae > Nicotiana > Nicotiana tomentosiformis. The sequence continues at coordinate 19,177,636 of NC_090818.1, forward strand.
ACTGTGGGCCTCCTTAAGAATCAACTCATGAAGTCCATCCACATTAGGCACACAAACACGACCCTGCATCCTCAAGATTACGTCATCTCCAATAGTAACCTGTTTGGAACCACTGTGCCGCATTGTGTCCCTAAGGACCAAAAAATGAGGGTCGTCATACTGTCGATCTCTGATGCGCTCAAACAAGGAAGACCGAGCGACTGTAAAAGCTAGAACATGTCTGGGCTCTAAAATATCCAACCTTACAAACTGGTTGACCAAAGTCTGGACATCTGATGCAAGCGGCCTCTCACTGACTGGAATGAATGCAAGGCTACCCATACTCGCTGCCTTTCTACTCAATGCGTCGGCCACCACATTGGCCTTCCCGGGATGATACAAGATGGTGATATAATAGTATTTCAATAGCTCTAACCACTTCCTCTGCCTCACATTGAAATCATTTTTCTTGAACAGATACTGATGGCTCCGATGATCCGTGAAGTCCTCACACGATACGCCGTAAAGACAGTGCCTCCCAAATCTTCAACGCATGAACAATGGCTGCCAATTCTAAGTCATGGACATGGTAATTCTTCTCATAAACCTTTAACTGCCGCGATGCATATGCAATCACCCTGCCCTTTTGCATCAATACCGCACCGAGCCCAACACGAGACGTATCACAATATACCGTATAAGATCCTGAACCTGTGGGCAACACCAACACCGGCGATGTAGTCAAAGCAGTCTTGAGCTTATGAAAGCTCACCTCACACTCGTCTGACCATCTGAACGGGGCACCCTTCTAGGTCAACCTAGTCAACGGGGATGCTATATATGAAAACCCCTCTACAAATCGACGGTAATAGCCCACCAAACCCAAGAAACTCCTGATCTTCGTAGCTGAAGTGGGTCTAGTCCAATTCTGAACTGCCTCAATCTTCTTAGGATCTACTTGAATACGCTATGCTGATACAACATGCTCCAAGAAAGTGACTGAATCCAGCCAGAACTCGCACTTTGAAAATTTAGCATATAACTGGCTGACTCTCAGAGTCTGAAGTACAACCCTAAGATGCTGCTCATGCTCCTATTGTCTGCGGGAGTAGATCAAGATATCATCAATAAACACAATCACAAAGGAGTCCAAATAAGGCTTGAACACTCGGTTCATCAAATCCATGAATGTTGCTAGGGCATTTGTCAACCCAAAGGACATCACCTGAAACTCATAATGCCCATACCAAGTTCGAAAAGCTATCTTAGGGACATCGAATGCCCTAATCCTCAACTGATGGTAGCCAGATCTCAAATCAATCTTCGAAAACACCTTGGCACCCTGAATCTGATCAAATAAGTCATCAATCCTCAACAATTGATACTTGTTCTTGATTGTGACTTTGTTCAGCTGCCGATAACCTATGCACATCCTCATCGATCCATCTTTCTTCTTCACAAACAACACAGGTGCACCCCAGGGCGAGACACTAGGTCTAATGAAGCCCTTATCAAGCAAATTTTGCAAATGTTCCTTCAATTCTTTTAACTCTGGCGGGGGTGGCGGGGCCATACAGTGTGGAGGAATAGAGATGGGCTGAGTGCCCAGAGCCAAATCAATACAGAAATCAATATCCCTATCGGGTGGCATCCCCGTAAGGTCTGCAGGAAACACCTCTGGAAACTCACGAACAACTGGCACTGAATCCATAGAAGGAACCTCCGCACTCGAATCGCGGACATAAGCCAAATACGCTAGACACCCCTTCTCGACCATACGCCGAGCCTTCATATAAGAGATAACCCTGCTGGTAGAATGGCCAGGAGTCCCTCTCCACTCTAATCGAGGCAACCCCGGAAAGGCTAAGGTCACCATCTTGGCGTGACAATCCAATATAGAATGATAAGGTGACAGCCAATCCATACTCAAAATAACATCAAAATCAACCATATCGAGAAGTAGAAGGTCTACACGTGTCTCAAGACCCCCCAATGGTGACCACACACGAACGATAAACACGATCTACAACAATAGCATCCCCCACAGGTGTGGACATATACATAGGAGCACTCAAAGAATCACAAGGCACAACCAAATATGAAGCAAAATAAGATGACACATTGGAGTAAGTAGAATCGAAATCAAATAGAACTGAAGCATCTCTACTCCAAACTGAAACAGTACCTATGATAACAGCGTCAGATGACTCAGCCTTAGGCCTGGCTGGAAAAACATAACATCGGGTTTGGGCCCCACCACTCAGAACTACATCTCTAGGACGGGACCTAGCGGGCTGGCCTCTACCTCTAGCGTCCTGACCTCCACCTCTAATGACCTCACCTCCACCTCTAGCTGCCTAACCCCTACTTCTAGCTGGATGAGCAGGTGGTGAAGCACCCGGTGCCAGGAGCATGGCATGAGAACCCTGATGCTTTGAGATGCCCGATGCCCGAGGGCAAAATCTAGTAATGTGCCTCGGATCACCACAAGTATAACAGGACCTTGAATGCTGACCCTGAAACTGACCCTGTCGACCTGAGTAACCACCCTGAAAACTCTGGAGCGGAGGTGCTCTAATAGGAGGTGGAGGTGCACTGTAGGCTAGCTGGTCGGAATAAGGCATATGAGGGCCACGACCACCTGAGGAACTGTGGGATGCCTGGAGTGCTGAATGAAACAGCCTGGGAGGATGGCCTCTACCAAAATTACCCCTGCCTCCAGATGAGGCACCACTGAACCCCCCAGAATGACGTGATCTCTTGTCACACTCCTGACCTCCCTGAGCAAGAACCATCTCGACTCGCCTAGCGATATTGGCAGCTGCCTGAAAAGAAATCTCACTCCTAGTCTCATTAGCCATCTGCAATCTGGTAGGCTGAGCAAGTCCGTCAATAAACCTCCCCACCCTCTCTCTCTCTCGGTAGGAAGCAGAAGAAAAGCATGACGAGCCAAATCCACAAAATGGGTCTCATACTGGGTAACAGTCATACTGCCCTACTGGAGATGCTCGAACTGACGATGCTCCTCTCTCAGTGTGATAGGGAGAAACTTCTCTAGAAAGAGCTGAGAGAACTGGTCCCAAGTAAGAGCAGGCGATCCAGCTAGTCTGGTCAACAAATAATCTCTCCACCATTTCTTGGCGGAACCAGTCATCTGAAATGCAGCAAAATCGACCCCATTGGTCTCCACTATACCCATGTTCCGTAGCACCTCATGACAGCTGGCAAGATACTCCTGGGGATCCTCTGAAGAAGCACCACTGAAGTGAACTGGAAAGAGCTTGGTAAACCTGTCCAATCTCCATAAAGCCTCAAAAGACATAACTGACCCATCACCGGTCTGTGCCGCAATAACCGACTGAACTACTCCGACTGGATGAGCGGATGGAGTCTGATATTGGGGAGCCATCTGCTCTGGAGTGTGGGTAGCAGAAGTTTGTGCTCCTCCTCTATCCTGAGAGACGGCTGGTGCCATGGGGAATGTGCCAGTCTGGGCCACACTCTCCATAAGGCCCACCAAATGGACCAAAGCATCCTGAAGCACTGGGGTGGCAATGAACCCCTCCGGGACCTGAGCTGGTCCGACAGGCACAACCTGGGCTGGAACCTCCTCATCAAACTCTACTTGAGGCTCCACCGCTGGTGCTGCTGCTCGAGCTCTGGGCTGAGCTTTGCCTCTGCCTCTGCCTCAACCTCTAGCACGACCTCGGCCTTGACCTCTGGCGCGACCTCGGCTTCGACCTATACCCCTCATAGGAACTGCTACTGGAGGCTCTGGATACTGCTCAGTTTAAGATGCGATACGTGTTCTCGCCATCTATGAGAGAATAAGAGTAGAAGAGTTCAATTAGCATTGAGAGAACAAAAATCGCACGATAGAGAAGAATAGAAGTGAAATTTGTTCCTAAACTTCATAGCCTCTGGAAGATAAGTACAGACGTCTCCGCACCGATCCTCCAGACTCTACAAATCCTGCTCGTGAATTGTGAGACCTAGGCAACTTCTAGGATTTTTCACAAGTAAAAGTGTGAAAGAAATACAACTATTTGAACGAAAGAAACATTAAAGGAAAAAAAAAAGAAACAGAAAGGATAGACGTGGACTTCAAGGTTTGTGAACGCCAACAGATCTACCTTGAGTCTCCGATGAACCAGTCCGAGCTGCTACGCCTCTTGATTAGCTAGGACCAATACGAAAATCTGCACAGGAAGTGCAGAGTGCAGTATCAGTACAACCGACCCCATGTACTGGTAAGTGTCGATCCTAACCTCGACGAAGTAGTGACGAGGCTATGACAAAACACCTACATAACAAACATGTGCAATTTAACAGTATATGTACAAATACCAGCTAAATATGTAGTATTGGGAGGGGGAAACATACTGAGAGGAATACGAGATAGAGAACTACAACAGAATGGTAACTTGAACAACCAATATACTATGAACCAATAAGAACAAGTAAACAAAGTAAAGGAAAAAAATGCACGGTATCACCCTTCGTGCTTTTACTCTCAACCTCACCATAAAATCAATAGAAATATCACGACATCACCCTTCATGCATTAACTCTCATAACATGGCACGACATCACCCTTCGTGCATTAACACTCATAATATGGCACGTTATCACCCTTCGTACATTAACACTAATAATGTGGTACGACATCACCCTTCGTGCATTAACACTCTCCCTTACCATAATGCAATGAACAAATAATAACATGGAGATAGAATAATAAGTATAAGCCTTACTTCAACATTTGGTTCCACAATAACAACCTCAACTTCGGAATCAATACTCAATTATCACCAGAAGATCCGTAAAGATGATAAGAATGATCAATTTAACAATACCATTCTAAACATGGATAACATGAACAAAGGAAGTTATAAACCAAGCCCCGCCCGCATGCTTTAACCCGACTACAACGCATAAGTAATCATCACCTCATATATACATTGTTCCCTAACATTTAAGCATGTAGAAAATAGACAAACAAGTCCTATTCTCTCAAGTCAAGGTTAACCACGACACTTACCTCGCTCCGAAGACCAAACTCAAAGCTCAACCATGGCTTTTCCTTTCAAACAAGCCTCTGAACCAATAGAATCTAGCAATTTACCAACCAAACGATTAAAATTAAGCCTTAGGAACTACCCACGATTGTAAAAAATTCAATTTAGACCATTATTGAAAAAGTCAATAAAAGTCAACACCCGGGCCCACTTAGTCCAAACCCAAAATTCGAACCAAAACCTGATTACCCATTCACCCCCGAGCCCGTTTATGTAATTTATTTTGGAATCCGACCTCAATTTGAGGTCTAAATCCCTTTTGTTTTAAAAAATTCCTAATTCTACCCAAAATCCCCAATTTTCACCATGAAAACTATAGATTTTAGGTTAAAGTCTTAGGAAAAGTAGTGAAATATTGAGAGAAACTAGTTTAGAATCACTTACCAACGATTTGAGGAAGGAGTCTTAGAAAAATCGCCTCTAAGGTTCTAGGTTTTGAAAATTTGAAGAATGGACCAAAAATCCCGTCTAAGTCATATTTTGTTCAGCTGCAGATGTATGCGAAGCCCGCAAATACGAGAAATCCATTGCAATTGCGAAGACTATCACACCTCTGTAATCATCGCATTTGCGATGAAAAGTTTGCAAATGCGAACACTCACTTGACCGCAACCCAATGATCGCAAATGCGAAGCTTTGTTCGCAAATTCGGACACTGGCCTTCCGCAAATGCGACCTCATGATCGCAAATGCGAACCTAGGCTGACCCAGGCACACTTCACAAATGCGAAGAAATGGCTCGCAAATGCGAGCCTGACAGAAAGATGGAAATGTTCGCAAATGCGAACTCTGATCTCGCAAATGCGAGATCAGAGGCCAGTTCCCAGAAATTGCTGACACCAGCAAATGTTCTAAGTCCAATTCACTCCGTAGCCTATCCGAAACTTACCCGAGCCCTCGGGGCTCTAAACCAATTATGTACATAAGTCTAAAAATATCATATTAACTTGCTCGCTCAATAAAAATACCAAAATAACACCTAAAACTACTAATTGAACACCAAATTAAATGAATTTTTTTTCAAGAAACTTTAGAATTGCTATATTAACAATCGGATGTCCGAATCACGTCAAACCAACTACGTTTCTCATCAAATTTGACAGACAAGTCATAAATATAGTATTGGACCTCTACCGGGTTTTGGAACCAAAATACGGCCCCATTATCCAAAAAGTCAAACTTTGATCAAACATTTCAAATTCATTAAGCCTTTAACTTTAAAATTTCAACAAAGTTCGATAACTCGGGCTAGGGACCTCCGAATTCGATTCCGGGCATACGCCCAAGTCCCAAATCATGATACGGACTCACCAGGACCATCAAAACATGAATTCGGGTCCGTTTGCTCAAAATATTGATCGAAGTCAACTCAAATGGATTTTAAGGTAAATATTTCATATTTTCTTATTTTTTACATATAAACTTTCCGGAAAACCACTCGGACTGCGCACACAATCGAGGTGGCTAAAATAAGGTTTTTGAGACCTCAAAAAACAGAATTAGGTTTTAAAACCTAAGATGACCTATCGGGTCATCACACAATTATTTGCAACAATACCCAATCCAAACAAACATTTATTTTTGAAAATTAAAATTCGAATTCAAAGCTTTGAAGCTTTTTATTGGCTGTCAATGGTGGAGAATCAAATACCTTCAAAATTTATTGATTGACAGTTTCAATTCGATCACTAATTGTGCAACATGAACGTAAATTGCTAAGTTAAAACTTTATATTGAAATAATTGAAATTCATTGATGAATTCCTTGAAAAAAGAGAGGATAAAAAGTAGTGAAAACGAAGGAAGAAAATTGGGAAAAGAATAAAGAAGGAGAGACGGAGAGAGAGACAGAGAGAGAATAAGAAAGATGGGGATAGAGACGAAAAGAGAGAGAGAGAGAGAGAGAGAGAGAGAGAGAGAGAGAGAGAGAGCAGGGATGGGAAATTAATATTTCTCTATTCAATTTCTAATATATAGGGATACTCATTAATACTAATTGTATATAATTGGTAAATTGTATATGCCTAAGTAATTAAGTTAAAACTTGATTGGGAAGGGTAATAAAGTTTCATATGTAGTATAAGAAGGTAAAAATATTTGAATTTTATACCAAATTCATGAAATAAGAGATTAAGTGTTTTGAACTGAAATAAGAGAGCAACAAGCTCTCGTAGCTCAGTTGGTTAGAGTGCCTGTTTAGTTAGCGGAGGTCCTGAGTTTGACTCACAACTAAAACATTTTGTTTTTCTGTATTTTGTATCTCGCCTTAGTTGTATTCGTTGCGCGAACAAACACCGTCGATAAATGTTGTATCCTTTGTATACACCTCTGTAGTTGATACAAGTTGTATCTTTTGTATACACCTTTCTATTTCGCCTTGCTTACAGATGATATATATTGTATTCGTTGCACAAATGAATACAAATATACAATTGCGCGAACGAATACAATTGATACACGTTATATTCATTGTGCGAACAAATACAGTTGCCACAGGCTGTATTCGTTGCGCGTTTGAATACAAATGATATAAGTTAGTAATAATTAAATAGTAACTACGAATGATAATTAGGCAAATTATGACTATTAAGCTCTAAACAATAGTGGTTTATGAAAATTACTCAAATGGAAACCCTCTTTATCCTCTTAGTAATTATCGGAGATTAAAAAACTAGTTTATGGCGCAAACCAATCATCTATTGTTGATGGATTGGGCCCGTAATTTCGGGAAATAGATAGACTTTAAGAGCATAGAAATGACACCACGTAGCCACTCTAAAGGACTGTTATTTCGGAATTAGCCAATGCGTTCTGAATTTCAGTTTTTCAGTTTAATTATTCGGGACAAAAATATCCTGAATTGTCCTAAATTTAAGATTTTTGGTTCAAACTTTCAGGACAAAATAAATATTAGCTAATCTCTAATTAGCATCCATAAAAATAGCTATTTGTGTCTTATCCCTTTAAGAGCTAAGTACGGGGACCTTGTCTCGGACCCGTCGACAGTTGTGGACTACTCAAGCTACTCCCTTGGCGAGAACATTAAATTCAAATGTTTAAATGAAGAGAATAATTTGCAGCCAAGTTCTGGCTCGTAGGTTCAAAGTTATTGAGTGCAAGCTATTTTTTCTACACTTTTTCAAACGAGATAAAACTTAAGTATCGGCGAAAAGTAATTAGTGAATATCTTATTTTTTATTGGAAGTTAGTTAGGTGTAGTTAGTTATTTGGGCCATATTGTAATTACTAGAAGCTAGAGGTCATTATTATTATAATTCTTTGGTATTTCTAACCATCTTGTATATAGTGGGTTTGTTAGGGCTGTAAATGATAGTTGGAAACAGTTGGGAAAATTTCCCAAATTCTATCGTCTTCTTCACGCTTACAGTTAGCTCCAATGGCTGAATTCTAACATGGTATCAGAGCCATGGAGTCCGATTCATGAGGATTTTTAATTTTGCTCAGCTAATTGCTTACTCAATTTCAGCCACTTAATCTCCACTTCAGAGTTTTTTTGTTATTGTTGTTGTTGTTTACAATTGTGAAAAATCGCTTGCTTGAATTGGTGCGTCAATGGCGACAGAAAAGATCGATCATACAGATCCACTTTTTCTTCAATATTCAGATACGCTGGGCTTGATTCTAATTCCAATTCAGCTTAAAGGTTCAGAAAACTATGGATTGTGGAGCAGATCGATGCGTCTTCCCCTCAAAGGTAAGTGGAAAGTAGGGTTTGTAATATGAGCTTGTGCTAAGGAGTCATTCAAGGATGATCTCCATGAGGAATGAGAAACTTGCAACGCAATAGTACACAGCTGGATTATGAACTCTATTTTAAAGGATTTGCTTAGTGGGATCGTCTATACATCAGATGCACATGCGGTCTGGGAGGACCTACATGAGCGTTTTGATAAGGTGAATCGAGTGCGTATTTTTCAATTACATAGAGAAATTTCGCGATTATCGCAATGGGCGGATTCTGTAGTTATGTATTTTACCAAGTTGAAGGAACTATGGGCAGAGTATGATGTATTGGTACTATCTCCGAACTGTGGTTGTCCAAAATTCAAAGAGAATATGACTCATTTACAGCAACAAAGGGATATGCAGTTCCTAGATGGACTAAATGACACATATGATGAGGCTCATAGGCAAATTATGATGAAAACCACTGAACCAACCCTTAATCAGGCATATGCACTAATAATACAGGATGAGAGTCAATAATGCTTAGGAGGTGGATCCATGGGTCAAAAGACAGATCTATTAGCTATGGAAGAATGTAAAGGTCAAGGTTTTCGAGGAAGGAAACAATATCTACAATGTGAACATTGCCGCATGAAAGGGCATACAAAGGAAAACTGCTACAAGATTATCGGGTATCCTGAAGACTTCAAAGGAAGGAAGAATTTTCAACCTAAAGGAGTGCTTACTGCTGCAAATCATGTAGAAGGATCTGTGACTCAGAATTCACAAGTAGCATCACAGTCTAAAGGAGATAATTTCTTCACAGAAACATAGTACTAGCAGATCCTTGGCTTGCTCAACAAAGACTCACCACCAAGTGACACTCAGACTCAAAATCAAGCAACTAATGCAGGTATAATTACTGCATTGTCTTCTAGTATGCATATTTCAAACAAAAAGAATGATGACTTGATTGTGGATTCAGGAGCTACACATCATATATCATCTACTTTAAACTTAATGAGTGATGTAAGAAAGGTATATAACAGGGCACAAGATCAAGTAACATTGCCAAATGGTGGTAGTACAAAGATTGAACATGCGGGGAGTTCATATCTGTATGTTGTTGATAAGCTTCAAAATATACTTCATGTTCCTGATTTCAAATCTAATCTAATGTCAGTGTCCAAGATGACTAGAGACCTAAGGTGTGCTGCCATTTTTTACCTGAACTCTGTGTGTTTCAGGACCTTTACATTGGCAGGGTGAAGGGGATCTGTAAGGAAGATGAAGGTCTGTATGTGCTGAAAGGAAAATGAGTTAGACTACTAGCGGCTCATGTTGATTTGAAAGGCTCAATTAGTGAAACAACATGTTTGTGGCATGAAAGACTAGGCCATGCTTTTGTTCTTGTTACGTAGCATATTTTATTTTTTGCAAAATAAAGTCGATAGTGATATCTAAAATAAGTGTTCTGTTTGCCTTCTAGCTAAACAATCTAGACTGGTTTTTCCTGATAGTGAAAAAATGAGTACTAGGCCATTTGACTTAGTTCACATGGATGTATGGGGGCCATATTAAAAGAGTACTCATGATAGGAAGCATTATTTTCTTACAGTTGTAGATGATTTCTCCGGGGCTACTTAGATTTTCTTGATGCTGTTTAAGAATGAAACTATCATTTTCTTTAAACAGTTTATTTGCATGGTCAAAACACAATTTGACACTTCTGTTAAAGTGTTGAGAACAGACAATGGAAATGAGTTTTTCAATAAACAAGGGAATGAATTCTTGTTATCACAAGGTGTCATTCATCAAAGTAGTTATGTATATACACCTCAGCAGAATGGGGCAGCTAAAAGGAAACATAGACATATATTGAACTCTGCTAGGGCATTAAAATTTCAATGCCATGTACCAGATATCTTTTGGGTGAGGGGGAGTGTGTGCAAACAACTATCTACATAATAAACAGATTGCCCACTAGGATCTTAAATGGAAAGAGTACTTATGCAATGTTGTATGGTAGAGAGCCTTTAATAGCCCAACTAAGAGTATTTGGGTACTTATGTTATGCCACCAATTTGGTATTAGAAGACAAGTTTGCTGCCAGAGCAAGAAAGACTATTCACATGGGATATTCAACTACTCAGAAAGGTTATAGATTATATGATTTAACCACTAGAACCTTCTTTATTAGCGGGAATGTATCTTTTAGGGAACATGAGTTTCCATTTAAGAAGATACAACAACAACATTCATTCACATCAAATGATTTTGGTGCCAGCTTTTTGGAGATAGAGTTACAAGTTCCAACAAGTGCATTACCAGAAGTGCACAGTCCTGAAGGGCCATCTCAAGATTCTAACACAGCAGAAGTAACAAGTATCAATTCACCAGTAGAAGGAGGCTATAGTGTAGATCATGATACTACACTACCAGTGGAAGGTTTTGATGAACCATTAGTGCCAACTCCTAATGCAGGTGATATATCTGAAATATTTGGTCCAGAGTTTGATGAATGTTTGCAGATTATGTTGAAGGCTCAGCAGTTCAGGAGACAGAGACACATATTGCCCCTCAACCATCTGAATCACTAGATATACATGATGCACTGAACACTACTGAAGACATGTTTGTTGATGGACCTGTTTAAGGTATACAAGATATGCATGTTGTTAATGCTCAGAATGTACAAGGTGTGCTTATTGCTGAGTCTAGTTCCAATGCACCAACTAGACAGTCACTTAGAGTAAAAAAATCCACCTATATGGCAAAGGGACTATGTAGTGCAGCCACAACAATCCTCAAAGTGTAACTATCCAATTTCGAACTTCCTTTATTATGAGAGGATGTCCCCAAAATACAGAAGCTATGTATCAGTTTTTTCAGTCCTGAAAGAACCTCATAATTTCAAGGAAGTTGTAAAGGATGAGAGATGGATCACAACCATGAAACAAAAGGTACAAGCATTAAAAGAGAATAAGACCTAGGAGGTAGTAGACATACCACTAGGAAGAGCTTATATTGGGTCTAAGTGGGTGTACAAAATAAAGTACCAAGCTAATGGAGAAGTAGAAAGGTTCAAGGCTTGACTAGTGGCAAAGGGTTACAATCAACAAGAGGGATTAGACTATCATGAGACTTTCTCACCAGTTGCAAAGATGGTGATAGTCAGATCTGTGATAGCCCTTGCGGCCTCAAAGGATTGGTCCTTATACCAAATGGATGTCTTTAATGCTTTCCTTCAAGGAGATCTATTTAAAGAAGTCTACATGGATTTGTCACAGGATTTCCAAAGGCAGGGGGAGAAGAAGGTGTGTAGATTACTTAAGTCCTTATATGGTCTTAAGCAGGCATCCAGGCAATGGAATTTAAAGCTCACAGAAGCTTTGGCGGGAGCAGGTTTTATGTAGAGTACTTATGATTATTCTTTGTTCACCAAGAAGTCAGGCAAGGATATTGTCATCATCCTCATCTATGTTGATGATTTGCTATTGACCGGAAGCAATAAGGAGATGATTGATGAAGCAAAAGCAGCCCTGCATCAGCAATTCAAACTCAAAGACTTGGGAGAATTGAGGTATTTCTTGGGTATTGAGGTATTGAGATCCAAGCATTGGATACTACTCAACCAAATAAAATACACCTTAGAGCTTCTCTCCGAGTTGGGCTTAAGTGATACCAACCCAGCCTTAGCACTTCTTGAAGTCAATCAGAAGCTCACCACAGTTGAGTATGACAAAGCTGCCGGGATAGAGAGTGCAGATCCTTTAACAGATGCAACTAGCTATCAAAAGTTAATAGGGAAACTTCTATATCTAACAGTCACTCGACCTGATATCAGTTATGCATTGCAGACTTTAAGTCAATTTATGCAACTGCCTAAGAAGTCACATATGGATGTTGCCGTTAGAGTGATCAGGTACTTGAAGTCTACACCAGGAATGAGGGTACTACTAAAGCGAGGATATGTTGATACATTAACTGCCTTTTGTGATTCTGACTAGGCAGCCTACCCAATGACTAAGAGGTCTGTTAGTGGCTATGCAATCAAGCTTGGTGAATCATTGATTTCATGTAAATCAAAGAAGCAACACACTATTTCACGAAGCAGTGCTGAAGCAGAGTATCGCAACATGGCATCAGCAGTTTCAGGAATAGTGTGGTTATTGGGTCTGTTCTCAGAGTTGGGGGTGTCCATTCTTAAGCCCGTGACATTGTTTTGTGATAGTAAAGCGGCAATACAAATAGTTGCGAACCCAATTTTTTATGAACGCACCAAACACATCGAGATAGACTGTCATTTTGTTCGAAAACATATTAAAGAATGTCTCTTAATTACTCAATATGTTTCCACTAAAGATCAACCAGTATATCTCTTCACTAAAGGATTGACATCTATACAACATCGCTTTTTATTAAGCAAGCTGGGAGTGTTGAACATTCTCCACCCTCCAGCTTGAGGGGGAGTATTGGAAGTTAGTTAGGTGTAATTAGTTATTTGGGCCATATTGTAATTATTAGAAGTTGAGGGTCTTTATTATTATTCTTTAGTCTTTCTAACCACCTTGTATATAGTAGGTTTGTTAGGGCCGTAAATAATAATTGGAAACAGTTAAAAAATTTCCCAAATTCTCTGTCTTCTTCACGCTTACAGTTAGCTTCAATGGCTGAATTCTAACATTTTTATTACAATATAGTATTATTTTTTTTCTGTAAAATTCAACACCAAGCTTTAATTAGCGTGCCCGTAATTTTCCATGATTTGTTTCACATATCAGGTTTTGGATGGGGGCCTATTTACCCATTATAGACCCCAATATTCTACAGAAAATAACTACTCCACAAGTCTACAAATAGATAGCTGAACGAGCACCAAACAAAAGACCAAATTAAACAAACGTCTCACCCGTTGTATCCCAGCTGGGGCGCCAGCTAATTGACAGATTATTGCACTTCCAAACTACTAGTGCTTATTCTTCCAACTTTAATTTGGAATTTCCCTACACAGTTTCTTCTAATGAATTTTATGTTAACCCGAAAATTAAAGTTTGAGCTCAGTAGACCAAGAATCGTCCTTGTCCAATAATGACGATGGAGATTGTTTCACATGTTCCATAAATACATTGTCTTATATTGTATTGCAGGGTAAAGTATCCCATGTAATATCAAAAGAATATTTGGTTAGAACGTATTATTTTTTCGGTTTATAACATTTTTCTCGCTTGATTTATATAATTAACTTATAAGTTTACTACACTCTTAATTAATATAATATGACTTCTATAAATAATTCAAAACTAAAAATGAATCTACTACCCTTGACATTGTAGCTCTGCGTCTGCCATTAGCCACACAAAAAGAGTATATGAGAATTTGTCTGAGCCGAGGATTTATTAGAAACAACATCTCTATCCTCATAAGGTAAGGGTAAGATCTGCGTACACATTACCCTCATCAAACCTCACGGTGTGAGATAATATTGGGTATGTTGTTGTATCCCATACAGGAGAGAGGTGTAAGATCAGAAGCGTAGGTGATTGCTGCATCACAAGTTGGGGAGGTTCCCACCATTCTTAGGACTAATCCATATCACAAGCCTAATACTCAGTGCCATTATCTTAGGCTGTATTATTGGTTGCTAATAATTTCTTCTTGTCCCCTTGAGCCCAACCGTGGTATTTTCTTGATTACAGCAATCTTACCTACTTCCTTTTGTTTTTATTTATTTATTTATATGTATCTCCCTAGTCTCATTTTCATATTTAAAATTACGTCAAACAAGCCTTGTGATAACTTATGAAAATTTTTGAATCATTAAAATGACAGTGTACTTTATGGGAAAATTTTCTTAATTTTGTTTGGTCCCACATTATTGTGTATCAATTAACAAGATAAAACGATGTTTAATAGTTTAGTCACTACCCCCATTGTCACTATCAGCGGTTGCATATACTAATCTCGAGCTATGACATAAAATGCCATATATATCCTTGAGCCAGCCAGCCGTGCAGTAGCTAATTAATTGGACTCTTTAATTTGAATGACTAGTGGAACTTAGAAGTCAAGGTCCTTTCTCAAAGTTTTCAACACGGTTCAAATATAAAAGACTAGGAATAACTTAATAGAGTTTAAGTTTTATTAGCTGGTTAGTGTAACACAATAAATAAATTAAATGTCAAATGCACGTAGTTGTCTACATTGGCAATAAATTGGTAATATGAAAAAGAGTATTAACTTGTTTGATTATATCAAATTACTCTAAGCATGTACAAATTCTTGAAGCCAAAGTGCCTTTATTTCTCTCATCAATCCCTCTCAAATTACCACCATCTGGGAAACAAATATCTCAAAGTATAATAAGAATTTAAGTTATACATTTTACTTGATTAATCATTAGATTACTAATGCTATCAATTAGTCATCATAAAAACATACTTATAAATATGTTATAAATAGTATGATTGTACAGTACATACACTTAGGGGTCGTTTGGTAGGATGCATTAAAGAAAATAATGTATGCATTAGCTTTTGGTACTTCTATTATTAATCCCTTATATTATTTGGTACACATTTTCAACCGATGTATCACTAATGCAAGTATTAGTTATACAACCTATTTGGTATTATCATATGTATAACTAATACATAACAAAATATGATATTAGCTGTCACGATCCAAAATCCCGCCACATGTGTCGTGATGGCACTTAGTCTCTAAGACAAGGTAAGCCGATTATAATAACAATTCAAGCCATTTTTGTTAAACCAACAGCGGAAATAATTATGAAAAAACTCCCAAAATTGGTAATATTGAGTCACGAACTCTAACTGAATACATGAAATGATCTCAAGGATCGAATACTCAATACTGTTTGAATAATAATTAACAGTACAATAAAATAAAAAGATTCCAAGGAACTGCAACGACCAAGCAGCTCTACCTCGAATTCTTGCGATCCAACTTTAACTCTGTCCGAGTTCGATAGCTCCAATACCTGGCTCTGCACAAAAATATGCAGAAGTGTAGTATGAGTACACCACGGTCGGTACCCAGTAAGTATCAAGACTAACCTCTGTGGAGTAGTGATGAGGTACAGTCAAGACACTCACTAGTCAAATAACTTGTGCAATATAGCAGTATACAATAATACTGGAAAATAACTAGCAATGTTAACAACAAAATCAACTAGTGATATAACATCAAGGCAACAAGAATACCATAATTATTACTCGAACGAATAAGGAACACAAGTACAACCAACTAAACATGTCCTTCAAATATAAATCTTTCACATATAATTCTTTCGAATAAATACATTCCTAATATAATTATTTGAAATAATATTTTGAATATAATTCTTTCAAATAAAAGTCAACTTGTGACACCTCATTTCAAAATCATAAACATACGGGTCTCAACCTACTTCCATATTTCCATGGCACCTCGTGCCCATATTCTATCACAACTGCACAGACAACTCACGTGCCAATAATATCAATGTATATAAGATCCACATGATCAATTTATTTCCACTAAAGTGAGTTATACAATTTTTAAGTCAAGTAAGAATTCAACAACGAAATGAATTTATTTTAGAAATTATTTGGGTGAAGAAAATAACATTGCACTTAAATTAAAGTATCAGATAAACCACTAATTTGGATGTAAAACTATTTAATTTAAAACATAATAATAATTTCTTTTATTTAAATTAACTCAATCATCGAAAATCAGTAAGAAAAACCAGAAATATACTTCTTCAGAGTTTCGTGCTAAAAATCCAAAGCTAACACAATACAACTAGGAGCACAAAATACATAATAATAAAGTCAACTAGTACATCACGGAAGAAGAAAATAATTTACATATTAAATAAAATAAAAATCACCCAAGGCAAGAACATAAATAAAGAAATATCAACAGGGCACTCCCGAGGTACCGCCTCGTAGTCCCAAATCATAAATAAATTCACAATATCTCATTTTTGCTTATATCACCGCGGGAGCCTTCACATTTAATTTTTAAAGAAATTATTTTTTTCGAAATAGCATCCCGCGTTTTAGCCGCCCTTATCACACCGCATGACTTCTAGTAGTTCCCCTACTAGCCACGCGTTTCACAATACCACAGCATGCGTATCAATATCACAATATATCACAATTCGCACATCAAGTGCTCATATCACAACATATTATATATTGCACATCAAGTGCTCAAATATCAAAACATATCATAAATTGCACCCTTAAGTGCTCAAATATTACAACATATAAAAAATTGCACATCAAATGCTCAAATATTATAACTTATCAAAAATTACACATCAAGTGCTCAAATATTACAACTTGCCACAGGAATCAACAATACATTATTTTCCACAATAAGGAGTACATGGCTCGACCATAATGTGGACAAAATCTTAATAAAATATTCGGAAGTGAACAACCCGCCAAAATAATATTTCACAATTTAACACTTTGCCTCAGCATGATTTACGGCCTTTATAACTCAATACCAAATTTTCAACAATGTGAACTGAAAAGTAATTCATCAAGGAACAACACCTCTTTTAAATCACAACTTCAAGAAATAAATAGATCTATTCATCTTATTGACTAAATTTTCCATTTAAATTATCTATAGGTAAAATCAATAATGAAAGTATTTTCCATAAAAATGGCAACTCAAACAAACACAGATTTCACATAAAAGTCAAGTGGCAATCACACCAAATTATCATATAAAAACAACCTCGCCAAACAAAGAATGAGGCATGACAAATAAGGGATTTAATAAGTTACAACAATTTTTCAATTTAATTCTTAAGGGCTTCTACGAATTTCAACCGATATAATATGCACATATAAACCAAGTACGTACTCGCCACCTCGCGTACATAGTTTTCAATTACACAATTTTCACATAAGACTCAATGCCTAAGGGGTAATTCCCCCACTCAAGGTTAGACAAGATACTTACCTTTTTGAAGTTAGGCCGATATTTCAAAATCGCCTTCTTGCTTGAATTGACCTCTGGACAGCTCAAATCTATCCAAATTAATTGTACAACCTCATTAAAATTCATCAAAAATAATTCCGGATAATAATACGTCGACTTAAAAAATTTATTCCAAAAAGTTAACAAAAGTAAATGCGGGGCTCGCCTCTCGGAACCCGATATAATTTTCATAAAATCCGAACACCCATTCCGATACGAGTTCAACCATACTAATTTTATCAAATTCTGATAACAACTCGACCTCCAAATCTTAAATTTTCGTTTTTGGAAGATTTTGACAAAAATCTTGATTTCTTCCATTAAAATCCGAATTAAACGATGAATATAATCATAGATTCATGAAATATAAACATTTTAGGATATAGAACACTTACCCCAATCCATATGGTAAAAATCGCCTCAAATATCGCTTCAATCCGAGCTCCATAGCTCCAAATATGTTTAAAATGGCTGAAACCTCTAAATATAGCTACTACCCAGGTATTTACTCTTCCCAATCGCGGAAAATGCTTCGCGATCGCGAAGCACAACTTTTCTTAGCTCAAAATTTGCCTTTCGCGATCGCGAAGAACAAGTCCCCAGCTCTTCGAGACAACCTCTAGTATAATGGTCATAACATTTTGTACAAAACTCCAAATGATGAATGGTTTAACTTTCTGAAAATTAGACTCCAAGGACTATAACTTTTATTGTTGTTCATCTCCCAATTCCTTTTATATTTCGAGATATAAGCTTCCAAAATTAGACCTATTCAACAGAGATTTTCAAACTCTTCTCAGACAGCCTGTAGTATATCCACCATAATATTTTGTACACAACTCCAAATGACAAATGGTTTACCTTTCTGAAAATTAGACAAAATGAGTTACAACTTTTATTTTTGCATCATCTCCAAATTCCTTATAAATTGCGAGATATAAGATTTCAAGATCGGGTAAGTGCAGCAAAGGTTTGTTCTACGCGATCGCGAAATAGCTTCCGCGATCGCGATTCACAAAGTCCCAAACTGCTGTTTACTCTTCGCGAACGCGACCTAATGTTCGCGATCGCGATGCACACCTCTGTGGACAAAAATCAGCAATTTAAAATCGCCTAAAAATGGTCCAAAACCACCCTGAAACTCACCCGAACCCCTCGGGACCTCAACCAAATATACCAACAAGTCTCAAAACATATTACAGACTTACTCGAGGCCTCAAATCACATCAAATAACATCAAAACGACGAATCGTACCTCAAATCAAAATATATGAATCTTGAACTTTCAAATTCTATATCTTGTGCAGAAATATATCAAATCAAGTCCGATTGACCTCAAATTGTGCACACAAGTCATAAATGACATAACGAACCAATAAAAAATTTTAGAACTGGATTGCGACCCCGATATCAAAAGGTCAACTCCCCGGTCAAGCTTCCAACTTAAACTTCATATTGTCGCCATTTCAAGCCTAATTTAACTACGGGCTTTCAAATAATTTTTCGGACACACTCCTAAGTCCAAAATCGCCATACGAAACTATTGGAATCATCGAAATTCCATTCTGGAGTCGTTTGCTCAAAAGTCAAACTCCGGTCAACTCTTTCATTTAAGCTTCAAAAATGAGAATTGTTCTCTTAGTTTAATTCCGAATCTTTCGAAAATCAAATTTGACCACACACGCGAGTCATAATACATATTACGAAGCTTTTCGGGACCTTAAGTCACTGAACGAGGCGTTAATTCTTAAAACGACAAGTCGGGTCGTTACATTAGCAATACCAAAGCTATTAATGCATGCATTAGCATGATTAAAGACAAAATTATTTTAAAGCTAAAGAATATGGAGGGTATTTCGGTAAACAATAATTTTTTTTTAAAATTATGCAATGCATTTTAATTTTTAATACACCACACCAAATTATGAATAAGAAATAATCTCTATATAACTAATATTTGCATTACTAATCCATGCATTACTAATTCACCTTATTAAACATTATTTTTATACACCTTACCAACCCAACCCCTTAGACTATTACCAAAGTCTAGGCTGATGCAATTGGAGCTATCTTCTGTCACAGGAAAAGATCGCCGAATAAGGGGTCGAGAAACAAATTATCTTATGATTAATTATTTTAGAATTAGTTATCCTATAATTATTATTCCACCATCTTATAGCGATAAAAATAACACTACAATCCGAAAATTAATTATACTATAATTTTATCCCAATAAAATATAAAATAAACTCAATTCAAATTTAATTCGGAGTTAATTAGCCCTTAAGCCTTATCCTTTAATTTGTACCAAACGGAAGAGTCAGCGGCATGAAACTCTAGTTTATTTCTTCACACTTCCCGTTGGTTCATTACATTCTTCCAGCTGTTCTTAGTAAAGCAGATGTCACTCTCTATACCTACTCTCCTTCCATAATTTTACGTGTAATATAGCTTCACATTTCCCATTACTTTACTACTTTAAGTTAAGAAAGCTGTTTGTACTATACTTTTTACTCTAATTCTATATTGGGCATGCATTGGGTCTTAAAAGACCCCAGCTGGACCCCTTCCCAAACGTGTCTTTTCTTAGTTTTCACACTCTTCCACAACATCTCTGCTCTATTTATACACAACCATACCACTCAAACCCCAAAACAAACAGAACTCAGACAGTAAGATACTTGTAGATTTCATTTAAGATTCTTTTGGCAAAGTTAATTCCACTTTCACATAATGGGTCAGTTTACATTTAGTTATTTCTTGTCTTACTTTCTGCTACTAGGGATCTTGGTTTTTCAATCAATGGCAGAAGGATCTACAACTACAAGTATTCTTTCACTAGCATACCCAAGAAAATTAGTTGTCCACAGAGTCTTGGTGTCAACAACAAGTACTGAAAGTAACATAGCAGATCCACCTGAAAAACCCTACACAGAAGGAGAAAATGAAGGTGAAAAAAGAGCCTCAATAGCAGAAGCACCAGAGAGTAGTGAAAGAGAGCATCATCATTCTGATAAGTCAGTTGCTGGTGGAGGGGTTATTATTGGTGGACTTGTTACTGCTATTTTTGCTGTTGTTTATTGCTATATTCGGGTCACTAGAAAGAGAGATGATGAAGATCATTAGATCAACAAAGAGAGGTTGAGTTTTTAAATGGTTTTGGCCTTGTTTGAAAGAAAATATGTGAATAGTTTAGTTTAGGATTTACTATCATATTAATTTGATGATTTTTTTTTTATATAGAGGAAATAGATTGGAAATTGGATGTAGAGCATAGGAAATTAATATAGTACATTGGAGTTAAATTTGTGTGTTAATGTGTATGAATTAGAGGCAGCTGAATAGTTGAACATATGATTACCATGCTTAATCGAATATATCCCAATACTCAAAAGTAATATCCGCATATTGCGCCTTAATTTATGTGGAGTACTTAATTATGAAGGAAATTTCTTCTTTTTCCTTTTATTCTTCTTTAGATTTGTTTTTCTGACGGAGCAATATTCTGGAAGAATTCCAAGCAACAAACTAAATAGCTTGGAATCCTTTCTTTGGATAAATTTCACAAACGTCATATAATTATGATTCTTTTTCACTAAAATCATATAATTTTATTTTTTCACAAAAAAATTATAAAACTTTCACTAACTTACACAAAAATTATAGTGGCCATGAAAACACAATTTTTCGATAATATTTTCTTATTTCAGATTTTTATTTTTTATTTTCAGTCTAATAAATAATAAATCGATTAGCTCAACAATAAGCTCATTGTTGTTCGTAGTCAATCATTATAGTTTTATTAAATTAAATAAGAAATCGTGAATAAATGATTAAGAAAGCTATTCACTAATTGGTGATCTGCGAGTAATTATAGAACTGGTATAGATTAAAATTTAGAAGGGGTAAACCAAATTTAACTTACATCGGCGGCCAAGAGGGGAAAAAAAACCCAATGAGCAATGAGAACAAAGGGCCTTGTACGCAAATTACAGTATTTCTCTAAAGTCCCTTTATTTATTGCCGCCGTTGCAGATAAAGTAAGTAATATTTGTGCAACCGCAACAATGGCCAATTTGATGAAGCACCGACCTTGGTCAGAAATACTTGTCAAAACATTTATTTAGGGGTTAATTTTGTAACGTTGCAACATCAATCTTTATGTCCAATTAAAGAGAAATGAATTCTTAGTTATGCTATTATTATGAGGTCACACTATGGGAAAAGCAAATCAGAATAACAAGCGAACGAACAATAAAGACCCTAACGAGTTGATATCTTAATTTTTGAAAATCTTTTGCAGGATCACAATAATATTAATCATTATGATATAAACTACTGCGGGTAGAAACAATAATAGAAGAAAAAATTTACTCCCTCGTCAAATTTGTGGTTTAAATATGTCTTAATATTTGTATAACTATAAAAGTTTCTAATAAGCGTAAAATAAGATGTTTAAGTTAATTTTTTTTTTTGACAGAATAGTCTCATAGACACTTGTACTTATTCGTATTTGTCATCTCGGTCCCTGTATTCAACGAATTTTCATCCAGACACTTATAGTCGTTCAAAATCGATATTTTAAACTCCTCTGACGCTGCGTGTCTCACTACTAAAAATCTGCTAAAAACCGACTAACTATTTCCGACCAACGTTGGTCGGTCAAAAAAAGCGACCAAAAACCATCCAGGTTGGACGGAAACTCGGGAAAAAAATTTATATTTTTTTAAAACTAAATACCGATCAACGTTGGTCGGTAAATTGGTCAACGAATTGACCCAGCTGGTCAGACAAGAAAATTTTGGATTACCGACCAACGTTGGTCGGTAATCTGGATCCAATTTTTTAAATTTTAATAATTATTTTATTATTTAAAATATTTTATAATATTTAAGAATTTATATTTAAAATTACCGACCAACGTTGGTCGGTTAATGTAGGGGAAGCATTTACCGACCAACTTTGGTCGGTAATTATTATTTTCTGCAAAATAACCGACCAAAGTTGGTCGGTTATTACGTCAACATTGATCAAACTTTCGAATTACTTTTATATTTACTATCTAAATAATATAAATGTAATTCGTTAATACTTTTGTAATACAAATAATAAATACACTAACATATACTATATATAACATGCTATTTGTAAATTGATTCATCGACTAATTATAACTTACTTAGATGCATCGATGAATATTAAAAACAAAACGTTTGACCTATATCGACTAATAGTAAAAACAAAACGTCTCGACTTATATCGATTAATCTAGCTATGCCATGCATTATTAGTGATGAATGAATGAAAAATAAAAGAATTAATACTAAACATCTTTGACATATATATATATATATATATATATATATATATATGGATCACAAATTAAATAAACGAAAGAAGCTATTAGTATTAAGTAAACGAGTTAAATTAATAGGTCAAACTTTAACAAGCTATATATATATGCACACTAACATATACTATAACAAGCTATATATATAGTTAAAGTATTACAGTGAAGTGTGTTTGTGTGTGTATATATATATATAAGAACACGAAGCGCTAGGACCACAGGGTCGGGTTCTTTTAGGGATAGACTTGGGAAGATACTAATTAGTATATATATTTTATCATCAAATATATCTATTTGTAAATTGATTCATCGACTTATAACTTACTTAGATGTATCGATGAATATTAATCGATGATTCATCAAAACGTCTCGACCTATATATCGATTAATCTATGTCATGCATTATTAGTGATGAACGAATGAAAAAAGAAGTTATTAGCATCAATTACAATATAGTGTATGTGTGTGTGTGAGAAATTACTCACATACTTAATTATAACTTAAAAAATTTACTTAGATAGATGCTATTATAATTTATTAAAATTAAATAGTTAATATAATTATTTATAAAGATTATGCTTATAGTTTATAATTATTTATAATAATTGTATAGTTAAATAAAATAAATGCTTGTAGTTTATAATTTTTTTTATAGTTTATAATATTTTAAGAAAAAAACACAAAAAAAGAATTTAATTTTTTTTAAAAAAACAATCGACCAAAGTTGGTCGGTTTTTGGTCAAACGGTCAACACTTAATGTACCGACCAAAATTACCGACCAACTTTGGTCGGTAATTCTGAAATCAGAGAATTGAAAAACGGGGAAAACCCCCATTTCTCTCTTATTTTTCTCTCTCTTCTCTATTTCTCTCACTCAAAACCTTCCCCTCTTCTTCTCTATTTCCCTCACATAAATCTCATTCCCCACCCCGCGTTGCCACCGCCCAGCTCTCGCCGTCGCCGCTGCCACTGCCACTGCCGCCCCTCTCCTTCTCCATCTCCTAAAAATTCTAGGTTTGAATTACAACCCATTTATTTATTATTTCTAGGTTTTGTTAATTAGTTATGAATTAGTTTCAATTGATTAGTGTTTCAATTATTTGAACATTGCATTTTATTGAGGAATAGGGTTTAGGTCTTGTTTTAATTAGTTTTGTTAATTAGTTTTATTAACTAATTAGTATTGTAGAATAAATTAATTTGTTCTTGTGAATCGAACTTTTAGGGTATGGGTTGAATTTCTTTAGTTTAGTTAGTTTATGTTTAAACTCGTAGGATATGAATTGAAATTTTAGTTTTTAGGATTTGTTCTTGTGAATTGAACTTTTAGGATATGAATTGAACTTTTAAGATATGAATTGGACCTTTTGGATATGAATTGAACTTTTAGGATATAAATTGGTGTAATTAGGAAAAAATAATTATCTTGAATTAACTAAAAAAGATATAATTAATTTATAATTGTAGAATAAATTAATTTGTTCTTGTGAATCGAACTTTTAGGGTATGGGTTGAATTTCTTTAGTTTAGTTAGTTTATGTTTAAACTCGTAGGATATGAATTAAAATTTTAGTTTTTAGGATTTATTCTTGTTAATTGAACTTTTAGGATATGAATTGAACTTTTAAGATATGAATTGGACCTTTTGGATATGAATTGAACTTTTAGAATATAAATTGGTATAATTAGGAAAAAATAATTATCTTGAATTAACTAAAAAAGATATAATTAATTTATAATTATAGAATAAATTAATTTGTTCTTGTGAATCGAACTTTTAGGGTATGGGTTGAATTTCTTTAGTTTAGTTAGTTTATGTTTAAACTCGTAGGATATGAATTGAAATTTTAGTTTTTAGGATTTGTTCTTGTGAATTGAACTTTTAGGATATGAATTGAACTTTTAAGATATGAATTGGACCTTTTGGATATGAATTGAACTTTTAGGATATAAATTGGTGTAATTAGGAAAAAATAATTATCTTGAATTAACTAAAAAAGATATAATTAATTTATAATTATAGAATAAATTAATTTGTTCTTGTGAATCGAACTTTTAGGGTATGGGTTGAATTTCTTTAGTTTAGTTAGTTTATGTTTAAACTCGTAGGATATGAATTGAAATTTTAGTTTTTAGGATTTGTTCTTGTGAATTGAACTTTTAGGATATGAATTGAACTTTTAAGATATGAATTGGACCTTTTGGATATGAATTGAACTTTTAGGATATAAATTGGTGTAATTAGGAAAAAATAATTATCTTGAATTAACTAAAAAAGATATAATTAATTTATAATTGTAGAATAAATTAATTTGTTCTTGTTTTATTTGTATAGATGGAACATCGTACTTGGATGTACAATAGAAATTATCCTAATCGGCGGGGATTGCGGGAGAATTTTGTAGAAGGGGTTGATGACTTTATTAGACATGCAATGTCACTTCCACCATATCAAAGTGAAGGAGTAATTAGGTGCCCTTGTGTGAGGTGCGATTGTATGAAGTTTAAAAAATCGGAGGAAGTTAAGTTTTATCTTTATAGGAAGGGATTTATAGAGAATTACTTTGTGTGGACTAATCATGGAGAGATCGATGGTAGCCGTGAGATATTTCATAACATGGTTGTTGGTGAAAGTAGTAGGTCGGTGGAGAATACAAATCTTGATTCTAGAATTCAGGATATAGTTGCAGATGCTTTTGGGATGTACTTCGGGGGTGAGCCCAATGAAAATATTGAACAAACTCCTAATGATGACGCAAAACGTTTTTATGAACAGTTAGAGGAAGCTAGTCGTCCACTACATGAAGGAAGTCCGCACTCTGAGCTGTCTGTTGCAGTTAGATTACTAAGTATCAAATCTAATTGGAATATTTCTCAAGCAGCCATGGACTCTTTCATTGACCTTATGAGTGAACTAGTTGACCCTAATATCAACTTACCTGGTGATTTCTATAAGGCAAAGAGATTGGTTTCTAAGTTAGGACTTTCGTCAATGAGAATTGATTGTTATGAAGATGGTTACATGTTATATTATAAAGATGATACAACTTTAGACAGTTGTAAATTTTGCGAAAAGCCTCATTTAAAGAGGCTTTCCAACGAGAATATGGTCGCCGTCAAGGCGATGCATTATTTACCTCTTATACCTAGGTTAAAGAGGTTATATGCGTCGATGAGTTCTGCTCCTCATATGAGATGACACTTTGAAAATAGAAGACCACCTAGTATTATGTGTCATCCTTCAGATAGAGAAGCTTGAAAGCACTTTGATAGGACATATCCAGATTTTACTAGTGAACCAAGGAACATTCGCTTAAGTCTGTGTGCGGATGGCTTCACGCCTTTTTCTATATCTGCGACACCATATTCATGTTGGCCTGTCTTTCTTACACCTTATAATCTACCGCCTGAGTTGTGTATGACTAGTCCATATATATATTCTTAAATGGTATTATCCCCGGTCCGCGTAATCCGAAAAGTTTGATTGATGTATATTTGCAACCTTTGATTGATGAGCTAAAACAATTGTGGTATGATGGTGTTGAAACATATGACATATCAACCAAGCAGAATTTCAATTTGCGTGCTAATTTAATATGGACTACTAATGATTTTTTTGCATATGGAATGTTGTTTGGGTGGATGACTGCTGGGAAGCTAGCTTGTTCTTACTGCATGAAAAATAGTAAAGCGTTCACTTTGAAACAGACAACTCTTCGCTATGCGGGAGACAGTGACAAAGCTCACATCAGAGCTAGAAGCGGCCAAGGAAAGAGAAAGGCTTAGAGATGCTCAATTCCTTGGCATGCAAGCTCAGATCAGAACTCTCCTATCTAGTGGAGCTTTTCCGTTGCCCCGATCTCGTGAGTCATCTCCAGAGGGTCGACCTCCACGTGATCGTTTCTCCCGTCCTGCTCGTGATCGTTCCTCCCGTCCTCCCCGTGATCGTGCTTCCCGTCCTCCGCAAGACCGTTCTCTATATCGTCTTGTAAATAAAAGTTCATCAGACGGTGATGATGATGTTGTAGAAAATACCCCTTGACTTTTATATACTTTGAACTAGACAAATAAAATCAGTTTTGAACTAGTTGTAATTAGTTTTAACTTGGTTTTGGATTTTTATGTTCAATTGAACTTTAATTTGTTAGTTTTAAAGTATTTATTGAATGTTTTGGTTGTTGTTGTTGTTGTTGTTGTTGTTATTGTTGTTGTTGTTGTTGTTGTTGTTGTGTTGTTGTTGTTATTAGGTGTATTGGTATGCTGGCAGGTGGTGTAGGTGCCAAAACAGGTATTTTATGTCAAAATTAAACCCAGAAAAACCGACCAAAGTTGGTCGATTATTAATAAAAAAAAATAAATCATTTCAAAATACCGACCAAAGTTGGTCGGTTAATGAACATTGAATTCCCAGAATTCAACATTACCGACCAACTTTGGTCGGTATTTTGCCTGCACTGTTGAGATTACCGACCATAGTTGGTCGGTAATGTTTAATTTTAATTATTTTTAAAAAATATATATTTTCAATTACCGACCAAAGTTGGTCGGTTTTTTTTAATTTTAATAATTAATAAAAAAATATAATTTAGTTAAACCGATCAACTTTGGTAGGTAAAATTAAATTAATAAAATATATTTCCGACCAAAGTTGGTCGGTAAGTAATTAAACTTGTCAGATGGTCGGTAAGCCATTCCGACCATCAAAACACCGTCCACACCGTAATGGTCGCGTTTTGGTCGGTAATTGGCCATAACCGATCAACGTTGATCGGTTTTTAGCGAATTTCTAGTAGTGTCTCTCAATCGCATGATGCTAGAATCCATGTCAGATAAAATTATACTACATCACCTTTTCTTTTTATTTTTACATAAAAAAATAAATAATCCTTCTCTCTTTCATCTTTTTTTTTTCTTCTCTTTTTTCTTTTTTAACTTCTTGTTTTTCTTTCTCTTTGTTCTTCACCCTCACCTTCTCCGTGTGCTATCACCACTAGCACTGACATCATCTGAAAATTTCTCTGGTCAACAAAAATACCATGAACACTCTTTGATTCCCAATTTCTCCATAATAAGAACCTTATTCCACCTCTACCCGAATATCTTATATTCACCATTTTTCTTCCTTTCCAAAACTCAGCTTCCCATTCATAGTAGCACCCATCTTCGTAAAAAAAGAAAGAATTGGGGCAGGGGCTGGGGGAAGAACGAGATGGGAGGAAGAAACAAAGAAATGGGGTAGGGGCTGGGGGAAGAAAGAGAAGGGGAGAGGGATAAAGAGAGAAATAAAATAGAAGGGGGGAGGGGGGGGGGGTTGTGAAACGAGAAAGAAACATAGGAGTAATATGTTTTTGTTTTTAATTTCTTTGACTTTTTTTAAAAAATTATTTTAATCATTTTTAATGTTATATTCACGCTCGTACGCGTGAAATGTACGTATCTTGTACAACTCAGCCATTAAGTTGCCACATATGTTCAGTCAATGGTCATAGGAGTTTAAAATATTGACTTTGAATAATTATAAGTGTATTGATGAAACTTCGTTAAATATAGGTACCGGGATAACAAATACTAAAAAGTACAAATATTTATTAGGCTATACTTCATTTTCTTTTCAAATTTAAAAATGGATCATATGTTATGAATCGAACTTATAAGAAAACAAGATCACATAAAGGGTGTGTTTGATATAACGGAAAATGTTTTATGTGAAAAATATTTTTCAAGAAAACGTTTTCTTGGAAAACAAGTAGTAAGCTTACTCATTTTTCGATATTTGATACGCAAATTAAGGAAAATAATTTCTCAAGAGTATTCATAAATAATTTAGATACAATAAACATGAAGCTATAAACTTTCGAACTAACAAACTTCCGAACACACAAATTTCATAAACTTCTGAACTGCTAAACTTTCGAACCCGTAAACTCTATAATTTCTAAACCCGCGAACTTTCAAATATATAAATCTCCGAACTCGTAAAATTTCTAACCTGTAAACTGAAACATAAAAAAAAACAGAACTGAAAATATAAAAAAAAAAAAATTGTGGGGGGGGGGGGGAGGGGAGGGGAGGGGATTAGGCTTAATGGATGGTGCAAAAAAACGAAAAAACAGAAAATTGTAAATATAAAAAAAAGTAAAAAATAATTTTTTTTTTTGCGGGGCGGGGGTGGTGGTGGGTGGCGCAGAAAAACGAAAAAAAATATAAAATTGAAGTTGGAGGGGGTTGGGGTTAGATGTGAGGGTAGGTGGAGTTTTTGAGAAATGTTTTTCTAACTTTTTCTATAGAAGTCATTTTCCTCCAAATTCAGAAAAAATATGATATCTAGGAAAACATTTTCCAAACTATTTTGTGCAATCAAACAGTGAAAAATGAAAAGATATTTTCCGGAAAATATTTTCCGTCATACCAAACACACCAAAATGAAACAATGAATTTTTAAAAAATATTTATACTATTAGAAGTTCTCTCTTCCATCTCAATATCTAGTTTAATACTTTGACCAGCAATTTTCTGCTAATGATCCTCACAAAATAGAAAATTTATTTTTTTCATATATACTGTAGAATTGAAAACAGCTTTTCTTAATTTTAAGTAAAGCTAATTAAAAGAAAAACAGAAAAAGGGAAGAAGAAAAGAAGGAATGAGAAACAAACATAGAAAGAAAGGCAAAGTAGATAGCGGAGACAAAGGGAAAGTTTTTTGATTAATGTAATACGTATTTTGCGACTTAACCGTTCTCCTCATTAATAGCTAGAACTAATGCTACAAGGTACTCGTAATGATCATGTTCAAGGTAAGGGTGGGCGTTCTGAAAATTTCGATTTGGATTTTCGAATATGAAGAAATGACGATCCAAATTTAATCCAAATGATCTCGGATTATACTTCTTCCGTTTCAATTTATGTGAACCTATTTCTTTTTTAGTCCGTACCAAAAAGAATAACCTCTTTCCTTATTTGGAAATAATTTATCTTTATGCAATAATTTATAGCCACACAAAATATATATGCCTCATTCTACACCACAAATTCAAAAGTCTTATCTCTTTTCTTAAACTCCGTGCCCAATCAAATGGGTTCACATAAATTGAAACGGAGGGAGTATTAGATTTCTTAAGTTCGGTTTCGGATTAATCGATTTGAATATTTCGAATTTTTAATTTTGAGCCTATATAAGGTGAGTTGTTTCTTCTTCTTACAAAAATGAACATTCAAATGAAATATTCTAGTTAAATTGCCTAAAAAGTTCCCTATTCTCCCCACAATCATGCAAGTAAAGTATTCAACTAATGAAATCATTATTAAGAAAATGAAACAGAGACATGTTTACCCGCAAATATGTACAATTGAATTTGTAACGTGATTTATATACACGTGGATTAAATTGATCTGATAAAATAAAATAACACATTACAAAGAGAATAAAATAAGCATAATAGAAGAAGAACAAGCTTGGGTTCTAGACTGATCCCCGCCGGAACTAAGAACAATTTGCAAATCTTAATAATAGTAATTAAGGTTTTTTCTAGAATGAGAAGAATATCAGTTTTTTTTCATACAAGTATCTCATGTTCTTCGATGAGTACAAATTTCTTTATTTATAGTTATATTTGAGGAGACAAGATCCTCAAATCATGCTTTCCTTAAAGATAAATAAAAACCCCTATTGATGGTCGCATAATGTTTGAGAATAAATGCTATGATTTTCTGTAACGACTGTTCGTTTAATGCTTTCTTTTCAAATCGGTTCCTAAGTTTTAAATTCTCTTCCTCGATCTTGATGCCTTCGAAATTTATGCAATACTGGATACCTGACTATACCAGGTATCAACCATCTGCGGACTCGTCCCCTACATGCCTTCACAGCCATATGTCTACTCGAGAGGCGTACACTTATAATCTATAAATTTACCCAATACAAGACATTACTAAGCCTGATTATATTAAGGAATAGTAAAATCATATCCAAATATAAGGTATTTTGACATTAATTTAGAAATTAATATTGAATATATGAGATAATGCCTAATGGGTAGGGTATTGGACTTATTACTATGGACATATAGATAAAGGACTAATGCCTAATGAGTAGCACTAAATATAAAGCATAAAAAAAATTAGATTTTCGAATATCCAAAAAGTCCAAAGTATCAAATCCAACATCCAATATGAAATTCAAAAGTTTTAAAAATTAAATTCGAAATCCAATTTATAATCCGAATATCCAAACTAAAAATCTAAAAAGTTTGAATTTTTGCTTTGGATTTCGGATTTGTACAAAATATGTTCACCCCTACTAGAGGGAGCTCTTTATATTTGTTCGGAGGGAAAATCTCCTCTAGTTTCTTGACATCTAGAGGTTGGAGCAGCTGTTCCTATTTCTTTTTCTTTGGGAAATGAAATAACGAAAATACTGAAGTGCACTATCCATTACTATAATATTCTTTCTATTGAAAGAACGTTTGTTTTTCATCTTTGTCAAAGACAAAATCACAGCGCACACAGAAGAAGAAGAAGAGATTCGATTGTAACTCTTACTGTAACTATGGCTAGTTCTGGTTGTCAAGGCCTATTCTTTGTAGTTCTCTCCATAATTCTTGCTTTTACAGCAATCACCACAAGCATGCATTCAAGAATATCAACCAACAACTCAAACTCATCTCACCAATTCACCAAACACGCCCTTACAATGAATGCTTCTAAAGCTCTTCGAAATCAAGGTTTCAATATCTTAGCTACTCTCCTTCAAATCTCCCCTGAAATCTTCCTCTCCACTCCTCAATCCACCATTTTTGCCGTTCAAGATTCCGCCATTGCCAAGCTCTCTGTCCCTTCTTGGGCAATGAAACAGCTCCTTCAGTACCACACTTCCCCTTACAATCTCTCTTTTCAAGAACTGTTGAAAAAATCCCAAGGAAGTTGCTTAACAACACTTTTATCTAAAAAATACATTGCTATCACAAAAACTGATTATAAACAGAACTCTGTTGAGATTAACAATGTGTTAGTTTCTCATCCTGATTTGTTTCTTGAAGAAAGTATCTCAATACATGGAGTTACTGGAGCTTTTTCTGAGTTAGATTTTCATGGAATGGACCAACACGGAGACGTTATTCGATCACCTATTTGTGAAGATCAGATATCAAGTGCAAGCACAAATGATTTCAAGAACTTGGTTGATTGGCCAAGAATCATTAAGTTACTCAGCTCCAAAGGATATGTTTCCTTTGCAATTGAGTTGCATTCTGTTCTTGATGGGATTATTCAAGATTCTGCAAATTTAAGCTATGTAACAATCTTTGCTCCACCAAATTTGGGATTTTTATCATCCCCTTCACCTTTGCTAGAAAGAATTGTAAGGCTTCATATATTGCCCCAGAGGTACACTTACACGGAATTAGCTTTCTTGCCTGACAGTTCACCCCTAAAGACATTGGTTCCAGGCCTAAATGTTACTATTTCTAAGAGCAATGTTTCGCGTATCTTGACCATTGATGGCGTGGAGATTACAGCGCCAGATATTTTCGTGTACAAGACGTTCATCATCCATGGAATTTCTCGGGCTTTTGAGTTGAAGGAGCTATCCATTTCATTCAGATAATAAGCTTTCTTACTTTGTGGATTTAAAGCATTATTAATTAGCAGCTTCTATTAAATGTATCTTTTACTTGACCATGTTTTGCTTTATTCATTTAAAATTAGATTCAAGATAGGAGTAGTAGATATGCAAGTTATAGATGAGAAATAGTACTCGGATAACTTCAACAAGTAGTGCTTCTTATGTTTAGTTTTGTAACTCCAAAATTCATGTTATTGGATGTAATAATAGACAAGCAGAGTTGATGAATGCCCTTTTACTGTTAGCTAATTTTATCAAAATTGTACTCAGGTACTATCCATACGAAAGTCTGCAGCCATAGAAAGGGTTTCACATCATTCAAAGTTATAATAAATCAGGTAGCAAGAAGAAACTAAGAAAAAAGGTGCATTTCAATTTTCAAGGGCTGATTGCTTCCTTTTTTTTCTTCATATGAATAAAAAGTTAAAATGTAAAACATACTTTTAATATGATTAATATAAATGGTTGTGGATCGTTACTTAATAGGGGAACTCTGGTGTTAACTCTTCCAGTTTGGAATCTACTGTGAGGATTTGGTAGAACAATTGATCACCTGTCTATTATATGAAATCTGTATTCGAATAAAGACTCGACAAACATGCCACTGATACTTATTATTTTGTAAAACAAGCACACAGTTGCAAAGAAGACATCACTATGCTAACAGCATAATGTGGTACCAGTTTTCCAAACCAAAAAAGAAAGAAAGAACAGAAGATAGAAAGGAAAACAATGCATGATTGTGTACTGAAACTGAAAATTGGAATCCTATATGTTCAGTGCATGTCATAAAATTCTCCTTCATTGCCTTCATCGTGGCACTAGATCACATCTTGTTCTTTCTTGTCTTCCTCCTCTTCAAAATCCTAAACCTTCAACATTACATAGGAACGATTCCAGCGAATTGTAGTAGCTGACTTCCAAGTATTTGAGGGCAGGCATTGCACTTTGGGGTTTATCCATGCTGCTGTGGTTTCTCCAAGGAAGTGCCTTAGTATAAAATTCTTCGATACGTGTTGGTGGTGAGAAGTTGTCCAGCTTCCTTATGATGTCCTTGTCTTCAAAGTCACATGCATTGATCGATAGCACCCTTAATAGTTGAAGTTGTTTCAGTGCAGCCGATTCCTTGTCCTCTATCACGCTTTCTTCTGTTATGTCTAATTGCAATACCCGAAGTTGAGTTAGTGCTACGACCTCACTCAGGCGACAAGCTTCTGTTGTTGCTGGATTTGGTATCTTGAATCCATACAACTCTTCAAGATTGGAAAGCCTAGAGAGACCTTAAGGTAAGCATGAAAAAGATGGACAATTTCGAACATCTAAAATTGATGTTGGTAGCTTTTTCAGTTCCTTGCATTCTCTAAGAACCAGTATTTGTAGCCCCCATAATTCCTAACCAGATCTGGAACTTCATCCAACTTTACAACATCTCTAAGATTCAAATAAGCTAACCGCTTTAGTGATGTGATCCAGTACCAAAGAAATGTTCTCTATCTTGACATGTGACAAGTCCAAGACCCTAAGAGTCTTGATTTCAGCTAGAGCAATATTCCTACTGAAGCCAATGCAATTTGTTGTAGTGAGAAGAAGAGCTCTTAGCTTTGAGTTTCCAGCCAAGGACTGGATAGTTGCATCTTTAGTCACCCGCAAGTGCCTAGAGTTAACTGTGTCTATGTGTTTACCTCTATTAAAGTTACAGAATGTCTCTTCTTCTGCAACTAGAATTGTCATGTCCCGGACCCTGTCATGCATCTTGCATCAAAGTGTCTTCTTTGAGCAGCTTCAACCAATTAAAAGCTAATTCTCTTGCAGTTTCTGTGCCATTGCCACGGACAAATCCTTCCCCTACTGACCAACGTATCAATTGTTCAGCCTCAATTTTATGATCATCTAGATATATTGAGAAGCACAAAATGCACTGCTTTAGATGAGCATCATAACTTACCTGCAAAGAAGCCATTACAGAGATGTTGCTTTCACTATCCGATACTAATTTCTCTCGAAAATTCTTATCGGCCTAGCTCCACTCCCCTAGTGAATGTGGTTTTGATGGCTAGAGGAAGACCACAACACTTTCCCACTATCTCTTTTCCAACTTCTTCCAATTGAGGATTACACTTTCCTTTAATTGATCCTCATTTCTTGATGTGATATTTTATATTCATCCAAAGACTTTGTCATTTGCTGCCATCTGATTTGCTAATGTTAGAAGATGGATTATGGTTGTCTTGCTATGGATCCCAAATTGCATCAGCCTTAGATCTTAATTGTCCTGTATTCACCACTCAAAATTTTGGTAACAACTATGAATATTTCACCACTCAAAATTTCCTTGTCAAGATTCAGGATTTTTTTTTAAAAAAAAAGTTCGTAGAAAAATTATTCCGAATTGACTAAAATGAGAAGGAAAAATGTTCTGGTAAAGATGTTCCTCAATTCTATAATCACGAATCTCAAAGTCATGTGCGATAGCAATACAGAACGTAACAAGGACGAGTGGTGGGAACCTGAGCTAAGCCCTTGGCTAATATAGAACTTTAAAATTGTAATGTAACAATGCTTTTCAAATCCTCCTATCTAGCTATTACATCCTACTGTAATAATTCTGGCTAAGAAGAATTTCCATGTTGTGGCATATATTCACGGATCTCCTGGATTCTTATGTGGCCAACTAATTATTTGACCTGCTGCAAAAAACATTTAGCTCTCCAGATTCATTTACTAGCCTGATTAGCTGAGTTCTGCCAGATTCTGCCAAACTCTTTTTTTTGTCCCCTCCCAAGTGTTGCAAAGTATTGGATTAATGGAAATGTCCAAGTCTAAGAAGGTAATGTGTTCACATATGAGTTTTATAAAATTTGGAAATCTAAAGAAGCTATTCTAAAGCTTCTAGTAAGTCATATGAAATGATACGAGCAACTATAATACAATATGCATTAAGTGTATTCGTTAGCGCAACGATTACAACTAAGACGAAGTACAGAAAGACATGAGTGTATACAAAGATACATACAACAAAAATACAGAGGTATATACATGGGATTTGCCAGAAAATTCCTCCCTTGGAATACAGAAATACATGTGATTTTGCTATAAAATTCAAATATAGCCAGGAATGATAATCTATACTATATTAAAAGTGGGAAGCCTTAAACTAGAAATTTGAATTACCTAAATACCCTTCTAAATAACTTAAATACCTACTTATTAAAAAAAAAAAAAAACACACAACCACCCCCAACGCTTCATACTCCAAACAGTCACAACCTTTCCATAAACTTTACATTCATTCTTGTGTAAATATGACAAAGCCACATTAAGTCACGATGGTTGATAAAATTTCTAGAACTCACCAAACATATATGAAGGATTAGTTCCGTACCATAACGTTAAATTTGCATATTCTTAATTAAAATAAAAAAGGCTATTTATGCAATTTTGCCTGAAAAGAAAACAAAAGGAACATTGTATATGAGGAGAACAACATGTTATTCATGATCATCCACCTCTATCATCCTTATTCTCTAGACTGGTAAGCAAACTTGCAAAGAGCATTATGGTGCTAACAATACACATAGTATAAATTCTATTTGAGCAAAGGCAATAATCTTTTGTTTTGGAGTAGATTTCAGAGTTTCACTCATCGCGGAAAAGAAAATGTGACTACTTTTTCTGAAAATTGAAGATAATAAGATTATGTTTTGCGAAGAATTAACAGAAAATATATCGCGCAATGCGCATAAAAATGATGAAGGCCCTTGTTAAAAAGCATGAAAAGCCACCACGTTTAGTCACAACGGTTGGCAGAATCTATAGCATGACGATTAATTTGGCACAATATTTACTTTGATTATATTCATTTGGTGAAAAAACAGGATAATTATTTCTTGATGCCATGAATTTTCAGAACTACGTGAATAATATCAGAAAGCAAACAAAGAGACGAACAAATAATATACTTAGTTGGAATAGTCACAACCTTATGTTGCAACATCAAATAGATTTTACACTCATAGAATTAAATTTTTTATTTGAAAACGAGTTTCTTTTCATTGCAGTAATCTCAAGGAAATCAACATACGACCGGCTTTTTGACTACGGCAAATTGCCTCCAAAATTGTTAATTTGAGCAACAACGTCAGAGTAGTGAATCAAAGAAAAAGCCTTTCAGGTTTAATTTTCTTAACTTTGCTTATTCTTTATTAATTTTATCTATTATGCCCTATGTTATTTTTATGAAGAGCTTTGTTCTCTATATGGCCAAAAATACCATACTTGTGGAAATAATTTCTCCAGGTAATACAACAAGAAGCCTTATAGGAAATCAAAAAGTATTGTTCTGGCCAAATAAAAAATAAAAAATTCTGAAATCAGGATTCCAATACATTGATTTTGATGTTCATGAAAAATTAATCGTGTCGTTCGTGAGATATAAAGTTTGATTTCTTCTTCTACAACTCATGATTAGCAATATTTGATGCTACAATTTTGGAAGAAGACAAAGTTAAACTCTAAACTAATGAACCAAGGAGAGACATCAATACGAGATTAATTTTATTTTCTTTCTCCCGACTTACTATTAATATTTTGGCAAAGGTCCAAATATACCCATGTACTTTTGAAAATGGTCTAAGAATACCCCTCGTTATACTATTGGGTTATCTATACTCCTGCAGTCATATTTTGGGTTCAAATATACCTCTTATTTAAACGGGGGGACACGTGTCATCGTCCTGTTGGCTAATTCTAAATATCTCCTAATTAATTAAAAAGACTCATTACCCATATCCGAAAAGCAATTTTCTAAAGCAATTTGTTTTTTGTAAAAACTGAAAAAAATGATTTTCTTTTTTACAAAAAACTGAAAAAAAAACGAAAATAATTTTTTTCCAGTTTTTACAAAAAAACTGCTTTAAAAAAAATTGAAAAATATTTTCTAAAATAATGTTTTTGTAAAAACTGAAAAGCAATTTTCTAAAGCAATATTTTTAAAAACCAAACAGGAAAAAGCTGAATGTTTTTTTACTAAAAACTGAAAAAATTGAAAATATTTTTTTTTTCAGTTTTTAGAAAAATAATGCTTTAAAAAAAACTGAAAAATAATTTCTAAAGCAATTACTTTTGTAAAAACTAAAAAAAACTGAAAAGCAATTTTCTAAAGCAATATTTTTGTCAAAACTGAAAAAACAAATATTTTTTTTTCAGTTTTTAGATTAAAAACATTCAGTTTTTTCCATTTTTAAATTTCTTTAGAAAATTATTTTTCAGTTTTTTTTTTTAGTTTTTACAAAAATATTGTTTTAGAAAATATTTTTCCGTTTTGTTTAAAGCAGTTTTTTTTTGTAAAAACTGGGAAAAAAAGATTTTCGTTTTTTCAGTTTTTAGTAAAAATAAATTCAGTTTTTTCCAGTATTTACAAAAAAAAATTGCTTTAGAAAATTGCTTTTCGGGTATGGGTAATAGGTCTTTTTAATTAATTAGGAGATATTTAGAAATGGCCAACAGGACGATGACACGTGTGTCTCCATTTAAATGAGGGGTATATTTGAACCCAAAGTATAACTGCAGGGGTATAAATAACTCAATAGTAAAACGAGGGGTATTCTTATACCATTTTCAAAATTACATAGGTATATTTGGACCTTTTTCGTTAATATTTTCCCCTGGCGAGATTCTAGCCTGGCTATATGCATTTCTACCAATGATTAATGTGGATATATTACTATATGATGTTGAATGCATGCAAGTTAGACATTCTATATATGATTAAAAGCTATACTTATTATTATTTCTTACAAAAATGAAGATGAGTTAGCTTATACTTTTGATTATATGCATGAATTCATGAGAGGAGAATTTTCAAGTGTGCAGGATGTGAACTAGACTTATCTTAATACTTGAAAATTATTTTAAGATCATAAAATAAAATAAATCTATTTTATTTAGACATTACTTCGGGTTTCCTTGGAGGTTGAAGGCTTTGATATATTGAATGTATATTTGTGATGAGGAACATAATATATATAATACATGACTCGGTATTTAATATGGGTCCTGGTTATGATAGAACAATCGAAACAGATCAAAGGAACATACACCAAGAATATCGTCTATAAAAAAGTATTAAGCGAGATATGTTTAAGCACGCATATAATTGTACTTCATAAAATCAAATTAAATAACAAAAAACTCACACATATCTAATTAAACTTTCATTTTTCATGTTTGTAGGTTCAGACAATATGATCCAATTATCTTGACCCCGACATACGACGTGCCACAATATTGATCTTTCACAGAAACTTGTATTTTATTCTTTCACATATAACTATTTAATCAAAATTTTATTGTTATAATATTTATACTATTTTACTTAAATATGTATTACTTGACTCAGCATACACGTGCAACGCACGAGTCGAGAAACTAGTTTTCTAAAAATGTAGTTACGAATGATAAATACAGTGTATAAGTTAGCTACATCATGTGATTTTTCATTGCGAGAAATACTTTCAGCCGGCTAAAAAGGGTATCTTACATAAATGCCAAATAAGGTCTAACTTACTAACCTCTAGACATTAATCATAGACTTACCAAACCTAGCCAAACACATATAAGAATTAAAAATCTAAATACATAAGGTACTTTCTTTTCGAGAATCACATGCAAAGATCTCCTTCCATATTTTTAAGTGTGAGCAACAATAATAAGGTGATGAAATATATATATATATATATATATATATATATATATATATATATATATACACACACACAAGATTCCAATAATCTAAGCAAAAAAGATATTTTTTAATGGGTATGGTTGAATTTATTGAAAAAATATATATTAGTCAATATACAAAATTTGAGGAAGATTGGAGGTGATTTGAACTGATTTGGCTTTTAAAATTCGTAGTTAAAATCGAGTTAAAAAAATATTTCTTCGACATATGTATCAAACATATATGACGCATGTATCACACACACAAGTATACATGGATATACATGTGATACAAATACGATACATATGTAGTACACTAATGATACACAGTGTGATACATATATCATTTTTTTCATGTTCATCTTCTACCTTGAATTTTCATTTTAAACCACCTCAAAACTCCATCAAATCATCCCAAAACTGAGATTCAAACTCCTATATGTACTCAATCTATTCTAATAACACCCACTCAAAAGAAAGCAAAAATTTGACATTTTTTGGCTACAAATAGCTAATTGGCTAAGATTGGTAAGATTTAGATAAT
This sequence comes from Nicotiana tomentosiformis, assembly GCF_000390325.3. Classification (NCBI taxonomy): domain Eukaryota; kingdom Viridiplantae; phylum Streptophyta; class Magnoliopsida; order Solanales; family Solanaceae; genus Nicotiana; species Nicotiana tomentosiformis. The sequence goes on from NC_090818.1 coordinate 19,217,624, forward strand.
ATTTATAATATTTTATGAATTGATCAATTTTTATAATAAGCTACTTATAAATTGACATAGCTAGTAGTTTCCCATAAATTGAGATTTTTTGTTTGGGCTTTGTTGACTCTGCTTTTTATTTCTGGAAGAGGTGTTAGTTACAAAAGCCTGAGAGGCCATCCCTCTTGGACTCCGGCCCAAGATGTTCTTCCACAGACAGTTTTAGCTAAGTTTATCGAAATTAATAGCAAGAAATATTATTCATGGTTGATAATTTTTAAAAATCTTTTCTTAAAAAGTTTCCTAGAATTAATATTGGAAGAAGAATTAGAGAGGATACCAAAAAAATAAAAGAAATAAAGAATGAATAACAATTAACATCAACTTCAACAATAATAATATTAGGAGTTTGTAATGAAAAACTTCCAAACATCTATAGCTATATATCCATTACGTTATCTTCTTAGAAAGGAAAAATAAGTTAAAAAGATTGATTAACTCAATTATTCCACAATTATTGTTCAATTGACAAGTGCTGAAACAAAAGTCGTCTAATTAAATTTACAGGTGGCTGCATGATAGCTGATATACGTAGTGACTCGTACATTATTGAGACTAGTATAGCCATAGTGTGCAAATGGTAGAGGTTAAGAAGATGTTGATTGCTAGCTATTTATAAATGAAGATGTCACGTTCATACGTGCTTCATTATCCACAATTTCATGCAACCATTGTAGGGGACAAATGGACTCTAATTAAGCTAAAAACTATCATAATCATCTCCCTTTCAGTGTCTTTTGCTTTTGGATCTGACAGCCGGACAGGTTTCGTTCCACTTTTTCTATTCACAAATTTCCTAGAAAAATGTCTTCTCATATTTTTCCATTTCGAAAGACGTTTAGGTGAAGTGCATTGGTTCCATTTTTTGCAATTAATTTCAAGACAATTGTGGTAAACTTTGGCCCCATTTGTAAGCCAATGCAACTGCACGAGTGATCTTGCGTAAAAGTATACACTGTTGCACTACAGGTTTAGGATTGGCCAAGACTTGTCAATAAATGTGGAGTACTCAAATGGCCTCATTATACATGCATCTAAAGTGCAATTCAGATTCTATGGTTCATGCTTTGCAATTTGGCGATATTACGAACATAGTCTTTTGCGATATGATATATCAGAACTGGTCAACTTGCTTAATCTTTTCTATGATCCGTCATGTCAAGTAGACTTTAATTAAAAGAGTCCAGATGATAAAGTTTAGCAATCAACGGCCGAGTGTCGTGTCATGTGTTTACCCGAAAAATCGGATAACGTTAAATTTAAATATGGTTCTAAGGGTATGCAAATTTCTTTGATATAAAATAATAATACATGTATTTTTGCTGTGAAAATAGAAAATGATGGAAGGGAAGACTGAAAAATATTATAAGAACAAGCACAATGAAATCTTAATGTCCCTCCCCTATTGCAGTCTATCTCCCCTTTTATACTAGAGGGTCACTGCTTTATTTGTAACAACATAAAATAATATATATAGTGGAGAACCCATGATGGTTTGTCTCTCCCTTGATTCTCGCCAAGATTCTCTCCCTTGGTGCGGTTGTAACGGCTCTTGTCTTGCGAGCTTGGCACTGACTCGAGCTTGGTGCTAGATCGAATCCCCAGTCTTAGTTCGAGCTCGGTTCTGCCTTGGAGCATCGATATTCGGGGCTTGTGTCGGTCGTCGTTACCCCGTAGTCCGATCCGGACGCGGGTTCGATAATGATATCGAGTTTTGCGGTTGATTGGTCTTATAGCTCGAAGCTCGACGTCTCTACTTCGAAATTCGTCCGAGCTCGCCATGCGGATATCCTTCGATTGAAACGTCATTGTCTCGACCGGTCTTTATGATTGAGAATCGGTTTTGACCGTACACAGATAGTCCCCACGTTTCTCGGAAAGGATGTGGCGAGGAACGATATGATTTCCCTGCGGATCGATCAAATTTATGCCGACATTTCTATCGAACCCGATCTCGACGTATGTGATGGCTGTCCCATCGGCTCGGTTTTACCGAGGCATTTAATGTGTGTCTATAAATAATCTTTCCACATAACTTTTACCATTTTTGCGCCTTCTCTTCCTCCAGACTTTCCTATTTATCCTCTCTACTTTGCTGCTACGGGGCCGTTCATACCAGAATTTTGGTGCTGTCTATTTCTTCTCTTGCACTCTTTCCTTTCAAATCAATGGCGAAAACTTCCAAAACTGTACCTCAGAAGGAAAAAGCCTCTTCCTCACGGCCATCTGATGATAAGGCACTGTGGAGCCGTCAGTTCATGACTATGTTCCTGGCCCGTGCATTTTGAAAACCGATTTTAAGGTGGAGAACCCTTCCTCCGTTCCGGGTCGATGTGAACACGTATCGATGTATACATGCTCTATAACGGAGTATCACCTCGAGGCCGTCCGAAAAGACTGCAACTGGGGTTCCGAGGTCGTGCTGCAAATTCCGTCTTCCGACAAAGATGTTACCACTTACGTGGAGGGGTTTTTAAGTGTTTACACTTATCCCTTCACACTGGGACTCGTCGACCCGGTGATTATTGATTTCTGCAAAAGGTATCAAGTCACCCTTGGCCAAATCCATCCCTCTTTATGGCGTATAGTAATCTTATTGCGCTTCTTCTCTATCAAAGCCGGAGGGTTGGATTTTTCTTTGAACCACCTCATCCGACTGTATCGGCCTTAGATCTTTCGAGGACTAATCAGACTTCATCGTCGGGCATCGAAGGCATTGATGTCGAGCATCGATGAAGACAAGGATCGAGGTTGGATGGGTCGTTATATCCGATTGAGGACCCGTGATATCATTCCGGAGGAGAAGATGTCGTTCCCCGAGGAATGGAATTTTGACCGTAAGTGATTTTTGTTCACTTTTCAGGTGCTTTTCTGATTTTTTTTGATGTCCTTCCCTGATGTTCAACTGCCCCTTGGATGCCACAACCGGTGCCCGACCTCGAGGACTGGGTTCGGAAGTTGGCCTCAACCTTCTCTTACGCCGAGCGCCCTTGGCTTGATTTGGCAAAAGGCAGATGGGAGGCCAAGAAACATGGTGAGGTTTGCTTCTTGTTTCCTTCGAAGTATTCTTTGCGTTCTATTTGTTACCGATTTCCTCTTGTGTAGGTGTAACCAGGGATGCCGTTTTGAGGCCTTCGAGCGGCGAGGAAAGAAACAAGTCTCTGGTCCCTAAACATGGGGAAGATAAGAAGCGAAAAGCTTCCTCTCGGTCAGAGGACCGCAAGCCCAAAACTCGCAGGGTGAAGAGAAAAACAATTGCCCTTTCGATTGACTCGGTCCAACGACTGAGAGAAGAAGAAGAAAATAGCTCCTCGGCTTTGGTAGTTCGGTCTACGGAGGCCATCGAGGTTGCCAGAGCTCCCGAGCCGATGGTGGCTGTACCTGTCGGGGTTGTTCCCGAAGACCAGAATCTCGACGGGAGTACTCCAAGCGATTTGCTCGGGGCTATGACAATGGGTGATTCGCCTTCTCTTCCATCTTTTTCTGAGGAGGCGCTGAAGGAAGCTCGAGAATTGAAGACTCCTGATATCGACGCAGGCTCTGGTGCAGGGGATCCTTTCGGGGATTGTTTTACTGGAGTCGACGACGGTTCCGATATCGGTGATGCTTCTCTTTTATTGGAGGAGGCTCAGCGTTTCATTACTTGGGTAATGATTCTTCCATACTTCGTTTATTTGTTCTTTTCCATACTTGACTCTTGTTTCTTACTGTGCAGGCCATTGGTAGGTTTCAAGTCGATTTTAGCCAGTGTGAGCCCGAGCTCCGGAAGGTCTCAGGTGAGAGAGATGCCCTGCGGCTTCTTTGCAGCCAAAAGGACGAGGCTATAAAGGACCTCCAAGTGGATTTGGCTAAGGTCCGTGAAGAAGGGGTCGATCTCGATAAACAGGTGAGTCTCGTTCGGTTAAAGTATGGGTCTGACTCAACCGTGGAAGTTAACCCTTCATTGTCTCAGTTGCAGCAAAAGATCAAAAAGATCGGGTTACTTCGAGAAGAAGTCGATCAAATCCGAGCTGAATGCAATCGGTAGAAGGGGACCCTCGACCGCCTGGCAGCGGAAAAAGAAACCATCTTAACAAAATTATTATCGGCCGACGTTCAACTTCGAAGTGTCAAGCAAAAGGGGTCAGTTCAAGCTAAGAAGATCGAGGAGATTGAAACACGACTTGCTGAGGCTAAGGCGGAGGTTGAGTCATCGAAAGGCTTGGCAGTTAAGTCCATTGCTGTATATCAGGCTGATGCTAAGGCTGCTCGGATGGAGGCCCAGGAAGCGGCGAAGACCGCCGATACTCGAGCTCATTGGGTTGCCGAACTTGCTAAGTGTAGGTCTCGGAGGGAGACCCTCGAGGAGATACACGCTCGAGGTTTCGACCTTGCCGAAGAGGTAAAAAAGGCAAAAGAGATCGAAGCGGAAGCTGAAGCCTTGGCTTCTGACGATGATGCAAAAGCGGATCCGAGGACAGGGAAGAGCTCGACCAGGAAGCTTAGTTTCTAATTCTTGATGTTTGTACATTAATCTCGTAGGCAAATTTTGTATATACATGTGTAATCAGGTCGACTTGTTTTTGTTTTGTGAAGACTTTTAATCGAATGTTGACCTTGTAGTTTCTCTGATCGATCAGATTTGTAGCCCTTGGGTTTGCTTGTTGAGTCGATGATTCAAACTTTGAAGGAACATAATCCGTAGGTGTAATGTAATGGTTGAGTTAATGTAAACTCGGAGTAAAAGTAGCTTATTAGCCGTCGAGTGAATGTTTTGAACTTAAAATATTGTAGCCCGTAGGCGTAATGGTCGTGAGTGCTTGCTTGAACTCGGAATAACAGTAGCCCGTAGGCTTAATAATCGAGTGAATATTTCGAACTCGAGATAATGTGGCCCGTAGGCGCAATGGTCGAGTGAGTGTTTCGAACTTGAGATAAAGGTAGCCCGTAGGCTTAATATTCGAGTGATTATTTTGAACTTGGAATGAAAGTAGCCCGTAGGCTTAATGGTCGAGTGAGAGCTTGCTCGAACTCGGAATAACAGTAGCCCGTAGGCTTAATATTCGAGTGAATGTTTCGAACTCGAGATAATATGGCTCGTAGGCTTAATTGTCAAGTGAGTGCTTGCTCGAACTCGGAATAACAGTAGCCCGTAGGCTTAATGGTCGAGTGAATGTTTCGAACTCGAGATAATGTGGCCTGTAGGCTTAATGGTCGAGTAAGTGCTTGCTCGAACTCGGAATAACAGTAGCCCATAGGCTTGATATTCGAGTGAATGTTTCGAACTCGGAATATAAGTAGCCCGTAGGCTTAATAGTTGAGTGAATCTTAATTCTGGTTGAATAATAAATCTCAAGTCATTGCACATGTGTTTATATTTGGGCCAATCTATATGAGCATGGTTCATTTTGACCATTTGGCTCTTACAATTTTTCCTGTTGGAACCCTATTATTGTGAGATGACTTTCTTGTATCTGAACTCGATGTATTTGAGGGCCCTGATGCCCCCCGGTATTCGAGGTCTGTCAGAAAGAGGCCTCGGATATTGTTGAAAGTGCAGCACGATCGATGGTTGCCTCATTAAAAACCTTGTCGAAAAACCCATTTGGGAGAAAACCGGTCTAAGGAAAAAAGAGTGCAACGCGTGCTCTTGATTGGAAGATCTTTTTTAGCTCTTGTTCGGACTTCTGCATGGGTTGGTTAGATGAATATGGAAAGGTCGTGCCTTAGCAGTAGTACCGTTTTAGATGTGATACATTCCAACTGCTTGATAGCTATTTGCCGTTTATGATGCCGAGCCTGTATGATCCTTTTCCAACGTTCTCGAGCACCGGGTATGGTCCTTCCCAATTTGGTCCCAATTTTCCTTCGTTTGGATTCTGAGTATTGATGGTGACCTTTCTTAACACTAAGTCCCCGGGCTTGAAATGGCGGAGTTTAGTTCTTCGATTATAGTACCTTTCGATTCGTTGCTTTTGGGCGGCCAGTCAGATGAGGGCAGTTTCTCGTCCTTCGTCCGATAATTCAAGGCTGGTGTTCATGGCCTCATTATTTGATTCTTCTGTCATGAATCGAAATCTGGGACTGGGTTCACCGACTTCGATTGGTATCAATGCTTCAGAACCTTATACTAAGGAGAACGGGGTCGCCCCCGTACTGGATTTTGACATTGTTCGGTATGCCCAAAGGACTTCTGGCAGGATTTCTCTCCATTTTCCTTTCGCGTCGTTCAATCTCTTCTTCAGGTTTTGAAGAATAGTCTTGTTCGTTGATTCGGCTTGACCGTTCCCACTGGGGTGGTATGGTGTTGATAATATCCTTCTTATTTTGTGATCTTCAAGGAATTTTGTGATTTTGCTGCCAACGAACTGCTTCCCACTGTCGCATACTATTTCGGCGGGTATCCCAAATCGGCATATGATATGATCCTAAATAAAGTCTATGACTTCTTTCTCTCTTATTTTCTCGAACGCCTGCGCTTCAACCCACTTAGAAAAATAGTCAGTCATAAATAAAATAAATTTGGCTTTACCCGGGTTCGACGGCAGAGGGCCGACGATGTCCATCCCCCATTTCATGAATGGCCATGGGGATAGGACCGAGTGAAGTTGCTCCCCGGCTTGATGTATCATTGGCGCAAACCTCTGACATTTATCACATTTACGAACAAATTCTTTCGCATCTTTTCCCATATCGATCCAATAATACCCCGCTCTGATCACTTTTTGGACTAATGTGTCGGCGCTGGACTGATTGCCACAAGTGCCCTCGTGTACTTCCCGGAGGATATAATTGGTATCTCCCGAACCCACACATACCGCCATCGGTCCATCGAATATTCTTCGATATAGTGTTCCGTCCGCAGCCAACGTAAATCGAGCAGCTTTAGTTCGTAGGGCCGTGGAATCTTTAGGGTCTGAAGGGAGCTTTCCATTTTTTAAGTACTCAATATACTTGTTTCTCCAATCCCAGGTTAATCTAGTAGAATTTATTTCGGCGTGCCCTTCTTCGATTACCGATCTTGAAAGTTGGACGACAGTCTCCCAGCTCAAATCACCTACCTCGACCGACGATCCCAAATTTGCTAGAGCATCGGCCTCATTATTCCGTTCTCGGGGGACATGTTGTAGGGTCCATTGTTTGAAATGGTGTAAGGTGATAAGCAGTTTGTCCAGATACCTTTGCATCCTACCTTCTTTGACTTTGAAGGTTTTGTTTACTTGACTCACCACCAGCAAAGAGTCACAGTGCGCCTCAATGACTTCTGCTCCCAAATTTCTAGCTAGTTCGAGACCTGCAATCATGGCTTCATACTTGGCCTCGTTGTTAGTTAACCTGATAGTTTTAATAGCTTTCCTAATAATGTTACTCGTGGGGGGTTTTAAAACTATGCCTAACCGGGACCCCTTTATATTTGAAGCACCGTCCGTAAAAAGGATCCACACCCCGTAAGATATATCTGATTTCAAAAGGAGTTCCCTTTCGACTTCGGGTATGAGGGTTGGCGTGAAGTCGACAATGAAGTCTGCCAAAATTTGAGACTTGATGGCCGTGCGAAATTGATATTCGATATCGTATCCACTAAGTTCGATGGACCATTTGGCCAATCGGCCTGATAGTTCAGGCCTATGTAAGATATTTCGGAATGGGTAGGTGGTTAATACGCTTATGGGGTGACATTGGAAATTCGGCCTTAACTTTCTAGATGCGCTTACCAGGGCAAGTGCCAATTTTTCTAAGTGCGGATACCTAGTTTCCTCTTCTCCTAAGGTCCGACTCACGTAATAAACGAAAAATTGCGTACCTTACTCTTCTCGAACTAGGACGCTGCTTACGACGACTTCCGATACCGCCAAGTAAAGGTAGAGCTTCTCATCTGCTTTCGGAGTATGAAGCAGTGGCGGGCTCGAGAGGTATCGTTTCAATTCCTGTAATGCTTGTTGGCATTCCGGCGTCCAAGCGAAGTCGTTCTTCTTTTTGAGTAGGGAGAAAAATTTGTGACTTCGATCCGATGATCTTGAAATGAATCGGCCTAAGGCTGCAATTCTTCCCGTTAACCTTTGTACAGCTTTCACGCTGTCCACGATGGTGATATCTTCGATGGCCTTGATTTTGTCGGGGTTGATCTCAATTCCCCGATTTGAGACCATGAAGCCGAGGAACTTTCCCGAACCGACCCCGAAAGCACATTTTTCGGGATTGAGCTTCATGTTGAATTTCCTCAGAATCTTGAACGTTTCCTGCAAATGGGCCAAATGGTCCTCTGTGCGCAGGGACTTAACTAGCATGTCATCAATATAAACTTCCATCGTTTTACCTATTTGTTCATCGAACATTCTGTTTACTAGGCGTTGATAAGTAACTCCTGGATTTTTTAGCCCGAAGGGCATTACGTTATAACAATATGTTCCATATCGGGTCACAAATGAAGTATTTTCCCGATCGTCCGGATTCATCTGAATTTGATTATACCCGGAATAGGCGTCGAGAAAGGTGAGAATCTCGTGGTCGGCTGTGGCATCGATCATACGATCGATGTTGGGCAGTGGGGAGGAATCTTTGGGGCATGCTTTGTTCAAATCCTTATAGTCCACACACATTCTAAGTTTGTTTCCTTTTTTAGGTACAAAAACCACATTGGCTAACCATTCGGGGTATTTCACTTCCCGAATGGACCCTATCTTGAGAAGTTTCGTTACCTTGTCCTTTATGAATGCGTGCTTTTCCTCGGACTGGGGCCTTTTTTTTTGCTTCACCGGTCTGAACATAGGGTTCAAGCTTAGCTGGTGCGCCGTTATGTCCAGCGGGATCCCTGTTATATCTAGATAGGACCAGGAAAAACAATTGATGTTATTGATAAGAAATTGAATGTGTTTCTTCCTGAGTTCGGGGCTCAAACCCGTTCCGAGGTATACCTTTTGTTCGGGCTAGTGTTCGATCAGTACGATTTGCTCCAGTTCCTCAATTATTGATTTGGTGGCATCGAAATCATCGGGGGTTACAAAGGATCGAGGGATCCATCGATCATCATCATCCTCTTCAACGTTTTGCTTACCTGGTCGGGTCGAAGCTGATGTCTGTGATTACTATTTGGCGCTCTGCTTTGAACCTGATCCTTTCATTGGTGAAGGTGAGGATATTGATTTTGCTTCTTCGACGGAGAACATTTCCTCTGCGGCCGGTTGTTCCCCGTACACTATTTTGATACCTTCTGATGTTGGGAATTTGAGGACCTGGTGTAGGGTCGAGGGTACGGCTCTCATGCTGTGGATCCACGGCCTTTCGAAGAGGGCGTTATATCTCGTATCACCTTCAATTACGTGAAACTTTATTTGCTGGATGGTTCCGGCTACGTTTATTGGTAGGGTGATCTCGCCTTTAGTGGTTTCACATACCATATTAAATCCGTTTAGAACCAGAGTTGCGGGTACGACCTGATCCTGCAGGCCGAGCTATTCTATGACCCTCGATCTGATGATATTGGCCGAGCTACCTGGATCAATTAACACATGCTTAATCTTAGTTTTATTCATGAGTACGGATATTACCAGCGCGTCGTTATGGGGTTGGATGATTCCCTCTGTATCTTCATCACTGAAGGATAAAGTCCCGTGCATGATCTTGGGTTTGAGATCGCTTCACAATCGACATTTTAGCGTGTTTAAGCATCGGTCCCTGGGGGGCATCGACGCCGCCGCCGATCATGTGAATGACGTGTTGCGGTTCTTCTGGCTCGTTTCTCTTACCGAATTCCTTGTCTCTAAAATGGTTCTTCACCCTATCGCTCAGAAATTCCCTAAGGTGCCCTTTATTAAATAAGCGGGCAACTTCCTCTCTTAGTTGCCTGCAATCTTCCGTTTTGTGACCATGGTTGCCATGATATTTGCACATTTGATTGGGATTCCTTTGGGCAGGATCAGTTTGCATGAGTCGAGGCCATCTGGTGTCTTTGATGCGTCCGATGGCCGATACAATGGCAGATGTACCAATATTGAAATTATACTTCGAAAGTCGAGGGATTTCTATAGGATCTGTATATTTATCAAAGCCGCTCTTGCTCATAAGTCACCGAGAATTTTGCCCCCGATCAATCCTTCGGTTGTTCCGAACCGTGTCACGTGCTGAACTGTTGTTCATCCGATCTGTGTTGTACGGTTGGTATCGATCTCTGTTCGACCTTTGCTCTCTGTTAGCTTCCCTTTGATTTTTAGTGGTTGTGTGGTTCTGTCGTACGGGCCCATACAGAGCTCCCAATTGATCATCTTCGACCCTGATTTTTGATTGGTACCGATTGTGTACATCTGCCCAAGTTATTACAGGGTACTCGATCAAATATTTTTTTCAGCCGATGTGACGCTGTCGAGCTTAGCCCATTCAGTCCTTGGGTGAAAGCTTGTACGGCCCAATCATCTATGACCGGTGGCAAGTCCATACGCTCTATTTAAAATCGGGATACGAATTTCCTCAGCATCTCGTTACCCCTATGCTTTACTTTGAAGAGGTCCGATTTTCTTGTTGCAACCTTTATGGCACCAGCATGTGCTTTTACGAACGAGTCCGCTAACATGGCGAAAGAATCAATGGAATTCGGCGGCAAGTTGTGATACCAGATCATCGCTCTTTTTGCGAGGGTCTCTCCGAACTTTTTCAACAACACGGATTCGATTTCATCATCCTCCAAATCGTTGCCTTTGATGGCGTATGTGTAGGAGGTGATGTGTTCGTTAGGATCGGTCGTACCGTTATATTTGGGAATTTCGGGCATACGAAATTTTTTGGGGATTGGTTTTGCTGCCGCGCTCGAGGGAAAAGGCTTTTGTATGAATTTTTTTGAATCGAGCCCTTTTATCATTGGCGGAGCCCCTGGAATTTGATCGACCCTAGCGTTATACGTTTTCACTTTTTTGTCGTTGGCTTCGACTCGCTTCGTGAGTTCCTCGAGCAATTTAGCAATTTCAGGAGCAATCCCCCGATTCCCGCTCGTTTGATTTCACTACGACGGGTTCCGTTTTGGGTATGACTTCTCGAAGAAGCGGATTAGAGTTCGGCCCGCTTTGCGTATGGGTTCGGCTCTGCAACTGAGCTATTGCTGCTTGTTGGGCTTGCAACATTTCGAAAATCATACGCAAGCTGACCCCGATTTCCCCCGTGCTGTAGGTGTATCGAGTTATAGATCGAGCACCGCCCTGAACGCTCCTCTTTGGTTCAGCACGCTGATTCGCTTCTAGAGCTATTTGCGAATTGATATCCAGTGGTACTTCGGCTCGAATTTCGGGTTCTTCGTTTCGAGCCTCGTTACTGTTGTTAGGTAGCCTTCCGGCCCCGGGCACCAAGTTGTTGGTTTCATCTTGAAGGCCGGCTTCGAGGTCGATAGGTAGAGCCATGGCTGATTCGAAGTTGTAAGCTGGAGTGTACTGTAGATTTATATCAAACAATCACCGTTACCCTTAGCCCCACGGTGGGCGCCAAACTGTTTACCCAAAAAATCGGATAACGTTAAATTTAGATATGGTTCTAAGGGTATGCAAATTTCTTTGATATAAAATGACAATACATGTATTTTTGCTGTGACAATAGAAAATGATGGAAAGGAAGACTGAAAAATATTAGAAAAACAAGTACAATGAAATCTTAATGTCTCCCCCCTATTGCAGTCTATCTCCCCTTTTATAGTAGAGGGTCACTACTTTATTTGTAACAACATAAAATAATACATATAGTGGAGAACCCATGATGGTTTGTCTCTCCCTTGATTCTCGCCAAGATTCTCTCCCTTGGTGCGGTTGTAACGGCTCTTGTCTTGCGAGCTTGACACTGACTCGAGCTTGGTGCTAGATCGAATCCCCAGTCTTAGTTCGAGCTCGGTTCTGCCTTGGAGCATCGATATTCGGGGCCTGTATCGGTCGTCGTTATCCCGTAATCCGATCCGGATGCGGGTTCGATAATGATATCGAGTTTTGCGTTTGATTGGTTTTATAGCTCGAAGCTCGACGTCTCTACTTCGGAATTCGTCCGAGCTCGCCATGCGGATACCCTTCGATTGAAACGTCATTGTCTCGACCGGTCTTTATGACTTAGAATCGGTTTTGACCGTACACATCATGTTCTCTTATCACACGCGATTCAAGATTTTAACTCAGTCAATGGTAAGTAACTATTTACTCAAAATCACTAATGACAATTAATAAGTGTAAACTTAATGTACGTACTCTCTTTTTTGTTCTTCCAATGTTAATTGATTGTTCAAGTTTCTTTTTTGAATAAGTTCATGGCACAACATATAGATTCAGAACCATTTTAAGCTACAAAACAGGAAAAAAGGGTTATGCAAAAAGACAGATGAAATAGTAATACATATTTATCAATGAAAACAAGACTGTCGGATATACTGTATAGGTTGAGGGATTAGGTCTTTATAAATAGTGCCTAGTGACCAAGGCTGTTGAAAAATTGGAGAATTTATAACCAACGAAAAGGATTGTTCTGTGACCCATCTCATCGAGGTGAGTCATGAATATCTTCGTGATGTTGATAATTGGCAAATTTAGAAATGTTAATTTCCAGAATAACGGGAATTTGGGTTAGCAGATATGAGTTAACACTAATTATGATAGAGCATCAAATCATCTAGGTAAGACTACTTCAGTACTTGAACGTACCCAAAAAAAAAAAAGGAATATCAAATAATTTCTTAGTAAAATTCCTATAAGTTTGGATGGAGAAATTATTACTAGGGAAATTAACTTAAATAGCCACACGCTTAAAAATAAAATAGTCGGCAGATATATTATACATAATTAGTGTAACTATATGTATATTGGCTAGGGGACTGAAATATTTTTGTCGGGCGGCCAAATGTGTTAAAAACCAAATCATTAGTACTATCTTTGCAACTTTGCCCAAGGATTTTACATCAGGAGCTAGGAAATCATTCATAGATGATAATTAGAGTGCACATACTTTTCGAGACATCTTCAATTTGAAATTCTCACTGAAAATAATCATACGTTTTCTTCCCTTTGCTTACTTTTAATAAAACAGATACAGAAAAAGCTCAAAGTTGCAGACCTTCCTTACTTGATGTAATAAAGAACTAGCACTCTAATTTCCTCTTAATTTGACCCTAAGTTTCTTAGGCTTTTTTTAAAAAAATAAAAAAAATTACGAGATGGGAGCATTTATAATTAGTTAATCTCAACCATTTATAAAAATTTCCATGTGATCTTCATCTCTTTTATAAAAATTTCCATGTGTTCTTGAGATTGTTTGGTTTTCTTAAATCATTGATTTTTAAGTAAAACGGCCCATGTCGTGGTGGGTTAGGTAGATCGTCAAGTAAGTTAAGATCTCATTATTTCGTTTTAATGTAGTTTTTAATAAAAACGTAACCTAATAAGTATCTCACTCAATTATTTAAATTAAAAATAGCCGACGGATATATATATATATATATATATATATATATATATATATATATATATAGGAAGACCCTTAAAGTTGGCATGATTTTTTATTTTAACATCTCAACTAAAGTTTGTTCCTATTACTATTAGACACTCCAACATAATATAAAGTGTGTCAATTAAACACAAAATTTGCAGTCCAAGAAGATTTTTCTTTTTTGTCTAATTTCTCGTCTCAAAGTGTTGTTTTTGAGACGAACTTACTTAGGAGATGGAGACTGTGGAAGATGGAGAACTTTTGTCTAATTTCTCGTCTCAAAGTGTTGTTTTTAAGAAGAAGATGAGGAAATAGCTTCCTTGTGAATTTTGATTTTTGGTCTCGATTTACTTTTGAAATTGCTTGATTTTGAAGTGAAGAGTAGAAATTGATTTTGAAGTGAAGAGTCGATATTGAAGAAAGAATGGCTGATAAAAAGATGAATGATGTAAACTAAGGGTCCATCAAACTGTCAGTTTTCACAGAACACACACACAACAGTAAGTAAAAGACACAACAAAGTTTTACGTGGAAAACTCCCAACTCACGGGATTAAAAATCACGACCTACCCTCGTAGGATTTGAACTTCACTAACTGAGCAAACTTTAGATTACAATATATTGTAATCTAGAAATTAACCTCTTAATCTCTCACCTACTTGTAATAACTCTATTACAAGCCTCTTTGTAATAACTCTATTACAAAGTACATACTTTGACTAACTCTAGCCAAAACACAAATACATGATTTATGGTTTTACAAAAGATCTCCTACATAAATGCTTCTAAGTAAGTTGGGTAGGAGTTACAAATAGATAACGCTAACAAAGATACAAGGACATATGATAGACTTAAAGTTGGGATCTGGTCCTTGGTTCTGTTGTTGCTTTGTTCTTCACTTACTTGAAAGTCGACAATACACATGAGAGAGAAGTGATGATATAGGGTTTTTACAAGTGTGTGCATTTCCCTTGCCTCATGTTCGTAATATACAAGTTAGGTCATTGGGATGATGTATGTAATTATCCGGTACAAGGCATGCTCCATGAAATGACTATTGCACTATTGAGTGCGCAAAAATCTGTGCAGCAACTTTACAGTTGAAAAGAGTTGACTTATACTGTCATCAGAGGAACTGATGACCATCTGTTCCCTCTCATGTTTCTTTGACTCAAGTTGTTAGGACTTACGCCAGACTTGAGACTTGTTATTCTTGAGCACTTTGAGGACGTGTAACAGGTTCCAAATTTAGTTCTTATTAAGAAATTTGTTAGATCGTTAAAATACACAAAGGCACGTAACTTAACAATTTTTTCCTTTTTGATTATGACAAACTTATAATTGAAGTTTCCCCTAAGAACCAGATCCCCTTCTCAACCCCGAGGACCTGTTCCCCTTCTCAATTTTCTTCTCACTTTTGGCATCATAAAAAGATTATACACAAGTAAATGCAAAAAAAAGTCAGCAAAGTTAACTTAGGCCATATGTGTGCACACAACATGATTAAAAACAGAGTGTAAGAGTATAACATACATAGAAAAAGATGATATGCTCATTAATTTAAAGAGAAGAAATCAGATATTAGTAGCATCGTTGTTACAAAAACATCCACACAAAAAAATAACTTAAAATATCAGTCTTAGGAACAACAAAAAAAAAAACTAAGGTAGGACAGACATCATTCAACTGGACACTAGGAAGGGAACTGTTTAAGGGGCACTAGAAGGGGGAGGGAAGGAAGGGGAGGCAAGGGTTCTGAGAAGAATATCCATTCGAGCACTTGTAGACACTTGCTCGTTAATCAGTCTCTCTTTCAAGTCCTCAACCTATTTTCTGAGATCTGCATTTTCTGTGGTCAGGCAAGCAACCTCTGTGCCTTGTGCACTGCTAGAACTAGGTGCCTTCTTGGCCTGACTAAGTTTCCCTTCAAGAATGGATTACGTGACTTTAACCTCCTCACTCCTCATTTGCAGCATTCTGAGCATCAATCAATTGAGAAATAGTGAAATTATTGCCAACACCCACTTTCTTGTCAATACATTCACATTCCTCCAAGGTTGTCTTTGAGAAAGTTTGCTTGCGAGTTCCTACTATTGCTTTTTTCAAAGGGACTTTGAAGAAGTTAAACACCTTAGTGATCATGAACCCATAAGGCAAGCCATGATTTCCCTCTTTGAAGTATGCCACCTTCTTCATATGTTCAATAATAAGGTCAAGCAGATTGATGGCGGTGTAGGCATCCAGGGCTTCCATGAGGAACAAGTTTGCTTTTGAAGTAATAGAACGCCTTTATGCACGTGGAAGCAAGACCTTATTCACCATTTCAAACAGAAGTTGATACACTGGAAGGAGGGCCTTCCTGTGTACCCGTTCCCCATGCTGCACAACATCATCTTTCAGAATGGCTCTTCTAAAGTTAGGAGAACATGTCCCTTCAATGGATGAGAGCCCTTCACTAGGCACTCCCAAAATATTCCTTAGAACATCCTCGTCCATCACAAAATATATGCCATTGACCTTCAAGCAAATGTTATCATCTTCCACTGTAAACATATCTGCATAGAAGCTACGAACCTCTTCCTCAGAAACCTTGGGACTCTCATTGGTGAACAAATGAGTTGACTTCTGAAAATCACAAATGTCAAATAGTTATCTCATCCCTGACATATCGAGAATGTCAGTTTAAAAAGTTTTTCCCCATAGCACCCTCTACTTCCTAAGGTTTTCTCTGCCTTCATCCTTTGACACAGTCACTTTGGCCTTCTTGGAGGAACCAGGTTCCTCTTTGCCACTAGCCCTCCCCTTCACTGATTTCCTCACATTTTTCTCCTTCTTTTCAGACTTCTCTCCCTCGACACTTGTCACCTCTACAACTTTCACATATGACCCTCTCCTAGGCTTTGGAATTACAAGTTTCTTGGAGGATTTACGAATTAAGGAAGCAGGTTCCTCATTCACCTCTTCATCGTCAACATGAACAACAAGTGCTAGAGGCACATCCTCCTCATTTACTAGATTTCCCCCTTACTCCCACCTCCTTTTTTTTCTTTTTCTCTTTGTTTTTCTTTAGAACAATCTCATAAGCTTCTTTCTTTTGCAGCCTGGTAGTGGATCCTTTAAGAATGGGCTCTTTGGGAATTGAACTACCACTTCTAGCAGCGATGAATCTTGCCACAGTCACATTATCATAGTCTTCCTCACTATGTTCATTTTCCTCTCCAGATAGAGATCTCATCTCAGGAATGACAAAGTTTAACGGCTCAATATCGAAGTGAGGATAAGGAGCATGATCAGTACTGACCTGGGGCTCTTTTGAGGAGTAATGTGTTTCATCCCAAGTAGGAGCAGAGTGCTCTTCTTGGGCAGAGGGATCATGTCCCTCTGTTGTTTTCCCAGTAGTACTGACTGGTGCCAAATTTTCAAAAGGCACCACTTCCCCACCCTCAGCTCTGTGACTTTAACCTTCCCCCTGAGACCCAATGGTCTCATCATCACACTCATATCCTCAAACTAATCCTCCCTCTGCAGCAATCACTAACATGTTCTCAATGGCTTCTTTCTCATTCACCCCCAAAATAGAATTAGAAGATGCAAGAGGAACATTACCTGACGGAATGGAAATAATCAGATCAAAGCTTGGAGCGGGCACTGCTGATACTTCACCACTGCCAACCATATCTTGTTGGGTTTTAGAGATTTCGCCAATTTTCTGACTGGAGACCTCTTATCCCTCGTCTCCGTCTATTATTTCGTCGTCTGCCATTATTTTCGTCGAGGTAGAAGGAAAGGTTATAGCAACGAATATTTTGGGGTTCTGAGTCTTACGATTGCAGTGAGAACCAGAACTCGATTGGGTTGGAGAAGATATAGTAGGTGGTTGTTGGTCTGGTGTGGGGTTTTGACTGGGTGACAGTTGAGACTCAGACGCACACTCATGTGCTTTGTGAGATGAAGACACAGTAGGGATGACACTGGTAGTGCTTGAAAGCTCTGGATTCTAAGACATAATGGAGTTTGGAAGTAGAGACACGAGAAAGAGAGGGTTTGCGTTTGAAAGTGAAGAGAATTTTGTGGTTTTGATGTGGATAGTTTGGAAAGAGACGTCTTTTGGGATTATTTAGAGGGAGTGAGGGACCGGTTACAAGCGGGTGTAACTTATTGGGTAGACAGGTTAGTTTGTAATGGGTGTGGCGTTTGGATTTTAAATAGATGAGAGAGGGAGACAGAAACATTTAATAACGTCGCACTTTTATAGCCGTTTAAAGTGTGCATGAGTGTAAAAGGAGCTACTAACCTGAGTCAAGGGAACCAGGTTTCCTAACTGAGTTTTGTAAATGGTAGCTTCATCTTTTTACCAAGATGCAAGGTTATTGACTGCTTGTTTACTCTATAATTCTCATGCGTGTTTACCTTTAACGGTATACAGATGAGTTAGAGTTTGCCAGAAAATGCTTTTTAGCAGTTTTACCTGTTCACTTTTTAATAGCCAATCATTGAGGGACCTGGTACTCAGTTTGATTTTATCAGCCCTAATTCCATCCAATTCTTTTCAAAGTGCTCTCTACTCAATACTTTGGTGAAGATATCTGTTACCTTGACCTCTATTTTGCAGAACTTCATACAGATGAGGCCCTTTTTAACATTATCCCCGAGAAAATAATGTCGCACATCAATGTGCTTTGTTCGCTTATGCTGAACCGGGTTCTTTGAAATGTTAAGAGCACTTGTGTTAAAACACAATAATGGCACATAATCCGATAACACACCGAAATCCTCCAGTTATTGATTGATCAATAGAAGTTGAGCACAACACGCGGTAACTGCCACATACTCAACTTCTGCAAGAGCCACAAAGTTTTGTTTCTTTGTACCCCATGAGATGAAGCACGTCCCCAGAAAGTGCGCCATGTAAGATGTGCTCTTTCTATCCACTAGATAACCAGCTTAATCAACATCGGCATACATAATTAAGTCGAAATTATCTCCTGAAGGATAGTAGATAACCAGGTCTACGTTCCTTTGAAATACCTTAGAATCCTCTTGGCAGCTTTCAGATGAGATTCCTTTGGACTGGATTGAAATCTAGCACATAATCCCACACTTAATACAATATCAGGTCTGCTAGCTGTGAGATATAAAAGTGAACCAATGATGCCTCTGTACATGGTTTCATTCACAGGAGAACTAGGTTCATCCATGTCCAGACGAGTAGTAGTGGCAATAGGAGTATCAATGATTTTTGAATTTTCCATCTCAAATTTCTTCAGGAGCTCTTTAATATACTTCTGCTGACTTATCATCGCTCCCTTAGGGGTTTGCTTAACTTGCAACCCTAAGAAAAAATTTAATTCCCCCATCATGCTCATTTCAAACTCGCTTCCCAAAGATGATGTCGTCAACATAAACTTGCACAATGAGCAGGTTCCTCCCTTGTTTCTTCAAAAATAGGGTGTTTTTGATTTTTCCTCTTGTAAAGCCATTTTCAAGAAGGACTTGGACAACCTTTCATACCATGTATGAGGGACCTGTTTCATCCATATAATTCCTTGTCAAGTTTGAATACATGTTCATGATGATCATGACACTCAAATCTAGGTGGTTGTTTGACGAAGACTTCTTCCTTTAAATATCCATTTAGAAATGCACTTTTGACATCCATTTGGAACAATTTTAATTCCATATGAGATGCAAAGTCAATGAGGATTATGATGGCTTCCATTTGAGCAACTGGGAAAAAGTCTCATCATAGTTGATCCTTTCATCTTGATTGTAGCCTTGAACTACTAACCTGACCTTGTTCCTTGTTGTATTTCCAAACTCATCAAGCTTGTTTCTGAACACCCACCCGGTTCCTATAACAGTTATATCTGAGGGTCGAGGAATCAGGTGCCATACATAATTCCTCTTAAATTAATGGAGTTCATCTTGCATAGCAGTAATCCAGTCAGCATCTTTCAATGCCTCATTAATATTTTTGGGCTTAATTTGAGAAAGGAAAGCTGATAAGGCAAGCGAACTTCTTGTCTTTGATCTGGTTTGAATTCCTGAATCAAGATGAGTGATCATATTTTGGAGAGGATGTGATTTGGAGAGGATGTGAACTTTTGTGCTTCCAATTAGACACCTCAATCTCACTGTGTGAAGATCTAGGTTCCTCTGAATGAGATCCATTGTTGGCATCTATAGAGGGGTGACTACCACTTCTCTACTCAGCATCAGGGTTTCCTTGCACGACATCAACAACTCTGTCTTTTGCTTCAGTTGTTGTGATGGAACCATGTTCTTATGTTTTAGCTGAAGGTTCTGTTTTATTCTCTTCGTTGGATTCCTTGACTTGGCTCATCAAATAAGCCTTTCCATTTGCCATATCAATAACTTATCATGTGAATCTTTCCCACATAAGTGGTGTGATTCATCAAAGATTACATATATGCTTTCTTTAACACATTGAGTCCTTTTGTTGTAGACCTTGTATGCTTTGCTTTGTGAGGAATATCCAAGAAATATTCCTTCATCACTTTTGGCATCAAATTTTCTCAGCTCTTCCTTACCATTATTGAGAACAAAGCATTTGCATCCAAACGTTCTTAGGTGAGTTAGCTTGGGCTTCCTCCCGTTCAGCAATTCTTATGGAGTTTTGTTTAAGAGGGACCTGATCATGCACCTGTTTACCAAATAGCATGCAGTGTTGACTGCCTCTGCCCAGAAGCCTTTTGCTATGACACTGTCAATTATCATAGTCTTTTTCATGTCTTCAAGAGCCCTATTTTTCTACTCTACAACACTATTTTGTTGTGGTGTTTTGGGAGCTGAAAAATTGTGACTTATACTATTTTCAGCACAGAATTCGTCGAAATTTGTATTATCAAACTCTGTGCCATGATCAGACCTTATACTCACAAAATTATGGCTCATCTTCACTTGAATCTTCTTCACAAAGGCAACAAAGACTGGAAAGGTTTTATCCTTGGTTTTGAGAAACAAGGTCCATGTAAATCTGGAGTAGTCATCGACTATGATGAAAATGTACTTCTTTCCTCCTCTACTTGTTACCCTCATAGGTCCACATAGGTCCATATGGAGGAGATCATGTGTCCTTGAGGTGCTTACTTCATTTTTGGGCTTGAAGTAGGACCTTGTGATCCGTGAACCTTGACTTGGGCATCCCACGAACCAGGTTCTTCTTGACCAATTTGTTCAGCAATGAAAAGCTTGCATGTCCAAATCTACTGTGCCATAGCTCAGCATCATCATCAACAACACTCAAACATGTAAGATCCACATTGTGCAAAGACTCAAAATCAGCAACATAGATATTTTTGAATCTTTTTGCCAATGGAACCACTTCACCAGTCACAAGATTTGTGATAGTGCAAGTTTTTTTTTATAAGAATTCCACTTTATTTTCTTTGTTGAAAGTTTGAGAGATACTCAGTAGGCTATATTTCAAGCCATTTACATAGTACACATTCTCAATTAAATGAGTGAGCGCCTTCCCAACTCTTCATACTCCCAAAATGTAACCTTCTTTGCCATTGACATAGGACACACTCCCTCCTTGCAGGGCTTTGAGTGAAAGAAAATCATCAATGCTTCCAGTCATATACTTAGATCAGCCACTATCCATATACCATCTTTGGTTTCTTCCTTTTACTGCTCCCTGCACACGAAAATCAAGGATTAGACTTAGAAACCCAAACAAGTTTGGGTCCCTTGTAGTGAGGAAAATGGCGAATTAAACTTATTTTTGTCCAAGTAGGCATTACACGTTTTTTATTGGAGTGATCAGGTTCTTTAGCAGTAGTTACCTTTTCAACAAAAACTTTATTTTTCTGTTGAGACTTAATTCTAGCCTTACAGGTTTCTTTAAAGTGCCATGTGTTACTACAATGAATGCAAAGCCAGTTATTAGGGACAGTAACATACTTGTTGTGTGGATTGTAGGGAGTCCTTTTCTTTTGGAACCCGACTCACTGCATGTTCCCCCCGTTCCTTTTATACATGGCAGTGATTGTATCAGAGGACCAGGTCCACTTTAGAGATTTTTCTAGGTTATTTTTAACTCTTCCTAGATCTTCCTGAAGTTGTCTGTTTCTTTCAAGTTCAACAAACAGACTAGATTTCACCATTTTGAGCTCATTTTCAAGCTTAAGGCGTTCCTCACTTGCAACTTCCTTTCCCTTTTGGATGTTCCCAGAACTGTTTTCCCCTTTTAATTCCTCAATTATTTCCTTTAGATCCACAACTACTACCAATAGGTCATCTCTCTCATGCTCTATGTTTTCAATTCTTTTAGTTAGAGCATCTTTGTCTTTCTTTAGAACCTCAATTATCTCTTATAGGTTAACCATTACGACTATCAGATCATCTCTCTCATGTTCTACCTCTCATAGTTCCACAGTTAACATATTTTTATCATTTATAAGATTATGATAAGCATCAATTAAAACATTGGCCAAGGATATAGGATTCTTTTGAGAGTAAGACTTCAAATTTCTTTGAATATCTAGAAAGTTTACCTCATCATCATCATCATTATCTTCATCTTGCTATTAGAGCAAAAATAGAGTCACATTCAGCTGTTTCGTTTTCAACTTCTATCATGGAAGTATCACCTTGTTCATCATCTTCCCCAAATTCACTGGAGGAATCTCCCCATGTAGCAAGATCTTGTTTCACAATATTGTCAGTGACATCTTTTTTCTTGAATAACCTGTCACGAACTGGGTTCCTATTGGCTGTTTTGTCTGTGTTATGCTTGTGCTGGTCTTGTTTGAGGAGAGTATAGTCTTTGATAAAATGTCCTGGCTTCCCACATTTATGAAACAAGTCATAAACCTTTGGTTTGAGGGAGCTGCCCCTTTTTGGAATGCCTAAATTTCTGCGAACCATTTTCTGAAATTGCTTTGTGAGGTAGGTCATGTCAGCATCCTCACCACTTGAGTCATTATTGTCTGCCTTGAGGACCAGGTTCTTCTCCTTTTTGGGTTTCATTCTTTCATGGTCCTTCTTCTTCTTCTTCATTTCATAAGTCTTCAGATTTCCAATGTGTTCATCAATGGGCAGCTTTTATAGATCTTTTGCCTCTATGATGGCATTGACTTTGCTTTCCCAAGAGCTAGATAATACGCTAAGTATTTTCCTAAAAAGTTTGTTTCTTAGAATGATTTTTCCTAGAGAGTGGAGCTCATTGATGATGGAGGTGAATCGAGTAAGCATGTCCTGAATGGACTCATCATCCTTCATCCTGAAGAGTTCATACTCTGTAGTGAGCATGTCGATCTTTGATTGCTTGACTTGAGTTATTCCTTCATCTGCGGTTTGGAGAGCTTCCCAGATCTCCTTGGCAGATTGACAGGCCAAGATTTTCTTATACTCGTATGGACCAATACCACAGACGAGGATCTTTTTTGTCCCGATATTTTTCTCTATAGCTTTGTGGTCAACATCGTTGTACTCCTTCTTTATTTTTGGAACTGTCACTATTGGCTCCCCAATGGTCTTCGTGGGAACGAAAGGGCCATCGCAGATGACATCCTAGAGCTCAGAATCCTCAGCTATGATAAATTTATGCATCCTTGTCTTCCACCATCCGTAATATTATCCATTGAATCTTGGTGGTCTATAAGTTGATTGACCTTCTTCAAAGTTTGGTGGAGCAGCCATGTGGATCCTTTCTAGGTGTTAGCCTTGTAGAAAGAACCTGCTATCATACATACTGATGTAAATTAAGGGTCCACCAAATGGTACAGAGAACCCGGTTCTCTATCAGCTTCCATAGAACACACACACACACAGCAGTAAGTAAAAGACACAACAAAAATTTACATGGAAAACTCCCAGCTCACAGGATTAAAAACCACGACCTACCCTCATAGTATTTCAACCTCACTAACTGAGAAAACTTTAGATTACAACCTATTGTAATCTAGGAATTAACCTCTTAATCCCTCACCTACTTGTAATAACTCAATTACAAGCCTCTTTGTAATAACTCTATTACAAAGCACACATTTTTACTAACTCTAACCAAAACACAAACACAGGATTTATGGTTTTACAAAAGATCTCCTAAAGAAATGCTTTTGAACTTGTTGCTGGATCCAAATGGAAGAATGTTTTAAGGAATGAAAATATTGTAACCCCAAGAAATCTTAAAAGAAGAAGAATATTTCAGTTTGTTTCTTTAAAGTTACTCTGAGCTGCCATTTCAAAAAAAAAAAACGTTGTGCTCTCAGCTTTGATGATAGAGATGACTACATGGAATATAGATAACTTTTGTATAATTTCTCATCTCAATTTGTTGTTTTTAAGAAGAAGATGAGGAAATAGCTTCCTTGTGAATTTTGATTTCTGGTCTCGATTTACTTTTGAAATTGCTTGATTTTGAAGTGAAGAGTCGATATTGATTTTGGGTAGGTGGAATTATGTATTTTTTTACTCGATTTCTCTAAATTTTCGTGAATACACTTTTGCAAAAATATACTTTTAAAAGTACAATATTGCAAAAAGTTCAACCTTGTGCACCACACATGAGAGGATTATAATGACAAGAGATTCAAATTTAAAAAGTACAGTTGATATCAAATTAACCATAAGATAGTCAGATGTATATGACGAGATCCTATTTACAATACAAACTTCACAATTAAATAAGAAATTATCCAGAAAAAAGAATTACAAAAGCTGAGCCAAAGAATAAAGATTCAAGTTAGAAAGACGCACACCTCATTTGTGTTGATGCTCATCACAATAAAGCTAGCCGAGAGGTCTATTCAATTGTCTACAAAAGCATCATGTGAATCCATTTTTCCCCGAAAATGAAAATCTCATGATCACAAACTTGATGAAAACAAAAATCTACCAACTTATTTTATGTGGTTGATAAGTGGGGATTTTGACTGCTTATTATCACCTTTTAGCTTTTCTTTTAGTCTAAAAGCATTGATTGTGTTCCCGAAATTGATAAAATGTGCAAAATTACAGAAATATTAGAAGTTGGACTCCCGATATGAAATCCGACTCAAAAAGGAGTAATCTAAACACAAGGCAATCAAAGGCACAAAATCTCACAAAGTGCGGACCGCAAAATTCCACATACGGCCGCAAACCATGAAGAAAACCCCAGCAGGCTTCCTAGCAACCTGTAGACTGTACAAGAATTGTGCGACCGCAATTGAAGAGTTGGAGATCAACTTCAGAGGGTTTGCAAGTTTTCAAAGTCCAAGTTGCGGACCACATAAGAATTGTGCGACCACAGAAGAAGTGCCTTGCAGCCTCAGAAGTAAAGATGCGTACCGCAGAAGATCAGATTGCAGCCGTAGAAATAAAGATGAGGACCGTAGAAGATCATATTACGGCAACAGTGATAAATATGCGGACCATAGAAACTTTGCCTTGTGGTCGCAGTTGAGAATTGTGCGGCCGTAGATTCCCAGCTCCTGGAAGATGGAGAATTCTGCGAACCGCACATGGAATTGTGCGGCCGCAGAACCTCCCGAAGGGGATTTTTATCTGAAATTTTCAGCCTTGTATAAATAGACGAGTTTCACAAAATTAGGTCAACTTTTGATATCAGCAAGTCCTGTAGTCATTTTTCTTTTCTTCTTTTAGTAGTTTTCTATATTTTGGGATATTTTAACATAGATTTTAACATTTTGACTTTACAATATGGTTTAATTAGTACTTCCTATTCTATTTCTTCAATTCAAGCATGCGTAGCTAGATTTTTACTAGGGTTGTGACTCAACCCTAGTGTGTAAACCTTATGGGTATCTAATTTAGTGTTTGTTTATGATTGGATGTTTATTATTTAGCTTTGTTCATGCTTTAATTTGTGGAATTAATGGTTGAAAATATTAGTTCATGCCTATTTGACTTGGTCTCTACTTGAGAAAGAGAGATCTAGTCTAGAAAAACTTGGCTAACAAGAAATTGGGTCAATCGAGAGATTGATTAACCCAATTAAATGGTTCAACCTAGAGATAGTAATAACCCAATTTGTGCTTTTAGCAATCGTTTTGTGCAATACCCATTTGGTCTTGAGAAAGCAAAATTGGGCAAAACTACTCTCTGACCGAGAGGTATTGAGTGGGTAATTGAGAGTTGATAGCTATAATACACCCCAATCAACAAAATAAGCATTAAATTTTATATCCCATTAGGCAAATATCTAGGTGATTGTCATAGCGCTAGGCTTATTTACAAAATTAAAAAAAAACAAAAATAATTATCTTAGTTTTATTTCTTAACTTTGAAATCTTAGTTTTAAAAATAGAAATAAAAACAAAACCAATTTATGGAAGTGTAAATTAAGAAAGTTCAAACTCACGTACTAGAATATATACTCCTCACTCCCATATAAACTCCCTGTGAATTTGATCCCGACTCTTTGTTGGGTTACTAATATTGCAATCGACCGTTTCATATCCTTGTTTTGAGGTGTGATTTGGACGAGATCAATTTTTGGCGACGTTGCCGGGGAGTTAAAAATAATGTTAGCTATATATTTGAGTGTGTTTTTGGAATATCTTCTTTTCCTTCCGTGTTACTAAAGTGTTTGGAAATTATATGTGCAACCATGGCAAACAATGAGCTCGAAAACATTGCTTTAGGGGATGTGGACGTTGAGAATAATCAAATGGGTGAGGTTCCTCTTGAACCTCAAGCCAATAGACGAGGCCGAGTGCCTCATGACAATGTGCCCGCTCAACCCCCACCTCCACCAAGAGCGGCTCCACACTGGGTGTTGCCTAATGAAGGATATGCAAGTGCAATAGTCCATCCCCGTATTAGGGCGGGCAACTTTCAAATTACCAATGTGATGCTCACCTTGCTTGAGCAATGAGGATTCTTCACATGTGTTCCGGGTCAAAATGCATACAAACATTTGAATGCATTCTCCGAGGATTCTTTGAGGCTAAGGCTTTTTCCCTTCTCTCTACGAGGGAAAGCTTTAGATTGGTTGGAACGTTTGCCAAACCATTACATTCATACTTGTGGTGAATTGGCGGAGAAATCTATTTCTAAGTACTTCTCTCCCGAGCACTTGTCTATACTTCGGGATGAAATTCAAGCATTCAAGCAAGAGCCCAATAAACCACTGCACGAGATATGGGAATGGTATAGAACAATGGTGAACGAGTGTCCCAACAATGATATGACGGAGAACATAATTCAACAAACTTTCTATCGGGGATAAATACAACCAACAAATGTGTAGTTTATCAACTTGCCGGTGGGAACTTCATGACTACGCCTTATGCGGAGGCGTGTTATATTTTGGATGATTTGGCGGACACTTCTTCGGCGTGGTAATCCTGAGCTAATGTTCCATAAGGTGACCCTAATGTAATTCACCTTCACAAAGAGTTGCATGACCATGGGCAAGATATAGTCGGATTGACCACCACTATGAACTAATTGCAAAGGCTCAACTTTAACAAGTTCAAAACCTGAGGCAAGTCGATGCAGTGGAGGGAGTAAACATGGTGGTGAACAAACGGAGAACAAAGGGTCCGCAAGTGCAATAAAGAGTGGACAATTTTGTGCAAGAAGATAGTGGGTTTGATTAAGATGACTCTTATAATGACCAAGAAGAAGAGGTCCAATATGTGAACAACTTTCAAGGGCAAAGAAACAACTTCCAAGGACCAAGTCAACAACAATGGTGACCTCAAAACAATCAAGAAAATTGGAATTCACACAACCAAGGTAGTTTGAGTGGTGGAAACAATCAAAGCAACTGGAATAACAACAACAATCAAGGAAATTGGAGTGGTGGCAATAGTAAAGGGAATTGACATAACAACCAAGAAAATCGGGGGTCGGGTTTTCAAAGGCCCCTGATGTGTCAACAACCAAGCAACCCGCCTTCTTATCCGTCCCATGGTCCTAGTTCTTCCAATAATGAAATGGGACGTATTGAAAACATGTTTAAGAAAATGATGGAGAAGAATGCTGATTCTGATGCCCAACTTGCCTCACATAATACATCGATCCGCAACTTAGAAGTGCAAATGGGGAAAATCTCTCAAGATCTAAATTCTCATCCTAAGGAAGCACTAAAAAGTGACACGGTGGTGAACCCAAAGGGTGGGAACAACACGGGGCATGCCATGGTCGTTACTACAAGAAGTGGAAAAGGTGGGAATGCACCCACCTTAAGTCAAAGGCAACTTGTGGATGATGAGCAAGTGGTACAAGAAGAAGAGATCCCGAGCAATGTGATGCAATCATATGATGAGGTTCGGATTGATATTGATGACAATGTGGAAGAGACTCAAGAGGAAGTGAACCCGTCTAGGAATCATGTTCTTGACATACCGGAATCGGTAGTGCAAAAGGCTAAGGCATCATTATCTAAAACTCCTCCTCTGTATCCTCAAAGTCTGGCCAAGAAAAATGAAGTGAATCAATTCAAAAGGTTCATTGACATGATGGGGAGTCTCTCAATCAATGTGTCATTAGTTGAAGCCTTGGAACAAATGCCCGGTTATGCAAGGTTTATGAAGGATTTGGTGACAAAGAATAGGTCGATAAATTTTAAAACTATCAAAGTCACTCATCAAGTGAGTGAAATGGTGCATTCAATGGCTCCTAAATTGGAAGATCCTAGTGCTTTCGCAATCCCTTGTACCATCGGAAGTGCCAAATTTGCTAAAGCTCTTTATGATTTTGGGTCAAGTATCAATTTGATGCCCTATTAGGTTTTCAAGACTTTGAGAATTGGAAAACCAAGACCCACATCTATGAGATTACAAATGGCCGATCGTACCATGAAGAGACCGTTGGAAGTGATTGAAGATGTATTAGTTCGTGTTGATAAATTCATTCTTCCGACGGATTTTGTCATTCTTGATTGTGAAGTTGACTATGAGGTACCGATTATTCTTGGACAAACTTTCCTTGCTACGGGGAAGGATATTGTTAATGTGGAAGTCGGAGAGCTCACTTTTCGGGTGGGTGATGAAAAGGTGGTGTTCCATGTGTGCAAATCTATACGGCAACCAAATAGCAATGAAGTATGTTCTTTTATGGACTTAGTGACCGATGTGATTATTGATGACACAAGTGCCACGATTAATGTGGGTTATATGTTGGAGGCCGTCTTGTTCAACTTTTATGATGACGAGATGGATGGCTTCATGGAATGTGTGAACTCTTTGCAAGGGATGAGGTCGTACAACTATGCACCCCAGAAACTTTCCTTGGATCTTGAAAATAGGAAAACTCCTCCTACAGATCCTTCAATTGAAGAGTCTCCTATTTAAGAGTTGAAGCCATTGCCTCCACATCTTCGGTATAAATTTCTTGGCCCTTGTTCTACTTTATCGGTTATTCTTTCCTCTTGTTTGACTAATGTGCAGGTTGACTCTATATTGGCAGTGCAACACAAGAGGAAAAAGGCTATTTGGTGGACTTTGGCGGATATTCGGGGAATAAGCCCCACATTTTGCATGCACAAGATTAACTTGGAGGAAGATGCCAAACCATCCATCGAATATCAAAGGAGACTCAATGTGGCTATGCAAGACGTGGTCAAAAAGGATATTATCAAGTGGTTGGATACCGAGGTTGTCTACCCCATTTCTGATAGTTCGTGGACTTCTCCGTTGCAATGTGTCCTAAAGAAGGGAGGCATGACGGTGGTCACCAATGACAATAATGAGTTGATTCCCAAAAGAACGGTGACTGGGTGGGGAGTGTGTATGGACTATCGCAAGCTAAACAAAGTCACAAGGAAGGATCATTTTCCACTTCCCTTCCTTGACCAAATGCTTGATAGGTTGGCCGGTCGTGCTTTCTATTGCTTTCTGGATGGATATTCGGGCTACAACCAAATCCTTATTGCTCTGGAGGATTAAGAGAAAACAACTTTTACATGTCCCTATGGTACTTTCGCCTTCAAGCGGATGACATTTGGTCTTTGTAATACATCGACGACTTTTCAAAAGTGTATGATGTGATCTTCATAGACATGATAGAGCCTTGAAGTTTTCATGGATGACTTCTTGTTGGTCGGGGATGCCTTTGATGATTGCTTGGCAAATTTGGATAAAGTATTGACAAGATGTGATGAAACGAACTTGGTTCTAAATTGGGAGAAATGCCATTTTATGGTCGAGGAAGGCATTGTCCTTGGCCACAAGATTTCAAAGAATGGCATAGAAGTCGACAAGGCAAAGATCGAGGTGATTTCTAAACTTCCACCTCTGACTTCGGTGAAAGGAGTGCGGACTGTCTTAGGTCACACAGTGTTTTACCGATGCTTCATAAAGGATTTCTCTAAAGTGGTGAACCCGTTGTGCAAGCTCTTAGAGAAAGATGCAGAGTTTCACTTCAATGATGATTTCATGAGAGCCTTTTAGTTGCTAAAGTTCAAGTTGACAACTACTCCCATTATCACTGCTCCTAATTGGAGTATCCCTTTTGAGCTTATGTGCGATGCTAGCGATGTAGCGGTTGGGGATGTTTTGGGGCAATGCATCAAAAAGATTTTTCATCTGGTCTACTATGCTAGTAAGACCATGAATAGTACCAAAGTCAACTACACTATTATGGAGAAAAGGCTCCTTGCCATTGTGTTTGTAATTGAGAAGTTCCGCCCATACTTGATGGGTGCAAATGTTATTGTTCATGCGGATCATGCGACACTTCTCTATCTTATGAGCAAGAAAGATTCAAAAGATCGATTGATGAGATGGGTGCTATTGTTGCAAGAGTTTGATATTGACATACAAGATCAAAAGGAGAGTGAAAATCAAATGGCGAACCACTTGTCTCGTTTGGAGGAGGAGGGGAGGCCGCATGATGGCCTTGAAATCAATGACTCTTTCCCCGATGAGCAACTCTTGGTTATCTCAATGAAGTAGGTGCCATGGTTCACGGATCTAGCAAACTTCCTTATGTGTGGAATCATCCCGGATGAGTTCTCTTCAAATCAAAGGAAGAAGCTCAAACGGGATTGTCAAGATTATTATTGGGACGAGCCATACCTTTTTCTAATTTGCACGGATGGGGTAATTAGAAGATGTGTACCGGAAGAAGAGTAAAGTGTTATTCTTGGGACTTGCCATTCTTTGCCTTATGGTGGTCACCATGGAAGATCAAGAACGGCGGCCAAAGTGCTAAGTTGCAGTTTCTATTGGCCCACTCTTTACAAAGATGCAAGTGATGTGGTGAAAAGATGTGATGAATGTCAACGGGACGGTGGAATCTCGAAGAAGAATGAAATGCCTCTCAATACCGTTTTTGAGATTGATATCTTTGATGTGTGGGGTATTGACTTCATGGGTCCTTTTGTGAGTTCTTGTGGAAACACCTACATCTTGGTCGCGGTTGATTATGTGTCTAAATGGGTTGAGGCCATTGCTCTACCCAACAATGAAGCGAGAAGTGTGATGTAGTTCTTGAAGAAGAATATTTTCACAAAGTTTGGTACTCTGCGGGCTATCATAAGCGATGGGGGTCACATTTTTGCACAAGGCTTTTGATACTTTGCTTAGCAAGTATGGTTTCACTCATAAAGTTACAACTCCCTATCATCCACAAGCTAAATAGAAGTCTTCAATCGGGAGATAAAGAGTATCTTGTCCAAAACAGTGAATGCTAACCAGACGGATTGGTCAAAGAAGCTTGATGATGCATTATGGGCTTATCGAACTAATTTTAAGACACCTATCGGAATGTCCCCATACCGGTTGGTGTTTAGAAAAGATTGTCATCTTCCGGTGGAACTTGAGCACAAAGCCATGCGGGCTTTAAAAATGTTGAATCTTGATTGGGATGAAGCCGCTCACTTGAGGGTTGCACATTTAAATGAATTAGATGAGTTCCGGTACTATGCCTACGCAAGTTCGTCCCCGTACAAAGAGAAAATGAAGTACCTTCATGACAAATACATTCAGAACAAGGAGTTCAAGGTGGGCGATATTGTATTGTTATTCAACTCACGGTTGAGAATGTTCCTCGGAAAGCTGAAATCTAAATGGAGTGGTCCCTTTGAAATTGTGAGTGTGACACCTTTTGGTGCATTGGATTTGAAGAACAAAAACAATGAAGTATTCCGAGTCAATGGTCACCGTGTAAAACACTATTTGGGAAAGGTTGATGATGGCCACATTGTGGTAGTGATTCATTTCAAATGATGGTAATCTGCGTTGTGCCGCGACGTTAAATCAGACGCTTCTTGGGAGGCAACCCATGTTTCTTTTTCTTTTATTTTCTTCTTTTGTAGATATGTGTTATTTTTGTGCTAAGTGGATTTGAATTGTGTTGCAGGGATGAGTGTACTTTACAGAAATCATGTTCAGAAAATTGGCCAAGTGTGGAAAGAATTGCGGACCGCAATTGTATTGTGCGGACCGCACAATTTTGGTTGCTGCAGCAAAAGGTTCTCTGCAACCGCACAAACACATTGCGGACCGCACAAGTTGAAGGTGGAAAATGTCAACTCTCTAAAGTTGGTCTGTCAGAGAAATGGTAGATCTGCGGCCGCGAAATGAATTCGGCGATCCACAACAAAACTTGTGGCCGCACAACTAATTCTACGCACTGCAAAATGCTAGGGCAAATGGGCCCTCAGGTAATAGAATGTGGACCATAATGGGAATTTTGCAGCCGCACTCAAGCCCTCTTCCCTTTCTAGAACCCGTTCACTATAAATAGAAGAAGCTAGGGCACTATTTCCTTTTTCCCTCTCTGAGCTCACAAAGTGCAAAATTTGAAATTTCGTGTTACATTAGCTGCTCACAAGCCAAATAATTATTGATCACTCATCTCTTGCACTCATTAATATCTGGTATGCTTCATAATCTTGATTAATTTCTTTTAATTTTTAGATTTTTAGTGAAAATTTTGACCATATGTGTGTGGAATCTATTTGAATAACCACGTGGGGCAAACATGTAGTGGGTAGACTAAAAAACAAATGCTCTAAGGGGAATGATGATTTTCATGCTTAGATGTTAAGATTGTGCAAAAATTTCAAGCCCTAGGTGAAAATGCCCATTTGTTCGTAATTGTTGGAATCTGTGGCCGCACAAAAAATTGTACGGTCCGCAGAAGTTGAAGACTAGGGTAAAAGTAAGGCACGGTTCTATGACCGCAATGAAAAATGTGCGGACCAAAGAAATCCTATTGCGGTTGTAGAACAGCTTAATCCCTGAGATCAGAGAGTTGTCATTTTAGTGACTCTCAAGTGCGGCTGCAAAGCAATTTGTGAGGACTGCATAAAATTGGTTGCGGCCACAAAACAACCACCTCTCTGTCATCAGAGAGTTGGCATATTGGCAATGGCTGAATTGCGGTCGCAATGAGAAATATGTGAACCACAATCCGTTTCTATGGCCGCAAAGGAAAATTATGTTGTCCGCAATGCCCATTCTGTAGACCGCAATTCCCTACCCTATAAGTATGTATCTACTGTGTCTTTTTGTCACGACCCAAAATCTAACTAGTCGTGATGGCACCTAACCCAACCCGTTAGGTAAGCCAATTAGCAACTATCCAATTCTAATAATAATTATTAAAGCAATTTAAGTGAATAAAGGTCCTAATCTTATACAATCCCCAAGAACTGATAGTACAAATCATGAGCTTCTAAGAATAGAGTTTACAAAGTGGAAATGAAATAAATACATAGTCTGTTTGAATAGTACATAAACAGAGCTTTTATAAATCTAAGGATACCATGAACAAGAGGTAGCTACAACAGGAACGCAGGTACATCTTCAAATCCCGCTACCATCGAGCACAGCAATAACAACAGCCAACATCTGCACGCAATGTGCAGAAGTATAGTATCAGTATAACCGACCCCGTGTACTGAGTAAGTAACAAACCTAGCCTTAGGTTGAAAGTAGACACGAGCTTCCACTAAGGTCGGGTCCAAAACCAATAGTCCACAACAATCCATAACAACATAAAGCAAATAATACCAAAAGTAACTCAGAGATAAAATGCTCAGCAAAATCATGATTTCAAAAATAATAGTTCTTCCTTTCAAGTACATCAGTAAAAACCCAAATCGTTTACCGATGTTTCCGAAAATATGAATAAGTTTGAAAACAATAATTTTTCCCAAAATTCCTTTCGATAATAAATAAGATGTTTTATTTTCCTTCTAGATAACCCATGTAAAAAAAAAACAAATGCATCACTATGCCCATTTGTCAAAAATATGTGAAAATCATAAATGATGTGATGTAGTACAGCATGAGGAAAATACATCTCTATGCATATATGTCATGTGTGCATGCCAATGCGATGCAACTCAATGATAAAATCATAAACAACCCCTCGGACAGACCTCACAATCACTCGTATACAACCCCTTGGGCTTACCTCACAATCACTCATAAACAGCCCCTCAGACATACCTCACAATCACTCGTAAACAGCTACTCGGGCATACCTCACAATCACTCGTAAATAGCCCCTCGGGCTTACCTCACAATCACTCGTAAACAACCCCCCAGGCATACCTCACAATCACTCATGCCTCCCAGTCACTCTGCACTCGGCACTCGCACTTAGTAGGTACCTGCGCTCACTGGGTGTGTGTGCAGACTCCGGAGGGGCTCCTACAGCCCAAGCGCTATAATCTGCACGGATAACTCACGTGCTGCATGGACAACTCACGTGCTATAATATCATATCAGAATCTGTACGGACAACTCATATGCCATAATAAGCCAATAAGGCGTGCTGCAGGCGAGCAGCCCCGATCCATATAATAGTAATAATATATATAAACCCAACATGACATGTTGCGGCGTGCAGCCCGATCCCAAAAATATCCTCACAATCAGACCCTCGGCCTCCCTCAGATATCAATCTCTTCAGTCTCTCTCTCATGGGCTCACAATGTCATGAGAATAGTCCAAAAATGATGATAGGATGTATCAATAAATAACAACAGAGACTGAGATATGATATGTAATGAAATGAATATGAGTGAGTATGAATTTTCAATTTAAAACAAATAATTCACAACAATATGACCTCTATGGGTCCCAAAAATATTGGCACATAGCCTCAATATATTTTTTAATATGTTTATCAGCTCAATTTCTTTAACACATAAAACCGCATGAAAAATGCCAAGATTATTTAACTACAAAATTTCACAAAAACAATTATGTCACAATTTTTATAGTGTACGCCCACACGCCCGTCACCTAGCATATGCGTCATCTCCCAACAAATTCACGAAATATATATATATTCAGGGTTCATGCCCTCGGCTCAAAGATTAGAAGAGTTACTTACCTCGAACAAGCCAAATTCAATGCCGAGCAAGCTAAACAATGCTCCAGGATCCCATTCTGCGTGTATCAACTTTCGAACGGCTTGAATATGGTAACAATTAATTTGATTCAGTCCACACAATTTATAGGAATTAATTCCATATCAAAATACTAATATTTTCTACAAAAATCCGAAATTATGCCCCAAAAATCACCCATGGGGCGCACATTTGGAAATCCGATGAAACTCACAAAATACAACAACACATCCCATTATAAGTTCAACCATACTAATTTCACTCAATTCCGACTCCAAATCGATGTTCAAAACTCAAAAAATCGTATTATGAACTTTAGGCCAACACCCCCCAATTTTCTCTTTAAATTCATCAACCAATTGCTAAAAATGAAGATAGATTTATGGAATATTATCACAAGGGAGTCAAGAACACTTACCCCAAGTTGTGTGGAAATATTCCTCTCCAAAGTCGCCCAAATCGAGCCAAAATGTCCAAAATGAGAAAACAATCTCGGAACCCTTGTTTTTGACACTGCCCAGGCATTTTCGCACCTGCGCATCCGCTTTTGCGGACAAAAATGCGCTCCTGCGGAAACAATCGTCCTTCAAAAATATCGCATCTGCGGGCGTGCAGATGCGCATTACCCTTCGCACATGCGGCCTTGCACATGCGGGCAAATTCTCGCACCTACGAGCACTGCCCAGTTCCACTCTTGGTCGCTTCTGCGACTGATTTCGCGCACGTGCGGCTTCGCACATGCGATCAAAAGCTTCGCAGGTACGATCACACCAGTAGGCAGCAGTTCCAGCATTTCCTTAAGTCCGAATTTGATCCGTTAACTATCTGAAACTCACCCGAGGCCGCCGAGACCTCAACCAAATATACCAACAAGTCCTAAAACACACCACAAACCTACTCGAGGCCTCAAAT
Organism: Nicotiana tomentosiformis; assembly: GCF_000390325.3. Classification (NCBI taxonomy): domain Eukaryota; kingdom Viridiplantae; phylum Streptophyta; class Magnoliopsida; order Solanales; family Solanaceae; genus Nicotiana; species Nicotiana tomentosiformis. The sequence goes on from NC_090818.1 coordinate 19,253,283, forward strand.
CACATCAAACAACCTCAAAAATACGAACTACACACGAATTCAAGCCTAATAAATTTCGAAATTTCCAAATTCTACAAACGACGTTGAAACCTATCAAATCACGTCCGATTGATCTCAAATTTTGCACACAAGTCACATTTCACATTACGGACCTATTCCAATTTTCAGAATCAGATTCCGACCCTGATATACAAAAAGTCAAACCCCCGATCAAACTTCCCAAAAATTCAACTTTCGGCAATTCAAGACAAATTCCATTACGAACCTCCAAATAATTTTCCGGATACGCTCCTAAGCCCAAAATCACCATACGGAGCTATAGGAAGCAGCAAAACTCCATTCCGGAGTCGTTTACACATAAGTTGACATCCGATCACTATTTTAACTTAAGCTTTAAACCTTGGAACTAAGTGTTCCAATTCATTGCAAAACCTCACCGGACCCGAACTATTTACCCCGACAATTCACACAACAACTGTAAAGTACAATTTGAGCAGTAAATGGGGAAGCGGGGTGGTAATACTCAAAACGACCGGATCATTACATTCTCCCCCACTTAAATATATGTTCATCCTCGAACGTGCCAAGAGTTGTTTCCAAGCCATCAAATCATTGTTCCATCTTACCACACATGTACCCTGGGGTGAACCCATGTCACCCTATCCATATAGGCTTGTCAACACAATACAACTGAAATCATTGATTTAACTTTAGCCCATAAACCTTGGAATTTAATTTTCAACCTTTAGAATTTCTTTCAAGACACGAATCTTACATTTACACACTATATGAGTTTGAACAAGTTGTATCAAGCCATAACCACGGATATAATCAACTAACATTTTACACAAATCTCATGCTCGTGGCACCGTTTCTGATCACAGTGACTACTCCAAAACCAACCAAATACTAGTATTAAACCCATATCGAACCAAACCTCATCCCAAAACCTTCGTACACTGTTGATAATAAAATAAACACGCGAAATTTCATGATCACTTACCAGATCAACAAGTCACGGAGCTCTCTCACCCCAACCAGAACCATAATCATTTTTTGAGCCGACTTTCAATATTATCCTTCCGAACATACCGTAATCAAACCTGATAGTACCCATTCTAGGTGCAATGACCTTATATTACTAAACATAACTTCTCCACGAACATGCCGCACCAATATAACTCAGAGCCACAACCCATGCCATCCGTGCACCAATACGCAACAATTCATATGTACTCAGTCACGAAAACATGACTCAAATAAGAGAACTGCCCCGCAAGATTAACAAGTACCACCACAACGAAATGCTGAAAATTCATCATACACCGTAGAACCATCACCCGATTCTAACACAAGGTTCATACCTTAACATAACTCGGCTGCAATGCGAGACCCCATCCAAACGTTGGACCATATTATCTACCTCGAGTCACCCTGCTCAAAAATCAATAACGACGGAGAGGCAAATGACCAAAATTCCATATAAAACCTGAAAGAACATAACCATTACGTAATTGATCATGCAATACCCAAATACTCATCCCGCTCAAATTCCGTTATAAAGCTCAAATAGAACCGCACCATCTCTGCACATAACCAATGAATCACAACTCCTCGTAGCATAAAGGAGTAACTCACAAATCATTTTAGAACACGAATAAGTTCAACATCAATCGAATGGAACATCCCTCAACAATAGCAGTATGGAGCCAACCTTTCCGGCTCGATGTAGAATACACATCTTAATTGGGCCTACCAATGGACCCCCAAATCAACTCTGGTCGCCCACAAATAGATAAATAACCCTCCGAAAATCCACAACGACTGAATCATAATACATACTATCATCTGAATAGCTTTGGCCATGACTTCATAGTCCGCAACCATGAACAATCTGCTCCTGAAAATCCCAAATTCCAAATTTATAGGACACATGAATCATCATAACCGATCCCAATTCTAGCCTTCGAATGACTAACACATCTCTCATGCACGATTATTCCACAAGAAATACTCCCATAATTCTTCCGTGCCACATAGCAATAATTTGAATATCAGCAGTCTATCAACCATGTGAGTACCGCAATACTAATTGTACATCCGTAAGTCAAAATACAATACGCCTTCTGAAATCCCCCTCCCCTCATACAACACCAAGTAGTAATATTGTTCATCTATTTATTTGGAACCGCCCATGTTGTCCAACATTCGTTACCTTCTCTTCAAGATTGTACTGTCACCTTGTACATGAAAATCTAGCTTTCGCACAACACATAACATCTATCTTGCCATCATGTGAAAAATACCAAAATCTTATTATAATTTTTGAGTCACCAACAATTTACATACCCTATTAGTTAGAACCCTTTCTTTTTTTTCTTCCAGGAAGAAATCACAATACACCACACGTTCCCCATATCGGTAGAAAAGTATCGGGCTCAAACCATCCGGAGTACTTTGGAATCCATTTGCACATAATCAAACCCTTAGAACTAAATTCCTCTAACTCGACCAAGCCTCGCAGGTCGCCAAACCCAAGAATATTGCCACCAAAACATCTGTAAAGTCTTACCACATCGTAATTACCCAAAGGACCAATCCTACCTGGTCCAGTCTACTACCCAGTTGTCCTATTTCTCCGAGTCCCTTCCGAATTTGCCTTCAAATTGATACTCCTCATTGCTAAAAGACCACGATATTTAATCACAACTCACCCCACAACCTAGCATAGAACCACAACGCCCTATGGCCCATAAGCAACTATATTTTTCTTAAGCACCTTCAAAACTACTACAACTGTAATCCCTTACTCTGAGAATGCCTTATATAAATTTGAAATTGTTCTTCTTATCTTCCTTATACAAAAATGTAGAATCCATAGTCATACAGAATTTCCGCAAGTCCAGGCACCATCACATGAAAATCTCAGATTTTATCCATACGCAAGTCCGGAAACATTCTCAATTGCTATATATAATTCTCAAACCCACTAGAATGTTTCTCGGGAGTCACTCACTTTGCTCAAATATAATTTCACCGCCCATATGGGACAAAAGACACGTGCCCCATTAGCACAACAACACTCAAAGAAGTAACTCTACTTTAACACTACCTATCCAATTCATACTCCGGGCGCACTACATCATTCACCAATAATAACTCACTCATCCCGCGAATTTCATATACTCATACATGCAATATAACCCTTAACCAGGAATTCCTTATTCGAGTCATCCTCGATCTCACTTTTGCAAGTCATAACTAACCCATAAGTATGCTTCAGACCAAAATTAAAATTTAACACCTAACCATGAAATCAAATTGTCAATAGCAGACTCCCCGATTTGGATCAAAGCCATAGATTAAAACATTCTATAATCCACAATACCCATACTCTATTATTGTCACAATACTTTAGTCAGTGCAACAAAATTCTTCTCAATCTCATACAATGCCAACCATAAAAATACCCCAAATTATCCGCTAAACTCGCAATTATTCTCTTGACACTCAAGTCAACTTTCTCAGCCAGATTAGAATTCAACTCTCCACACGTACGCCCCACTGGAAGAAAAGAAACCCTCAGCTCACATTACAAGGAACACACCTATGTAGATTACTTTTCACGAGATAACCCACCTCCCTAGCTTCAAATTGCCATCTTGTTATATCTTTTCGCAGTCACAGTTACTATGCAATCACTTAGTCTATCTGAGTCCAAACTCATTAACCAGACATGAGAATTTAATTTTTCCCAAAATTTAACAATCGTGAAAGATCCTTCAAAACATTCACACTTGAGACTGTACGTCTCATCAAAACGAAAATCAAGCACCTGATGGCCTTTCCTTTACATTTTACAGAAACGCTTCTCGTCACATTCAAATCGTCTTAACACATCCCACAGTTATATCGTACTTATGACAAGGCCACTCCACCGCTCATTGAGAAACAAATTCCACTCGTAGGGATATTACCGGACATACGAGTCCAAATGTACAAGTTATAACTGAAGCTACCGAGCTTAAGATGCTATATAAACCTGGCCTCAAGTCCTCCAGACTGGCCCATCACCAAAACACATAATACACATCTCGAACCTCGTTCATAAAATCACAAGCCGGCGATGCATAGCTGATACCGAGCGCTCATGTCCGCATACGAATATGTGAAAGGAATTCAAAGAGTTATGTCTCAAGCTGAATCAATCTCGCACGATAAAGAAAGAAAGATGGGATGTATATATCCTAAATGCCCTGTAGCCTCTCGAATATAAGTAAGGACGTCATCATACCGATCTGCAAGACTCTACTAGATACTTGCTCATAACTTGTAGAACCTATTAACCTAGAGCTCTGATACCACCTTGTCACAAACCAAAATCCAACTAGTCGTGATGGCACCTAACCCAACCCGTTAGGTAAGCCAATTACCAACTATCCAATTCCAATAATAATTATTAAAGCAATTTAAGTGAATAAAGGTCTTAATCTTATACAATCCCCAAGAACTAGTAGTACAAATCATGAGCTTCTAAGAATAGAGTTTTAAAAGAGGAAATGAAATAAATACATAGTCTGTTTGAATAGTACATAAACAGAGCTTTTATAAATCTAAGGATACCATGAACAAGAGGCAGCTACAACAGGAACGCAGGTACATCTTCAAATCCCGCAACCAACGAGCACCGCAACAACAACAGCCAACATTTGCACGCAATGTGCAGAAGTGTAGTATCAGTACAACCGACCCCATGTACTGAGTAAGTAACAAACCTAGCCTTAGGTTGAAAGTAGTGACGAGCTTCTACCAAAGTCAGGTCCAAAACCAATAGTCCACAACAGTCCATAACAACATAAAGCAAATAATACCAGAAGTAACTCAGAGATAAAATGCTCAGCAAAATCATGATTTCAAACATAATAGTTCTTCTTTTCAAGTACATCAGTGAAAACCCAAATTGTTTACCGAAGTTGCCGAAAATATGAATAAGTTTGAAAACAATAATTTTTCCCAAAAATCCTTTCTATAATAAATGAGATGTTTCATTTTCCTTCTAGATAACCCGTGTAAAAAAAACAAATGCATCACTATGCCCATCTGTCAAAAATGTGTGAAAATCATTAATGATATGATGCAGTACAGCATGAGGAAAATACATCTTTATGCATGTATGTCATGTGTGCATGCCAATGCGATGCAACTCAATGATAAAATCATAAATAACCCCTCGGGCAGACCTCACAATCACTCGTATACAACCCCTCGGGCTTACCTCACAATCACTCGTAAACAGCCCATCGGGCATACCTCACAATCACTCGAAAACAGGCCCTCGGGCATACCTCACAATCACTCGTAAACAGCCCCTCGGGCATACCTCACAATCACTCATGCCTCCCAGTCACTCGGCACTCGCACTCAATAGGTACCTGCGCTCACTAGGGGTGTGTACAGACTCCGGAGGGGCTCCTACAACCCAAGCACTATAATCTACACGGACAACTCACGTGCTATAATATAATATCAGAATCCGCACGGACAATTCACGTTTCATATAAGCCAATAAGGCCTGCTGCAGGCGAGCTGCCCCGATCCATATAATAGTAATATATATCCCGATCCATATAATAGTAATAATATATATAAAGCCAACATAGCCTGCTGCGGCGTGCAGCCCGATCCCAAAAATATCCTCACAATCAGGCCCTCGGTCTCCCTCAGTCATCAATCTCTCCAATCTCTCTCTCATGGGCTCACAATATCATGAGAGTAGCCCAAAAATGATGATATGATGTATCAATAAAAAATAACAGAGACTGAGATATGATATGTAATGAAATGGATATGACTGAGTATGAATTTTCAATTTAAAATAAATAATTCACAGCAATATGACCTTTGTAGGTCCCAAAAATACTGGCACATAGCCTCCACATATTTTTTAATATACTTATCAACTCAATTTCTTTAACACAGCATGGAAAATGCCAAGATTATTTAACTATAAAATTTAACAAAAATAATTATGTCACAATTTCTATAGTGTATGCCTTCACGCCTGTCACCTAACATGTGCGTCATCTCCCAACAAATTCACGAAATACATATATTCAAGGTTCATGCCCTCGGCTCCAAGATTAGAAGAATTACTTACCTCGAACAAGCCAAATCCAATGCCGAGCAAGCTAAACAATACTCCAGAATCCCATTCTGCGTGTATCAACTTCCGAATGGCTCGAATCTAGTCACAATTAATTTGATTTAGTCCACACAATTTATAGGAATTAATTCCATATCAAAATACTAATATTTTTTACAAACATCCGAAATTACGCCCCAAAAATACCCGTGGGGCCCATGTCTCGAAATCCGACAAAACTCACAAAATACAACAACCCATCCCATTACTAGTTCAACCAAACTAATTTCACTCAATTCCGACTCCAAATCGATGTTCAAAACTCAAAAAATTGTATTATGAACTTTGAACTTTAGGCCAACACCCCCAATTTTCTCTTTAAATTCATCAACCAATTGCTAAAAGTGAAAATATATTCATGGAATATTATCATAAGGGAGACAAGAACTCTTATCCCAAGTTGTGTGAAAACATTCCTCTCCAAAGTCGCCCAAACCGAGTTCCAAAATGTCCAAAATGAGAAAAAATCTCGGAACCCTCATTTTTAACATTGCCCAGGAATTTTCGCACCTGCGGTGCCTGGGGATCGCACATACGCATCCGCTTTTGTGGACAAAAATGCGCGCCTGCGAAAGCAGTCAGCCTTCAAAAATCTCGCATCTTCGGCGCCCTTCTCGCATCTGCGGGCACGCAGATACGTATTACCCTTCGCACATGCGGCCTCGTAAATGCGGGCAAATTCTCGCACCTGCGAGCACTGTTCAGTTCCACTCTTGGTTGCTTTTGCGACTGATCTCACGCATGTGAGGCTTCGCACCTGCGATCAAAAGCTTCGCAGGTGTGATCACACCAGTAGGCAGCAGTTCCAGCATTTCCTTAAGTCCGAATTTGATCCGTTAACCATCTGAAACTCAATCGAGGCCCCCGGGACATCAACCAAATACACCAACAAGTCCTAAAACATACCACGGGCCTACTCGAGGCCTCAAATTTGATCAAACAACCTCAAAAATACGAACTACACACGGATTCAAGCCTAATAAATTTTGAAATTTCCAAATTCTACAAATGACACCAAAACCTATCAAATCACGTCCGATTGACCTCAAATTTTTCACACAAGTCATATTTCACATTAAGGACCTATTCCAATTTCCAGAATCGAATTCCGATCTCGATATCAAAAAGCCAAACCCCTGGTCAAACTTCTCAAAAATTCAACTTTCGGCAATTCAAGCCAAATTCCACTACGGACCTCCAAATAATTTTTCGGATACACTCCTAAGACCAAAATCATCATACGGAGCTATTGGAATCATCAAAACTCTATTCCGGGGTCGTTTACACTTAAGTCGACATCCGATCACTATTTTAACTTAAGCTTTAAACCTTGAAACTAAGTGTTCCAATTCATTCCAAAACCTCACCGGACCCGAACCATTTACCCCGGTAATTCACAGAACAACTATAAAGTACAATTTGAATAGTAAATGGGGAAGCGGGGTTGTAATACTCAAAACGACCGGCCGGGTCGTTACACTTTTACTGTAATCATTGGTGTGTTCTTGCATTCATTCTGTGTCTGAAATTGAATTGCAACTAACAATCTCCTTTGCTTGGTGTAGAACATGGTTCAATCTTGAGGATGAGGTGACACTTCAAAAGGAAGAGATGACCCTTATCAAGGATGGGGGAAGAGACCCATGCCTAGTGCTCAACGGCCTAAAAGCAGAAAGAGGTTAGCAGTCGGCAGAGGGAGAGGTGCAGACCTCTCAGATACCAGTTCTTATGCGTCGTCTGGGGACGTTTCTGAGGGCAACTCAGCCTTAGTACATGAGCAACCATCCATCCAATCAAGGCCACTAGGGAGATATCAGCTCAGGTACGAGCCATCATCATCACATAGCACCTCTGAGGGTTCGGAGAGTGCCAGTCAGGCTTCTGAGCCTTCCACTGCACCTGCCCCCCAGGCACTAGAGACTTCAGTTCAAGACATCCCAGATGATGGACGAGGGGGAGATGCTACAATTACCGGCCTTGAGCGGTCGAAGAAGAAAGTGGTATGGGAGGATAGGTTCGTCAGTTTAGCTACCTTTTCGAGTTTTCGTGAGTGGTAGCCGGTGAGGTCTCTCACTCTTGAGCGACAATTCCAATTGAAAGATCTAGAAAAGTACAACCTTGCAGTCTTGAGGCAGTTCTGAGATCGCAAGGGATGGATGTGGTTCACCCAGAGCATGGTGGATGCAAAGGAATACCTTGTCCGGGAGTTCTATGCCAATGTGGCGCATATCAAGAAAGGAACAAAGGTATGTAAAGTGAGGAACCTCAAGGTGCGTTTTGAGCAGCACACATTGAACACCTACTTAGGGTTTGATGATGTCGAGCCCACAGTGTACCTTGAGAAATATGCACTTGGGGATGCAACTCGTCCTTGTCTAATTAATATTTTAGCAGCTCTTGGGTGTGTATATTCATAGAAACACTCTAAGTTTTAAGGCAAAGGCAAACCTTTGTATGCAACCGACTAGACCCGAGCCAGAATGAGATGTATCCCCCTATCCCGCGGACAGTTCTGGTGGCTTCCATCATGGCCGGGTACCCGATCAATGTGGGTGCCGTGATGTCGGCCAACATCTTCGTGGTCGCCAGGCAAGCTGACACATCTTACCCGTATCCCAATACCATTACAGAGTATCTTATGGATACGAGGGTGGAGCCGAGAGATTTTGATACGAAGGTACAGGAGAAGAATCCCTTCTCATGGTACTCATTGATGGAAGCACAAAACCCTAAGAAAAAGGGTCAGTCATCTACCACCACAGGCCAGTCTGATGAGCCATCGGTGGTAGCTGCAGAGGCAATTAACATGCCATCCACTTCAGCTGAGCCTTCAGCTAGTGTAGCAGTTATGCTTCCACCTCCAGCCTCAATTCCTACAGCAGTCCCTGTCACAGGTTCCACCTCGGCTTTGAAGCCGGTGCCGATGCCACCTGCTCCACTATCTGCACTGCGAGCCTCAACAACTGGATGCAGACAACTACTACAAAGTTGTCTGACATATCCAGTACTGTTGCAGTGCAGTCCTCCATTCCGGCACCTCAGATACCCCCAACAGTGGAAGAAATATTGAAAAAGCTCCTGGAGAACTAGAACACGATTATGACTACATTGGTGCAATATAGTCAGTGATAGAAGAGCTGGGCAAGGAAGTGAAAAAGATTAGAAAGTCCCAGGCCTTCAAGAAGTCTGTGGATAAGCTCCGGAGACAGGTTACCAAGCTTGCAGCTTCCGGAGACATTCCTTTTGACATGATGATTTACCAACACCATCCGGGCCCAGATCTTGCAGCACCTTCAGCACCAGCTGGCCAGTCTGAGGAGCCAGACCTTGCTACTGACACTGGCGAGGCAGTGCATCAAATGTTCACTGACCCAGTCACTCCTAGAGTTGAGGTTTATGAGATCTAGTTGGATGAGACTGAGGTCGGTGACGCTGCTGTGGACCTAGAGATGGCCAAGGAGCCATAGGGAGTTTTCTTCACTCTCACCCTTCCTTTACCCTTATTTTGCTAAGCATTGGGACAATGCTTTTTTTTGGGGGGGGGAGGGGAGGGGGTGGTGGAGTTTATTTGATATTTGATGATTCTGAGACAATTGGTTTGTAATAACTGACAGTATTTTCTTCTTTTTACTTATATTGTATATATATTCTCTCCTTTTCTTCTCTCATTACATATATCTTCTCTCATTATGTATATTCGTATTTCTTTCGATAGTTTTTGCTTGTAGTTTCTTTATGTTTGTTTCTCTGACTAGTTAGTGTTTAAATTATTAGCTTCTTTTTATGTTTAGTGGATAATAAGCCTTTGGTTTTCTTAATGCCACAGTTTTTCCAAAGGTAGTTTTTGTGTGAACCGGGTGACTCTTCCCAACGATGGATGGCGTAACAATCTTCTTAAGGGATTGAGTCCGTTTTTGGTGTTTAGGTAATAAAAGTAGTAGTAATGAATTAAAAGGCCTAATTAAGTCATGCTCTAAGAGTCAAACATGTTTTACTTAGTACCAACACACTTAACTACTTGTTTATGGTTAGAAACAAGGTTTTTGAATGAAATAGCTCTAGTTAGTGACTTTGTCATTCTTATGTTGACTTAGACAATCATCGAGTGGTTTAATCGAACCATAGTGATTTTCAATCTTGAATGTGATCGTTGTGGGACCTTGACTCTATCCTCTTCAACAATCCAGTTGCATGAGGGGTGAGATGTTTTGTGGCTAGTCCAAGTACCCGAATGTGTTTCAAGGAAAAATCTTAAGTTTTGCTTGGCTTGAGAAATGATTGTAGGCTTTCCTTGACCCGCTTGAATTTTTTCATTGCCTACCAATGTTGTTATCCCTAGTCAAGCCATTTGATCCTCGAGTCTGTCTCATTTGATAACCATGTTACAAGCTTTTACCCGTTTTGTCGTGACCCTCTCTTGGCACCCTGAGCTTTCCTTAATACTCTTGTGAGACAATTGGCTAAAAACGTAAGTTTTGGGGAGAGACAAGGAGCTTGAAAGAGGTATCAAGGCACAAAAAAAAATGATGAGAAGGAAAGGCAAGAAAAGGAAATAATAAAAAGAAAAATGCAAAAGAAAGTGAATAAGTGGAGGAGTTAAAGGGATTCAAAGAAAAGTAATGATACAAAGCATAGAGAAATCAAAGAGGGACAAAATGAATATCATGATCAAGAAAGAGTGATGTTAAGTCTCTCTAGTTCCCCAAGGAAAAGAAAGTGCCTCAAAGAATTGGCAAAGCATGAGCCGAGAGTAAAACAATGGAGTGCTTAAGGAAAGGTGAATCCACTCAACCATAATGTATACAACCTTAGTCCAAAAACCTTTATTACATCTTGAAAAAGCCCTACGTGATTTCAAGTCGAGTGAGCTTACATTAGTGGTGATCTACATGAGGGGCAAGCTTATGGTACTTGAAGCCGTACTTGCGACATTCTCTTGAGAGAGATTAGGGAACCTTTCACAAATCTTTGGATTGAGTGCTAAAATTCTTAAGTGAGCTAGGCAAACGAAGAGTAGAAGAGGAGGAGTTTGAGATCCACAATGACCTACATGAGAGAGCGAGTTTCCTTGATGAATAAAGTCAACTCTTGATGCTCTAGTGTCACATTAGAACTATATGTGCATAAATGTTTAACTTGTCGCCTTGTTGATAAGACATAAGCAGTGTGGGTAATTGTTGGTCCTAACTGATGTGTGAATGGATCACTTTTGACTGGCTGAAATAACCCTAAACTTGTGGAGGTGGGAACTAATTTGTTTGCTTGAGGACAAGTAAAAACTTAAGTTTGGGGGAGTTGATAAGTGGGGATTTTGACTACTTATTAGCACATTTTAGCTTTTGTTTTAGTCTAAAAGCGTTGAATTATGTTCCCGAAATTGATGAAATGTGCAAAATTGCAGGAATGTTGGAAGTTGGACTCCCGAGATTATATCCGACTCAAAAAGGAGTAATATAAACACAAGGCAATAAAAGGCACAAAAGCTCAAAAAGTGCGGACCGCAGAATTCCACCTACGTCCGCAAACCATGAAGAAAATCCCAGCAGGCTTCCTAGCAAATTGTGGACCGCACAGGAATTGTATGGCCGCAAATGAAGAGTTGGAGATCAACTTCAGAGGGTGTGCAAGTTTTCAAAGTCCAAGTTGCGGATCGCACAAGAGTTGTGCGGCTGCAGAAGATCAAAATGCGGCCGCAGTGATAAATCTGCGGACCGTAGAAACATTGCCTTGCGGCCGCAGTTGAGAATTGTGCGTCCGCAGATTCCCAACTCCTGCAAGATGAAGAATTCTGCAGACCGCACATAGAATTGTGCGGCCACAAAACCTCTCAAAGGGCATTTTTGTCCGAAATTTCTAGCCTTGTATAAATAGATGAGTTTCACAAAATTAGGTCAACTTTTTACATCATCAAGTCCTATAGTCGTTTTTCTTTGCTTCTTTTGGTAGTTTTTTATATTTTGGGATATTTTAACATAAGTTTTATCATTTTGACTTTACAATATGAGTTTAATTAGTATTTCCTCTTCTATTTCTTCAATTTCAAGCATGAGTAGCTAGATTTTTACTAGGGTTGTGACCCAACCCTAGTGTGTAAACCTTATGGATATCTAATTTAGTGCTTGTTTATGATTGGGTGTTTATTATTTAGCCTTGTTCATGCTTTAATTTGTGAAATTAATGGTTGCAAACATTAGTTCATGCCTATTTGACTTGGTCCCTACTTGAGAAAGAGAGACCTAGTCTATGAAAACTTGGCTAACAAGAAATTGGGTCAATCAAAAGATTGATTAACCCAATTAAAGGGTTCAACCTAGAGATAGTAATAACTCAACTTGAGATTTTATTAACCATTTTGTGCAATACTCATTTTGTCTTGAGAAAGCCAAATTGGGCAAAACCACTCTTTGACCGAGAGGTATTGAGTGGGTAATTAAGAGTTGATAGCTATTATATACCCCGATCAACAAAACAAGCATTAAGGTTTATATCTCATTAGGCAAACACCTAGGTGATGATCATAGCCCTAGGCTTTTTTACAAACTTGAAAAAAAAATAATTATCTTAGTTTTATTTCTTAACTTTGCAATCTTAGTTTTAAAAATAGAAATAGAAACAAAACCAATTTGTGGAAGTGTAAATTAAGATAGTTCAAACTCACGTACTAGAATATATACTCCTAACTCCCATATAAACTCCCTGTGGATTCGATCCCGACTCTTTGTTGGATTACTATTATTGCAATCGACCATTTCATATGCTTGTTTTGAGGTGTGATTTGGACGAAATCAGTGGTGGTAGATAAAACTCTTAAACTAAGAGTTACACAATAAGTAAGAAGTAAAAATATATAATAAAAAAAAAAAAAAAAACATGCGCGAGAAGAAAAATGGTTCTCTGCTATCTTAACAAAAAATCACCCAAAAGCAACAATTGGACTCAATATATCCTCATAAAGTAGTTCAGAAATCGGTTGAAAAGTTCATTCTCGCCGGAAAGGAAAAGAGCTCAGCTCGGTGAATTTATCATCCACTCCTTACACAATGCCTATATACATACATACATACCTATATACATACATATATATATATATATATATATATATATATATATATATATAATAAAAGTGAGTTTTCATTTTTCTTGACCAAATTCTATTTGCATAATTCAAAATTATTTATTTTTTATTGATGTAAATTGAATTATTCTTGTCCCTTCGGACACATGATTATTAATTGTCACTTAGTTTTATAAAAATTATTATTATAAAAATATTATTTAAAAAAAGGGTAAAATTGTCACTTAGTTTTAATTGGGTAATATAGTAATTCAACTTTCACTTTTGGCTTTCCCACTTATAATATAGTATATGATGATTTATTTATTCTTCTCCCCTTTAATCCCCTTTGTTGTAACTATTGCTTTTTTGGTGACTCGAACTCACGACTCTGGGTTATAGGTGAAGGGTGCTGACCATCTGAGCAACCCTCTGTTGTCGGCGGGTTGATGTCTATTTGCTTTTGAAAATTGTTTGGTTAATGTGTGAAGCGTAATCGAAATTTGAAGATCTTCGAAATTTAGTGTTTATATTGCTAAAAATACATGATCCGTAAAATCTTGGGTTTATATTTTTTATAGTGAATCGATGAGTTAATCATTGATGGGAATGAAAAATCTTAAAAAATTCGGGAGGAGAAATTAGGAGGAAGAAAATATGGCGGGATATGGTAATAGTGGTAGAGAAGACGAAGGAGAAAGAAAAGAAAAGTGTCTAAAAAGAAAGGGAAAAGGTATGGAGTATTCAAATCAGTTCACGCGCCTAACGAAAGTTTGGAACACTTCTTTTGTCATGTCAGCATTTTGTATTTAATTGACATGCTTTATATTATGTTGGAGTGTCTAATAGGAACAAACTCTAGTTGAAGTGTTCAAATGAAAAATTATACCAATTTTAAGGGGTTCTCTCTCTCTCTCTCTCTCTCTATATATATATATATATATATATATATATATATATATATATGTACCAACTAAAAAGATAAACAATAGATTGACCGGCTATTTTTATAAAGATTCCACGGTAAAATTAGGTGGATCAAAACCCTTTTTCTCGCTTGTCATAACAGAGGGTGGATAGAACTAACCTTCAAATTTAATTGGAAAATATCTAAACTTCACTTCTTAGTAGCATAGGCGGACCTACATGGAGATGAGAGGGGTCACCAAAACCCAATATCCTCGGCAAAAATCGTATATATATATATATACATACATACATACATACATACATCAAGAACTCCTCAAATAATTTTGATGTGCCCCCTCAAGTAGAAAATCTGAATTGCTCCATTGGTTTAATAAGTTGCATTATGTCCTCCCTCACCAAAAGACCTCGGTTCGAGGCCCAACACCAGTTCTATTTTTTTATTTTATTTATTTTTCTCTTTGAATTCAACATAGTGTAGTATCCTCTATTTAGCGGTCAACTTATTTTTTTTCTTTATCTTTTCTAAGTTAATGAACAATAATTTAGTACTAATATCCACTGTTTTAAAAGGTATTTTCGGGGCGAGGCGTACCAAAAACGCCCTGGGGCGATGGTGTGGGGCGAAAGTCTCAAGAGGCATACACCCAACAATTTGGGGCATACGCCCGGACGTTCGGGGCGTACGCCAGGGCGTTGAAGGCGCGTGTTTTTAGTGAGGAGTAAGCCTCAGAGACTTTTTCAAATTAAAACAAAATTTGTTGAATAATTCCTTCATATAATACCCAAATTTTCAAAAGTCTGTTTGGTAATTACTCAAAGGTTTAAAAAGGAACTCAAAAGTATTAAATTTAAAAGTCAAGACCTTTTTTATTGATTGAAACCCTAATTCATGGTCTTTTCCAATTTTTTATCTTGTCCGCTAGTCTGCTAATATCTCCCAAAAGCAATAAATATTTAATTTTCTTTAGAAATACAAAGAGAACTATATTCTCCTTCATAGCAGCAAGTTCAAAGTTCAAATTGCAGGTTAATCATCATTTTTATTCCTCCATATATAAAACTTTATTCTTTTAGACTCAAATTACTTGTGCTTATAAGTAGTGTATAATAGATTGTTTTGATTAGTTTTTTTGTGGGGATGGAGTACACACACACACACACACATACATATATATATATATATATATATATATATATATATATATATATATATATATATATATCACATATTTATAGTTTTCTTCAATTTTTATGCAATTTTACCGTTTATAAATATTTACTGTCATTATATTATTTTATAAAATATTTTAAATTAAATACCTATGGGGCTTACGCTCCGTGCCTCGGGGCTTATGCCTCGCCTCGCTAAGGCATATGTAAAACGTCTCGCCTTACGCCCACGCCTTTTAAAACACTGCTGGTACCTAGAAGGGGATAAAATATTCCATTGGCAAAAAGCCAATCACCTTTTTATCCTTATATCTAAGTTTATATGCATTATCACTTTCTTGACATGTATAAAATTAAGTAATTCATCAAAAATTTCCCCAAAACAGTAATTAAAAACTCCAAAAATCCTTCTGCTTTCAAGGATCACTTCGGCAAAGTAGCAAACATCTATCGATTCAACGTGACTGAGACTCTATTTGGATTGCTTAATAGACCTTTAATCTTGATCTTATTTGACTAAATTTTTTTTTATATTTTTGAACATCCTTTCGGTCACTAACTCATATTCATTAAGTTTTTAAGGAGTTAGTGCGCCAAATTTTGTCGTTATTAGCTGACGTATCTATGTCAAAGATAGCGGTGCCCCCGCTACGCTCAAATCCTGGATCCGCTTCTGTTTAGTAGCATATATTAACATGAAATTTCTAATTGGCTGCCTTTAGTAGAATAAAATGAAAACAACAATTGGCTGCCTGCATAAGTGAAGCGGTAGGATTAATAATCCCAAGAAATGGTAGAATGTGAAATTATATTCCAATTGCATCAGTTTCAAGGTTTGACATCTCTTCTAATAAGTACAAGAGATCAAACAGAAGAGTAAATTTTATGAAGAAGAACATGCTTCCATGCTATTATGGAGATATGTAACATTTGCAGGCAAATTTTACTCCTTGTAAAGGGGGGGAACACATAAATTGAGGAGTTTGTTATTCTCCGTGTTATTTTTCCATATTCCCAAACACTACATATATTTCCTGGATCACATACTCCATGCACAGAGCACTATGTTTACTAATTTAATTTATTATTTCTTGAAGATAGAACAAATTACTGAGGACAATGTTGAAGGAAAATTAAAAATAATACTTGGCTTTGCATTTTACAATTTATAATGGTGAAATATTATTTCTTTTACTAGGGAATATGTTAAATTGTGTTTAGATGAAAATTTGACCAGCTAGCTCTTCATCTTTGGCTTTTCCTCTCGCTTTCTCTAAATGATCAATATTTACTACAAGACTGTAAAATTGATTTATTTTGGTTATAAATCATGATTATACTTTAGCATTTTCGAGATAGGAATGTCCAATAAAATTGTATATTGCAATGTGCTATGATTTTAAATATGAGGTGGCCGCAGAGTTTAAGAAAGATGAGGAAGCCATTAAAAATTTATGGAAGTTGGTAGGAGAGTCTCTCAGTAGAAAATACAAAACGACGACTATGAATTGAAGATATTTCAATACAAAAACTCTTAAAAAATCTACATAGACAAGTAACTTATGCTTATCCTATTGTGCTTCTTTTCTTTTTCGTTGTCAACGGTAGTAAACATTTGCTTTTGCAGATTGTTTGTTTTTATGAGTTTTTGTATTGAAATACTAACAATTAGCTTGAATTTATTGACAATTGTAAGCGTTTTCTATTTGTTTATTAAAAAGTATTAAGAGGTTGACTGAAAAATAGCACTGTACAATAACTAATCAGCAACCCTCGATTGGTTGAAAGGTACTCCGAAATTATAATTGTTGCATTTTTATGTTTGTACACTTGTAAATTTGAAAAGGAAATGAGTTTTAATCTTTTTTATCCTAGAGAACAATTAGTTTTTGAAATTAAAAAGGGAAATTGAGTAATTCGATTGAACATTAAGTCACATACTAATCAACTATACAAGGATTAAAATTAAATATACGATTAATGTTTATGCATGCAGTAAATAATATTCATTAATATGCAGTAAGGAAATTAATAAAAAAAAGTGATTATTTGCAAAACTTAATTATTTACTTTAAGCATATTTTTGTCTTTAAATAGTTTAATTTATACTATATGCATTTTTCTTATATATTTTTTTCTGCATAAAGTAACATAGATTTCGACTTAATTTAATGAAGAAAGTATTTGCTACCACCAAATTTTCTTATGCGGTTAAACAAATACAACACTAGTTATGCATCGATTATTTATTTTTATGCAAGTAACTAAGCACAGTATTATTTTATGGAAAGTTTTTATGTTAGAAACTAA
The DNA here is from genome assembly GCF_000390325.3 of Nicotiana tomentosiformis. Taxonomy (NCBI): domain Eukaryota; kingdom Viridiplantae; phylum Streptophyta; class Magnoliopsida; order Solanales; family Solanaceae; genus Nicotiana; species Nicotiana tomentosiformis. Next base: position 19,270,949 of record NC_090818.1, read on the forward strand.
TTATATTAACACAACCAGCCAAACCACTCACTATGAATTTTAAATCAAGATAATGATGAATAATGGCATCAAATTTATGGCTAATATTTGGTTTAAAAGATTTTAATGCAACAGTAGAATAATCTGAAGCACGTTCCTTTTTGAAAGAAAAAGGTTGAGTTGACCTGTGGAAAACATGACTGGCAGTAATACGATGACACGTGGATAAACCCAAACATAATACGGCGTCTACATCGGAGGAGACAGCTGACGGAGACACCGGGAGTGAACCCATGTGTGAACACCACCATTCAACCTTTGACTTCTGGTCTCTCTTTCTTCTTCTTCATATTCTTTTTAAAACCAACGATTCGCTAAAAATGGTTGATTGAATGCCAGGGGCGGATGCAGTATGCTATAATACTAATGATTGGTTCAATTAAACCTCGTTAAAATTATAAAAATAGTAAATATAAACTCATAATTTTAAAAATATAATAAGCTCAATATCAAAAACTTTAAAAATTAAACTCATATATTTTAAATTCTGGATTCAGCTCTCTTAAATGCCATGGTTACAATAATAACGCAAAACTAAAAATATATTGTAATAACTCCCTGAATTACTACTAGAATTGGAGAGCATGTGCGAAGCTTACGCTAGTGAAAGCCCTCCTAAGTCCTAGCCGAAACAAAAAAAGGCCCAGTCACTTTGGATTTTATTTGACAATCTGTAAGTGGTTCTTCTTGCAATAAAACATCGCTTAGCACAACAATTTCTTTAATGGTAATAGAACAATCAATCGGGCAAAGGGATCGGCAGAAACAATTTTTTTTTTACCACGGTTCTCGAGCGTTATATTGTATAGAAAAAAATACGACATGAGTGGCCGCTTAAAGGAAAGACACTTGAAATGGAAGATAGGGATGGCCACCAAACATAGCTATTCCGCTTGTCGCCGAAAAGAATAACGATCATAAAAGGAGTATTAAATGCTTTGCACCCGGTAACATTTAATACAAAATATTTTGCAGCATTAAGGATGATGGCTCGTTACAAGAAATTTGGCATTTATGTCTAACGTTACATTTTCATTAATGGCCCCCATGATTGGCATTAAAGAAGAGCATGATTCTAGGATCTCCTTTCCTAGACGTAACTATAAATAGTGAGTTTTGTTATCATTGTAAGGGGATAAATTTTCTGGCTAACTTACACTACATTCTATACATCATTTTAATATAATTTTATTCTCTCGCTTTTGATCTCATCATTGTTGTGCCTGAAAACCCTGTTCCCGGACTCATAAGCTTTGTCGTTCCATCTACATTCTAAGGCTAAGTATTTTATATTTCATCAATTATTTTATTATCTTTTGGATCAAATTAATTTACTTGTCTAGAAACCACGAACAAATTCAACTGTACCGTTTTACGGGTAAACAGTTTGGCGCCTAGACAGCCGTGCGATTAAATTGATCCTTGCCTTTTTTACTAACGTGTTTGATTATTTTGTCTTCGCAAAAATCACAAAAAAAAAATGGAAGACAACACTATTAGTGGTACACGCAACCCTGAAACTCAAGGGGAACAACCTCATTTCGAGGATTCAATCAGTGACACTCGCAATGAGGGGAAAGGCGTCACACCGGTACATGACAGGCGGTACCCTCGACAGGTTCGGGAGGCAACTCCTGATGATGTTGATGAGGGGCATGTGGCGGATGCAGTAAGGGTCCTGCAAGAGCAGTAGTCAATCACTCTAGGTTCTCACGCGACATGATCAGGTTATAACGGAACTGAAACACGCGCTATCGGGTGCCTCAAATAATTCAAACAGGCGAGATCCAGTTCCTCCTGACGTTCCCGCAAACCAGACGACGCCGAGAGTTGATAATAACACTCTTAGGGGCGAAGTTGGCTCCGACGGGGCTGGGGGAGTAGATCCGGCCTCAACAACGAGAACGATCCGTTCAAGGATGAACTTTTGCGGTTCATGAAGGAAGTAAATGCCTGCATGGATCAAATCCCAGGCGCACCACTAATACTAAAAGGCCCAAACTCGAAGAAATATATTCAATTACCTTATAAGCCGAGCGCAGCCCCAAAAGTAATCTCGAAGCGGTTCAAAATGCCCGAAGTACCAAGTATGACGGAACTTCAGATCCACAGGAGCACATTACCACCTACGCAACATCAGTGAAAGGAAATGATTTGGCTCCTACAAAATTGATTTCTGAAAAATATTGGTGAGACTCTTACGGGGGAGCTTTAACGTGGTATCCATTATTGCCCGAGCATTCCATAGATTCCTTTGAGATGCTCGCGAATTCTTTCATCAAAACTCATGCAGGTGCCAGAAAGGTACAAGCCCGTAAGGCAGACACATTCAGGATCGCGCAGGGAGAATCCGAATTATTACGAGAGTTCTTTACCCTGTTCCAGAAGGAAAGTATGTTACTACCAGCAGTCCCGGATGAATGGGCAGCTGAAGCGTTCACCAAAGGTTTAAATCCGAGAAGTTCGGACGCTTCCCGGAAGTTGAAGGAAAGTCTGCTCGATTTTCAAGAGACGACTTAGGAGGATGTCCACAACCGGTACGAGTCGAAAATAAGGATCAAAGATGATCAGGTTGGCTTTCCATTGTCGACCAAAGGACGGGAGAAGGATAGAGAAAAAAATGAAAGATGATATGGACACGGATAGACGGACTTCGTTGCAGTAGCTTCCAGACAGCAGACAAGTTCACTATTGATAGAAGGACCGATCGTGGCCGGAACAGCAGATCGCTATAGGATAGAGAAATCTCGGGGTTGCGAGATTCTTCTTACCCAAAGTTGTCAGAGTATAAATTCAAAGTCAGTGTGGTGGAGTTAGTATCAACCATGAGAAATATCAAAGAGGCACGATTCCCAAAACCTATGTTCATAATCTGAAATTTCCCACCGACGGGACCGTGATGGCGCCTAACATTTCACTTGCTAGGCAAGCCAGCGTTAGAGAATCATTAAACTAATTCCTTATTTCCATTTAGTAAATAACAATAATTAACTAAGATGAAATATAATAAGTACGGAATACTATAAAACTTTATTAATTACTACCACCCGGATCTGGAGTCACAATTCACGAGCATTCTAGAATTTACTACAAGTAATAGTCTGAAAGAAATACAATTGTCTGAATGAAAGAAAACAGTAGGATATAAAAGATAGATGGGGGACTTCAAGGTCTGTGAACGCCGACAGATTTACCTTGAGTCTCCGGACAGCGGACCAATAGCAAAATCTCGATCAACCTGAGCCGATACCAAAATCTGCATAGAAAGTGCAGAGTGCAGCATCAGTACAACCGATCCATGTACTGGTAAGTGTCGAGCCTAACTTCGGCAAAGTAGTGATGAGGCTAGGACAAGACACCCACATATAACCTGAACAGTATAATCATGCTAGTGGCAACAACAATAAATAAAGAAATAATGCAAAAATAATGGGAAGGGGACATACGATGGGGGAATACAATATAAAGAGTGAGAATAATGAAAAGATAGAATTAAACCGAAAATTCTTAAACGAATTGAGCAAATAAAACAGCAAAGGAAAACTGCACGGCATCACCCTTCATGCTTTTACTTTCAACCTCACCAAATAAATAAATAGAACGACACGGCATCACCCTTCGTGCATTAAACCTCTCATAATATACACGGCATCACCCTTCGTGCTTTATCACTCACAAATCATAGTACGACATCACCCTTCGTGCATTAACTCTCACATATCACGGCACGATATCACCCTTCATGCTTTACACTCTTCCTCACAATATAAATAATGCATGCACGGCATCACCCTTCGTGCTTTACACTCCTCCTCACAAATCACAGAATCAATAACAACGGATAGATAGGAGTATCACAAAGAAACCAATATTTTACCCATAATCAATAGCACAATGTAACCTCAACCTTGAATCAATATTTGAAAGTTACCAAATCTCAGTGAAACTAGATATAAGTCACCCAACATTTCAAATAACCCGCTAAGCATGGATAATAGAATTTAAGGCTACAAAATAGACAAGAATAGAATTTCACATGCTATGACTTGACAATGGCGCATAGATGCTCGTAACCTCACCTATACATCGTGTATAACAACCAAACATGTAGCAAATAAACACATAATACATATTCCCTCAAGCCAAAGTTAGATACGACACTTACCTCGATTCGCAAGTCACTCACTGCTCAAGTATCATTTTTCCTTTAGAATTCACCTCCAACCCACTCGTATCTAGTCACAAATAGCTTAATACTATCAATTATTGCTAAAGGAATCAACTTTAATGAATAATTACAGATTTCCCAAATTTTCCCCAAAAAAGTCAAAAACCGACCCCGGGCCCGGTTGGTCCAAACTCGAGGTTCGGACCAAATTCCGTTTACCCATTCACCCCTGAGCCCGAGTATGTAATTAGTTCTGTAATCCGACCTCAAATCGAGGTTTCAATCCCCAAATTTGTAAAATTCCCAATTCCCCCAAAATCCCAAATTTCTACCCTTAAAGAACAAGATTAAAGACTAGGAATTCAATAAATGATGATGGAAATTGAATAAAACAAGTTAGAAAGTGCAAACCTGTGATTGGGTGTTGAAATCCTTCTTCAAATATCGCCCTAGGTCGAGTTCTATGGAAGAAAATATGAAATTTTGAACAAATACCGTTTTGAAGTCAGTTTTTAAAACACTGGACAGGCCTTTATCGCGATCGCGAGAGGCATACTGAGTAACAGTCATGCTACCCTGCTGGAGAAGCTCGAACTGACGACGGCGCTCCTCTCTAGTAGTGATAGGCAGAAACTTCTCCAAGAAGAGATGTAAGAACTGATCCCAAGTAAGAGCAGGCGACCCAGCTGGTCTAGTCAACAAATAATCCCTCCACAGCTTCTTGGCGGAACTAGTCATCTGGAAAGCAGCAAAGTCGACCCCATTGGTCTCTAATATACCCATGTTCCGAAGAACCTCATGGCAGCTATCAAGGTACTCCTGGGGATACTCTGAAGGAGCACCACTGAAGTGAACTGGGAAGAGCTTGGTAAACCTGTCCAACCTCCACAATGCCTCGGAGGACATAGCTGCCCCATCAACGGGCGGTGCTGCAGCAACTGGCTGAACTACCCCAACTGGATGGGCTACTGGAGTTTGAAACTAGGGAACCACCTGCTCCAAAGTGTGGGTGGTAGGAGTCTGGGCTCCTCTTCCAGCCTGAGATATGGTTGGTGCCATGGGGAATGCGCCAGTCTGGGCTACACTCTCCAGAAAGCCCACTAATCGGACCAAGGCATCCTGAAGTACCGGGGTAGCAATAAACCCCTCTGGGATCTGAGCTGGTCCTGCCGGAACGGTCTGAGCTAGAGTCTCCTCATCGAACTCTACCAGAGGCTCCGCAGCTAGAGCTGCTGCTAAGGCCCTGGGCTGAGCCCTGCCCCTGCCTCGACCTCTGCCCCTCCTAGAAGCTACTACTGGAGGATCCGACTGCTGATCAGCGGAAGAAGCAGTACGTGTCCTCACCATCTGCGAGAGAATAAGAATAGAAGAGTTCAATCAGTATTGGGATAACAAGAATCGCATGACAGAGTTGAATAAAAGTGAACTTGTTCCTAACTTTATAGCCTCTGGGAGATAAGTACAGACGTCTCCGGACCGATTCCCCAGACTCTACTAAGCTTCTCCGTGAATTGTGAGACCTAAGCAACCTAGTACTCTGATACCAACTTGTCACGACCCGAAATTTCCCACAGAAATACAGCGGTGGATTGGGATGTCAGGGGTCTGACAAGAGACCTCGTCATTCCGGTGAGTTCAGCGGTGCTTCATCTAGAGGAAGGAGTACTTTTGGTATAGGCCATCCTCCCAGGCTGTTTCATTCAGCGCTCCAAGCATCCCACGGTGCCTCAGGTGCTCGTGGCCCTCAGATGCATTATTCCGACCAGCTAGCCTACGGTGCACCAACAGCTCCTATTAGTGCACCTCCACTCCAGAGTTATCAGGGTGGTTATTCAGGTTGACATGGTCAGTTTCAGGGTTAGCAGTCACAACAACCGAGGTTATGTTATACTTGTGGTGATCCGAGGTACATTGCTGGATTTTGCCCTCGAGCAATGTGCAGCTCACAGCATCAGAGTTCTCGTGCCATGGTTCCGGCACCAGTTGCTGCACCACCTGCTCAGCCAGCCAGAGGCAGGGGTCAGTCAGCCAGAGGTAGAGGCCAGACTGTTAGAGGTAGAGGTCAGGCCGTTAGAGGCGGAGACTAGCAAGTTAGAGGTCATCCCAGAGACGTAGTTCAGGGTGGTGGGGCCCAGCCCCGATGTTATGCTTTCCCAGCCAGACCTGAGGCTGAGTCATTTGACGTTGTTATCACATGTACTGTTTCAGTTTGCAGTAGACATGCTTCAGTTCTATTTGATCTGGGGTCTACTTACTCATATGTGTCATCTTACTTTGCTTCATATTTGGTTCTGCCCCGTGATTCTTTGAGCACCCATGTATATGTGTCTACGCCCGTAGGGGATGCTATTGTTGTAAATCGTGTGTATCTCTCGTGTGTGGTCGTTATTAGAGGTCTTGAGACCAGTGTAGACCTTTTGCTCCTCGATATGGTTGATTTCGATGTTATATTGGGCATGGATTGGCTGTCACCTTACCATGCTATTTTGGACTGTCTCGCCAAGACGATGACCTTAGCCTTGCCGGGGTTGCCTCGATTAGAGTGGAGAGGGACTCCTGGCCACTCTTCCAGCAGAGTTTTTTCTTATATGAAGGCTCGGCGTATGGTCAAGAAGGGGTGTTTGGCCTATTTGGCTTATGTTCGTGATTATAGTGCTGAGGTTCCTTCTATGGATTCTGTGCCTGTTGTCCGTGAGTTCCCTGAGGTATTTCCTGCAGACCTGTCGGGGATGCCACTCGACAGGGATATTGACTTTTGCATTGATCTGGTTCCGGGCACTCAGCCCATTTCTATTCCGCCATACCGGATGGCCCTACCAGAGTTAAAAGAATTGAAGGAACAGTTGCAGGATTTACTTGACAAGGGCTTCATTAGACCTAGTGTTTCTCCCTGGGGTGTGCCGGTTTTGTTCGTGAAGAAGAAGGATGGATCTATGAGGATGTGTATAGATTATCGGCAGTTAAACAAAGTCACTATCAAAAACAAGTATCCATTACCGAGGATTGATGATTTATTTGATCAGCTTCAGGGTGCCCAAGTGTTTTCGAAGATTGATTTGAGATCTGGCTACCATCAGTTGAGGATTAGGGCATCCGATGTCCCTAAGACAGCCTTTCGGACGCGGTATGGGCAATATGAGTTTCTGGTGATGTCATTTTGGTTGACCAATGCCCCGACATCATTTATGGACTTGATGAACCGAGTGTTCAAGCCTTATATGGATTCATTTATGATTGTGTTTATTGATGACATCTTGGTATACTCCCGCAGTCGGGAGGAGCATGAGCAGCACCTCCGGATAGTGCTCTAGAATTTGAGGGACAGTCAGTTGTATGCTAAATTTTTGAAGTGCGAGTTTTGGTTGGATTCAGTTGCTTTCTTGGGTCACGTCGTATCAGCAGAGGGTATTCAGGTGGATCCTAAGAAGATTGAGGCAGTCAAGAACTGGCCTAGACCCACTTCATCCACGGAGATCAGGAGCTTCATGGGTTTGGCGGTTATTACCGTCGGTTTGTGGAGGGGTTTTCATCTATAGCAGCCCCGATGACTAGGTTGACCCAAAAGGGTGCCCCATTCAGATGGTCGGATGAGTGTGAGGCGAGCTTTCAGAAGCTCAAGACAGCCTTGACTTCAGCACTGGTGTTGGTATTACCATTGGGTTCAGGATCTTACACGGTATATTTTTATGCCTCCGGTGTTGGGCTCGGAGAAGTATTGATGCAGGAGGGCAGGGTGATTGCATATGCGTCTCGTCAGTTAAAGGTTCATAAGAAGAATTACCCTGTTCATGACTTAGAGTGGGTAGGCATTGTTCACGCGCTGAAGATTTGGAGGAACTATCTTTATGGCGTGTCGTGTGAGATTTTCACGGATCATCGCAGCCTTCAGTATTTGTTCAAGCAAAAGGATCTCAATTTGAGGCAGAAGAGGTGGTTGGAGCTATTGAAAGACTATGATATCACCATATTGTATCATCCCGGGAAGGCCAATATGGTGGCCGATGCTTTGAGTAGAAAGTCAGCTAGTATGGGTAGCCTTGCTTATTTTCCAATCGGTGAGAGGACGCTAGCTTCAGATATTCAGACTTTGGCCAATCCATTTGTGAGGTTGGATATTTCAGAGCCCAGCCGTGTTCTAGCTTGTACTGTCGCTCGGTCTTCCTTGTTTGAGCATATCAGAGATCGACAGTATGATGTCCCTCACTTGATGGTCCTTAGTGACACAGTTCGGCATGGTGGTTCCAAGCAGGTTACAGTTGGAGATGACGGTATTTTGAGGATGCAGGGTCATGTATGTGTGCCTAATATTAATGGGCTTCGTGAGTTGATCCTTGAGGAGGCTCATAGTTCTCGGTATTCTATTCACCCGGGCGCTGCCAAAATGTACCAGGACCTGCGGCAGCATTATTGGTAGAGGAGGATGAAGAAAGATATAGTTGCTTACGTGGCTTAGTGCTTGAATTGTCAGCGAGTGAAGTATGAGCATCAGAGACCCGGTGGTTTGCTTTAGCAGATGGAGATTCCTGAGTGGAAGTGGGAGCGTATCACTATGGACTTTGTTGTTGGACTCCCACAGACTCAGAGGAAGTTCGACGCCATGTGGGTTATTGTGGATAGGCTGACTAAGTCAGCGCACTTCATTCCTGTGGCAGTTACCTATTCCTCAGAGTAGTTGGTAGGGATTTATATTCGGGAGATCGTCCGTCTTCACGGTGTGCCCGTGTCTATCATTTCTGATCGAGGTACGCAATTTACCTCACACTTGTAGAGGGCCGTTCAGCGTGAGTTGGGTATGCGGGTTGAGTTGAGCACAACATTTCATCCTCAGACGGACGGGCAGTCCGAGCGTACTATTTAGATCTTGGAGGATATGCTCTGCGCTTGTGTTATAGACTTCGGAGGATCGTGGGATTAGTTCTTGCAACTTGCAGAGTTCGCCTACAATAACAGCTACCAGTCGTGCATTCAGATGGCTCCCTATGAGGCATTATATGGTAGGCGGTATAGGTCGCCAGTTGGGTGGTTTGAGCCGAGGAAGGCTCGGTTGTTGGGTACATATTTAGTGCAGGAGGACTTGGACAAGGTCAAGATTATACAGGATCGACTTCGTACAGCTCAGTCCAGGTAAAAGAGTTATGCCGACCGTAGAGTTCGTGATGTGGTAGTAATTAATACAGTTTTATAATATTCCGCACTTATTATATTTTATCTTAGTTAATTATTGTTATTTACTGAATAGAAATAAGGAATTAGTTTAATGATTCACTAACGTTGGCTTGCCTAGCAAGTAAAATGTTAGGCGCCATCACGGCCCCGTCGGTGGAAAATATTGGGTCGTAACAACCTATGAAATATGATCCCAATCAGAGGGATCCCAATTTATAGTGTGAATACCATGGCACTAACGGCCACCGGACTGGGGACTGCCGACACCTCCGGGAAGAAGCGGCAACACTGTTAAAGAATGGCCACCTCAGAGAATTCTTGAGTGACCGAGCTAAAAACAATTATGGTCGGAACAAGGGCGACGCGGAAACCTCGAAAGCAGGAGAAGAACTCCCATGCCAAACGATCAACATGATCTTCGGAGGAAATGAAATAACAGGGGTACCTTTTTGGCAGCGAAGAAGACAAAAGTATGGATAACTGATAATAAAAGGTTTCCGAAAGACGATATCACATTTACGGACAAAGATGCAGACGGATTACTGCTACCGCACAATGACGCACTGGTAATTTCTTTAAATGTGTTAGATTTTAAAATTAAAGGTGTTTTAGTGGATCCCAGAAGTTCAGCTAATATCATACAATGGAGAGTACTGGAGTAAGCTAAACTCACCGGAAGCATTATCCCGGCAACGAAACTCCTTGCTGGATTCAACCTTGCAAGCATGACAACTCAGGGAGAAATTTTGCTGCTCACGAACGCTGAGGGAGTAATGAAGACAACTCTCTTCGAAGTGGAAGATGGAGACATAGGGTATAACATCATCTTGGGATGACCATGGCTGCACGAGATGAAAGTTGTGCCTTCAACATATCACCAATTGTTTAAATTTCCAACATCTGAGGGGATTAAACATATAAGGGGTGATCAACCGGCGGCAAGAGAAATGAATGCAATTTTGGTCTCCAGTACCAAAGGAAAGGAACGTGCGGCATAGCAATTAACGGAAGCGGCACCTGCCCTCGAACCAGATGAAGTTAGCCCGAGGACAGAAGAGTCGTAACAATACCAGGTACCAAGGTATTTTCAAGTACCAGAAGAGACGGACGCGAGGAAGTCCATGGCAGAAGAACTAGAGCAAGTTGCGTTGTTCGAAGAATTCCTAGAAAGAAAATTCCATTTGGGAATTGAACCCGGAGCTCAGGTATGCTTTTATCGAATCCCTTAAAATTAACGTTGATTGTTTTTCATTTTCGCATGATGATATGACAAGAATCTCGACAAAGGTAGCCACCGTACACAAGTTAAGTTTGGATCCCAACATACCTTCGGTGAAGAAAAAGAAACGCCCTATTACTGAAGCAAGGAATAATTCGTCAAAGAAGAGGTAACCTGTTTACTTAATATTGGTTCGAGAGGTAAGATATCCGGACTGGTTAGCCAATATAGTAGTAGTTCCTAAGAAAAATAATAAATTTTGCATGTGTATAGATTATAAAGATCTTAATAAGGCCTGCCTGAAAGACTCATTCCCATTGTCAAATATCGATCAAATGATTGATACCACGGTCGGGCATGAGTTAATGAGTTTCCTCGGTGCTTATTCAAGGTACAATCAAATAAAAATGAACCCAGAAGACCAGGAAAAAACATTGTTTATAACGCATTTTGGTATATATTGTTACAAAGTGATGCCCTTCGGGTTAAAAAATGCCGAAGCCACTTATCAACGGCTCGTGAATAAGATGTTCGAAAAACAAATTGTAAAGACTATGGAAGTATATATAGACAATATGATTGTAAAGTCTTTGAATACAAGTGACCACCTGAAGCATTTGCAAGAGACATTCGACTTCCTGAGGTAGCATAATATGAAGCTTAACCCCGAGAAGTGTGCTTTCGGGGTAAGTTCAGGTAAGTTCCTAGTGTTATTAGTCTCACAATAGAGAATTGAGGTAAATCCTGACAAAATCAAGGCTATAGAGGACATCCCGGATCAATTGTCTAACGTAAAAGAAGTCCAGAGTTTCACAGGGAGATTGGAAGCGTTGAGCAGGTTCATTTCCCCTTCATCGGAAAAATGTCATCGCTTCTTCGCACTACTCAAAAAGAAAAACAATTTCGAATGGACACCGGAGTGTCAGCAAGCCTTGAAGGAGTTGAAGAAATATTTGTCAGGCCTCTGTTGCTCAAAACCAATAAAAGGTGAAACATTGCTAGTCTACCTGCGGTTTCAGAAGTTGCGGTAAGTGCAGGTTTAGTCCGGTAGGATGAAGGTACGCAATCACCCATTTGTTACATTAGTAAAATTTTAACGAGAGCAGAAACTCGATACCCACATCTGGAAAAGCTGGCCTTAGATTTTGTAGTCATCGCTCGGAAGCTGAGGCCCTACTTCCAATGCCACCCGATAGCTATGGTGACTACTTTCCCTCTGAGGAATATTGTCACGACCCAAAAAATCCAACTAGCCATGATGGCACCTAACCCAACCCGTTAGGTAAGGCAATTTACAAATATCCGATTCAATTAATATTTAACTGACTCTAATACACTCTCCAAGGACTGGTAGTTCAAACCATGAGCTTCTAAGATTAGAATTTACAAAGCTAGTATGCAATAAATACATCATCTATTCGAAATGTACATAAATAGATTTTTATAAATATAAGGCTACCATGAACAAGAGGCAGCTACGACCGGATCACAAGTACATCTTCAAATCCAGCTCACGTCGATCACAGCAACATCAACATCCAATATCTACACGCAAGGTGCAGAAGTGTAGCATGAGTACAACCGACCCCATTTACTCAATAAGTAACAAACCTAACCTTAGGTTGAAAGTAGTGACGAGCTAGAACATAGGTCGGGGTCCAACACCAATAGCCAACAACAGTTCATAATAACATAATGGAAGTAATAAAAGAAGTAGCTTAGAGATAAACTGCTCAGCTCGTTCACAGTTCCAGAAAAATAGACATGCTTTTCAAATATATTAGTGAAACCCCAAATCCTTTACCGAAATCATCAATTTATGAGTAAGTTTGAAAACTGTGATTTTTTCCAAAAACTTTCAACATACAAATGTTTCATTTTTAAATGGCATGAGAAAAATACATCTATATGCCTACATGTCAATGTATATGAGAAGTCATGAATGACGTGATACCGTACAGCATGAGAAAAAATACATCTCTATGCCTATAAGTCAAGTGTCCATGTCAAATGCGATGCAACTAATTGATAAACCATATGCATACTCTCAGAGTATCAATTCACTTAGTCCTCCCAGTCACTCAGTCCTCACAGTCACTCAATCCTCCCAATCGCTCGACACTTGCACTCAGTAGGTACCTGCGCTTACTGGGGGTGTGTACAGACTCCGAAAGGGCTCCTTCAGCCCAAGCGCTATAATCTGCACGAATAACTCACGTGCTATAGTATTAATATCTGGATCCGCACGGACAAATCACGTGCTGCATGGACAAATCACGTGCTACAATAAGCCAACCTGGCCTGCTGCGGCATGCTGCCCGATCCTATAATTATCCTCAATATCAGACCCTCGGCCTCACTCAGTCATCAATCTCTCCAGTCTCTCAGGCTCACAATGTCATGAAACTAGCCCAAAATGATGATATGATGTATCAATAAATAACAGCAGATACTGAGATGTGATATGCAATGAATGGATATGACTGAGTATGAAATTACAGTTTAAACATATAATTCGACAGTAGAAATGACCTCAGTGGATCCCAATAATACCAACATTTGCCTGAGCATGATTTCTAACATGAGTCACATCTCAGTTTCTCTAATACATAAAAATACAAAGAAGAATACAAGTTAATTTACTAAACAGCTCTACGGAATTAACTGAGTCTCCTTTTTTACGGTGCACGCCCACACGCCCGTCACCTAGCATGTGCATCACCTACAAACAATTCACAAAACATGTATAATCAGGGTTCATACCCTCAGCTCCAAGATTAGAGATGTTATTTACCTCGAACAAGCCGAATCCAATGTCAAAAAAGCAAAACAATGCTCCAGGAATTCCATTCTGCACGTATCAACTTCCGAACGGCTCAAATCTAGTTACAATTAATTTGATTCAGTCAACACAAATTATAGGATTTAATTCCACATCAAAATACTAATTTTCCCAAAAAATTCGAAATTACACTCAAAACTTGTCGGTGGGGCCAACGTCTCAGAACCCAACAAAAGTTACAAAATATAAATGCTCATTCAACCACGAGTCCAACCATACCAATTTTACCAAATTTGGACATCAACCCGACCCTCAAATCCTCAAATTAAACCAAGAGGGTTTTCTAAATTTTACAACTTAATTCACCAATTAAATATTAAAAACAACCATGAATTAGGGTAATTTGACCAATATTGAGTTAAGAACACTTACACCATTATTTTTTTTGAAAATCTCCCGAAAATCGCCTCTTCCCGAGCTCCAATTCGTCAAAAATGGAAAATGAACAAAACCTTGATATTAAATATTTTTTTTGCCCAAATATTCTGCCTCGTTTTGTGTGCTAAACAATCCCAAAACTCTCTTTTGATGCCTCCAATAGATTTCTTGTAAAATTTCTGTCAAGTTAGGTTTTTGAATCACCCAATTTGGCCTTAAAATGAGGGAGATATGATGTTTTGAAGATTTAAATGAAGTCTGGAAATTTAAGGGATAAAACAAATGACATTTGCGTAATTATTTTACACCAGAAAATCAGCAAAGAAAGAATTTTTGTTTTAGCACCCAAAACTCATTTGGAACCTTACGGACACAAATCATCTATGCGTTTCAATCATAAAATACGCTACGAACCTGCTCGCGTATTCAAAACACCGAAAAGAGGTCATCTTGACCTGATATTGACCATGATCAAACTCCAAATCCTTTAACTTAACTAATCTCTCAACCAGTGATCCAAAACATACCCGATCCCCTCGAGGCCCCACTCAATCATACCAACAAGTCTTAAACACGATACGAACTTAATCGAAACTTTAAATCATATCAAACAATGCTAAAACTAAGAATCATACCCCAATTCAAGCTTAACGAAACTAAGAAATTCCAACTTCTACATTCGATGCTGAAACCTATCAAATCAAGTCCGATTGACCTCAAATTTTGCACACAAGTCATAAATGACATAACGGACCTATAAAAATTTTCAGAACTGGATTTCGACCCCGATATCAAAAAGTCAACTCCCCATTCAAACTTTCAAATTTAAATTTCTATTTTAGCCATTTCAAGCCTAATTTAACTACGGACTTCCAAATAATTTTTTGAACATGCTCCTAAGTCCAAAATCACCATACGGAGCTATTGGAATCATCAAAACTCCATTTCCAGGTCAAATTTGCAAAAGTCAAACTTGGTCAACTCTTCCAACTTAGTTGAGAATCGTTCTTCCAAATCAATTCTGAATAACCTGAAAACTAAAATCGACGATTCTCACAAGTCCTAATACATCATACGAAGCTACTCATGCCCTCAAACTACTGAGCGAAGTGCAAATGCTCAAAACGATTGGTCAGGTCGTTACATCCTCCCATACTTAAACATACGTTCGACCTCGAACGTGCCTAGAGTTGTTCTTAAACCGTCAGATCACCGTGTAACCTTACTATACACATACCCGGGGGTGATCTCATGTCACCCTATTTCATATATGCCCGACAACATAACATACTGAAGATCATTACTTCAACCTTAGCCCGTAATCCCCAAAATCCAATTTCCAACATCTAGAATTTCCTACAAGACCCGAATCTCGCATCTACACACTGTCTAAGTCTGAACAAGTTGCACAAAGCCATAACCATAACCCGAGACACAATAACATGATATACCACATAACTCAAATACTCATAGCAATAACTCCCAACCGTAGTAGCTGCTCGATAACTAACTCGACATCGGTAACAAACCTCATATCAAGTAAAATCTTGTTCTGAACCTTTGTACACTGCCGATGATGAAAGAAACACGCAGAAACTCTTAATCACTCATCATATCAACAAGTCATGAAGCTCTCTCTCGTCCAACGGGAACCAAAGCCAAGTCCTAAGCCGACTTCCGATGTTATTCTTCCAAACATACCGTAATTAAATCCGATAGTATCCATTCTAGGTCCAATGACCTTATCTCATCAAACACAACTATTCTATTAATACACAATACCAATACAACCTAAAGTCACAACCGTGCAATCTGTGCACCAACAAGCAACAATTCGAATGTACTCAATTGGTGAAAATGACTCAAATGAGAGAACCGTCCCGCAAGCTCAACAAATATCACCACAACGCAATGCTATGAACCCATCACACATAGTTGGACCAAGACACACAAATCTAATACAAAGGATCATATCCCAACATAGCTCCTCTGCAATGTGTGACCATCCAAACACATGTCCATATGAAATACCTCAAGCCACAATGCTCAAAATCAACAACTACACGCAATTTGACATCAAGTACACGAAGTGAATGACCATAACCATGGAGAAGCCAATAACACAATATACCACAGCCCGGAAAGACCATAACCAAGGCGCAATCAACCATTCCACACCTCAATTACCATCTCGCTCGAATTCCCCTATAAAGCCCAAACAGAATCGCATCATGTGTGCATATAACCAACGAATCACAACCCCTCGTAGCATGGAAGAGTAACACATAGAACATATCAGATAGGAGTTCAGAGTCAATTCTAACTGAATGGCACACCCTTCAACAATAGAAGTTCAGAGTCAACAAATCCGACCCGGTGTAGAATACACATCCTCATTGGGCCTACCAATGGACCTCAAATCAACTCTGGTCACCCACAAATAGATAACTACCCTCCGAAAGTCCACAATGATTGAATCATAACACATACTATCATCTAGCTAGCTTTGGCCCTAACTTCACAGTCCACAATCACAAAACAATATGCTCCTGAGAACTCCCAGTCTCCAAATCCATAGAACACATGAATCACCATATCTGATCCCAACTCCACTGCCCGAATGTCTAACACATCTCTCGTACACGATCATCCCACGAGGAATACCTTTATAAGCCAAATCCAATGTCGAGCAAGCTAAACAATGCTCCAGAAATTCTATTCTGCGCGTATCAACTTCCGAATGGCTCGAATCTAGTTACAATTAATTTGATTCAGTCAACACACATTATAGGATTTAATTCCATATCAAAATACTAATTTTCCCAAAAAATCCAAAATTACACTCAAACAATGCTAGTGGGGCCCACGTCTTAGAAACTGACAAAAGTTACAAAATATGAACGCTCATTCATCCACGAGTCCAACCATACCAATTTTATCAAATTTCGACATCAACTCGACCCTCAAATCCTCAAATTAAACCAAAAGGATTTTCTAAATTTTCCAATTTAATTCACCCATTAAATGTTAAAAACAACCATGGATTCGGGTAATTTGACCAATATTGAGTTAAGAACACTTACACCATTATTTTCCTTGAAAATCTCCCAAATTTCGCCTCTTTCCGAGCTCCAATTCGTCAAAAATGGAAAATGAACAAACCCTCGATATTAAATATTTTTTTGCCCAGCTGTTCTGCCTTGTTTCGTATGCTAAACAATCACAAAGCTCTCTTTTTCTGTATCTAATGGATTCCTTGTAAAAATTTAGTCAAGTTAGGCTTTTGAATCATTCAATTTGGCCTTAAAATGAGAGAGATATGATGTTTTGAAGATTTAAGTGAAGTCTGAAAATTTAAGGGATAAAATAAATGACATTTGCGTAATTATTTTACACTAGAAAATCAGCAAAGAAAGAATTTTAGCACCCATAACTCATTCGAAACCTCCCGGACACAAACCATATATGCGTTTCAATTATAAAACACGCTACAAATCAGCTCGCGCACTCAAAATACCGAAAAGAGATCATCTTGACCCGATATTGACCATGGTCAAACTCCAAATACTTAACTTAACTAATTTCTCAACTAGTGAACCAAAACACACCCGAGCCCTTCGGGACCCCTTTTAATCATACCAACAAGTCTTAAAATATGATACGAACTTAATTGAAACCTCAAATCATCAAACAATGCTAAAACCACGAATCATACCCCAATTCAAGATTAACGAAATTAAGAAATTCCAACTTCTACATTCGATGCCGAAACCTATCAAATCAAGTCCGATTGACCTCAAATTTTGCACACAAGTCATAAATGACTTAACGGACCTATGAAAATTTTCAGAACTGGATTTTGACCCCGATATCAAAAAGTCAACTCCCCGTTCAAACTTTCAAACTTAAATTTCTATTTTAGCCATTTCAAGCCTAATTTAACTACGGACTTCCAAATAATTTTCCGAACATGCTCCTAAGTTCAAACTCACCATACGGAGCTATTGGAACCATCAAAACTCCGTTCCGAGGTCAAATTCACAAAAGTCAAACTTGGTCAACTCTTCCAACTTAAAGCTTCCTAGTTGAGAATCGTTCTTCCAAATCAATTCCGAATAACCTGAAAACCAAAACCGACGATTTTCACAAGTCATTATACATCATACGGAGCTACTCATGCCCTCAAACTACCGAGCAAAGTACAAATTCTCAAAACGCCCGATCGGGTCGTTACAAATATCCTCCAAAAACCCGAGCTCTCGGGTAGATTGGCCAAATGGGCCGCCGAAATGAGCGAGTTTGATATAGATTATAACCGAGGACTGCAATTAAGTCGCATGTCTTAGATGACTTCGTGGCCGATTTTAGTTCGGGACTATTACCTCTGGCAGCCAAAGACGCAATAATGGTGTCAGAATCGACATCGGGAGTTTGGACCTTATTTACGGACGAAGCTTCAAACGTAAAAGGGTCCGGACTCGGAATAGTCTTGATCACACCTTCAAGGGAAAATTTAAGGCAAGCCATCAGAACGATTCCTTTAACTAACAATGAAGCAGAGTACGAAACTTTGATTGCAGGGCTCGAATTGGTTCGGGGACTTGACTCCGAAGTCATTGAAATCAAATGTTATTCGTAGTTTATCGGCACAAAAGTTACAAAGTTCCTTGAAGATCTGAATATAAAGAGGATTACATTTTCACCTTATCATCCGAGCGCAAATGTTCAAGCAGAGTCAACAAACAAAGTGATTATACAAATTCTAAAAAAAGGTTGGAAGTGGCAAAAGGAAAGTGTCCCGAAGAATACCTGGGGTTCTATGGGCCTACCGAACAATGGCCAAGTCAAGCATGGGAGAAACCCCTTTCTCCCTTGTGTACGGCACAACAACTTTGATACCGGTGGAAGTAGGGGAACCAACCTTAAAGTATTTTTAGGCGAATGAAGAATCGAACAACGAAGCAATGCTAGTCAACATGGAGCTGCTCAATGAATGCAGGGACTTGGCGTATGTCAGAATGGAGGCTCAAAAGCAGAGAATGAAGCGATATTATAATCAAAGAGCCAACCTACGTTATTTCAAAGTAGGATACTTGTTATTAAGGAAGGTAACTCAAAACACCAGGGAACTAAACGCGGGCAAGTTAGGCCCAATATGGGAAGGCCCTTACCGAGTTTCAGATGTCACTAGGAAAGGATCATACGAGTTGGAGAACCAGAACGGAGACAAGTTGCCCAACTACTGGAACGTGGCTCCCCTCAAAAGATATTACTGCTGACAAATAACAGTCAAACGGAAAGTATGTGATGCACTATTTTTCCCTTCGTTCCATTTTTGTCCCAATTAGGTTTTTCAGGCAAGGTTTTTAACGAGAAAGCAACGTAAAGCATACTATGAAGACAACAGTGATAAGACTTTTCATAACAAGGCAAACGAACAAGTATCCACTCTGGGGCGATTAGATAATCTTTGCATCGATACCAAATTCCCACCGGGAAGTTAAGTTTGCTACCGAATGGAGGTTACCTGACCGTTCACGAGCAGAAACCACTAGAGGACTGTTAGGTATTGTTTCGCTCGATAGCATGGTTTCCTAAGGGGAAAAAATATATGTTTCCGAGTGAAGGATTACCTAGCAATTCATTTGTGGGATCTTCGAAGATACAAGACTTTCAGTATTCGAATTTGAATTTTTCGCATTCGAACATTGGGGGGGGGGGAATGATATGAGAATAAGGCAACACTGAATGCCATGTCAACCGGGGAACAACAATCCGGGAACATAATATATTATCGGGACCGGGGACTGCATAGACAGCCCCATAGAAACACGTTGTACAAGATATCCACAAGTCATGGCAATTTCTTTTCTTCATAGCAAAATGCTTATGTACTTTTGAAATAGAAGGAATTAAATGAAATGAAATCCTTTTGTTTTTATCTTGTTTCTTGTCCGCACGATGAGTTAATTTTGCCATTTGAAAGTTAAATAAGCACTTCAAATGTTAGTGCCGTAATGAACAGGAGACGTCCTCTTCAAGAGCACCGTAAACATAAGAGGGCCTTCTCTTATAAAAACCCTCATGTTAAAGGGTTGGTTCCGGAAGAATCAATGCTCGGAATCTAGAATGCCATCGAGAAAAAATACACCCGAAGCCGCATACGAAAAGGACGCAAAAATCAAACTTGCACAAATACTCGTGGAAACCCTCACGAAAAAAGGATAATACTCGAAACCAAAATACCTCGAAGGAAAGGCATCTGAGATCACATAATAAAGCGCGGATAGAATAACATGCGCAGAATACTTGAGCATGCACGAAAGTTAAAGACTTGCATGAACATTCAAACGAAAGTAAGACTCAAACGATACTTGAGAAAAAAATGATAAAGGAACAAAATAGAAAAAGAAAGAAAAAGCTAAACTGCAACGTCTCCGAAATCAAGAGGAAGAGAAGTATAAGCATCCCCGGGAGTAGTAGATGGTTCCACCGATGACTCAATATTTTCCCCAGCTTGATCTTCGGCATCATCGCCTTCTGATCCTTCTTCAGTTTTCGAAAACTCGGAACCAAAAATAGAAGAACCTGGAGCATCAGACTGCACCGGGAGTCCATTTTTTTCAGCCAACTCAAGCTCTCGGGCCTTAGCAATTTTGGCATCAATGTCAATGATACCAGCCTTGGCCTCTTCCAAGGTTTTTATCCTTGTGCTATACATGGAATAAGTTTTTTCAACAATGAGGGAAGTCGTTCGGTGCTTTAGTTCTTCTATGAGTTGAGTAACTTATGCAGAAAGGTTTTCCCAGGCGGATCTAGCAGATTTGAAACTGATGTCGAGCTTACGGACAGTTGAACTAAAGATCCAATTATGCTCGATAGTTTTCCCGTACTTCTCTTCTAGCTGAGAATGTTTCGCCACCACAACAACAAGCTCTTCACTTTTGGAGTTTAAGGCTGCATCCAAGTTAATCACTCTTTCAACGGAGATAGCCTCACGATTGATTGCAGCAAGAATGACATTCTGGATTTATGCCCATTTAGCCTTGGCTTCATCAAATCTAACCCTAAGCAGACCAATTTCTTGGCTAAGGGTTACCACTTCTTGCTCGCTTTGCTGCAAACCAGCCTCCAAGACAACAACCTCGGTAGCTTTGGTTTCCAGTTCCGAGAGGCGGAGAACAGTCTAGTCCCGTTCTGCCAAAAGTTGATCCCACTCAGAAGTAAGTTCTTCCTTCTCACGAATCAGCCTTTGAAGACCCTCAGAAGCAAGAAAGTTGGCCTACAAAACAAGAAGAGTTAAAACTTAGAGTACATTTGCTCAAAAGTAGAAGAAATAACAAAAGGAGAAAGGAACGTATCGCTGCGGTGTTATACATAGCATTGTTCAACAAACACTCCCCCGAGAGTGTCTGAATCTTCTCCCAGTCTTTTTCTGTAGCCAAAAGATTCAAATAGTTAGCAAGCTCCACCGGCCTCGAAAGCAAGTTGCACCCAGTGGAGACCGAAAGGGTAACACTCCTCCTCCTTTGTAGATCTTCAGAAGGGATAGCATAATTTTGCCCTAAATTCCCATGAACTAGGGACTGTGGAGGAGGGACACCTTCTTCATGGTCATGTGCGGCCGATGGAGATGATGTAGCAACTGTTGTTGGAAGAGTAGCTGAAGATGGAAATGATGTAGCAGTTACTGGTGGTGGTGAAGGTGGAGATGAAGCTGATGGAGTTGAAGAGTGAGAAGCATATACATCAAATACAGTGCTGGTTGTTTGATGCTCACCAACCAAAGATGGCACGGACCCGGTACTCAGCCCCGCGGTACCGGTTACAACAATTGAGGGTCGAAAGCGGGAGTTAGCATATTCAACTAAATCAAATTCTCCCCAAATTACTGAGACATCATCGTCAGTTGGTGCAATTGTCTCAACAGGTCGAGCATCCTATTGAGATGATGATGATCATATCCTTCTATGTAAAGAAGCTCCCTCATCACTAGCTTCTTCATCATTATCGATCATCACAGTGTCTATGACCAGCCCAAAAGGAGGACCAATCACCATGGCCACCAGAGATGGCTCGGGGGCATCAACCTTGGCTCTCTTATTCTTTTCCCAGGCCACAGAGGAACGTCTTCTCTTTGGCCGCATCAGCAGGGTCAACCAAAACATCCTCCTCGGGAACATCAACTGAGCCCGCAGGTAGACCTAATTTCATGAACAAGTCAGAAGGGTTCAACTAAGTTCTTCATATACAAAAAATGGAAACAAGGTAATTCAAAGTTACCATGATTTTTGGCCTTCCACCCGTATTAAGGGACAGCTCTTTCCA